>NW_022681465.1:121852926-123052926 GCF_009764315.1 Trachypithecus francoisi | reverse complement strand
TTTTGAGGCGGAGTCTCGCTCTGTCACCCGGACTGGAGTGCAGTGGCCAGATCTCAGCTCACTGCAAGCTCCGCCTCCCGGGTTTACGCCATTCTCCTGCCTCAGCCTCCCGAGTAGCTGGGACTACAGGCGCCCGCCACCTCGCCCGGCTAGTTTTTGTGTTTTTAGTAGAGACGGGGTTTCACCGTGTTAGCCAGGATGGTCTTGATCTCCTGACCTCGTGATCCGCCCGTCTCGGCCTCCCAAAGTGCTGGGATTACAGGCTTGAGCCACCGCGCCCGGCCTGTAGTGTAAAATTCTTACAGAAAATTCACCTAAGCAGAGAGCTCAGTGAATTTTCGGAAAGCAAAACTCTGTAACTAGCATCAAATCAAGAAGCAGAATGTGACCAGCACCCCAAAAGCCGACACCTTGTGTCACTGCCGGGCAAGTCACTCTAACCTTGTCTGAGCCTTATCTGAAAACTGAGGAAATAATACTGACTATATAAGGTTACTGAAAGAGACTCAAGGGAAAGGCACTAATGAAGATCAAGTGCAAAGCACACAGTGGACCCTCAATACGTGGTCGAAATTATTGTTAGGAAAAAGAGAAGGAACATTCCTCACTACTGGCTGGAAATACGGTAAATCCCACGTAGGAAATGGCCACAGCCTATGAATCTTGCCATTTGGAAGGAAGAATAAGTTGGTCTTAAGTGTCTGTGCTTTAAATTCAGACAGATATGGATCTGGAGTCTAGCTCAGCCAGCTTCCTTCTGGGATTCTGTTTCTGATCAGTAAGACCTTACTGAGCATTAGTAAGTTTTAAAAGCTCCCTGGGTGATTCTAATGTGCAGCCTAGGCTGAATATCACAGCTGTAAACTTCCATCTCCTCATCTGTGAAATAGAGATTTAGAAAACAACTACTATGTCATGGGGTATTTTGCAAAATTCAGTAAAATTATGCATGATAAGCACTTAACACAGACCCTGACCTAGAGGAAGCATTCAGTAACGCTTCCATATTATTATTCACTCAGAGCCCCAAATTATATATTTAGTCTCAGAAGGCGTCCTTCCTTAATGTCTTTTACTCCAGAGGTCAGCAGATGATTTCTGGAAAGGGCCAGATGGTAAATATTGTTTGCTTTGTGGGCTATAGGAATTCTGTTGCATCCCCTCACCTCTGCTGTTGCAGTGTGAAAGCAGCCGTAGGCAGTATTTAAACCAATGACAGTGTCTGTGGTCCACTGAAATGTCATTTATGGACACTGAAATTTGCATTTTATATAATTTGCACCTTTACACCAAGTATTCCCCTTTTGATTTTTTTTTTTCAGCCATTTTAAAATATAAAAACCATTCATGGCTTAGACTGTCCAAAACAAAGGAGCAGGCAGGATTTGGCCCACGGGCTATAGTTTGCTGATCCTTGTTTTACTCTTCTCCCTTACTATTTTTTTCATGTGATAAAGTGGATGGCAAGGTTCCTGGAATTTTTGTATGTTCCTTTGTTAGTTTAGGGTTCTCTCTAAATTGTCTCAATTTCTCTCCCCCCCTCCTTTTCTCTCTCTCTCTCTCTCTCTCTCTCTCTGTCTGTCTGTCTGTCCCCACCGACCCCTGGCCATCTCCCTCTCTCTTTCCTTTCCCCTCTCTTTCTCTGCCTCTCTCTCTTTCTCCCTGGCACACTGCTGTGCCACACTACTACGGATCACACAGGCAAAGGTCTGATGCCAGAAATAGGCCCAGGACCTATCTCCCAAAACCCTGGCACAAGATCAGTGGTTTCCACCAAATTCCAAGCTTGTGCTGAGACTTTTCAAGCCGTCTCCTAGCAACTGCCTTCTGTTCCTTCTCCCTTTGTGGCCCCCTGTCTCCACACCCCCTGCCATTCAAACTTCCCTTACAAAGAGGGCTGGGGATCCCAGAGCTGCTGTAGTGGGGTAAACCATCTGCAGCCCCCTCCCCCAAGACTGGAAGCTTCTCTTGGTCCTGCGATGTTAATTGGCCTTGCCATGCCTGCTCATCTCTGGAGTCTTGGGTTCTGGTCTGCAAAAGGCTGTCCATCTGTTCCAATTTACAGTCCTTCCTCGGCACCCAGTACCCAGCACGTCACTGGTCCTCCTTCTTTTTATTTTATTTGTTTTTTTATGTCTTTAAATCATATAATCAGAAGACTGGATTTTTTTTTTTTTTTAATCCACAAGCAAAATAAAACTAAGAGTGTTAGAAAATACAGGAGAATATAACACCAAACCAATACTAGAGGGAAAAATCTTTGTATTTGCTTCCTTGGGAACTTGTATTTGTCTAGGGCAGATGCTGAGAAGTGGCATTGCTGGATCCCAGGGCGTGTGTTTTTTATGTTTTAATAGACGTCATAGAGTAGTTCTCAAATAAGATTTTATTAATAAATGCTCCCACCAGCGGTGATTGAGTACCCTAATCTACAGCCTCTCTGACACTCAATGTAATCAAACTGCTGTAACTTAATTAAGGATATATACATTTTTTGTTTTAACAGATAAGGCTAAATTGCCTTCAGAATGTAAATTGACTGCTCTCCTTTACACTTCCCACAGGGATTTGCCTGTTTCTGTACCTTCATCAGCACTTGATATTATCAGATTTTTTTTCCGCTTTGCCACTCCAGTGGATGAAAAGATATTGTTGATTTTAATTATTTTTCTCCTTACAATTAAAATTAAGTTGGGTTTTTGTTTGTTTGTTTGTTTGTTTTTGTCTCAGCCTCCCAAGTGGCTGGGATTACAGGCGTGTGCCACCACACCCAGCTAAGTTTGTATTTTTAGTAGAGATGGGGTTTCTCCATGTTGGTCAGGCTGATCTCAAACTCCTGACCTCAGGTGATCCACCCACCTCAGCCTCCCAAAGTGCTGGGATTACAGGCATGAGCCACTGCGCCTGACCAACAGCTCTTTCATTTGTAGATAGAGAGGCTGCTGGGGCCAAGGAGGAGAGCCAAGGCCCCTCCACAGTGCAGTCCTCATCTAAGTACAGAAGAGGTTTGAATTGCAGACTTGTGAGTAGAGATCCAAAATGCATTCTCCCCATTGGGAAAATCCTCAGGGAGATTTTGTGTTTCCCCACACGCTCACCGAGCCAGCTAGCTGGATGTTGGATTCTCTGCTTTTGGCTGGGATTCTTTTGGCTCAGTATGATAACACTGCCTCATGCTGATCAGAAGCCGGGCAGTTCTGTATGTCTTTCAGAAGTCAAGATGGGAATAGAGATAAATTACTACTTAACAAATGCAGCCTATTTGTCACACCAAATCCTTCCAACCTTGGAGTCCAAGGGAAATGGAGAGTTTTAAGGACTATCACCAAAAGTCTCTTCAGCAAATGGTGTTGGAACGATTAGGTATTCATATGGAAAAAAATAAACTTGGACACTTATATCATGTATAAAAATTAATCTGTGGCTGGGCGCGGTGACTCAAGCCTGTAATCCCAGCACTTTGGGAGGCCAAGGTGGGCAGATCACAAGGTCAGGAGATCAAGACCATCCTGGTCATCATGGTGAAACCCCATCTCTACTAAAAATACAAAAATCAGCTTGGTGTGACGGCACATGCCTGTAGTCCCAACTACTCAGGAGGCTGAGGCAGGAGAATGACGTGAACCCGGGAGGCAGAACCGAGATCACACCACTGCACTCCAGCCTGGGCGGCAGAGCAAGACTCCATCTCAAAAAATAATAATAATAATAATCTCAAATGGGTTATTGAGCTACACAAAAAAACTGAAATTATAGAAGTTCTGAAAGTGTAAGAAAGAAACTGTTCAAAACTTTGAGGTAGGCAAAGATTTCTTAGGACATAAAAAGCACAAACTATAAATGAAAAAAACCAGTAAATTGGGCTTTATCATAATCAAAAACTTATGATCTTTGGAAGACACCACTTAGAAAATGAAAAGCAAGCCACAGACTTAGAGAAAATCATGCAGTCCACATACCTGACAAAGGATTCATAGCTCAAATATATTAAGATTTCTTACAACTCAATAATAAGACAACCCAATTTTTATTTTTATTTATTTATTTGTTTATTTTAAGACAGAGTTTTGCCCTTGTTGCCTAGGCTGCGATCTTGGCTCACTGCAATCTCCACCTCCCGGATTCAAGCGATTCTCCTGTCTCAGCCTCCTGAGTAGCTGGGATTACAGGTATATGCCACCACGCCCGGCTAATTTTTGTATTTTTAGTAGAGGTGGGGTTTTATCATATTGGTCAGGCTGGTCTCGAACTCCTGACCTCAGGTGATCCACCCACCTCAGCCTCCCAAAGTGTTGGGATTATAGGCGTGAGTCACTGTGCCTGGCCAACAACCCGATTTTTAAGGGGCTGGAGGTTCTAACAGACACTTCACCAAAGAAGATGGTCATAAATGTATGACGAGTTTCTCAACAAGAAAATGCAAATTAGGCCAGGCTCAGTGGCTTACACCTGTAATGCTCACACTTTGGGAAGCTGAGGCAGGAAGATTTCTTGAGGCCAGGAGTTCAAGATCAGCCTGGGAAACAAAATAAAACTCCATCTCTGCAAAAGATTTACAAAATTAGCCAGGCATGGTGGCACGTGCCTGTAGTACTAGCTACTTGGGAGGCTGAGGTGGGAGAATCAACCACCTGAGCCCAAGAGTTCGAGGCGACAGTGAGCTATGATCACACCATGGCACTCCAGCCTCAGCCTTGGCGACAGAGCAAGACCCTGTCTCTAAAAACAAAGAAAAAAAAAGAAAATGCACATTAAAACCCAACAAGATGCAAGTACACACCCAGTAGAGTGACTAACTATAAAGACGAACGACACCAAGTGTAGTGAGGAACTAGAACTCTTAGAACATTGCTCAGGGGAAACATAAAATGGCAAAATCACTTTGGAGCAGCCATTTGTCCGTGTTTTTGTTGTTGTTGTTGCTGTTGTTTTTTAGACAGAATCTCACTCTGTCGTCCAGGCTGGAGTGCCGTGGTGCTATCTCGGCTCACTGCACCCTCCGCCTCCTGGGTTCAAGCAATTCTCCTGCCTCAGCCTCCTAAGTAGCTGGGATTATAGGCGCCCACCACCACGCCCGGCTGATTTTTGGATTTTTAGTAGAGACGAGGTTTTACCACGTTGGCCAGGATGGTCTTGAACTCCTGCCTTGGCCTCCCAAAGTGCTGGGATTACAGGCATGAGCCACTGCGTCTGGCCCCCCCAAAATTTTTTTTAATGTATCCTCAATCATCAAAAGGATTGGAAGCCCTCCCTTGGATGTACTTAAAGGCAGGTGAACAGAGGCAGAGTGGCTTCTGGGTGGGTAACCAAAGTGCTTTGTCATCACAGGAGGTATGAGGAGACCAGTGAAAATGAGGCAGTAGCTGAGGAAGAGGAGGAGGAGGTGGAAGAGGAGGAGGAAGAAGAGGATGTTTTCACTGAGAAAGCCTCACCTGATATGGACGGGTACCCAGCATTAAAGGTAGGAAGGGCTGGGGGGATGGAAGGGCTGCTGTGGAGGAAGAGCCTTCAATTCTTGTGCTGAAGCAGTCAGAAAAGACGCAGAGCTAAGTCTTGGCCTCCAGCATCAGGGCACAAGCCCTCACAATGGAGTCACCTTTGGGTCATTCTGGTGATGGTAAACCAGGAGAGACCAACTCACCCATCTCTTTTCTTCTGCCTTCTGCATTTTCCCTGACTTCTCTGGAAAGAATTCAAGCCTTACAGTCAGATGGGTTTGGGTTCGAATTCTGGCTCTGATACTCCCTTGTGTAGTCTTAGGCAGATGACTTCATCCCTCTCAAGCCTCCATTTTCTCATCTCTAAAATGGGCACAATAATACCAACCTTGCAGATAGGCTCTCAAAATGTATGTCTTTATGTGGGTCTGCCCACAGTGCGATAGGAAAAAGGCCAGACTCCCTTTGCTGCCTGCTCCCCTGCTGCACTAGGGTCACATGTTATAGCAGGATTCACTCTCCATAGACAGCTGGCTCCAGGACTCCTGGAGCTAGAGCACCTGCCGTGTTTGAGCGAGGCTGCAGCTGGAGTACCGCACAGAGGTGCCTGGCCACGGCGGGTGCAGTGGGATCTGGGCCCCAGTTCTAACTCCTCCACACCAAGGGGGCATCATTTTGCAATTTCTCCAGCCAGAGGGGATGCCCTTTCTTAAAATTGTATAAAGGCAGTATTTAGGCTGACAAAGGTCCTGCATATAGGTGTTTTTGTTTGTTTATGTTTTCCTGATGACTACTGTGCACGGGCAGTAAAAAACCTGATGGGTTGGTTTTAAAAACAAGACTAGCTGGTTGCCTTCAGAATTCAATGAAAGCAACTGTAGTACTTTGCCAGGGCTGTGGAAGCCTTGGGTGTGGTTTTTCAAAATGCACTTGGTTTATAGGTTTTGAGAGTGTGACGTCCAGGACGTTGGACATCACACTTTCAAAACTTTGAGACACCTCTGCTGCTAATGTGAGTTTGTTTGGAGGCTGAATGTGCTCCCACCAGCCCCCAACCTCACGTGCCACAGAGGGGTGGGGGTCGTTGCACCCAGCCTTGGGTACTGTCCTGACTTCACCAGGCTGAGCTCATCTAGCAGGGCTAATGCCAAGGAAACCCTGGTGTGTCTGTGGGGAAAGGTGAGGTGACAGGAGGGAGGAGGAGCAGCTGAGCGGTCTCTGGTAGGTGGCTGAGACTCTGTGAACATTAGTGGCTTCAAGGTGTGACTTCTTCCTCAGGTGGACAAAGAGACCAATACGGAGACCCCGGCCCCATCCCCCACAGTGGTGCGACCCAAGGACCGGAGGGTGGGCACTCCGTCCCCGGGGCCATTTCTTCGAGGGAGCACCATCATCCGCTCTAAGACCTTCTCCCCGGGACCCCAGAGCCAGTACGTTTGCCGGGTAAGTGAGCGTGCAGACCCCTTCTGCTCCCCTCAGAGTAGCCGAGAGCCTCACACAGGGCTGGGTGCAAATCCCGTTATTCTCATGTTATTGGGTGACTTCAGGCATGTTAACACCTCAGAGCCTCAGTTTCCTCAGGTGGAGTTCACGGGCCTACTTCATAGGATTGTTTTAGACAAGCAATAGAAAAGGCTTGGTAGTTAGTACTTGGTCAATGTTATTATAATTCCAACCAACTCACTTCTTCCGTGTTCACACTCTGCCCTGCCCTCCTGCAACCACTTGCTGAGATCAGAGGGGGACCCCTCAGTGTCCCCGAGACACACAGGCGTTTCTTTCCCACCTCCGGGGCAATTCTAGGGTGCAGCCTGAGGCTGCCAAATTACAGCAGATCTTATTATTTGGCTTCTAGTTTGTTTTATTTTTTAAATTGAACCTGCTGCTAACATTTAAAACTTTAAAAAGGTGGCCAGATGCAGTGGCTCACACCTGTAAGCCCAACACTTTGGGAGGTTGAGGCAGGAGGGTCACTTGAGGCCAGGAGTTTAAAACCAGCCTCATCTACATAGTGAGACCCTGCCTCCACCTAAGAAAAAATTAAAAATTAGCTGGGCATGGTGGCATGCACTTGTAGTCCTAGCTAGTGGGGAGACTGAGGCAGAAGAATTTCTTGAGCCCGGGAGGCCAGTGCTGCCCTGAGCCATGTTTGCACCACAGCACTCCAGCCTGGGCAACAGAGTAAGACCTGTCTTTAAAAAAAATTATTTTTAACCTAAAGGGCGATGAAAAATAAAGCCGGGCGCAGTGGCTCGTGCCTGTAATCCCAGCACTTTGGGAGGCTGAGGTGGGCAGATCACTTGAGGCCAGGAGTTCAATAACAGCCTGGCCCACATGTTGAAACCCTGTCTCTACTAAAAATACAAAAAATTAGCCGGGCATGGTGGCGCATGCCTGTAATCCCAGCTACTTGGGAGGCTGAGGCAGGAGAATCCTTGAACCCGGGAGACGGAGGTTGCAGTGAACCGAGATCGCACCATTGCACTCCAGCCTGGGCCACAAGAGCGAAACTTCGCCTCAAACAAATAAAATAAATACAATAAAATAGGAAGAGTTTGACATAAAATTCCAGTTCTTCTTGAAAAAAAGAGACTGTATGTCACCACAGACCACACACAATTGGCAGCAATTGGCTGGCACCAAGGTGGGGGCAGCTGTCCTTAGTTGATGGAGATGGGGAGCTTTCCAGTCCACTCTAGCCTCTACCTGGCCCTCTTTACCTGTTACATTTGCCCACCAGCTCCTGTATACCCAGAGGAATGTACAAGCCCTGCCGTGATCTTTGTTCCTTCATACCCTCACTTTCCTTGCTTTCCAGTCCCCCTAACCCTTCCCCTGCCTAGGCCAGCCCACCTTCCTTCATTCTACCATTCTACCCTGCATGGGGGGTCTGAGTGTTTACTGAGTCTGAGGGGTCATGCTTTTGCTGGGGCTACAGAACCAGCCCTTGCTCCTGACCTTCCATGGGGCAGCACAGGTAAGACATGTGCCTACCTTACCTGAGTCCTGAGTTCCAGTGATATCAGTATCCTTCCTTCCCCCACCATATAGAACCACTGAATAATAACTAGGCCCTCAACAGAACCTTCCTGCCTAATCCAAAAAGTTGTCACAGAAGGGGAGGCCTGTGGAGTCCACACTTGGTTCTCTGTCTGCCACTTATGTGACTATTGTTATGGAGGGAAGGGAAGAGGAAGCGAGGGGTCTCATTATCTGAGTATTCAGTGTTCAAGGCCTACAAGTATATAAGATTGATTAGAGAAGCTCATTTCTTTATAATGTGAAAATTTTACTAATTGATTGGCTGCTTGTCAAACGAGTCTTCATGGAAACATTCCCTGCAGTCCCTCCCAGGAGCAACTTAAACCTCTCCCTTCTGTGGTAGAGCTCTAGCTAATTGTTTGAACTTGTAAGCAGCTGAAAAGAGAATGCAGGTAACAATGCATGTTGGCTTCGTATCTTGCACAAGGTGCCGGATTTCCTGAAGTCACTGAATGTGATGTTGGGCTTCCTAAATCATAGGTAGAAGATGCTGCAATGAAGCTGGCTCACAACTGCAGGAGAGAAAAATCCAATCGGTGCTTCTCTACTAAAAATACAAAATTAGTCAGGTGTGGTGGCTCATCGCATGCCTGTAATCCCAGCTAGTTGGGAGATTGAGGCAGGAGAATCACTGGAACCTGGGAGGCGGAGGTTGCAGTGAGCCAAGATCGGGCCATCGCACTCCAGCCTGGGCAACAAGAGCAAAACTCTGTCTCAAAAAGAAAACATGAATAATTTGAATGGTTTAGAAAAGCCCTTAAGAAAATGGATAACCCTCTGCATTTTTTTTTTTGGGCGGGGGGGAAATGACTACCATTATGAACGTGCAGTAGAAATCAAACACAAAGAGGAGAATGTCACTCATTAGAAAAATCTCACCAAAAAATATGAGTGTTTCACTCGTTCTTTTTCAT
Source organism: Trachypithecus francoisi (assembly GCF_009764315.1). Taxonomy (NCBI): domain Eukaryota; kingdom Metazoa; phylum Chordata; class Mammalia; order Primates; family Cercopithecidae; genus Trachypithecus; species Trachypithecus francoisi. Next base: position 123,043,532 of record NW_022681465.1, on the reverse strand, counting down.
CAGGATTAGAATGTGGTTGTAATTTTGTGAAATGGGAAATATAAAATAGAATAACTTTGGTGAAATGTTTATCTTTTCCACCTATAGACTCAACCTCAAACATTTTTCCCCAGTGTTTTCTGTAAAATTCTGGTTCCCTGTTTAAATGGATTTACTTTTAAGTGACCCTTTTCTAGGATTGGCATCTTCAAATAACAAAAAACACCTGTCCTAGTTAAATAAACATCTGTAACACACCAAGCACTATGCTTCCACTTCCCATATTTTATTATTTGTACCGTTTCTAACCCTGCAAGAGCACAAATTAAGAGATTCCCAGTCAATGGAGATCACACACCACAGGTAGAAAGGGCCTTTTTTTTTTTTTTTTTTTTTTTTTTTAGCAAAGTCATATATTTTTCCTTCTTTGCTTTTTAGCTGGCCCACTTCAGCTTAAGCTTATGTCTTTTTTTATAAAACTTTTTTATAAAACTTACTGAAGGCTTACTGTAGCCAAGAGTACAACATCATGAAGATTTTCTATCATTTCCTCTAAAACTCTGCAGGCATGAAGACTGTCTGCTGAGGTATAGCAGGGAACAATTTAACCCTTTGTTTTGCAGCCACAAGATGAGCATTACCAAATTCCCAACAGAGACATGCTGGGGCTGTGCTATGCCTCCACCCTGCCCCCTCCACAGCCAGCTCCACGTGTCTCAGTCTGTAACTGATAGCATTCTACTTCCTGCCTATACAGGTCAGGGTTTTTCATTGCAAGCAATGGAAATGGACAGTGAGCAGTATATGCAGGAAAATTTGGGGGAAAGTAAATTGAGGAGCTCACACACTCATGATAAGGCTGTAGAACCAGCCTCAGAAATCAGGACCTAGAAAGGCCAGACCACAGCCAAAATCACACCACAAAGCCAATCAGGTGACACCTTCACCCATGCTGCCACAAAACCTGGTCCCAGCCAGCCCCATTGCTGCCCCTGGCATTCAATATTTATGCCTCCACCAGTTTCCTGTCCCAGCTGGCATGGAAGCTCTGGTGACTGCTGCCACTGCCACTACTTACCATTAATGGCTTTTCCCTGAGATAACAACAAACCTGGCACATCTGTAGAATGAAGGAGAGAAAGAGTGGCCTGTTTCAATTCAAGAGGCATAGTAACAGACTTGGATGCAAGTCACCAGGTTGTGATTCAAGGCCTGGAGCATTTGCATCCAACTGACAGAGGCTAGTCCTGTGCCTGCCTCTAGCTGCAAGGGAGGCAGTAAAAGCAAGGTTCTGCTACTTTCAGCTTCATCATTGAGGGGTGGGCTTTGTTTTCCACCAAGTCATAAGATGGGGTTTTCCCACCCACAGGATGGGATTTCAAATGCTAAACAGCAACACTTCGAGCCCCTGCAGCCAAAAAACATATTTTCTGTGTCATCTAATCTTATAGCCCTGCAAGGTGAGTTGTGTGAACACCATTTTATGGACACAGAAGCTAAGACTCAGAAACTCAAAGCACTGTGCTCTAGGTCACACAGCTACTAAGTGCAAAGCTGGGAGTCCACCTCCAAAGCCTGCAGCCTCTCTGTTGCTCAGAGCCACCTCCTGAGGGGCTTCCTCTGGCCTTCTTGGGTCTGATTGTGAGTAGCCCCTTCTGCTGGCCTCTGCACAAAAGGCGTCCCCTGCTGAGTGGCTCCCTTGTTTGGTCTTCATCTTTGCCTATGTCACTGGGTTAGTTTCACTGTCTTGAGTTCCCCCACTGAACTTGAAGTCCAGGGACCATGAATTACCCTTCCTACAGCTCTCCTCAGCCCCCGTGTCTTCATCTGAAGTGCTGCCACATTTTTGCGTTGATCGACTTTGACCAAATGGACACAGCCCGTCCTAAATTCTCATTCCTGAACTAGTTTCCTGTGACTCTAAATGATTTCACTACTCTCTGCATCAGTATGCATTGAAGTATCTTTATATTAGAGAAAGCTAAATTCAAGGACTTAATGTAGCTTCTGTCTCTCTTTTATATAATATAGTCTTTAACACATAAACAACTACAACTTAAGGATCAATTATCCCGATACCCATTTCTGGTCGGTAGGACACATATCCTTCAAGTGCCACCACTGGATTAAAACAATGTAGAATAGGCCGGGCGCGGTGGCTCAAGCCTGTAATCCCAGCACTTTGGGAGGCCGAGACGGGCGGATCACAAGGTCAGGAGATCGAGACCATCCTGGCTAAAATGGTGAAACCCCGTCTCTACTAAAAAATACAAAAAGCTAGCCGGGCGAGGTGGTGGGCGCCTGTAGTCCCAGCTACTCGGGAGGCTGAGGCAGGAGAATGGCGTAAACCCGGGAGGCGGAGCTTGCAGTGAGCTGAGATCCGGCCACTGCACTCCAGCCTGGGTGACAGAGCGAGACTCCGTCTCAAAAAAAAAAAAAAAAAAAACCATGTAGAATAAAAGGCTGGGCACAGTGACTCACACCTGTAATCCCAGGATATTGAGAGGCTTAAGTGGGAGGATCACTTGAGCCCAGGAGTTTGAAACCAACCTGGGCAACATGGTGAAACCTTGTCTCTACAAAAAATACAAAAATTATCCGGGCACAGTGGCGTGTGCCTTTAGTCCCAGCTACTTGAGAGGCTGAGGTGGGAGAATCACTTGAGCCCGAGAAGTCAAGGCTGCAGTGAGACGAGATAGTGCCACTGCATTCCAGCCTGGGCGACAGGAGTGAGGCCCTGTCTCAAAACAAAAACAAAAAAAAAGAAAAAAAGAAAAGAAAAAACCCCCTTCTGGTACCCATGCAACCAGTTTACATGAATCTACCCCAGTTGTCAAGATGGCACACCCTTCCACCTACACATTAGTTTCATCTCTGAGCCCTAACTGCAGGCTGGAGCCAGGAGAGCTGGTGGCCTTGGAACCAAACAGACTGGGCCTTGAACTCTGGTTTTGATGCTCCCCAGCTATTCAACTTTACAAGCTTCGTAATCTCTCTGGGCCTCAGTTCCTATCACGTTAGAATTGTTTGAGGATTAAATGAAACTGTCACTAAAGCACCTGGCATGCAGAAGGTGCTCTATCCATGTGGCAGTCATTATTTTTACTATTCAGCGTCTGGTTCTGGTTGAGGCCCTGCCTAGCCCAGTGGCTATTTCATCAGTCTGTCCCTGGAGTTGCTGTGTTTGTCAGCTTAGCAGGACTATTAATATGATTATCACAAGTAATTATCAATAACCACAGAAACAGCTTCTCAAGAGACCTGCAGCAGTGAACTGACAGCTGCTAGGCACACAAGCACAATAGCATCGGTCTCTGGCAACCCCACTGACTTTGGAAATAGGACTCAGAAAGAACTCCCCACCCTGCTCCCACCTCCCAGGGGTGCTGTCATCCTACCCACCCTCTCTTGTGCTCCTAGGGGGGCGGGACACACTCAATACAGAAGCTTCCCATCCTGACTGTAGGCCTGATTTCCGGTCTCAGATGGGGACTACTAGCCCTCTGGGGGGAGTATAGATAACTCAGTGATTGAGGGGATGCCCACGGGAAAGTTACGATCTGCCCCATTATCTCTAAGGATATGGTCCCTGAGGCTTTGCCTTTAAGCTGCCCTTTTCTTTTGTAAATATCAATCTTGACAGTGGCTCCATTTGAGTCAGTAAAGGCAGTCTCTAGACACCAGGGAAGAGTTGATGCAAAAATGCCCTTTGTGTAGTAGGTCAAGAGGGCAGTGATACACTGAAGTCACACTGCCTAGTGTCCAGCCCTGCTGTGCGACTGACCAGCTTGCCAACCTTGGGCCAGTTCTGCAGCCCCTAAGCTTCTGTCACCTCATTTGTGAAATGGATTTGCTCCTATCACATGGGGTTGTTGGAAAGGTTCAATGGGATGTTCGTGGCATTTAGCATCGTGCAGATACTAGCATGGAGATGAAGCAATGTGCATCATGCATACTACATGCTCAATGAATGTTCACTTATAAAGAAAGGAAAAGTCAGAATGAAACCTGGAACAGGAAAGTCTGGGTGTTTGTGGAAGGACAGGAAGGACTGTGCTGAGCGGAGGAACCTGACCTCCCTCTGGGCTTCAGTGCACCTTCCGGAATGCACTCTGACCCTGTTTAACATTCCGTGACTTTTCTCTTGCAGCTGAATCGGAGTGATAGTGACAGCTCCACTCTGTCCAAAAAGCCACCTTTTGTTCGAAACTCCCTGGAGCGACGCAGCGTCCGGATGAAGCGGGTAAGAGTCACCTCGAAGCTATTTTTCTGCTCCTCCCCCATTGCCCCAAGCCCTGTGTCCTGCACACACATCTCCTGATGTCTGGCCATTTCTCCTCAGCCACTGGCTTGAAAAATGTTGCTCTCGCAAGCATGGTGGTATTTGCGAACAGATATTTGTGAGCTATGAGGCCTGTGTAGCCACTGGGGAAGGTGCCAAAGGTAAATGTATTTGTCTTATTATGACAAATAGGTTAGAAGAGGAGTGTGTACACTTGGCCTTGCCTTCCTAGATAGAAATCAAAGTCAGTAAGAACTGACCAACCCAGCTGGGCGCAGTGGCTCACACCTGTAATCCCAACAGTCTGGGAGGCCGAGGTGGGAAGATCGATCACCTAAGGTCAGAGGTTCAAGACTAGTCTGACCAACATGGTGAAACCCCATCTCTACTAAAAATACAAAAATTAGCTGTGTGTGGTGGCACGCACCTGTAGTCCCAGGCTGTACTTGGGAGGCTGAGGCAGGAGAATCGCTTAAACTCAGGAGGCGGAGGTTGCAGTGAGCCGAGATTGCACCACTGCACTCCAGCCTGGACAACAGAGTGAGACTCTGTCTCAAAGAAAAAAAAAGAACTAACCAACCCAACATGTCACAGTCATCAGTCAGAGAGCATCATCTGACAGGAGCCTGCCTCATGCAAGACTCTGCTCAGTGTGTCTGTCATCCAGGTCCCGGTGACCCTCCTGCTGACAGAGAAGCTGGGTGCCTCTGAACACCAGCCTGAAGCAGGGAAGCCCACAGGGAAAAGGCTGCAGATTTGCCCTGCAGAAGCCTCCTGGCTTTTCCTAGTGGAGACTGAGTTGAGCGATCCAGATGGGGTGGGCGTAGGCAAAGGAGCGACCCCTGATTTGTGTTTGACCACTAAGGGCTGCAGCAGATGCAGGGGGCCCTCCCTACTTTGGGCTTTCAACACAAGTTTAAAGCTGTTCTGTCTAATGAGTTTGCAGAACTGGAAGAAACCAGGAGCCAGAATGTCAGAAAGAAAAAAAGAAGAAAGCAAAGCAAAAGAGAGCATGGAGGGAAAAGATAGTGCCAACAGCCCCCAGTAGGGGCAGGCACCCCCCTCTCCTGCACTGCTTGCTGACAGCCAGAATCTGGTCCTTTGCCTGACATTCTACACCCTAACAAGTCTGAGGGGGAACTGAAGAGACAAGAGAGAGACAGCAACGCAGGAGAGACTACACAGGGAAGGGAGAGTGTGTGGGTGTGGGAGAAAGTGGACGTGGCCTCAGGTGACAGAGACAACCAACTGCCCACTCTGGGTCCCCCACCCCAACCCCCTCTTCTGTAGCTGACTTGTACTGCAGTCTCTGGAGCACCAAAAGTTACCTGAGGAGCTTGGTGACAATGCAGATTGCAAGGCCACACTTCTGACCATTTAATTCAGGCAGCTGGCATGGGCCCTGAAAACTGCATTTTAACAAAGCTCCTCAGGAGCTTCTGGAGCAGATGTTCATGATCCACCCCTGCAGAAATGCCACTGATCTGCTACTTGCTCCCCCTGCATTTCCCACAGCTCCTTTTTAAGGCAGGCCCCACAGAAGCAGGCCCCCTTCATCCCCCCCTGTTCCCCTTAACCAAGAGGATGACTTACTAAGGGAGCCCCTGATGGTAGGTCTGAGCCCACATTTCCCTCGGGTTGGGAGAGTCCAGAGGCTGGGCCTGGGCCCTTGGGCACTGCTCCTTGCTTCCATGCACTGCCTGAGCTATGTTCTCTCTACTACAGCCTGCCCAGCTTCTGAGACTAGACATGGGTCAGACGAAGCAAAAGAATCTTTATTTGTTGCTCTGAGTGCTTGAGCCATGTAGATCACTCAGCTGAATTTCCTTGATCCTGCTCGTTTTTAAGCACAGAGCAGACCACGTTCAACCTAGAAGAGCGTTCTAGAAATTCTTCCTAGAGCTGTCTTATGTTCCTAATAGTATGCTTGCCAGCCTTGCAAAATGAGACTAGGTTTTATGGTAATACTTCTTATGCTGTGTCTGAGATCTCTTTATTGGTCATTGTATTTGTTTTCTATTGCTACATAACAAATCACCACAAACTTTAGCAGCCTAAAATAATACAAACGCCTTACCTCACAGTTTCCACAGGTCAGGAGTTCAAGCACAGGTTAGCTGAGCCCTCTACCCAGGGTTTTAGCAGGCTGAAACCTCTAAGTGTTAAATGGCCACATCCTCATCTGGAGGCGTGACTAAGGAAACATCTGCATCCAGGCACTGCCTCCAGTTGTTGGCAGAATTTATTGCCTTGTAGTTTCTTACTAGCTGTCAGCTGGGGGGTTGGGGGAGCATTTTCAGCTCCTAGAGGTCACTCTCAGGTTTTTGCCCTGTGGCCGTCTCTACAACATGCTTTATTTACTTCTTCAAGGCCAGCAGAAGAGCCCAGCCAGGAAAAGCCCAGGCCATCTTTTAGGGGCTTGCCTGATTAAGTCAGGACCACCTGGAATAATCTTCCTTTTGATTAACTCAAAGGCAACTGATTAGTGGGAGTGATAGTTCATATTCATAGGCCGCATTGGAATTGAAGGAGAGGAGATTATACAGGGCATGTATATTAGGAATGGGATTTGAGAAACCATTTTAGAATTCTGACTCCCATAGTCATGAATTACTGTTTTTTAATCATTAGTGATTTGTGATGGGAGGAGAGTTAATGGTCGAATTAATCAGGGTCTTTTACGTATAGATAACTGAAGAAACTAACTCAAATACAGCTTAAAAATGAAAGAGGGAATTTATTGTCTAATTTAATGAAAACATCCAGGATATTGGACTGCCTTCAGGCATGGCTTGATCCAAAGTTTGAAATGATGTCATCAGGCCTGAGCCCCCTTCTCATGGCGTTGCTCCCTCTGTACAGCTTAATTCTCAAACAGGTCACCCCACAAGTAAAGACGATCATGGTTAGTCCCAGATTTATATCTTAAAGGCTTAGCAACATCGGTGTAAAGACACTGCCTCTTTTCCAAGTAGTTCAGCAAAGTGCCAGAATGGAGTATTAATGGTTGGGCTTTGATAACATACTCACCTCTGAATCTGTCACTGAGATTCAGATTGGCCAGGTTCAGGTCACATTCCTATCCTTGATGCCCCACACAGACCAGATGGATTGAGTGCAGAGGAGGAGATCTCCAAGGGAAGGTGAGGGCGTTGTTACTCTAAGGCTGGGGAAACACATGCTGGACAAGCAGAAACAATAGGAGCCCATTACAGGAACACAAAATCAAGAAGACATGACTTCTGCCCTCAAGCGGGAACAGACCTGTATTGGGGAAACAACGTCAGAACAGTACAGTGACAGGAATCAATAACTGAGGACGTACATATGGAGGGTGCTGAGAGTACTGAAGCTGGCACAGTGTATAGAGAGGGCGGGTGGGGACTGCAGCCAGCTCCCTGGAGTGGAACTTCAATTCCACCACACATGCCCTGTGAGACTTAACCTCTGCAAGACTCCTCGGTGCAGATGATAACCCTCAGGACCTCCTAGGTTTGTGAAAATGGAACGAGGTTATGGAAATGAAGTGCTTAGTACCATTCTTGGGACATAATAAATGCCCAGTAAACATGAGCTGAACGGGAGAATTCACAACAGGCTTCCCAGGGAAGGGGAAGCCCCATTCGGAGGGAGTGGATGCCTACAGATAAACAAAGACAGGGTATTTGAGGGTCAGAGGAAGGGGCTGGGTGGGCTCACTGGGCAGAGCTCTAATAACAAGAGAAGCCATCCCCACCCCCACAGCCTTCCTCGGTCAAGTCCCTGCGCTCCGAGCGTCTGATCCGCACCTCGCTGGACCTGGAGTTAGACCTGCAGGCGACAAGAACCTGGCACAGCCAACTGACCCAGGAGATCTCGGTGCTGAAGGAGCTCAAGGAGCAGCTGGAACAAGCTAAGAGCCACGGGGAGAAGGAGCTGCCGCAGTGGTTGCGTGAGGACGAGCGTTTCCGCCTGCTGCTGAGGATGCTGGAGAAGCGGGTGAGTGCAGCCTCGAAGGCAGGGGAGCCCTGCGCTCTGCCCCAAAGAGTCAGGGGCCACTGCCCCAGGGAAGAGAGGCCAGAGCTCATGATGCATCCTACAATTCCCACCACAGCTTCCACTGAGGGGGTTCCACCCATCCCTTGTTCCCATCAGCAGAGGGATCCAGGAATCCCTTTGCCTACTTAATGTTATGAACCTTTCACCTGGCTGAAAGACCCATTTACTGCATTTGTTGATGTGTTTTTGTATGCAAGCCCTTACTGTTCACACATGTACTCATCATGCAGCTCTTCATGAAATACATTGGGGACCCAATCTATGCCACAGCACACACTTTAACAGAGTAACAATAGGACACTGACCTGCCTCGGTGCCTGCCCAGGAAATCCCACAGGGCAGCCCTTGCCAAAGGAGGAGAAGGGCTGGTCACACCAGGGCCTTCTGCTAACAAGGGTGCCCTGGAGTACAAGTCTGCTGGCACCTCTGCCCTGCTATAATAAGTTTAAGGGATTTAGGGGTTGATCAAGGAGAAAAATATAACCTCCAAATGGTGTTAGCACACAAGTTTTATATTGGCTGTGCTTTTTTTTTTTTTTTTTTTTGGAAGACACGTTTTCTCTGTGTCACCCAGGCTGGAGAGTGGTGGCATGATGGCTCACTACAACCTCTACCTCCCAGGCTCTATCAATCCTCCCACCTTAGCCTCCTGAGTAACTGGGATGACAGGTGCATACCAATATGCCTGGCTAATTTTTGTATTTTCTGTAGAGATGGGATTTCACCATGTTGCCCAGGCTGGTCTCAAACTCCTGGGCTCAATCAACCCACCTCGGCCTCCCAAAGTGCTGGGATTACAGGCGTGAGCCGGTGTGCCTGGCTTGCGCTGCACTTTGACAGGTTTGCATGCCGGGGAAGCCCCTCACAGCATGAGACCTTCCAAAGGTGCTGGGGGCTACTGCCCAGTGTGGAGGAAGGCAAGGGAACCCCCAGGGGAGAGCTGGGGAAGAGGGGCCATCTAGGTTAGGTAGCTCTGCAGCACGATGGGGAGTCTCTGGGTCAGGGAACTCCAAAGCACAGCAGCAGCTTGGGGTCTCTTACAGGCCCAGGCTTTATCTGTGGCTAGCAAATGTTGGGTACAATTTCACAGGGTATGCAAAACTGGAAGATTGTATATTTAAAAGTTGCTTATTTGAGCTATATGTAAAACAACTGGAAGGGTAAAAATTTGAGTTTGGCACCAGCAGGCTTTTAAGGTCCCAACAGGTCCCAGACTGCCATGAAGAAACAAACAATATAGGGCCAATATCCAAGGGCCATTCTCTACTCCTTTATGAAAAATAACACCTGCCACTCTGTGATCACCACCCACGGCAAGAAAGACCTTTGCTAGTTCTCTCTGCACACAGCCAGACTCGCTGAGAGTACCTTATAGAGGGTGCCTACCTAAACTGTCAGGACCATCAGCTGAAATCTCAGTGCTCAGGGCAGGTGGTGATGCCCTACGGCAGGAAGATGATGCTGGACTTCTTAGGCCTGGACTGATGTGGGAGCTTCAGACTGACTCTGGCAGCTCTGAAGTTCCAGAAAAGTTTATTTCTTTCTTATTTATACCCTGTTTACTTATAAACAGGATTATAACAAGAGCATTGAGGGGAAAATAGAAAATTGGAAGGCTTGAAGGAGGAGAGGAAATAAATATATCCCAAACCTAAAGTAACCTAATAATAGTTAGGTATTATATTTATCTTTGAGCTTCCTGGTAGCCAGGGCAAAAAGAGATCAGAAAACAAGTGCCTATGTGCCCCACCTTAACACTTGATCTTAGTCAAAAGACTGAGAAGTAATACATGCCCTGACTTAAGAAAAACAAACTGAGAAAACTTGACCTTTCGAATAGTAAAAAAAAAAAAAAAGTAACATCTATGACTTCTAACAAAGAACCATTGAAATGATGGCTTTATTTACCAAAATTCTGTCTTTGTGCAATGTTTTCAAGTATATGGTACATGGATATTTTAGGGCTATCTGTGGTTTGTTCTCAAAAGTGTTTACATACATTTACATTAGGAGGAAGGGGCATAGTGTTATACCCAAGCCTCTTAAGAACTACTGCATGGCTTGGGACTGGGTTTCCACCACTTCTTAGTTGTCTGACATTAAAGAAATTTCTTACTATGCTGGAGCCTCAGTTCCCTGGGTGAAATAGAGGTAATAACGTCTACCTTCCTGGGTGGCCTGAGGATTAGAGGTAGTGCACATTTCACCAAGCAGCCCTCATCTCCTCAATTCCTCAGATCCACACAGGTATTCTGTTTCCTGGCCCCAAAAATCTAGTCACTCAAACAGATGATTTGAGCCCTTCCCATTATGGTTCTGAAAGAAGTGGATCCCACGGGGAGCAGGAGTGAGGGTGCCGTCCCTGCAGGAGCCCCCTCTGTTGTGATAGGGAGTTCTCCTTGTCCCTTTCTGGAGGCCCCTCCACTGACTCAGGGCCCTGCTTGCTTTGCCCAGCAGATGGACCAAGCAGAGCACAAGGGTGAGCTTCAGACAGACAAGATGATGAGGGCAGCTGCCAAGGATGTGCACAGGCTCCGAGGCCAGAGCTGTAAGGAACCCCCAGAAGTGCAGTCTTTCAGGTAAGCAGAGGGCCCCAACAGCCCCCTCTCCCTTTCTCAGCCAACCCACGGCCTTAGTCTTCTGTCTGTGGTCTTACTGCTCCCATCCCTTGCTCACAGAGCACTGGCTTTCTCTGTAACAGATGTTCATCCTCCGCCAAGCCATCCCTGGCGATCCATGAGCTCTGCAGCACTCTTCCCCCAGCTGTCTTTATCGGTCCCCACACAACTCAAGCTAATTTGTTAGATCCTCTTGTTTAATGAATGAGCCACCTGCTCCAGCCTTTCCTCGTAGTGTTTTCATCACTGGTAATTGTGGAGGGTTGGCTGAATGATAAATAAGCCTGTGGGTAATGGATGCTCGCTGGGCCTCCCTGGCTCTGCCTGCCATCTGCTAGGATCCCAGGGAGGTGCTTTCTTGCCATGCTGGACCCGGATGTATTCTTGGAGAGTCCTGAATGCCATTTGGCCTGGGCCTTCCATCCACGGAGGCCCTAGCATTTAGACTTCTGATGTCCTCTCAGATAAGGTACACGTTTGTGTATGTGCTAAAAAAAAATTCCTTTGTGGAATATAAACATTTAAAATGTACATTTGTACAACTATCTTTGGGCATCTCTTAACTTTTTAACAAATTGAGAATCTGAAACAAACAAACATTGGAAGTGGCCCAAGGATCCTTTTAAACTCTGAGAAGCCTCTGATTTGATTTGAACTAAGGGTCATTGTTCATGCTAATGGTCTTTAAAGCAGTGGTTCTCAACCAGGGGTGATTTCTCCCCTTCCCCCTGGAACATTTGGCAATGAGCATGCATTTTGGGTTGTCGTAACTGGAGGTCAAGGATATGGCCAGCATCTAGAGGGTAGAGGCCAAGGACGTTGCTAAACATTCCACAGTGAAGGTATAGGACAGCCCCCATGACAAAGAATTATCTTGCCCAGAATCTCTGCACAGTAAGGTTGAAAACCCCTGCTCCTGCTCTAAAGGGATGGTCTCTCTTACAGGGAGAAGATGGCATTTTTCACCCGGCCTCGGATGAATATCCCAGCTCTCTCTGCAGATGACGTCTAATCGCCAGAAAAGTATTTCTTTTGTTCCACTGACCAGGCTGTGAACATTGACTGTGGCTAAAGTTATTTATGTGGTGTTATATGAAGGTACTGAGTCACAAGTCCTCTAGTGCTCTTGTTGGTTTGAAGATGAACTGATTTTTTAGTTTGGGTCCTACTGTTGCTATTAAAAACAGAACAAAAACAAAACACACACACACACACGAAAAAAACAGAAACAAAAAAAAAAACCAGCATTAAAATAATAAGATTGTATAGTTTGTATATTTAGGAGTGTATTTTTGGGAAAGAAAATTTAAATGAACTAAAGCAGTATTGAGTTGCTGCTCTTCTTAAAATCGTTTAGATTTTTTTCAGTTTGTACAGCTCCACCTTTTAGAGGTCTTACTGCAATAAGAAGTAATGCCTGGGGGACGGTAATCCTAATAGGACACCCCGCACTTGTCACAGTACAGCTAACTTTTCCTAGTTAACATATTTTGTACAATATTAAAAAAATGCACAGAATCCATTGTGGGGGGGAGGGATTCAGAGGTGCATCCATGGATCTTCTTGAGCTGTGACGTGTTTTTATGTGGCTGCCCAATGTGGAGCGGGCGGTGTGATAGGCTGGGCGGGCTAAGCAGCCCAGTCTATGTGGGTAACAGGCCACGCTGGTCTCAGATGCCCAGTGAAGCCACTAACATGAGTGAGGGGAGGGCTGTGGGGAGCTCCATTAAGTTTTATCTCCATCAATAAAGTGGCCTTTCAAAAAGAATCTTCCTCTTGCTCTCTTTTTCTTTCCTACCCCTCACTTCATCTGTTTCCCTGATTTTTGACTCTCCCCTTTCCAGTCATTTCTTTCCCACCCATCCCCAGTCCTGGAAACATTTATTTTTTTCTTTTGCCCACTGTTTTCATTTGCTCATTAAATTAAAATGACGGCTCAGCTCATTGGGAATCTACATGCCCAAGTTACATTGGGGATATGCTCTCTGTTCTGTCTCCTTCTGTGGAATTCCACCCCACCCAATGAGAGCTGACTTCACCATTTCTTCATATGAGCACCATTCTGTGTCATCCCCAACCCAGGGGTAGTAGGTGCTACAGCTTGTGCTTCATGCTACTCCTGTGGCCCCTCTCCCTACCCAGCTCAGAGCTTTGCAGGGTCTATTGCAGACAATCAGAAGTCAGCTTCTAACAAATAGCAACAGCCACAAATCTCTTCCTCCTTTCTCTCTGACATTACCCTGTGCAACTTTTCTCAAAGTCTGTTGCACCACTCAGCAAAGCATGTTGCACCAGCTATATCAGAATCACCTGGAGCAGCCTATTAAAAATGCGGACTGTTAAGACCATCCTGGCTAACACGGTGAGACCCTGTCTCTACTAAAAATACAAAAAATTAGGTGGGCGTGGTGGTGGGCACCTGTAGGCCCAGCTACTTGGGAGACTGAGGCAGAATGACGTGAACCCGGGAGGTGGAGCTTGCAGTGAGCCAACATTGTGCCACTGCACTCCAGCCTGGGTGACAGAGCAAGACTCTCAAAAAAAAGAGAAAAAAAAGGGCATGCCCAAGATGGCCGAATAGGAACAGCTCAAGGCTCCAGCTCCCAGCGTGAGCGACACAGAAGACGGGTGATTTCTGCATTTTCAACTGAGGTACTGGGTTCATCTCACTGGGGCATGTCGGACAGTTGGCGCTGGTCTGCGGGTGCAGCCCGACCAGCGAGAGCAGAAGCAGGGCAAGGCATTGCCTCACTTAGGAAGCTCAAGGGAGAATGGAATTCCTTTTCCTAGCCAAAGGAAATTGAGGCACACAACACCTGGAAAATAGGGTAACTCCCACTCTAATACTGCGCTTTACCAAGGGTCTTAGCAAATGGCACACCAAGAGATTATATCCCACACCTGGCCCAGAGGGACCCATGCCCACAGAGCCTCCCTCATTGCTAGCACAGCAGTCTGAGATCTAACTGCAAGGTGGCAGCAAGCCTGGGGGAGGGGCACCCGCCATTGCTGAGGCTTAAGTAGGTAAACAAAGCCGTGGGGAAGCTCGAATTGGGTGGAAGCCACCACAGCTCAAGGAGGCCAGCCTGCCACTGTAGACTCCTCCTCTGGGGACAGGGCATAGCTAAATAAAAAGCAGCAAAAACCTCGGCAGAGATAAATGACCCTGTCTGACAGCTTTGAAGAGAGCAGTGGATCTCCTAGCACAGAGGTTGAGATCTGAGAACAGACAGACTGCCTGCTCAAGTGGGTCCCTGACCCCTGAGTACCCTAACTGGGAGACATCCCCCACTAGGTGCAGACCGACACCTCACACCTCACACGGCGGGGTACACCCCTGAGATGAAGCTTCCAGAGCAAGAATCAGACAGCAACACTCGCTGTTCAGCAATATTCTATCTTCTGCAGCCTCCGCTGCTGATACCCATGAAAACAGGGTCTGGCGTGGACCTCAAGCAAACTCCAACAGACCTACAGCTGAGGGTCCTGACTGTTAGAAGGAAAACTAACAAACAGAAAGGACACCCACACCAAAACCCCATCTGTATGTCACCATCATCAAAGACCAAAGGCAGAGAAAACCACAAAGATGGGGAAAAAGCAGTGCAGAAAAGCTGGAAATTCAAAAAATCAGAGTGCATCTCCCCCTTCAAAGGAACACAGCTCATCACCAGCAATGGAACAAAGCTGCACGGAGAATGACTTTGACAAGTTGAGAGAAGAAGGCTTCAGTCAATCAAACTTCTCAGAGCTAAAGGAGGAACTATGTAACCAGCGCAAAGAAACTAAAAACCTTGAAAAAAGAATGGATGAATGGATAACCAGAATAATCAATGCAGAGAAGACCTTAAAAGAACTGATAGAGATGAAAACCATAACACAAGAACCATATGACAAATGCACAAGCTTCAGTAACTGACTCGATCAACTGGAAGAAAGAGTATCAGCGATTGAAGATCAAATGAATGAAATGAAGTGAGAAGAGAAGTGGAGAGAAAAAAGCGTAAAAAGAAATGAACAAACCCTCTAAGAAATATGGGATTATGTGAAAAGACCAAATCTACATCTGATTGGTGTGCCTGAAAGTAACAGGGAAAATGGAACCAAGTTGGAAAACACTCTGCAGGATATCATCCAGGAGAACTTCCCCAACCTAGTAAGGTAGGCCAACATTCAAATTCAGGAAATACAGAGAACTCCACAAAGATACTCCTCGAGAAGAGCAACTCCAAGACACATAATTGTCAGATTCACCAAAGTTGAAATGAAGGAAAAATGTTAAAGAGCAGTCAGAGAGAAAGGTCAGGTTACACACAAAGGGAAGCCCATCAGACTAACAGCAGATATCTCGGCAGAAACTCTCCAAGCCAGAAGAGAGTGGGGGCCAATATTCAACACTCTTTTTTTTTTTTTTTTTTTTTATACTTTAAGTTCTAGGGTACATGTGCATAACGTTTATATCATGTTTAACTCCCCAGTGCAATCCCTCCCTCCTGCCCCCTCCCCATGATAGGCCCCAGTGTGTGATGTTCCCCTTCCCGAGTCCAAGTGATCTAAGAAAAGAATTTTCAACCCAGAATTTCATATCCAGCCAAACTAAGTTTCATAAGTGAAGGAGAAATAAAATCCTTTACAGACAAGCAAATGCTTAGAGATTTTGTCACCACCAGGCCTGCCCTACAAGAGATCCTGAAGGAAGCACTAAACATGGAAAGGAACAACTGGTACCAGCCATTGCAAAAACATGTCAAAATGTAAAGTCCATCAATGCTAGGAAGAAACTGCATCAACTAGCGAGCAAAATAACCAGCTAATATCATAATGACAGGATCAGGTTCACACATAACAATATTAACCTTAAATGTAAATGGACAAAATGGTCCAATTAAAAGACCCAGACTGGCAAATTGGATAAAGAGTCCAGACCCATCAGTTTGCTGTATTCAGGAGACCCATCTCACATGCAGAGACACACATAGGCTCAAAATAAAGGGATGGAAGAAGATCTACCAAGCAAATGGAAAACTAAAAAAGCAGGGGTTGCAATCCTAGTCTCTGATAAAACAGACTTTAAACCATCAAAGATGAAGAGAGACAACGAAGGCCATTACATAATGGTAAAGGGATCAATTCATCAGGAAGAGCTAACTATCCTAAGTATATATGCACCCAATACAGGAGCACCCAGATTCATAAAGCAAGTCCTTAGAGACCTACAAAGAGACTTAGACTCCCATACAATAATAATGGGAGACTTTAACACCCAATTGTCAACATTAGACAGATCAACAAGACAGAAAGTTAACAAGGATATCCAGGAATTGAACTCAACTCTGCACCAAGCGGACCTAATAGACATCTACAGAAC
This sequence comes from Trachypithecus francoisi, assembly GCF_009764315.1. NCBI lineage: Eukaryota > Metazoa > Chordata > Mammalia > Primates > Cercopithecidae > Trachypithecus > Trachypithecus francoisi. The sequence continues at coordinate 123,027,247 of NW_022681465.1, read as the reverse complement.
TCTCCACCCCAAATCAACAGAATATACATTCTTCTCAGCACCACATTGCAATTATTCCAAAGTTGACCACGTAGTTGGAAGTAAAGCACTCCTCAGCAAATGTAAAAGAACAGAAATTATAACAAACTATCTCTCAGACCACAGTGCAGTCAAACTAGAACTCAGGACTAAGAAACTCAATCAAAACCACTCAACTATATGGAAACTGAACAACTTTCTCCTGAATGACTACTGGATACATAACGAAATGAAGGCAGAAATAAAGATGTTCTTTGAAACCAATGAGAACAAAGATACAACATACCAGAATCTCTGGGACACATTTAAAGCAGTGTGTAGAGGGAAATTTATAGCACTAAATGCCCACAAGAGAAAGCAGGAAAGATCTAAAATTGACACCCTAACATCACAATTAAAAGAACTAGAGAAGCAAGAGCAAACACATTCAAAAGCTAGCAGAAGGCAAGAAATAACTAAGATCAGAGCAGAACTGAAGGAGATAGAGACACAAAAAACCCTCCAAAAAAATCTATGAATCCAGGAGCTGGGTTTTTGAAAAGATCAACAAAATTGATAGACCGCTAACAAGACTAATAAAGAAGAAAAGAGAGAAGAATGAAATAGACGCAATAAAAAATGATAAAGGGAATATCACCACCAACCCCACAGAAATACAAACTACCATCAGAGAATACTAAAAACACCTCTATGCAAATAAACTAGAAAACCTAGAAGAAATGAATAATTTCCTGGACACTTACACTCTCCCAAGACTAAACCAGGAAGAAGTTGAATCCCTCAATAGACCAATAGCAGGCTCTGAAATTGAGGCAATAATTAATAGCCTACCAACCAAAAAAAGTCCAGGACCAGACGGATTCACAGCCGAATTCTACCAGAGGTACAAGGAGGATTTGGTACCATTCCTTCTGAAACTATTCCAATCAACAGAAAAAGAAGGAATCCTCCCCAACTCATTTTATGAGACCAACATCATCCTGATACCAAAGCCCGACAGAGATACAACAAAAAAAGAGAATTTTAGACCAATATCCTTGATGAACATCGATGCAAAAATCCTCAATAAAATACTGGCAAACTGAATCCAGCAGCACATCAAAAAGCTTATCCACCACGATCAAGTGGGCTTCATCCCTGGGATGCAAGGCTGGTTCAACATACGCAAATCAATAAATGTAATCCATCGTATAAACAGAACCAAAGACAAAAACCACATGATTATCTCAATAGATGCAGAAAAGGCCTTCGACAAAATTCAACAGCCCCTCATGCTAAAAACTCTCAATAAACTAGGTATTGATGGGACATATCTCAAAATAATAACTATTTATGACAAACCCACAGTCAATATCATACTGAATGGGCAAAAACTGGAAGCATTCCCTTTGAAAACTGGCACAAGACAGGGATGCCCTCTCTCACCACTTCTATTCAACATAGTGTTGGAAGTTCTGGCTAGGGCAATCAGGCAAGAGAAAGAAATCAAGGGTATTCAGTTAGGAAAAGAAGAAGTCAAATTGTCCCTGTTTGCAGATGACATGATTGTATATTTAGAAAACCCCATTGTCTCGGCCCAAAATCTCCTTAAGCTGATACAAAACTTCAGCAAAGTGTCAGGATACAAAATCAACGTGCAAAAATCACAAGCATTCTTATACACCAGTAACAGACAAACAGAGAGCCAGGCCGGGCGCGGTGGCTCAAGCCTGTAATCCCAGCACTTTGGGAGGCCGAGACGGGCGGATCACGAGGTCAGGAGATCGAGATCATCCCGGCTAACACGGTGAAACCCCGTCTCTACTAAAAAATACAAAAATCTAGCCGGGCGAGGTGGCGGGCGCCTGTAGTCCCAGCTACTCGGGAGGCTGAGGCAGGAGAATGGCGTAAACCCGGGAGGCGGAGCTTGCAGTGAGCTGAGATCCGGCCACAGCACTCCAGCCTGGGCGACAGAGCGAGACTCTGTCTCAAAAAAAAAAAAAAAAAAAAAAAAAAAAAAAACAGAGAGCCAAACCATGAATGAACTCCCATTCACAACAGCTTCAAAGAGAATAAAATACCTAGGAGTCCAACTTACAAGGGATGTAAAGGACCTCTTCAAGGAGAACTATAAACCACTACTCAGTGAAATGAAAGAGGACACAAACAAATGGAAGAACATACCATGCTTATAGATAGGAAGAACCAATATTGTGAAAATGGCCATACTGCCCAAGGTAATTTATAGATTCAATGCCATCCCCATTAAGCTACCAATGACTTTCTTCACAGAATTGGAAAAAACTGCTTTAAAGTTCATATGGAACCAAAAAAGACCCCGCATTGCCAAGACAATCCTAAGCCAAAAGAACAAAGCTGGAGGCATCACGCTACCTGACTTCAAACTATACTACAAGACTACAGTAACCAAAACAACGTGGTACTGGTACCAAAACAGAGATATAGACCAATGGAACAGAACAGAGTCCTCAGAAATAATACCACACATCTACAGCCATCTGATCTTTGACAAACCTGACAAAAACAAGAAATGGGGAAAGGATTCCCTATTTAATAAATGGTGCTGGGAAAATTGGCTAGCCATAAGTAGAAAGCTGAAACTGGATCCCTTCCTTACTCCTTATATGAAAATTAATTCAAGATGGATTAGAGACTTAAATGTTAGACTTAATACCATAAAAACCCTAGAAGAAAACCTAGGTAATACCATTCAGGACATAGGCATGGGCACAGACTTCATGTCTAAAACACCAAAAGCAATGGCAGCAAAAGCCAAAATTGACAAATGGGATCTAAGTAAACTAAAGAACTTCTGCACAGCAAAAGAAACTACCATCAGAGTGAACAGGCAACCTACAGCATGGGAGAAAATTTTTGCAATCTACTCATCTGACAAAGGGCTAATATCCAGAACCTATAAAGAACTCAATCAAACTTACAAGAAAAAAACAAGTAACCCCATCAAAAAGTGGGCAAAGGATATGAACAGACATTTCTCAAAAGAAGACATTCATATAGCCAATAGACGCATGAAAAAATGCTCATCATCATTCGCCATCAGAGAAATGCAAATCAAAACCACAATGAGATACCATCTACACCAGTTAGAATGGCAATCATTAAAAAATCAGGAAACAACAGGTGCTGGAGAGGATGTGGAGAAATAGGAACACTTTTACACTGTTGGTGGAACTGTAAACTAGTTCAACCATTGTGGAAAACAGTGTGGCAATTCCTCAAGGATCTAGAACTAGTAATACCATATGACCCAGCCATCCCATTACTGGGGATATACCCAAAGGATTATAAGTCACGCTGCTATAAAGACACATGCACATGTATGTTTATTGCAGCACTATTCACAATAGCAAAGACTTGGAATCAACCCAAATGTCCATCAGTGACAGACTGGACTAAGAAAATGTCACACATACACCATGGAATACTATGCAGCCATAAAAAAGGATGAGTTTGTGTCCTTTGTAGGGACATGGATGCAGCTGGAAACCATCGTTCTCAGCAAACTGTCACAAGAACAGAAAACCAAACACTGCATGTTCTCACTCATAGGTGGGAACTGAACAATGAGATCACTTGGACACAGGAAGGGGAACATCACACACTGGGTCCTATTATCGGGTTGAGGGGAGGGATAGCATTAGGAGATATACCTAATGTAATTGACGAGTTAATGAGTGCAGCACACCAACATGGCACATGTATACATATATAACAAACCTGCACGTTGTGCACATGTACCCTAGAACTTAAAGTATAATAATAAAAAAGTTTACGTAATCATCTGAAAATAATTTAAACTAACATAAAGAACAAAGTTGAACACTCAACAGAAAAAAAGAAAAAAAAATTGCAGACTGGCTGGCGCGGTGGCTCGCGCCTATAATCTCAGCACTTTGGGAGGCCGAGGCGGGCAGATCAACTGAGGTGGGGAGTTCAAGACCAGTCTGACCAACATTGAGAAACCTCGTCTCTACTAAAAATACAAAATTAGCTGGGCATGGTGGCACATACCTGTAATCCCAGCTACTCGGGTGGCCGAGGCAGAAGAATTGCTTGAACCCAGGAGGCGGAGGTTGTGGTGAGCCAAGATAGCGCCATTGACTCCAGCCTGGGCAACAAGAGCAGAACTCCGTCTCAAAAAACTACTGATTATTAAAATAAAATACAGACTGTCAGGTCACTCTCTAGACCCACTGAACTATCCCACCCACCCTGGGACTGTCCCCAGTGCCAGTGTTTTACCCATGTTCCCTCTGTAAGTCTTATGTACACCACAGTTTGAGAGCCCCACTGGTATAAAGTGAGTGAAACCCAGGCAGAGATAGGCAAAATGGTGAGGCCCGCATCCTACTGGTGAGTCACACAGGGAATGCTGAAATTCATGGCCCTCTCCAGGCCACTGGGGACCCGTGGGTGGTGATGGAGGGAGTGGCGTCACCGCGTGCTACTGAGGCTCTTCCCCCTCTCCCAGCACACCCCTTACCTGGCTGTCTTTCCTCATGTATAGGGAACCTATTGTGGTGTAGAATCTACTCTTCCCCCTGTGGCTCCCAGGCCCCCTTGGATAGTTGGTATCCAGCCCGATTTCTCACCACTGGCCCGGGGCACATCTCTGAACACATCAATCTCTGATGTTCTCTGTCCTTCCATTGAATTCCACCAGACACATTTAAGGTTGACTTTGTAATGTCATCATATGAGTATCAATCAACACCTTCCCCAACTCAATTGTACTAGGTTGTGGAGCACAAGGATAGTCTTGTGCTGCTCTGTGGCCTCTGTGCCTACACAGCTCTGAGCTTTGAGGAGGCTGCCCTCCTTGCTGACCCCATGATCTTTTCTGCCCTTCTGTTAAGGGTATTGGCCACAACAATGAGGCAGATGACCCAAGCTGGCTGTAAGTGACCCATCCTTTTGGCTCCCGTGATTAGACCAAGGAGAGACATGGGGCCCAGCTGAGCCATTCAGAACCCTTCCCTAGCATTTTCCACTCAAAGGTTAGAGATGAGATTTTCTCTTCCCAAGGCTACCTCTGGCCATGGTTCCAGCTTCATGAGGGCAATAGGATTAGGAAAATGAGGCCAACCTGCAAAGGAAAGCAGATGCAAGAGATGGAGTCAGAATGGGGGTGTCCTGGGGATCTTGGAGCCTGAATTCATTGGCACGAGAGGCAGCAGCATCCTTACGGTATTTCAGTCCATTTGGACTCAATAAAAACGTTGAAAGTCACATGTGTTATGGACTTCCTTCTCAGTGACACATTCATCTGTGCTCAGTTCTCCCAGCAAGGGTCAGCCCCTTACACCCCTGCAGCATCAGCTGCTATGAAGCAAACCTGTAAATGCTCTCCCTGTGTATGGGAAAAGCTATACAGTGGAGCAAATCCTCCTGCCTGAAGAAGGACGTCTCAGCATCACTTCAGCTGTCGGGGCGTTTGTGGGGAGAACCAGACCACCTCTGCGGAAGGCAACAGACCCTCTTCCAGCCATGGAGTTGAATTCTCTATAAACAGTTCACCAGCAAACCACCAATACATTCCATTGTTTGCCTAGAGAGAAATTTAAAAATAAATAAATGTTCACTTATAATTGTGCATGTCTTTTCCAGGACCTTCAGGAAACAAAGCCAGCAAATGTGAAATGACCCCCTCAGGCCCACATAAATAATAAATGCCTATAGCTGGGATGCTAATTCCATCTTTCAACTCCAAAATCTCTATTTTCTTTCAGCTCCAGCTTCTGTTTCACAGTGGCGTTACCACACCACACCACATGAGGCCCTAATTGTAGGGCCTTAGAATTCTTGGTCTTGGAGAATGAAGTCACAAATTCCTGTGGTTACTCTGCATAGTGGGGGGAGAAAGGCAGGGTACTAGGATACTAGTCTGAAAAAAGACAGCAAACCTCACTGGGTTTGATCCTCCCACTCCTAAAGGCAATGGTTGCCTTTGAGTACAGACCTTTTTGTAATATGCACATGTGCTTTCTGCCTCTCAAGAAGGCTAATGACTAAGATTCTTCCAGTTAACTATCCCCTTGCTAAGCAGGCTCCAGCCATGCTGGCCTTTCTTTTTCTCCTTCCCTCCACCAGCACTTTGCAGTCCTAATTCCTTCCGCCTGGTGCCCTCTTCCCCCATGTCTTCACACGGACTTCACATAGCCAGCTTCTTCTCACCCTTCAGGTCTCAGCCAGAGCCTCACCCCTCAAGATCCCTCTCCACCCTGGAGCATAAGCTCTTAAAGCAAGGACCTCATTTGCCTTGTTTTTGTTAGGTCTGATGTAGAATGGGTTCTTAATATTTGTGAAATGAATTGAATGAATGGATGTGATGAAAAATCTGCCTCAAAGGTGTATTTAGTCTCTACATCTTTGTCATTCTAATCAGGAAGCCAGAAAGGCTCTGTGTAGAACAGGAGTACTAAAAGTTGGGTTTGTCTGGTGCCAGGGTGCAGACCCCCCTCCAATCCAGCTCAGGGCATCACCCCCTACCCCCAAACACACTTGTGACTGCACAGCAGAAAGAAGCAGAAGCGATTGGGAGCTAACGCACACATAATGTTTAAATTCACTGAAGAGCCAGGCATGGTGGCAGTGAGCCGAGATCACGCCACTGCACTCCAGCCTGTGCAACAGAGTAAGACTCCATCTTAAGGAAAAAAAAAAAAAAGATATCTGGTATCTTATCTCAACAAGGTATCTACTCATTCATACAACTATGTAATATTCCACTGAATGGATGTGCCATCAGTTAACTAACAGACACGTCTGTTGTCACCAGCCACTTGCTTTGACAGTGCCTAATTTCTCTCTTTGTCTACACATCCTTTCGCACATGTATGAATATGTCTGTAGATAAATTACTGCCCTCATTCTTGAAATGCACTGTTAGACTCCCAGGTAAAACTGTAACATGCCTCTCAGACATTTCCTCTCAGCATGCTTGCTGTCTCCATTGCTTGAAGGGCAGTAGAGAAAGGTGAGACTCTGGAAAACAGAAGTCCTGAGTGCCATGTCCACATTGCACCTACCTCCAACTCCAGGATTTTGAGCAAGATGAGATGCCTGCCATTCTTCATTGAGTGAGGTGAAGATTCAATGAGATTAGGTAGAGAAGAGATGTGTGTTGCTAATGGATGGTAGAAAAAGTGTTATATTCTAGTAGGGAGTATTTTCTACTTGTTGTATTCTAGATGATTCTGGGGATAACTCAACCTTATGAGTTTGGCCTACACCTTTGGTAAGGTTTCTCTCAGGGCTCTTGGGACTGAATAAATGTATTTCCTTTTTTTAATTTTTATTTTTTTGAGACAGTCTCGTTCTGTCGCCCAGGCTGGAGTGCAGTGGTGTGATCTCGGCTCACTGCAACCTCCACCTCCTAGACTCAAGCGATTCTCCTGCCTCAGCTTCCCAAGTAGCTGGGACTACAGGCGTGCACCACCACATGGTTTCACCATGTTGGTCAGACTGGACTTGAACTCCCGACCTCAAGTGATCTACCTGCCTCAGCCTCCCAAATGCTGGAATTACAAGTGTGAGCCACCGCACTGGCCTGAATAAATGTATTTAAGAGAATGTAGTAAGTAATAAATTTGCAACCAACCACAGAGTAGCTGATAAATACACATGAAGCTAATCAGAGTACTACAAGAACACAAGCTTGCTACTGCAGTACTTTTTACCGTTTGCATTTATGTATTTGATTCCCTAGTTTTATCTGTCTACTTATCAGGGTGTTGGAGATGCAGGGCAGGCACCATGCATATCTTGTTCACTATTTTAGCCCCGGGGCCAGAACAGTCTCTGCAGATGGCAGACCCTCCAACAATTGTTCAGTGAGTGAATTAAGCTAAGACCAAAGTTCTACAGGCTGCTGTGACAACAAGTGATTAGATGCAGTGTTTCCCCCCAAGGGAGGCATAGGTGTACCACTGGTGACAGGAGAAGATGTTAGGTGGTACATGGGTGAATTTTTATATTTACAGTCATATTTGTTTTAATATACATTATATATAACTTGCCCATCAAACCCGTGCTTTCACAGATATTACTGTTTAAGATGAGGATAAGTAAATATTTAAGTTAATAAAGTGAATCAATTTAAAGAAAAATATGTACTTAATATGGTGAAACAAAGAAATGGCAAAAACAGTGATGATGAAAACATCTGCGGCTGGGTGCAGTGGTTCACGTCTGTAATCCCAGCACTTTGGGAGACCGAGGTGAGTGGATCATGAGGTCAGGAGTTCGAGAGCAGCCTGGCCAACATGGTGAAACCCCGTCTCTCCTAAAAATACAAAAAGTAGCCGGGCGTGGTGGGGCGTGCCTGTAATCCCAGCTACTCAGGAGGCTGAGGCAGAGGTTGCAGTGAGCTGAGATTGTGCCATTGCACTCCAGCCTGGGCAACAGAGGGAGACTCTGTCTCAAAAAAAAAAAACAAAAATATGGAAAAGACCAAGTTAGTATGTCTAAAAGGGTTCTAGGTGGTCATCTAGCCCAATCTCACCGTTTGTTGGATGAGGAAAACTGAAGCCCAGAAGCTATGGCTTGCTTCAAGTAAACTGTGAGCTCTTGGTCACCAAGGAAAAAGAGAAGGGATATTTAGGCACAGTGTTGGATTTTCTACCTGCTCCTTCTGTGATGGCCTCAGTAAGTGAGAACTGCCTGCTCTGGCTGACAGGTAAGATCAGCCTAGGTGTATCTGGGACAGCATTTCTCCCTCCCTCCAGTCCCATACCATGCTGAGATGCTCCCCTAGATCACATGCCCTTGGTGAATTATCACTGTGTCTTCTGTGAATCCCCTCACTTATTTTCAAAAGCTGTATCTGTTCTAGTTTGTATTACTAAAATAATGTTGTATCCACCCCCCCATATAAAATTACATTATGGAATATGCTTTTTTTTTAGTATATCCCCTTTATCTAGAAATTATATTAGACCCCACCCATACTCTTAAGAATTACTGGTATAGGGCCGGGCACGATGACTCACGCCTGTAATCCCAGCACTTTGGGAGACCGAGGCAGGCAGATCATGAGATCAAGAGATCGAGACCATCCTGGCCAACATGGTGAAACCCCATCTCTACCAAAAATACAAAAATTAGCTGTACATGGTGGCATATGCTGCAATCCCAGCTACTCGGGAGGCTGAGGCAGGAGAATTGCTTGAACCCAGAAGGTGGCGGTTGCACTGAGCCGAAATCGTGCCACTGCACTCCAGCCTAGCGACAGAGCGAGATTCTGTCTCAAAAAAAAACAAAAAAACAAAAAAAAATTACTGGGATAGTTAAAAATGCAAGAGGCAGGAGAAAGTAACAACAGCAGCCCTATCCTCCTCCTAGTTCTAGTCCATCTCCCCAAATTTTGGCCAACCCCCATTACTAACAAGGGAGAGACAGGACAGTTCGGTGTGTGCTCTGGTTCTGTCACAGAACTCCAGAAATGGTGATAGTAACATGCCACTACCACACCCTACTCCCTATGACCCCACCAAGGGCAAACCCAGAAGGCCAGCGGGAATGTTAATGCCAGAGCCCTGTCCTCCACCTGGCCTTGGGGCTAAGGATGCAACCTACCTCTGTGCCTGGAATGCACCTCTGCACCAGGAATGCTCTTCCCCATTCCATATGCAGCCCAAATATCGTCTTTAGAAACTTCTCCACATCGCCCACGAGCCAGGCCATCACGTCCCCCACCAACCCATGCACATTTTCTCCATTTCCTAAAGGCTCTTTAACATGAGTTACTGCCCACTACACTAGCCTGAAGGTAGTCAGGTAGCCTGAAGGAAACTGTTGTTAACTACTCAGTTATTTTTCTATGATTCTATTATGTCCCCACCTTATAAGAAAAGGTGAGCTTCTTGTGGGCAGGGACTATATCTAATTGACCTATGCCCCAGTGCCCAGTACTGAGCCACAGGGGCTGGATGCTGTTTGTGGAACGACTGAGTGGGTGAAGGAGAGAAACCATGTGGGGTGTTCTGGGGCTGAGCTAGGCCCACCTTTGCCCTTTAACCCTCTGAGTCCCAAAGGTGCTTTTTCAAGCCAGGAGAGGTTATAGCAAAGCTTCCACTCTTCAAGCTTCCCAAATCTTTCTTTGGCTTCCTCCTGCCTGAGTCAGCCCCTCCTGCTTTAGTATGACACTGACCCAGATGAAATGCAGAACCAGCAGTAAGTGGCAAGGGACAAGGACCCTGGACCCTGGGTGGGCCTTTCTACCACCCTTGTGATAGGGAGAGGGACAAGGAGAGGCTTTCAAGAGTGAGGGGACCTGCCTCCTCCTAGGTCACAGCTTTGTCTCAGCCCCACCTCTCCCTAGGAGAGTCACTCTGTGCTTGCAGGCATTCTCACTGTGCATAGGAGAGTGCACAACTGAGGCAGGAGAATCGCTTGAACCTGGGAGGCGGAGGTTGCAGTGAACCGAGATCATGCCACTGCACTCCAGCCTGGGCAATAGAGTGAGACTCTGTCTCAAAGAGCGTGCCCTCTCCCAGAGCCTCAGGATGGGAGCTTAGTGTCTTTTTTGAAAAAAATTAGACTTAGTTTTCAATTATTATGTCAGTAATTGATACACATCATTAAGTAAAAATGATAGGAGGCCATCGTTTGGACTAAGCTCCTGCACCAGACCCCAACAGACCAGACTAAAAATCAGAATGGAGTCACCCATGCTCAAGTTTCATGTCACCAAACCTAAACTAAGTTACCTGATCTTTAGAGAAATCAGGAGAGAGAGAACACCCAATTTCCCAAACAGGTCCTTTGAAGCCTTCAGTCCTTCAATCATGAAGAAGTTCCCTCTGTCTTAATCCTTACAGGCAAAAAGGTAGCCTGAAGGAAACTGTTGTTAACTATTCAGTTATTTTTCTATGATTCTATTATGTCCCCACCTTATAAGAAAAGTAACTTTGAAAGGACTGATACACTCTGTTCTTAGCTTCTGCTTCCTTCAGGCCTTCTCTATGAAGCCAGCCTCTTCTGCTCAGTGCTTTGGAACACTGATTCTATTTCATGGACTGAAGCATTGCCCAATTCTAGAATTGCAATAAAGCCAACTGAGATCTTTAAATTGGCTGTAATTCATTCTTTGGCAATACAGTAAAAAAAAAAAAGAAAAAAAGAAAAAAATTCTCACAATGCTATAGAAGGATATGAGATATACAATAAAAGACACCTTCACCCTCTGGAATCTACCACTCACAGTAGTTTATCTGGTGGTTACCACTTTTTAAATATGGTCTGGGCCAGGCGCAGTGGCTCACTCCTATAATCCTAGCACTTTGGGAGGCCGAGGCGGGTAGATTGCCTAAGCTCAGGAGTTCGAGACCAGCCTGGGCAACACAGTGAAACCCCATCTCTACTAAAATACAAAAGAAAGTAGCCGGGTGTGGCGACATGTACCTGTAGTCCCAGCTACTCAGGAGGCTGAGGCAGGAGAATTGCTTGAACCCAGGAGGCAGAGGTTGTAGTGAACGGAGATCACGCCACTGCACTCGAGCCTGGGTGACAGAGCAAGACTTTGTCTCTAAAAAAATAAATAAATAAAATTTAAAAATAAAATAATGGTCTGTAGGCCAGGCACGGTGGCTCATGCCTGTGATTCTAGCACTTTGGGAGGCCAAGCTGGGTGGATCACCTGAGGTCAGGGGTTTGAGACCAGCCTGGCCCTTCTCTACTAAAAATACAAAAATTAACTGGGTGGGGTGGCATGGGCCTGTAGTCCCAGCTACTTGGGAAACTGAGGCAGGAGAATCACTTGAACCTGGGAGGCAGAGGTGATCATGCCACTGCACTCCACTCTGGGTGATAGAGTGAGACTCTGTCTCAAAAATAAATAAAATAAAATAAAATGGCCTGTATTATTTTTATTCATCATCTTCAGTAGGACCTCTCCACTCCTCACCATAAAGATGAGGACATTATGGCACTTACCCTTTCTCCTTCCCAGCCACAACTTCTAATTTTTCTTAGTTACATTATTATTTTTATATAGTTTAAAAAAGGGTATCACATTTACGCACTGCTCTGTAATCATATAATCATAAAGCTTCCTCTGCTGTGAATTGATTTAAAAAGTTAAAAGCTAGTAAACAGCATTTACGGATTGATGGTGAAATAAACATTATTCCCTATGGAAACAAGTAGTGTGTGATCAGACCTGGGTCATTAAAACTTTACCACTGGAGGGAAAATTTAAGGTTCCAGTCATTCTTTACCTCCCCATAGCTTTTTTTCATTTCTTCCTAGTCAGTTTATTTTCTCTTGAAAAGTAAAACTAAAATCCTAAGCCCCATGACGGACTGAATGGACATCCTGTCCTGTTGGCCAAAGAGAGCCCAGGACAGCATCTGGAGGTGGTACACACTTCCTCATACCCCCGCCCTCCCTAGCTGCCAGTAGGCATTCTTTCCTAAAGTCTAAACAGAAACCAGACCTTTGGAAAGCCTGGCTCCACTGCTGATTTCCACCAACTCCCCCTCCCTTTTGCCATTTCACCACAACAACCGATATGCATTCCTTCCTGATAAGAGGCCACCCACCACTGAATGGTTCTGGCCAGTTCACAACGGATGTGCAGGGAGGGTTTTCTAATCCTCCACTTCACCTTTTGACATCAGAGGCCCAAAAGCTCCACCCTCAGATCATGGTAAGGACACCATGTTTTGTACAGGGGTCCCATGAAGGGGCATGAAGCTCAGCTGAGCATGCACACGTTTCTCCTTTCATAAATATTTGTGACTCCTCTACAGCTTATTAAATATGCATATTTGGCCACCTGCTTAGCATACATTCTTTTTTCCTGTACCCTTCCCTCAAAGTGTATGTTTTCAGCTACTGGCTGGAGGCTATACTTTCCAGCCTGTCAGAATGGCCACCTACAGCATGTGACCCTTTATGTGAAATAAAGCTCTCCTCTCCAAATTCATGAACCTCATCATTCTTCACTTGAATCTCTCTTTTTTTTTAGACAGAGTCTCGTTCTGTTGCCCAGGCTGGCGTGCAGTGGTACGATCTCAGCCCACTGCAACCTCCACCACTGGGTTCAAGTGATTCTCCTGCCTCAGCCTCCCAAGCAGCTGGGATTACAGGCACCCGCCACCACTCCTGGCTAATTTTTGGTAGAGATAGGATTTCACCATGTTGGCCAGGCTGGTCTCAAACTCCTGACCTCATGATTTGCCCACTTCAGCCTCCCAAAGTGCTGGGATTACAGGCGTGAGTCACCATGCCCAGCCACTTGGCACTCTTAACCTATGTCCTCATTTTTAGACTCCTAATCCACTAGCAAGTTCTGCCAGTTCTATCTTTAAAATATATCATAAGTCTATCCATTTTTTTTTCTGCTACCATTTTGATTTATCATTGCTGACCTGAACTTCTTGGAATTCTGAGATCAGAGTCCCGGTAGGTAGGGTCAGTATCTTCAGAGGGCTCTTTCCTTGGCCACTTTCTTCCTGTGTGTTCACATGGTCTTACCTCCGTGTGTGTCTGTGTCTGCATCCTAATCTCCTCTTACGAGGACACCAGTCGTGTTGAGTGAGGGCCCATCCTCATGACCTCTCTCTTTTTTTTTTTTTCAGATGGAGTCTCTCTCCATCACCCAGGCTGGAGTGCAGTGGCGCAATCCCAGCTCACCACAACCTCTGCCTCCCAGGTCCAGTGATTCTCCTGCCTCAGCCTCCTGAGTAGCTGGGATTTGTGCAGGTTTGTGCCACTACACCCAGCTAATTTTTGTATTTTTAGTTGAGACGGGTTTTGCCATGTTGGCCAGACTGGTCTCAAACTCCTGACCTCAGTTGATCTGCCCACTTCGGCCTCCCAAAGTGCTGGGATTATAGGAATGAGCCACTGCGCCTGGCCCTTGTGACCTCATTTTAACTTATTACCTCTTTAAAGACGCTATTTCCAAATACAGTCACATTCTGAGATACTGGGTGTTAGGACTTTAACATAAGAACTTTGGGGGAATACATTTCAGCCTGTAACACGACCCTTTTGAAAAACAAAAATTCTCCACCACCCATCCACTCATCCAAACCCTCTAATGGTTCCCATTGTTCATAGAATAAAATTGAAAACCCCTGCCTTGACTTTTTACGGGTAAAGGGAAAGGGAAAGCTTTCCCCTTGGCTTCCTGAAGTTTCGCTGAAAAATCAACTTGCAAAAGGCAGATTAATGGGTAAAAAGGCATACAAATTTATTTGCTGTGAATTCACAGGGAGAATCACTGAGTAATTGCTCACCCCGCAAGGTGGTGCCTAAGTGTATACATCGTCCTGGCAAAACAGATTATGGGAGTCGGGGAAGAGGAGTTCTGTTGAGGGGATTTTTAGGGAGAATGGATGGATCAGGGAACGTATATTAATGTGTACATTATCTTGTGAAAAGGTCTGTTTAAGTGTGGCTACACTCTTGGTTTTATAGGAAAGGGAAGAAAAAACAATTGTCCTCAATGTGCCTTAGTGTTTCCGGATCTTAGGCAGATAAAGAAACTGCAACTTCTTTGGGAAAGATGGGGTGAGGCAGAAGGTCAGAGAAACCTTGAGCGTTCTTCGCTTTAGTATGTCAAAGCACCATATTTTGGGGTATCAGTTTCCGAGCCCCAACAACTTACACATTCTTATATGCTCTCACTTTTGCCAATCTCTTCATCTGGGCTAATATCCAATACCCCTCCTTTTTTTTTTTTTTTTTCCAAATACAATAATGTATCACTTAACGATGGGGACAGATTCTGAGAAATGTGCTGTTACGCAGTTTTGTCGTGTGAACATCAGGGAGTGTACTTGCACAGACCTAGATGGTAGAGCCTACTCCACACCCAGGCTATGTGGTGTAGCCTATTGCTCCTACGCTCCAAACCTGTATGGCACGTTACTGCCCTGAATACTGTAGCCAACTGTAATGCAGTGGAAGAATTTTGTATCTAAACATAGAAAAGGTACAGTAAAATTATGGAATAAAAGATTAAAAATAGGACCAGGTGAAGTGGCTCATGCCTGTAATCCCAGCACTTTGGGAAGCTGAGGAGGGTGGTTCACCTGAGGTCAGGAGTTCAAGATCAGTTCATCAGGCCAACATGGTGAAACCCTATCTCTACTAAAATTACAAAATATTAGCCAGGCATGGTGGTGCATGCCTGTAATCCCGACTACTCAGAAGGCTGAGGCAGGAGAATCACTTGAACCAGGGAGGCGGAGCTTGGAGTGAGCCAAGATGGTGCCACTGCACTCCAGCCTAGGTGACAGAGCAAGACTCAATCTCAAAACAATAATTAAAAAAAAAAAAAAAGGATAAATAAATATAACACCTGTATAGGGCCTTTCCATCAATGGAACTTGCAAAACTAGAAGTTTCTCTGAGTGATTCAGTGAGTGAGTGGTGAGTGAATGTGAAGGCCTAGGATATTACTGTCTATTACTGTAGACTTTAAACATTGTAACTTAGGCTACACTAAATTTACTTTAAAAATTTTGGCCAGCCATGTTGGCTCACACCTGAGAACCCAAAAGAGGCAGGAAGGTCACTTAAGCCCAGGAGTTCAAGACCAACCTGGGAAAATGGCAAGATTCCCATCTCTACAAAATAGAAAAAAAAATTAAAAATGCTCTTTTGTCAATGATAAATTACCCTTAGCTTACTATAACACTTTTACTTTTTTTTTTTTTTTTTTTTTTTTGAGACGGAGTCTCACTCTGTCACCCAGGCTGGAGTGCAGTGGCCGGATCTCAGCTCACTGCAATCTCCGCCTCGCAGTTTCACGCCATTCTCCTGCCTCAGCCTCCCGAGCAGCTGGGACTACAGGCGCCCGCCACCTCGCCCGGCTAGTTTTTTGTATTTTTAGTAGAGACGGGGTTTCACCGTGTTAGCCAGGATGGTCTCTATCTCCTGACCTTGTGATCCACCCGTCTCGGCCTCCCAAAGTGCTGGGATTACAGGCTTGAGCCACCGCGCCCAGCCAACACTTTTACTTTATAAACGTTTTAATTTTTTAATTTTTTGCCTCTTTTATAATAAGAGTTTAAAATAAAACAGCGTACAAAGGTACAAAAACATTGTTATAGCCTTATTCTAGAGGTTTTTTCCCACTTTTAAAACTCTTTTGTTAAAAACTAAGACACAAACATACACATTAACCTAGGCCTACACAGGGTCAGACTCATCAAGATGTCGCTAGGTGATAGAAATTTTTCAGGTTCTGGCCGGGCGCGGTGGCTCGCGCCTGTAATCCCAGCACTTTGGGAGGCCGAAGCGGGTGGATCACGAGGTCAGGAGATCGAGACCACGGTGACACCCTGTCTCTACTAAAATTACAAAAAAATTAGCCGGGCGTGGTGGCGAGCGCCTGTAGTCCCAGCTACTCGGGAGGCTGAAGCAGGAGAATGGCGTGAACCCGGGGGGCGGAGCTTGCAGTGAGCTGAGATCGCGCCAGCGCATTCCAGCCTGGGCGACAGAGTGAGACTCTGTCTCAAAAAAAAAAAAAAAAAAAAAAAAAAAAAATTCAAGTTCATTATAATCTTATGGTACCATTATCACATGCGCAGTCCATCATCCATCATACTGTAAACTTAGCTCCTGCCTCATTTGCATTTGCTAGTCTCACTGCATACAACCTTCCTACTCATTCAATTAAGAAACACTTTTAGGGCAATGCCCTGTGTCAAGCACTGCTCTACATTGAGAAAGTGACTCAGAGCAGTCTGAGGAATGTGAGGTATACAAAATTGATTAGTCCCAGACAGGAGCAGGAGACACCTGTCACATTCTCCACACCCATGCCTGGGGGTAATTGCTTAAAGGCATTTTGTTTTCGCTTTCCTTTTCTGTAATTTCAGACTAGTTGACCCACAATGTTACCACAAGTTATACAATGTGACCCTCACCTATTATCTTCACGTTCCTGGGGTTTGTGGTACAAAGATCAATGTATAGACAATGATAGCTTATGTTATGTTAGTGAAACATTGTAAATTGTTGGTAAGCAACTTAAGAACTGTATCCTAACTTTTTCATCTTCTTTTTTTAAAATCTTTAACCCACTTGTAACGGCTGCTAACCAGAACATATATTCAGGGCAACTTGAATCCATGACTCCCAGGATGGAGACCTCAATCCTGGCCCAAACAGGCTCTCTACTTACATTAATTTTGCTTCAGTTTCTTCCTTTAGGTCAACAAGATGAACGGTCTTCCCACCTGGGCTATCCTCAGGGTACAGCAAGTCCTGTACAACTTACAAATTCCTATATGCTCTCACTTTTGCCAATCTCTCCACCTGGGCTAGTACCCAATTCCCCCCCTTTTTTTTGTTGGGGTGTTGGGAAGTCCTGTACCCTGAGGTGCATATAGCGCAGTTGGGAAGACCCTTCAAAGGGATCTGTGGGTCCAGATATACTAGGGAAATCCTGAATTTTTGTATGATCTTTTCTAAAATTGATTGGCCTGCAAACTCAGTTTTTCTTTTTTCTTTTTTTTTTTTTTCTTTTTTGAGACGGAGTCTCCCTCTGTCGCCCGGACTGGAGTGCAGTGGCCGGATCTCAGCTCACTGCAAGCTCCGCCTCCCGGGTTTACGCCATTCTCCCGCCTCAGCCTCCCGAGTAGCTGGGACTACAAGCGCCCGCCACCTTGCTTGGCTAGTTTTTGTATTTTTAGTAGAGACGGGGTTTCACCGTGTTAGCCAGGATGGTCTCGATCTCCTGACTTCGTGATCCGCCCGTCTCGGCCTCCCAAAGTGCTGGGATTACAGGCTTGAGCCACTGCGCCCGGCCCAAACTCAGTTTTTCAATTCTCCTTTTGCATCTCCTCTTCCACAAAGAAAACCATAGCACCTTTTCCATTGCCTGTTGCGGGCAGCGACTACCTGGGGCCTGTGTCACGCAGGTGGTAAAAAGAATTTATCCATAGAGTTGTAGGTAAAGAAAGGCAGATTAGGTAGATTTTTTTTTTTTCTTTTTTCTTTTTGGGACGGAGTCTCGCTCCACCCAGCCTGGAGTGCAGTGGCCAGATCTCAGCTCACTGCAAGCTCCGCCTCCTGCGTTTACGCCATTCTCCTGCCTTAGCTTCCCGAGTAGCTGGGACTACAGGCACCCGCCACCTCGCCCGGCTAGTTTTTTATATTTTTTAGTAGAGACGGGGTTTCACCGTGTTAGCCAGGATGGTCTCGATCTCCTGACCTCGTGATCCGCCCGTCTCGGCCTCCCAAAGTGCTGGGTTTACAAGCTTGAGCCACCGCGCCCGGCAAGAAAGGCAGATTTATTAGACAAAGCAGGAAAGTATGTTGCAAGGATGCAACAAGCAAATCAGCAAGAGAGGAGCTGACTGCCAGGAAGCAAAGGTTTGCTGGGGATTTGATAGAATGGTGTTTGGGCTGTGTGTTAAGAGGGCTTTGTGCAGTACTGATAATGCTGAGGTTGCGGTTAACTAACTTGCATATTTCTATCCAGCTGAGGTGTCTGGTAATAGCTGAGTGCAGGAAGATTGTGAGTTATTTGCACAGGAGGACTCTGTATCCTGAACCACGAGGAAAGGTAGACTTATAGCTTATCTGCTTTCTCTTTTTGCTTTCCTTCATTCCCACCAGCCCGACTCCCCCTCCCTAAATTAGGACTCCACATTGCCTGAGTGTAAACTAACAGGAATTGAACAAGGGACACTTCAAGAACATATTTTTCCAAAGGGCGTATCCTTGAGTGCTAAACAAAGAGGGCTTAGTAAAATGATTGATTGTTTTTATTTCCTCCTTTATCTCGTAGAGATCTATCTGCCTATCCCTTTGTCTATCCACCAGCTTTTCCATCCCTCCCTCCATCTTTCTCAGAACTTAGAAATAAGGTGTCAGAGTGATGTAACCACCCTATGGATTCTTCCTG
Organism: Trachypithecus francoisi; assembly: GCF_009764315.1. Taxonomy (NCBI): domain Eukaryota; kingdom Metazoa; phylum Chordata; class Mammalia; order Primates; family Cercopithecidae; genus Trachypithecus; species Trachypithecus francoisi. Next base: position 123,008,337 of record NW_022681465.1, on the reverse strand, counting down.
CCTGCTGCACAACGAAATTGACTCATGGGCACCATGGCATTGCAATAAAGAGTTTAATTGACACAAGTCTGGCCACACTGTGTAAGAGACGGAGTTATTACTCAAATCAATCTCCCTGAAAGCTCCTAGGTTAGGGGTTTTTCAAAGATAGTTTGCTGGGCAGTGGGGTAGGGTAGGGAACACGCTGATTGTTTGAGTTGGAGATGAAATCATAAGAAATCAAAGCTGTCCTCTTGTGCTGAATCAGTTCCTGGGTAGGGGCCACAGGACTGACTGGTGGGTCCAGGTGGGGCCACCCAGTTGTCAGAAATGCAAAAACCTGAAAAGACATCTCAAAAGGCCAATCTTAGGTTCTACAATAGTAATGGTATCTGCAAGAGTTATTGCGGAAGTTGCAAATCTGACCTCCAGAATAATGGTTGACAATTATTTAGAATTCAAGTCACTCTCATCCTCATAGCTTAGTTGCCTTGCATTAGTTTTACAAGAACAATTCGATTTTGGGGAAGGGCTATTATCATTTCAACTATAAACTAAATTTTCCCCAAAGTTAGCTTGGCCCACGCCTGGAAATGAGCAAAGACAGGCAGCCTGCGAGGCTAGAAGCAAGATGTCAAATTTCTCTTACTGTCATAATTTTGCAAAGGCCATTTCAGTAACATGTACAGTAGTCCCCCTCCTACTTATGTGCTCAATATATATTAGCTACCCATTGTCAACCACAGTTCAAAAGATATTAAGTGGAAAATTACCAATTCATAGGTTTAAATAACCAATTCAGAAATAACCAATTCACAGGTCTTAAAATGCATACCATTGGGCCAGGCACGGTGGCTCAAGCCTGTAATCCCAGCACTTCGGGAGGCCAAGACGGGTGGATCACGAGGTCAGGAGATCGAGACCATCCTGGCTAACACCGTGAAACCCCGTCTCTACTAAAAAAAAAAATACAAAAACTAGCCAGGCGAGGTGGCGGGCACCTGTAGTCCCAGCTACTCGGGAGGCTGAGGCAGGAGAATGGCGTAAACCCGGGAGGCAGAGCTTGCAGTGAGCTGAGATCCGGCCACTGCACTCCAGCCTGGGCGATAGAGCGAGACTTCATCTCAAAAAAAAAAAAAAATGCATACCATTTATTGGTAGCATGATGAAATCTCCACCATCCCATTCTCTCTTGCCCAGGATGGGAATCCCCCCTTGCCCAACAAATTCATGCTGTCTATACTACCCACCCATTAGTCACTTATTAGCCCTCTGAATTACTGGATTGAAAAAACATACTATATATATAGAGCTTGGTACTATTCACGGTTTCAGTCATCTACTGAGGGGTGTTGCAATGTCTCTCCCGTGGATAAGGAAAGACTGGTATATTAACATTTGATTTACAAAATAAAGGATAGTTTATATAGTTCTGGGTAAAATAAATTAATTAATTAATTTAAAAAGAAAGAAGATAAAGGCAAACTTTAAACTTGTTAAAAATTAAGTAAAATAATTTGGATTATTTAATTAGACAAAGAGGACTGGCTTTGCCAATGAAACAATATGGCCGACACTTTCCATGAATTGGACAAGCTAAACTTGCAAATCCACAGTTTTGATAAAAATACAGTGAGAGCACTTATGAAACATCATGCCAAAAAATAATCCATTTCCAGAAGTTGTGAAAATAGTTTTTTGATGTCTTTTTCTTTTTTTTTTTTTTTTTTTTGAGACAGAGTCTCACTCCATTGCCCAGGCTGGAGTGCAGTGGCCGGATCATGGCTCATTGCAGCCTCAAACTCTTGGGTTTAAACAATCCTCCTAAGCCTCCTATATAGCTGGGACTACAGGTGTGTACCACCATGCCTGGCTAATGTTTTGCATTTTTGGTAGAGATGGTGTTTTAATTATTTTATTTTATTTTATTTTATTTATTATACTTTAAGTTCTAGGGTACATGTGCACAACGTGCAGGTTGTTACATATGTATACATGTGCCACGTTGGTGTGCTGCACCCATTAACTCATCATTTATATTAGGTATATCTCCTAATGCTATCCCTCCCCCGCTTTCCCCCACCCCACAACAGGCCCTGGTGTGTGATGTTCCCCTTCCTGTGTCCAAGTGTTCTCATTGTTCAATTCCCACCTATGAGTGAGAACATGCGGTGTTTAGTTTTCTGTTCTTGCGATAGTTTGCTGAGAATGATGGTTTCCAGCTGTATCCATGTCCCTACAAAGGACATGAACTCACCCTTTTCTATGGCTGCATAGCATTCTATGTTGTATATGTGCCACATTTTCTTAATCCAGTCTGTCATTGATAAACATTTGGGTTGATTCCAAGTCTTTGCTATTGTGAATAGTGCCACAATAAACATACATGTGCATGTGTCTTTATAGCAGCATGATTTATAATCCTTTGGTTATATACCCAATAATAGGATGGCTGGGTCAAATGGTATTTCTAGTTCTAGATCCTTGAGGAATCGCCACACTGTCTTCCACAATGGTTGAACTAGTTTACAGTCCCACCAACAGCGTAAAAGTGTTCCGATTTCTCCACATCCTCTCCAGCACCTGTTGTTTCCCGACTTTTTAATGATTGCCATTCTAACTGGTGTGAAATGGTATCTCATTGCGGTTTTGATTTGCATTTCTCTGATGACCAGTGATGATAAGCATTTTTTCATGTGTCTGTTGTCTGCATAAATTTCTTCTTTTGAGAAATGTCTGTTCAAATCCTTCGCCCACTTTTTGATGGGGTTGTTTGTTTGAGTTATTTGTTTTTTTTTTTTTTTTTTTTTTTTTTGAGACGGAGTCTCGCTCTGCCGCCCAGGCTGGAGTGCAGTGGCCGGATCTCAGCTCACTGCAAGCTCCGCCTCCGGGTTCACGCCATTCTCCTGCCTCAGCCTCCCGAGTAGCTGGGACTACAGGCGCCCGCCACGTCGCCCGGCTAGTTTTTTTGTATTTTTAGTAGAGACGGGGTTTCACCATGTTAGCCAGGATGGTCTTGATCTTCTGACCTCGTGATCCGCCCGTCTCGGCCTCCCAAAGTGCTGGGATTACAGGCTTGAGCCACCGCGCCCGGCCTGTTTGAGTTATTTGTAAGTTCTGGATATTAGCCCTTTGTCAGATGAGTAGATTGCAAAAGTTTTCTCCCATGCTGTAGGTTGCCTGTTCACTCTGATGGTAGTTTCTTTTGCTGTGCAGAAATTCTTTAGTTTAATTAGATCCCATTTGTCAATTTTGGCTTTTGTTGCCATTACTTTTGGTGTTTTAGTCATGAAGTCCTTGCCCATGCCTATGTCCTGAATGGTATTGCCTAGGTTTTCTTCTAGGGTTTTTATGGTTTTAGGTCTAACATTTAGGTCTCTAATCCATCGTGAATTAATTTTTGCATAAGGTGTAAGGAAGGGATCCAGTTTCAGCTTTCTACTTATGGCTAGCCAGTTTTCCCAGCACCATTTCTTAAATAGGGAATCCTTTCCCCATTTCTTGTTTTTGTTAGGTTTGGGTAGAGATGATGTTTCACAATTTTTCCCAGGCTGGTCTTGGACTCCTGGGCTCAAGCAATCTGCCTGCCTCAGCCTCCCAAAGTGCTAGGATTCCAGACATGTGCCACTGTGCATAGCCTGATGTCAACTTTTAAAAGTATACACTGGGATATGAATTTTTAAAATACTTTTATGAGGCACAGAAGTGAAGATGTTTAGAGAGTGCTACTTTCTAAGTTCTGGAGTCATAGAGAAGAGTGAACAAGATAATTAAGGTCCCTGTCCTCTTAGAACATATATCCCAGGTTTGCTGTTTATAATTTTAACTCAATAGATATAAAATGAAATATTATTCAGCCTTACAAAAGAAAACCCTGTTATGGGTGACAGCATGGATGAACCCGGAGAGCATTATGTTGGTACAATAAGCCAGGCACAGAAAGACAAATACTACATTAGCTCATGTATACGTGTAATCTAAAAAATTCAGATTCATAGAAGCAGAGCATAGAATGGTGGTTGTCAGGGCTGCGGAGGTAGCAAAGATGGGAGATGTTGCTCAAAGTTACAAAGTTTCAGTTAGGCAGGATGAATAAAATCTAGAGATGTAATGTATATTGTATACTTGCAGTTTTTTTTTTTGTTTTTTTTTTTTTAATAGAGAGAAAAGGTCTCACTCTGTCACCCAGACAGGAGTACAGCGGCATGATCATGGCTCACTGCAGCCTCAAATTCTTAGGCTCAAGTGATCCTCCCACCTCAGCCTCCCATATATCAGGGACTACAGGCACATGCCACCATGCCTGGCTATGTTTCCATTTTTTTGTAGAGACGGGGTCTTAGCTGTTTCCCAGGATGAGAATAAATCCTAAATGTTCACACCACACACACAGACATGCACACACACACACATGCAAATGATAACTGTATGAGATGAAGGTTATGTTAATTATTTTGATTGTGGTAATCATTTCAGAATGTATACATATATCAAAACATTATGTTGTACATCGTTATGATATACAATCTTTATTCGTCAATTATACCTCAATAAAACTGGAAAAATAAATAAGATTTTAACTTAAATGTAACTTGCTTAGAGATGTCTTCTCTGACCCAAGTCACTGTATCACATTGCCTTCCTCCCATTAAAACTACCTGAGATTTATTGCCTTTTTTGGTCTATTTTATCTCTCCATTCTAAAATGTATCTGCCATGAGAGGGGAGATCTTGTCTGTTTTGTTTTCTCTCTGCCCCCAGAGCCTAGAATAGTGTCTGGCATTTTAAAGTACACAATAAATGCTTGTTGAACAAATGAATGGATTTGTTAGTTTTGTGCCCATTTCACAGAGGGGCAGTGAGGCCTTTGAGAGCCAGAAGCTCTAGGTCAGTGCCTGTCCTAGTCTATCCAAGCACAGTGCAGCTCTGGTTCGTCTCTGCTCAATTCCTCTCCCCTCGCCCAAATGTCCCTGAGCTGCAGCCTAGCTCCCCGACGACATCCTCGCGGGTTCTCCCCGCAGTGTCTCCTGGATCCCGCCAGGAGGCAGCAGAGGCGCCAGCACCCAGTCCGACGGGACAGCGGACCGGAGGGGGTTTCCGCTTCCGGGAGAGACTGATCGTTTCCGCTTCCGTCCACTTGGCGCGTGAGACGCTGACGGGAGGATGGACGGACTGGTTTCTGAGTGCTCCGCGCGGCTGCTGCAGCAGGTTTGGACGCAAGAGACCGGCGGGAAAGCCTGAAAGAGATGGAACAGGCTCTGGCTTCTGCCCAAGCGGCTTCGGGGGCGGGACAGCCTGAAAGAGATGGAACAGGCTCTGGCTTCTGCCCAAGCGGCTTCGGGGGCGGGACAGCTAGACGAGGACCATCCTAGTCCTCTCAGAGTGGGGCGGCAGGGTCCCTGTGGGAGCAGGAAGGGTTGGGAGAGGAAGCACCCATCATTCCAAAGCCCGTATGACTGTGATTTTCAGCGTAATGGAAGGTCCCCACACTCTCCCACGCCTCCCCCAAGCCAGCATCTTCGGTGGGCTAGAGCCTGGCATGTTCAGAACAGTTACCTCCCCACAATCCACCTCTTTTTCATACACACTTGCTTTCTCAGAGGATGTGGGGAGATAGACAAGGCGGGAGGGAATACGTTCAGAGCTCTGGGTCTTGGTTTGCAGCTCAGCCGCAGTTCTTTCCGGGTTACTGAGCGAGAGGATTCCTAGTAAGCCCATGGGGTGATTTACTATCAGACCAACGGAGTTTGCTCTGTGCCCTCAACATTGGTCGGGAAGGAGCAGCCACACCATATAAAAGTGAAAGCGGGACAATACCATTACCTTTTATGCCCAGATGGGGAGGGATGGTAGGAAGCTAGTTAACAGCACTGTATCCTGTTACAGCTTTATGCTTTATCAGCAGTCACAGAGTACAAATTAGTCTAGTAAACTGGCAAGCTCTTCTCATTTCTGAGCAATGTGTTTATCGGTATGAAGTTATAAGGACTGCCTCACTGGGTTGTGATAATCATGAAGGTAATTTCTGAAAAGTGTTAAGCTCAGCTCCTGGAACATACTGTATGCTCATTTATGGCAATTTGGTTTTGGCTGTAGCTATCTCCCAGTAAGTAATCTGAAATTGCAGGTGAGGAATCTTCCCCTGAGTTTTGCAGTTAAGTTGGAAGCTTGCTTTCTTTCTGAATTGACATGTCTTTAGTTTTAGGTATTAAAGTACAAAGCCTGGTCTGGTCTAGTCTAGGACCTGACACACTGGAAATAGGAAGAAATGGGCAAATTGTTTAGTCCGAGAAAGGGTGAAAGGCAGACCCTTGAGCTATTTTGAATGTGACAAAAGACATTTGGTTTTTTCAGAGTCCCAAGTGATAAGATTTGGGAATAAGAGCAGATTGGTCAACCTGAAACTTAACTAAGTACTCTTGCTAAGTCAGAGTGTCTTATCGAGCCAAAGAAAAAGAACTAAGGATATGAGACGTCCCATTATATGCTTACTCCTATTCCGGTCTCCCAACACACCCATGTGTGTGCTTAATATTTTCTTTTTCTTTTCCTTTCCTTCTTTCTTTCTTTCTTTTTTTTTTTTTTTGGAGACAAGAGTCTTGCTCTGTCAAGCAGGCTAGAATGCAGTGGCATGATCTTGGCTCACTGCAACCTCCACCTCCAGGATTCAGGCAATTCTCCTGCCTCAGCCTCCCAAATAGCTGGAATTACAGACATGCGCCACCATGCCTAGCTAATTTTTGTATTTTTAGCAGAGACAGCGTTTCGCTATGTTGGCCACGCTGGTCTTAAACTTTTGACCTCAAGTGATCTGCCTGCCTAGGCCTCCCAAAGTGCTGAGATTACAGGCGTGAGCCACCATGCCTGGCTAGTATTTTCTTATTAAGGATAATATGCTAATGTCAGCAAAAGTCTCAGAGGAGAAAAAAACACAGCTCATCAAAGGGAACATTAATGATTCCCATGGTCTATGCCATGCCTTGCTAGAGAGGGGAAATGTGGAAGTAAGCTTATGGACTGAAAAAAGTGCTTTTTTTTCCATAGGAAGAAGAGATTAAATCTCTGACTGCTGAAATTGACCGGTTGAAAAATTGTGGCTGTTTAGGAGCTTCCCCAAATTTGGAGCAGTTACAAGAAGAAAATTTAAAATTAAAGTATCGACTGAATATTCTTCAAAAGGTGAGTACTTTGGGTTCCAGTTTTATCCTCCAGTTTGAATTATTACACCTTTTTTAAAGCCTTTGTTACCAAAGATTCTGGAAGTATATCCTATGGAATTTGGAAAAAGAAGCATAGAAACCCTATTCTTTTCCCTGCATTAGACAACTTAGGACTGAGGTAGTTGGTGCAAATAGTGAGAAGTTGGTGTTGTCCTGTCCTTCAGGACTCTTTGAAACGTTTCATCCTGCTAACTATTTGGCTAACTTAAAGTAGGATTTAGGTAGGGTGAGGCATTTCTTTTTAAAAATTTATTTATTATTTTTTGAGACAGGGTGTCTGTCACTCAGGCCAGAGTGTGGTGGCATGATCACAGCTCAGTGCAGCCTCAACCTTCAGGCTTAAGCAGTCATCCCACCGCAGCCTCCTAAGTGGCTGGGACTACAGGTGTGTGCCACCACATCCAGCTAATTTTTTTTTTTTTTTAATAGAGATGGGGTCTTGCTGTGTTGACCAGCCTGGCCTCAGAATTCCTGGCCTCAAGCAACCCTCCCTGTCTTGGCCTCCCAAAGTGTTGGAATTACAAGTATGACCCACTGCACCCAGCAAGGTTGAGGTGTTTCTTTCAACAGTTTATGCTCTTGCCTTTTTTAAAAAAGCATATTTGATTTTTAAATCATTGCCTCTATCTTAAAGGAAATATTTGAAAATACACCTACATATTTTCTCTGCCCTAAATTGGTTATTTTACAGTTGTATTTTTATATCTTACATAATCATTTGGGTTTTTTTCCACCGGGTATTTCAAAACTTTTTTTTTTCCCGTGAAGCTTGTGCTATATTTATTTAATGGTCTCATAATTTAACAGTGTTTATCAATTTTGTTTTAAAAAAATGAACTTGCGACTGGGTGCAGTGGCTCACTCCTGTAATCCCAGCACTTTGGGAGGCTAAGGCAGACTGATCACGAGGTCAGGATATCAAGACCATCCTGGCTAACATGGCGAAACCCCGTCTCTACTAAAAATTGCAAAAAATTAGCCAGGCGTGGTGGCAGGCGCCTGTAGTCCCAGTTACTTGGGAGGCTGAAGCAGGAGAATGGTGTGAACCCAGGAGGCGGAGCTGAGATCATGCCACTGCACTTCAGCCTGGGCAACAGGGCAAGACTCTGTCTCAAAAAAAAAAAAGAACTTGCTGCAGTTTTTTGGTCTGCCTCTAATATTTGGTGATGACATATCCCAGAATGTTGACCTCATTCCCGTAACAATTCTCCCGTGTGTATATATTACTCTCAGACAAACTGCGCTGGCATTACATCCTTTTCCCAAAGCTGATTGATTCCATTTACTCACCTTAGACTCTTATCTGCCCCATTCCCATGACGTCTCTAATATTACCTATTTTTTTTTTTTGTTTGAGACGGAGTCTTGCTCTGCCACCCAGACTGGAGTGCAGTGGCTGGATCTCAGCTCACTGCAAGCTCCGCCTCCCGGGTTTACGCCATTCTCCTGCCTCAGCCTCCCGAGTAGCTGGGACTACAGGCGCCCGCCTCGTCGCCCGGCTAGTTTTTTGTATTTTTAAGTAGAGACGGGGTTTCACGGTGTTAGCCAGGATGGTCTCGATCTCCTGACCTCGTGATCTGCCCGTCTTGGCCTCCCAAAGTGCTGGGATTACAGGTTTGAGCCACCGCACCCGGCCCCTCATATTACCTATTTTTATTTTTTTATTTTTTTGAGACAGAGTCTCGCTCTTGTTGCCCAGGCTGGAGTACAATGGTACGATCTCGGCTCACTGCAACCTCTGCCTCCCGGGTTCAAGTGATTCTCCTGCCTCAGCCTCCTGAGTAGCTGGGACTACAGGCATGCACCACCACACCTGGTTAATTTTTTATTTTTAGTAGAGACAGGGTTTCTCCATGTTGGTCAGGCTGGTCTCGAACTCCCGACCTTAGGTGATCTGCCCGTCTCGGCTTCCCAAAGTGCTGGGATTACAGGCGTGAGCCACCACGCCCAGCATCCATATTACCTATATGTGGTCTGCTAGGCTGGAGTCTCATACTACCTATATGTAATCTGCTGTGCTTGTCTTTGAGTCTTCTAAAATCACAAAATTCCTTTTCCATAGAATCTTCCCAAAAGAAACTCACCTTTCTCGTTATGTCATTTATTCTGCACTTATATATGTTTAATTCTATTATATTTATTTTAATTCAAAAGTATTATTAAATGTCTAATATATGCTAGAGACTGTAAGGGAAAAGATACAAAAGGAAGTACAGTATTTTCTGGAACTCCTCACCTCAAGTAATCCTCCCACCTCAGCCTCCCAAGTAGCTGGGATAGAAGGACAGCATATTCTACTACATATTTTTCTGTAATGCAGATTAGCTCTTATATGGATAGGAGAATGCTCTTAGTGTATTGTGGAAGGCATATTGGTTCTTTGACAAATACTTTGCCCTACTGAATGAGCAACTGAACACAAGGTACACAGCAGAACTAAAAACCACAGAGTAATAAAGTACTGTGTGTGATGGCCATTCACCCTGTCATCTCACCCTGGTTCACTTTGGCCACATGCTCTGACTTAAAAGCATCACATATGACACTGGTAGAGACAACTTGTTGAATTGATTATAATCAGATAGTAATTTGCATAGTGCCAAAACTAAGCACAGATTTCGTGTGTGTAGGTACACACACATACATATATACATAGTGGTACTCCTATCCTTTAAAAAATTGAGGCCAGGCGCGGTGGCTCACACCTGCAATCCCAGCTCTTTGGGAGGCCGAGGCAGGTGGATCACCTGAAGTCAGGAGTTTGAGACCAGCCCGGCCAACATGGCAAAACCCTGTCTCTACTAAAAATACAAAAATTAGCCAGGGATGGTGGCACGGGCCTATAATTCCAGCTGCTTGGGAGGCTGAGGCATGAGAATCACTTAAACCCAGGAGGCACACTTTCATGACTTGAGCCAAAATCGTGCCACTGTACTCCAGCCTAAGCAACAGAGCAAGACCCAGTCTCAAAAAAAAAAAACAAAACATAAAAATACACAAAAATTTGACATTTATTATAGCAGGTTTTGGGTGTTAGATCATAATCTAGGCCAAGTGTGGTGGCTCACGCCTGTAATCCCAATGCTTTGGGAGGCCAAGGCAGGAGGATCTCTTGAACCCAGGAGTTCAAGGTTATAGTGAGGTGTCATGCCACTGCACTTCAGCCTCAGCAGAGTGCACAGTGAGATCTTGTCTCTTACCCCCAACAAAGAAGAAAAAAGGATCATATCCAAGTAAGTTTGGTATTTGCTGTTGGAAATCTTTAGATTGGTAAAAACATATCTTCCTTAAGTATGTTACCACAGAGAGGAGTCAATTATTGATTAGCTACTGAAATCAGGTTTTTTAGTGAATTGAAGACTATAATTTCTTCATATGATAGAGAGAGATGATGAGGGGAGCATAAAACTTGGACTCCATTCCAATAGACCTGAGTTTGAATCTGGCCTTTTCCACTTACTCTGTCTTGTCTTTGGCAAGTTACTTATCTGTAGCCCACATAGAAATAGTGATAATAGTAACAAACTCAATTTTATTATGTAGATGGAATAAGATAATGCATATAAATAAAGCATTTGGTTCAAATCTTGATACTCAACATACTCAAATATTAACTTTTGTTACTGTTGTTATTTTATACTGTTGACATTTTGATGAATATAAATTTATGATGAGCATAAAATTGTGATGAACATTTTGGTGAACATAAAATTGATGAACATAAAGGCGTATAGGCAATATCTTTATCTTCCATTAAAAGCATATGTGTTCATTGACCTTTTTTTGTTTTTTCTTTTTCTTTTGCTAAACTGCTGTATGGCAAGTAGTGCTAGGTGCCAGGGAAGAGAGCCATGCACTTTCTGTGCATCCAGCAGTCTAGTGATAGAGACAGATAGTTTTGTGAGGATATGATAAGTGCAGTAATAGAATTATATGCCATCTTCAGTGACTATATTCCATGAGAAAACAGGAGGTAGTAGGTCTAATAACAGTAAAACAGAACTACTGGCTTTTCTGGTATATTGATACTACCTACTTTGCTCCCTTTACTTCATGCCTTGAACAGGTCAACATTTTGATGGACATCATTTTTTTTTTATTTGTTTTTTTGCCCATTGAGTTTTCACTTCCAATATTTGCTGTGAAATTATATTATTTTCTCAGATTTGGAGAAGCTGAGAAAAGGTTTCCGTCAGCCCTTTTAATTCTCTCCTGCCAGTCTCTGTTCTGCTAAAACAAATGCAAAAAGTAAGACCTCAGGGCATTTCCCATGGATGTCTTAGATGCTGTGGGATGAAGTTGTCCTGTTACATGTCTTAGCAAATCCCAGATGTGAGGGCCTCACACTATGAGTACATTTTCTCTTTTGGTTCTTAAGATATTTGAAGGTTTATACTCAGAATACTTGGAGAAATCTTGTATGATGATGGTGTAGTACATTATTGACATGTTTCCCTTCTTTTCCTACAGAGTCTTCAGGCAGAAAGGAACAAACCAACTAAAAATATGATTAACATTAATAGCCGCCTACAAGAGGTCTTTGGTCATGCAATTAAGGCTGCATATCCAGATTTGGAAAATCCTCCTCTGCTAGTGACACCAAGTCAGCAGCCCAAGTTTGGAGACTATCAGTGTAATAGTGCTATGGGTATTTCTCAGGTGATGTATTGTCATGACTCCTGGTTATTTGGTTTTTTTAAAGTATTATTATTATCATCGTTACCATTTACAGAAATAATACTATTGCAAGTTGTGTCCTTAGTGAAAAGGACATTTGCCACAGTTTGAAAAACTTGAGAAAGATTAGTGGGGTATATGTGTTAACTTTTTTTTAGGCACAATTTTTAAGTTTTGGTTAAATTTTAATATTTAAGGGCAATCATTGGTACTCTTTCGTTTAGGTATTTCCCTCCTGCTATGTCCAGGATTGCTGTCTGTTGTTGATGAGTGTTGGGAGGTGAAAAATTAAAATAAGCCATTTACCAGTTGGCATCCCAATTAAATATTTGATGTAACTGTGATCTTTGAGCCAGGGTTATATATTCATCTTCAAGCAGAGGAGTTTCCCGTTTTAAATAGCTGCATTGTCTGATGTTTTTGTGGTTAACTGCATCTGGCTTGGGTCTTTGTGTTTTCCTTTCTTTGCTGAATTGGAAAGGGTTACTCTGAAGAGTCCAGGTCTTATAGTGTCGTTTATTTCTCAAGTGTGAATATTGCACACTTTCATGACTTGAAAATTAGAAATGTAAATATGCTGGAACCAGGCTTCATAACTGTAGACTTTGTTATGTCATCATTAAAAAGTTTGAGGTGTTGTAATCCCAGCTACTAGGGAGGCTGAGGCAGGAGAATTGCTTGAACCCAGGGGCAGGGGTTGCAATTAACCAAGATCATGCCACTGTACTCCAGCCTGGGTGACAGAGCGAGACTCTGTCTCAAAAAAAAAAAAAAAAAAAGTTCCAGGTATATGTGTGTAACGTATTTGGAAATAGAGATCATGTAGTTTGGGTACTTTTCTATTCCTCTTGGCACTATTCATACTTTAATCTGTCATTCATAATGTGATTGGACTTCTCTGCTTCTGCCTTTTGATGGTTCTTAATGTAAAATGCATCTCGTGCCTTGTCAGGTGTGCATTTCCGAGTAACTTGCTGAAATCTGTTGTGTAATGAATCATTTTATATTGTGTTGTAGATGCTCAAAACCAAGGAACAGAAAGTTAATCCAAGAGAAATTGCTGAAAACATTACCAAACACCTCCCAGACAATGAATGTATTGAAAAAGTTGAAATTGCTGGTCCTGGTATGACATAATGTTATCCTTCTTAATAGTTGTTTTGAAGATGAGTCCTTTTTGAAGTTAAAAAAGAACACACATTTTAATTACAGGGTTAAAATTTATATACTGAACAAGGTGGTGAAAGCACTGTGGATTGTGATATAGGAAATTGTTAATCTAGACTCAGCTACCGCTTTTAGCTGCCTTACCTTGAATGAGTTACTTTGCCTCTCTGTGATTCAGTTTTTCATCAGCAAAATGAGGATAGATAATGGCAGATAAGTCTTCGGCACAAGGGTCTTCTGTTTTCTCTTGAGAGGCTGAAAGGGAAAGGGCCCTGAGTTAAGTAGGAAGGTTTCAGGAGAAGGGTGAAGGCTTGAAGTAGACAGTGAGACAGGAGCTTACAAGACAGCTTAAGTGAAGGCCACAACTGGTATTGGAATCCTGAAGAATTTTGCCAGAGCCAGGTCAGCGTCTGGAGCAAATCCTTAGGAGTGAGCGATTATTCAAGATAGGACACTATCTGATATTTTTTTCTCTTCTATCCATTAGGTTTTATTAATGTCCACTTAAGAAAGGATTTTGTATCAGAACAATTGACCAGTCTCCTAGTTAATGGAATTCAACTACCTGCTGTGGGAGAGAATAAAAAGGTATATGTACAGTCTTCTATTAATACATTAGTATCTTAGAACTGCATGGAACCAAGCATTGTGGTATGTGCCTGTAGTCTTAGCTACTAGGGAGACTGAGGGAGGAGGATTGGTTGAGCCCAGAAATTCAAGGCTGAGGTGTGCTACAATTGCACCTGTGAATAGCTACTGCACTTCAGCCTGGGCAATATAGTGAGACTTCATCTCTAAACAAGAAAAAGAAAAACGAACTGCATGGAAAGTGCTGAAACTGGGAATGGATTTCACATTTTATATTGAAATTTAATCATTCACATTTGAGATTATGAACATTTATGAAATAGCCTTTCTCCTGGGTCTAGCATGTTGTGTGATTTTTTTTTTTTTCCACTGAATTCCACAAGGCATTTGAGGTAGCCAATTGATACACAGATAACACTGAAATAGAGTGCATAATATGTATAAATGAGTTTGATTCTTTTTCAGTTAAAAATATATAAGCAGGGCCGGGCACGGTGGCTCACGCCTATAATCCCAGCACTTTGGGAGGCCGAGGTGGGCGGATCAAAAATAAAAGAAAATTAGCCAGGTGTGGTGGTGGGCGCCTGTAGTCCCAGCTACTTGGGAGGCTGAGGCAGGAGAATGGCGTGAACCTGGGAGGCAGAGCTTGTAGTGAGCTGAGATTGCGCCACTGCACTCCAGCCTGGGCGACAGAGCGAGACTCTGTCTCAAAAAAAAAAAAAATGTGTGTGTGTGTATATATATATATATATATACACACACACACACACACACACACACACATACACACACACACAAGCAGATCCTTCATAAAATCAAACATGGTTGAATTACAACCCAAATTAGTGTTTAAGTCTGAGTTTGTTATTAGATGTGTTATTAATGAATGCATTAGAACAAAATGTTTATGCTCCTCTTAAAAAATCTTTCTCTCTTTATGTTTTTGCCCCTCTTAACAGCCTTTCTTTTGTTGTCTACCCCAGGTTATAGTTGACTTTTCCTCCCCTAATATAGCTAAAGAGATGCATGTAGGCCACCTGAGGTCAACTATCATAGGAGAGAGTATAAGCCGCCTCTTTGAATTTGCTGGGTATGATGTGCTCAGGTATGTGGTCTTGCCTTGCTTACTGTACTCTTTCCTTATTTTCTTGTTTGGAAAATTCTATACAACATGAAATGTCTCACTCAAGAAAGAATGTTCAACTAAATCAGTGGTTTGTCAGCTTAGTTCTTTACAATCACCCAGTAAACTTTTAAAATACGTCCTGAGCCTCTCCTCTGAACCTTTTTTACTATCTTTTTTTTTTTTTTAGACTCTTAGTGGAACCAAGAATAAAACACATTCATTCATTCTACAAATGCTTCTTGAGGACCTCTTGTATTACAGCAAGGGGTTTATATCCTAGTAGGGAGAGAAGTATACTTGTAAAGGAACAGGGTATTTTGGGCCTTGTAAGCTGTGATAGGCAATTGAGATTTTATTCTAAGTGTCCTGGGAAGCTATTAGAGAGTTTTAGTTTGTGAAGCAGGGTGATCAAATTAAAGATTAGTCTGGGTACTGTGGCTCACACCTGTAATCCCAGCACTTTGGGAAGCCAAGGTGGGAGGATCACTAGAGGCCAAGAGTTCTAGGCCAGCTTGGGCAACATAGCAAGAACCTGTCTCTATTTTTTATATTTTTAAAGAAATAAAAAATTTTTAAATAATACAAATAAAGATTACTGTGGTTAGTTACTGTGAAGAAGCTAAACAAAGAAGGGAGACTATAACAGTAAGTGTTAGGCTGGGCGCGATGGCTCATGTCTATAATCCCAGCACTTTGGGAGGCCAAGGGGGAATGGATCACGAAGTCAGGAGTTTGAGACCAACCTGGCGACACAGTGAAACCCCGTATCTACTAAAAATACAAAAATTAGCTGGACGTGTAGCACACACCTGTAATCCTAGCTACTTGGGAAGCTGAGGCAGGAGAATTGTTTGGACCTGGGAGGCAGAGATTGCAGTGAGCTGAGAGCGCGCTACTGCACTCCAGCCTGGGCAACAGAGCAAGACTCTGTGTCAAAAAACAAAACAAAAAAACGAAAACAGTAAGTCGAGAGGCTATCATCATGATCCACTTGAAAGATGATCTGGTGGTTTGGATTAGATAAAAGCAGAGAGAGAGAGAAGTAGGAAGGATCAATGTATACTTTCTTTTCTTTTCTTTTTTTTTTTTTCTTTTTTTGAGGCAGTCTCACTCTGTCGCCCAGGCTAGAGTGCGGTAGCACGATCTTGGCTCACTGCAAGCTCTGCCTCCCGGGTTCACACCATTCTCCTGCCTCATCCTCCTGAGTAGCTGGGACTATAGGCGCCTGCCACTACGCCCGGCTAATTTTTTGTATTTTTAGTAGAGATGGGGTTTCACCATGTTGGCCGGGCTAGTCTCGAACTCCTAACCTCAAGTGATCCGCCTGCCTCCGCCTCCCGTAGTGCTGAGATTACAGGCGTGAGCCACCACGCCCAGCCTCAACATATATTTTCAAGAATCCATTGATATTTGGGAACCATTGGTGTAAATTATACTAAGATAATGGTTAAAATGTTAAATTTTCATAAAATTGTGGGAATAACCAACATTGGCCAAGCTGTCATTGTTTCAATTAGCTACAAAATAAACAGATTATAGTCCACTGACAGAAAACACATTCATTCAGCAAATTCTGGATGCCCGCCCTGTGCAGCCTCTATTACTTGAGTATGTAGAGCTGAATGTAACAGACATAATTTTCATCTCTTAAGGAGTTTGCAGACCAGTTGAAGAAACAACCAAGTAAACAGATATTACTAAATGGTGATGTACTGGCGTGTAAATGTTAGTGGTTTCTAATGGATACTTCCTCTAATTTAACTTAACCATCTTTATTATTTTAAAAATGATTTTATATTCTCTGGTGTTAGGTTAAATCATGTAGGAGATTGGGGGACCCAGTTTGGCATGCTCATCGCTCACCTGCAAGATAAATTTCCAGATTATCTAACAGTTTCACCTCCTATTGGAGATCTTCAGGCCTTTTATAAGGTTTGATACCGTTTATTTTATATTATTTGTGTGTTTATCATTAATCATAATTATCCATTTTCCTTAGGAAACTTAAAATGGTTTTTAAAGCTACTATGGAGTGAAGTGAAAGTTGCTAACAGCCTGAGTAATACCTGTTTCTGTATAAATGACACTCTCTTGAACTTAATTTTTTTTTTTTAATTTGTAAAGAAAAGACATTTAATTACCTCACAGTTCTGCAGGCTGTACAAGCATGGCACTAGCATCTGCTCAGTTTCTGGGGAGGACTCAGGGAGCTTTTATTTATGGTGGAAGGCAAAATGGGAACAGATCAATTGATAGACATATAAAATCCGTTCACTTACACTGGCAAGCCTTTTTGTTTAGTTTACTTACCTGAAAAACTGAATTCTTTTTTATTCTGACATTCATTGCATTTGGTTGTGTGCCTTAGAAAGAGCCGTCCCCTACCCCCAGATTCATTGCATTTGGTTGTGTATGTAGAACCACTACTAGATACCCTACATTTGGTTGTATGCGTGGAAACAGCCATCCCCTCGTCTTTGCTTTGCTTATTGGCGTATGTTAAAAATCAAATTCTAGGCCAGGTGCGGTGGCTCATGTCCGTAATCCCAGCACTTTGAGAGGCTGAGGCAAGCAGATTGCTTGAGCTCAGGAGATCGAGACCAGCCTGAGCAACAAAGTGAGATCCCACCTCTACAAAAAATACAAAAATAACTAGCCAGGCATGGTGGTTCACACTTGTAGTTCCAGCTACTCGGGAGGCTGAGGCGGGAGAATCACTGGAGCCTAGGAGATCAAGGCTGCAGTGTGCCCTGATCATGCCACTGTGCTCCAACCTGGGTGACAGAGCAAGACCGTATCTTAAAAAATAAAATTATATTAAAAAATAAAAGTTAAAAAAAATGAATTCTACCACATTGAATTTAGAGGTTCATTAATCAGAATACATTATAGCACTTAAAAATTTTTGATGTTTAATTTTATGTATTTTGATATTATTAAATGTATGTAAAAACAATTTTAAAGACAAATTTTCGCATCATCCGTAATTTTAAAATGCCCAACGTGATCAACTTTCTTTGACTTATCTGTATATCAACATGTATTAATCATTTATGATTTTAACATAGTTTTTATATTATGTTTAATATTGCAAACTTTTGTGTTACTTTATGACTGCATATTTTGTTGGATCAGTGTACCAATGTTTACATTAATCCTTTATTGAATTTTTTTCTATTTCAGAGATGTTTTTATTCAGTAAATAGCTTTGTACACATGGATTTTTTTCCCTTTTTAAAAATTATTTCCTGGCTGGGTTCAGTGGCTCACACCTGTAATCCCAACATTTTGAGAGGCCAAGCTGGGCAAAATGCTTGAGCCTAGGAGTTTGAGGCCAGTCTGGGCAACATGGCAAAACCTCATTTCTACAAAAAATACAAAAGTTAGCCAGGCATATTGGCATACATCTGTAGTCTCAGCTACATGGGAGGCTAAGGTGGGAGTGAGTATCACTTGAGTCCAGGGAGGTCAAGGCTGCAGTGAGCTGTGATCACACCATTGCACTATATAGCCTGGACAACAGAGCGAGACCCTGTCTCAAGAAAAATTTATTTCTTCAAAAATTAAAAATAAAAAATGTTTTTAAAAAATTTCCCTATGGGCCAGGTACAGTGGCTCATGCCTGTAATCCTAGCACTTTGGGAGGCCAAGGCAGGCAGATCACTTGAGTCCGGGAGTTCAAGACCAGCCTGGACAACGTGGAGAGACTCTGTCTCTACATAAAGTACAAAAAAATTAGCCGGGCACACTCCTATAGTTCCAGCTACTCGGGAGGCAGAGATGGGAGGATCACCCAAGCCTGGCAAGGTTAAGACTGCATTGAGCTGTGAACTTACTGCTGCATTCCAGCCTCAGTGACAGAGTGAGACCCTGTCTTAAAAAAAAAAAAAAAAAATTCTTTATAGTAGAAGGATCATAAAGATCATAATTTCCTCTCAAATATTTTGATTAATAAATTTATTTTAATGTGAGATGCATGTTTTCTGTTAGTTTCAATTCTTAGGCATTTTCTTTATGACGGAGAACCTTTCAAGAATAGGATTCCTGTATTAAAAAGCAAACATTTGTGGGGATTTTGTTTTTGTTTGCTTCATTTTACTTTCGGTAAATGTTTTCTGTTGAAAATAAGCCAAATATTTACTGATATGAGACTGGAAAAGTAATGTTATAAACATCTTTTGGAGTTCTGTACTTTGAATATAATGAAGCAGATCTATTAATGCAAGAAATTGTTTGTATAAATAAATTGCTGAAATTTACAAACCACAGTAAAGAAAAGCCATTTTTAATTTTTGATAAAACATATATGTGTATTTGCAAAGAAATATCTAGATTTGTTCACTAAATGTTAACACCGGTTAATTTGAGGTGAGATTAATTATTTTTAAGTAAGTATTGCTTTCAAAATAGAAATAAAACAATGAAAGCAACTTTCTTTTTAGTTAAAAAAATAGTAAGTTGGCCAGGCATGGTGGCTCACACCTGTAATCCCAGCACTTTGGGAGGCCCAGGTGGGCAGATCATTTGAGGTCAGGAATTCAAGACCAGCCTGGCCAACATGGTGAAATCCTGTCTCTACTAACAATACACAAATTAGCTGAGTGTGATGGCGTGTGCCTATAATCCCAGCTATTTGGGGGCTGAGGCATGAAAATCACTTGAACCTGGGACACGGAGGTTGCAGTGAGCTGAAATCATGCCACTCCAGTCCACTCCAGCGTGGGAGACAGAGTGAGACTCTATCTCAAAAAAAAGAAAAACAGAAAAGTCATTCAGGACCACATCCAAAATGGAGATTGGAATACAGAAAATTCAGTCCTATCTGTTAGCTATTCTGTACTAACTCTTCTTGAACACAAAAGTATTAGCTGAAGTAGACTTTTGTGAATTGGAAAAGTGTAAAGAAAACTGTGGTGAGATTTTTGTACTTTTCAAGAGAAATGATTTCAGAGTTCTTTGGCATGTTCATTTGTAACAGTATTGTCAACTATTGCGGGAGAGCACTTGTTCTGATGTTCTGAGTTTGTACTTTCTCACTGTGTTTGTGTAGAAATGTGTAAGTTCTTTTTCTAGAATTACAGGATTCGATCTTTTTACAAACCTTTCTTTTTAAAATATATATACACACAGGAATCTAAGAAGAGGTTTGATACTGAGGAGGAATTTAAGAAGCGAGCATATCAGTGTGTAGTTCTGCTCCAGGGTAAAAACCCAGATATTACAAAAGCTTGGAAGCTTATCTGTGATGTCTCCCGCCAAGGTGAGTTTCTGGGCTTTGTTCCTTCATCCAGCAAATACTATGTATATCATTTCCTTGAGTCTTCATTTTGATTTGACTCTGAATGATGTTTTAACCTTATGAGGACAGGCAAATGGATTTTTTCTTAAATGTATTTCTGAAACAACTAATAAATTTTGAACCTGCCATAAGACAGGCAGGTTCAAATTTTAACTTTCTTAGAAGTCAACAAAAATTAATTAGAAAATAAAGTGGAAAATAAAAAGAAATCTTATTCATAGTAGCAACAAAACCTATAAAACAGGAGCACTTAGGAATGAATTTATTCAGAAATGTATAGGACCAAAATGATGAGAAATACACACTGAGATGTAATGGAATGTTTGGATAGAGTGCTGTGCCCACCTCCCTCAGTCTCCACATTTATTTATGGTTTTAAGTCAATTTCAAATTTTCTAACTTGACATAATAGTTTTAAAGGTTTCTTTGAAGAGTAAATGGGTAAAGAACAATCAGTAAATCTTTGAAAAAGACGATTAATGATGTCTGGCTTGCAGCACTAGGTAATAAAATGTTTTATAATTACAATAATTAATACTATGTCACTGATGTATTGCTACATAGACAGGTAGGTGGTTTAAATCAGGAGAAACCACAAGAAAATTCAGTAAATATTTGATCACTAGATAGGAAGAGTTTTTTTTTTCTTCTCATTTACATTTTTTTAAGAATTAATTTTTAAAAAGTTATACAAGAAGGACATGTTCCTTATATAAAAAAGTAAATGTAGGCCTGGCGCAGTGGCTCACACCTATAATCCTAGCACTCTGAGAGGCCGAGGCGGGTGGATCACCTGAGGTCAGGAGTTCAAGACCAGCCTGGTCAACATGGTGAAACCCCATCTCTACCAAAAATACAAAAATTAGCTGGGCGTGGTGGCACACGCCTGTAGTCTCAGCTACTCAGGGAACTGAGGCAGGAGAATCATTTGAACCCAGGAGACAGGTTGCAATGAGCTGAGATCGCACCACTGTACTCCAGCCTGGGCAACAGAGCTAGACTCCGTCTCAAAAAATAATAAAAAGAAAGTAAATGTAGACAGGAGAAAAATAAAATTATCTATAGTCCCACGATTGTTAATATTTTGATGTGTATCTTACCATATTCTTTCCCTTTTTTCAAAACGACAGCATGTATATAATGTTCTATATCATACATTTATGCAATTAATTTCCTTTTAATATATTTATTAATAAATTTATTTCAATATAAGATGCATGTTTCCTGTTTTTAAAAAATTCTTATGCATTTTATTTGGTGGCATTTTATTTTTTTCCTTAGAGTTTAATAAAATCTATGATGCATTGGACGTTTCTTTAATAGAGAGAGGAGAATCCTTCTATCAAGATAGGATGAATGATATTGTAAAGGAATTTGAAGATAGAGGTAGGCACTCTTCTTTTAACTTTTTATTATGGAAATTTTCAAACATAGGCAAAAGTGGATAGAATTTATAGTAATGCCAGCTTCACGTACTCATCATCCAATTTCAACAATTATGGGTACTGACCAACCTTATTGTACACTACACCTTCTTACACTGCTTCCATCATATCATTGCATTTATAATGACTTTGGTATATGTCTCTGAAAGAACAGGCCCTTCTTTCTGCCCTAAAACTACAATATCATTATTGACAAGAAATACATATATATAATTTTTTTTTTTTTTTTAACAGTCTTGCTATGTTGCCTAGGCTGGTATGGAACTCTTAGCCTCAAGTGATCCACGGCGCCCTCCCAAGTGCTGGGATTATAGGCATGAACTATCATACCCAGCCAATAATAATTTCTTAATACCATTAAATAGAGTTCAAATTTCCCAAGTTGATTCATGAATTTTTTTTTTTTTTGAAGCAGAGTCTTACTCTGTCGCCCAGGCTAGAGTGTAGTGGGGTGATCTCAGCCGACCGCAACCTCTGCCTCCTGGGTTCAAGCAGTTCTCCTGCCTCAGCCTTTTATGTAGCTGGAATTACATGCGTGCACCACCACACCCAGCCAATTTTTGTGTTTTTGATGGAGATGGGGTTACACCGTGTTGGCTGGGCTGGTCTTGAACTCCTGACCTCAGTGATCCACCCGCCTCAGCCTCCCAAAGTGTTGGATTCATGATTTTTTTTTTAAATCGTTTTTTCAGAGTCTTCATGTAACATTTGTTTGATATGTATCTAAGTTCTATAACTCTGAGGTTTCTCCCTCTTTTTAAATTTATTTTATTGTTGAAGAAACTGGGCCATTTGTCCTGAAGAATTTCCCATATGGAACTGTTTAGCATAATTATGTATGTGTTTCTCTAAAGAGGCTTCATTAGATTCTGATTTATGTTTTATTCCTTTTTTTGTTTTAGTTGCAAGAAGGCAGGCAATGAGGTAGTGTCTGGTTGTCTTTTTGTCATATTAAGATTGATTAGTGAGTTCAAGTATTGTCAGCTGGATCTGTCCAGAAATTTCCCCATCAGACTTCTCTATTGGTTTTATTAGCTATTTATAACCATGACTTTGATCCATCACTTCATTGGAGGTTAGGAAATGGTAGTGTTCTGTCATCCTTTCTCCATTTGTTACTTGGGATTCTCTTATGCTGAACTTTGTTACAAATTATTTTGGTTATCCTCAGGTATAATTCATATAAGGCAGGTAGGGTAGTAGAAGTGCTTTTTTTTTTTTTTCTTCTTCATCAATTGCAGAATAACAGGTTTGTTTCTCAGCATCTCAAAGTGAGTTGTTTGATTTTAACCTTATTGGGTGGGCTTTTAATGTGTTTTATATTTTTCAGTCAGTTGTCTTTATAATTTTTGTAATGCTCAAATTGTCCCATTTTGGCTAAGTAACTTCATATTTTTTGTTGTGGTTTTGTTTTTTTTTGACCCGTTTGGTAGTTACTTAATTGCTTTCTGGTGTACAATATTCCAGGCCCATTTTGTACATTTCCTGCCTCAGACCTGAAATCAACCATATCTCTATGGAAGCCTGTTTCCTTGAATGGAAGTAATATTTTAATCACAGTCTAGGGCTTAGGGACCATACTTTTTAAGATGATAAAATTTTGGCTGGATGCAGTGGCTCATGCCTGTAATCACAGCACTTGGAGAGGCTGAGGCAGGAGGACCTCTTGAGGCCAGGAGTTTGAGACCAGCTTGGGCAACATAACAGGACCCTTTCTCTACCAAAAAATTAACAAAAGAAATAGTTGGGCGTGGTGATGCATGCCTGTAGTTCTAGCTATGCTTGAGCCCAGGCATTTGAGGTTACAGTGAGCTATGCTTACACCACTGGACTACAACCTGGGCAACAGAATGGGGCTCTGTCTCTGAAAAAAAAAAAAAAAAGAACAATGAGAGAGAGAGAGGTCAAGCACAGTAGCTCGTGACTGTAATCTCAGCACTTTGGGAGGCTGAGGTAGGAGAATCACTTGAGCCCAGGAGTTTAAGACCAGCCTGGGCAACAAGGTGTGAGACCCTCTCTCTACAAATTAAAAAATTAGCCAGGCGAGGCTGGGCATGGTGGCTCACAGCTGTAATCCCAGCACTTTAGGAGGCCAAGGCGAGAGAATCACAAGGACAGGAGATCAAGACCATCCTGACCAACATGGTGAAACCCCATTTCTACTAAAATACAAAAAATTAGCTGGTGTGATGCACACCTATAGTCCCAGCTACTCGGGAGGTTGAGGCAGGGGGATCGCTTGAACCCAGGAGGTGGAGAGTGCAGTGAGCCGAGATCGCGCCACTGCACTCCAGCCTGGCGACAGAGTGAGATTCCATCTCAAAAAAAAAAAAATTAGCCAGGTGTGATCGTGCATTCCTGTGGTCACAGCTTCACAAGAGGCTGAGGCAGGAGGATTGCTTAAGCCCAGGAGGTCTAGGCCACAGTGAACATGTTCACACCACTGCATTCCAGCCTGGATGGTAGAGCAAGACCCTGTCTCAAAATAATAAATAAATGCAATTTTTAAAATGTTTAGAGAAAATAGGCACAGAGAAGTTAGTAGCTTCCCAGGGTCACATAGCTAATAAGTTATATGTCTTTGAGATTCAAACCTAGCCAGTCTGGCTTCAAAGCTCATGTTTTTAACTACTATTTTATACTGCCTTTACATTACCAAGCCTCAATTTTCTAAACTGTAAGAAAGCAGAGAGTTACTTACTACGTAGGGTTATTTTGAAGGTTAAATATAAGGACTTAGCGTAGTACTTGGCACATAGTAGCACTCTTATATAGCTGCTACTATTATCATGTTCTTCCTGTACCTTCTTGCATCCAAGAATTTTGTCTTTTTCATCGTGAGTGTATGAACATGGATTTAATTTTTCTTCCTACTTCTCATTCCAAATGCCAAATCCTGCCATGTTTGTTTTGTGGATCTTGAAGCAGTGTCAACTACTATTCAGCACATTGTTAGAGATCAGTATAAGAATTGCATCTTTCTCCAAGAGGAAGGTTATGGCTCCAGCTTGAAAGCAAAGCACAGAGTTTTCATGTTCTGGGCCTACCGAGCTGATGGGCTCCAACTAAAGAGTTTGGGAGGCCAGGCATGGTGGCTCACACCTGTAACCCCAGTACCTGGGGAGGCACAAGCAGGAGAATCACTTGAGCCCAGGAGTTTGAGACTGACCTGGGCAATGTAGCAAGACTGTCAAAAAAAAAAAAAAAGCATTTGGGAGCCAAGTTTAGTGTAAGTCTGGAAAACTGCCAGAACATCTGACCTGTGCTGTGATAGCACCCTGAGTGTCAAGGCAACCTTGATGGTTAACCTTTTCCAAGGCTTGTAATAGACCATGGTGAGGAAAAAAATATGTGATTTCTTTAGCTCTCTAATAAATACATTTTAAAATATTTTTAGAATAACTAAATATTTATATAGTAGAATGAGTAAGCCTTCATTTTCCTTCAGGGTTCTTTTAACTTTATTAATGAAGTTTTTTTTTGCCCCCTAGGATTTGTGCAGGTGGATGATGGCAGAAAGATTGTATTTGTCCCAGGGTGTTCCATACCATTAACCATAGTAAAATCAGATGGAGGTTATACCTATGATACATCTGACCTGGCTGCTATTAAACAAAGACTATTTGAGGAAAAAGCAGATATGGTTATCTATGTGGTGGACAGTGGACAAGTGAGTTTGTAGATTTTGTAGATTTGTATGTATTTTACATTGTCTGATTGGACGTAAGACAGTATGGTGAGGTTGGTGACATTTGACACTGGATGACTATAAATTTTCCCCAAAGACTAAGATTCAGGACATCAATATAGCATAGAAGAAAGAAAGGGTTTGGGCCGGGCGTGGTGGCTCAAGCCTGTAATCCCAGCACTTTAGGAGGCCGAGATGGGGGGATCACGAGGTCAGGAGATCGAGACCATCCTGGCTAACACGGTTGAAACCCCGTCTCTACTTAAAAATACAAAAAGAAAAAACTAGCCGGGCGAGGTGGCAGGCGCCTGTAGTCCCAGCTACTGGGTAGCCTGAGGCAGGAGAATGGCGTAAACCCGGGAGGTGGAGCTTGCAGTGAGCTGAGATCCGGCCACTGCACTCCTGCCTGGGCGACAGAGCAAGACTCTGTCTCAAAAAAAAAAGAAAGAAAGAAAGGGTTTGGACCCAGCCAAACTGGACACTTACTAGTTTTCCAGCTTGCCTCCACAAACTGGAGAAGGTTGTTACTCCTCTGAACCTCAGAAATTGTTCCTAATCAATAGGGTTGTTGTGAGACCTAAAATGTAATTGAAGTTTCTGCACGTGACCCTGTTCTTCATTCAGTTGCTTTTAAAAACGTTTGAACATAGTAGAAAATATAACAGTGTTGCTCTTAGTGTTTCTCATAATAGGGAATAAAAGAAGAGGTTTTATAATAACACTTGTCTCACAAGATTTATGAGCGATTTGAATTTTACAGATCTATTCCTAAGCAAAAGCACCTTAAGTCTTTTTTTTTTTCTTAAAGAAGACTAGCAAGTAACTTTCCGTTTCTGTTGATTTGTAGTCTGTGCACTTCCAGACAATATTTGCTGCTGCTCAAATGATTGGTTGGTATGACCCTAAAGTAACTCGAGTCTTCCATGCTGGATTTGGTGTGGTGCTAGGGGAAGACAAGTAAGTCTGGAAAATCTGAAGATGGTAATGATATACTTGGTCCCCACATTTACTTGGAAGAGGCTACTTTTCATCTGATACCATATTAGAAATAAGAAAGTCCACAGTTTTCTTTAGTCCACATAAGCTATAATGGTGTAAATCCAGCTGAGTGATTTTGTATCTATATCATCACTGCCGGAGAATGTAGCCTTTTAGGTAGATAGTATGTACAAAGTTTAGTGAAAACCAGACTGTAGACCTAATAGTTTATATATAAGGGGTTTCCTCTCCCACAAATCTAAATTATAAAATCTATTACTGTACCTGCTCAGATTTCAGACACTATTTAACAATATAGCTTATGCATTTTATAAATGTTTTTGTTTTTTCCTTCAAAGTTGAACATAGGCAAAAGGTATAAGTTATTGAGATTCCAATTAAGTTTTAAGATTCACTGGTTTTGTTTTTATGTTCTTTCCAAAAATATTGTTTATTGAGAACTATATATTAATATTCATACTTTCAGCTTTTCTATTTTCTAATTTTTTAATATTCTCAATATTTGTAAAATGTAAATACAACCGTGTTCCAATGCAGTAGTCCTCAATTCAAAGGCACAGCATTTTTTGTATTTTAACCTCTGGTATTCACTGGTGTCTTAGGATCACTTACCAAAAATCTGTGGCATCTTCGATTTGGTGACAAAGCCTAAATATTTCCATCCTACAAAGGTGGTAATACTTCTAAAAACCACGTGGAGTAGCTCAAGATGTTTGGCCAGCCAATGTACAAAAGCCCTAATTGAACATGTAAAAGACAGATTTAGATGTGTTAAGGTATTATCTTAGATACAGATTATGTGGAGCTCAAAGACCTTGTTGGAAACAACATTTTCTAAATGTGTTACTTCTCCATGGATCTGCACTTTTTTGAAATCAAAAGACACTAAGGCCGGGCACAGTGGCTCTCATGTCTGTAATTCCAGCACTTTAGGAGGCCAGTGCTGGAGGATAGCGTGAACCTAGGAGTTGAAGACCAACCTGGGCAACATGGTGAAACCCCATATCTACCAAAAAAAAGAAAGAAAGGAAACTTAGCCGGGCATAGTGGCATGCACCTGTAATCCCAGCTGAGGATTACTTGAGCGTCAGTCATGGAAGTTACAGTGAGGTGAGATCACATCACTGGGCTCCAGCCTGGGTGACAGAGTGAGACTTGTCTCAAAAACAAAAAGAACAACAAAGAAGACACTAAGTCCTTATTATAGTGTTTATGGACATAAAGTTTTTTAAAACAAACCAATAAGTTGAACATTACTTAACAGTATCTTAGTTTCTTAACAGTTGGTTTTTTGGACATGTAGATGATATTCTGACACTTGCTTAAAATTACTCACTAGTGCTCATGTGGCATTTAATTCATTTGTCATATAATGGCTACAGGATTCTTGATAATTTTTAAAATTTTTCTGCACTCAGCATCATGTAATTACAGCATCCTATCCCTTTTTTTTTTTTTTTTTAATTTTGGGCCAGGCACAGTGGCTCACACCTGTAATCCCAGCACTTTGGGAGGCCGAGGTGGGTGGATCATGAGGTCAGGAGTTGAGACCAGCCTGGCCAACATAGTGAAACTCCATCTCTACTAAAAATACAAAAATTAGCTGGGCATGGTGGCAGGCGCCGGTAGTCGCAGCTACTCCAGAGGCTGAGGTAGGAGAATCTTTGAACCTGGGAGGCGGAGGTTGCAGTAAGCCAAGATCACACCATTGCACTCCAGCCTGGGCGACAGGGCGACACTCCATCTCAAAAGAAACAAATTTGTTTGTTTTGTTTGGTTTTGAGATAGGGTCTCACTTTGTCACCTAGGCTGGAGTACAGTGGCATGATCACAGCTCACTGCAGCCTCAACTTTCCAGGTTTACATGATCCTCCTGCCTCAGCCTTCCGAGTAGCTGAGACTATAGGTGTGCACCACTACACTTGGCTAATTTTTTCCATTTTTTGTAGAGACAGGGTCTCACTATGTTGCCCAGTCTGGTCTCACTGGGCTCAAGTAACCTCCTATCTCGATCTCCCAAAGTGCTGGGATTACAGACATGAATCACCACGTCCAGCCCATTTTTTTTTTAAGGGTAATTTAAATGATAGTTCACCAGTGGCAACTTACCATATTTTAAATATTTGTCTCAAAATGCTCATAGAGGGCTTGGCGTGGTAGCTCACGCCCGTAATCCCAGCACTTTGGTGAGCCGAGGCAGGCAGACCACAAGGTCAGGAGATGGAGACCATCCTGGCTAACATGGTGAAACCTCATCTCACTAAAAATACAGAAAATTAGCCGGGCATGGTGGCGGGCGCCTGTAGTCCCAGCTACTCGGGAGGCTGAGGCAGGAGAATGGTGTGAACCCGGGAGGCGGAGCTTGCAGTGAGCTGATTGTGCCACTGCACTCCAGCCTGGGAGACAGAGCGAGACTCTGCCTCAAAAAAAAAAAAAAAATGCTCACAGAGGGGGATGGGACTTAAAAAAAGGTTTGTTTTTTTAATGCGTACAGATTCTGCTATTTTTAAATGACATTTTCTGTTTTAATTTTTTGAGTGATAATTTTATTTCATCATCTTCCTGCTATTTCTTGTACATCTGTTTATTGAGTATGTTCTGTGCATGGTGTTGGTTGGATGCTGCACAATGTGTACACACAGATACACAGAACGTGACCTCCTCTCTGAAGGAGGCTATCATCTAGAGCAGAACAGTGTCCTGTGGAGCTTGTGAAAATACACTTGCAAGGCCCGCTGTGGGAGTTGCTGACTTATTAGGTCTAAAGTGGGTATCAGTCATCTGTGTTTCTTTTAAAGCTCTCTTGGTATTCAGATATGCATCCCTCATTGTAGAGCCACTAGTCAGAACAGACCAACACAAAAACAAAAATTCAAGGCAGGCACAGGTAGGGAGGAACTGAAAGGAACAGTAATTGCAAAGTAGAAGCATTAAGGAAGGTTTTCTTGAGCATTTTGAACTGGTCTTCATGATGAGTTTCATTTTATCAGAAATTTGAAAGTTGGACACGAGTGTATGGCATAAAGCTATGGAAATATATAGTGCATTTGTGGGATAATAAAGGAGTTTTAATTCTATATAAGCAGAATTTTACAGGGCAAGTAGATTCTTGCTTAGGCAAGCTCTAGTAGCACATTCATTTTGGTACTTTGTGTTAGAAAAGCATGCTTAATTGTTAATTTTTGAGGGATTTTTTAACCCCCCCCCAAAAAAAGGAAAATGATATTATATCCTTGGTGTTATATAAACTTTTTTGTTTAATAGATAAAATTCAATTTTCTCAAAATGCTTTTTTAACAGCAGCTGCCCAGGGCAGTGCTTATTAGTCCTTTTGCCATATCCATAGTGATTCTGATTGCAGTAGATCTGAACAGGACCCTAGCATCCTGGATCCTGGGGTTTTTTCTCTGTTTTCTTTTCTTTTCTTTTTTTTTTTTAAAGCATCTGGGCCAGGTGCAGTGTCTCCGGCCTGTAATTCCAACACTTTGGGAGGCTGAGGTGGGAGGATCACTTGAGACCAGGAGTTTGATAGGAGCCTGGGCAGCATAGCGAGAAGGCACCATCTCTACAAAAAATAAAAATTAAAAAATTAACCAGGTGTATTGGCTCGCACCTATAGAATTAGCTACTTGGCAGGGTAAGGTAGAAGGATTACTTAATCCTAGGAGTTCAAGGTTACAGTGAGCTGTGGTCATACTACTTCACTCCAGCCTGGATGACAGAGCAAGACCCTGTCTCTAAAAATAAATAAATGAGTGAATGAAGCAAGCAAGCAAGCAACTGGCTGCTCAGACATCTTTTTAAACCTTGCCAGGCGATTCTGGTATGAGTCAAGGCTTGGTTACCACTGAACAAGAGGAATTAGTATACAGAGAAATTCAAGTGAGATTTCATAAAAGAATTTCCTGACTTTCCCAGCAATTCTAGAAACATATATTTTGATTAGTAATTTTTCTAAAAAGGTGAAACATCTAAGCCAAACTTTGTATTCCAAGAAAGTGAACAAATGAACAACTATCTTCTTTCTCTATTAGGAAATTTATTAAAGGTAAATATGTAGAGAGAGCTGTTGAGGGCTAGAGCATTGGATGCTTTGAGTTGAGGGCTAGAGATGAACAGCACTTGAAAGCACAGTGTTTCATTTAGTACTCTCCTTGCTTGATGACTGGCATAAGGCATTGTTAACATTGGCATCAACCCTCTCTTAATAGTTCTCAGGGGCAACATATACCTTAGAGATTTGAAACATATGTTGAAGTTTGTGGTCAGGTCTCTCAAACCTTCATTTTCAAAGATTTCTGAGTTGAAAAGCCTGTTTCAAAATCTGATTGGGGGTTTTACATTTTTTAGGAAAAAGTTTAAAACACGTTCGGGTGAAACAGTGCGCCTCATGGACCTTATGGGAGAAGGACTAAAACGATCCATGGACAAGTTGAAGGAAAAAGAAAGAGACAAGGTAATCCAAAGCCTTATTGGCATAATGTGTATCAAGCATTGTGATTTTTCCTTTTTGTTTTTGTTGAGAGAACTGAGGAGAATTATAAGGAGTCAGTCCCACCTAGGACAAGGCTCATATTGCTCTGACTTTATTGCAGAGTAAGTTTATCTTGTGAATTGCTGAGCATTTATTTAGAAAATATAGTTCTTGGCAATTAAAAAAGATCTTGGCGTTTTCCTCCTTTGTTAATGTAGCTTAGTATCTGTGCTGCTTAACAGCAGTTCCCAGTGATGGGAGAATATTGCAGACTGAAGGAGTTTGATTCTTCAGCTCACATCAGAGTCTACATGTGCCGTGCTCCTTCTTTGGAGCATTTGTAGAGTGGTCATAGCAGTCAGTTCTTGTCACCCAAGGCCATTGATGAACCTTCAGAGCAGACAACATGATGGCCTTTCATAGCTCCCTTAGAAAAGACTGTGGTTCAGTTTGTGTGGAATTTGGAGTAATGAAACTTTTTTTTTTTTTTTAAGTTTAGAACAGTAGAGGAGAGGTCAGGCATTCCTGAGACTGGGTAATTTATAAAAGATTTAATTGGCTCTTGGTTCTTCTGGCTGTAGGAGCATGGCACCAACATCAGTTGGCTTCTGGGGAGGCCTCAGGGAGCGTTTATTCATGGGGGAAGGTGAAGAGGAAGCAGGCACTTCACATGGCTAAAGCAGGAGCAAGAGAGAGAGGGTAGGGGGAGGAGGTACCACACACTTAAATGACCAGATCTCACAAGAACTCTATCACCAAGACAGCACTAAGCCATAAGGAATCTGCCCCCATGGTCCAGCTAAATCACTGGTCTGGTGTAGGCACATCTGGCACAGTCAGATGAAAAGTGGCAAGTTAGGCCGGCGCGGTGGCTCACACCTATAATCCCAGCACTTTGGGAGGCTGAGGCGGGTGGATCACGAGGTCAGGAGTTCAAGACCAGCCTGGCCAAGGTGCTGAAACCCCGTCTCTACTAAATATACAAAAATCAGCTGGGTGTGGTGGCACTTGCCTGTAATTCCAGCTACTTTGGAGGCTGAGGCAGGAGAATCACTTAAAGAGGTTGCAGTGAGCCAAGATCAAGCCACTGCACTCCAGCCTGGGTGACAGAGCAAGACTTTGTCTCAGAAAGAAAAGTGGAAAATTTAGTCATCTAGCTGTTTGTTAGTCTGCCTGATGACAAAAAAATTGCTTTGACTCTTTTTAACCACCCCAGCTAGTATTTTTTTAAAGTTAATTTTAAATGTGTATGGTAAAATGCACAGCTTAATAAATTTTTACATATATATGCCTTAGAACACAAGATATATTTCTGTCACTCCAGAAATTTTCCTATCACCATAAATCACTTTTGCTTATTCTGGAATTTCATATAAATGAAATCACATAGTATGTGCCCTTTTCTGTGTGCATCAGTAGTTCGTATGTTTTCGGTTTTGTTTTGTTTTTGAGACAGAGTCTCACTCTGTCACTCAGGCTGGAGTGCAGTGGCAAGATCATGACTCACCGCACCTTGACCTCCTGGGCTTAAGAGATCCTTCTACCTCAGCCTCCCGGGTAGCTGGGACTATAGGCACCCACTGCCATACCCGGCTAATTTTTGTATTTTTTGTAGAGATGGGGTTTTGCCATGTTCCCGAGGCTGGAACTCCTGGGCTCAAGCAATCCACCCACCTTGCCCTCCCAAAGTGCTAAGATTACAGGCATAAGCCACCACACCCAGCTGTAGTTCATTTGTTTTTATTGCTGCATGATATTCTGATATATGAAGGTGCTACATTTTGTTTATCCATTCTCCTATTGATTGATAATAATCCTATTGATTAGGATTATTTCCAGTTGTTAGCTGTTCTGAATACAAAGGTATTTTGAACATTGTTGTTCAAGCTCTTTTAGAGGTACATGTGCTTTTTCTTTTGGATATATATCTGGGAATGGCATTGCTGGGTTGTAGGGTTGTCTTATGCTGAACTTTATTAAAAATTGCCAAGGAGAAAGTGGTGACTGTTGTATACTCCCACTACTAACATATGAGAGTTTCATTGCACCATATGTTTACCAACATTGATGTGTTAGTCAGGGTTCTCTAGAGAGACAGAATAGGATAGATACATATAAAGGGATGTTTATTAAGTATTACACGATAACAAGGTCCCACAATAGGCTGTCTGCAAGCTGAAGATCAAGGAGAGCCAGTCTGAGTCCGAAAACTGAAGAACTTGGAGTCAGATGTTTGAGGTCAGGAAGCATCCAGCATAGGAGAAAGATGTAGGCTGAGAGGCTAGGCTAGTCTCTTCTTTTCACATTTTTCTCCCTGCTTTATATTCACTGGCAGCTGATTAGATGGTGCCCACCCAGTTAAGGTTGGGTCTCCCTTTCCCAGCCCATGGACTGAAATGTTAATCTCCTTTGGCAACACTCTAACAGACACACCTAGGATCAATACTTTGTACCCTTCAGTCCAATCAAGTTGACATATTAACCATCACAATTGGTTTAGTCAGTGTTTTTTATTTTAGCTTTTCTGGTGAGTGCATAGTGACTTACTGTGGTTAAAATTTTCATTCCTCTGATAAATAATGATATTGACGATACTGACTACCTTTCCTCCCTCCCTCCCTCCGTCCCTTCCTTCCTTGTTCTTTTCTTTTCTTTTTTCTCTTTTCTTTTCTTTTTTTCTTTCTAGAATCTCACTCTGTCATCCAGGCTGGAGTGCAGTGGCACGATCTTGGCTCACTGCAGCCTCCATCTCCCAGGTTCAAGCAATTCTCCTGCCTCAGCCTCCCGAGTAGCTGGGACTACAGGCACATGCCAACACACCAAGCTAATTTTTGTATCGTTTGTAGAGATGAGGTTTCGCCATGTTGGCCAGGCGAGTCTCAAACCCCTGGACTCAGCAATCTGCCTGCCTCAGGCTCTCAAAGTGCTGGGATTATATAGGCATGAGCCACCGTGCCTAGCCTGACTGCCTTTTCTTAAGCTTATTGGTCATCTAGATAATCTTCTCTTGTGAAGAGTCTGTTAACTCTTTTGCCCATTTGTCATCATTATTATTATTTTGCATTAGACAATCAGTACTTACATTTATCTATATATTTTTGCCCTTTTCTGCAGTTTCTTTGCTTACACCTGGGATTATTTTTCCACAATCTGAAGGTCTTTATTTTTTTACCACAAGTCTGCTGGGGTGACAGATTCTTTCAGAATTTTTGTTTGTCCAAAAATGTCTTTATGTTGCCTTCAGTTTTGAACAATGTTTTTATTGGGTATAGAATTCTAGTTTGGCAGCTGTTTTCTTTCAGCATTTTTAGAGATGACATTCCACAGAACTGGAGAGGACCAGTAGGGCTGGGGGAAGGAAATAAATAAAAATGATATTCCATTGTCTTCCAGCTACCATACTTTCCTTTGAAAATCAGTTGCAAGTGTCATTGTTTCTCCTTTGAAAGTATGCATCTTTTTCTCAGACTTTTTTTAGTATTTTTCTTAAGCTTTATTTTCAGTACTTTGACTAAGAAATGCCTAAGTGTGGTTTAGGGAGTCATTTTTCTTTTTACCCTCTGGAGGGCTGCCAAACTTCCTAAATCTGTGGGTTGAGTTCTTTCATCAGGTTAGGAAAACTCTTGGCCATGTCTCTTCAAATACGACTACTTTTCCTCATTCTGTCATTTTTGGTACTCCAAGTACATATGTTAGAACTTTGTATCTCATGTGTTTCTTATGCTCTAATTCATTTTTTTCTCTGCTTTATTTTGGATATTTTTTGCTTCAGATATTATATTTTGGTATTCTATGTTTAAGGTATTTTTTGAAACTTTTCATCCTTCCAGTTTTCTTACTCTTTTCCTTTTAATTTTTTGAACATGTTAATCATAGTTTTCTTTAAACATTTTAAAACAGTTTAGACATAAAAAACTTGCAAGATAGTATGAAGAATTTTATGTATTTCATTTAGTATCCCCAGATACTAATATCTTTCATAGCTGTATAGTATGATTATCAAAATCAGGAAATTAACATTGATACAATACCATTAACTAATCTGCTTTCACAGTTGGTCTCACTCATGTCCTTTTTCTAGCCTAAGATCCAGTCCAGGATAACATGTTACATTGAGTTATCATGTCTCCTTATCTTTAATCTGGGCAATTAGTTCCTTGGTCTGTCTTTGACTTTCATGACCTCGACACTTCTGAAGTCTGCTGGTCAGTTAGTTTTTTTGGAATGTCACTTAGTTGGATTTGTCTGATATTGGCTCCTGTTCTGTTAAATTCTGTTTCCAGGTTATACAGTCTTATAAGTCTTATAAGTCGTACTCTGTTTCCAGGTTATACAGTCTTACGGGAATAGATGTAGAGTTCTTATCAGTTCATCATATCAGGAGGCACAATATTGATAAGCTTCATGATTAATAATAATAATTTTGATCTCTTTGGTAAGGTGATAGTGTCAGTTTTCTCCCCTGTAAAGTTAGTATTTTCCCCTTTGTCATTAATAATTATTTTTTAAGTAGCTTCATCTTAAACAATTCCAGGCTTTAAAGTTGCTGTTATCTTTTTACTTTTGTTTCTATTTTCTTGATTCTCTCCTAGCCCTTTCTTTGTAGTCCCCCTCCTTAGTATTTAGTTATTTCATCTTGCTCTTGAGACCCCCAAGAGATAGGGGTCTCACTATGTTGTCCAGGCTGGTCTCAAACTCCTGGCTTCAAGTGATCCTTCCGCCTCAGCCTCCCAAGTAGCTGCATTACAGGCGTGAGCAATTATACCTGGCTTATCTTGCTTTTTTTTTTTTTTTTTTTTTTTTTTTGAGACGGAGTCTCGCTCTGTCGCCCAGGCTGGAGTGCAGTGGCCGGATCTCAGCTCACTGCAAGCTCCGCCTCCCGAGTTCACGCCATTCTCCTGCCTCAGCCTCCCGAGTAGCTGGGACTACAGGCGCCCACCATCTCGCCCGGCTAGTTTTTTTGTATTTTTTTTTTTTTTTTTTTTTTTTTTTGAGACGGAGTCTCGCTCTGTAGCCCAGGCTGGAGTGCAGTGGCCGGATCTCAGCTCACTGCAAGCTCCGCCTCCCGGGTTCACGCCATTCTCCTGCCTCAGCCTCCCGAGTAGCCGGGACTACAGGCGCCTGCCACCTCGCCCGGCTAGTTTTTTTGTATTTTTTTTTTTTTTTTTTTTTTTTTTTTTTTGAGACGGAGTCTCGCTCTGTAGCCCAGGCTGGAGTGCAGTGGCCGGATCTCAGCTCACTGCAAGCTCCGCCTCCCGGGTTCACGCCATTCTCCTGCCTCAGCCTCCCGAGTAGCCGGGACTACAGGCGCCTGCCACCTCGCCCGGCTAGTTTTTTTGTATTTTTTTAGTAGAGACGGGGTTTCACCGTGTAGACCAGGATGGTCTCGATCTCCTGACCTCGTGATCCGCCCGTCTCGCCCTCCCAAAGTGCTGGGATTACAGGCTTGAGCCACCGCGCCCGGCCTGTTTTTTGTATTTTTTAGTAGAGACAGGGTTTCACCATGTTAGCCAGGATGGTCTCGATCTCCTGACCTCGTGATCCGCCCGTCTCGGCCTCCCAAAGTGCTGGGATTACAGGCTTGAGCCACCGCACCCGGCCTATCTTGCTTTTTTAGAAGGCTTTGTTATTGGATGCTGAGCATTATGAAGATAAAATTATAAAGATTCTGGCTGAGGTTATTTCCCTCCAAGACCATTAAGTTTCCTTCTAGCCGACAGACAGCATACCAGCTGATTATCTTGACCCTGTTTGTATTGGCCGTATGCTTCTTTAGGGCTGAACTATTTAAATTTTACCTTTATGACTTGGGTGAGGTCCTTACTCTTGAAATATGACCCTCTGGCCATATTTCAGTGGCGTGTGTGCTAATGCCCTTCCATTTTGCCGCTACAGAACTGCCTAGTGTCACACAGTTGCTAAAATCTCTGCCCAGCTCTTTAATTACCACTTGCTCTTTCGTGATAGATTTTTTGGAGTCTTGCCTTGTGCATGCCAGCCGTATGACATTTGAAAGAAATTTGTTCACAGAGTCTTTGACTCCTCTGTGGCTCCTTTTTGGGGATTGTGTCCTTGCTTCTTTCGCAGCCCCATACTCTTAAACTCTTGTCTTCTCACCTTAGTAAGACCACTTCTTTCTGCTTGGGTTCTGTCCCCCTTGTCCATTATGTAGTGATTTGAAAGATGCCCTTAGGGAAAAAGCCAAGTGAGTATGGACTCATTCCCTATGTGTCGTTCTTCCAGGAACTGTGTTTTGTTCTTCCAAGAACTTCAACTTTGCTTGTGTTGATGCTCTTTAGTGACGTCAAACAGTTGTTTCATATGCTCAACCCAGTTTTAAATGGATGCTTTGGGTAGAATGGTTAGTCTGCTGCAAGGTACTCTGTCATGGGCAGAAGCAAAAATCCTTAATTACTTACTTGTGGCCTAATAATGCTTCAGAATACTTGAGCAAATATTAGCAAAACAGTGAATGGGTTCTTTATCTACTCTTAATACACCCTTGATTTCAATTAATTATTTAACCCTTTTTGTTTGTATTTTTCTGTGTTACTCTGTTTCCTATAACCTCACAATGTTCATAGTATGAAGTGGATATAAACTAATAATTGATGCTTCTGGTTTCATATCTACTGAATACATTGGAAAAAGGTATTCATGCTGACATTTTATATTTTACAAATTCAGTTTCTCATAGAAACTTTCTTCATTGTGCATAACGCGTTTTACATTTTCATTATTTTCTTTGTACATTGGCCCATGTCCTTCTGCCTCGGTGTCAGTGTTTATTAAAGTTCATTGGTAAAAGAATACCATTAGATGTTCCCTACCCCAGTCTTATGCCTATGAGACACCAGGGCAAAAGCAGCAGTCAGTAAGCTATGAAATACTGTTTTGTTTTCCCCAAAGGTCTTAACTGCAGAGGAATTGAATGCTGCTCAGACATCCATTGCCTATGGCTGTATCAAATATGCTGACCTTTCTCATAACCGATTGAATGACTACATCTTCTCCTTTGACAAAATGCTAGATGACAGAGGAAATACAGCAGCTTACTTGTTGTATGCCTTCACTAGAATCAGGTAATTGTGGGTAGGCATGTTTTATTTTGAATCAAATGAAAACATATTTAGTTACTCAAAAATATATTTTTTTCTGAAATGAGACAGGGTCTTGGGCTCAAATGATCCTCCCACCTCAGCCTCCTGAGCTGGGATTACTGACATACTGCCATTACACCTGACTTCTAAAATGTGGTTTGTTTGTTTGCTTGTTTGTTTGTTTGTTTTTGAGACGGAGTCTCACTCTGTTGCCCAAGCTGGAGTGCAGTGGCGCCATCTCGGCTCACTGCAACCTCCAGCTCCCGGGTTCAAGTGATTGTCCTGCCTCAGCCTCCCCAGTAGAAGGGATTACAGACTCTCACCACCATGCCCAGCTAAATTTTGTATTGTTAGTAGAGATGGGGTTTCACCGTGTTGGCCAGGCAGGTCTGGAACTCCGGACCTCAAGTAATTCACCTGCCTCGGCCTCCCAAAGTGCTGGGATTATGGGCATGAGCCATCGCGCTCAGCCTAAAGTGTTTTTTTCAGGTTTATTTTTCTGCCTACAAGCATCTTTGGAAATCTGTCCTCTTTTAATTGCAAGTTATCCCAGAATCCCTAAACCTGGCCCTAACTGCATTTGCCAATACTCCCCTAGATGCTCGATGTTTAAATACCTAGGAAGTGTCAGCTGATCCCCTAAAAGAATTACATTTCCATTTTTAGTATTATGAAATACTGTAGATCAGGTTATTAGTTTTGCCTAATAGTATGCCGTATAATAAAATACTTCATTTTATAGGAACTTCTTTTCAATTGGTGATAATTTCTGATTTACGTGAATCACTTCTTAGTACATATTTTCGAGTGGAGAATGAGTGTGCCTAACAAAAGGGAACGGTGGTGGTTGCCTGATGATTTTTTTTTTTTTAAGGTCTATTGCACGTCTGGCCAATATTGATGAAGAAATGCTCCAAAAAGCTGCTCGAGAAACCAAAATTCTTTTGGATCATGAGAAGGAATGGAAACTAGGCCGGTGCATTTTACGGTTCCCTGAGATTCTGCAAAAGATTTTGGATGACTTATTTCTCCACACTCTCTGTGATTATATATATGAGCTGGCAACTACTTTCACAGAGTTCTATGATAGCTGCTACTGTGTGGAGAAAGATAGACAGACTGGTGAGTGTCTTTTTTTTTTTTTTTTGTGAGAGACACGGATCTAGCTCTGTCCCTTGGGCTGGAGTACAGTGGTGAAATAGCTCACTGAAGCCCCAAACTTCTGGCCTCAAGTGATTCTCCCATTTGAACCTCCCGAATGGCTGGACTTACACATGTGAGCCACTGCACCCAGCTCCAAGTGTCTCATTTAGTAGCCATATTAGGGATGGGGTGCCATCAAAGCATTTGAATTGTGTGAGAGTGGTTTTCAAATTTATTTTATTCATGGAAACTTCCACTTTTTCCCTAACAGTTGCACAGTGATCCATATCATATATAAAAGACAAAATGTGAAGTAGCGCTTTAAACCAGAAATGAAACTCTGCCCACTTAGTCTGTTTTTCTACGATTAGGCACATGAGATGGAACCTTAGGACTCCAAAGAAAACAATTGGAAGATGACTGAGAGTAGGACGTTTCCAACAAACACAGTGTGTTTGTGGCTCCCAGAAGAAATCTTTGGGTGTTTTTGATAATGGAAACTTCTTAGAAAACAGTTGTTATCTTTTCTTACCTTAGGCTCTCTGCATTCTGTCATATTACATAGTTAATGAAGTAGCCGGAATTAATGTATTATAAGGCAAGTAGGCATTTGTAAAAGTCATGCCTGAGGACTGAAACTCTACTAGGGAAAAAAAATCAATATGATAATGAAGTTTATAGTTATTTCAGACCATGAGGCCTAGGAAAAATTTTTAAAAGGTAAAATTTACTGTTCTCATCATTGCAGACCTTATCTCTCTTAATAGTTAAAAACATATTTCTTGGCCGGGCGTGGTGGCTCAAGCCTGTAATCCCAGCACTTTGGGAGGCCGAGACGGGTGGATCACGAGGTCAGGAGATCGAGACCATCCTGGCTAACACGGTGAAACCCCGTCTCTACTAAAAATACAAAAACTAGCTGGGCGAGGTGGCGGGCGCCTGTAGTCCCAGCTACTCGGGAGGCTGAGGCAGGAGAATGGCGTAAACCCGGGAGGCGGAGCTTGCAGTGAGCTGAGATCCGGCCACTGCACTCCAGTCCGGGAGACAGAGCGAGACTCCGCCTCAAAAAAAAAAAAAAAAAAAAAAACATATTTCTTAACAGAAATACCTTTATTTTTTTAAATTGTCTGTCTTTATAGTTTAAAGTAAAGATTCTAGTTAAAACCCGAAAACATCTGTGGGTTGGGCTATGTGCACTTCTAACTAAAATTTCCAAGTAACATAGATTCTTTAATAATGATTTTCAAAAAGGAAAACAAGTTAATAACTTTTTTCTGTCTTTTCAGGAAAAATATTGAAGGTGAATATGTGGCGTATGCTGCTATGTGAAGCAGTAGCTGCTGTCATGGCCAAGGGGTTCGATATCCTGGGAATAAAACCTGTCCAGAGGATGTAATCTTTCATAGGTTTGAACACTGTGTGTTTTTACCAAAGTGGCCATTGGCACTGTTTGCTTTTTTACAATCATGTGGACGCAAACATAAGTAAAGAAAATTTGTCAACTATGCAAAATGTGGTTCTTTATCTCTAACAGCTAGAATTCTAAAAAGAAAAAAATCACTTCCACAAATATGCTTACATCTTGCTGAGCATTAAACCAAAATGACTTAGTGGAGGCCACGAAATAACAGGATTTGTGCACCACAGTGAGAGTGTATTGACTTTGCAGGAATGTGTTTTATTAATTTTAATTAGATAAGAAATCTCATTTATTGACCCTGAAAAGGCCCCAAGAATTTACACCTCTTCATTGTCCCATTCATGTTTCATTTCATTGTTCTGTGAGAGATACTTACCCTGTTTTACAAGTAACAAAACTTGAGACTGCGCAGAGATAAGTAACTTGCCCTGGATTGCTCAGGAACAAAATTAAGATTCACACCTGTGCACGTTACAAATCCCAAATTCAGGCTATTTCCATTTTAAGAGAAAGTGACATTGGCAATATAACAGACTTGGGTTCGGGAGAAGGGGGCAAGGAAACGTAGATTGGAAATTTTCCTGAAGCTCAAAATTTAACTTTTAACACCTCATTGGCCAGATGCCAATCCTAGTTGCAAAGGAAGGTAGAAACCTAGAGTGACTGTCCAAGCTAAGAAGAGGATTGCCATGATTTCCTTAGACCAGTCACTATTCATCCCCTGGGCAGGGCATATTGTCTCATTTCATGAAATTGGAGTCTTTGTAGCAGCACAGAATACAGAGATTGGTAGTGGCAGTGAGAGGTTTTGGGGTACAGCTCAGCACACTGATTATTGAGTCAGCAGTTAATGGAATCTGCCAACACAAAAATGAAATGAGATTCCATGTAAAGCCAACACAATAGAAAAATGAATGCTTAATGAGCATGAATTGTATCATACCATACTATTTCTAAGTCTCCAAGCTTAGAGGAACCTTAGATAGGATCTTAATGAGTTATAATAATAGCTTCCATTCACAAACAAACTGGTATGTGTAAGTCTGACATGTCCACATTAGATTGCTGCTCCCTCCAACAAACATGGGGAGGCTAAGCAGTTTCCTCTCACTCTACTGACTGCGAAGACAGTTCACCTAGACTATTGAGCCCTTGGGTCAGAAGACTCAGGAGATTTTAGGAATTAAAACAGGATTCAGCCAGGCATGGTGGCTCACACCTGTAATCCCAGCACTTTCAGAGGCCAAGGAGGGCAGATCACCTGAGGTCGGGAGTTCAAGACCAGCCTGACCAACATGGGGAAACCCTGTCTCTACTAAAAATACAAAAAAATAGCCGTATGTAGTGGCAGGCACCTGTAATCCCAGCCACTCCAGAGGCTGAGGCAGGAGAATTGCTTGAACCCGGGAAGCGGAGGTTGCAGCAAGCCAAGGTCGCACCATTGCACTCCAGCCTGGGAGACAGAGCAAGACTCCATCTCAAAAAAAAAGAAAAAAAACAGGATTCAGTGAGCAGTGAGGTGGAGGAGAAAATAATGAAAGGCTAGAGGAGTATGTTAAATTAACCAAAGATCATGATAAGTTCATATACTGGAACATCATCATCTCAGATACCCAAGGCCATAACTATCTTTAAAACACTGTCGGCTGGGCGCGGTGGCGCACGCCTGTAATCCCAGCACTGTGGGAAGCCGAGGTGGGCGGATCAGGAGGTCAAGAGATCGAGACCATCCTGGCGAACACGGTGAAACCCCGTCTCTACTAAAAATACAAAAAAATTAGCCGGGCGTGGTGGCAGGTGCCTGTGGTCCCAGCTTCTCGGGAGGCTGAGGCAGGAGAATGGCGTGAACCCGGGAGGCGGCGGAGCTTGCAGTGAGCCGAGATCACACCACTCCACTCCAGCCTGGGTGACAGAACGAGACTCTGTCTCAAACAAAAAAAAACACTGTCTTACCATAATTTATAGATATATAAATACCATTTGGTAATACAGATAATATCAGAAACCTTTCCTTAGTAGTATAGTTCTGATTCTGTTTTTGTTTATAGAGACAAGGTCTTCCTCTGTTTTTCAGGCTGGAGTGCAATGGTGCCATTGTAGTTCACTGTAACTTTTTTTTTTTTTTGAGACAGAGTCTCACTCTGTCACCCAGGCTGGAGTGCAGTCGTGCGATCTCGGCTCACTGCAACCTCTGTCTTCCGGGTTCAAGCGATTCTCATGCCTCAGCCTCTCAAGTAGCTGGGACTATAGGTATGCGCCACCATACCCTGCTAATTTTTTTTTTTTTTTTTTAGTAGAGACAGGGTTTCACCATGTTGGCCAGGCTGGTCTCGAACTCCTGACCTCCGGGTGATCTGCCAGGCGCAGCCTCCCAAAGTGCTGGGATTACAGGTGTGAGCCACTGCGCCCGGCCATTCACTGTAACCTTGAACTAATGGGCTCAAGTGATCCTCCTGCCCCAGTCCCTAGTAGCTATGACTATGGTTGTGCTGATTAGCCTGTTTTTAATGTGCTAGCCTTTGGAGAAACAAAGCCAATTTGACTTCAGATAATCCTTAATCTCATTTAAGTCTATGGGCCTTTGTGAACCTCAAACTTGCCTTCATTTGACCTCTAAAGTCAAAATAATTTTTTTGTTGGTTAATAGAAAAACGATTTTTTGCCAGGCGCGGTGGCTCACATCTGTAATCCCAGCACTTTGGGAGGCTGAGGTGAGTGGATGACAAGGTCAAGAGATCAAGACCATCCTGGCCAACATGGTGAAACCCCGTCTCTACTAAAAATACAAAAATTAGCTGGGCGTGGTGGCGCATGCCTGTAGTCCCAGCTACTTGGGAGGCTGAGTCAGGAGAATCGCTTGAACCCGGGAGGCGGAGGTTGTAGTGAGCCAAGATTGTGCCACTGCACTCCAGCCTAGGGGACAGAGCAAGACTCCGTCTCAAAAAAAAAAAGAAAAGACAAGAAAAAGAAAAAACACGATTTTCAGGTGTTCATTCATTTATCCTAACAAATGGAGTGATCTGTGACGTCAAGCTTGTTTACTGCATTCTAGGACATTACAATACTATATATCAATAGCTCTAAGAACTATAGATTGTAAGATACTGTAGTTTTGCACTACTAAAAAATTTTGACAAACTTTTAAACTGATAGAACTTTCATAAGTTAGAATTTTCATACTGAAAAGAGTCTTTTAGACTTTGTATCATGTATCACTATGTACAAACTTAGCAAAGGAAAATACAACTGAAGTAAATTGGTTAAAATACTCTTAAAACTTGAGTCCCACTCTTTGAGATACTTTCTGATGCAGTCATTAACATCTGTCTTTTCTAGACAATATCATCCTCTTTGCTACCAAAAACATTGATGATGCAGTGTTTTGATGTTCCACTGTAGTTCCCAGGATTATTTATCTGAGTCCTGATAGTCATGTGAAGGCAGTGATGAATATGTCACAACTATCATCTGACTAATAATGACTGCGAGATGCATTGCAATTCAGAAATGTTAAAATGTACATCCCCAAATTGATTAAACAATAGTGGGAGGAATGAGGAAAATTAAGTTGGTCGGAAAACGTTGGACTTGGTATGGTCCAGTGTCTCTACATAAATATAAATTCTCCTCATTCCATTCTTTAATTTACAGGGACCTGTTTGCTAAACTAAGATCTATTACCTAGGTCTCTACTCAGTGCTTTTCCAAACACAGGGCTGCCTGAAGCCTTCCGTCATCTAAAGGTATGTGGTTTGCTGGAATTCAGTTACTCTTCCCAATGCCACCCCCCACTGAGAATTCTAGTGCCAATCCTACCTTCCACTGGCACTTCACAGGGCCAGTGGAATGGCATTTAAAGTGCCAAAAGGGAGGAAAACTGTCAGTCAAGACCTCTATATTCAGCAAAGCTATTCTTCAGAAATGAAGATGGTATTAAGATGTTTCGGCCGGGCGCGGTGGCTCAAGCCTGTAATCCCAGCACTTTGGGAGGCCGAGACGGGCGGATCACGAGGTCAGGAGAACGAGACCATCCTGGCTAACACGGTGAAACCCCGTCTCTACTAAAAAAATACAAAATTAGCCGGGCGTGATGGCGGGCGCCTGTAGTCCCAGCTACTCGGGAGGCTGAGGCGAGAGAATGGCGTAAACCCGGGAGGCGGAGCTTGCAGTGAGCTGAGATCTGGCCACTGCACTCCAGCCTGGGCGACAGAGCGAGACTCCGTCTCAAAAAAAAAAAAAAAAAAAAAAGATGTTTCCCAATAAACAAAAAGTTTGTCACTAGAAGACCATCCTTACAAGAAATGCTAAATGTTGACATGTAAGGACCCTAGACTAACAAAATCACACAACACCAGTAAAGGCAAGTACATAGTACAAAGTATATTTTAAAAGTGTAAAAGATTATAAAATCAAGTATGTAAAAGTATAAAAATCAGTAATGTCTTTTTTGTTTTTAACTTACTTAAAAGGCAGCTGTGGAGATGTGTGTGGTGGCATATGCCCTGTAGTACCAGCTGTTTGGGAAACTGAGGTGGGAAGATGGCTTGAGTCTAGGAGTTTGAGGCTATATGATCACCTCTGTGAATAACCACTGCACTACAGCCTGAGCAACATAAT
This sequence comes from Trachypithecus francoisi, assembly GCF_009764315.1. Lineage (NCBI taxonomy): Eukaryota > Metazoa > Chordata > Mammalia > Primates > Cercopithecidae > Trachypithecus > Trachypithecus francoisi. Next base: position 122,963,395 of record NW_022681465.1, on the reverse strand, counting down.
GAGACCTCATCTCTAAAAAATTAAAATTTTTAAAAATAAAAAGGACAACTGAGTGAAACTAAATCTATATTGATGTACATACAGTGTATAAAGATGTAATTTATGACAAAAACTACAAAAGGGAATAGGAGACGGCTAAATAGGAGTAAAGATTTTGTATACTACTGAAATTAAGTTGATATTAATCTGAACTTGATTGTTATAAATTAAGATGTTAATTGTAACCCTCAGGGCAGCCACCAAGAAAAAAACTCCAAAATATATAGGAAGAAAAATGACAAGGTAATTAAAATATTATACTAAAATGGAAAATACCTATTTAACATGTTGAAGGCAGAAAGAAGAAAATGATAAAGATTATGGTGGACATGAATGAGTTACAGCATAGAAAAACAGTAGAGAAAATGAATTAAACCAAAAGTTGTTTTCTTAAGATCAGCAAAATTGGGGCCGGGCACGGTGGCTCAAGCCTGTAATCCCAGCACTTTGGGAGGCTGAGACGGGAGGATCACGAGGTCAGGAGATCGAGACCATCCTGGTCTACACGGTGAAACCCCGTCTCTACTAAAAAATACAAAAAACTAGCCGGGTGAGATGGCGGGCGCCTGTAGTCCCAGCTACTCGGGAGGCTGAGGCAGGAGAATGGCGTGAACCCGGGAGGCAGAGCTTACAGTGAGCCGAGATCGTGCCACTGCACTCCAGCCTGGGCGACAGAGCTAGACTCCGTCTCAAAAAAAAAAAAAAAAAAAGATCAGCAAAATTGACAAACCTTTATAGCTAGACTGAGAAGAAAAAGATAAGATTCAAATTATTAAAATCAGGCGTGAGAGTAGAGAGGTTACTATTGACCTTACAAAATAAAAAGAGTAGAGAATACAATTGTATGCTAAAAAAAAAATTAGACAATTTAAATGAAATGAACAAATTCCTAGAAACATACAAACTATCTAAACTGTCTCAAAATCTGAATAGACCTATGTAGCAAAGGGATTGAGTCAATAGTCAAAAAATTTCCAACAAAGAAAAGCCAAGGACCAGATGGCTTTTCTGGTATCAAATCTTTAAAGAAGACTTAACACCAATCCTTCTCAAACTCTTCAAAAAAAGGAGGATTGCTTTTTAACTCATGCTGTAAGGATATTACTACCCCAATATTCAAACCAAAAGCATCATAAAATAAGAAAACTTCAGATCAGTTATCACATAGATACAAAAAACTCTCATTACTCGCAAACTAAATTCAGCAAAATACTAAAAGCACTATACACATGACCAAGTAGGATTTATCTGAGAAATGTAAAGGTGATTCAACATATGAAGTAAAATCACAGGCTGGCACGGAGGTTCACACCTGTAATCCCAGCACTCTGGGCAGCAGAGGCAGGTGAACTGATTGAAGTCAGGAGTCTGAGACCACCCTGGCCAATGTGGTGAAATCCCATGTCTACAAAAAAATGCAAAAATTAGCTGGGTGTAGTGGCATCCCAGCTATTTGGGTGGCTGAGGCGTGGGAATTGCCTGAACCTGGGAGGCAGAGGTTGCAGTGAGCTGAGCCTGGGCCGCTGTACTCCAGTCTGGGCAAGAAAGCGAGACCCTGTCTCAAAAACAAAAGTTCACAGTAATACATCATACTAATAAACTGAAGAGTGAAATAAATACCCTACATGAGCATCTCAATAGATTAGAAACAAAGTTGTCCACTCTTGCCACATCTATTCAAGATGGCTGTAGTCCCAGCTACTCTGAAGGCCAAGGTGGGAGGATCGCTTGAGCCTGAGAGGCAAAGGTCACAGTGAGCTGTGATGATACCACTGCACCCTAGCCTGGGTGACAAAGTGAGCATGCCCGACTAATTTTTGTATTTTTGTAGAGACAGGGTTTCACCACGTTGGCCAGGCTGGTCTTTTTTTTTTTTTGAGACAGAGTCTGGCTCTGTCGCCCAGGCTGGAGTGCGGTGGCCGGATCTCAGCTCACTGCAAGCTCCGCCTCCTGGGTTTACGCCATTCTGCCTCCGCCTCCCAAGTAGCTGGGACTACAGGCGCCCGCCTCGTCGCCCGGCTAGTTTTTTGTATTCTTTAGTAGAGACGGGGTTTCACCGTATTAGCCAGGGTGGTCTCGATCTCCTGACCTTGTGATCCGCCCGTCTCGGCCTCCCAAAGTGCTAGGATTACAGGCTTGAGCCACCGTGCCCGGCCTGCCAGGCTGGTCTTGAACTCCTGACCTCAAGGGATGCACCCACCTCAGCCTCCCAAACTGCTGAGATTACAGGCGTGAACCACTGCACAGCACCTGGCCCACACTTACTCAAATAAATTTTAAAAGCAGATTTAAACTAGGGCATAAATGGTACAGAGACGTTAATATGCATCTATAATTAATTTTATGCTAATTTTCTCATCATTTTTGACTTTGCTTCTTGGCCAGTGTCAGCCCAAAATGGCCAGGATTAATATTCTAGAAAATTGGCTAAATAACATTCAGTCGATGGAGGTAATTATCTTAAGTGCAATGAGCCAGGCACAAACAGACAAATATCCCATGTTCTCACTTATATGTGGGAGCTAAAAAACAATTTTTTTTTTAAACGGTCTAGTTCTGTTGCCCAGGCTGGAGTGCAGTGGCATGATCATCATAGCTCCTCCACCTCCCGGGCTCAAGTGATCCTCCCACCTCAGCCTCCTGAGTAGCTGGGGCTACAGGCATGTGCCACCATGCCTGGCTAATTTTTGTATTTTTGGTAGAGATGGGGTTTTGCCATGTTGCCCAGGTTGGTCTTGAACTCCTGGGCTCAAGTGATCACCTGCCTCAGCTCCCAAACTGCTGAGATTACAGGTGTGAGTTACCGTGCCTGGCTGGGAGCTAAAAAATTTGATCACATGGAGGTAGAGAGTGGAAAAACAGATAACAGAGACTGGGAAGGGTGAATGGGGGCAGGAGGGAAGATGGAAGAGAAGTGGGTTAAAAGGTACAAACATACAGGCCTGGCAAGGTGGCTCACACCTGTAATCCCAGCACTTTGGGAAGCTGAGATGGGCGGATCACCTGAGGTCAGGAGTTCGAGACCAGCCTGGCCAACATGGTGAAACTACATCTCTCCTGAAAATACAAAAAAAAAAAAAAAACCCAGGCATGGTGGCATGTGCCTGTAATCCCAGCTACTCATGAAGCGTGAGGCACAAGAATCGCTTGAACGTGGGAGGAGGAGGTTGCAGTGAACTGAGATCACACCACTGCGCTTCAGCCTGAGTGACAGAGGAGACTCCGTCTCAAAAAAAGAAAAAGAAAAAAAAAGAAAAAGGTACAAACATATAGTAAGATAGAAGGAACAAATTCAATGCTTGATAGCTGAGTAGGATGACAATACTTAATAAAAATGTACTGTACTCTGGTGATGGATACTTTAAATACCCTGACTTGATCACTGCATTATACATGTAACAAAACATCTCATGTACCCCATACATTTGTACACATCAAAAAAATACTTGGTTGCATTATAGAAATTTCACTGGTTAATGAGAGTACACGGGGTCATCTAAAGTAAAACAATTTTTTTTGCTTTGTTGTTTGGCTTGCTTTGCATTTTCATACCAATTTAATTACATAAATATACATGGTGTTTATAAAAAATAAAATATACTGGATTGAAGGGGAGCACAGACTCACTGTAATTTTTGTGGGGATTTCAGATTGTAGGAGTTTGATACTTGTAGAAATTTTTTTATATATTGAGATGGGGTCTCACTATGTTTTCCAGGTTGGTCTCGAATTCCTGAGCTCAAGTGATCCACCCACCTCAGCCTCCCAAAGTGCTAGGATTACAGGCATGAGCCACTGCGCCCAGCCCAAATCTCAGATTCTTATTCCATAAAATGAAGAATTACAGAGAATTTCTAAGGTGTCTTATGGAAAGAAGACCTTTGCAAAAGTAGTCCAGCTAAGCTTTTTGAGCATTTCCTGAATGGCAGCCACTAGTTCTACAGTGGGGAATGGAGTGAGAGTCTGAGCCACCAAGAGACGAAGTGTCCCCCAGCAGAGGTAATGGCCAAACAATGATGACATCCCAAATAAGGGATTTTAGCTACTCTCCAAGGCCCAGAGGCTAGAAAAAGGGAGATTTTCTTTTTCTAATTAATTAACCAGCTATATTAGATATATTATTGGGAGTTGACTATGATTCTGAGTTTTAGTCATGTGTTAGGAAGGAGGTATTATATTTTGTCTTGATGAGTAAATTTAAATATATACATGCCGAACAGTAAATTTCACCTGAGGTGTTTGTGTTGGGTACACTGATTCAGGTGTGCCAGCTGGCATTATGCAGTAGACACCTAGGTAAAAACATTTACTCTTCCCCAATTATGGCACCCAACATATCTCAGCTGCCTTTCAGCTAGGCAGGCCATGTGACTGACTTTGGCCAGTCATCAGCCAGGAGGCTGAGGTGGGAGAATTGCTTGAGCCTGGTGATTTGTTTTTCTAAAGACCACCAGAGTGGGCACAAAAGAACCAGTGAGTAGGCAAGTGTAGGAGCCAAACTGCAAGTTTATTTTGGTCACGAGTCGCCCCTGGAGCTCTCAGACGGAGTTCCGACAGTCCCGACCGCAGTGCGGAAGCTGGGAAGTCCGTGCGTGGCGTTCGTCCAGAGCGGCTTTTCTAGGAGTGGGAGGGCGATAGGCGGGGCACAGGCGTGTCGGGGGGCGTTCCGCAGGTGCGACCAGGTAAATCTTGGTCTCTTCGGAGTGACATCACCTGGCGCATGCCTAGTTGGTCTGCACCTTCCCGGGTCGCGGGCTGCATTTTCGGGCGCGCGGGAAAAGTTGGGGGGGTGATGAAGAACCCGGAAGTGCACCATCTTGCCTTCGTTCGTCCAAACACCTGGGATATCAAGGCTGCAATCCGTGGTGAGTAGATATGATTGTGTCAAAGTCTTGACTAAACATACAAAAAGGCTGTGAGTTATCTGCACTCTCTTCTTCAGCGGTACAGTGGAGGCCCTCTTTTTTCTCATGTTGCAGCCACAAGATGATAGGGCCTGAGTTCTTCAGTGGCTGTGTGGTGCAAACCTCCTACTGACTCTCAGTGGACATAAAACATAAGAAATAAACATAGTTGTATTAATACATTGAGATTTTGGAGTTCTGTGTTACTGCATCATAGCCCAACTCCTCTTGAGCAAATGTAGCTGCACCTGTCACTGGGGTGGAGACCAGATCCCTAGAGTCAGTTACCTTTGGAAGTGGACCATGGCTTAGAGAAAACAAGTTTCTTCATGCATGGATGCTTAAAGTATAATGAGAATGGGGATGGGGTTATAGAGCATTACTTCTGGTTTCACATCAATCATGGCTAGTTACTCCTTGCGCAGTTTGTTGGAATGGTTGTGTGAGAAAATAAGCAAAATTTCTCATGCATTTTTTAAGTCTATGGGAATGATTAATGTGCCCCATGTCTACTACTGAGGCCTAGTCACAGATGTAATTATTATCATTACTATAGGGCACATCTTTTTTTTTTTTTTTTTTTTTTTGAGACCGAGTCTCGCTCTGTCGCCCAGGCTGGAGTGCAGTGGCCGGATCTCAGCTCACTGCAAGCTCCGCCTCCCGGGTTCACGCCATTCTCCTGCCTCAGCCTCCAGAGTAGCTGGGACTACAGGCGCCTGCCACCTCGCCCGGCTAGTTTTTTGTTTTTTTTAGTAGAGACGGGGTTTCACCGTGTTAGCCAGGATGGTCTCAATCTCCTGACTTCGTGATCCACCCGTCTCGGCCTCCCAAAGTGCTGGGATTACAGGCTTGAGCCACCGCGCCCGGCCTATAGGACACATCTTATGGAATAACAAGTCAATTGTAAACAAAAGTATACCTGGTGCCAAGTGTGGTGGCTTGTGCCTAGAATTCCAGCAACTCAGGAGGCTGAGGCAGGAGGATGGCTTGAGGCCAGGAGCTGGAAATCAGCTTGGGCAACATAATGAGGTCGCATCTCTACAAAAAGTTGTGGGGAAAAGAAAGAGAGATCAGCCTGTTATTGTGTCTATATAGAAGGAAGTAGACATAAGAGACTCCATTTGGTTCTGTATTTGAGATGCTGTTAATCTGTGACCCTACCCCCAACCTTGTCCTTGCAAGAGACATGTGCTGTGGTGACTCAAGGCTTAATGGATATTGGGCTGTGCAGGATGTGTCTTTGTTAAACAAGTACTTGAAGGCAAGTACTTGCTGGTTAAAAATCCTGCCTGTCCCTGGGCAATGGAACATCTCGGTGTAAAACCCATTATGTGCTTTGTTTACTGAGCAAGGAGAAAACTGCCTTTAGGAATAAGGTGGGACTTGCTGGAGCAATGCTGCTAAAAGGTTTATGGAGATGTTTGCATATGCATCTCAAGGCACAGCATTTTCCTTTAAACTTATTCATGTTACAGGGATTTTTGTTTATACGTCTTACTGCTGATTTCCTCCCTACAATGATCCTATTGTCCAGCCACTCCCTTATGTTTAAGATGGTAAAGATAATTATCAGTAAATACTAAGGGAACTCAGAGACTGGTGCTGGCGTGAGTCCTCTGTAAGCTGAGTGCCAGTCCCCTGGGCCCCACTTTTCTTTCTCTATACTTTGTCTCTGTGTCTTATTTCTTTTCTCAAGTCTCTCGTTCCACCTAACGAGAAACACCCACAGGTGTGGAGGGGTGTTTTACCCCTTCAAAAGTAAAAAAAAAAAAAAAAATTGCCAGGCATGATGTTTATACCTATATAGAAAGAAACGTGGCTGGCCACTCTGGCTCACACCTGTAATCCTAGCACTTTAAGAGACTGAAACAGGAGGACTGCTTGAGTCCAGGAGTTTGAGACAAGCCTGGGCAACATAGTGAGACCCCATCTCTATAAAAAATAAAAAATTTAGCTTGATGTGGTGGCACACACCTGTAGTCCCAGCTACTCAGGAGGCTGGGGTGGGAGGACTACTTGAGGCTGTGAGATCAAGGCTGCAATAGCCATAATTGTGCCACTGCACTCAGCCTGGGTGACAGAGTGAGACCCTGTCTTAGAATAAAAAAAGAAAAATAAAGCCCTTTTCTTTATAAATTACCCAGTCTCATGTATAGAAACATAAAACAAATTAAGACAGTAGATTAATGCCCCAGCCTCCAACCTGCAGCAGAACAATTCTGAGATACCTTCCACACAGTTTCTCAGAGAGTACTCAGGGCAATTGAGCTCCCATTGTCCACTGTGGTCATCTACTCATTAATGTACCCTCTTTTTTTTTTTTTTGAGACAGGGTCCCGCTCTGTCACCTAAGCTGGAGTATAGTGGTATGAGGACAGCTCACTGCAGCCTTGATCTCCCAGGCTCAAGCGACCCCTCCAGCTCAGCCTCCTCAGTAGCTGGGACTATAGGTACACACCATGACACCTGGCTAAGTTTCTTTTATTTTTGTAGAAACAGGGTCTTGTTATCTTGCCAGGGCTGGTCTTGAACTCGTGGGCTCAATCAATCCTCCCACCTTGGCCTCCCAAAGTGCTGGGATTACAGGTGTGAGGCACTGTGCCCAGTTCTTTCTTAACCTTTCTATCTTTTCTATCTCGTTTTTGCCCCCCCACCCCCACCCCACATGTGCTTCCTGAGATCAACTCACAAACCACTTGGACTCAAGTCTTTGTCTCAGGATCTCTATTATTCAAGGTTCTCCAAAGACACAGACCTGTAGGATATATATATATATGATATATATTGGCTCATGTGATTATGGAGACCAGCAAGTCCAAAATCTGCAGAGCCAACATCCTGGTCCAAAGGTTGTCAGGCAGAAAGAGCTGATGTGCCAGTCAAAAGGTCATTGGGCAGGAGAATGCTCTCTTCCTTGGGGAAGGATTTTGCTTTATTTCTGCCTTCAACTGATTAGATGAGGCCCACCCACATCCTAGACGGCAATCAGCTTTATTCAATATACCAATTTAAATGTTAATCTCATGTAAAAACACCCTCACAGAAACACTCAGAATACTATTTGACCAAATATCTGGGAACCCCATGGCTCAGTAAAGTTGACAAATAAAATTAACCCTCACAGACACCAAGTATAGTTCATCATTTTGGAAATATTCGACTTACAGCAAAAGTGGAAACCTCTAAGTAGAGTATCAGGAATCATACATTTCGCTCACTGATCTCTTGTTCACATTCCAGTGTATAAAATTCTGGTCCCCATTAAGGAGACACTCCAGTCCTCAGGGAAAACCAGACTTGGCATTGCCGTCCATGAGTATGAGACGGAAAGAGCTGTGGTCCAGGATGGAACGAAAGTCATACTGCACATACCAGGTGTTCGGTACATGCTCAGCAATTCAGGTGCGCGTTGTCTCTCTCTCTCTGGAGTAGACACTTACTTCAACTAACGGAAGGCTGGCCAGTTGTTTCACCACCTATCCTGCTTTTTCCAGTTCTTGTGTGGGCCCCAAAGCCCCCAGCAGTAGCCAAAACGGCCCCAACTGCTGTCGCTGTCCCTGGTGCTGACCAAACGCTAACGCTTCTGCGTTGCGGCCTTAGGGCCACTGGTGGTGCCCAGTTATTCTTTTATTTTCCTTTTGTTCTTTTCTTTTCCTCTCATTGTTGCTGCCCTTAGTGCTGCCCAATTATTCTTTTCTTTTCTTTTCTTTCCTTCCTTCCTCTTTTTCTCTTTCCTGCAGAAAATGCTGCAGATTGAGTGTGATTTTGAAGCATAGACTAGACTTCGAGGATGAACGTGACATTTTGGCTCTGTATATCCCCATTCACACTGAAGAATCAACACTTTGTTGCTGATCAATATTCCTAGAATTGGTGGCACAGCCAGGACCTACGCTGATGCTTACCTCCCCATCTCCTGCCGCAGAGACGCCCCCGTCCCTGTGGCCCAGGGAAGTGCCAGGGGTCCCTGGGAAGGCGGGAGATGGGGAAGGGGCAGGGTGAGCGAAGAGGAGCAGGCTGCGTCTGCATGCAGGCTGGGAAGCGGGGCTTCCGGGCCGCAGGGTCGCGGGGACGGGTGTGATGCAATCGCGCCAGAGCCGCTGCGTCAAGGGGCGGCTCCGGGATGCGGGGACTGCGGTAGAGCCGGTCCCGCCCCCGCCGCCCGCCTTCGCTAACCCCGCGGACAGCCGCCGGGACGACCACCCAGAGCCACCGGAGCCCCCTGACACCCGCCCCGAGTCACCGGTAACCCGCGGCACCCGTCCCGGGGCGCGCCATGAAGTCGGCGGCGAGCTCGCGCGGGGGCGGTGGGGGCGGCCGCGGGGGCGGCGGCTGGGGCGGCTGGGGCGAGGGCCGAGGCGGCAGCGGCGGCGCGGGCAAGGGCGGCGGGGGCGACGGCGGCGGCCCGGGGGGCAAGGGCGGCTTCGGGGCACGGGCGCGCGGCTTCGGCGGGGGCGGCCGGGGCCGGGGGCGCGGCGGCGGAGACGGCAAGGATCGCGGCGGCGGCGGCGGACAGCGGCGGGGTGGGGTGGCCAAGAGCAAGAGCCGCCGCAGGAAGGGCGCCATGGTGGTGTCGGTGGAGCCGCACCGGCACGAGGGCGTCTTCATCTACCGCGGGGCGGAGGACGCGCTGGTCACGCTGAACATGGTGCCGGGCCAGTCGGTGTACGGCGAGAGGCGCGTCACGGTGACCGAGGGCGGCGTGAAGCAGGAGTACCGCACGTGGAACCCATTCCGCTCCAAGCTGGCCGCGGCCATCCTGGGCGGGGTGGACCAGATCCACATCAAGCCCAAGTCCAAGGTGCTGTACCTAGGCGCCGCGTCAGGCACCACTGTCTCCCACGTCTCCGACATCATTGGCCCAGACGGCCTGGTCTACGCCGTTGAGTTCTCCCACCGCGCCGGCCGCGATCTGGTCAACGTGGCCAAGAAGCGCACCAACATCATCCCGGTCCTGGAGGACGCGCGGCACCCGCTCAAGTACCGCATGCTTATCGGGATGGTGGACGTGATTTTCGCCGACGTGGCCCAGCCCGACCAGTCCCGCATCGTGGCCCTGAATGCCCACACCTTCCTGCGCAACGGGGGCCACTTTCTCATCTCCATCAAGGCCAACTGCATCGACTCCACCGCATCTGCCGAGGCTGTGTTTGCTTCTGAGGTGAGGAAGTTGCAGCAGGAGAACTTGAAGCCCCAAGAGCAGCTGACCCTGGAGCCCTATGAGAGGGACCACGCTGTGGTGGTCGGGGTCTACCGGCCTCTTCCAAAGAGCAGCACCAAGTAGCACCCAGCTCAGGCTCGCCTGCCGTCTCCCCAAGCCTGTGTTGTGTTTGCTATTATTTTCTGTGTGTTTTCTTTGTGCGTGTTTTGTTTTGTTGTTTTTCTATTAAACTGCATAAAGAAACGGCACCTATCTGTATGGTGATGCCAGGCTAGGTTTTGCTGCAGTAACAACCCCCAAATCCCAGTGGCCTAAACCAACTGGTGTAAGGGGCCCATCACGCAGTAGCCTGGGAGCTGTGCTCATTCTAATCACTCCGGTCCCCAACTCCCCAGGGCCCCATTTTCACACATGCTCCCTCCATCCCTAGGGCAAAGGAAAGAGAGCTGGGGAACTGCTAATAAAAGCTTTTAAACTTCCCCTTGAAACTGATGGGGCACTTCTGCTCACATTTGGCCAAGTCACATGGCGAAGCCTGACTCCGGAGAAGGACACTGAATATTGATGGACAGTAACAGTCAAACACACCAGTCATCTGACTCACAGCCAAAGTCAACCACAATAAGTTTTTATTACTTTACTCTTCAACTAAGCCCTTTTGCATTCACGGTTAAAGTGAATGATAAATAAATGTTAAATTTATTCCTCACACCAGCCCTGAGATGGCTTTGTTAGCACTTGCATATTAGATGTGAAGCAACAGGGCTTCTGAAGGGAAACTAGTTGCCCAAACTTACATAGCCAGTAAGGAGGTAGGACTTAAATGCCAGTCTTCGGGGCTCTAAATCCATTGCTGTTTCCTCAGCACCAGGGGGATCTTGTCTCTGGCCCCCAACCCCTATGGCACACGGGGACACACTTAGAGCAGGCCCTGTGACCTTATTATGTTCTTTCGCCCTCCCCTGTCCCCACTGGGCTAGCCCTTTGGTTTCACAATAGCAAAACAAGGTAGGGGGGCAGGATGTGGGTCTAGCTAGCAGACTGTTTTCACTGCAGGGCATAACATACCCCAAGTGGCATCACCAAGTGTCTGCAGAACAGGCAGAAAAATGACTCCCAGAAAGTATCTGTCTTTGCAAGGCATGTCCTGCAGTTCCCAAGATGCTGGTCTCAGTACCTTGGCGTCTCTCTCCAAAGCACCCCAAAGGGAAGGGAGAGTGGGTAATCCGAGGAGAGCTGAGAATGCCCCCAAGGCCCAGTAAATGCCTCCAAGCCAGACCTTAGGAAGGCCTTTCATTCATTCATGCATGCATACACTCAAAAAAATCCCCACTGCCAAAGTCACCAACATTTAGTCTTTGAATGATTTGCGCACTAATGTATCATTTGGAGGGTGGATTTGCCTTTTTTTTTGAGATGGAGTCTTGCTGTGTCTCCCAGACTGGAGTGCAGTGGCGTGATCTCGGCTCACTGCAAGCTCCGCCCCCTGGGTTCACGCCATTCTCCTGCCTCAGCCTCCCGAGTAGCTGGGATTACAGGTGCCAGCCACCATGCCCGGCTAATTTTTTGTATTTTTAGTAGAGACGGGGTTTCACCGTGTTAGCCAGGATGGTCTCGATCTCCTGACCTTGTGATCCACCTGCCTCGGCCTCCCAAAGTGCTGGGATTACAGGCGTGAGCCACCGCGTCTGGCTGGATTGGCCTTTCTAAACATGTGCTTGGGCAGCAATCGTGGTTAGTCTGCTTTTTCTGAGAGCATACTTCTTGAACAACAACAGAGGATAAATCAGACTTTTATTTTATTTTATTTATTTTATTTGAGAAAGGTCTTGCTCTGTCACCAAGCCTGGAATACAGTGGCACAATCATGGCTCACTGCAGCCTTGAACTCCTGGGCTTAAGCGATTTTCCTGCCTCGGCCTACCACACCTGGCTAATTTAAAAAACTTTTTTTTTTTTTTTTGTAGGAACAGTCTCACTTTGTTGCTAAGGCTGGTCTTGAACTCCTTGCTTCAAGAAATCCTCCTGCCTCAGACTCCCACACTGGGATTAGAGGTGTGAGCTATGGCGCCTGGTCGAAATCAGATTTTTTAAAAGGCTACCGCTCTTTCACCATTCCCCCCATCCTACCCCATCTCAAAATTCAGAAAGGGAATTACAGTTCAGATGTATTAGCAAGACTGACTCAGGAAGAAGAGAGTGAATGAGGTACATGTCTATTTCCATAAACAATGGAAATCTTCATTACAACCCTGCAAAGCCAGGATCACTTTTCCTATTTAGCATATGAGAACACTGCAGTTCAGAGATGACAGTGCCTGGTTTAAGATCCCCCAGAAAGGCTCACAGCCTTGTTAATCTGACTCCAAATTCTATGTCGTTTTCACTGAAGTCTATGCTGGTTCTGTTGCCTTGAAAAGCCATCTCTGCTACAAATACAAAAAAATTAGCCGGTCGCAGTGGTGGGCGCCTGTAGTCCCAGCTACTTGGGAGGCTGAGGCAGGGGAATGGCGTGAACCCAGGAGGGCAAGCTTTTCAGTAAGCCAAGATTGCACCATCGCACTCCAGCCTGGGCGACAGAGCGAGACTGCGTCTAAAAAAAAAAAAAGAAAGAAAGAAAAGAAAAGAAACGCCCTCTCTCCAATCCTAGGCTAATTTATTAGTTGCTGGGATGAAGCCCTGAGGCTGAGGTGGACTCCCTGGGAACAGGAACTGTTTACTCACTAGGGGAAGGAGGGGCTCTGCAGCAGCTGAGGCCCAGGACCCCACCCCTCCTCACAGCCAGATGGGCTCCATAGAGGAGCTCTTGATTCCTCCTTACAGGTTTATGCCCCCAGGATGGGGGATGAAGCAGGGGAAAATCGACCTCTTTCCTTGGCATGAGCACTCCCATTACCTGTCCCTCCTGCCCCAAGTGAAATTTACAGTCATGTCTGAAGCTTCTCAAAGTGGGAATTATTCATGAGGAAAATGGCAACAAAACAATCTCCTGAAGAATTTCCCTGCATTGTAGATGAGTTCCTGAGCCAGTGAAATGACATGGTGAGTACCAGGAGAAATACAGGAATACAGCAGGGGAGCTGGAACCTGGTTTTAGAGGATGAAGGCAGGGAAAAGAATGGGACTATAGTCCGGGCACAGTGGCTCATGCCTGTAATCCCAGCACTTTGGGAGGCCGAGGTGTGTGGATCACTTGAGACCCTGACTGAGTACTTGAATCGAGGTCAGCCTGGTCAACATACGAAACCCCATCTCTACTAAAAATATAAAAAATAGCTGGGCATGGTGGTGAAAGAACACATTCCTCAACACATCACATCCCCCCATATGCCTCCACTTCCTGGGCCCGACACAAACACATCACAGCCTTGAGCACCTCACATCCCCCCATATGCCTGCCCGACACAAACACATTAAGAAAAACAACACCTGGAGAAGCTCCAATAAGGTTACAACCGTTTGTAAAAGCGCAGGAACCAATAAGAAGGCTGCTAAAAGCATAACTTCACATTAACATGTAAACCAATTGTAATGCTGTAGCCTAGAGAAATGCCTTGTTCCTCTGTAACCTGACAAGTCCTGTTTACCTCGAGCTATAAAAAGCAAGCGCACGCATTGTTTGGGGCCCTCTGGAATGCTGTGTTATGGAGGGACCAAGTTCGAACTTGCATTAAAGATCCTTGCTGCTTGGCTTTGACTCTGGACTCTGGTGGTCTTCTTCGGGGAATAAACGGTCTGGGCATAACAGTGGCAGGCACCTGTAATCCCAGCTTCTCGGGAGGCTGAGGCAGGAGAATCACGTGAATCTGGGAGGTGGAGGTTCCAGTGAGCTGAGATCATGCCACTGTGAGACTGTCTAAACAAAACAAAACAAAAACAGAATGAGACTATAACTCCAGTGGGCCCTGGGTCCCAAGAAACCTAGAAGTAGCAGTGACCCTAGGTAACAAACCTGCTCAGAGCCAGGAATGCTTCAGTGACTATCAGCTTGGGTTCCCAGAAGGCTTTACATGTGGGTCTCTAGGTATATTAGTCTTCTCAGGCTGTTGTAACAATATACTACATGCTAGGTGGCTTCAACAACAGATGCTCATTTTCTCACTATTCTGGAGGAAGGCTAGAAGTCCAGTATCAAGGTGCTGAAGAATTCAGTTTCTGGTGAGGACTCTCTTCCTGGCTTGTAATCGGCCACCTTCTTACTGTGTCCTTATGTGGCCTTTCCTCTGTACACACACAGTGAGAAAGAAAGAGAAAGAGAGAGCTCTTTTCTTCCCGTTTACAAGGACACCAATCCTATTGGATTAGGGTCCTACTCTCAGGACCTCTTTTAACCTTAATTACCTCCTTAGGGCCCCATCCCCAAATATGGTAACATTGGGAATTCGTGCTTCAATTTGTGAATTTTCTGGGACACAATTCAGTGCATAACCCTAGGGTTGGATGAGAATGTTCAGCTAAAATGCCTGTCTTACTGGATTGTGAGTTTTGGCTGAGGAGACCAATGTTTAATGTGAAAATACCTGCCGACAGCCTGGCAGTAAGTGCTCTGCCTGTTTTTCATTTTTTCTTTTTTTCCCCCTCTTATTGGCAATAGAGAATAATAAGGTAGCTGAGAATTAAGAGTTTAAAATGGTCCCAGCGCAGTGGCTCAGGCCTGTAATCCCAGCACTTAGGGAGGCTGAGGTGGGCTTCAGATGGCTTCAGTTCAGTAGTTCAAGACCAGCCTGGGCAACATAGTGAAACCCCGTCTCTACAAAAACAAAAATTAGCTGGGGGTGGTGGCATGCACCTGTAGTCCCAGTTACTTGGGAGGCTGAGGCAGGAGAATCGCTTGAACCCAGGAAAGTGGAGGTTGCAGTGAGCTGTGATCACACTACTGTGCTCCAGCCTGGGCAAGAGAGTGAGACACTGTCTCAAAACTAACTAAATAAATACATACATACATACATACATACATAAAAGTTTACATAAATGCCAGGGGTTGCCTTGGAGTGGGGGAGCACACTTAGCAAGTCTTCTGAGGGGACTGCCCTGCGCTGGGAGCTACGGGGAGCTTGCCACTGAGTTTCAGAGTCAGCGGCTCCATCCTGGGCCACAGGAGAGGACTCAACTCAAGCATCAGTGAGTGCCTAGCTGCAGTCACCTCTGCAGCAGAGGCAGCAAGAGTGGAGGCTGGTGCTCAAAGGCCAGGCAAGAGGGGCCATGTGCCCACGGCATCAGCAGGAGCCTCAGAGAACAGGCGGAACAGAACTCCCACCCCAGCCACCAGCACCATGATGTCTGCCAGCTTCTCCCTCGCTCAGACACCTCCTGAGGTGAAGGGAAGAAGAATGGGGCAGGAGAAGACCTGAGGGAATGAACCTTTATCCAAAAAAGGCAGTTTTAAATGGGAAGAAACCATGTTCCATTAGTTAGCGCTTTCCCCTGCCAACCTTGCATTAAGCAAGATGTTCTGGCCCATCTGAGCTACGGTGAGCACTGCATCTGGATACTGCTACTCTAACATTTATCAAGCACTTTTGTACCAGGCAGAAAGCTCAGTATTTCTTTGATCTTTAGAAGTATGACTTTTTTTTTTTTTTGAGACAGGAGTTTCGCTCTGTCACCCAGGCTGGAGTGCAGTGGCGCAACCTCAGTTCACTGCAACCTCCTCCTCCCAGGTTCAAGTGATTCTCCTGCCTCAGCCTCCCGAGTAGCTGGGACTACAGTAGGCACCCGCCACCATGCCCAACTAATTTTTGTATTTTTTTAGTAAAGACAGGGTTTCACCATGTTGGCCAGGCTGGTCTTGAACTGCGACCTCAAGAGATCCACCCACCTCAGCCTTCGAAACTGCTGGGATTATAGACATGAGCCACTGCGCCCAGCCTCATGATTTCTAAATTAATAACAAAACAAACATTCCTGAAAGTGCCGACACTAACATTCCACTTGATGAACTGTTGCAAAATGAACACCGGTGTCAGAGCTGCCCCTAGCATTTGCGTGGTGTGGAGTAAGGACCCTGGCCCGTGGCTTCCCCTTCCTCTTCCCACTCCTGGTTCCCAGCCCTGGAAGGGCCTCATGCACACTGCTGTAGATACTCAGTCCTCCAGTCCAAGATCTGTCCCCAGGCCCTTCAAACAGCCTCCTTGAAGCCACTTATTGGAACTAGAGTTGCAAACTGGGAGCAGGGTCTCTCGGGGGACCGGCCTGGGGAGGACTGGAATAGGGCTCGCATTGTTCAGACAGAGCTCTGAGTGCCTGATGCATAATCCAGAAGGTCGGAGATGTGGCTTCTGGGGGCATGGCACTTGGTCCCTATGGACTCCTTGCCTCACAGGATAAGGAACAGACAGAGGAAGGCCAGAGTGCAGTCTTTTTTTTTTTTTTTTGAGACGGAGTTTCACTCTTGTTGCCCCAGCTGGAGTGCAATGGCGTGATCTCGGCTCACCACAACCTCCGCCTCCCATATTCAAGAGATTCTCCTGCCTCAGCCTCCCTAGTTGCTGGGATTACAGGCATGTGCCACCACGCCTGGCTCATTTTGTATTTTTAGCAGAGACAGGGTTTCTCCATGTTGGTCAGGCTGGTCTTGAACTCCCGACCTCAGGTGATCCGCCCACCTCGGCCTCCCAAAATGCTGGGATTACAGGCATGAGCCACCGCGCCCGGCCAGAGTGCAGTCTTATAAAGTGCAGGAGGCAGGGCATGGTGGCTCATGCCTGTGTTCCCAGCACTTTGGGAGACAGAGGCGGGCAGATCGCCTGAGCTCAGGAGTTCAAGACTACCCTGGGCAATATGGCAAAACCCTGTCTCTACTAAAATACAAAAAATTAGCTAGGCATGGTGGCGTGTGCCTGTAGTCCCAGCTACTCAGGAGGCTGAGGCATGAGAATCGCTTAAGCCTGGGAGGCGGAGGTTGCAGCAAGCCATGATCGCTCCACTGCACTCCAGCTTGGGCTACAGAGTGAGACTCTGTCTCAAAAGAAAAAAAGAGAAAAAAAAAGTGCAGTTGCCAATGACTAAGAGTGTCCCCTTTGCCTGTCCACCCATCCAATCTCAGCATTCCTCTATGAAGATGCAAAGTCTACCACTTCCCAGGAGTCCTTCCACGCCCATTGACTCACAGGAAGCTCCTTCTGACATTACAGCTCTTGGTTAGTATTCTGATGAAGACATTGCATGCGGGGTGCTTCCATGCACCTTCTTTCACTGAATCTGCACGCACAGCACCCCCAGGAGGCAAGTGTTATCACCCCATATCACCGATGAGGAAACTGAGGCTCAGAAAGGTGATGTCAGTCAGTCAAGGTAGTGTAGCTGGAGGGTGAGAGAGCTGAGATTTCTGAAGCAGAATTGCATCTCTGGTCTAAGTCAGCAAAATGAAAATCAGATGCTCTAGGGAAAGGCCTGGCATTGGTATTTTTTTTTAATAACCTCCCCGTGTGATTCTAAGGTAGGACCAGGACTGAGGCCCACTATTTAAAATGCTGTATCATTTTTGTCATGGGCTGGGAAAGGCAGATTTAGGATGGTATTTTGAATAACTGAAAGACAACGGCTGAGCAATTCTGCCGTGCCTGCTGGTACCTGGGGCCTCTTTGACAACAGAGGATGCTCCCAGAGATTCCAACAAGGCGAATGACTGAAGTCAGGGCCTGAAAACAAAGTTCTTGCTACTCCTGCTCTTTGGTCACTGGGCTGCACACCGCATGCTGAGGATGTTTGTGAGGGAGAGAGCTGAGCTGACAGGCGACGGAGGAGCCAATAAAGCCAGGAGCTCAAAATGCAAGCGTTAAGTCTGCAGTCACTGTGATAGTATAAGCAAGAGACTGAAATAGAGAAAGCACTGATTGCCCGTTCCATTTCCCCCCATGGAACGGCATACCTGGCAAGGGCCAAGTTGATCAGTGCAGTCAGAACTGTCTCTATTGAAGGAGCCCCCAGCAAAAGACTGGCAGTTTCTTGGGCCCGGAAGTGAGGAGGGTGAGGAGGAAGGGGTAGGAGCAGAGAAGTACTGAGTTCGTGGGGAACAGCGTCTTCAGGCTTTTGCCCTCTTGATGGCCTCTGCCCGAGGCCTCAGATAGTGGGACCCAGAAACGAAGATGCAGAACATGAGCAGGGGAGGGGACTGAGTCCTTGACTGCAACTCCCTTCGGAGACTGCAGTGCACCAGGGTCCTCCTGAGGGCTGCCAGGGAAAGCCTTTGGTCCAGCCTAAAAACATCAGACATAGGTGCTGGCCAAGAACCAGAGCCCTGAGGGTTTACCTTCTATAGATTGTAAGTACAGGCGCCCAGTACTGAAGTTGGTTTTTTGGTCTCTTGAGCAAAAGCATTTTATGAACTTCTCTCTAAATCTTGCCTTTGCACTTTTCACTTATTTCTCATGTTTGCCTCTTCCATCCCCTGGTGACCACCAAGCCGCATGTCTACTGCTTGGGACCCACCGTTCATTAGATCCTTCCCATCCCACTGCCTCCAGGCGAGCCTCTGCTCCCTGCCTGGAGGACTCAGGTGCCCGAAAACACAATGCAAGAATTCTAGCTGCTTGTAACAGCCAGTGTGTTTGGCAGGGTTTTTTTTTTTTTTAATCTGGGCCACACAGGAAGGCTTCCAGAAACACGGGACAAGAACTGAGGAAGAACCCGAAGTAGTTTTGATGGAAAACACTGTCTTTCTTACCTCTTCGTGTGGTTTTAATTTTAATCTTCTCCCACCCAAACCTCCTTCCTTCCCACTTATCTTTCTATCTCACTGCCTCTAGGAACCCCAAATCCAACAGTCACTTAACCCATGAGGACTTCGATCCACCAATCCACCATCTTTTCACCGTCTGTTCAATTAATTCCCATTGTCCTCATTTCCCTCCTCGCCTGGCTGAGATTTCATGGTCCATCATTATAATCACTTCCTTACGTAACACCTTATCCGTCTCTCCCTTCATTTTTGCTTGCAAACTGGCCATTCCTTTCCTGAACCTACCTCTTTCTTGGAGTAAATCATCAAATGGAAACAAAGCTGCCAATACCAGCTACTAACAATGTTTGCCAGCTTCTCTTAAGGCCACAGATTCATTGGTTCATGACCTACCTTCCAAGGTATCATGGCATCAGGTTCACCTCTTCCTAAACGAACAGCATCCTTCTAGCCTCTGATAACACCTTCTTTGCCACCTGCTGCCAGCCTCTAATCCAATACCACATAGTTTAGGTTTTTGTTCTTCAGTGGCATTCCATCTCTGGTGTCAACTTCTGTATCAGTTGGAAGAGGCCAGGTTATGCTGGGGTAATAAACCCCTAAATCTGTGGTGTAAAAAAACAAAGTTTGTTTTCTTCCTTTTACTCCAGACCTTCATTAATGTGGTGAGGGAGTGACAAAAAAGGAGCTTTGCTAATTTTTGTCACTTAGGGATCCAGGCTGACAGAGCAGCCACTGTCTCAAATGCTGCTGGCTTCTGTTAGTGGGAAGAGAGGGCTCTGGAAGGTCTCAAAGAGGTGACTAAGTGCTCCAGCCAAAAAGTAGCATGCACCACTTCCAAACACAACTCTCACTCACTAGTTGGCCAGAGCTAATCCTACGAACCCACCCTCTCAACTGCAAGGGAGCCAGCAAGCACAATCCTACCATGTAGCTAAAAAGTGGATTATTGAAATCCCTGCTGAACATGAATGAACACCATCAGAAGATACTACTATTAGTCACATTTTGCATGTGGTAAGGCACAGGTTAAGAAATCTGTCTGAGACTTTATGCCTAGTAATTATGTCAGAGTAGGATTTGAACTCATGCTCCAGAATATTTTTGTTTTGTTTTGTTTTGTTTTTTGAGACAGGGTCTTTCTCTGTCACCCAGGCTGGAGTGCAGTGGTGTGATCTTGGCTCACTGCATCCTCTACCCTGGATCAAGTGATTCTTGTGCCTCAGCCTCCTGAGTAGCTGGGATTACAGACATGCACCACCATGCCCAGCTGATTTTTGTTATTTTTAGTAGAGACAGGGTTTTGCCATGTTGGCCAGGCTGGTCTCAAACTCCTAACCTCAAGTGATCTGCCTGGCTTGGCCTCCCAAAGTGCTGGGGATTACAGGTGTGAGCCACCGTGCCCAGCCTAGAATATTTGTTTTTAACCACTACTCTATACAGCCTCTCAGCAAATATGTAGACTTAAAATTTATCTGTTATTGTCATGTAACTTGTGATGTACTCAGAGAATGTGGTCTGATTTTCTAAAATTAATGGAATCTTTATGGCCTGCATGTAATTAATTTTGGTAAATGTTTTGTGTGTGCCTAAGAAGGTATCTTCTAATTGGTGAATGCAGAATTCAATATATGTCCATTAGAGCAGTCTAAACTGGAGTGTTCAAATCTACTTGTTGTCGATTTTTTTTGTTTGCTTGAACTATCAAGAATTGAGGTATTGTAATCTCCCACTGTGATAGCATTTTCCTGTCACAAAGGTTTATCCATTTTAGCTTTATTTTCTGATTATCTTATTAACTGCCTATGTATCTTTTTTTTTTTTTTGCATGCAATAAATCTCTTTTATTTCTGTAAAGGACAAATTGAACAGTAAGTACAATGCATTTTTTTTGTTTTTTTTTTTTGCTTTAAAATGCATTTTTTTTCTTTCTTTTTTTTTTTTTATTATACTTTAAGTTCTAGGGTACATGTGCATGACGTTTATATCATGTATAACTCCCCAATGCAATCCCTCCCTCCTCCCCCCTCCCCATGATAGGCCCCAGTGTGTGATGTTCCCCTTCCCGAGTCCAAGTGATCTCATTGTTCAGTTCCCACCTATGAGTGAGAACATGCGGTGTTTGGTTTTTCTTCTTGTGATAGTTTGCTAAGAATGGGTGGTTCAGCTGCATCCATGTCCCTACAAAGGACGCAAACTCATCCTTTTTGATGGCTGCATAGTATTCCATGGTGTATATGTGCCACATTTTCTTAATCCAGTCTGTCACAGATGGACATTTGGGTTGATTCCAAGTCTTTGCTATTGTGAATAGTGCCGCAATAAACATACGTGTGCATGTGTCTTTGTAGTAGAGTAATTTATAATCCTTTGGGTATATACCCAGTAGTGGGATGGCTGGGTCATATGGTACATCTAGTTCTAGATCCTTGAGGAATCGCCATACTGTTTTCCATAATGGTTGAACTAGTTTACAATCCCACCAACAGTGTAAAAGTGTTCCTATTTCTCCACATCCTCTCCAACACCTGTTGTTTCCTGACTTCTTAATGATTGCCATTCTAACTGGTGTGAGATGGTATCTCATTGTGGTTTTGATTTGCATTTCTCTGATGGCCAGTGATGATGAGCATTTTTTCATGTGTCTGTTGGCTGTATGGATGTCTTCTTTTGAGAAATGTCTGTTCATATCCTTTCCCCACTTTTTGATGGGATTGTTTGTTTTTTCTTGTATATTTGTTTGAGTTCTTGTAGATTCTGGATATTAGCCCTTTGTCAGATGAGTAGGTTGCAAAAATTTTCTCCCATTCTGTAGGTTGCCTGTTCACTCTGATGGTAGTTTCTTTAGCTGTGCAAAAGCTCTTTAGTTTAATTAGATCCCATGTGTCAATTTTGGCTTTTGCTGCCGTTGCTTTTGGTGTTTTAGACATGAAGTCCTTGCCCATGCCTATGTCCTGAATGGTACTACCTAGATTTTCTTCTAGGGTTTTTATGGTATTAGGTCTAACATTTAAGTCTCTAATCCATCTTGAATTAATTTTCGTATAAGGGGTAAGGAAAGGATCCAGTTTCAGCTTTCTACTTATGGCTAGCCAATTTTCCCAGCACCATTTATTAAATAGGGAATCCTTTCCCCATTTCTTGTTTCTCTCAGGTTTGTCAAAGATCAGATGGCTGTAGATGTGTGGTATTATTTCTGAGGACTCTGTTCTGTTCCATTGGTCTATATCTCTGTTGTGGTACCAGTACCATGCTGTTTTGGTTACTGTAGCCTTGTAGTATAGTTTGAAGTCAGGTAGCGTGACGCCTCCAGCTTTGTCCTTTTGACTTAGGATTGTCTTGGCAATGCGGGCTCTTTTTTGGTTCCATATGAACTTTAAAGCCGTTTTTTCCAATTCTGTGAAGAAAGTCATTGGTAGCTTGATGGGGATGGCATTGAATCTATAAATCACCTTGGGCAGTATGGCCATTTTCACGATATTGATTCTTCCTATCCATGAGCATGGTATGTTCTTCCATTTGTTTGTGTCCTCTTTGATTTCACTGAGCAGTGGTTTGTAGTTCTCCTTGAAGAGGTCCTTTACATCCCTTGTAAGCTGGATTCCTAGGTATTTTATTCTCTTTGAAGCAATTGTGAATGGAAGTTGATTCCTGATTTGGCTCTCTGCTTGTCTGTTACTGGTGTATAAGAATGCTTGTGATTTTTGCACATTAATTTTGTATCCTGAGACTTTGCTGAAGTTGCTTATCAGCTTAAGGAGATTTTGGGCTGAGACAATGGGGTTTTCTAAATATACAATCATGTCATCTGCAAACAGGGACAATTTGACTTCTTCTTTTCCTAACTGGATACCCTTGATTTCTTTCTCTTGCCTGATTGCCCTAGCCAGAACTTCCAACACTATGTTGAATAGGAGTGGTGAGAGAGGGCATCCCTGTCTTGTGCCAGTTTTCAAAGGGAATTTTTCCAGTTTTTGCCCATTCAGTATGATATTAGCTGTGGGTTTGTCATAAATAGCTCTTATTATTTTGAGGTACATTCCATCAATACCGAATTTATTGAGCGTTTTTAGCATAAAGGGCTATTGAATTTTGTCAAAAGCCTTTTCTGCATCTATTGAGATAATCATGTGGTTCTTGTCTTTGGTTCTGTTTATATGCTGGATTACGTTTATTGATTTGCGAATGTTGAACCAGCCTTGCATCCCAGGGATGAAGCCCACTTGATCATGGTGGATAAGCTTTTTGATGTGCTGCTGAATCCGGTTTGCCAGTATTTTATTGAGGATTTTTGCATCGATGTTCATCAGAGATATTGGTCTAAAATTCTCTTTTTTGTTGTGTCTCTGCCAGGCTTTGGTATCAGGATGATGTTGGCCTCATAAAAAGAGTTAGGGAGGATTCCCTCTTTTTCTATTGATTGAAATAGTTTCAGAGAGGAATGGTACCAGCTCCTCCTTGTACCTCTGGTAGAATTCAGCTGTGAATCCATCTGGTCCTGGACTTTTTTTGGTGGGTAGGCTATTAATTGTTGCCTCAATTTCAGAGCCTGCTATTGGTCTATTCAGGGATTCAACTTCTTCCTGTTTAGTCTTGGGAGAGTGTAAGTGTCCAGGAAATTATCCATTTCTTCTAGATTTTCTAGTTGATTTGCGTAGAGGCATTTATAGTATTCTCTGATGGTTGTTTATATTTCTGTGGGGTCGGTGGTGATATCCCCTTTATCATTTTTTATTGCGTCTATTTGATTCCTCTCTCTTTTCTTCTTTATTAGTCTAGCTAGCAGTCTGTCAATTTTGTTGATCTTTTTAAAAAACCAACTCCTGGATTCATTGATTTTTTTGAGGGTTTTTTGTGTCTCTATCTCCTTCAGTTCTGCTCTGATCTTAGTTATTTCTTGCCTTCTGCTAGCTTTTGAATGTGTTTGCTCTTGCCTCTCTAGTTCTTTTAATTGTGATGTTAGAGTGTCAATTTTAGATCTCTCCTGCTTTCTCTTGTGGGCATTTAGTGCTATAAATTTCCCTCTACACACTGCTTTAAATGTGTCCCAGAGATTCTGGTATGTTGTATCTTTGTTCTCATTGGTTTCAAAGAACATCTTTATTTCTGCTTTCATTTCGTTATGTACCCAGTAGTCATTCAGGAGCAGGTTGTTCAGTTTCCATGTAGTTGAGCGGTTTGGATTGAGTTTCTTAGTCCTGAGTTCTAGTTTGATTGCACTGTGGTCTGAGAGACAGTTTGTTATAATTTCTGTTCTTGTACATTTGCTGAGGAGTGCTTTACTTCCATTATGTGGTCAATTTTGGAATAAGTGCGATGTGGTGCTGAGAAGAATGTATATTCTGTTGATTTGGGGTGAAGAGTTCTATAGATGTCTATTAGGTCCGCTTGGTGCAGAGATGAGTTCAATTCCTGGATATCCTTGTTAACTTTCTGTCTCGTTGATCTGTCTAATGTTGACAGTGGAGTGTTGAAGTCTCCCATTATTATTGTATGGGAGTCTAAGTCTCTTTGTAGGTCTCTAAGGACTTGCTTTATGAATCTGGGTGCTCCTGTATTGGGTGCATATATATTTAGGAGAGTTAGCTCTTCCTGTTGAATTGATCCCTTTACCATTATGTAATGGCCTTCTTTGTCTCTTTTGATCTTTGATGGTTTAAAGTCTGTTTTATCAGAGACTAGGATTGCAACCCCTGCTTTTTTTTGTTCTCCATTTGCTTGGTAGATCTTCATCCCTTTATTTTGAGCCTATGTATGTCTCTGCATGTGAGATGGGTCTCCTGAATACAGCAGACTGATGGGTCTTGACTCTTTATCCAGTTTGCCAGTCTGTGTCTTTTAATTGGAGCATTTAGTCCATTTACATTTAAGGTTAATATTGTTATGTGTGAACTTGATCCTGTCATTATGATATTAACTGGTTATTTTGCTCGTTAGTTGATGCAGTTTCTTCCTAGCCTCGATGGTCTTTACATTTTGGCATGTTTTTGCAATGGCTGGTACCGGTTGTTCCTTTCCATGTTTAGGGCTTCCTTCAGGGTCTCTTGTAAGGCAGGCCTGGTGGTGACAAAATCTCTAAGCATTTGCTTATCTGTAAAGGATTTTATTTCTCCTTCACTGATGAAGCTTAGTTTGGCTGGATATGAAATTCTGGGTTGAAAATTCTTTTCTTAAGAACGTTGAATATTGGCCCCCACTCTCTTCTGGCTTGTAGAGTTTCTGCCGAGAGATCTGCTGTTATTCTGATGGGCTTCCCTTTGTGGGTAACCCGACTTTCTCTCTGGCTGCCCTTAAGATTTTTTCCTTCATTTCAACTTTGGTGAATCTGGCAATTATGTGTCTTGGAGTTGCTCTTCTGGAGGAGTATCTTTGTGGCGTTCTCTGTATTTCCTGAATTTGAATGTTGGCCTGCCCTACTAGGTTGGGGAAGTTCTCCTGGATGATATCCTGAAGAGTGTTTTCCAACTTGGTTCCATTTTCCCCCTCACTTTCAGGCACCCCAATCAGACGTAGATTTGGTCTTTTTACATAATCCCATACTTCTTGCAGGCTTTGTTCATTTCTTTTTCTTCTTTTTTCTTTTGGTTTCTCTTCTCGCTTCATTTCATTCATTTGATCCTCAATCGCTGATACTCTTTCTTCCAGTTGATCGAGTCGGTTACTGAAGCTTGTGCATTTGTCATGTATTTCTCGTGTCATGGTTTTCATCTCTGTCATTTCGTTTATGATCTCTCTGCATTAATTAGTCTAGCTGTCAATTCTTCCACTTTTTTTTCAAGATTTTTAGTTTCTTTGCGCTGGGTACGTAATTCCTTCTTTAGCTCTGAGAGGTTTGATGGACTGAAGACTTCTTCTCTCATCTCGTCAAAGTCATTCTCTGACCAGCTTTGATCCATTGCTGGTGATGGGCTGCGCTCCTTTGCAGGGGGAGATGCGCTCTTATTTTTTGAATTTCCAGCTTTTCTGCCCTGCTTCTTCCCCATCTTTGTGGTTTTATCTGTCTCTGGTCTTTGATGATGGTGACGTACTGATGGGGTTTTGGTATAGGTGTCCTTCCTGTTTGATAGTTTTCCATCTGACAGTCAGAAGGACTGTCTGTTGGTCTGTTGGAGATTGCTTGAGGTCCACTCCAGACCCTGTTTGCCTGGGTATCAGCAGCAGAGGTTGCCGAAGATAGAATATTGCTGAACAGCGAGTGTACCTGTCTGATTCTTTCTTTGGAAGTTTCCTCTCAGGGGACTCCACCCTGTGAGGTGTGGGGTGTCAGACTGCCCCTAGTGGGGGATGTCTCCCATCTAGGCTACTCAGGGGTCAGGGACCCACCTGAGCAGGCAGTCTGTCCGTTCTCAGATCTCAACCTCCGCGTTAGGAGATCCACGGCTCTCCCCAAAGCTGTCAGACAGAGTCGTTCGTGTCTGCACTGGCCCCGGCTCTTTCCCCTGTTGGACTGCAGCTGTGCGCTGTCCGCAGAGGTAGAGTCTACAGAGACAGGCAGGCTTCCTTGAGCTGCTGTGAGCTCCACCCAGTTCGAGCTTCCCAGCGGCTTTGTTTACCTACTTAAGCCTCAGCAATGGCGGGCGCCCCTCCCCCAGCCTCGCTGCTGCCTTGCGGATAGATCACCGCAGACGGCTGTGTTAGCAGTGAGGGAGGCTCCGTGGGCGTGGGACCCTCCCGGCCAGGTGTGGGATATATTCTCCTGGTGTGCCTGTTTCCTTAAAGCGCAGTATTGGGGTGGGAGTTACCCGATTTTCCAGGTGTTGTGTGTCTCAGTTCCCCTGGCTAGGAAAAGGGATTCCCTTCCCCCTTGTGCTTCCAGGTGAGGCGATGCCTCGCCCTGCTTCAGCTCACGCTGGTCAGGCTGCAGCAGCTGACCAGCACCGATTGTCCGGCACTCCCTAGAGAGATGACCCCAGTACCTCAGTTGAAAATGCAGAAATCACCGGTCTTCTGTGTCGCTCGCGCTGGGAGTTGGAGACTGGAGCTGTTCCTATTCGGCCATCTTGCTCCGCCCCCCCCATGTATCCTTTTTTTTTGATTACAGGCGTGAGCCACCGCGCCTGGCCTTGCCTATGTATCTTAAAAATTCTGTCTTCTTGGTTAATTGAACTTTTTATAATTATATAATGACTCTATTCCTAATGATGGATTTGTCTTCAAGTTTAGGCGTGTGCCACCAGTCTCGGCTAATTTTTGTATTTTTTGTAGAGATGGGGTTTCACTACGCTGCCTAGGCTGGTCTCGAACTCCTGGGCTCAAGTGATCTTCCCATGTTGGCCTCCCAAAGTGTTGGGATTACAGGTGTGAGCCACCACGCCCAGCTTATTCTTCTTGTCATAAGATAGCTACATAAGTTTTCCCTTTGGTTAGTGTTTGCCTAATCTTTTTTTTTTTGAACTCTCTGATTTCAACCTGTTCAGTTAATATTATAAAAAGCATAGATGGTAGTTTATTTTTAAGAGATAGGATCTTGCTCTGTCACTCAGGCTAGAGTGCAGTGGCACAATCATACCTCATTGTAACCTTGAACTCCTGGGTTCAAGCGATGTTCCTGCCTCAGCCTCCCCAGTAGCTAGGAATACAGGCATGTGCCACCATATGCAGCTAATTTTTTTTTTTTTTTTTTTTTTGAGATAAGGTATTGCTATGTTGCCTGTGTAGGTCTTGAATTCCTGGCCTGAAGTGACCCTCCTGCTTTGACCTCCCAAAGCACTGAGATTATAGGCTTGAACCACTGTGCCTGGCCTTTGTTTTCCTTTTAAACTCAAATTTCACATTCACTGTGCCTGGCCTTTGTTTTCCTTTTAAACTCAAATTTCACATTCTCCTCTAATTGGCAAGTTTGCCCCATTAATATTTTCATCTTTCTGATTTTTTCCACATTTACTTAAATTGTCCTGCTTTTTCTGTACTGATTGCTCTTTCTTGTTATAACCAAATTTACTATTATTTCTGAGAGACAGGGTCTCGCTCTGTTGCCCAGGCTTGAGTACAGGGGTGCAATTTGGGCTCACTGCAACATACGCCTCCTGGGTTCAAATGATCCTCTGCCTCAGCCACCCTAGTAGCTGGGACCTCAGACAGGCATCACCAGGTAATTTTTAAATTTTTTGTAGACAAGTTCTCACTATATTAACCTGGCTGGTCTTGAAATCCTGGGCTCAAGCAATCCTCCTGCCTTGGTCTCCCAAAAAGCTGGAATTACAGATGTAAGCCTCTGTGCCCAGCTCCAAATTACTTATTTGGATAACATTCTGGTGCCATGTCATTTGTCCAACACAGAGAAGGTATTAAAAAAAAGCACTAAGATGGAGGTGAGGACACCTAGGGTTGAGTTTTGGTTCTGTTAATAACTTGCTGTGTGATTTAGGACAATCTAGTTGACTTCTCTGGACCTTTTTTCCTCCCTATAAATAAATCTTGAGTTTGATTCAGTAGTCTGTGAGATTCCTGCTAACTCTTGGATTCTCTGTTCCCATGCCTGGTTGGTCGCTGGCTCTTGATATATGAAAAATCCTAGGGCATCTCTAATTTGCAGCTTGCTCTTAGACTAAGATTCAGGATAGCTGGGTGTGGGGGAGCATGCCTGTAGTCCCAGCTAGCTGGAAGACTGAGATGCGAGGATCGCTTGTGCTCAGGAGTTGGGAGGCCAACCTGGACAATATAGTGAGACTCTCTTAAAAAAAAAAAAAAAAAGATTCAGGGCCGGACGTGATGACTCATGTCTGTAATCCCAACACTTTGGGAGGACAAGGTGGGCAGATCACTTGAGCCCAGGAGTTTGAGACCAGCCTGAGCCACATAGATAAACCCTATTTCTGCAAAAAGTAAATTTAAAAAATTAGCTGCGTATGGTGGTGCATAACTGTGGTCCCAGATACTCAGGAGGCTGAGGTGGAAGGACAGCTTGAGCCTGGGTGTTTGAGGCTGCAGTGAGTCATGATATCGTGCCACTGCACTCTAGGCTGGGTGACAGAGTGAGACCCTGTTTCAAAAAAAAAAAAAAGATTCAGGATGGACATTTTTTCTTCACGGCATTGAGAAGAGTTTAGACTAAGGCAGCATTATGGAGCCGGGCACAGTGGCTCACGGCTGTAATCCCAGCACTTTGGAAGGCCAAGGCAGGCAGATTACTTGAGGTCAGGAGTTCGAGACCAGCCAACATGGCAAAACTAGGTCTCTGTTAAAAATACAAAAATTAGCCTAGCATGGTGATGCACATCTGTAATCCCAGCTGCTCGGGAGGCTGAGGCAGGAGAATCGCTTTGAACCATGGAGGCAGAGGTAGCAGTCAGCTGAGATCGCACCACAGCACTCCATCCTGGGCGACAGAGCAAGACTTTGTCTATAAATACATAAATAAAATAGCATATTGGAAATGAACCCAAGAGAAAACAGAATGTCAATAATTTAGTTTGACTTGCTTGCCCAGAATGGGTCAAATCATAAATTTCGTAATCAGGGTCAAAAGAGAATTGAATTTGTTGACACAAGTATAAATATTTATTTTGTATCTTTTTAGAAGAGCTTGAGTTATAATCAATGTACAATACACCACACATATTTAAAAGACAATTTGGGCTGGGCACAGTGGCTCATGCCTATAATCCAACACTTTGGGAGGCTGAGGTGGGCGGATCACCTGAGGTCGAGAGTTCAAGACAGCCTGACCAACATGGTAAAATCCTGTATCTACTAAAAATACAAAAATTCGCCAGGCTTGGTGGCAGGTACCTGTAATCCCAGCTACTTGGGAGGCTGAGGCACAAGAATTGCTTGAACCTGGGAGGCGGAGATTACAGTGAGCTGAGATCGCACTCCAGCCTGGGCCACAGAGAAAAAGAAAAAAAAAAAAGACCATTTGATGAGTTCTGCTATATGTACCTGCCCATGTGAAAGTATCACAGTGAAAATACTGAATATATCCACCACACCCACAAGTTTCCTCCCTGTCTTCCTCTAGCTCCTGGACCCACACAACCAAAAAGAAGGGATACTTTCAACAAATGATACTGAAACAACTGTAAATCCATATGCAAAAAAAGCCCTGAACCCTTACCTCATACCATACCCAAAGATTGACTGATTATAGGCTAAAAGATAAAAATTGGCCGGGCGCGGTGGCTCAAGCCTGTAATCCCAGCACTTTGGGAGGCCGAGATGGGCGGATCACAAGGTCAGGAGATCGAGACCATCCTGGCTAACACAGTGAAACCCCGTCTCTACTAAAAATACAAAAAAACTAGCCGGGCGAGGTGGCAGGCGCCTGTAGTCCCAGCTACTCCGGAGGCTGAGGCAGGAGAATGGCGTGAACCCGGGAGGCAGAGCTTGCAGTGAGCTGAGATCCGGCCACTGCACTCCAGCCTGGGCGACAGAGCGAGACTCCGTCTCAAAAAAAAAAAAAAAAAAGATAAAAATTAAAACTACAAATTGTCTAGAATAAAACAGGAGAAAATATCCATGATCTTGATTAGGCAAAGATTTCTTAGGACACAAAAAGGATAAGCATAAGAAGCTGGACTTCAACAAGATGAAGCTCTGTTCCTCAAAATAGTATTAAGAAAATAAACAGATAAGCCATAAATTTGGAGAAACTATTCAAATATATATCCAACGAAGGACTTCTAACTAGAATATATGAAGAAATCTTACAAGTCAGTAACAAGACAACTCAATGAAAAACGGGCAAAAGATTTTGTCTTTATAAAAGATATATATGAAAGGCCAATAAGGATCTGAAAAGATGCTCAATGTCATCAGTAATCAAGGAGACACAAATTAAAACCACAAACAGACAATACGTCACACAAGTAAGAATGGCCACAATTTAAAAGATGGACAATACTCATGGATACAGAGCAAGTGGAACTCTCTCTCAGACACTGCTGGAGAGAATGTAAAATGGAACCTCTTGGAAACTGTTTTCCAGTTTCTTACAGCGTTACCAGCAATTTCACTATTTATCCCAGATTAAAACACAGGTCCACCCAAAGACTTGCACGTAAATATACAAGCAAATGGATAAACAAATTGTAGTATATTCATCCAAAGGACTATTAATGAGCAAAAGGAATGCAGTACTGATACAACATGGATTAACCTCAAAACCATTATGCTGAGAGGAAGCAGACACAAGAGTACATACCACAGCAAATCTATAGGGACAGAAAGTAGACAGTAGCTCTATGAAGTCTAGGGCTGGGAGAGAAAGAGAGATTGGGAGTATCTACTGTATTGGTCCATTTACATAAAAACTCCAGAAAAGACAAACTTTAGTCTACGTAAGACTTTTTATGTAGTCTACATATCTACATAAAAACTCTAGAAAAGACAAATTTGGCCGGGCATGGTGGCTCAAGCCTGTAATCCCAGCACTTTGGGAGGCTGAGACGGGCGGATCACGAGGTCAGGAGATCGAGACCATCCTGGCTAACATGGTGAAACCCTGTCTCTACTAAAAATACAAAAAACTAGCCGGGCGACGTGGCGGGCGCCTGTAGTCCCAGCTACTCAGGAGGCTGAGGCAGGAGAATGGCGTGAACCCAGGAGGCGGAGCTTGCAGTGAGCTGAGATCCGGCCCACTGCACTCCAGCCTGGGCGGCAGAGCGAGACTCCGTCTCAAAAAAAAAAAAAAAAAAAGAAAAGAAAAGACAAATTTTATCTAGAGCGAATCAGTGGGTGCTTAGGGATGGGGATTGGAGGGGAGTGACTAGGATGGAGGCCAAGGGAACTTTTTGGAATGATGCAGATACCTTGGAGTGGTAGTTACATGGGTGTACACATTTATCAAACTTATTTAAATGTACAGTTAGATGATTATTGTATAAGTCATACCTCAATAACATTTATTATAAATAGGTCCAAACCCAAAACTAAACCAAAATCAGCAAGATTAATTACAAATTCACTGAATCATTTCTGAATAAACGGTTGTCCCGAAAACCTGCAAAGGTGCTTTAGGAAATCTGAAAACACAAGGTGTCAGAATATTTTTTTCAAACTGTTAAAATGAGACAACTAAAAAAGCTGCTATGTAACATGCAATTGTCTCTCTATCCATGGAAGATTGGTTCCAGGAACTTCTGCAGATACCAAAATTCATGAATGCTCAAGTCCATTATATAAAGTGGCATAGTATTTGCATATAACCTACACATCCTCCTATATGCTTTTTTTTTTTTTATTCTGAGTCTGCTTGCTAGGGAACTCCCATATACTTTAAATTATCCTTATTTATGATAGCTAATACATTGCAAATAGTTATACTGTATTTTTTATTTGCATTAAACTTTTATCTTAGATTCCAGGGTACATGTGCAGGTTATACAGATTAACTCATGTCACAGGGGTTTACTGTACAGATTATTTCATCACCCAGCTACTAGGCCTAGTACCCAATAGATATTTTTCTGATTCTCTCCCTCTTCCCAGCTTCCACCCTCAAGTAGGCCCCAGTTTCTGTCATTCCCCTCTTTGGGTTCATGTGTTCTCACCAAGCTCCCATATATTATTTTTATTGTTGTATTATTTTTTCTTTCAAATGTTTTCAATCCACGCATGGCTGAATCCATCGATGTGGAACTCACAGATACGGAGGGCCAAGTTACTCTTTCAAGTTCAGGTGCTTGTTTTTTTTTTTTTTTTGAGAGAGTCTCGCCCTGTCGCCCACCCAGGCTGGAGTGCAGTGGCGCAATCTCAGCTCACTGCAAGCTTCACCTCCCAGGTTCACACCATTCTCCCGCCTCAGCCTCCCCAGTAGCTGGGACTACAGGCGCCCGCCACCACGCCCAGCTCAATTTTTTGTATTTTTAGTAGAGATGGGTTTTCACTGTGTTAGCCAGGACGGTCTCCATCTCCTCATCCACCCACCTTGGCCTCCCAAAGTGTTGGGATAACAGGCATCAGCCACCACGCCCGGCCAGGTGCTTGATTTCTTTTAGTGGTATCATTTAATGTTTTGTGTTTTTTTTGTTTTCAAAGAAATCTGGGGTAGCTGGACTCCAAACTCTTGCTAGAAGAAAATGAGCAAAATGGGCTTAAATCAAAAAGA
Source organism: Trachypithecus francoisi (assembly GCF_009764315.1). Lineage (NCBI taxonomy): Eukaryota > Metazoa > Chordata > Mammalia > Primates > Cercopithecidae > Trachypithecus > Trachypithecus francoisi. Next base: position 122,930,564 of record NW_022681465.1, on the reverse strand, counting down.
ATATGCCTTCATAGTTTTGGTAATTTTTGCTACTGTTTCCAGAAACTGAAGATTATGTTTAAAGCCCTGGCTGGGGATGAGCACTTACTTACCTAAACATGTGGTCAACTGCACTTTTGGGGTATGGCTAACCTCTGGGTAACATTAAAAACTATCCAAAAGTACCAATTTTCTTTTTTTTTTCTTTTTTTTTTTTTTTTTGAGACGGAGTCTCGCTGTGTCGCCCAGGCTGGAGTGCAGTGGCGCGATCTCGGCTCACTGCAAGCTCCGCCTCCCGGGTTCCCGCCATTCTCCCGCCTCAGCCTCCGAGTAGCTGGGACTACAGGCGCCCGCCACTGCGCCCGGCTAGTTTTTTTTTGTATTTTTTAGTAGAGACGGGGTTTCACCGTGTTAGCCAGGAGGGTCTCGATCTCCTGACCTCGTGATCCGCCCGCCTCGGCCTCCCAAAGTGCTGGGATTACAGGCTTGAGCCACCGCGCCCGGCCAAAAGTACCAATTTTCTATGAAAAGGATGTAAAGTTCCAGGAGCTAGTCAGGTTTTCCAGGTTTACTTCGGGAAAAAGTCAAATCCTAAACTCCTCTCCACCTACCAAAACCAGATGCATAATATCTTAAAACGGGAACTTATAAACTATTACCATAGAAAATGATCAATAGATTTTAGATGCAGAAATATTAAGGTTTGTTCAATACACAATACACTCATTAAGGACTGTATCATAGAAAGTAGACATCCTGCTTTCAAAGTTTTTTTTTTTGAGACAGAGTCTCACTCTGTCGCCCAGGTTGGAGAGCAGTGGCGCGATCTTGGTTCACTGCAACCTCCACCTCCCAGGTTCAAGCAATTCTCATGCCTCAGGCTCCCAAGTAGCTGGAACTACAGGTGTGCGCCACCACACCCAACCAAATTTTGTAATTTTAGTAAATATGAGGTTTTGCCACATTGGCCAGGCTGGTCTCGAATTCCTGGCCTCAAGTGATCCACCTGCCTCGGTTCCCCAAAGTGCTGGGATTATAGGTGTGAGCTACTGCTCCTGGCCGCTTTTAAAATTTATATAGCACTGTGTATTGACTCCAGTACAGACTTTTCCCTCCTTGGAAAGTTTATTTAAATGAAAGACTTAAGTGTGTAGCCTTGAATGTTTGCTCTTTAGGAGCTTATTTCTAAGTGCTTGTGGAAGCAGTACTTCTACATTTGAGTAGCTAAACTACATCTCAAATCTCTTCCATACTGCATCATGTTCTCCTTTAGTCCAGATCTTAGATTTTTTTCATCGTAGTTCTTGCTAGTTTTTTTAATAAAGGATATGTACTTCACATGTCACATGGTAGTCATGTTCATGTTTTCAACCATTCCTGTACACTCCAAGAAAAGACACTATGATCTGAAAACTATGCCTGGAGCCACGACAATCATACAATTTGAAAACACAGCCGTCAAGTTTCCGACTTACTGCCTCACGTATTAAGATGATTTTTTTAAACAAACTTAATAGGCGACGGATACCCCATTCTCCATGATGTGCTTATTTCACATGCACGCCTGTATCAAAACATCTCACATACTCCACAAAGCCTGAAATCCCAGCACTTTGGGATGCCAAGGTGGTGGATCACTTGAGCCCAGGAGTTTGAGAACAGCCTGGGCAACATGGCGAAACCCCATTTACACACACACACACACACACACACACACACCACAAACAAAACAAAACAAACACCTAACCAACAAACAAAACCCTAGCCAGGCACGGTGGTGCATGCCTGTAGTCTCAGTTAGTTGGGAGGCTGAGGCTATAGTGAGCTATGACTGCACCACTACACACTAGCTCAGTCAACAAAGAGACTATCTCAAAAACAAACAAACAAACTCAAAACCAAAAAGCCAACAACATTCCTTTCTGATGCGGGATAACATGGTCTCGGAGGAGAAAGTTTCCACATCTTAATAAATCCAAGTCTTAAATGTCATCAATGCCTTCTCTGTGCCACTGGGGATCTAGAGGTGAACAAGACTTTACAAAGTTCTTGCTCTCACGGAATTAACCACAACCATGCATTTAATCGAAGTGAAAATGTAGGAATATGTAAGGTAAATAATAAAGGGACACATAGTAAACAACTTAGATAATTTATTAAGTAGAAAATAAAAAGTATGATTCTAACATCTATTTAGAATATGAACAAAATTAGAAACGGTTAAACTACAGGAAAAAAGGCAGAGATACTGAAGTTGGCTTAATGGTTATCCAACACAAACAAGCAAAACCCAGGTTACCTTCATGCAAATAAGCATTAAGGAAAAGAATACGGGAATGTTTACAGAATGTGCCATGGCAAACATTTTTCAAATTTACATAAGAAACTGTACATGAATGAAAAAATAAATTAGGTAATTTACAAGAAATGTTTTACAGATTACAATAGGCTATAACTTAGTTTATTATGAATAAAACTTGTAGCACATCATACATTTTTACATCACAGATTCAGTGTTAAAAGAATTCAGACATGATAAAGCTTAGACTTGACAAGAATAACGTAATAGACAGAATAAGGCAATTTACACCGAAATGGCACGTGGAAGTCAAATTAATCCTCAAATTAAAGGATTCGTTACTGGGACATAATAACATCTTCTGAGTACGATTTGGTCAATAACTGGTCATTAAGATAAATGCCATTCAATTTTAGTTAAAAAGTCAGTTTTTAGCTGTAGTTTAAATAAAAATAAAAGTACAGTGTACCAAAAAATAATAAAAACCATCTTATTATCACTTACATCCTAATACTATTAATTGTATTAGGGACAAGCAGACTAGGATATTGGTGTTACTTCTATAAAGTTACCTTCTATTTCTAAATGCTGTAAACTAAACTAAAACAGGTTCCACAGAAAAAAGTGGTAAATTCCAAAATGGCTTAATACCTGTGACAACTATTGACTGAGCCAGGTATGATATCGATGAAATTCAGACATACAATATAAAGTTGAGATAATCCCAAATTATTTTACATTATTTATATATACTTTACAAATTATGCAAACATGGAAATGTTTTCTTGGAAAGCTATTGGAACTGTAAGCACTGAGATGTATGAAAGAAAGATGTTTAGAAATACAAAATTTAATTATATCCTACAATTGAATTAGTTGCATATTTATACCATTCAAAATCTTGATTTTAACCTCATTCACTCCTTTGAAAAATACATTCCTCTTTGTTCTTTCAAACGCAAAATTAGTGGCAGTTGCAGCAAAAACACTGAAATTCTACAAGAAAAAAAATTGATTTACCCCAAACATATCTTTCAACAGGAACTGTGGTACCTGAAATCCCAGTATCAGCTAATAGTTCATTCATTCATTCATGTTTGAGACAGAGTCTTACTCTGTTGCCCAGGCTGGAGTACAGTGGCATGATCTGCCCTCTGCTTCCCGGTTCAAGTGATTCTCCTGCCTCAGCCTCCCGAGTAGCTGGGACTACAGGTGTATGCCAATAAGCTGGGGTATTTTTTTTATTTTTAGTAGAGATGTGGTTCTTCCTGTATCTATCCCCACTCACAATGATGAGAAATAAGAAACAGCTTTTTAAAAAGGGCCACTAAAAAATCCCAAATATATGTAACACAAACAGTCCGACTTAACAATGGTTTGACTTACGGTTTTTCAACTTTATAATGGGGCAAAAGCAATACATATTCAGTAAAAACTGTACTTCAAATTTCATATTTTGATATTTTCCTGGGCTAACGATATGTGGTATAATACTCTTGAGATATTAAATATTTCATTATAGAATAGGTTTTGTATTAGATGATTTTGCCCAGCTACAGGCCAACGTTAAGTGTTCTGAACACATTTAAGGTAGGCTAGGCTAAGCTGGGATGTTCAGTAGGTTAGGCGTATTAAATGTATTTTCAACTTACAGTATTTTCAATTTACAATGGGTCTACTGGAACATAACCCTATCATAAGTCAAGGAACATCTGTATTCCAACATTTATGAATAATTTTTTTTGTACAATGAAAAAGTCATAATGCCCATATAATTCTGAAGTTAACACAGTAAAAATGCCAGATAACCTTTACAGATTTAAAAGTACAAACATTTTAATATACATATAAAACCTTTCATATTACTTTAAGGTATATCTACCTGGCCGTTACAGGCAATGACATATTAAGAGAGAACGCCATTCTACTGGTTTGGTGAGAATCCAATACCTAGTACCTATAAAATATATAACAATAAAAATTAAGTAATAACTTAAAATTATATAAGCACTAAATATTAACTCCAAAACATGACACCAAATACCTGAAAAAAAAAAATTAGTTATCCCAAACACGGCCATGAATGAAGCAACTTTCTCAGGACCCTGAAAACTGACTCATTTTTCATCATAACAAACCAAATAATGTTCAAAGAGGCAAGACCAGTCACCAACACTACCTCTTTTTTTCTTTTTTGAGATGGAGTCTCGCTCCGTCACCCAGGCTGGAGTGCAGTGGCCGGACCTTGGCTCACTGCAAGCTCCGCCTCCCGGGTTTACGCCATTCTCCTGCCTCAGCCTCCGAGTAGCTGGGACTACAGGCGCCCACCACCACGCCCGGCTAGTTTTTTGTATTTTTTAGTAGAGACGGGGTTTCACCGTGTTCGCCAGGATGGTCTCGATCTCCTGACCTCATGATCCACCCGTCTCGACCTCCCAAAGTGCTGGGATTACAGGCTTGAGCTACCGCGCCTGGCCTAACACTACTACTTTTAATACAATACCAAACATGACCTCACATTCACTGAATATACAGGACTAATGCAAATAGTAGTGACTGCTTTAAGAAAACATTTGGACTGTTTGGAAGTGGAAATTAATTATTCAAAATTTAGTTATGTCAGAAAAGCTGGGATGATTCATTTTCACACCATCATTATCGTGAATGGGCTATCCAAATACTCTTAACAGAAGGAAAGAATTACTCACTTTTTTAGGTCTTCAGTGATTATTACTAGGCTCAGTAGAAACCAGAAGACAATTATTCTCTTAAATATTGACAAGAGGCAGTAATATAAGTAAAACACATTATTTTCTGAGATTATCTGATGATTGAAACAAAGCTGGCTGAATTCCTTAGGTATCAGAATAAACATAAACTTGATCATTGATACCTCATGGCAGATCACTTTAAGTGAGGTCAGAGTATTATTACAAAAAGACAATATATTTCTAATGTTTTGTTTACACACACCACAAAACAGTTAAATTCAAAATAATGTACACTCATTTTCATTATCCTCTATCAGTTTTCACATGGCTTTAAAAAGTGAAAGAATTTCTAAACTACATTCTCAAATGCAATAAACTAAAATGCATAAAGTGCTTAACAGAAAAAGATACAATGAAATATGAAAAAATTTTGCTTATAATATACAGAGTGGTTATAAAGAACATATGGAAATTACTATCCAGTTAAGCTTTTCATCCAAAAACGCAACCTTAAAAATCAAGGCAATATGTAATAGACTACTCTTTGAAGGCAAGAATACTGCTGGAATAAGAGGAAAATCTTTTCACTTTGTGCTACATCATTATGCTTACAGAAACAGTCTTTCAGGAAGTGGTATTCACATTATAGCAATCACATGTACACTCAAAGGTAAAAAAAACAAAAAAAACTCAGAAGTTTTTATAGAGTCTAATATTTGGCAAATAATCTTAACCACTTGAAGGGCGGGCTTTCAATTACCAAGTGTATTACAGGCAATAGCACTGACTTTACCCAAACTAGGATACCACCTAATTTCCAACTTATTTAGAGTAGTTGAGCAAGGAACTGCCATGTCAAATTACATGGCAAGTTTACTAATAGACTTAGTCTTTGGAAAAGATGAGTGTAGAACTTAAAAAGTACTAGTTTTAAAAGTCTCTAATTAAAAGGCAATCTTCTCGCAGCGGCAGGGTGGTGGTGATGGGAGATTCTATATCTTGTGTTCTTTGCCTAGTCTCACAGCAAACTGACAGTGCTCCTTGCATTTGAAAAAGTTACCAGATTTTTTAGGAATGAAAATTAAGCCCAAAAGTTACAAAGGTTTTCTGGGTAGAGAGGTCTACAATGCATTAAAGTTTCTTTTTAATCCTTAGAAATTGGCCGCTCAAAGTCCAATTTTAGAAATGAAGTCAATGGAATTATTAGATCTGCTTCAGTGAAGTATGTATGTTTGGATTGTTGGGAACTGTGCCCAGTGGACTCATACTATCTCAAATGTGATCTACTGGAAAGATTCAGGTCCCCTAAGAGAACTTGGCATAGTATCATGGTCAGATGGTAATAGACATATATAAGCATGCCATGACCCTAAAGCAACAACACACTTAAACTAGATAATAATTGTTCAGGAAGAGCAATCCAACTAGAAAGCTGGAGGTCCAGTTGGAGCAACCAGCCACTGCTATTACAAACTGAAGAGTGTGGCCACAGTATACCAGGGAATGGGGCCTGGTCCAACTCCAGAGAAGGCCACAAAGACCAAGATAGCCCCACTACAAAGCTCATCCCACCATACTCATTCTTTAATAACAAACAATTATGAGGACAGAATAAAACGCCACCCTCCAAGACCTATCATATGTAAAGTCCTTCCTGCCCTTTCAACCAGAAAGAGAGACTACAGTCAAGAAGATATTAACCACTCCTGCACTAATCTCTAGATTGGTTTCTCAACACCTGCAAATCCTTGAAGATTCTCATTGAGAAAGAGAAGACAACATTGATTCCAGACATTGATTCCAGAGAGAGCTGGAACATGATGGAAATGACAGTGGGTTGTCGGTAGCTGGGTATTCTAAAGAGCGCCAGTGTAGTGACTTGCTTTTCTTGTACCATCCTAGCACTCTCATCTCCTGGATGTCCTGGGACACATCCTGAGTCCCCTACAATTGCCGAAGGATCTCATTAGTACTCTTCCTTTCTGCTAATGAGCAAAAACTTATGACTTTCAGGGCAAAATGGAAGGGCTACACTTTATAGGACAGCTGGAAGGATGGTAAAGCCCAGTATCACTGGGCATAGCTCTTCAGACCCCAAGATGAACTCCAGACCAAAGATCTGGATCTCCAGAATACCAACAATGATGCCCAGCTGGGTGAGAGCACTAAAGGTACCCCAAAGGGCAGTAGGCGAGATCTCTCCAATGTACATGGGCACAAAACCTGTGCAGAGTCCGCATTACAAGCCAGTAACCAAGTGGCCCAGGATCAGCATTTCAACCAACTCAGCTTTGTTGCAGAATCCCATAAGGCAACCATTGATAGCCAACAAATTGATGATAAGCATTGAATTGCACCTGCCAAAGTGGTTGACAAAGAGTGCAAGAGAAAGGAGTCAATCATATCACCATTGGGGAAGATGGCCACAGACAAGGGCCAGGGGGACATGAGCAACACCTCAGAGGGAGAGTCTTCTAACCTCTCTTTCAAAGTGTAATCAAGAAAGTCCTATATGATTGTCTCAGGAGCACTGATGACTCCAATGTTGTAGCCAAACTGAATAGAAGAGGTGGGGTGACCTGGGTCCCCATGGCCCTTATCTAATTCTTTTCAAATATTCAAGAAAAGAGCTAGGAGTGGGATTCCAGAGACACTTCTTCCAGTCAACAAAACCTTCAAAGTGTCCTTGGCAGCAAGTTTTCAGGTCCTCGGTAATGCTCTAAAACTCACGCATCATTACAGCATCTCTGTGCTCTTGCTTTACCACATTTATCTCAGGCCCAAACTTAGTTATTTCTTTTTATTACATCTGAACCATCAAAGCTAAATATTTTATTCTATTATGAATAACAGCAACAAAACCACATTTACCCCAAATAAATGTTACAGGAATCTAATAGATGAGCTGTTTTGAAACTTTATGGGAGTCTGAGGCAATACTGCAGAATTACTATAAGGATCAATGTTTAGTAAACAAAAGCATAATAGTTCCAAAATTTGTAAATCCTTTTACCTAGGAATTTATTCTCTCTTTTGTATTTTTGATAGTGATTACAAAGTTTTTCAGATTTTTATGTTGGCAAGTTAACACTGGAGGTCCAACAGTTTAGTGAAGTTGTTTGAGTCTCTTGCTAATTAATGGTTTAGGAAGTAGAAATGCTTGGGGATAAAATTGACTTCTATACATTACCAGTAAATCTAGATGTACTTTGTTTAAAGAGCTTAAAAAATTGTTTACATTACACAAGGTAAGTATCACTATGGGTTTTTTTTGTTTTTGTTTTTTTTTACAGACCACAGTTTTACTTAACAGAGTTTTCAGTAGACTTAGAGATGCATGATAAAGACATTTCCCCATGTAGTTTTCAAATTTTACACTCAAGTTCTTATATTTGATTATAGGCATGAGCCACTGCACCCAGCCTTAAGTACTTAAAATTTAGTTTTCTTCACCTAAAGACATGAATTTAGGAATGATAAGAGTGGTTATTTAGGAGGAAAAGCATGTAAAGGTAAGTTTTTAGAATTTAGACTGAAACTTTGAATTCATGTCAGTCAGTAGCCATTTTAAAACCCTGCAATGACTTCGTATTCCTTGCTTTAATGCTTACATTGTAGTGACTAAATATTTGAGCCAAAGTTCCATTAGTTCAATTTATTTTAAAAGTTTCTGATTTGTATATCTGTACAGATAAGAATCTTAATTGAATGATAGTAACTACAAGTTTTATACCTGTGGCAAATACTGTATTAGCATCTATAAATTTAGGGCAATCTTGAAGGAAAAATAGAATGGTCAGAGTCTAAGTTATTTCATCACTGTACTTTGGTTAATGTGGAACTATGGTTCATATATTTTGTCCTTTTAAACTGAAATTACCTGCTAAAGTGCACGTAAAGTGAGCAACCATCTCACCACTGTGGCTCTTTGCTTTTCCCATATGTAATCTAGAATTACTGGAATAATAAGAACACAAAATCATAATGAAGGCTGACAAAGATTATAATTTTTTATTAAGATCTCAAGTAACTCCCTGTAAGCTTACTGTGGTAAATAGATTTGGTTCTAATACCACAATGCCTCAAAGCTCTATGTTCTTAACAGTGCTGTCTTAGTAGAAATAAAACGTGAACCATGTGTAATTTTATCTTTTCTAGTAAGCACATTAAAAAAACCTGGAAACTGACGATTCTTTTTTTTTTTGAGCTAAGAATCTCACTCTGTCGCCCAGGCTGGAGTGCAGTGGCACAATCTCAGCTCACTGCAGCCTCCGCCTCCTGGGTTCAAGCAATTCTTCTGCCTCAGCCTTCCAAGTAGCTGGGACCACAGGTGTACACCACGCCTGGCTAATTTTTGTATTTTTAGTAGAAACAGGGTTTTGCCATGCTGGCCGGGCTGGTCTCCAACTCCTGACCTCAGGTGACCCACCCATCTTGGCCTCTCAAAGTGCTGGGATTACAGGTGTGAGCCACCACGCCCGGCTAAGATTCATTTTAATTGTATATTTTTCTTTAACCCAACATTTCCAATGTTAACATTTCAACATGTAATCAATACAAAAAATTAGGAGATATTTAACCTTTTATTGTCCCTAGTCTTCAAAAACCAGTGTATATTTTACACTTAAGAGCACATCTCAATTCGGACTAACCACATTTCAAATGCGCTGTACTGGACAGCGTGGTTCTAGAACTACCTCTTAAAAATGAACACTATCAGTGTCCTTGAAAAACTTTCTTATTTGAGCTAGTTTATTTTATACAAACAAACTGTATTTCTTATTATTCCTGAAAGATCTCATATTGGCATCCTGCCATTTCATTGTAGTGCCTATCATTTTTCCATTGATACTGATCAAGTTGCCCAAGACACATCTTCCCACATAGAGGAAATAAGAGGAAAAAAACCCTTTTGGATAGAATCTAATAAAACTCATCCCACTATTCCTATGTATATAAGTAACACTGCGTCTGCTGAGTGGAATTTGCATTCGGAACTTCAAAATTCAGACTCATCTACCTTTCCAAGTTAGACAGCTGGGGAAAGAACTTCCTAAATCTTAAGGATGAGGGCAGAGGGCTCAACCCCACTCCAGATTCAGGCAAGGGGAATAGGAAAGAGTGAGATCAGAGCGTGCTGGCGTCTTGCAGGGGCTCCTTTGATGGGGGCTGTGGGGGAGTGGAAGGCATTATTTTAAGGGGATAAGAAGCAAATGGAAGACTTGCTCCAACTCTCGAGTTTTCATAGAGTTAGAGGAGGTGGAGGGATTTACTCCTGCCATGGATCATGGGCACTTCTATAATCAACTCCTGGTTTTGCACTATTTTTATAAATGGAGATTGGACCTTGGTGACAGCCTCTCTTCCCCTTTTCCTATGTTGCTCAATCTTCCTTTCCCTCCTAGGTTCTTACACATTTCAAACCCTTGCCAGTAACAGCATTTTAGTTATCAGTTCTCACCATTCCCGCTGGTGGTTGAGCCTTTGGATAAAAATCCACATGGCTATGGAGTGGGTTTTGTTGGAAAAGGTGACCTTTCTCTAACTGCACCTCTATTTCTGGCTCCTCAAACAGCGAAGATGATAATAAGGCATGGTAGAAGTTTTCCCATTTTTCAGTGACTAGATTGTGAATATTTCCATATGATTTTTCTATTATTAATGTTACTGTGGTTGTTTTAAAATAAAAGCTCCTAATGTACATATGATCAAAACAAACAAACAAACAAAAAAGAGCACAGTGAACTCAAATCAAATTCCATTACAATAGTCCCAGGACTTCATTGGACCGACTCCCAGTAATTAAGCCTCCAATCTTAAAATGTTAAACATTTCAACGTGTACTGACTAATTCCTGTAAAATACAGAAAGTGCAACATCACCAAACGTGTATTTCCCAGGATTCATTTCAGAATTCTCATGAAAATTTAATAATAGTATTTCAGTTAATTATGGCATTTGAGAAAAGATACTTATGGGGAAAGATCACATACATGCTTTGGGTGATATGTTAAAAAAAAAAAAAACCTACAATAATTAGTAGTATTGCCTTAACATTTCTAAAATCACATAAAAATGATCATCTTTGATTGCCATTTCAATAATTTTGGATACAGGGTATGTTATTTTCTGCTCACTAGTAATCAAAACATAAAACAGACTTGTAACAAATATTCAGAGTCGATTATTTTCATAAGCTAAACATTTCCGAGACTTTAAGATTTGTGTTTGAGCATACAGTACTGCAATGTTGGCTACATAAAATTAAAAAATCTTTTCAAGAGGAAGCTCAATAATCAGAGGCTGTATTGCATTTAAGGATTTAACACTGGCCATATACAAAAGGGAAAGCATTTCAATGAGAAATACTTCACGTTACCAAATTCTCTCCTTTAATATGGCAACATTCAGCAGCTTATGCTACTCTTCTATCCTTTGGTTCCCAGTGACAAACAATGCAGTAATAATGCCTCTGGTTTTAGTTCCTCTTGGATGACATTTATTAGCAGAGAGAGAGACCTGATGCTTTAGCTGAAATTTGGCAGCCCAAGAAGTGCACCAACTGCTCCAAAGTATCCCTGTATAATTGAAAAATAACTGTTATGTAGTGCAGCTTTTAAATTAGCATATAATATTAACCACCTGAGAACACACAACTATGCACAATCTATCTGTTTAATAATATCTGGAAACCTACCAATTTCTGCGTTGTTAGCTATTATAAAAAATTTTCTGAATCTGTATTCCTGATATCTACACAGCTTTGAAATATGTATTTTTATTTATTATTATTATTTTTAGAGACATGGTCTCACTATTTTGCATAGGCTGGCCTTGAATTCCTGGGCTCAGGTGGTCCTCCCATCTCAGCCTCTTTAGTTGGGACTATAGGCTCACACTGAAATATGTATTCTAAAAGTGTGGCCTTTAGACACTAAAGCTTCCAGGACTGTAATAGCAATTCTGCACCCTCTCCCCTTTACTTAATAAACAAACTAACTTCCTCTGGCTGTGCCTGACACTCACACGGCATGCCATGTGGAACTGCACAAGGGCACACCATTCTGATTTGTATTGTGTGAGCAGTGACAATGAGACACGGAAGCTTTTAAGAGCAGAATAATTTGAATCTCTGTTACTAATTTGTAATGATACAGCCATTTGACTTTGATCACAAAATGATTCAAGTTAAGTTAATCCAAAACATTATGTGGAATGAATACCAAAAAACTTGGGGGTGCCTAGCAGGTTATTCCAATTGTCTTCCTCACAACTGAAACTGAAGTGAAGGAACCAATATTCTACCTAAGGCTGGGCATGGTGGCTCACACCTCTAAAGGATTGCTTGAGGCCAGGAGTTCCAGACCAGCCTGGGCAACAAAGACAGATCCTGTCTCTACAAAAAATATTAATAAAAATAAATTAGCTGGGCATAGTGGTGCATGCGTGTTGTCCCAGCTACTTGGGAGGCTGAGGTGGGAGGATTGCTGAGCCTTAGGAGGAAAAGGCTGCAGTAAGCCATCATCGTGCCACTGACCTCAAGCCTGAGTGACGGAGCAAGACCCTGTCTCTTAAAAAACATGCTATTAAAATTCACAAAAAACATTTTCCTACCATACCTCATGTTCTAGAAACAATGCTTTTAGTTGACCTTTTGACCAATAATCCAGTGCATACGCCAGAAGTTTCATTGAGAGGGTATTGACACGTAAAAAGTTTCCAACAAAGACAACTCTGTTTATTTTCTAAAAGAAAAGAACAAAGAAAAAACTTGTAAAAATAATTAACAGATTTTACAATATAAAAGGTTTCAAAATATTTATTTAAAGATGTAAACAACAACTACCCTTTATCAGTATAATACCTACTACATTCCTGGCATATAGCTCTATAATCCTGAGTATTTAAAAATTAGTTCTGCACACATCATCCAAAATCCACAAAACGTATAACACCAAGAACCCTAAACTATGGACTTTGGGTGATGATGATGTGTGCACAGGGTGACTGACTGTAACACATGATCACTCTACTGTGAGATGCTGAGGATGGAGGAGGGCTGTGTGTATATGGAAGGTGGTATATGGGAACTCACTGAGCTTTCCACTTAATTTTATGTGAAACTAAAACTGATCTAAAAAATAAAGTCTACTTTTAAAAAAAGGTTCTAGAAAGACCCTAGCAGATGATTTCAGGTGAGACTTGTTTTTGAAAATGGCCAATAAATAGTCCCCTTACAAAGTCATTTGGAGACACATTATTGATGTGATTTAAAAAAAAAAAAAAATCAAAACATGGTAAGTACTATAAAATGCATTTACGATAAGTAGCAAACTTGTCCTATATATTGCACATTATTGATGTGATTTAAAAAAAAAATCAAAACATGGTAAGTACTATAAAATGCATTTAGAATAAGTAGCAAACTTGTCCCATATATTGCAATGCATGTTGAACAATTACATGCAACTGTGGATTCTATAGAATTGGAGAGTAATACTGACTGGGGCACTGGCACGTGCATTCCTCTAGGATTCTAGCATTCTTTCTCCATCCCCTGCCTGATTAATCAAATCATTCTCTCTCTGCAAAGATTCCACACTAATTTGGTTTCTTAGATATCTCTATGATTAGGAAATCTTAGGGGAACTGGTGTTTGAATCACCAGAAAACTTATTTCGACTTTCACAATATACTGACTTTTGAGTAGAAATCTTTGTACATAAGTTGGGATACTATAAACCATGGCCTAAATCATTGTTAACTCAATTGGTCAGTGGAAATTTAGACATAAAGGGCTAAGAATAAAGGCTTCAAATTTTTGTCAGCTCCCAACATGGCCTACTAGTAACTCCATCAACCAACTAACACTTAAGTTTCTCAAGTTATTAAAAAACTGATGAGATCAAGTTCTGGATTTAAATATAGAATAATTCAGAGGATTTGCATAGTTGTTCTCTCTGCTGGAAGCTTTCTCCCCAAAATGTCTACGTGCACAGTTTCCCCCTCATCTTCTTCAAATCTCTGCCTAAGAATCACATTTTCAAGAAAGCTTTCCTTTAACCACTCAATTACTTGGCAATTTGTCCTCTACCACTCTCTGCCCTATTCCCAATCCTCTTTATCCTGTTTGATGGTTTCTTTTTAAAAAAATAGCATTCATCACCTAATACACACTAAACAATTTACTTAATATGTCACTAGAATGAATGCAAACTCCACAAAGCCGGATCTTTGTTTTCTTCGTTAATATATTCCAAATACCCAGAACAATGTCTGGCATCTGGTAATCAATAAATATTTACTCAATGAATAAATGAATGAATGAACAAATGAAAGGTTCCTTCAAAAAGCATATTTCCCAATCCATTTAAAGTATTCGATATTTATAAAAATTAAATGGGCAAATATATCTATTATTATGTAAGGAAGCTAGAATTAAATATATATATTCTCTTCCAAACAAAGAATCCCAACTATATGGTCAATCTAACAGTATATGCTTTTCACACTTTTCTTGGAACAATAAACACCACTCAAATATCATGAAGAACAGGTCTCAATGCCTTCATAGCCCTGTACAATGCTGCTTGATCCATATGCAACAAGGCAGCACTGTAAAGAAGCCGAGGGCAGTAAGAAAACTTCCAAGAATTTCACTAACCAAATGCAACATTAAGCACTGGTGGCATAGTGGTGAGCATAGCTGCCTTCCAAATGCAATAGTAAGACTAAAAAAAAATGCTTTCACAAAGTAGTTACCTCAAAATATCTTATGCTTAGAATTTTCTTTTACATCCTCAAGGGATTTAGGTTGTGTTTTTCTGAAAAAAAATTCTGAATAAATTTCTCCTATTTCAATTTTAATTATCTGCTACTTTCTTTAAAGGTAATATAGCAATTGGGTTCATAACATATATACCTAATGAGTCTTGGCATTTAATGGGCTACATCTCAATCCCAGAGGCCTCCTTAGGGAAAGTGAAGAAGCCCTGCTAGGTGTATATAGGACTCCAATTCACATTTTTGATAATTTGAGTTTTGTGTTTTTGTTTTTTTTTTACCTCATTAACAGCACACATTCGTGCCACAGAACCAATGTTATTGGTGATAGTAACTAAAGTAGCTCTTGCCAGATCTTCTTTACTAACAGATTCTCGCTTCTCTTTATAAATCATATTCCCAAAACTGCAGAAAAATGAAAAATAAAGTCAAATCTGCTGAAAACAAGCAACATTTTACATATTAACAGATGTATCTATAACTTGGATATTTTTATAAAATTAGGACCAAAAAGTAGAAACACATAGGGATAAGATCAAAACAACCTAACAAAAAAAATCTATGCAAGAGTAAAGTAATACCTTTCAAAGAATTAAGGTTAAAATGACATCTAAAAAAAAAGCATAGTTATTATAAGAAAGCAAAGATTACCAAAATATCTTCGCTTTTAAACCTGATTCAAAACAAATTAACAAAGTCAAAATTACAAAATGTTTCCAAAAGTATCTCAGCTTTAACTTCAAATTCTTTCTCATTCAGTCACAAGAAACATTTATGACATACCAAGCTTTGTGCTGGAGATAGATAGTCCCTCAAACAGGGAATTAGTCTAGTGCAGCACTGTCCAATAGAAATAAAATACGAGTAATATATAATTTCATATATGTTCTATTAGCCACATTAAAAAGGTAAAAATAAACGTGAAATTAATTTTAATTGTACATTTCATTTAAGCCAATATATCCAAATATTGTCATTTCAACATGTGGCACTCAAATGCCAAGTGCCTGATGTGACTAGAGACTACCATAATGGACAATGCAGACCTAGATACAAAAGACAGCAAGAGAAGCGCTAACAGTAACAGGGGAAAAAACAAACAAAGGCTAACCTCGGAAATACAAAGAAAAAAGTATGTTTTATTAAGTGGTAAGAGAAAAAAGTTTAAGAAGGTATGAGGCAGGGCTTTTCAAAGCAAAGGGACCAGAAAAAGCCAGACAAAAAGAGAAGGAAAATCTTAGGCAGAGGCAACTAAAGGTTAAAGGCACACAGAAATGAGAAATGAAAACATCTATGAAATCACAAGATGTTTGGTCAGAGTGAAGCGTCTATGTGAGGGAGAGGCAAGAGATATTACTGAAGAGTGAGACAAAGTCCACTATCAAAGGACACTGGATTCCCTGACAAAGAACTTGGGGCGCACAAGCAACAATGGTTAGGAAGCATAATGAGAGACAAGACTGATAAATAACAGAACAGTAAATTTAAAATATTTAGGAATCAACTTAAAAAGCCATGTATGGACATATTTGGAGAGGCCTTTTTAAATGTGTGAAAGGCACAAAAGTAGCCTTAAACAGACAAGCTAAGTTCTTCAACAGCAAGACTTACTATAAAGATATCATCTGTCCAAGTTAATATGTAAACTTACTGAGATTCCAAAAAAACTTTTTGTAATAGAGAAAATGCTTGCCAAATTTATACAGAATATCAAGCAAAGAAGTTAAACTAGCCCTTCTAGAGATTAAAACATACTTTCTATGCCTCTATAAAGCTGAAAGTATAATGCTGGTACATCAACAGAATGAAAAGCCAGCATATGTAAAAAAGCCATCTCAAATCAGTGAAATAAAGATGGATTATTAGACATTAGGGCCTTCTGGAAAAAAAAAAAAAAAAACCTGAAATATGAAAGCATGATCTGTAACTTACAAAATACCCTAAGATAAACTATAAGTAAATCAAAGATTTAAGTATAAAAATACCACCATTAACATATTAGAAGAAAACAAGGGTTTATTCCTTTATGTATTTGGAATGTAGAAGACTTACTTACTATGAATCAATATCCAGAAGCCATAAAAGAAAAGACTGATAAATTCAACTGTATAACAATCGAGCAGAAAAGTAGAACATGAACAACAACTCACAGAAAATAAAATATGCAAGGCTCTTAACCCCAGAGTCGGTAGGAGAAATGTAAATTAAAATTACATTAAGGGCCAGGCGCAGTGGCTCAGGCCTGTAATCCCAGCACTTTGGAAGGCCGAGGAGGGTGTATTACCTGCGGTCAGGAGTTCAAGACCAGCCTGGCCAACATGGTGAAACCCCGTCTCAACTAAAAATACAAAAAAATTAGCTGGGCATGGGGGCGGGAGCCTGTAATCCCAGCTACTTCGGGAGGCTGAGGCAGAAGAATCACTTGAACCTGGGAGGCAGAGGTTGCAGTGAGCCAAGATGGTGCCATTGCACTCCAGCCTGGGTGACAAGAGTGAAACTCTGCCTAAAATAAAATGAAATAAAATAACATTAAGATACCATTTCTCCACCAGATGGAGAAATGCAAAAGTCAGCACTCTACTGGTGAAACAGGCACTTTCATTTACTGCTGGTGAGAGTGAAAAACAGCACCGCTCCTTTGCATAGTTAACAATATCTCGGCCGGGCGCGATGGCTCAAGCCTGTAATCCCAGCACTTTGGGAGGCCGAGACGGGCGGATCACGAGGTCAGGAGATCGAGACCATCCTGGCTAATACGGTGAAACCCTGTCTCTACTTAAAAATACAAAAAACTAGCCGGGCGACGAGGCGGGCGCCTGTAGTCCCAGCTACTCGGGAGGCTGAGGCAGGAGAATGGCATAAACCCGGGAGGCGGAGCTTGCAGTGAGCTGAGATCCGGCCACTGCACTCCAGCCTGGGTGGCAGAGCAAGACTCCGTCTCAAAAAAAAACAAAAACAAAAACAAAAACAAAAACAAAAACAAAAAAACAATATCTCAAAAATGCATTTGCAATCCAACTTTTGGGAATTTATCCTATACATGTATAACAGAAGGACAACAACATGTAAAGATTTCTAGGCTATATGGATACTTTAGAGTATATATACTATGCCATACAATGGTAAATTACCTTTTGTATATGGGGAGAAAAGTAAGAATATGTATTTGTACATGCATCGAGAAACACTGGAAGGACACTCAAAAATTAAAAAAGAAAAGTTTCCCACAAGGTGCACTCAGGGTAGACTTCTTAATGTATACTTAATTTTTAAATGACATCAATGTTCAAAACTTGGAACCTAAAATGGGTAAGAGAAAGCACCCTTACAACTTTCTGTTGTACTGCTTTCCAAAAACATAAGCAACTTGAATTACTTAAGTTCTATAACTTAAATAACACAAATGTTAAACTTACCTAGATGCCACAGCCCAACCTGGCAAACCAAATCTTTCATAATCTCCTCCATAAATATCACGGACCAGCTTGTCAGCTTGTGTGCTATCACCTTTGGATGCCATTTCAAGAGCCTCTTCAAAACTTTCACAGCCAGTCAATAAACTGCATAAACCCAGAAAGGTACCCCCTCCAAGGCTAAAGAAAATAAAGAAACTTGCTAAGTTGCATTTATACATTGTATTCTTTCTCTAAAGTAAAAGGGTGGATCATTCATGTATTCAATAAACACACAGAAAAAACCTATGACTAATGCTAAGTGCTGAAATAACATAACGAAGGCAACAAAAATTGTTTAGTAAAACCAAACTTGTTAGATCAAAGAATAAACCAAAGGAAAAAAAAATCACTTGGTGGAAGTAAGAGGAAAGACCTCTTAAATATCTCCCAAAGTCTTCAGCTAATACCTTACACTCTGTAGTTACCAAAACTAAATTTTTGTGTGCATTAAAAAGGAATAAATGTTAAAAATCAGTACCATATTAATTACAAAGAGAAAATCTGTAATTTTTCTTTTGAGAGAGGGTCTCACTCTGTCCCCTCAGGCTGGAGTGCAGTGACCATAATCATAGCTTACTGCATCCTTGAACTCCTGGACTCAAGCAATCTTTCTGCTGTTCCAGCCTCCGCAGCGGCTAGACTACAGATGCACACTATCACACTGGACTAATATATATGTATATATTTTTGCAGAGATGGGGGTCTCACTATGTTTCCCAGGCTAGTCTTGAACTCCTGGTCTCAAGCAATCCTCCACTTTGGCCTCCCAAACTGTGAGAATTACAGGCATGAACTACCATGCCCAGCTTTGTAATTTTAAATGGTTTCCAAGAAATGATTTTGGGAAAGGCTTATTTACTTGGTCTGACATGGATGAAATCAATTCAATGTGATACATTAACATTTAACATGACCTACACATAAATACAATGAGTAAATTTATGTCCAGCTGGCCAACACGTCAATTACAGAAATTTATTTGCTTCTATTATTCTTTTGGATATGCTCACAGAATGAAATCATATCTAATTCCTAAACTCTAAACCTTTGCTCCCTAGTCTTACCTAAATTTCCAGGAAGTTCTACCCTGAATCACTGTTGGATTTAGTTAACAGACTGAACTTCTTTTAGAGTTAACCAAAGAAGGTAATAGTAGTGTGTGATTCTTTGGCATAGAGAATTACAACAGAGGTCAACTTTTAACCACTATAAAAATAAAGTACTAATTAAATATAAGTATAATTTAAACAGAATTACTACTTTAAAATTAAAATGAGTTTTTCCACAAACCAATCTAAAGTATCCCAAAATCTTTCTTCCTTAAACAGGAATCTTCACCTCTCTGTAAAAGTTGATAAAATACATAAAAGAATAATGAGTTTTAAATCTTACTTCTCATTTGTATTTCAGGTATTACAGAAAAGTATGTGGGCTATTTGGGAACATTAATGTTATCACAAAAAGAAATCACATTAATTCATCCTATAAGAATAAATTACAATGTTCCCCAATACTGCAGTTTAAATGCTCATTTATTCAGCACGTTGCAAGCTAGAGGTTTACATATATTAATATCTATTAAAAAGTGAAAAAATAGGTAAAGAAGCAAATGCTTTGGAAAAAAGAACAAAATATAAACATAGTAAAGTTTTAAAATCAATAGAACACTGTTGCTTCCAAGTAAATGCTCTTCGGTTAAATTCTAGAAAAAAACGTTACCAGACTCATTCTAGATAAAAATTCACTTTTACTATTATGGAAATTTTGATCCCAACTGATGCAGACTAATAAACATTTAATAATTTCAGTTTGAGTCTTGATATATACATCCTATAAAAATACACTATCTGTTGGCTGGGAGCAGTGGCTCATGCCTGTAATCCCAGCACTTTAGGAGGCTGAGACAGGCAGATTGCTTGAGCTCAGAAGTTCGAGACCAGCCTGGGAAACATGGCACCCTCTTTCTTTCACACATACACACACACACACACACACACAATTTTTGCTGTTGTGCAAAAACATGCTCTTTTACTGGTGAAAATGGCATTATTATACTGATTTCATAACTTCTGTGTATATATAAAACAATGTGAATGCAGCAATACAACCAAAAAGGTCACTACCTTGTCCCAGTCACTCGTTTATAGTTGTCTTTGGAATGGACTGCTAAAATACTGACTCCTGAGCCAATGTTCACTACAAGCAGTGGATAGGGATCATCCAGGTTAAAAGGCATCTTTTGGCATCGCTCAGGTTCTGAGGCATTAGCAAAATAATAGCACTCGGCTTGTCCATTGAAACTGACAGAGTCTATATACAGCAAGCCCTTTACAAGGCAGTCAAGTTCATCCAGTTTGTGCAGGTGGAGGTTTCCAATCTGTTAAGAAACAACAACAACAACAAAACAAAAAAGGATGACATTCAAAAACACTCGACTCAACTAAATGATTTTCCTGTATTACTTTACAAAAATTAAAAATAATCTATGACCCCCACATTTTCATTTTGTTTCATGTCAAAATCTCTTTAGAGATTTCACCTAGTCTACTGGTCCTCAGTGAGGGTGGTATCACCTCACTGCTAGCTTTCTAAATGATGGGGAGGAAGGAAGGACCAAACTGACATTTAGTGGGCAGGGACTTGCGATGTCAGATATCTTTAATAGGTGGGACATTTCTGCAAACCAAAGAATTACCCCATCTATGCATTATCTTTGGGTGTTCTGCCAGTCGTTTTTATAGTGGCAGTAGGAAAATTATTTATAATTACCTGAGGCTAGAGAAGAACAAAGTTATTTTACCTATCTGTCAGTGTATATAAATACAAAAGTATTTGTCCCATGGATTTATTTATTTATTTTATTTATTTATTTTTGAGATGGAGTCTAGCTCTGTCACTCAGGCTGGAGTACAGTAGCATGATCTCGGCTCACTGCAACCTCCACCTCGCGGGTCCAAGCGATTCTCCGCCTCAGCCTCTTGAGTAGCTGGGATTACAGGTGCCTGCCACCACGCCTGGCTAATTTTTGTATTTTTAGTAGAGATGAGGTTTCATCATATTGGCCAGGCTGGTCTCCAGCTCCTCATCTCAGGTGATCTGCCCACCTTGGTTTCCCAAAGTGCTGGGATTACAGGCGTGAGCCACTACACCCAACCCACATAGTTTTAAATATATACTATATTTGCTAGGAAATGAACCACCATATAAAGCAAGGGAATATTATACTTCTTACTGTTTGGAATTTTACCAAATGTTTGTTTAGCATGTTGGAGGGTCATGTCAACAACAGCAATGCCATTTATGGTATCTGATTTTCCAACAGAACATACCATATCAATCTGGCATGTGTAGCTTTGGTATTCATGATCAATCTATGCATAGGTGCAAGCACATAGCTACCTTATGATGTCCTCTGGAATGATCATACTGTTTGTTCATCTACCCACTGACAGGTTAATTTCTGATTAATCACTGATACCTTAATCTCCTGTCTTTGTATTATAGTTTGAGTACTAGTTTGAAATTATTAAATTCATCATTTCAGGTTAGTAAAAAGTGTATTATAAGACATTTGTGATAAAACATTGTAGCTTAGATATCAGTTCCTCTGGGAACCTCTTCAACTCTCTAGTTGTTGTTACTCCTCTGTGTTCCCAAGGCACCTCTTTTCATACAGTACTATAGATCGTTATCTCAAATTATAAGGGTCTCGCTTCTATGAGCCATTTAAGTTATTTATATTCCTTTTGAGACAGGGTCTCATTGTCACCCAGGCTGGAGTGCAATGGCTCAATCACAGCTCACTGCAGCCTCAATCTCAAGAGCTCAAGCAATCCTCCCACTTCAGCCTCTTGAGTGTCTGAGACTACAAGCACAGGCCACTATGCCAAGCTAATTTTTTTTTTTTTTAGATGGAGTCTCACTCTGTCACCCAGGCTGGAGTGCAGTGGCATGATCTTGGTTCACTGCAAGCTCTGCCTCCCGAGTTCATGCCATTCTCCTGCCTCAGCCTCCTGAGTAGCTGGGACTACAGGTGTGCGCCACCACACCTGGCTAATTTTTTGTATCTTTAGTAGAGATGGGGTTTCACTGTGTTAGCCAGGATGGCCTCCATCTCCTGACCTCGTGATCCGCCCTCCTCGCCCTCCCTAAGTGCTGGGATTACAGGTGTGAGCCACCACGCCCTGTCCAAGCTAAATTTTTTATTTTTTGTAGAGACAAGGTCCCACTATGTTGCCCAGGCTGGTCTCAAACTCCTAGCCTCAAGTGATCCTTCCACATCAGCCTTTATATTCCATTAACAGTATTTTCTTATGATTTTGAGAAATTAAATTATTCACATTTACATTTTCTTTTTTTTTTTTTTTTTTTTTTTTTGAGGCGGAGTCTCGCTCTGTCGCCCGGACTGGAGTGCAGTGGCCGGATCTCAGCTCACTGCAAGCTCCGCCTCCCGGGTTTTACACCATTCTCCTGCCTCAGCCTCCCGAGTAGCTGGGACTACAGGCGCCCGCCACCTCGCCCGGCTAGTTTTTGTATTTTTAGTAGAGACGGGGTTTCACCGTGTTAGCCAGGATGGTCTCGATCTCCTGACCTCGTGATCCGCCCGTCTCAGCCTCCCAAAGTGCTGGGATTACAGGCTTGAGCCACCGCGCCCGGCCAACATTTTCAAGAAAAACAAATTTCAGTGGTATTCCTAAATAGAGCCACTCTTTATTCTAATAGAAAAGACTAGAAGCCTCGCAAACCACTCTTTGAACTCTCTTTCTAATGGAAAAGACTAGAAGATGGCAAACTGCTAACAGCACATAACTCAAACCAATACTCATAGTTCTCCTGCCATATCCATTCAAACTACCCCATCTGACACAGGAACATGGCAGGATTGACAGTGTAAAAACAGAAAAAAAAGGGTAACAGATTTTCATTCAGGTGTCTACCATACTAACCAAAAGACACTGGTTTCCAAACTTAGGGTTTGGGAAGGAGATGGCCCTAGAAGATTAATATTATTTGAATAAGCAATATTCCAAAAACCATGTAAATGTAGGACAACAGTGAAAATAATTCAAGTTTCATTTATATCTGGCTTTGTACACTGCCAAATTCATTAAAGTCCCCAAATTCCCTTTTTATTGTAGCTTTGTAGCATAGTCCTAAACAAGTTTTACCAAATATTATGTGCAACAACATGGCTAAATCTGGGCAATTTTTAGTTATCCCAAAAAAGTGTTTAAAACGCCCCAAGTGAAAGGCAATCACGGATACATATTTCCCACTGCATGTGCAGGGAGAATTCAGGAATATGCTAGATGGAAACCTACTCTCATATTTAAAAACGAACACGTATCAATTTTCAGTTTTGAGTAAAAGATACCTACTGTGCGAAAATCTTTTTCAAACTTGTAAGCACCACCTCCTGTAGCACATAGCACCGTTTGCAATGTTGAGAAGTTTTTATCTCTTCCCATTTGGATAAAAGTAGGCAGGTCCTGGGTTGGAAACCTGATAAAGTGCAAGTTTCCTCTTCGGCCAAAAAGTGTTAAATCCTTCAGTTCAAGGTGTACATCCCGAATGCCAGTGGATCCATATGCTACATTAGAAGTCAAATATTTCCGAATACTTTTTAAACTCTCAACTTCTTCTTGTTCTTCCTCTGCTGTGATATCAATAGGTTCAAAGTACGAGAGCTTTACTAGAGTTCCCCCAATGTCCATGCCAAACCATGGGAAAGCTATGGGAGGAAGAAAAAAAATTTATATATATATATATAAATTATATATATATATATCCATTTTAGAAACACAAATTAGAAACTAGTTAATTAGTCACAAACTTCATTTACTCTGAGTCATGCATTCAGGCAATAATACGTATTGGGTAAGACACATGTTCCATGTGGAACTCACCTTTTTCCCTTCAAAGTTTTATTAATATATTTTCTAAAAACGTATAGGGTGCTTAGAGTTGACAAAGGATCTTTTAATTCCTGGCCTGGTAGGCACCCCTTTTCATTTACTACATACTTACCATGTGCTCCAGGGATGAGAAAAAATTCAGATCATTTTTTTTCCCCCAATAAATAGGTCATCACTAAGGGCATGAAAATCTTTGTTTCTATAAACATTTTAATACAATAAAACTGGCCTATAATCACTTCAAGTAACCCAGGAGAAAAGCATCTCCTTAAAAAGCAATTCCTGCCAGGTATGGTGCTTACGCCTGAAATCCCAATACTTTGGGAGGCTGAGGTGGGGGGCATCGCTTGAGGACAGGAGTTTGAAACCAGCCGTGGCAATATAACAAGATCCTATCTCTGCAAAAAATTTAAAGATTAGCTGGGCGTGGCAGCATGCACCTGTAGTCCCAGTTATGGGAGGCTGAGGCTGCAGTGAGCCACGTTTGCACCACTACACTACAGATTAGGTAACAGAGTGAGATCCTGTCATAAACAAACCCAAAAAGCAATTCCCTTCAGTAAATAATCATTATCTCCTCTACACCAGGAAACAGGAATGCAAATGAATAAGATAAAATACCTGCCCTGAAGGAGTGCTCAATGTAGCAGGGTAATATAAATAAAACACATTAAGAGGCATACGTCAATACAGTTAAGGAACTAGAAAAAGGGGGAAGTCTGAGGAAACAGAGGACCTTGCACACTTAGCTAAAGAGCTTAGACTTGAACCTCTTAGACAATGGGAACACTACGGATGTTCTAAGTAAGAGAGTGGCACAGTCTACCTTCAAATTAGAAAGCAAACAAACTTTCTACTTTGGCAGTGTACAGGATGATATAAATGAGCTGCTTAAGATGTGCCTGTAAAGTAAGGCCGGCAATAGAGGCCATCTTAAGTAACATCCTCTTGAAAAAAATGGTATAGACCATTTGCAAAAATCATATCATTTAAAAACAGATTCCTCACCTCTTACCTCAGAGGCACTGGACAATAATCTTGAAGAGTGAGATATGGGATGCCATTAAAAATTATATACTGTATATATTCGGAAGATTATACTATAGTCAGATCTAAATGGCATTTGAAAATCACTGGCTTTGGTCACCTGATTTCCTTCAGGCTATGACATTCAGTTTCACAACGTGATTTCCTTATATTTATTGGCCATAATCCTCATACAGATACAAAGGAGTATTTTACAATTGTTCCCAAGGCTGGAAGGAAAGTCAGTATTATAATATTAAGAATTACAAAATTCAAATTTTTAGAATTAGTTTAAAACACAACTGATTCAGTTCTCCATAGAATTACAGCTAACATTTACTGAGTGCTCAGTATCTGTCAGATATAGGCTCATTTAATCCTCAATACCTCCACTATGAGATTGCTCTATTAAGTGTATCACTTAGACAAGGAGGCAAAGCAATTACAAACTTGCCTGAGGTCAAACTGTTAAGTGACAGTAACAAGATTCCATCCTAAAAATATATATTTCTATTCTCTGGGATCTTAACTATTATGACAGAGACTCAAAAAGAGTTTAATACTCAAGATACATGGATTAAAATGTCTGACAACAAAATATATTTAGCAGTTTTTACGTAAAAGTTGTCATAAATTATTTCTAAAATTCTACTTTCTTACTCATTTTACTTGATATGTGTGTGCCATTACAAGACCAAGAACATATAATTCAATGAGAAAGAAGTCTATACATTTCTCCATTTTATAATTTACACATTTACTAAAATTAGTATATAAGTTTGAATATGAGGAAGGAGTAATCCTCATTATCTTCTTTTGGAGAAACAGTTCGTTCATCTTTATATTTGAAACTCAAACTACAGATCTGGAGCTACATTACAGATAATCTTAAGAAACAGTATTCTGGCCGGGCGCGGTGGCTCAAGCCTGTAATCCCAGCACTTTGGGAGGCCGAGGCGGGTGGATCACAAGGTCAGGAGATCGAGACCATCCTGGCTAACACGGTGAAACCCCGTCTCTACTAAAAAATACAAAAAACTAGCCGGGCGAGGTGGCGGGCGCCTGTAGTCCCAGCTACTCGGGAGGCTGAGGCAGGAGAATGGTGTGAACCCAGGAGGCGGAACTTGCAGTGAGCTGAGATCTGGCCAGTGCATTCCATCTTGGGTGACAGAGCGAGACTCCGTCTCAAAAAAAAAAAAAAAAAAAAAAAAAAGAAACAGTATTCTGTATTCTGGAAAGGTACTTCCCAGTGTAGGAAAAGTTTTTTAAAAAAGTAAAATGACATTGGACCGTAATTTGGGAAGCTAGGGGAAGTTGAGCCCAAACACAATACTTTCATCATGTCACCTATAAACAGGTATAAATAACTAAGCAACATAAGCAGAAGAAAGTGACTAAATTTTCTGTTTTGTCTAGTGACTAGCAAGAAAGGCCACCTTTTTTTTTTTTGAGATGGAGTCTTGCTCCGTCGCCCTGACTGGAGTGCAGTGGTATGATCTCAGCTCACTGCTGCCTCCGCCTCCTGGGTTCATGCCATTCTCCCGCCTCAGCCTCCCAAGTAGCTGGGACTACAGGCACACACTGCCACACTCAACTAACTTTTTAAATTTTTAGTAGAGAAGGGGTTTCACCATGTTAGCTAGGATGGTCTTGATCTCCTGACCTTATTTTGTGTGTGTGTGTGAGAGAGACAGCAACATGGCTGTTTATTTCACCTGGGTGCAGGTGGGCTGAGTCCGAAAAGAGAGTCAGCAAAGGGTGGTGGGATTATCATTAGTTCTTATAGGCTTTGGGATAGGCCGTGGAGTTAGGAGCAATGTTCTGTGGGCAGGAGGTGGATCTCACAAAGTACATTCTCAAGGGTGGGGAGAATTACAAAGAACCTTCTTAAGGGTGGGGAAGATTATAAAGAACCTTCTTAAGGGTGGGGGAGATTACAAACTACACTGATCAATTAGGGTGGGGCAGAAACAAATCACAATGGTGGAATGTCATCAGTTAAGGCTACTTCCACTTCTTTTGTGGATCTTCAGTTGCTTCAGGCCATCTGGATGTGCAGGTCACAGGGGATATGATGGCTTAGCTTGGGCCCAGAGGCCTGATATTCCTGTCTTCTTATATTAATAAGAAAAGCAAAACAAAATAGTGAAGTTTTGGAGCGGCGAAAAATTTTTGGGGTGGTATGGAGAGATAATGGGCGCTGTTTCTCAGGGCTGCTTCGAGCAGGATTAGGAGTTGCGTGGGAACCTACAGTGGGAGAGATTCAACTGAAGAAAGATTTTGTGGTAAGGGGTGATATTGTGCGGTTGTTAGAAGAGGCATTTGTCATACAGAATGGTTGGTGATGGCCTGGATACAGTTTTGGATGAACTGAGAAACTAAACGTAAGACACAAGGTCCGAATAAGACAAGGAGAAAAACATATTAAAGGACTAAGATTTGGGAGGACCCAGGACATCCAATTAGAGAGTGCCTAAGGGGGTTCAGCGTAATGACTCGCTTGGTTGGCAAGTTTTTGGGCTCTATCCTTGACAGGGTCCTCCTTTTTTTAAGTTGGAGGCTGAGCTTGGTGAGGAGTGGTTTTAAATGACCATTAGTCCATTCTACCTTTCCTGAAGATTGAGGACGGTAAGGGGTATGAAGGCTACACTGAATACCAAGAGCCTGAGAAACTGCTTGGGTGATTTGACTAATAAAGGCCGGTCCGTTATCAGACTGTATAGAGGTTGAAAGGTCAAACCGAGGAATTATGCCTGACAAAAGGGAAGGCCACGATGGCCTTCTCAGACCCTGTGAGAAAGGCCTCTACCCATCCAGTTAAAGTGTCTACCCAGACCAAGAGGTACTTTAGTTTCCTGACTAAAGTCAGGAAAGTCAATTTGCCAGTCCTGGGCAGGGACAAATCCCGGAGTTTGATGTGTAAGGAAGGAAGGGGACCTGAACAATCCCTGAGGAGTAGTAGAATAGCAGATGGAACACTGAGAAGTGATTTCCTTAAGGATAGATTTCCACAATGGAAAGGAAATGAGAGGTTCTAAGAGTCAGGCTAGCGACTTGTAACCTACATGGAAGAGGTTATGAAATGACGATAGAATAGAATGGGCTTGTGAGGCTGGAAGGGGTTGATCTCCTGACCTTGTGATCTCCTGACCTTGGTGTCCCACAGTGCTGGGATTACAGGCGTGAGCCACCGTGCCCGGCTAACGAAGGCCATCTTAAGTAACACATGCTTGAAATGAATGGTAGCAGTGATACTAACACAGGGTAAATTCACACAGGTGTTTGCCTGGACAAACACACTTAAAACAATAGGAGCAGGTCTCTTTATCCCATAAACCAGAGATTCCTTCAGAAATGTCCCAATCTGGCCGGGCGTGGGGCTCACGCCTATAATCACAGCACTTTGGGAGGCCAAGGTGGGTGGATCGCTTGAGTTCAGGAGTTTGAGACCCGCCTGGCTAACATGGTAAAACCCTGTCTCTACTAAAAATACAAAAATTGGCTGGGCTGGTGGCGCATGCCTGTAATGCCAGCTACTTAGGTGGCTGAGGCAGGAAAATCGTTTGAACCAGGCAGGCAGGCGTTGCAGTGAGCCGAGATTGCGCCACTGAACTCTACCCTGGGCGACAGAGCGAGACTCCATCTCAAAAAAAAAAAAAAAAAAGTCCCAGTCTGTTTAAACAACATGTTATGAGGACACTTTTCAATGGGCATTAGATAAAAGAAAGGCATCCTTCTGATATTAAATAGCCAAAATGAATTCTCCTATTTGACTGACGGTTGACTCTAGAAGATTTTGTGGGGCAGGGGTGGAAATCACTATTGCCACATCAAGTACATTCTAGGATAAAAAAATTTATACAAGGTGAGATTAAGCTAAAAACCTTTATTTTTCAAAATTCAAAATATATTTTTAGAAAATATCTGCAGGTTTTCTTTCTGTACTTTGTGTCAAATAAACATAGGTGTTAAAACAGACATGCAAATATAAAAATGTTACTCAGGGAGCAAACTACAAAGCCAATACATCACCAAGTTTAAAGTTCATGCCATTTTTATTTTCAGCCAAAAGTCTCTGCTCCCAGGTTTATAAATATCTGAATACTGTCATTCTCGAAAGCAAAAATCTCAATTAACACTTACACAAAGAACTTTGAATTAATATACAAAACCATGAATTAAGTTTCAAAGGAACTTTAACATCCAGGAAAAGAGTTCAAGTTTATAGACTAAACATTAGAGAAATAAATTATCTACTTTTCTAAATCTATGAATAGGTACCAAAGATTCTGACTCCAAAGGTATATCAACAATCAATTCCAAAATACATACTTTGGCTACTCAGTAACACATACAGTGAAGCATTAAAGACAAACACATAAAAGGTGACAAAATATCCGTAAAGGTTGAATATCCTTAATCCAAAAATCTGAAATCAAAAATCTGAAACCTTTTGAGCACTGATATAAGGCTTCCAAGGAAATGCTCAACAGAATATTTCAAATTTCAGATTATGGATGCTCAACCTGTAAGTATAATGCAAACATTCCAAAACCCAAACGTAACTGACATCTGAAACACTAAACACTTCAGGTCTCAGGCATTTCAGATGAGGGATAATAAATCTGTATTTTACACACACACACACACCACACACACACACACACACAGAGCTGGCAGTAAAAAGGCTCATTTATAAGTGACTGAAATCCTCTTTTTAAAGTCTGAAGTACATGAAAATGTTCATGTTTACTGACATTTTCACAAAGAAAGAAAATGGCTATCTAGGTATAATAAATCATTAAATGATGAATAACAAAATCCTTCCACTGCTTCTTTAAAAGGGTTTTCAGGCATTTTTTTTTGCATGAAAACAACTAAAAGAAAACTTCACTGAACATTATGATATACTGAAAAGAAAAAAAAAAATTTTAAACAAAAAGTAAAACTTCCTAAACAAAGCTATATTTTATCTTATCACACACGTTAAATCTCTCATGTGTGGTTTTTTGCTTTTTGTTTTTTTTTTGAGACGGAGTCTTGCTCTGTCACCCAGGCTGGAGTGCAGTGGTGTGATCTGGCTCACTGCAACCTCCGTCTCCTGGGTTCATGCCATTCTCCTGCCTCAGTCTCCCGAGTAGCTAGGACTAGAGGCGCCTGCCACCACGCCCGGCTAATTTTTTGTATTTTTTAGTGGAGATGAGGGTTCACCGTGTTAGCCAGGATGGTCTCGATCTCCTGACCTTGTGATCCGCCCACCTTGGCCTCCCAAAGTGCTGGGATTACAGGCATGAACCTGATCCTCATGTGTTTTTAAACTCTATTAAATACTTCAGAATACTATAAAATGTGTACACAAGGCATAAGTATGAACTCATAAACAAATTACTAAATTTCAAACTTGTGACCCACTTATTACTGTATTAGACTAGAGAAACACAATGTTTTATAAAATATTGTAAATTAAATTGGAAAAACGATACTATTATCTTAAGTTACTGCCAGAAGAGGTAGGTTTTTTAAAAAGTCAACAATGCAAAAGCCCAAGACTCATTTCACATCTAGTCTACTAGAAATGTGTTCATTCCTTAAGTGCTGTTTTTAAAGAAAGGTAAACTAGAGAGGCTATCCTGCAGATGATGACTTCATAGTAACCATAATATGCAAACCAGAAAATTGCAGTCTCCTTCTATTATTTCTAGCATATATCAGTTATGACAATTTTCTCCTTAAATCAACAAAGTAGGGACTGAAAGAGAACTCAGCCCTGCTGTAACTTCAATTAAGAAAAAAGAAAACCTGGTGTGGCTGGTAATGGCCACCTTTTACACTGAAATCCTTTCAACAGACTTCAGAAAGTAATTTCTTTATGCCAGAAAAATAATCACTATTAAAAAGCACCAGATGCAGAACCTCAGCAAGGCCAAAAAAAAAAAAAGAGCACAAAGAAGGCAGCACAAACAGAAGAGACATAAATTCTCAATTATGATACATTCCTATCATTTGGTAAGTGGTCTGATTACCAACATATATTTTCCAGTATATCTACAAAATACTTATAATTGATATATTGTCACCAAAATAAGGGGAGGGCATGAAGCTCAAATTTTACTTATTTGCAATGAAAATATGAGAAAATATACAGATATTAAGTACAACCACAGGTCTACCTAATAGTTCCATGAGGTAAGAAAAACACCAGTTTCCCGGCGGGGCGCGGTAGCTCACACCTGGAATCCTAACACTATGGGAGGCCGAGGTGGGCGGATCACCTGAGGTCGGGAGTTTGAGACCAGCCTGGCCAACATGGCGAAACCTCGTCTCTACTAAAAATACAAAAATTAGCCAGGCATGGTGGCATGTGCCTGTAATCCCAGCTACTTGGGAGGCTGAGGCAGGAGAATCGCTTGAACCCGGGAGGTGGAGGTTGCAGTGAGCCGAGATCACACCACTGCACTCAAGCCTGGGCGACAAAAGCGAGACTCCATCTCACAAAAAGGAGAAAAATATCAGTTTTCTAAGAAATCAAGCAAGTATCTACATATTTATAGTTTTGTTGCTTCTGGCCAAGAGACCCTTG
The DNA here is from genome assembly GCF_009764315.1 of Trachypithecus francoisi. NCBI lineage: Eukaryota > Metazoa > Chordata > Mammalia > Primates > Cercopithecidae > Trachypithecus > Trachypithecus francoisi. Next base: position 122,898,816 of record NW_022681465.1, on the reverse strand, counting down.
AAAAGTAGGTCACCAGTGCATAAGCAGCCTACTTACAGCATATAACCTAAACATATAGATATATATATATTTTTCAGAATAAAACATTCCTTGCTAAGGTGGAAAAAAAAAGAACCAAAATACACATTTAAAAAGCAAAACAAAGCACACATTACACAAATGTAAGCACTTTGATGGTGGCCAATATACAGTCCCAGACAGAATTATAGAATCTCTCATGATCTGTTCATTCTGCCTTTAACAAAATAATAGCTCTTATTCTATGTCTCAAGTGGTCTCATGAGAGTTGACATTAGTTCCCCATATGTAGCAAAAATATCTCAAACTACAAGAATGAAGTGCTATTTCTTACTAGACGCATTATATATACAAAAGGAGAAATCTTGTCCAATCACCTTTTAAAATACTAAACAGCAGAAGCTATCTAGCCACAAGAGCAGACTGTTAATTTCTAACAAGGTGTGATAAACTTGGTATCCTACTAAGTGTCTGCTAAGGAAACAAGGAACAATCACTAAAAGAACTATTTAATTGCTACTGGTACCATGCAGATTTCAGACTAAAGGGATCCTGGCCAGGAACGTGGCTCATGCCTGCAATCCCAGCAAGAGGGTCGCTTGAGCTCAGGAGTTCAAGATCAGCCTGGCAAGGGCAACATGGCAAAACCCCATCTCTGCCAAAAACACAAAAAAATTAGCTGGGCATGGTGGCGAGCACCTGTAGTTCTAGCTACTGAGGAGACTGAGGGGGGAGAATTGCTTGAGCCTGGGATGCCAAAGTTGCAGTGAGCTGAGATCGCGCCACTGCCCTCACTGCACTCCAGCCTGGGTGACAGAGTGAGACCTCGTCTCAAAAGAAAAAAAAATAAAAATGGGGGTGTGGAGAGACACTAAACTAAATCAGGACTTAATTGTTCTTTAGGCATAAAGGGAAACCAATGTGAAGAATGCTCGAAACATAGGGTATTTTAAAGAACAAAATTCTAAAGTGAGCATGTACACATATTCTAGATAATGCTTCAACTTCCTGGATAAGACATTTCATTATTCTCAATAATCATTCCAAACAAAAATGGTTTTTATTATGAAATAGACTAAGAAAATAATCATCGGCCGGGCGCGGTGGCTCAAGCCTGTAATCCCAGCACTTTGGGAGGCCGAGACGGGCGGATCACGAGGTCAGGAGATCGAGACCATCCTGGCTAACACTGTGAAACCCCGTCTCTACTAAAAAATACAAAAAAACTAGCCGGGCGAGATGGCGGGCGCCTGTAGTCCCAGCTACTCGGGAGGCTGAGGCAGGAGAATGGCGTGAACCCGGGAGGCAGAGCTTGCAGTGAGCTGAGATCCGGCCACTGCACTCCAGCAGCCCCGGCGACAGAGCAAGACTCCGTCTCAAAAAAAAAAAAAAAAAAAAAAAAAAAAGAAAATAATCATCTTCACACCTTCAGGATTATGATTCCTTAGGACAGCTTCAGGTGTTTTTTTCTTTAGTAAATTAGTTATTTCTAAGGGGAGCTATATTAGAAACTACTACCCCAACTATCTACTGGGAGTGATGACTCTTATATTACAACTGAGTTTACAAACGGGCCAATCAAATGACACAGACACAAACTACAAATATATGCTATACCATTTTCTCTGGTCTTAACAAAAACTTCAAGTACCTTACCACTTGGGGTAACAAAGAACAAACTCAAAACCTACATCACATCACACTGAAATATATGTATCACCTTTTACTATCACTGTTAATCCAGCTACATGCTATACAGGTAACCCAAACACAATCTTAAAAATCTGTACCCTAAGAAATCATGTCAGGCAGCAAAGAAAGTAACACAGGATTGACTTTCTCCTTCCTTCCCCTGGGGTTGAATTAACACATAATTTCAAATGCTAATCTTCCAGTTACACAATTTAGAGGATGAAATCAATTCCTTTTTAAATTTTCTGGTTAATATATGCATTCGGTATATAACCTGTTAAGATATTGATAATGTATTTAGAAGCAATATTTTCTAACACTTAGGTGAATAATGTAAGAACACATGTGAAGCCAAGGTCATTTGTTTAGCCAATATAATATACAGCCTCTTCTAGTATGCAGTTAAATGATGCAATGCATATAAAGAAAATGCCATACACATACTATGTGATCAATAAATGTTATAATTATGCCCAAAAAACCCATACAGGTATTCAAAAACAAAACAAATATATCTTTTGTTAACCTGAGTGATTTAAAGTTAAAATAATAATATTATTATTATTTTTTGAGATGGAGCCTCACTCTGTCACCCAGGCTGGAGTGCAATGGCGTGATCTCGGCTCACTGCAATCTCTGCTCACTGCAATCTCTGCCTCCTGGGTTCCAGCAATTCTCCTGCCTCAGCCTCCCAAACAGCTGGGACTACAGGCGCATGCCACCAAGCCCGGCTAATGTTTCTATTTTCAGTAGAGATGGGGTTTCACCATGTTGGTCAGGCTGGTCTCGAACTCCTGACCTCGTGATGCACCCGCTTCGGCCTCCCAAAGTGCTGGGATTACAGGCCTAAGTCACCGTGCCCGGCCTTATTTTTTATTATCTGGGACAGTTCATGGTTGAAACACCTTTCCCACACACAAAACGTGATGTTCCTTACTTTTACTACAAACAATAGACAGGAAAGTCACCTTTTGCATATAAAAATGTCAGGCTTCTACATCATAGTAAGTGACCAGATTTTCAGCATGATTAAATTTTAAGATTAGTGGTCTCACAACGTAACACAATGTTGTAATAATCAACTTATTTGGGGAAAAAAAGGGGGTATTCTCTTATTTCTCAACCTAATATGTATTTTTAAGACTTTAGCTGGGACTACAGGCATGTGCCACCATGCCCAGCTAATCTTTTATACATATACATTTTTTATAGAGACGAAGTCTCGCTACAGTGCCCAGGTTGGTCTCGAACTTCTAGCCCCCAGCGATTCCTCTGCCTCGGCCTCCCAAAGTGCTGGGATTTCAGGTGTGAGTCACCATGCCTGGCCCTATTTTATGAACTTCTCATAATAATCTTTATAATCTTTTCTAAAACACCTTTGAAGGGGGTGGTACTTATACCTGATTATTAGTTTGTTCAAATCTAAGTAATCAAATCACTATCATGACAAAAGAAAATAATCACCACCAGAAGAGTCAGAATTTGAGTTGGTCATACACTGTTCATCAAATGGAAATTCTAAGAGAAGCAGAGAAAACGTATGCATAAGGGAAAATGTCCAAGTGTTCTAATTACTGCACCTGTTCAAGATGCATTAGTTTAACTCAGCAAATGTAAATTCGAAGTCTCTCTATATTACCACTATTTTATAGACTTTTTGAACAACTATGACAAGATCTATTGTTATCATAAATAATTTTTTAAAATTTTAATTAACAGATGAAACTACCAGATAAAGTACTTAGACAATGCCCTACGGGTGCAGGAGAAAGAACGCTGTGTTATGAGTCAGTCCATTTAGGGTTATGAACCTCATAGCACATGGCTGGGTATATCCTGGGAAAAGTTACTCTGCGGCTAAGTTCAATTTCCTCACCTGTAAAGTTAAGACCAAATTACCTTACAGTTAAATAGGAATTTGTAAGTTTTCACAGTGTTTTGGCTTGTTGCCTCTCAGGTGAGTTTTACAGGAACCCTGACGGACGGGCAGGGAAAGTGTCAGCGCCCTGTTTTATAGTTGAGGATTTCTTAACAGTTAAGAGATCACACGAAACACTGTAAAAACAGCAAAAGCATCAAGACGATGAGCATGAATCCCCACATTCCTAGTCCTTCTGGGAGGCAATACTTGGAGTGACGATCACAATGGCTGAGTGATTAAATAAGTCAATTACTGGAACAAAAGGTTTTTAAAAGACTAAACATAAAAGGAAGCAAATGAAAGTCGACCTTTCTAAAAGCATAGTAAGAATTTTTTTTTAAGTACATACATAGAAAGGTCTCTACGGGTATTCACCATAATATTAACAGTGGTTCGCTCCGGGTGCCGGGAATACGGGTGACTTTATCTTTTTTGTTTATCTGCGTTTTCTAAAACAAACATGAACTAGTCGATATTCCAAACAAAAACAAGCCAAAGCAATTACACGCTGGCAGACTGCATGCACGTACGTTTGAAAGCTCCAACTGTAACAACAGTGACAACTCCCAGGAACCCACTGGCATTTCAAGGACACCAGCAGGAAGCCCGGAAATCCGTAAAAACAGGTGCTAAAAGCCGCTAGCGCAACCTGACAGCCGCGACCGCCTCTTTTCAACCTGAATTCAGGGGGAGCTGGGAGAGGAGACTAGTCTAGTTTAACAAAATCCGAATCAGAAATTCCCTCTGGCACCTCCCAGATCTCGAAGAGAAAGTGGGAGGAAAGGCTAGGGGGCGGCAGGCATTCACCATGCATGAATGGGGGGGGATGGGGAGGACGGAAGCCTCGAACTCGTGGCTGAAATGGTCCCTCCGCCCCCATCTCGGACTAGGCGCCGGCGAGGAGCAACGGGCTTGGAAGCAGGCCGCCCAGCCAAGGGGCTCTCAGACGGGGCCCAAGGATGCCCTCCCAACCCGGCAGACCCCAGCCCCCATCTTACAGGGTTTCTTGGCATCTTTGATCTTCATGGCGTCGGCCCGAGGGGCGAGGGACGGCCTCCGTTCCGGAGCACTGAGAGCAGAGACTGCGACTCCGGAGGTGGCTGGGCCTCGCGGCGAGGCCCGGCCGGTTCCTCCCCTCAGGCCGGGCGGGGCCGGCCTAGGGCGGGGCGGCGGCGCCTGAGCAGATGCCCGGCCCAGGGGGCGGCCCCCCACCCACGCGAGGGGCGACCGGGACCGAGCAAGCTGGGGAAGGCCGCCGGCCTCGCCGCTCCGGGGCCTCCCCGCAGCCGCTCCAAACAAAAGGCCCCGGTCCCGGGAGCCGCCGCCGCCGCCGCCGCCGCCGCCGCCGCCGCACTGAGAAATAGCCCGCCCAGGCCGAACGCCCACGTGATGCGAGCCCCCTCGCTCCACTTCCGCCTGGCTGCTGGGGATTGTAGTTCTCCAGGTCGTGAGGCCCCGCTCTCTGGCTGTAGTTGTGCAGATGGACTACAAAGCCCAGGATGCATCCCGGCCCCTCCTCCGAGGCCCCTCAGCTTCCGCAGATCGCCTCAGAGTGGTCCCAGCGAGAAGAGGGCCGGGTCTTAGTCACGCCAGCGAGGAGGCGACCAATGGTGACTGAGATGGGCGGGCTGGGGAAATCGGGTTCAGACATCAGCAGGTCGTGAAAAGAGAAGAGGGAATGAACTCTTCGCGGGGATTGTCATGGCTGTTGGACCATTCTCAGACTTCCCTTTGAGGCAGGAAAGCTGGTCCTCTGGCCATGGAAAGCGCTAGAATCAGGGCTCTAGAGCCGTGCTTTAGATAGACCCTTGAGTACATTGGCGAATTAAAGTCATTCACAAAGGAATCCTCTTGCTTAATAGAGACACCTTGAATGTTAGGGTCGGAATGATGACAATAGCAGGCATAGAGGTAACATCTATTGAACGCTTTATGTCCATGGGACTCTGCTAAGCACTTCTTGTGATTTACTTCAATTCAGGGGCCTTGTGAACCACGTGCAATTATTCATTTTATTGTCACTCATATTGAAGATGGGGCACGATCCGAGGAGTTGAGTTACTTGCTGAGCATTCTTTTTGCCACCGATCCATATTCCTCTGGGGCCCTCCCGCCCAGCTCCCTTTTTCTAAAGGGAAAACCGACTCCCAGAGAAGAAAATTTAGGTGCTCCAGTTCTCACAGTAAAGCCAGGACACCCTTTCCCCTTGCCTCCTAGAGCCTTAGTCCTCCAGCTGGAATGGGAGAAGATGGCATTGGGTATCTTCTCTTGGCCTTCACTTTTGTTGCCCAGTTAGATGGCCAGGAATTCTGTGGTTTTTACAATAGATGGATAGAGGGTTGGCAATAGAGGATTGGGCATTCCAGTCAAAGAAGCCCGCTTGCCAAAGAGCTTTACTCCTCCTTGCAGATAAGCCAAAGGATGTGAAGGAGGACAGGAGAGGACACAAACTACCATTTATTGAGTACATACTGAGAGCTGACACTTTGAAAAGTGCCTTACTTTTAAAATTAAAATTAAAATTTAATCCTCCCAACTACTTTTTGAAATACAATGATTAAAAACTAAAAAAAACTTGCTGGGTGCAGTGGTGTGTGTCTGCAGTCCCAACTACTTGGGAGACTAAGGTGGGAGGCCCAGGAATTTGAGGCTGTATGTGATAGAGTTTGTGAATATCAACTGTGTCAGAGACATTTATCAGAGCGCGACTCCAACTTGAACAGGGACTGAATAAAATAAGGCGGAGATCTACTGGGCTGCATTCCCAGGAGGTTAAGGAATTCTTAGTTGCAGGATGAGATAGGAGGTTGGCACAAGATATAGGTCACAAAGACCTTGCTGATAAAACAGCAGGCAGTAAAGAACCTGGCCAAATCCCACCAAAATCAAGATAGCAATGAAAGGGACCTCTGGTCGTCTTCACTGCTGGTTATATGCTAATTATAATGCATTAGCATGCTAAAAGACACTCCTGCCAGCGCCATGACAGTTTACAAATGCCATGGCAACATGGAAGTTACCCTATATGGTCCAAAAAGGGGAGGAACCCTCAGTTCCGGGAATTGTCCACCCCTTTCCTGGAAAACTGATGAATAACCCACCCCTTGTTTAGCATATAATCAAGAAGTAACAGTAAGTATAAGCAGCTGAGCAGCCCATGCTGCTGCTCTGCCTATGGAGCAGCCATTTTTTTATTCCTTTACTTTCTTAAACTTGCTTTCATTTTACTTTCTGGACTCTCCCCAAATTCTTTCTTGCACGAGATCCAAGACCCTTCTCTTGGGATCTGGATCGGGATCCCTTTCTGGTAACAACTGTACTCCAGACTGGGTGACATAGTGAGACCCATCTCCAAAATAAAATAAAAATTTTAAAAGGTGAAGAGGAATTCACACAAATTCAAATATTGGTCCTATCACTTGTTAACAAATTGGGCAAATTACTTCATCTCTCTAATTACTTAAAAAATTTCTTTTTATTTATTTTTTTAAGATGCAGTCTCACTCTGCTTCCCAGGTTGGAGTGCAGTGGCATGAACAAAGCTCACTGTAACCTCAAACAGCAATCTGTGGGTAGGGTGGTGGCTACACTGTAGTCTCAGCCTGCTGAGTAGCTGGAACTGTAGGCATGTGTTACCATGTCCAACTAAGTTTTTTATTTTCTGTAGAGATGGGGTCTCACTTTGCTGCCCGGGTTGGTCCTGACCTGCTGGCTGGCTTCAAGCAATCCTCTGCCTCAGTCTCCCAAGGTTTTGGGATTACAGGCGTGAGCCACTGTACCTGGCCCTCTCTCTGATTCTTGTTGAAAATAATAATGCCGGCCAGGCGCGGTGGCTCAAGCCTGTAATCCTAGCACTTTGGGAGGCCGAGACAGGCGGATCACGAGGTCAGGAGATCGAAACCATTCTGGTTAACACGGTGAAAGCCCGTCTCTACTAAAAAAATATAAAAAACTAGCCAGGCGAGGTGGCGGGCGCCTGTAGTCCCAGCTACTCGGGAGGCTGAGGCAGGAGAATGGCATAAACCTGGGAGGCGGAGTTTGCAGTAAGCTGAGATCCCGCCACTGCACTCCAGCCTGGGCGACAGAGCGAGACTCTGTCTCAAAAAAAAAAAGAAAGAAAGAAAGAAAATAATAATGCCTACATTTCACGGGTTTGAGATGGGGATTAAGTGAAAAATGAAAATAAGGTAACATCGCAGTCTTAATGTTTGTATTCTTACATGGTCTGAATTCAGTATTGAGAAATGGGGCTTTTAAGAGATGTTTGGATCGTGAGGACCCTCCCCTCATGAATGCATTAATTATTCGTGGATTGATGGTTTAAGGGGTTAACGGATTAATGGATTATCACTGGACTAGTGACTTTATTAAAAGAGGCTGAGGCCAGGTGCTGTGGCTCACACCTGTGATTCTAGCACTATGAGAGTCAAAGACAGGCAGATCACTTGAGCCCAGGAGTTTGAGGCCAGCCTGGGAAACGTAGTGAGACCAGACATGATGGCTCATGCCTGTAATCCCATTATTTTGGGACCCCAGAAGTTTCAGACCAGCCCCAGCAACATAGCGTACCCAGTTTCAAGTGTTCTGTTAAAAGCAACAGAAAATGGACTATGATATATGTAACATATTGTCTGGCATATATGTCGTGATCAGTAAGTGATGATTATGTTTATTATTTGGATTGTTATTCAGTTTTGTTTTGTTGTTTTTTTTTTGAAATGGAGTCTCACTCTGTACCCCAGGCTGGAGTGCAGTGGCGTCATCCTGGCTCACTGCAGCTTCTGCCTCCTGGGTGTCAGGCCTCTGAGCTCAAGCTAAGCCATCATCATATTCCCTGCACATCCAGATGGCCTGAAGCAACTGAAGATCCACAGAAGTGAAAATAGCCTTAACTGACATTCCACCATTGTGATTTGTTTCTGACCCACCCTAACTGACCAAAGTACTTTGTAATCTCCCCCACCCTTAAGAAGGTTCTTTATAATTCTCACCACCCTTGAGAATGTACTTTGTGAGATCCACCCCCTGCCCCAAAACATTGCTCTTAACTCCACCGCCGATCCCAAAACCTATAAGGACTAATGATAATCCACCACCCTTTGCTGACTCTCTTTTCGGACTCAGCCCGCCTGCACCCACGTGAAATAAACAGCCATGTTGCTCACACAAAGCCTGTTTGGTGGTCTCTTCACATGGACGCGTGAAACACTGGGTTCAAGTGATTCTCGTGCCTCAGCCTCCTGAGTAGCTGGGATTACCAGTGCATGCCACCATGCCTGGCTAATTTTTGTATTTTTAGCAGAGATGCGGTTTTGCCATGTTGGCCAGGCTGGTCTCGAACTCCTGATCTCAAGTGATCCTCCTGCCTTCACCTTGGATTGTTATTGTTATTCTTATTGTAAAGTAAAGGAAGAAAGCTTATGTATTTAGACATTTTGCCTAAGGTCATTATTTGGGATCAGACCATAGGTCTAATTAAGTAAAAGATAAGGAACCACATGGCACCAATCAGACCAGATTTTGGTTCTAGATTTTATGTTTGATTTACTATTTTGATTCCAGATTTTATGTTTGTTGCTCAGATTTTTTTTTTTTTTTAGAGACAAGGTCCCACTCTGTCGCCTGAGCTGAAGTGTAGTGGCAAGATCTCACTCTGTCACCCAAACTGAAGTGTAGTGGCATGATCATAGCTCACTGCAGTCTCCAACTCCTGGGCTCAAGGGATCCTCCTGCCTCAGCCTCATGAGTAGCTGGGACCATAGGCAGGCACCAAAACACTCAGCTAATTTTTTTATTTTTAAATTTTTTGTAGAGATGGGTTCGGTTCTCACTTTGTTGCCCAGGCTGGTCTCAAACTCTTGGCTTCAAGCCATCCTCCCACCTTGACCTCCCGAAGTGTTGGGGTTACAGGCATGAGCCACTTTGCCTGGCCTTTATTTATTTATTTTTATAGAAACATCTTTCTGAGCTACTAAGAATATGACATGGCAAGTCAGAATCCTGAATGATATACTTAATCTGCTCTTCTTTTATTTCCCGTTATTACTCTGTCCCACACAGAACCTTAGATATTCTAAAATGGTCCTGTTTTCCACAATTTTACTGGATGAGAGTCATGATTTCTGATCTGACATGGCTTCAAAGAATACTCACTATCTAATATGATTTGCCTGCTGCTTCTATAAGTGTTATGGGCACACCAAGTTCTCTGACAACATATATCTTTTGGTTGTTTCTGGCTTCTCTTTGATGATATCAGCTTGGGAGTCAAAGGGGAAGTGATATGTATGCCTTGTGATAGGCTGGTCATGGTCTGAAAGGAAGAAGAGCTAGAAATCAGAAGCCATAAAAATTTGGGTAAGTTTTGGGCACAGGCTCTTGCTAGTTTCTGTGGCCACACAGATGAGTGTACACATGGATGACTTAGCTTAAAAGTTAGGCTATACACCTGCGATATTACTAGAGTTAGTCATCTATTTGCTGTTTGTTCAAATATGAGACTACTCTTCAGTCTGTTATGCCAGAAAATCACTGAACTTTGAATAGTGAGAATTCCCGTCTCAGATCAGCCATACAATTGCTGTGTGACCCTGGGAAAGTCCTTTTTCTCTCTGGGCTTCAAATTACCCATCTGCAAAATGAGATGACTATTGGAGATTTTTGTTTGTTTGTTTGTTTTTGAGATGGAGTCTCACTCTGTCACCCAGGCTGGAGTGCAGTGGCGAGATCTGGGCTCACTGCAAGCTCGGCCTCCTGGGTTCATGCCATTTTCCTGCCTCAGCCTCCGGAGTAGCTGGGACTACAGGCGCCTGCCACCAGCCCGGCTAATTTTTTTTTTTTTTTTTTTTTTTTTTGAGACGGAGTCTCGCTCTGTCGCCCAGGCTGGAGTGCAGTGGCCAGATCTCAGCTCACTGCAAGCTCCGCCTCCCGGGTTTACGCCATTCTCTGCCTCAGCCTCCCGAGCAGCTGGGACTACAGGCGCCCGCCACCTCGCCGGGCTAGATTTTTGTATTTTTTTAGTAGAGACGGGGTTTCACCGTGTTAGCCAGGATGGTCTCGATCTCCTGACCTCGTGATCCGCCCGTCTCGGCCTCCTGAAGTGCTGGGATTACAGGCTTGAGCCACCTCGCCCGGCCAAGCCCGGCTAATTTTTTGTATTTTCGGTAAAGACGGGGTTTCACCGTGTTAGCTAGGCTGGCCTCGATCTTCTGACCTCGTGATCCGCCCGCGTTGGCCTCCCAACGTGCTGGGATTACTGGCGTGAGCCACCGCGCCCGCCTTTTTTTTTTTTGGAGATGAAGGCTTCCTCTTGATCCCCAGGGAGGAGTGCAGTGGCGCGATCTGGGCTCACTGCAAGCTCCTCCTCTTGGGTTCACGCCATTCTCCTGCCTCAGCCTCCGGAGTAGCTGGGTTTACAGGCGCCCGCCACCACGACCGGCTAATTTTTTGCTGGTCTCGATTTCCTGACCTCGTGATCCGCCGGCCTCGGACTTCCAAAGTGCTGGGATTACTGGCGTGAGTCACTGCGCCCGGCCTTTTTTTTTTTTGGCGGAGGCCGGGGGACAAAGTCTTCCTCTTGTTCCCCAGGCTGGAGTGCCGTGGCTCAATCTCGGCTCTCTGCAACCTCCGCCTCCCAGGTTCAAGCAATTCTCCTGCCTCAGCCTCCTGAGTAGCTGGGATTACAGGGGCCTGCCACCAAGCCTGGTTAATTTTTGTGTTTTTAGTAGCGACCGGGTTTCACCTTGTTGGCCAGGCTGGTCTCAAATTCCTGACCTCAGGTGATCCGCCCGCCTTGGCCTCCCAAAGTGCTGGGATTACAGGCGTGAGCCATGGTGCCTGGCCCAGAGATTTCTTTCATCTCTACTTTTTGAGTTTCACTAAGAACCTGTTCCCTTTTCAGGACCAGTGTGAAATGTGTTCAGCCATGTGTTTCCTAAAGTTTTCACCAGTGTGATTGAAACTGACAGGTCATCTTGTTTTAGTTTGTGGCCACTCTTCCTTCTGCAGCCCCCGTTGGCTTTCAGCCCCAGTCCCTCCTCCTAGCACCATCTGGTTAATTTCTGGTTAATTGCATTTTCTCTCTTTTCTAGCATGTCCTCAAAACCCATTCCTGGCAGAGTGAATGCGGGAGCTGGGAAAGCATCTAAAGGGGCCAAAAGACTGTCTTCTTGTCTCAATATTTATTGTCTACGAAACACAATAAATCCAACCCATCATGCAAAATGATAGAGGAGACCTGACACGTCTTCATTTTGCCTTTACTGAGCGAGTATCCACAGAGACAGGTGGTGAGTTGTACCTAATGATGACTATAGGTCTCCTGGTGTGAATAAACACACACACACACACACACCCTACACATCCTTCAAAGCCCAGATGAACCTTTTAACAATGGATTCTGTCTCTAATTAAATAGTCGAGAACATACTTCAGTCAGTCATTGGATCCACAAACTCAAATAAGCTAGGGGAGAACATCATGAATATTAGCATCCTCAGTCACCATCCTTGTCATCATCATCATCATCATCATCACCACCACCACTATCATGATAGTGGAAGCACAATTTTTTTTTTTTTTTTTTTTTGAGGCGGAGTCTCGCTCTGTTGCCCAGGCTGGAGTGCAGTGGCCGGATCTCAGCTCACTGCAAGCTCCGCCTCCCGGGTTCACGCCATTCTCCTGCCTCAGCCTCCCGAGCAGCTGGGACTACAGGCGCCGCCACGTCGCCCGGCTAGTTTTTTGTATTTTTTTAGTAGAGACGGGGTTTCACCGTGTTAGCCAGGATGGTCTCGATCTCCTGACCTCATGATCCACCCGTCTCGGCCTCCCAAAGTGCTGGGATTACAGGCTTGAGCCACCGCGCCCGGCCTGGAAGCACAATTTAATTCAAAAATACTAATTAAGCTGTAACTATCTTCCAGGCAGTGGAGTACCTGCTGGGGGTGGAGAGAGATGAAAAAGAGAGAAACAATATTTAAGTTAACAAATCAATAAACAAGAATAGGCTATAATAAGTGATGTGAAGGAAATAATCAGGTTGATGTGCTAAAGAGTGCCTGGGGCTGTGGAAGATTGGTTGGGGATGGGGGCTTTATTTTAGATTGTATGGGCCAGGGAGGCTTGTCTCAGGAAGTGGCATTTAAGCTGGGACCCATGCAAATTGCTGGGGAAGAGTGTGCCCGACAGAGGTATGACTGGTCCTGAAGGTAGCTTTTTTTTGAGGAACAGAAGCAGCAATGTGTGAGGAGTAGAGAGTGAGGTGTAAAGTGATAGGAGATTAATCAAAGAGTTGAGCTTGCTGGCCCTTGAGGCCACCTGAAAATTTTAAGCAAGGAGTGACTTGTCCAGGAATTTAGAGGATTATTTTGGCTGCTTTGTGGAGAATGAGTGGATGGGAGAGGAGATATGACTTGGAAATGAAAAGACTAACAGACTCCCATCCTTCTCAACCCACAAAGAGTCAGTCACCAAGTCTGAGGGGTTCCCGGAACACTCCAGGAATTGTACAGGGGCTTGAATCATTATGGGAGCAGCAGAGACGGGGAGAAGTGTTGGATCAATAATTTCATTTAATAGTTGGGTGTGGTGGCATGTGCCTGTAGTCCCAGCTCCTCAGAGAAGGTCAAGGCAGGAGGATCATTTGAGCCCAAGGGTTTGAGTCTAGCCTGGGCAACGTAGTGAGATGCCGTTTCTTAAAAAAAAAAGAGAGAAAAATACAAAAGTAAGAATTTGTGTTATATCAGGTATTAGTGAAGGATGAATATTAGTAAAGCTGAAAAAGGTTTGAAGAAGGTTAAAAAAAAATGAACTTCATTTGATTCACGTTTGTTGAGCTCTGACAATGCACCAAGCACTGTTCCAGGGATTAGGGATATGGAGATGAATGGGACACGACCCCTGCCCTCCTGGAGCCTACGCTCCAGAGGCAACATAGGTAGTAAACAAGTAGGCAGCAGTATAATATCATTTTAGATCATATAAATGCTATGAAGATGGTATAGCAAGATAAGGGGACCAAGAATGATCAAGACTGAGATGGAATGGTTGTTGAAGATTAGTTAAATTAGATGGATGGGTATGGGGAAAAGGAGGCAGGAAGGGTAGGTTTTAGGGTTTGGGCTTGCGCTTTGGAGGAGACAGGTAGTTGTGTCATTTACTAAGAAGGGAAGCCTGGAGAGTAAATAAGTGGTTGATTCTCCCAGCCACTCCTCACCTCAGGTTGGGGATGCCAGGCATGTTTTGCCATAGGAGTCAGCTGGTTTCAGCAGTTGGTGATTTTCATTTCAGAGGCCTGCAGCGTGGGTGTCACAGACTTCTGCTCTGCCTAGGAATGCTTCCTACCAGGCATTCCCTAGGGAGCAGTGGAGAGTTTCTCCCTGGAGTTCTCCTCTGCCTGACGATCCCTGCCTCCTGGCACCTCCACCTCAAAAGCCCAGTCTCATCATTCTCCCACTCCCTCTTCATTTCCCTAAAAGCCCTGTTTCAGCTCCTGGTTCCAGCCACCACCCAGTTGCCCAGCACAGAAAGTTAGGAGTCATTCTGGACTCCTCCTGCCCCCTCACAGTGCACATCCCACTAGTCACCGAGTCCTCCTGCTATTACCTTCCTGTCTCTTCCTTTCTGTCCAACCTCACTACTCTCAACTGAGCACCAGCCGTTTATACTCTTAAAGACCCTTTCTGGTGGTCATGGTGGCTTACGCCTGTAATCCAGCACTTTGGGAGGCCGAGGCTGATGGATCATTTGAGGTCAGGAGTTCAAGACCAGCCTGGCCTACGTGGTGAAACCCTGTCTCTACTAAAAATACAAAAATTAGCCAGGCATGGAGGCACGCACCTGTAATTCCAGCTACTCAGGAGGCTGAGGCAGGAGAAAGCTTGAACCCAGGAGGCAGAGGCTGCAGTGAGATGACATTGCACCACTGCACTCAAGCCTGGGCGACAGAGCCAGACTCCATCTCAAACAAACAAATAAACAAAAAAGACCCTTCCTGGCAGATATGATGGCTCACACCTGTAATCCCAATGACTCGAGAGGCTGAGGCAGCTGAGGCAGAAAGATCAGTTGAGGCCAGGAGTTCGAGACCAGATGGGGCAACATAGCAAGACTCTGTCTCTAAAAAATAAAAAAAGACTCTTCTTGCTTCTTGCCTGGCTTTATCTGACCAACCCTCTTTACCCATGCCAGAGAGAGTTTTCTCAATCGCAAACCAGAATGTATCGTTTTCAGGGCTTAGGACCGTCTCTTTTGCCGACATGTTGTCTTCAAGATAAAAATCCCAGCTCCTGAGCCTAGGGTATAAGACCAGTTATGATTGGCCTCTGTGTATCTCTTTAGCTGCATGTCATGCCTCTACTCACCCTTCATTGTATGTTCCAATCAGACAAAAGCAGCTTCTAGCAAACTAAATGCTTGCTGCTGCCTGATGTCCTCACCCCTTTAACAAGTGGAAGACTCTCTTTTTGAGTTTCATTGAATGCATATTTCTACTTTAAAACCCAACCTAGAAATCCCCTCCTCCAGAAAAGCTTCCTCTCTTCTATGCTACTTCTGGTCCCTGTATGTCCTTCTAGTTTTCTCACTCGCTGCAAAATAATACAGTGATCCGTTTACTTGCCTGTCTCTTTCACTGCCAGATAAGCTCTTTGAAGGCTAGGACTCTGACTTATTCTGTTCAGTGTCCCCAAGCCTAGCAGGGGATCTGCCCCCAAATGGGGACTTACAAATAATTAAATTGGATGGGTGTTGGCCCAGGTCCTTCAGATGCAACCTGGAAAGTCTTATTCTTGTAGAAAGTTCTACAAACAAATAATTAATGACAACACAAGCAGTTTAGCACCTCTCGTAGGAATGAATCACAGTTATTTTAGAAGGGTGGGACTGGACAGTGTGGCCTAGGAGCCATCATGTACTTCCTCACACGATGTTTAATCAGAGGCAGCTCTAATTACCGGTGGCTCTCTTCCTGGGCCTGGGATGCCTTCTAGTGTATTTATCAAGGCTTCCACCAGGTTAGAGTAGAGTAGTTAAAAACTAGGCAT
Source organism: Trachypithecus francoisi (assembly GCF_009764315.1). Lineage (NCBI taxonomy): Eukaryota > Metazoa > Chordata > Mammalia > Primates > Cercopithecidae > Trachypithecus > Trachypithecus francoisi. The sequence continues at coordinate 122,883,144 of NW_022681465.1, read as the reverse complement.
TGTAATCAGGCAGACTTAGGTCCCAATCCCTGATTGGTTGTGCAACTTTGGAGTGGTAACTTGGCTTCTCAGTTTTCTCATCTATAAAATGGGGGTAAAAATGACTCCTTTGCCATGGAGACCTTGTGAAGATGAAATCACTTTATGTATCTAAAGTGTTTAACTCAGTACTTGGCATTGGGAACAAAAGAGTGGGCTTGATGTTGACTATTAGACAAAAATTCATGATGACATTTAAGTCTCAATGTAAGTATGACTTCTACCCGCAAACAGATTAGATTACTTTGTCAGATAAGTGCCTGCTTTACTTTCTCAGATAAGTTATTTATTTATTTGTTTTGAGACAGTCTTGCTGTGTTGTCCAGGCTGTGGTGCGATCTCGGCTCACTGCAACTTCTGCCTCCCGGGTTCAAGCGATTCTTGTGCCTCAGCCTCCTGAATATCTGGGATTACAGGCGTGTACCACCACACCCAACTAATTTTGTAATTTTTAGTAGAGACGGGGTTTCACCATCTTGGCCAGGCTAGTCTCAAACTCCTGGCCTCAATTGATTTGCCCGCCTCGGCCTCTCAAAGTGCTGGGATTACAGGTGTGAGCCACTGTGCCCAGCCCTCATGGAACTTTAATACTTTTATTTATAGCATTCATCATGATGTCATTTAGTCTGACTTCCTCACTCAGCTCAGAAAACTCCCAGAGGGCATGGCTGTCTTTTTTATTGTTTACCATTGTGTCCTTAACTCTTAACACAGTTCCTGGTACAGAGACAGTTCTGACCGAATATTTGAATAAACAAAAGAATGAATGAGCAAAGCTTTCCTAACTGTTGCTACCACTAAAGATCTGAGCATGGTGTGTGTGTGTGTGTGTGTGTGTGTGTGTGTGGTGGGGCTATTCAGTGAGGCTAAAAGTGAAAAAGCTGGTAGAAAGCGCATGGTGATGGAGAATGGAGGAAGACTGATTAGGGAGCTCCTCAGCAGTATACGGAAGGACTAAGAGCACATAAGGACAGAATCATAGAATTCCGCATGGCAGGATTTTTGAGGCTGCCACTGCCTTAGGCTGTGAGGCCAGTGCATATAAGAATAGTTTGCACAGGCCGGGCGCGGTGGCTCAAGCCTGTAATCCCAGCACTTTGGGAGGCCGAGACGGGCGGATCACAAGGTCAGGAGATCGAGACCATCCTGGCTAACATGGTGAAACCCCGTCTCTACTAAAAAAATACAAAAAACTAGCCGGGCGAGGTGGCGGGCGCCTGTAGTCCCAGCTACTCGGGAGGCTGAGGCAGGAGAATGGCATGAATCTGGGAGGCGGAGCTTGCAGTGAGCTGAGATCCGGCCACTGCACTCCAGTCCGGGCGACAGACAGAGCGAGACTCCGTCTCAAAAAAAAAAAAAAAAAAAAAAAAAAAATAGTTTGCACAGTTCTGCTGTGGAAATCAGGGCTTTTACTGAAACCTTAGCCAAGCAGCCAGCAAGAATAGCTTTCTGGAACTTAGAGCCTTGTGAAAATTCCAAACTGAGGGTAATTCCAAAAAAGATTTTCTTCCTGGCTTTGAAAAGTAGGATATACTTTTTAAAACCCCTTCTTCATCTATGATACAGATTATCTGGCAGTTCCTGTGCAGAAGTCCATAGAAGGCAGGAAAGAAGGGGCCAGGAATAAATCAGGTGCTTCATATGAAGACCTCAGCTAAGGAATAAGAAGAGTAAGAAAACAGCACGTCTTCAAATAACATAGTTTCCTTCAACCCCGTTTCATTATAATGTTGATGAGGAAAAAAAAAAAAAATCTCTTCCCATCTGGGGCCACTGTCTGTGTGGAGTCAGCACATTCTCCCCATGTCTGTATGGATTTTCTCCAGGTACTCCGGCTTCCTCCCACTAGGACACCATCTCAAAGATGCACACCTGAGGTTAATTGGTGTGTCTGAGAGGTCCCAGTGTGAGTGAATGTGGGTGGGTGTGTGTGAGTGCGCTCTGCAATGGGATGACGTCCTCTCCGGGGCTGGTGCCCGCCTTGTGCCCTGAGCTGCCAGGATAGGCCCCAGCCACCCAGGACCTTGAAATGGATTAATTGGGTAAATAATTCTCTTATCTCTTTTATTAATCTTTCCTGAATGTCTGTATAGCTCACATTTGTTTCAATGTTTAACTTTTAGAAGTGTTTTGAGTCTTTATGCAGAAGTTTAGTGATGATTTTGTTACCAGAAATATGACATAGGAATTTAACTCGTTTGTATCAATTAGCCTATGGCCAAATTGATTTCCTGATACATCTTTTTTCCTGAAGTCACCGTTTCCAAGATTTTATTGACAATGTTAAGTGAGGACTTACTGTACAGTGTGGGGGTCAGATTGCAGCAATGCTATTCAAAGTGTGGTACACAGATGGCTGCTGATCCCCAAACTGCTTTTGGCTTCCAACGAGATATGGAGCAGGAGGTAAGTCAACTGCATAACTAATCATACTGTTTTAAGTTCAGCTGCTATTTTCTTCGCAGCAAGACTTTCTCCATGAAGGTAGCATTGCATTGATTTACATTTTGACAGGTTGTCACTGCCCTAGGCTTGGACCATTAACAAATAGTTCACTGTAAAGCTGCTATGAGCAGCTCTGGTCTGGAATATGGGCTTTGGAATCAGTCAGAGTGGGCTCTACCACTTAAGCAAGTTCTTTCAGCTGCCTGAATTCTCTAGTAGGACACAAGGAAGAGTGTGGATTCTATTCCAAAAGCAATTCAAAGCCACTGGGAGGTTTCAAGCCAGATCATAAAGTTTCTTGTGAACTATGTTAAACAGTTTGGACTTTGTTCAAGGAAAAGGGACCCACCAAAGATTTGAAAGCAGGGGAATGTCAGGATTAGAACTGTATTTTAGGAACTCTACTCTGGCTGTGGTAAAGATAACAGCTTAGGTGGGACAGGAGGCAAAGAGACCAGCTAATGGAAGGCATTCTGGTGGTGGAATAAGAGAATAAGCTCAAGAATGAGTGAATTCGTCGCATTTACTAGATAACAAGCTTCCCTGTGGCAGGAGCCTCACCACCTTTTGCTTTGGCTGTTCTTCAGCACAAACTTTCAGTTTTTGTGTAAGTCAATTTTTAATTCACATTTAACTGGCAAAAATGACTAGCTAATGTAAAATCAAGCTAGATTCTCTGTCTACTCTAGAGAAGTTGAGACTTTGTGTGCAAGGCTGATCTCGCTCATGGTACAGAAGTCTGTCTCTTTTGCCTTGTTTACTTTTTCCCTGTTTACCTTCACACCCACTGATTCTCAAGGTTAGCAGATGAGTAAGTTTCCAATAGCAGCTGAACTGGAGTGATTTCTATCTGGAACCAATCAAATAGCTAGACTCTGTTTGGAATTTCTGCTTCCAGAGTTATCCAGTCACAGAGCCTGTTGCACAAGACAAACTGGCACTTGCCCAGCCTGCCTAATAGAATTGTTAGTACTCTTACCTAGAAGTCCTATTCATTATTTGAGGCCATGCCACTCAACACCAGCTCAACCAATATCAATGACCAAGTAACAATGAAGACAGCTATATGTTGAGCACTTACTGTGTACCAGGCACTGAGTTAAGGAATTTACATGCATTTTCTGATTTTTTTTCGTTGTCACACAGAATGTTTTTATTTCTGCTAGTAGATTCCTTATGATTTGAGATACATTTAAAATATTTTTTTATTATACTTTCAGTTCTAGGATACATGTGTCCAATGTGCAGGTTTGTTACATATGTATACATGTGCCATGTTGGTGTGCTGCACCCATTAACTCATCATTTACATTAGGTATATCTACTAATGCTATCCCTCCCCTGACCCCGACCCCATGACAGGTCCCGGTGTGTGGTGTTCCCCACCCTGTGTCCAAGTGTTCTCATTGTTCAGTTCCCACCTATGAGTGAGAACATGCAGTGTTTGGTTTTCTGTTCTTGTGACAGTTTGCTGAGAATGATGGTTTCCAGCTTCCTCCATGTCCCTACAAAGGACATGAACTCATCCTGTTTTATGGTTGCATAGTAGTCCATGGTGTATATGTGTCACATTTTCTTAATCCAGTCTGTCATTGATGGACATTTGGGTTGATTCCAAGTCTTTGCTATTGTGAATAGTGCCACAATAAACATACATGTGCATGTGTCTTTATAGTAGCATGATTTATAATCCTTTGGGTATATCCCCAGTAATGGGATGGCTGGGTGAAATGGTATTTCTAGTTTTAGATCCTTGAGGAATCACCACACTGTCTTCCACAATGGTTGAACTAGTTTACAGTCCCACCAACGTGTAAAAGTGTTCCTATTTCTCCACATCCTCTCCAGCACCTGTTGTTTCCTGACTTTTTAATGATTGCCATTCTAACTGATGTGACATGGTATCTCGTTGTAGTTTTGATTTGCATTTCTCTGATGGCCAGTGATGATGAGCATTTTTTCATGTGTCTGTTGGCTGCATAAATTTCTTCTTTTGAAAAGTGTCTGTTCATATCCTTTGCCCACTTTTTGATGGGGTTGTTTGATTTTTTCTTGTAAATTTGTTTAAGTTCTTTGTAGATTCTGTATATCAGCCCTTTCTCAGAGGGGTAGATTGCAACAATCTTCTCCCATTCTGTAGGTTGCCTGTTCACTCTGATGGTAGTTTCTTTTGCTGTGCAGAAGCTCTTTAGTTTAATTAGATCCCATTTGTCTATTTTGGCTTTTGTTGCCATTGCTTTTGGTGTTTTAGTCATGAAGTCCTTGCCCATGCCTATGTCCTGAATGGTATTGCCTAGGTTTTCTTCTAGGGTTTTCATGGTTTTAGGCCTAAAGTTTAAGTCTTTAATCCATCTTGAATTAATTTTTGTATAAGGTGTAAGGAAGGGATCAGTTTCAGCTTTCTACATATGGCTAGCCAGTTTTCCTGGCACCATTTATTAAATAGGGAATCCTTTCCCCATTCCTTGTTTCTGTCAGGTTTATCAAAGATCAGATGGTTGTAGATGTGTGGTGTTATTTCTGAAGCCTCTGTTCTGTTCCATTGGTCTATATCTCAGTTTTGGTACCCAGTACCATGCTGTTTTGGTTACTGTAGCCTTGTAGCATAGTTTGAAGTCAGGTAGCATGATGCCTCCAGCTTTGTTCTTTTTGCTTAGGATTGTCTTGGCAATGCAGGCTCTTTTTTGATTCCATATGAACTTTAAAGTAGTTTTTTCCAATTTTGTGAAGAAAGTCATTGGTAGCTTAATGGGGATGGCGTTGAATCTATAAATTACCTTGGGCAGTATGGCCATTTTCACGATATTGATTCTTCCTATCCATGAACATGGAATGTTCTTCCATTTGTTTGTGTCCTCTTTTATTTCACTGAGCAGTGGTTTGTAGTTCTCCTTGAAGAGGTCCTTCACATCCCTTGTAAGTTGGATTCCTAGATATTTTATTCTCTTTGTAGCAATTGTGAATGGGAGTTCACTCATGATTTGACTCTCTGTCTGTTATTGGTGTTTAGGAATACTTGTGATTTTTGCACATTTATTTTGTATCTTAAAACTTCGCTGAAGTTGCTTATCAGCTTAAGCAGATTTTGGGCTGAGATGATGGGGTTTTCTAAATATACAATCATGTTATCTGCAAACGGGGACAATTTGATTTCCTCGTTTCCTAATTGAATACCCTTTATTTCTTTCTCTTGCCTGATTGCCCTAGCCAGAACTTCCAACACTATGTTGTATAGGAGTGGTAAAGGGGGCATCCCTGTCTTGTGCCAGTTTTCAAAGGGAATGCTTCCAGTTTTTGCCCATTCAGTATGATATTGGCTGTGGGTTGGTCATAAATAGCTCTTATTATTTTGAGATACGTTCCATCAATACCTAGTTTATTGAAAGTTTTTAGCATGAAGTGCTGTTGAATTTTGTCAAAAGCCTTTTCTGCATCTACTGAGATAATCATGTGGTTTTTGTCTTTGTTTTTGTTGATGTGTTGGATTATGTTTTTTGATTTGCGTATATTGAACCAGCCTTGCATCCCAGGGATGAAGCCAACTTGATCTTGGTGGATAAGTTTTCTGATGCACTGCTGGATTCGGTTTGTCAGTATTCTATTGAGGACTTTTGCATTGATATTTATCAGGGATATTGTTCTAAAATTCTTTTTTTGTTGTGGTGTCTCTTCCAGGCTTTGGTACCAGGATGATACTGGCCTCATAAAATGAGTTAGGGAGGATTCCCTCTTTTTCTGTTGATTGGAAGAGTTTCAGAAGGAATGGTACCAGCTCCTCTTTGTACCTCTGGTAGAATTCGGCTGTGAAGCCATCTGGTCCTGGACTTTTGTTTGGTTGGTAGGCTATTAATTATTTCCTCAATTTCAGAGCCTGTTATTGGTCTATTCAGAGATTCAGATTCTTCCTGGTTTAGTCTTGGGAGGGTGTATGTGTCCAGGAATTTATCCATTTCTTCTGGATTTTCTAGTTTATTTGTGTAGAGGTGTTCATAGTATTCTCTGGTGGTAGTTTGTATTTCTGTGGGATTGGTGGTGATATCCCCTTTGTCATTTTTTATTGCATCTACTTGATTCTTCTCTCTTTTCTTCTTTATTAGTCTTGCTAGTGGTCTATCAATTTTGTTGATCTTAAAAAAAAAAAAAACAGCTCCTGGATTCATTGATTTTTTGAAGGGCTTTTTGTGTCTCTATCTCCTTCAGTTCTGCTCTAATCTTAGTTATTTCTCGCCTTCTGCTAGCTTTTGAATGTGTTTACTCTTGCTTCTCTAGTTCTTTTAATTGTGATGTTAGGGTGTCAATTTTAGATCTTTCCTGCTTTCTCTTGTGGGCACTTAGTGGTATAAATTTCCCTGTACATACTGCTTTAGATATATCCCAGAGATTCTGGTATGTTGTGTCTTTGTTCTCATTGGTTTCAAAGAACATATTTATTTCTGCCTTCATTTTGTTATTTGCCTAGTAGTCATTCAGGAGCAGGTTGCTCAGTTTGTACAGAGTTGTACAGTTTGAGTGAGTTTCTTAATCCTGAGTTCTAATTTGATTGCAGTGTGGTCCGAAAGACAGTTTCTTGTGATTTCTGTTCTTTTACATTTGCTGAAGAGTGCTTTACTTCCAACTATGTGGTCAATTTTGGTATAAGTGTGATGTGGTGCTGAGAAGAATGTATATTCTGTTGATTTGGGGTGGAGAGTTATGTAGATGGCTGTTAGGTCTGCTTGATGCAGAGCTGAGTTCAAGTCCTGATATCCTTCTTAACCTTCTGTCTCCTCGATCTGTCTAACATTGCAAGTGGGGTGTTAAGTCTCCCATTATTATTGTGTGGGAGTCTAAGTCTCTTTGTAGGTCTCTAAGGACTTGCTTTGTGAATCTGGGTGTTCCTGTATTGGGTGCATATGTATTTAGGATAGTTAGCTCTTCTTATTGAATTGATCCCTTTACCATTATGTAATGGCCTTCTTTGTCTCTTTTGATATTTGTTGATTTAAAGTCTGTTTTATCAGAGACTAGGATTGCAACCCCTGCTTTTTTTTTGCTTTCCATTTGCTTGGTAGATCTTCTTCCATCCCTTTATTTTGAACCTATGTGTGTCTCTGCAGGTGAGATGGGTCTCCTGAATACAGCACACTGATGGGTCTTGACTCTTTATCCAATTTGCCAGTCTGTGTCTTTTAATTGGTGCATTTAGCCCATTTACATTTAAGGTTAATATTGTTATGTGTGAATTTGATCATGTCATTATGATGTTAGCTGGTTATTTTGCCCATTAGTTGATGCAGTTTCTTCCTACATCGATGGTCTTTACAATTTGGCATGTTTTTGCAGTGGCTGACACCAGTTGTTCCTTTCCATGTTTAGTGCTTCCTTCAGGAGCTCTTGTAAGGCAGACCTGTGACAAAATCTCTCTGCATTTGCTTGTCTGTAAAGGATTTTATTTCTCCTTCACTTATGAAGCTTAGTTTGGCCAGATATGAAATTCTGGGTTGAAAATTCTTTTATTTAAGAATATTGAATATTGGCCCCTACTCTCTTCTGGCTTGTAGAATTTCTGCCAAGAGATCCGCTGCTAGTCTGATGGGCTTCCCTTTGTGGGTAACCAGACCTTTCTCTCTGGCTGCCCTTAACATGTTTTCCTTCATTTCAACCTTGGTGAATCTGACAATTATGTGTCTTGGGGTTGCTCTTCTCGAGGAGTATCTTTGTGGCATTCTCTGTATTTCCTGAATTTGAATGTTGGCCTGCCTTGCTAGGTTTGGGATGTTCTCCCGGATAATACCCTGAAGAGTGTTTTCCAACTTGGTTCCATTCTCCCCGTCACTTTCAAGTACACCAGTCAAACATAGATTTGGTCGTTTCATATAGTTCCATATTTCTTGGAGGCTTTGTTCATTTCTTTTTACTCTTTTTTCTCTAAACTTCTCACTTTATTTCATTAATCTTCAATCACTGATACCCTTTCTTCCATCTGATCGAATCGGGTACTGAAGCTTGTGCATACGTCATGTAGTTCTTGTGCCATGGTTTTCAGCTCCATCAGGTCATTTAAGGTCTTCTCTACACTGTTTATTCTAGTTAGCCATTCATCTAATCTTTTTTCAAGGTTTTTAGCTTCCTTGCAATGGGTTTGAACATCTTCTTTTAGCTTGGAGAAGTTTGTTATTAATGACCTTCAGAAGCCTACTTCTGTCAGCTCGTCCAAGTCATTTTCCTTCCAGCTTTTTTACGTTGCTGGCAAGGAAGTGTGATTTTTTGGAGGAGAAGAGGTGCTCTGGTTTTTAGAATTTTCAGCTTTTTTGCTCTGGTTTCTCCCCATCTTTGTGGTTTTATCTACCTTTGGTCTTTGATGTTGGTGACCTACAGATGGGGTTTTGGTGTGGAAGTCCTTTTTGTTGATGTTGATGCTATTCCTGTTTGTTAGTTTTCCTTCTAACAGTCAGGCCCCTCAGCTGCAGGTCTGTTGGAGTTTGTTGGAGGTCCACTCCAGACCCTGTTTGCCTGGATATCACCAGTGGAGGCTGCTGAACAGCAAATATTGCTGCCTGAAGCTTCGTCCCTGAAAGGCACCCGGCTGTCTGAGGTGTCAGTCGGCCCCTACTGGGAGGTGTTAGGCTACGTGGGGGTCAGGGACCCACTTGAGGAGGCAGTATGTCTGTTCTCTGAGCTCAAATACCATGCTGGAAGAAGCACTGCTCTCTTCAGAGCTGTCAGATAGGGACGTTTAAGTCTGCAGAAGTATCTGCTGCCTTTTGTTCAGCTATGCCCTGTCCCCAGAGGTGGAGTCTACAAAGGCAGCAGGCCTCACTGAGCTGCGATGGGCTCCACCCAGTTCGATCTTCCTGGCTGCTTTGTTTACCTACTCAAGCCTCAGCAATGGCAGATGCAAGGCTGCTGCCTCTCAGGGTGATCTCAGACTGCTGCGCTAGCAGTGAGCAAGGCTCTGTGGGCGTTGGATCCGCCGAGCCAGGCATGGGATATAATCTCCTGGTGTGCCGTTTGCTAAGACCATTGGAAAAGTGCACCATTTGGCCAGGAGTTTCCTGTTTTCAAGGTACCAGCTGTCATGATTTCCCTTGGCTAGGAAAGGGAAATCCCATGACCCCTTGTGCTTCCTGGGTGAGGCAATGCCCTGCCCTACTTCCACTCACCCTCCGTGGGCTGCACCTACTCTCCAACCAGTCCCAGTGAGATGAATCAGGTACCTCAGTTGGAAATGCAGAAATCACCTGTCTTCTCCATCGATCACGCTGGGATCTGCAGACCAGAACTGTTTCTATTTGGCCATCTTGGAATGGAATCTGGAAGTCATATTTTAAAACTGCTACAGTCTGTCTCTGACCACACATTTTATATTTCTCCTACATATAAACTGCCATTGTCCTATCTTGGGACATTCCCAAACATCTCTTTATTTTCAATATTTTTTTTAATGTCTTCATGACATTCAGTCTCGAACATCTCATGCCATCAGGTTCAGGCTCAAAGTCCAGGAACTTGTGTCCCATATCACTTCTAGGTATGGGTGAGGTATCTTGAGTGTGATTCCTTAGTCATAGCCCTTAAAGAATGATTCTTCTTGATCTGAAGTCCTGTGAACTAAGACAACAGGTTGTCATCCAAATCCAATGTACAATGGTGGGATAAACATCAGAAAATTGCAGTAAACATTTCCAGTGAAGAGAGCTTGCACTTTAGGTCTTCCCCAGAAGCCATGCTCCCTTAAAAGAAAAAAAAGAAAGAACATTTGCATTCAAAAAGGAGAAAATAGCTCACATCTGTAATCCCATCACTTTGGGAGACTGAGGATGGTGGATCACCTGAGCTCAGGAGCTCAAGACCAGCATGGGAAACATGGCAAAACCCTGTGTCTACTAAAAATGCAAGAAAATTAGCCAGACATGGTGGCACATGCCTGTAATCCCAGCTACTCGGGAGGCTGAGGCACGAGAATCATTTGAACCTGGGAGGTGGAGGTTGTAGTGAGCTAATATCGTGCCACTACACTCCAGCCTGGGAAACAGGGTGAGAGTGAGACTCTGTCTCAAAAAAACAAAAAAAACAAAAAAAAAAAAAAGAGAGAGAGAGAAAACAGGAGGTGCACAGCAGTTACTGGTTTGTGGCAGTTATGAAATCCAGTCAGGCACATGTTGCTGGTTCCTTGATCAGGGTCCGGTTCTATTCAGTGATTCTCTATGGCTCTGCCTTCTGGGCTCTTGGTTCCACTTTCTGAATTTAATCTTCCTTTTTCTAAAATGTAACCTGTATTTCCCCCTGGGTGGTTTTCTCAGCCTCCTTTCTGCTCATAGAAGTTTTGAGATCCAAAGCTCTCTCTTCACCTTGTACTGTCTCCTTCCCTTTTAGTCCAAGCAGCTTCTAAAACACTTTGAGAATTTTTTATGATTCTTCCTGGGGTTTCCTCCATTGGGAAAAAAGCCATGACCTCACACCTTTTTGGCTCATATGAGTCCTTTCTGCCTTAGATTCGTTTTGAGGCTGCTGTGGGACAATGCCCTTAATATTCTTAGAAATCCAATTGTTTAATAAAGAGAAACAGTAAGCACCCCTTAAGCTTCTCAGAAGGATTTTGTTGGTTTGAAAGGGTTATTGAGTTAAACCTTTCTGAACTCTTAACAAGAGATGCTCTGCCCACCCTTTGCTGGGAAGCTATTTCTTTTTTTTTTTCTGAGAGAGAGTCTCGCTCTGTCGCCCAGGCTGGAGTGCAGTGGCGCAATCTCGGCTCACTGCAAGCTCCGCCTCCCGGGTTCCCGCCATTCTCCCGCCTCAGCCTCCGAGTAGCTGGGACTACAGGCGCCCGCCACCGCGCCCGGCTAGTTTTTTGTATTTTTAGTAGAGACGGGGTTTCACCGTGTTAGCCAGGAGGGTCTCGATCTCCTGACCTCGTGATCCACCCGCCTTGGCCTCCCAAAGTGCTGGGATTACAGGCTTGAGCCACCGCGCCCGGCCCGGGAAGCTATTTCTTAATTTGAGAACAGTTTGCCCTCTGGAGAGGCTGGGAGTGAGAAGCAATTTCATTTTCAAACCCCAAAAATCTGGGCTTTTTTTTTTTTTTGAGACAGGGTCTCACTCTGTCACCCAGGCTGGAGTGTAGTGGTACAATCCTGAGTCACTGTGACCTCCGTCTCCTGGGCTCAAATAGTCCTACCACCTCAGCCTCCCAAGTAGGTGGAACCATAGACACGTGCTGCCTTGCCTGGCTAATTTTTTTTGTATTTTTTATGGAGACCAGATATAGTCACGTGGCCCAGGCTGGTCTCAAACTCCTGGGCTCAAGAGATCTGCCCACCTCAGCCTCCCAAAGTGCTTGAGCCATCTTACCCGGCCTCTTTTTTATGCCTTCTAAATTTTGCTTGAAATCCCAACAGTTGCCGGGCACGGTGGCTCAAGCCTGTAATCCCAGCACTTTGGGAGGCCGAGATGGGCGGATCACGAGGTCAGGAGATCGAGACCCTCCTGGCTAATACGGTGAAACCCCATCTCTACTAAAAAATACAAAAAAAAAAAAACTAGCCGGGCGATGAGGCGGGTGCCTGTAGTCCCAGCTACTCGGGAGGCTGAGGCAGTAGAATGGCGTGAACCCGGGGGGCGGAGCTTGCAGTGAGCCGAGATCCGGCCACTGCACTCCAGCCTGGGTGGCAGAGCAAGACTCCATCTCAAAAAAAAGAAATCCAAACAGTTTCATTTTTAAGCTGCTTTTTTTTTCTTTGTCATCCTCTGACTCTCATAAGTGCTTTTTCTCATTTGCCTGGTACTATAGGCAGCTCGGCTAGATCATCATATTTGTTAGGTACATTTCCTGCTTTCCTACATCACAACTGACAACCATGCCTCTACCTTCCACCATCTCTGAGGGTCCCCTTTCCCCTCTTTCCAGTAGCATTTCCCTCACTTCCCTGTAAGGTGTCTGCAAGACCCATTAGGCTTTACTAACATGATCATCAAGGTCCCTCAGCTTCTACCTGCTGCTAAAGCACAAGGATGATGCTACATATTTAGGTTTTTGTTATAGTAGCAACTCACTTCTAATATCAATTAATATCGGGTTCCAGTTATCTGTTGCCATGTCACAAATCACCCCAACCTTAGCTCCTTAAAATAACAACAGTAATTTGATTCTTTCTTTTTTATATATACTTCATGTTCTAGGGTACACGTGCACAATGTGCAGGTTTGTTACATATGTATACATGTGCCATGTTGGTGTGCTGCACCCATTAACTCGTCACTTACATTAGGTATATCTCCAAATGCTATCCCTCCCCCTCCTCCCAGTAATTTGATTCTTATTGCTTCTGGTCCTCAGGCTTGGCAAGGTTGTTTAACCAGTTCTCACTCAGGGTCTCCCATGAAGTTGCAGTTGTCTGGCTGGGGCCAGCATCATCTTGAAGGTTAGCCCATGCTAACTAGTTGAATTTTTCCTCTGGGAATTTGTAACTGAGATATTGACAGACTAACCTGGTTAATAAGGGGAGCTATGCTGAGAGGCCATGTGGACTTTTAGAGTTAAAATAGGGCTGCATTTGTTATACTGAGCCATGCGTAAGATGGCTACCCACAGGAAATCATCTGTTAGGAGAGAAAACTGAGATGCAGCGATGACGGAGACCACAGGACACTCTGATTCCTGGTGGCTTTGTAAGCCCATAAGTCCTGGCTGTGTTTGGTTTCTATCATACCTCTGCATTCCTGCCATAAACTCCCATTTTGACCTGAGTTAGCCTGAGGAGATTTCTGTTCCTGGCATGCAACATATTGCCTTCCATGGAGCCCTAGAAGGACATTTTGAGGATCTTCATTATTCTCAAGGAGTGATGGGGAGGAACAAGCATGGACTTCAGGGCCATTAAGTCATACATTCATTTATTAATCCATTATTAATTCAAGAAAGTCTTTATTGAACTTCAGTTAAGTAATAACTTACACTAGGCACTGGACACATAGAGGTGAACAAAATGGACAAGGTCCCTGTCCTCATGGAGTTTACAGTCTAATGACAATCACCTAAAGCCAAATTCAAATTCCTCCTCTGCCAGTTACTAGCTGGGTGAAATTCCCACTGAATTGAGAATTTCATTTTCCCATCTGGGAAAAATGGGCATCACTTTGTGGAGTTGGGATGAAGATTAAATTATGCATATGTGTGTGTGTGTGTGTGTGTGTGTGTAGATCATGTAGCACATGGAAAGCCCTTACATGTTTGAGTTTTATTTCCTGTTCCTGTTCTCTTAAATCAGGGTTGGCATCTTGGGCAGGGTAATTCTTTGTTTTAGGGCCTGTCCTGTGCATTGTAGGACATTTAGTGGCATCCTTGGCTTCTACCCACCAGGTGCTAGTAGCTCTACCCCCAGCACAAGTTATGATAAACAAAAATGTCTTCTCACATTGCCAAATGTGCCCTGGGGTGGAAGGCAAAATTGCTCCCAGTTGCAAACCACTGCTTTAGAGAAAATGCCAGACATTTATGCCTAAAGCTGCAGACCCCAACATCCACCTTTGCACTTCACTTCCCAATTCGTATTGCAGGGTGAGGTGTCAGAGCCCCAGCATTGAGAAGTAGTCAACTCGTGGGTTGGTAAAAAGAATTTACCAACCACAGTATATGCTTGAAAAAGGAAGGTTTATTAGAAAGAATGCTGCAGAAGGGTGCAGCGAGGCACCTCAGTGATTTTTCCTTAGGGGTATTTATGGACCTTAAAGTGGGAGCTTAAGGGTAATTTGGACCATATTAGCCACATATGTCATGATAAATGATTACATTTGTAGACATTTTGGTGCCTTAATGTCAGCAAGGGCTGCACAATGAGTTTCAGCATGGCATTCCAGAGATGCATAGAAATTCTAGTTTTACTTGTAAGTTTTTTTGGCGGAGAAAGAAATCTGGAACCGGATGCTTGCTTAAGATACTAGAGAAGTCTAATTACTTCTAATTTTCCCCAGGTAAGGAATTTTGCCTTCAGATGGCCTGTTTGATAGTCACCAAGTGGTCTTTGCTGTCTTTTAAATTCCTTGGGTTAGGAGTTTTTGTCTCGGGGCCTGTTCAGTGGTCATCAGGTGATTTTATTCTCCTCACATATGATTCCTTTTCCCTAGGTTTTTGCCTCCTAAAACAGCTGACATGAGGAGGAAAGTAGATACCAATGCCAATTTTGTAGCGCTAGCATTGCAGAAAGGAAAATCTGCATAGCCTCCTCCCTCCTTCCATCTCTGAGAACAAGCCCAGTCCTGCCCTCTTAACTACCTCTAGTGATTTCAGCAGAGTGGGACTGTTGATCCACCCTGGCGTAAAAAACAACAGGCTTGGCCAGATCTGATAGGGCAGAGAAACCCGAGCCTTTCCCCTGTGCCTTTCACATGGGCCCCAGCTGGGGATTGAGGGTCATGGCTTTGGTGGCTCTTAGCTGCAACACACTGGTTATTGCCTGAGGGAGAGGGGGAAGGGGTTCTGTTTCCAGAGGCTGTTTCAGAATTTCACAATACAGGAGCCATGGGCAGAGCAATCTGATTTTGGTAGAAACTGAATTGGCTTGATAAGCACATAATTGACCCGTAGATTGTGTTATATGACTATAAAAATATCTTAGTTTTCTTTAAAAAAAAAAAGACAAAAAAGGTATTTATTTACACTTTATATAAAATTGAGAAAAAAAATGTTTATGTTAAATATTATGGCCAGGCGGTGGCTCATGCCTATAATCCCAGCACTTTGGGAGGCTGAGGCAGGTGAATCACCTGAGGTCAGGAGTTCAAGACCAGCCTGGCCAACGTGGGGAAACCCCATCTTTACTAAAAATATAAAAGTTAGCCAGGGGTGGTGGTGCATGCCTGTAATCCTAGATACTCAGGAGGCTGAGGCAGGAGAATCCTTTGACCTGGGAGGCAGAGGTTACAGTGAGCTGAGATCACGCCACTGCACTCCAGCCTGGGTGATGGAGCCAGACTCTGTCTCGAAAGAAAGAAAAGAAAAGAAAAGAAAAGAAAGAAAGAGAGAGAAAGATTATAGTGGTAATAATGATTTCATCTGAGGCTGGGACATTTTTTCAGCATTAGTCTACAATCAGACCCTGTGGGGTAGTACTGGCATGGTTCTTTGACACTCTATTTTACCACTTTCTCCTTTGTTCATTTATTGACCATCTTGCTATTTCTTTTTTTTTTTTTTTTTTTTTGAGGCGGAGTCTCGCTCTGTCGCCCGGACTGGAGTGCAGTGGCCGGATCTCAGCTCACTGCAAGCTCCGCCTCCCGGGTTTACGCCATTCTCCTGCCTCAGCCTCCCGAGTAGCTGGGACTACAGGCGCCCGCCACCTCACCCGGCTAGTTTTTGTATTTTTTAGTAGAGACGGGGTTTCACCGTGTTAGCCAGGATGGTCTCGATCTCCTGACCTCGTGATCCGCCCGTCTCGGCCTCCCAAAGTGCTGGGATTACAGGCTTGAGCCACCGCGCCCGGCCCCATCTTGCTATTTCTTGAACACCAAGCTCCTTCAGGGCCTTTGCACTTGATGTTCCCTTTTCCTAGAACATACCCTATCTTAGTCTGGTCGGGATGCCATAACAAAATAGCACAGACTGGGTGGCTTAAATGACACCAACTTATATCTCAGTTTCTGGAGGCTGGAGGTCCAAGATCAAGGTGCTGGCAGAGTAGGATTCACTCTGAGGCCTCTTCTCTTGGCTTGTACGGAGAGGAAGGTGAAGTGATGGGACACTCTAGTGTTTCTTCTTATGCAGACGCTGGTCCTGTTGAATCAGGGACCCATCCTTGTGACCTCATTTAACCTTAATTACTTTTTTTAGAGGCCCCATCTCCAAATACAGCCACGCTGGGAGTTAGGGCTTCAGCACATGAAGTTTGTGGGGACACAAACATTCCTTTCATAACACTCCATGTTAGACCCTCACCTATCTTTGTCCCTACCTTGATTCAGCTCTTGGCCACTTACAGTACATCTTCTCCTGTTTTCCTGTCACTCTCTTTCTCCTCTGCTTTCACTGCCTAGCGCTACCTATAATTATTTTATATTTTAAAAAATTGTGCTTATTGTCTATCCCTACCTCCTAGGTTCGTATTAAGGATTATACGAGCTAGCCTAAATAAACTATTCATTCAACAGATGTCCATTAAGTGCCTTCAATGTGCAAGTCACTACCGTAGGTTCTAGAGTTACAATGGTGAAAAAAAGGCAAACGTCCTCTCTGCCTTCACATAGGTTATAATATTATGGGAACATTCATTGAACACTTACCAAGTGCCAGGTATGGTACTGAGAGTTCACTTAGACTATTTTGTTTGGTCATCAAAAAAAAAAAAAAAAATCCTATGAGGGAGGTCCTATTGTACTAAATTTACAGAAGAGACAATTAAGGGCCTGAATTGATGAGCCACTTTTTCAAGTTCATCACTAGTTCAAGGTCTAACTAGAGCTGGATCTTGCAGTCTGACTTCAGAGCTGATGCTCTTGACCGGCCCGCTAAACTGCAAGTAGAAGGCACGGTACAGCACAGAGCACATTTGAGGAAATGAAACAAAGTCATATATGGCTGTAACCTCAGCGTTGGAAGACATTTGGCACTGATTATTCTCATTCACCGTGAGTATTCTGCACCCACAGATGCACTCCACTATAAACAAATTTGCATATAAAACTTGTATGTACAAGATAGATATTTTGAGGAATTATTAAGAATGTTATTAAAAATCATTGCTGTGGGATTCCTTTACTTTAGAGTGTGCAATAAAAAAACACAATGGGGCTTCAGAGGTGGACAGACCTGGTTTCAAATCCTTATTTTACCACTTAATGTCTTTGGAACCTTGGGCAGCTTCTGAGACTCAGTGTTCTTATCTGTGAAATGGGGATAATAATACCTAGTTCACAGAGTTCTAAAATATCCCTGCAAATACAGGATACTTAATAAAAACTAGCTACCATTTATTATGTTATCATTTTCACAGTGCATTCAAACTATTATTTGGGTTTTAAAAATACTGACTTTACAGAAACATCTGTATTACATAAAGTGAGGCCAATGTGGAAGAGTGAGTTGCATAAATTGATCACTTAGAAGCAGCTTCTTTTCCATCAGTTCCCCTGAGCACCTCTAGGTAATCCCATCAGTCCCCAATTCCCTTTCCCCAAAAGTATCTTTGGGACTGGTGCCCTGCCAAAGTTCTGGGGGGTCGGAGGAATCCAGGTCCCTTGGCCTAGTGTGTGACTCTTTTCTTTTTGCTTTCTGTTTCGACAGGAGGGAGTCTGCGCCAGTGTTAGTAGGTTGGGTAAGAAAGTAGTGAGAAGAGGGAAAAAAGAAAGATGTGAACTCATGTCCAAGCCATTCCAGTTCTCATTGGAGCTACAGAAACTAACTCCTTTTGATCAGGACCAAAAAAAAAAAAAAAAACATTAGAATCTCACCATCATTGGGCTTGTCAGACTGCATGGTACCCTGCCTTTTTTTCTTTTTCTTTAACTTTTAAGCTCAGGGGTACATGTGTAGATTTGTTATGTATGTGTCATAAGTACCCTACTTTTGTCTATGGGTGTGTAGAAAGCAACTGTGGGTTTCTTTTTTTTTTTTTTTTTTTGAGACGGAGTCTCACTCTGTCGCCAGGGCTGGAGTGCAGTGGCCGGATCTCAGCTCACTGCAAGCTCCGCCTCCCGGGTTCACGCCATTCTCCTGCCTCAGCCTCCCAAGTAGCTGGGACTACAGGCGTCCGCCACCTTGCCCGGCTAGTTTTTTTTATTTTTTAGTAGAGACGGGGTTTCACAGTGTTAGCCAGGATGGTCTCGATCTCCTGACCTCGTGATCCGCCCGTCTCGGCCTCCCAAAGTGCTGGGATTACAGGCTTGAGCCACCACGCCCGGCCGCAACTGTGGGTTTCATCTGCCCAATATCCATTCTTACTTCTTGGAATAGTAATTTGATTTTTTTTTTTTTTTGGTGGGGGTGTGGGGAACAAACCTCCTACTCTCAGGCAGGTAAGTGTGTGACCAGGCCAGGCAATCAGCATGTCCTGTTTCTCTGGTCACAGTGATTCAAAAATGGCAATGTGAGCCAAAGTTGGGCCCAGAAGGCTCAATTTTGATGCTTTTACTAGTCTTTTTTTCCCCCAGGGATGCTAAACTATGAGGATGAAAGCTGCTTCTCCTGCTTTAACCCTCTGGAGAGAGCTTTCCTTGGAGTGGAGCCAATGAGACAACAGTAAAACCAACCAGATGAGAGACCCATGCTCATAATACCATTTGAATTCTTCCGTCTTGTTTTCAGTTATTTGAGGCAGTAAACCCAGTTCCTCTGGGTTTTGTTGGTGGTATTCTTTTGTGTTTGTTAAGTCAGTTTGATTTTGGTTTATGACACTTGGAATCAAAAGAGTTCTGCGTCATAGATCTGACTTTCTGAAAGTGGAGTGTGTGGAGGAGGCAGCCAAGATGGGAGGGGGTCTGAAAGCCCATGCCATAGCATGAACTCTTAGGGTGCCTAGCAGTGTTAGGCCTGAAGGAGAGGAGATTTCCTGTCTAAAGGAACTGTCACTTGGCAGCCTGTCTAGTCTGGTAGGTGTGCTCCCAGGGAGGCAGAAGTAGACCAACGAACCGGGCAAAGTGGCTCACGCCTATAATTCCAGCACTTTGGGAGGCCAAGGCGAGTGGATCACTTGAGGTTAGGAATTTAAGACCGGGCTATCCAACATGGTAAAACCCTGTCTCTACTAAAAATACAAAAACTAGCCGAGTGTGGTGGCGGGTGCCTGTAGTCCCAGCTACTCAGGAGGCTGAGGCAAGGGAATCACTTGAATCCTGGAGGCAGAGGTTGCAGTGAGCTGAGATTGCCCCACTGCACTCCAGCCTGGGTGACAGAGCAAGACTCAAAAAAAAAAAAAAAAAAAAAAAAAGACCAAGAAGAGGAGGTTAAAAGGAGCAGATTCTAAGGATGTTACTTCCAACAGTAATTGCTGGAGTAAAGATGGGATTTCCAAGTCTGGGAGGTTACTAGAGCTGTCTGAGGGGAGCTGGACTGATCTAGCCAGAAATGTGACAAAACTGGGAGGGGCACATTTGGACTGACTTTGAGCTCCCTTTCTATTTTGGGAGTTTCTGGTGGAATGCAAAAATGTTTGACAATATCATTGAGCCTGGAATATGTATAACTAAGCCAATATTTCACTAATACAAGGTCCCTTTGTAAGGACTGTGTCTTGTTCCCTCCTCCAGCTTCAGTGGTAGCATAGGGCAGGAAGAAGCCGGGTAGTGTGGCAAAGGCCCGAGGGTCTAATCCTGAGTTGTCATTTGCTAGATGAGTGCCCCTGGGCAAGGAACTTCCTCTCGGTGAGGTTGAGTGTCCTCTGTGTAACATGGAGCCCCTGTTACCCACATTTAGGGTGGACCCAGGCACTGGCCGTAAGGCATGTAAAGCACTTGCCAGATGCGTGGGCCCTGCTCTGTAAATGACAGTTGTTATTATAGGTGTTTCACACCTGCTTATGCAGTGGATGGGCAGAGGTGTCAGGGAAGCACTGAAAAGACAACTCCTGACAACTGACAACTAGTTTCACAGAGGAGCTGGGGTGAGGGCAGCTGGGTGCTGCTCTTGCTGCAGGACCCAGCGTCCTGGTTCCTGCTGCGTTTGTGATTTTTGTCCTTGGGAATTCTAGTTTTTCCTTCCTGATTAAGTTGGACCCAGTTAAGCTTCCCTAAGAAGCAGAGTCTGACGCAGGGACTCATGTTCCAGTGATGCACTGGGTCAGTGCTCTGAGGGGGAGGGGAGGAAGCAGGACCAACTACCTAATTTGTGAGGTCTAGAGCAAAATGAAAATGAGGGACCCCTTCAAGAAAAAAAAGAGGAAAAAAGAGTGTCTTTTTCTTCCTCTCAGAAGCATGGGGCCCTTCTGAACAGCTGACCCTATGTAACTGCATGGGTCTGATGCTCGTGAATCCTGCCCAGGGATGAGAGAAGGGGATAGGGCAGGGAGAAAAAGCTAAGCAAGAATGCTGTCTCACCCAAAGACTAACTTCGGTCTGATCCCATGGGGAAACTGAGTGCAACATACACCACAGTGTTAGTCTCTACTCTAGGCAAGGGCCTGGCCTCTGGTACTTCCAGACCCTGCAGTCATTGACCGTGGTCTTATAGGCTATGTAGGGTACAACTTCCCTAGAGAGATGGCTCCTACTTGGCTGAGGGCAATTCTCCAGTGAAGGGAGCAGTTATCAGGTGTTATCAGCTAACACAGAAGCTGGGAGTAAGTACCCAGGTCCAGGAAAGGGCATCTGAATTGGGCACCAAAAGCAACCACTATAATCCACTTCTTTTTTTTTTTTGAGACGGAGTCTCGCTCTGTCGCCCGGGCTGGAGTGCAGTGGCCAGATCTCAGCTCACTGCAAGCTCCGCCTCCCGGGTTTATGCCATTCTCCTGCCTCAGCCTCCCGAGTAGCTGGGACTACAGGCGCCCGCCACCTCGCCCGGCTAGTTTTTTGTATTTTTTAGTAGAGACGGGGTTTCACCGTGTTAGCCAGGATGGTCTCGATCTCCTGACCTCGTGATCCGCCCGTCTCGGCCTCCCAAAGTGCTGGGATTACAGGCTTGAGCCACCGTGCCCGGCCTATAATCCACTTCTTGCATCAATTCAAATCGACTTGCTTCTCACGTGAATTTTCCCCATGCCTTCCCAGGATTCCTGGTTGGTCACAATTCCCGGAAACCCCGGGGAGGGCGAGTAGGAGAAATCACAGCACTCATTTCTGCAGTTGTTTCCCCTGGCATCACAGATACTCATCATCTTTTTCCTTCACCACTATATGAGGTTTCCCACCCCTCTGACTGGCATATCTGCTCGTCTGAGTGGCTCTCCTGGTGGGTGTGAGTTCCTGGTTACCATGCCATTGTCAGGCCGTGGTTGCTGTTTCTATTCACAGCTATACCAGGGCATAGGCACACACAAGATGCCATGGAGCACCTGAGGGCCAGGCATGTTTCTTCCTGCTCCTGTGATGTAGCAGCAGTCCTACCTCTTCCTTATCATCAGGGACATTTACCTCTGCCAATGTGGCAATTCCTTTCTGTGTCTGCTTGTCTCTGGCCCAAAGAACCCAAAGCGACCAGGTAGCTGTAACTTGAAGTTTAGTGGGACTCTTACTGTGCTCCTTGGTGGAAACATTTCCCCACTGTGTAAACAGGACTTCTAGACATGCAGAGAGTACAATTTCAAAAACAGAAAGCATAAATTCCCTGAGTGAATCCCTGAGAGTGGTGTCATTCTTTGTCTGAAGACCCATATTTCCTGCTTGTGGGGGACATGATACCATACAATGGCTACTGTTTTAAGGTATACGCCATGCCCCATACACACAGGGTTTAAATCTCTAAGCTGGTGTTTCAGTTGCACCTTCAAGTGGCCATTCCATCACTCCATCGGGCTGGCAGCTTTTGGATGGTGTGGCACATAGTAGGACTTCATGGGCCCACCATAGCACCTGCTTTGCTTTAAGTCTGCTTGTTAAGCAATATTATTCAGGACCCCATGCGGGTAGATCAGACAGCCTATGAGCCCTTAGATGGTTGTACTGGCTGAGACAGTGTGGGAAGGAAAGGCAAACCCATTCTTGGAGTTCTGTAACAGCATCTCCTGCAGAAAACAACCACCATTGAGCTTCTCATGACACTGTTGGCTCCTTGCCCACACATTTCCTATCTCCTTGGTCAATGGAGAGCCCTCCTGACCTTCCCAGGGACATGGTCAGCTGGTGGGTTTTTCTGTCTCATTCAGGAGGCCCTTTCTAGCATGCCCATTTCTCTGAGCTTTTTCATCCTTCCCTCCACTTTGCAGTGGTAGTTCTGACATCTCTACTTTGTTCAGTGTGGGTCATTACTTTTTCCATCTTTTAAGAGTCATCCGGGCAGCACATCTGAAACATCCCCTGGGGCCCTTGCCAGGGTGTTAGATCCTGTGACACTGGAGAGAGTCTCTGCACATCAACAAACTCTACCTTACCCAGTTAATATTTCACCCCCCTCGAGGCATCCCCCAGAATCCTCCACAGTCACTCCCACCCCACCCCGCCACTGCAAGTTTGGGGGCTTGTACATGTTGGTCAGGTCTGATATATAATCCCTTTCTTTCCAGAGGAGGCCCAGTGTTTCCTGTGTTGATCCGGGCAGATACTTTTCACCTGGGTTATCAGTTTGGTGGCTAGGAGAAGAGCTGGGGCCAATCCAGAGGGAGGGCAGCATTGTTTTATAAGGCACCTACCCTATTTAAGGCCTCTGCATGGTATTCCAGTAAGATGCATGGAGGTGGGGGTTTCATCATCCAGCAGGGGTTACAGGGACACTTCTGCAGTTTCAAAGAGTTCAGGAGTACCTGGAGATTCAAAGTTCTTAAGTTTATACCTTTAAATAGCTCCTCCTTAGGTTCAGGGCCTCCTCTTTCGGTATTAGAGCCTTGTGTTTGGTATAAAGACACATGCTTTGCTGGTAATTGGCATTTGTTGAAGTCCTGCCACTCTTATAATGCAGTCCTGTGCTTGTTCTTCAACTGTGCCCACCGTCCAGCTGCAGGGGATGACGGTCTCCTTAAATGCTGCCAAGTGGGCCACTGACTCTTAGACTTTGCTTTAAGTTGTTGTCCAATGGGTCCATCATTTTTCTCTTCAACAAACCAGCACTGCTTAGCAAGCCACTGAGTTCCACACTCTGTTTGTTCACAGTCCCCCTGCCCCTGACCTTTCAAATGCCAGAGAGGCCATATCAGCTCATGCACCCCTTCCAATGTTACCTGACCCTGTTCACCAAGAGCGAAAGTCTTAGCCCCCCACGCACTGTGGCACACCAGGGACTCTCAATAGTGCCAACAATGATGAGTGCTTACTGCCATCTTGTCAGAGAGGGACCTAACCACAGAGTTTGCTTCTCAGTCACTCCTGGTACCAATCGTCTTGGGTTGGTTTTCCTAAAAGCAAAGCCTGAGATGGGGATTATTGTTAAAGGGTTTTTTTTTTTTGCATTAAAAAAGGAGGGGGGAGTGAAGGAAACAAGATAAGACTGGTGAAAACTAAGCTTTTCAGAATGTGGCTTCAGTGGGAATCTGGTTTTAGCCTGGTTTCCCTGTGACTCTCTGGAGCACAAATGGTGCCACAGAGATGGTCCCAACTTGAGGTAAGGTAGCCTGCCCTTTTCTGTCTCCCAATGCCAAGCAGTCCTTGGCCCCCTCTCCTGCCAAGGAGCACAGATTGTATTGTTCCTTTCTTCTTCAAATCTGTCATAGGAGAAAGGAGATCCTCTGCCTCAGGGTACAGAAGCTCCAAGAAGAGGTTTGGCCTTTGGCCCAATTTCTCTGGAAAACGCTTTCAGGTTTGAAGACATTTTAATTCATTGTGATACCACGTCACTGATATGCTGGGATGGTTCTTGGCATGGGGACAATGAGGAGGTCTGGCAAATGTGGCTGTGGAGCCAGGTTTGCCCTGTGGGATCAGTCCTATAGTTAGATAATCACAGACACCACAGGGAATGTGTTTTTTTCTCTCGATTCCTGGGATGTTCAGTACATCTTCAGTAATTATTGACTGAGTTAGAGAATCAACATGAAACCTGAAGAACTTCGGGTATAAGAACCAATTTTATGCTTTTCAACCAGATGTTCTGGGTAGGCAGGAGAGGCAGGGATAGCAGGGAAGGAAGAGTGTATAGTGTTCAGAGCCTGCTCCTATAGGCCTGGGTTGAAATCCCAGTGATGATTCTTAGCAGCAGCATGACCTTGGGCAAGTGACGACTTCTCTGAGCCTTGGTTCCCTCTTCTGTTAAATGTGGATGAGAGCTACATCTACTTCATAGAGTTGATATGAGGATGAAATGAGATAACACATGAAATATACTTACGGATCATGCTAGGCATCTACTGACTCCTGAGTAAATACTATATTATTATTATTATTATTTTTTTTTTTTTTTTTTTTGAGACAGAGTTTCGTTCTTGTTGCCCAGGCTGGAGTGCAATGGTGCTATCTCGGCTCACTGCAACCTCTACCTCCTGGGTTCAAGCTATTCTCCTGCCTAAGCCTCCTGAGTAGCTGGGACTACAGGCACTCACCAAGCCTGGCTAATTTTTGTATTTTTAGTAGAGATGGGGTTTCACCACGTTGGCCAGGCTGGTCTCGAACTCCTGACCTCAGATGATTCACCCACCTCAACCTCCCAAAGTGCTGGGATTACAGGCCTGAGCCACCACATCCGGCCATATTTTTCATGAGACAGGGTCTTGCTATGTGGCCCAGGCTGATCTCAAACTCCTAGCTCAAGCAGTCCTGCCTCTACCTCCTGAGAATTCTGATATTGATAATGAAGTGTTATCTGAATTTCTGGGGGCAGTGGGGATTCTGGAGGCAGCATGATAGAGTGGAAGAAGCCAGTACCTTGAAGTCAGAATTGGCTTATATTTCTGACTCTACTACTTTCTGGCTGTGTGACTATGGACAACTTACTTCCCTTCTCTGAGCCAAGGTGTTCTCGTCTGCCAAGAAAGAGTCTTATACCTGTATTGCAGAATTTTGGTGAATGAAGCATCTAGCCCAGGTTATAGCTCACAATTGGCACTCAAATAATGCCAATTATCTTTCTTCTTCTCATTTTACAACTACATATTTAGCCCACACCTCTGTCTACTCACATGTGGCTTGAGGCCAAAGCTGGCAGTTAGCCTTTTAAGTTTCTCAAGGATAGGAAGGTAGGGCCTGCAATGAATGAGAGCATTCATTAAATGCTAACTTTAGAAGGCAAAGTCCTCCTGCATTCCAGGAAGCTATGTATTAATTGGAACAGAAATATGCAGGATGAAATAAACAAAGACAAGAGACTTGAAACTGCCATCTTAACAGCAGGAGGTGTAACCAGTCCTTAGGAATGTCTGCTTCTCCTAATCCTTAATTTTGACGATGATGAAAGGAGGGAAGATGACAGCAGCTAGTACTTATTGAGCACTTATTCTTTTCTAGGCAAGGGGCTACCACTTGACATGCCATTTTTTTTTTAATATTCTTAAATGAAGGAGATATAACCATCCCTATTTTACAAATAAGGAAAGTGAGTCACAGAGAAGGAAACTTCCAGAGTCACTAGCTAGTAAGAGGCATGCTGAGATTAGGATAGAAGATGGCCTGAGTACAGAGCCCCAGATCATAAGCAGCACCCCACTATATCACATGCACTTTCCTAGAGTCAAAGCGCAAAGCAAATGCCCTGTGAGAGGGCTTCTTAGAGAAATATGGAATCTGTTACCACTTTTATAAAAAGGTGTTTTACCTATCAGCTATACATCTCTCCTAAAGGGAATAATTTTTGAAAATCTTTCATACTGTTCTTAAGAGGTTCTTTTTTTTTTTTTTTTTAGACAAAGTCTCACTCTATTGCCCAGCAATTCTCCTGCTTCAGCCTCCCGAGTAGCTGGAATCACGGGTGCCTGCCACCATGCCTGGCTAATTTTTGTATTTTTAGTAGAGATGGGGTTTCACCATGTTGGCCAGGCTGGTCTTGAACTCCTGACCTCAAGTGATCCGCTTGCCTCAGCCTCCCAAAGTGCTGGGATTACAGGCCCTAAGAGTTTTTTTAATGAGTGAAAAAATATCTATTTCATATGGTTAATAGACTGGACACCTACAGTGGCTTCTTAGTCATATTGAGATATTACTATCTCAGTCGTGAGAAGAAAAAAAATCACTTAGAAAAAGGAAAAGCTTAGGAGTGTCATCTCTGGTTACTAGGAAGGATTGTTTTTCTATTTTACATTTTCTAAAAATTCTGTGGGTTTTGTTTCTGATGTCGGTAATCAGGAAGCAAAAAGTTAAAGACAGCTGCGGTAAAGGATCTTCTATGTTGTGAGCAATTAGAGATCTATAGCTGTATGGAAAATAAAAACTTAGAGAACCAAATGATGCAGACTGTGGGGCCCAAGAACCTTAGAAGCTTTTCTTGTCTGTCAAGATAGGCTAAAGCCATGAACAAGTGTGCCTTTAGAACAAGAAATTTTCACTAGGACATTCACAGCATTCTGATGACTGAAATCGCTTCAAGTCCAGTGAATTATTCTTTTTTTTTTTTTTTTTTTTTTTGAGATGGAGTCTCGCTCTGTCGCCCAGGCTGGAGTGCAGTGGCCGGATCTCAGCTCACTGCAAGCTCTGCCTCCTGGGTTCAGGCCATTCTCCTGGCACAGCCTCCCGAGTAGCTGGGACTACAGGTGCCTGCCACCGTGCCTGGCTAATTTTTTGTATTTTTAGTAGAGACAGGGTTTCACCATGTTAGCCAGGATGGTCTTGATCTCCTGACCTCATGATCCACCCGCCTTGGCCTCCCAAAGTGCTAGGATTACAGGCCTGAGCCACTGTGCCCGGCCTCCAGTAAATTATTCTAGAAGCCATAGCATGAGTACAAAGTGACCCAGTTGTGAATATTCAGGGCTGGGAAGCCACAAGGGGAAATTGATGTTGGGGACAATCTGTAAGAGCAATAGGTTCACATACAGATGAAAAGCCAGGGAGAACGGTGGGCTGCTTCGCACCAGCTAGTTTTCTGTATGTCCCCAGAATGTCTAATGTCTTCTCACAGTAGAGCTCTTAAAGAAAAGCTCTGTTACCTTTTGTTGAAAATTCTGGGCTCAAATGCTATAATTTAAAGAAAAAGCTAATATGCCCAATACTGACCTTTGCAATACTAGGATACAGCAGGGAATAGGGTTATATCTCTGCTGTCATAAAGTTTACATTCTAGGTATATATCATTTTTGTTAAGTCAATAGAGATTGCATTACACAAACTAGATAAATATTCCCTTTATTCAGCCAAAAAGTGTGTTACAACACTTTTTTGCAGTGATGTGATCATAGCTCACCATAGCCTTGAACTCATGGGCTTAAGTGATCCTCCAGCCTCAGCCTCCTGAGTTGTTAGGATTACAGTTGTGAATGACCACACGTGGCCCTCTTTTTTCTTTTGTAATTAGCTTTTCTTTCTCGTTAATGAAGTGCTTCAATTTTTGGCATTTGCTTAGTTTTCAAGGTACTTACTGCTTTTTGTTCCCAGTGTTTCTACAGATTTGTCAAATGCCTATCAATAAGATTTATAAATGTTCAAGACATCAGATCATCAATTCCATGCTTCTCCCTCTCTCCACACCCCTCAAGAGACCTCTCTTCTGCTTCCCTACATCTTCCTTCTCGAATCTAAGCAGCTGATACGTGCCACATATCTTGTGTGTTGGCCCTCTATTTTCTCTTCCACTGTGTTCCTGCACTCCTTATACATTCTTCATGCTTCCATAAGAAAGATTGTTGAGAGACCTTGCACAACTAAGTAGGTGGCTGGACTTCCCTCACACTTGATTGATAGCTTGGCTTTGCAGAGAGGTCTGGATTGAAAATAATTTTTCATAAGAATTTTGAAGCCTGTTGAAAAATCTGTCGCAATTATGGCTCCCTTTCCTTTATATGTGATTTTTTTTCTCTCTCTGGGTTCTTTTAGAATTGTTTCTGTAGCCAGTAAAGAGATATTTCACAATGATGAATCTTTGGGATGAGTCTTAAATTTGTTTTGCTGGACGCTTTGTAGAATTTTTCAATTTGAAAACTCATTGAATTCTGGGAAGCTTAATTTACAGCAAAAGCTCTGTTAATTGACTTCTACTTAATTGCCTTGCTAGATTAGGCCACGCCTTCTACATTTGTTGTAGTAATTATATCAATTAGTTAAATGTTATATCTACCAATTAATATGAGTATGAAAAGAGAGTTGTTACCATGAAAACAAAGCTGAAAACATTGGAAGAAATTGATGAAGGCAAGTTGCTTATGTAAAAAATGGAGAAAATAGAAATTCTAGAATAATTCAGCACTCAAGATTACTTCGAAGGTGGCTTTAAGTTCTTGCTCTTCTTTAAGTCATCGGCAAATTGAAAATCTAAAACAATACCACTATAGAAAACACACTGGCAGATACAGTTAGCAGACCCATACTAAAAAAAAAAAAAAGACTTGGCCTTGAATGAAAAGATTGGTGAGTTAATACACATTAATGTGGTTTAAGGTAAAGAGAAAGTACTAAAATACTAAAAGTGCAGAAAGCTGGCAGATACCACCTTAAGCAAGTGATCAAAGTTGACATCATGAATACTGGGTGGAGCTGACATCATGTACTTCCTGATGGGGTGCACTGAGCACCACACTACATCATTTCACTGGTACTTCTGCCAAAAAGGCAAACCTTCAACCTAATCACAAGGCCACATGAGATTAACACAAGTTGAGTGACATTCTACAAAATATCTGGCCTGCACAATTAAAAAATATCAAGGTCAAGAAGGCAGTGAGCTGGGCGCAGCAGCTCATGCCTGTAATCCCAGCACTTTGGGAGGCTGAGGTAGAAGGATTGTTTGAGGCCAGGAATTTGAGACAAGCCTAGGCAATACAGTGAGACCCCTGTCTCTACCAAAAATGAAAAAACAATTAGCTGGGCATGGTGGCACATGTCTGTAGTCCCAGCTACTCAGGAGTCTGAGGTGGGAGGATCTCTTGAGCCCAGGAGTTCAAGGCTGCACTGAGCTATGATGGTGACCCTGCATTCCAGCCTGGTAAGAGCGGGAAACCTTATCTCAACAATAACTTCAACAATGGGCTGATTAAAGGACACTAAAGAGGCATAACAAATAGATGTAATATGTAATCCTGAACAGTTTTAAAGAACATTTTTAGGACAACTGATAAAATTTGAATGTGGGCTATAGATGAGATAACAAATAGTATCATATCAATGATAAATGTCCTGATTTTGATAAATATACATGATTATGTATAATCCTTGTTCTTAGGAAATTCACCCTGATGTATTTAGGAGTAAAGGAGAATAATGTCTCCAACATATTTTCAAAGAGTTGAGACAGATGATATAAAAAAACAGGATTTTAAAGCAAAGCAAATGGGGCTACATAGAAACAATAGGTGAATCTGGGTAAAAGGTATACAGAAGTTTTTTGTATTGCTCATGCAACTTTGGGGTAAGACTGCAATGATGTAAAACCCAGAGTTGCAAAAATGCTTAAGGTAAATATTTATTATGCTAATCTACTCTGACTAACTACTTAAATAATCTAATTTTCTCTGAACTGACCAACCTTGGACCTTCCAGGGCAGAGTAGAGTATGGTGCCACGAGTGAATGTTTGGGATCAAAGGTTGAATGTGGGAGAACAGAGCAATGAGATTGAAGAGAGAGGCAAAGACCAGATGGTAAAGATACTGTACCGAATTTAAAGGACTTGACCTTTGGTGAGCTGCTGGAATATTGTTAAGCATGGGAGTGATGTGAACCCATTTATATTTCAGAAAGATCACCTTGGCAACTGGAGTGCAGAATGAATAGGGGAGGGAAGGGGAAGATGCAGGATCGAGGCTACTGGAGTCATTGAAAGGAGAAATAATTGGGTCTTGCATTAAATTTGTGGCAGTAGGGATAAAATGAAGTGGAGGGATGCATGACCCTTCAGAGGTGGAATCATCAAACGGGTAACTGACTGAGGAGTGACCTGGAGGGAGTGGGAGCACTACACGCTGACTCCCAAGTTGCCTTCTTAGGTCACTGGGACATGGTGATACCATTAACCTAGTGATGCAGGATTTTTCTTGGTCACTCTGAGGGCCGGAAACTTCCGGTGGCGATGCCCCTCATGAGCCTTGCTGGAGTACGGGCCCATGGTAGGAGAGGCCCTGACTACTCTGGTGCGGATCTTGTGGTTGCAATGACTGCATGCTCAGCCCCTGGTGGGAGGAAGTATGTGAGTGAGCGAGTGTGGGGTCTGGCCAGCTGCTCCAGGAGCAGGCTCCATGTGGGGCTGTGGCTGGACCAGGCAAGTTGCAAGCGACTCCCATGGTGAACTCTGGTGTCCAGACAAGGGGAACGTGGTGGTCCCAAACAGGGGTGCCTGTGACCCTGAGGCCCCAGAGGGGATGTGACGATAGCTCTTTCAATCCCACCATCCACAGCCTGATGGATGGCAGTGTGTTAAGAGCTCTCTGTCAGTCTCATCACCCTGCTCTGGTCAGCGGCCCAGAGGCTTGTTCAGCTCCAGCACTGCTTCCTGTTGCATGGGGTGGCTGATGGGCTATGATGTTACTGCCTTCTTTGTAGGAACTTCAGCAGGGTCTTGAGTTCTTGTCCTGCATCCAAGAAGAATGAGGATATGCTGATAGCCACAGGTAAGCAAGGTGAAGAGTTTTTTATGGAGTGACAAAACAGCTTTCAGCAGCGAGGGGACACGAGGATGGTCTACCATCCAAAGTTGGGTGGTCTCTCTATGTCCCAGTGTGGCTGAGTTTGGGGTTTTTATAGGCACACAATGGGGGAGGTGTGGGCTGTAGGTAGCATTAGAAAAGGCAACATTTGATTGGTTCAAAGCCATTCAGAAAGAACCAACTGGGAAAGAGCAAGTAAATAGGAATGCAAGTTCTCACTCTGGTCCAGACTTCATCCCGAAGCAGCAGCTTGGTTTTCAGGCTTTAAACTGTCTTTTGTTTGAAGGTGGGGTTTTACCAGGGACCCATCGCTGTCTACCAAGGATTGCCTCCTGTCACTATCACTAGCAGGGACTTCAGTAGGAGACACAGAGTGGGGGTGGAGTGGGCAGGTAGGGCAAAGTGATAACTTCTGTTTAGATCATGAGGAACTGAAGGTTTACTGGACATTGGAGGAGTGAACATGAGGTTATCTGCAGGCCATCCTCTCCTCAGTTCATGGCACACCAAAAATGTGTATGTTAGAATTGATGAGTGTGAAACTTCTGCCAGATTTCTTTCTGGTTTAGCTCTACTGATTTTCACTCCCATCAGTAGTACAAAAGGATTTGTTGGCATTTCCCCACATCCTTGCCAACACTGGTATTTTCTGACTTCTAAATTTTTGCTAATCTGATGGATATATCTAATGTTAGTTTATATTTCATTGTTTGTAGTAAGTGTAGGCTTTTTTTTCTTTCTTTTCTTTCTTTCTGTTTTTTCTTTTTTGCTTATCAGCCAGTCAAGTTTCCTCTTTTGGAAATTGTCTAGGTATACCACTTGCTTTTATTTTTCTATTGGGTTTCCAGTTCTTTTCTTGGGGATTTCAAAAAAGTTTTGGAGTATTTCAGATAGTAACTTCTTATCAACTTTAAATACTACTAGTATCTTTCCTAATTTGTCATCTGTATATTTTGCCTGTAAAATCTCTAAGTTTGATGTAGTCAAAATGTAGGATTTTTTTTTTTTCCTAAAAGATGTGTGCTTTTATTGGTTTATCAGGTCCTTCGTCACAGGTCATGCAGATATTATTTTCTATTAATTGTATAGTTATACCTTTCCCATTTATGTCTTTAGTTTTTCTGTAATTCACCATTGCATATGGGGTATGCGAGCATCCAACCTTATTTTTCTAGGTAAACTGGTTTTCCCAACATAATCTCTAAGAAAATCTTTCCATTTTATTTGTTATTACATAACAAATTCTCATGGACCTATTTTTGAGCTCTCAGTTTTGTTCCATTGGTTTATTTCTTAACACTGAGGAGAGCAAAAATCACCTGGTGACCATACAGCAGCCATGGAGACAAAAACTCCTTATCTGAGGAATTTGGAAGTATAACGAAGGGAGCAAAGACCACCTGGTGGCCATCAGGTAGGCCATTTAGAGACCAAAAAGACTCCTTATTTGAGGAATTTCAGAAGTAATTAGGCTTCCCTATTATCTAAAGTCAGCACCTGGTTCCAGGCCTCTTTTCAACTTAAAATTTGTAAGTAACTAGAATTTCTATACATCTCGGAATGCACGCATGGCAAAACTCATTGTGCAACCCCTGCTGACATTAAGGCATCAGAATGTCTACAAATGTAATCATTTATCAGGTAAACTACCCTTCATCTCCTGCTTTGAAGTCCATAAATGCTGTTAAGAAAAATTCACCATGGTGGGCTCAGTTCTCTCTTGCTAAGGCACCCCCCTGCACCCCATCTGTAGTATTCTTTCTTTCTAATACAACTTTCCTTTTTCAAACCTATACCACTGTCAGTAAATCCTTCTTAACAACCTGTGAGTCGATCACTTTCTGATACCAGAGCTCTGACACCTCACCTGGCAAATACCACCACACTGGATTAATTATTGTGATTTTAAAATATGCCACCATATCTAGTAAGGTAAGCATCTCTTCCTTGCTCTTTTGTTCTTCCGAAATTTCCTTAGCTATTTGTAGACGTATATTTTACCAATCACTTATAGGAAACATACTTACTAGATGTTTTTAAAAATAGGCCAGGCTTGGGCTGGCTGCAGTGGTTTACACCTGTAATCTTAGCGTTTTGGGAGGCTGAGGCAGGTGGACCATTTGAGGTCAAGAGTTTGAGACCAGCCTGATCAACATGGTGAAACCCCATCTCTACTTAAAATACAAAAATTAGCCAGGCGTGGTGGCACACACCTGTAATCTCAGCTGCTTGGGAGACTGAGACATGAGAATCACTTCAACCCAGGAGGCAGAGATTGCAGTGAACTGAGATTGATCCACTGTACTCCAGCCTGGGCAACAGAGCAAGACTCTGTCTAAAAAAAAAAAATTAAAATAAATAAATAAATAAACAAAATAAAATAAAATAAAGGACCAAGCATGGTAGCTCATACTTGTAATCCCAGCACTTTGGGAGGCCAAGGTAGGAGGATCACTTGAGCCCAGGAGTTTGAGACCAGCCTGGGCAACATGGCATAACCCTGTCTCTACAAAAATTACCTGAGAGTGGTGACACGTGCCTATGGTCCCAGCTACTTGGAAGGCTGAAGTGGGAGGATCACGTGAGCCTGAAAAGCCAAGATGGTGCCACTGCAGTCCAGTCTGGGCAACAGAGTGGGACCCTGTCTCAAAAAAATAAAATAAAAATTCAATAGTCTGTCTCAAAGCAGTGAGTTTACTTTGATCGAAACTAAAATTAATATTATATATGGATTGATTTCTATGTTACTTCATATTTACTAAACTTTTTTATTTTTTCCTTTCCTGCCTTATATTAAATTGAATTTTGTTCTGTTTTGAAATGTATTGTCCTATTTTTAACTAATTAAGACAAACATGTATGCATGTCTTGTCTAACTTTTGAAAAACTTATCAGTATTGCTATCTTCTCCTCTTCTTCTTTTTCTTCTTCCCCCTCCTCCTTCTTTTTTAAATTTTAGAGGCAAAGTTTTGCTATGTTAGTTACCCAGGCTGGAGTGCAGTGGTGCGATCATAGCTCACTGCAGCCTCCAACTCCTAGTCTCAAGCAATCCTCCCACTTCAGTCTACCAAGTAGCTAAAACTACAGGTGCACAACACCACACCCAACCAGTTTGTTTTATTTCATTTTTTGTAGAGACAGCATTTTGCTGTGTTGCCCAGGCTGGTCTTAAACTCCTGGGCTCAAGCAGTCCTCCTACCTTGGCCTCCCAAAGTGCTGGGATTATGGGTATAAGCCACCAAGCCTATCGCTATCTTCCTTCTGAACAAGACAACTATGTTAGCATGCGTTCACTTCCCTATTCTCTCTCTCGGCCCCATTTCATTTCTCTCTCCCTGTCGCTTGCCCAGCTATGATAGTATTGTCTAGATTTTTAGTTTTGAATTGCTAGGGACTGTAATGATATTGATTTTTTTTTTCAGAAAGCATCCATCTCACCAATATAATTGTTAATTTTATGTGTCAACTTGGTTAAGCCACAGTACCCAGATATTTTATAAAAAACTAGTCTAAATGCCACTTTGAAGGCATTTTTTATATTTTTCTTTTTCTTTTTTCATATGCAGTGGCTAGTTACTAGATTGAAGATACTTTTTAGATTAACATTTAAATCAATAGTATACAGGAAGCACAAACTTTGCTATACTCAACTCTTCTGACACCAGATGTGTGGGAGTTTTTCCTACACCAATTCTGCAACTCTAGACACCAAAGGGGTATCCTAAAACTCAATTATAACACTATTCAGAATTAGTGCAGACTCCAAGGTTGAGAGCACAAGATTGCCTCCCACTTCAGATGCCAATTGCAATCTGAAGTGTCCCAAGGTTACCCACACTTCTGTCTGATTTAGCTATACATTGAGGGTCTACACAGCCCCCTTCTCAGCTTTGATAATTTGCTATGAAGGCTCACAGAGCTCAGAGAAACACTTAATGCTTACCGATTTGTTATAAAAGATGTGACCAAGAATATAGAATAGCCAGATGAGGAGGTACATAGGATGCTGTCTGGAACGGTTTCAAGTGCAGGAGCTTGTACCCAGGGTTTTAGGGCATGCCATCTTCCCGGTACCCTTCCAGCATATGGATGTGTTTACCAACCCAGAAGTTCTCTGAATCCTTTGATTAGAGTTTGTTTGTTTGTTTGTTTGTTTTTGAGACTGAGTCTTGCTCTGTTGCACGGGCTGGAGTGCAGTGGCACCATCTTGGCTCACTCTGCCTTCCGGCTTCAAGCGATTCTCCTGCCTCTGCCTCCTGAGTAGCCGGGATTACAGTTGCATGCCACCACACCTGGCAAAATTTTTTTGTATTTTTAGTAGAGACAGGGTTTTACCATGTTGTTCAGACTGGTCTCAAATTCCTGACTTCAAATGATTCACCCGCCTCGACCTCCCAAAAAGCTGGGATTACAGGCATGACCACTGCACCCAGCCTCAGTTTGGGTTTTTGTTTTTCGTTTTGTTTTGAGATGGGGTTCCACTGTGTTGCACAAGCTGGATTCAAACACCTGGGCTCATACGATCCTCCTGCCTCAGCCTCCCAAGGAGGTGGGACTATAGGTACACACCACCATGCTCAGTTTAGCAGTTTTATGAAGGCATGATTAATTAAGTCATTGGTCATTGGTGATTAAGCTCAATCTCCAGGCCCTCTCCTCTTTCTGGAGGTGGGGAGGTGGAGAAAATGGCCTGGAACTTCCGGCTCTCTAATCATATGGTTGGTTCCTTTGGTAAACAGTCCCCCTCCATCCTTAGGGGCTTTCCAAAAGTCACCTCATTAACATAAACTCAAGTGTGTTTGAAAAGGATTTGTGATAAATGACAAAAGACACTCTTTTAACCTTTCACAGAGTTTTAGCAGCTCTGTGCCAGGGGATGAAGACCAAAAAATATATTTCTTATTATATCACAATATCACAGGTTGACTTTGAGTCAAGCAGGTTACCTTCTATAATGTGGGTGGGCCTCACCCAATCAGGTGAAGGCCTAAAGGGAAAAAAATAGTGGTTGCTCCCTGAGGAAGGAGGAATTGCAACTCCAGACTACCTTAGGACTTGAACTGCAGCATATGTTCTTCCCTGGGTCTCTAGCCTGCTGACTTGTCCTACAGTTTAGATTTGCTAGCTCACATGATTGCATGAGACAATTACTTAAAATCTCTCTCTCGTTCTTCACACATGCACATATTTTCACACACACAAATCCTGTTGATTCTGTTTCTTTAGAGAGAAAACTTTTTTTCCTGAACTGTTAGAGAATGGTGTAACCCTGATTCTAATTCTACATGTAAGATTTAGGGTTTGGGCTCTCAAATCTGACTGGCTGGGTTTGAATCCTGTCTCAGTCACTTACTACATGATTTTAAAACATTTTTAGTTGAAACATAATATACATATAAAAATATGAGCAAGGCTGGGCATGGTGCCTCATGCATGAAATCCCAGCACTTTGGGAGGCTGAGGTGGGAGGACTGCTTGAGACCAGGAGTTTGAGACCAGCCTTGACAACATTGTGAGACCCTGTCTCTACCAATAAAAAATAAAAAAAAAAATTAGCGAGGTATGGTGGCATGTGCCTATAGTCCTCGCTACTAGGGAGGCTGAGGTGGAGGATAGCTTGAGCTCAGGAGTGCAAGGTTGCAGTGAGCTGTGACTGTACCAGTATACTCTAGCCTGGGCAACAGAGGAAGACCCTCTCTCAAAAAGGAAAAACGAACAAACATATAATAAGGGTACAGCTTAATGAATTTTCAAAACAGAATGCAAAAGGAGCATGATAAAAAACTAGAACATGACTAGCACCCAAGAAGCTACCCTTATGCCCACTTCCAGTGACTACTCATACTCAATAAAGGAAACTACAATTGCTGACTTCTAAAAAAAAATAGATATGCCTCACCAATTTTTGTACTTTATATACAAGGAATCATATAGTGTATATTATTGTATCTGCCTTCTTATGCTCAACCTTTTGTTTGTGAGATTCATTTATGTGGTTGTATGTAGTAGTTTTTTGTTGTATAGTATTTGTGTATAGTATTTTATTATGTGACACACTAAATTTTCTAATTCATTTTACTGTTGATGAGTATTTGGGTATTTTCCAGTTTCTGCTTGGTTTGCCATCATGAATAGAGCTACCATGAACATTCTAGTACATGGCTTCTGGTGAGCATAGGTGGGCATTCCTGTTGAGTATATAACTAGGAATAGAATTACTAGTTCATGAGGTATGCATATTTCAGCTTTAGTTAGTACTGCTAAACAGGTTTCCAAAGTGGTTGTGTCACTTTATACCCCCATCTCCAATGCATAAGAGTTTCAGTTGCGGCTGGACGTGGTTGCTCACACCTGTAATCCCAACATTTTGGGAGGCTGAAGCAGGAGGATTGCTGGAGCCCAGGAGTTCGAGACCAGCCTGGTCAACATAGGGAGACTCTGTCTCTACCAGAAAAAAAAAAAAAAAAATTAGCTGGGTATAGTGGTCTGTGCCTGTAGTCCCATCTACTCAGGAAGCTGAGGTGGGAGGATCCCTTGAGCCCAGGAGGTCAAGGCTGCAGTGAGCCGTAATCACTCCAGCCTCGGCAATAGAGCAAGACCCTGTCTCAAAAAAAAGTTCCAGTTGCTCCACAGTCTCGCTTACATGGGATATTTCTCCATCCTTTTCATTTGAGTTGTTCTCATTCTTTCCCCACCCCCAGCTTTATTAAGGTATAATTGGCAAATAGAAATTGTAGATATTCAAGGTATACATTGTATAATTGATAAGTAAAAATTATAGATATTCAAGGTATACAATGCAATGATTTGATATGTATATAGATTGTGAAATGATTACCACAATCAAATTAACATATCCGTGACCACCCATGGTTACCATTTTTTTTAAATGTATGTGTGATGAGGACACTAAAGATCTACTTTCTCAACAAATTTCAAGTAAACAATACAGTACTATTATCTATAGTTACCATGTTGTACATTAGGTTCCCAGAACTTATTCAACTTATCATTGAAAGTTTGTACCCTTTGACCAATATCTCCCCATTTCTTCCACCTCCAAGCCCCTGGTAACCACTCTTCTACTCTATGCTTGCATGAGTCTGACTTTTTAGGATTCTACATATAGGGAAGATCATGTAGTATTTGTCTAACCATTCTGTTTCTGCTGAATTTGTATCTTGTGTTTTTGTTTGCATTTTCCTGCAAGGTTGAAAGTTCCAAAACTGGCTGGTCATGGTGGCTCATGCCTGTAGTCCCAGCACTTTGGAAGGGAGGATCACTTGAGGCCAGGAGTTTAAGACCAGCCTGGGAAACATAGCAAGACCCTGTCTCTACAATAAGTAAAATAAAAAAAGAAAGTTTCAAAGTTGAATACCATTTCATCTGTTTATTAGACATCTGGGTATCCTGTTTTGGAAAGAGATTTTTTTGTACTTTTTAAAATTGGGTTGTCTGTTTCTAGTATATTAAGAAGTGGAAGCTTAGCCTATTTGAGGACTTCTTTTCTGATATTGGTATTTAAAGGTATATACTTCTAAGCATTGCTTTAGCTGCATCCCATAAATTTTGATATACTGTTGTTTTTATTCAGTTCAAAATATTTCTAATTTGTCTTGTGATTTCTTCTTTGACCTATAGATTATTTAGAAACATGGTTATTTTCCAAATATTTGAGGAATTACCACATTTCTTTCTGTTATTGATTTCTACTTTAATTTCATTGTGGTTGGGGAACATGCTTTGTATGATTTCAATCCCTTTACATTTGTCAAAACTTGTTTTATGGCCTAGCATCTGCATTAGGTTCTAGTTGACTCCCAAAAGCTTTGAGCTTATCTCTTTAGCCTCATGTACCCCTAACCTTAGGATTCAGAGAGTGTCTAATGAGGAAAATCAGGTATGTCTGAGGCTTTTCATGTTCCTGATTTTGTCACTCAAGCCTTACACATTAATGGAAAGCTTTGATCCAGTCTTCAGCCCATGCTCAGATTTGGCAACTGTCCCCAGGGGAAAATGTCAGTTGCCAATTTGACTATTCTCTGAACTATTCTCTTTTCTTGGGATTTTTAGTCCATCTGGTCCTTACCGTTTCCACAACCCTTTGACACCTTTAAAATGTGATTTTAAAAATTTACTTAGGTCTTTTGTGTTCTAAATAGATATATATATAATATATATATAATATATATATAAATAATATATATAATATATATTAATAATATATTATATATTAAATAATATATTATATATTTATATATATTATATATTAAATAATAAATATATATATAAATAATACATATATGTATATGTATTTTATAGAGATGGGATTTCACTATGTTGCTCAGCCTGGTCTTGAACCCCTGGCCTAAAGTGATCCTCCCACCCTGGCCTCCCAAAGTACTGGAGTTACAGGCATGAGCCACCGTGTCCAGCTTATTTAGGTCTTAATAGTTGCCGTTAGTGGCAGTGTAGCCTGTTTCAACATCCAATAGCCTGCCCAGAAGGGGAAGTTCTTTACTGTGCTATTTACTCACCTTTGCTTCCTGTGTGGCTTGCAGTGTTCCCCTGGATTTATTTCTCTTCTTGCTAGAATGCTACCTACAACAGTATTTTCATGGAGGATCTTTGGGTGGCACAACTGAAGCTTGTCGTGTAGATTAAAATTTTGGGTTTGATGTTATTTTCCTTTAAAGCTTTTGAAAGTATTGTTTCTTCTCATAATAGTATTTCCCACAATCATCCCAAATTGAAAACAACTTAAACAGAGAACAGATAAATAAACTTTGATGTATTTATACGACCAGATACTACATAGCAGTGGCTCTAACTGCTGATGATTTTGCCTCCCCAGGAGACATTTGACAATAACTGGAGGTATTTTTTCATTATCACAACTTACATGGGAGGGAGAGGATTGCTACTGGCATTCAGTTGGCAAAGGCTGGAAATGTGGCCGAATACCCTGCAATACACAGCATAGTCACTTACAACAAAGAATTATATAGCCCCAAATGTCAACAGTGCCGAGATTGAGAAACTGCTATACATCAATGGGAATCAATGAACTATTGCCACATAGATGGATCTCACACACAGAATGTTGAGCAACAGAAGCCTGATACAAAAGAGTAAAGACAGTGTGCTTCTATTTATGTAAGATTCAAAATCAGAACAAAACTGACTCTCGGAGTTAGAAGTCAGAATAGGGTTTTCTTTGGGGGAAAATGGTGACTGGAAAGGGGCAAGGGGGACTTGTTGGGTGATGGTAATGTTCTCTTTCTTGACATGGGGGTTAGTTACACAGATGTGTTCACAATGTGAAAATCAAGCTGTACTTTATGATGGGTTCATTCTCTCTCTTTCTCTGTCTCTCTCTACTCTCTCTCCCTCTCTTCCTCTCTCCCTCTCTCCCTCCCTCCCTCTCCCCCTCTCCCCCCTCTTCCCCTCCTTCCATATGTATAATACTTGAATAAATTTTTTCCAAAATCCCGTTGTTTGATTTTAAGAGGTGATCTGATCTGCTCTTTCTCTCTGGAAATGTTTACATTTTCTTTTTGCTTTTGATATTTTGAAATATTAATATAATGTGACTAAGAGTGAGTTTATTCTTACCTGTTTATCCCTCTATAAGATCTTTTAATCTAAGGTCTTTCTTTTTTTCTAATTGTGGGAACAAATTTCAGTTATTGTTTTTTTAAATGTTTTCTGCTGGGTGTGGTGGCTCACACCTGTAATCCTAGCACTTTGGGAGGCTAAGGAGGGAGGATTGCTTGAGGCCAGGGTTTGGTGACCAGCCTGGACAACATAGTGAGACCTCATCTTTACAAAAAATAAACAACATTAGCTGGGTATGATAGCATGCACCTGTAGTCCTAGCTACTCAGGAGACTGAGGTGGGAGGATTGCTTGAGCCCAGGAGTTCGAGCCTGCAAATGAGCTGTGATTGTGCCACTGCACTCCAGCCTGGGCAACAGAGTGAGATCCTACCTCAAAATAAGTAAATAAATAAATGTTTTCTTACCTATGTTTAGTTTTTTTTCTCCTTCTAGGCTTTTTAATTTTTTTTTGAAGACAGGATCTCACTGTGTTGCCGAGGCTTGTCTTGAACTCCCGGCCTTGAGCCATCCTCCCACCTTGGCTTCCCCAAGCACTGGGATTATAGGTGTGATTCACCACACCTGTTTCCCTTCTAGGATTTTTTTTTTTTTTTTTTTTTTTTTTTTTTACTATCTACATGCTGACACTTCTACTTCTCTCCTCCTTATTTCTTTTTTTTTTTTTTTTTTTTTTTTTTTGAGACGGAGTCTCGCTCTGTCACCCAGGCTGGAGTGCAGTGGCCGGATCTCAGCTCACTGCAAGCTCCGCCTCCCGGGTTCACGCCATTCTCCTGCCTCAGCCTCCCAGGTAGCTGGGACTACAGGCGCCGCCACCTCGCCCGGCTAGTTTTTTGTAGTTTTTAGTAGAGACGGGGTTTCACCGTGTTAGCCAGGATGGTCTCGATCTCCTGACCTCGCGATCCGCCCGTCTCGGCCTCCCAAAGTGCTGGGATTACAGGCTTGAGCCACCGCGCCCGGCCATCTCCTCCTTATTTCTTAAGTTCTTTTTTTAAATATACATTTCATACTCTTTAATCTTCAACTTTCTCTGGGTGATTTTCTTGACCCAAACGTCCATCTCACTAATTCATTCTTTAGATTTCTTCATTCTGCTGTTTACTCTGGTAAGTTCCTTTTTAAACACCATTATATTTTTCATCTGTTTTTTTTTTTTTTTGAGGCGGAGTCTCGCTCTGTCGCCCGGGCTGGAGTGCAGTGGCCAGATCTCAGCTCACTGCAAGCTCCGCCTCCCGGGTTTACGCCATTCTCCTGCCTCAGCCTCCCGAGTAGCTGGGACTACAGGCGCCGCCACCTCGCCCAGCTAGTTTTTGTATTTTTAGTAGAGATGGGGTTTCACCGTGTTAGCCAGGATGGTCTCGATCTCCTGACCTCGTGATCCGCCCGTCTCGGCCTCCCAAAGTGCTGGGATTACAGGCTTGAGCCACCGCGCCCGGCCTCATCTGTTTTTTTCACAGGTATATTTTGACCCATTGTTGCTCATTGTTTTTCAATATGCGTTTATTCTTTTTTTTTTTTTTGAGGCAGAGTCTCGCTCTGTCGCCCGGACTGGAGTGCAGTGGCCGGATCTCAGCTCACTGCAAGCTCCGCCTCCCGGGTTTACGCCGTTCTCCTGCCTCAGCCTCCCGAGGAGCTGGGACTACAGGCGCCCGCCAACTCGCCCGGCTAGTTTTTGTATTTTTTTTTTAGTAGAGATGGGGTTTCACCGTGTTAGCCAGGATGGTCTCCATCTCCTGACCTCGTGATCCGCCCGTCTCGGCCTTCCAAAGTGCTGGGATTACAGGCTTGAGCCACCGCGCCCGGCCGCGTTTATTCTTGAAACATTTTATAAACTGTGATCTCCTGGTTTGTCTTTGAAGATATTTATTGTGCTTGTTTTGAACTGTGACCCATCAGCTGTGCTTTACCGATTTTTAATGTTTTTCTTTC
The DNA here is from genome assembly GCF_009764315.1 of Trachypithecus francoisi. Classification (NCBI taxonomy): domain Eukaryota; kingdom Metazoa; phylum Chordata; class Mammalia; order Primates; family Cercopithecidae; genus Trachypithecus; species Trachypithecus francoisi. The sequence continues at coordinate 122,840,847 of NW_022681465.1, read as the reverse complement.
TTTTTTTTCCAAGACAAGGTCTTGCTCTGTCATCCAGGCTGGAGTGCAGTTGCATGATCACAGCTCACTGCAGCCTCAACCTTCCAGGCTCAAGTGGTCTTCCCACCTCAGCCTCCTGAGTAGCTGGGACTGTAGGTGTGCACCACTATGCTCAACTAATTTTTTAGATTTATTTTATTTTTTGGGATGGAATCTCTCTCTATCACCCAGGGTGGAGTGCAGTGGTACAATCTCGGCTCACTGCAACTTCTGTCTCTCAGGTTCAAATGATTCTCATGCCTCAGCCTCCTGAGTAGCTGGGATTACAGGTGCCCACCACCACTCCTGGTGAATTTTTGTATTTGTAGTAGAGACGGGTTTTACTATATTGGCTAGGCTGGGTCTGGAACTGCTGACCTCAGGTGATCCACCTGCCTTGGCCTCCCAAAGTGCTGGGATTGCAGGCACGAGCCACCATGTCCGGCCTTAATTTAAATTTTTTGTAGAGATGGTCTTGCTATGTTGCCCAGGCTGGTCTCAAACTCCTGAGCTCGAGGGATCCTCCCACCTCAGCCTCCCAAAGTGTTTTGATTACAGGCATGAGCCACTGGGCCCAGTCTCCGTTGTTTATTTTCCATCCTTTTGACTTTTTAAATAGTGTTTCTCCCACTCAGATGTTATTTTACTTTGTGAGCCCAGACACACTAGCCTTCCCCTGGGTGTCTCACCTGTCTGGTAATGTGTGTCCAGGGGCATGCAGGGACGGGGAAGAGTGGGCCATGGCTTGTGTTCGGCAGTGTTGAGCATGTGAGTATGTGCAGCAGGATGTGGGCCTCGGGTGATCTCTGGCCTTGTGGCCTGAACCCAGGCCTGCTTATTTCCCTATCCTTGGGAAGCCTTGCTGTGCTTTACCCTTGGACACTGCTGTTTCTAAGAGCTGTCATTTTTTTGGCTGAAATCTTGTCTCCTTGGCTAAGGGGATGAGGAGGAGTGGCCAGAACCAGGCATTCTGTGTATACCTGCTGTTCTCTACTCTTGAAGCCCTGATAGGCATGCAATTCCTCCCCATCCCATGCCCCCCACCATGGAAATGGGGGAGGGAAAAGAGTGTCTCTAAAATCCCTTACAGACAGTTCCTGAATTGGTGCCTTCCTGCCCTCTTATTTTCTGAGCTGTTTTCCATCCTACATTGGGACCCAACCATCTTCTGGCTGCCCAGGAGATAATAATAGTTTTTACATCATTTCCTCAGATTCATGAACCTTCCTGGCATCTTCATGATTTCTCCAGAATTGGACGAAGGGGAAGGAGCCAGCAGCCCTTGTTTATCACCTTGCCAGAAACCAGAGTGGTCATGAGTCTGGACTTTGAGAGCAGCCTCTTCATGGTCATGTGACCTTGGGCTAATCCCTGAAGTTGTCGGTGTCTCAGTTTTCACATGTATGAAATCTGAATAATTATCTGCTTCAAAGGCTGTTGGAAGGCTGGCATAGCATGTGCACCTGGTATCTGTTAATAAACATTCATTGTTGTTGTTATGATGTCATTTGGGCAGGGTGCTGAGGTTGGTGGTTGGATGGTAGATTTGAATGTCATTTCCCTAAGGGAGTTAATAGAGTAAGGAATAAAGGAAGCTTGGGAAGTGGCTCCATTATTTAAGGGTTAGTGGAGGGAGTAAGAAAATAAGATAGAGAGGGAGGGCGTAGCCTGCCAAAGGGAGAGGCCAGAGGACAGAGAAAGGACATTCTTGAGGTGTGTGTAGTGAGCCATCCTCAGGACCATATGCCCAGCAGAAATCAGCTTTTTTTTTTTCAGTCTATTAGTATATTGGAATGTTCAGGTAGTTGCTCCCTGGTGAACTTAGATCAGTTTTAGTGGAGAGAAGGGGACAGAAGCCAGATTGCACTGACTTGAGAAATAAATGGGAGGTGAGGAAATAGAGACAAATATAGACCTTTTCCCAAAAATGCTTGGCTGTGAAGAAGAGAGATTAAGGCAATAGCTGGCATGGGTGTCAAGTCAGAAGAAATGCAAGTGGACTGGTTTCTTGTGGGGAAAGAGCCAGTTCCATCTCCCCCATTTATTTCTCCTTTTCTTTCCTCCTTCCTCCTCCTGCCCTCCTTCCCTCTTTTCTCTTCCTTCCTTCTATTTTATGTCCATATGTCTAACTTGGCATCATTCTAATGATATACCCTAGGTGACTAGGAAAATCCGGAGGTGGGGGTATAGAGGGGGAGAGGGAACAGGGAGGAGGTGGGGAGAGAGATTGAGAAGAGAGAGACTGAGATTGGGGCTGCTGAAGGAGGAAAGGAACAAATGGTTAATGAGGACTTTCCCTGAGAAGGCAGAAGGGTGGGGTTGGGGGCAGGTCTTGGATTATTTCCCAAAGTTGCCGAGATGGGGAGGGGAGAATGGCTGTGAGTAGGTAAGTTTCCAATGGGGAAAAACGGGATGGACGAATAATCAGGGGTCCTTGCATTGCATTCAGTTTGGTTGATGAAAAACCTCAATAGGCCTAAAATTAACATCTTCAGTTTGCCCACAGACTGGGAATATTCCACTCACGGAGATTCCATGCAGGACTGAGATAAGGCCAGGTGTGGGGAAGGGCTCCGTGAACTGTGAGCCATTAGTGCTGCCGAGGGAAAGGCATTCATTGAAGATAGTCAGTTTTGCCTGGTTATTTGCTCAGATCATGCCAGGACTCAGTGATTCAAGTTCAGACCCAGTGATGACCCTTGGGGAGTCGCAGACACAGAGATTGTGGCTGGAAGTTTCTTTTTTGGAATTATTCTACTGTAATTATCAGGGAACTACTACTTCATTGTGAGAGCTTAGAATTGAGGAAACAGGCTGTCTTCCACAGTCCCACAACAAAGTGAATGCATAGAAATACAGCTAAAGGGGGCCAAATGGACCCCAGGCCTGCAAAATTTCACCATACCCAGGCTGAATGTCTTCACAGGGGGACTGTGACAGGGTATTTTAGGCTCACATGATATTAGTAGAGATAACACCTCTTAGATTCTGTTTTCAGCTGTTTGTTTTGTGTGTGTGTGTGTGTGTTGGAAGGTAGAATTTATCTACTACATTCAGATATGCAAAAAAAAAAAAAAAAAAACCAAACAAGGAAGGTGTGGGTAAGCATATTTCTGGGAAAAAAAGACAAAATTTAAAAAGGTGAGGGAGGGGTAATAGTATTCTTGATTTTCTAATATTCTGCTTATCTTACTCATAAGTACCCATGTAGCTGAGAACAAAAGGTGTTAAGAACCCTCAGTTTCCAAAGGGAGGTGCTAGACAAGCTATGCAGACTATGCTAAATGGGGACCTAGAAAACCTGGTCCTTTAAGGATCTAAAAGAGCCTGGTTGATGATGGAGAGAGGACTAATAGCAGGAACTTATTTAACTACTGTGTGTTTTCCCCTGCCACACATACCTTAAGTGAAGAGAAGGGCTGTCTGAGAACCACTGGGGAGAATGTGACAAGCATCTTCTGAAGTTTAGGGGTGACCTGGAACATATGCCTGCACCTTCCTAGAATTGTCTAAAGGCAAGGGGCTGGCTAGAGCCTCCCTGAGTAGGCAAGGATACTAGGAGAACAAGCTGGGCTTCCAGCTGGCTAGGGACCCAAGTCATGCAGTCCTCTGGAATTGGCCTCTCAGGGTACAGAGATAACGATGATTGGGTTGGCTTGTGTATGTGTGTGTATTGTGTGTGTGTGTGTGTGTGTGTTGGAAGGTAGAATTTATCTACTACATTCAGATATGCAAAAAAAAAAAAAAAAAACCAAACAAGGAAGGTGTGGGTAAGCATATTTCTGGGAAAAAAAGACAAAATTTAAAAAGGTGAGGGAGGGGTAATAGTATTCTTGATTTTCTAATATTCTGCTTATCTTACTCATAAGTACCCATGTAGCTGAGAACAAAAGGTGTTAAGAACCCTCAGTTTCCAAAGGGAGGTGCTAGACAAGCTATGCAGACTATGCTAAATGGGGACCTAGAAAACCTGGTCCTTTAAGGATCTAAAAGAGCCTGGTTGATGATGGAGAGAGGACTAATAGCAGGAACTTATTTAACTACTGTGTGTTTTCCCCTGCCACACATACCTTAAGTGAAGAGAAGGGCTGTCTGAGAACCACTGGGGAGAATGTGACAAGCATCTTCTGAAGTTTAGGGGTGACCTGGAACATATGCCTGCACCTTCCTAGAATTGTCTAAAGGCAAGGGGCTGGCTAGAGCCTCCCTGAGTAGGCAAGGATACTAGGAGAACAAGCTGGGCTTCCAGCTGGCTAGGGAACCCAAGTCATGCAGTCCTCTGGAATTGGCCTCTCAGGGTACAGAGATAACGATGATTGGGTTGGCTTGTGTATGTGTGTGTATTGTGTGTGTGTGTGTGTGTGTGTAAGAGAGAGACAGAGAGAGAGGGTGAAAGAGAGAGACAGAATGAGAGAGAACTGGAAGTTGTCAACAAGAAGAGTCAAACTCTGTAAAATATTTGAAGAGATTTATTCTGAGCCAAATATGAGTGTCACAGCACCAGGAGATCCTGAGAACATGTGCCCAGAGTGGTCAGGCTATAGTTTGGTTTTATACATTTTAGGGAGACATAATTCATCAGTCAATACATGTAAGATGCACATTGGTACACTGGTGTAGTAGGGAAAGGTGGAAGAACTCGAAGGTGGGGGTGGAGCAGGGCTTCCAGGTCATAGATGGATTCAACGATTTTCTGATTGGCAATCTGTTAAAAGAATTATTACCCAAAGACAGCTCTTAGGGTGTCCATTCCAAGATGGCCGAATAGGAACAGCTCTGGTCTGCAGCTGCCAGCATGGCTGACGCAGAAGACAGGTGATTTCTGCATTTCCAACTGAGGTACCTGGTTGATTTCACTGGGACTTGTCAGAAAGTGGGTGCAGCCCATGGAAAGCGAGCCCAAGCAGGGCGGGGGCATCACCTCATCCAGGAAGTGCAAGGGGTTGGGGATTTCCCTTTCCTAGCCAAGGGAAGCCTTGACAGACTGTACCAGGAAAATTGGGACACAGCACCTAAACACTGCACTTTTCTAATGGTTTTAGCAAACAGCACACCGGGAGATTATATCCCGTGCCTGGCTCAGCGGGTCCCACACCCATGGAGCCTTGCTGACTGCTGGTCTGAGATCGAACTGCGAGGCAGCAAGCCTGGCTGGGGGAGGGTGTCTGCCATTGCTAAGGCTTGACTAGGTAAACAAAGCAGCCAGGAAGATCGAAGTGGGTGGAGCCCACCACAGCTCAAGGAGGCCAACATGCCTCTGTGGACTCCACATCTGAGGGCAGGGCATAGCTGAACAAAAGGCAGCAGATACTTCTGCAGACTTAAATGTCCCTGTCTGACAGCTCTGAAGAGAGCAGTGGTTCTCCCAGCATGGTATTTGAGCTCTGAGAACGGACATACAGCCTCCTCAAGTGGGTCCCTGACCCCCGTGTAGCGTAATTTGGAGACACCTCCCAGTAGGGGCCGACTGACACCTCAGACAGCCGGGTGCCCCTCTGAGACAAAGCTTCCAGAGGAAGGATCAGGGATCCTTGCTGTTCTGCAATATTTGCTGTTCTGCAGCCTCTGCTGGTGATACCCAGGCAAACAGGGTCTGGAGTGAACCTCCAGCAAACTCCAACAGACCTGCAGCTGAGGGACCTGACTGTTAGAAGGAAAACTAATAAACAGAAAGGAATAGCATCAACATCAACAAAAAGGACATCCACACCAAAACCCCATCTGTAGGTCACCATCATAAAAGACCAAAGGTAGATAAAACCACAAAGATGCGAAGAAACCAGAGCAGAAAAGCTGAAAATTGTAAAAACCAGAGCCTCTCCTTCTTCTCCTCCAAAGGATTGCAGCTCGTCGTCAGCAACGGAGCAAAGCAGGATGGAGAATGACTTTGATGAGTTGACAGAAGTAGGCTTCAGAAGGTCATGAATAACAAACAAACTTCTCTGACCTAAAAGAGGATGTTTGAACCCATCGAAAGGAAGATAAAAACCTTGAAAAAAGATTAGATGAATGGCTAACTAGAATAAACAGTGTAGAGAAGACCTTAAATGACCTGATGGAGCTGAAAACTATGGCACAAGAACTATGTGACACATGCACAAGCTTCAGTAGCTGATTCAATCAAGTGGAAGAAAGGGTATCAGTGATTGAACATCAAATTAAAGAAATGAAGAGAGAAGAGAAGTTTAGAGAAAAAAGAGTAAAAAGAAATGAACAAAGCCTCCAAGATATATGGGACTAAGTGAAAAGAACAAATCTACGTTTGATTGGTGTACCTGAAAGTGATGGGGAGAATGGAACCAACCTGGAAAACACTCTTCAGGATATTATCCAGGAGAACTTCCCCAACCTAGCAAGGCAGGTCAACATTCAAATACAGAAAATACAGAGAACACCACAAAGATACTCCTCGAGAAGAACAACCCCAGGACACATAATTGTCAGATTCACCAAAGTTGAAATGAAGGAAAAAATGCTAAGGGCAGCCAGAGAGAAAGGTCTGGTTACCCACAAATGGAAGCCCATCAGACTAACAGCAGATCTCTTGGCAGAAACCCTACAAGCCAGAATAGAGTGGGGGCCAATATTTAACGTTCTTAAAGAAAAGAATTTTCAACCCAGAATTTCATATCCAGTCAAACTAAGCTTCATAAGTGGAGGAGAAATAAAATCCTTTACAGACAAGCAAATGCGGAGAGATTTTGTCACGACCAGGTCTGCCTTACAAGAGCTCCTGAAGGAAGCACTAAACATGGAAAGGAACAACCGGTATCAGCCACTGCAAAAACATGCCAAATTGTAAAGACCATCGATGCTAGGAAGAAACTGCATCAACTAATGGGCAAAATAACCAGCTAACATCATAATGACAGGATCAAATTCACACATAACAATATTAACCTTAAATGTAAATGGGCTAAATGCACCAATTAAAAGACACAGACTGGCAAATTGGATAAAGAGTCAAGACCCATCAGTGTGCTGTATTCAGGAAACCCATCTCACCTGCAGAGACACACATAGGTTCAAAATAAAGGGATGGAAGAAGATCTACCAAGCAAATGGAAAGCAAAAAAAAAAGCAGGGGTTGCAATCCTAGTCTCTGATAAAACAGACTTTAAATCAACAAATATCAAAAGAGACAAAGAAGGCCATTACATAATGGTAAAGGGATCAATTCAATAAGAAGAGCTAACTATCCTAAATACATATGCACCCAATACAGGAACACCCAGATTCACAAAGCAAGTCCTTAGAGACCTACAAAGAGACTTAGATTCCAACACAATAATAATGGGAGACTTTAACACCCCACTGTCAATGTTAGACAGATCGACGAGACAGAAGGTTAAGAAGGATATCAGGACTTGAACTCAGCTCTGCACCAAGCAGACCTAACAGCCATCTACATAACTCTCCACCCCAAATCAACAGAATATACATTCTTCTCAGCACCACATCACACTTATACCAAAATTGACCACATAGTTGGAAGTAAAGCACTCTTCAGCAAATGTAAAAACAGAAATCACAACAAACTGTCTCTCAGACCACAGTGCAATCAAATTAGAACTCAGGATTAAGAAACTCACTCGAAACTGCACAGCTCTGTGGAAACTGAACAACCTGCTCCTGAATGACTACTGGGTAAATAATGAAATGAAGGCAGAAATAAAGATGTTCTTTGAAACCAATGAGAACAAAGACACAATGTACCAGAATCTCTGGGACACATTTAAAGCAGTGTGTAGAGGGAAATTTATAGCACTAAATGCCCACAAGGGAAAGCAGGAAAGATCTAAAATCGACACCTTAACATCACAATGAAAAGAACTAGAGAAGCAAGAGTAAACAAATTCAAAAGCTAGCAGAAGGCAAGAAATAACAAAGAGCAGAACTGAAGGAGACAGAGACACAATAAACCTCTCAAAAAATAAATGAATCCAGGAGTTGGTTTTTTGAAAAGATCAACAAAATTGATAGACTGCTAGCAGGACTAATAAAGAATAAAAGAGAGAAGAATCAAATAGATGCAATACAAAACGATAAAGGGGATATTACCACCAATCCCACAGAAATACAAACTACCATCAGAGAATACTGTAAACACCTATATGTATATAAACTAGAAAATCTAGAAGAAATGGATAAATTCCTGGACACATACACCTTCCCAAGACTAAACCAGGAAGAAGCTGAATCTCCAAATAGACCAATAACAGGCTCTGAAATTGAGGAAATAATTAATAGCCTACCAACCAAACAAACGTCCAGGACCAGATGGATTTACACCCAAATTCTACCAGAGGTACAAAGAGGAGCTGGTACCATTCCTTCTGAAACTCTTCCAATCAATAGAAAAAGAGGGAATCCTCCCTAACTCATTTTATGAGGCCAGCATCATCCTGATACCAAAGCCTGGCAGAGACACAACAAATAAGAGAATTTTATACCTATATCCCTGATGAACATTGATGCGAAAATCCTAAAAAATTACTGACAAACAGAATCCAGCAGCATATCAAAAAGCTTATCCACCAAGATCAAGTTGGCTTCATCCCTGGGATGCAAGGCTGGTTCAACATATGCAAATGTATAAACATAATCCATCACATAAACAGAACCAACGACAAAAACCACATGATTATCTTAATAGAGTCAGAAAAGACCTTCGACAAAACTCAACAGCCTTTCATGCTAAAAACTTTCAATAAACTAGGTATTGATGGAACTTATCTCAAAATAATAAGAGCTATTTATGACAAACTCACAGCCAGTATCATACTGAATGGGCAAAAACTGGAAGCATTCCCTTTGACACTGGCACAAGACAGGGATGCCCCCTTTACCACTCCTATTCAACATAGTGTTGGAAGTTCTGGCTAGGGCAATCAGGCAAGAGAAAGAAATAAAGGGTATTCAATTAGGAAACGAGGAAATCAAATTGTCCCCGTTTGCAGATAACATGATTGTATATTTAGAAAACCCCATCATCTCAGCCCAAAATCTCCTTAAGCTGATAAGCAACTTCAGCAAAGTCTTAAGATACCAAATCAATGTGCAAAAATCACAAGCATTCTTATACACCAATAACAGACAAACAGAGAGCCAAATCATGAGTGAACTTCCATTCACAATTGCTTCAAACAGAATAAAATACCTAGGAATCTAATGTACAAGGGATGTGAAGGACCTCTTCGAGGAGAACTACAAACCACTGCTCAGTGAAATAAAAGAGGACACAAATGGAAGAACATTCCATGTTCATGGATAGGAAGAATCAATATCATGAAAATAGCCATACTCCCCAAGGTAATTTATAGATTCAATGCCATCCTCATCAAGCTACCAATGACTTTCTTCACAAAATTGGAAAAAACTACTTTAAAGTTCATATGAAAACAAAAAAGAGCCTGCATTGCCAAGACAATCCTAAGCAGAAAGAACAAAGCTGGAGGCATCGTGCTACCTGACTTCAAACTATGCTACAAGGCTACAGTAACCAAAACAGCATGGTACTGGTACCAAAACAGAGATATAGACCAATGGAACAGAACGGAGGCTTCGGAAATAACACCACACATCTACGACCATCTGATCTTTGACAAACCTGACAGAAACAAGAAATGGGGAAAGGATTCCCTATTTAATAAATGGTGCCAGGAAAACTGGCTAGCCATATGTAGAAAGCTGAAACTGATCCCTTCCTTACACCTTATACAAAAATTAATTCAAGGTGGATTAACGACTTAAATGTTAGGCCTAAAACCATGAAAACCCTTGAAGAAAACCTAGGCAATACTATTCAGGACATAGGCATGGGCAAGGACTTCATGACTAAAACACCAAAAGCAATGGCAACAAAAGCCAAAATTGACAAATGGGATCTAATTAAACTAAAGAGCTTCTGCACAGCAAAAGAAACTACCATCAGAGTGAACAGGCAACCTACAGAATGGGAGAAAATTTTTGCAATCTACCCATCTGACAAAGGGCTAATATCTAGAATCTACAAAGAACTTAAACACATTTACAAGAAAAAATCAACCCCATCAAAAACTGGGCAAAGGATATGAGCAGGCACTTCTCAAAAGAAGAAATTTATGCAGCCAACAGACACATGAAAAAATGCTCATCATCACTGGTCATCAGAGAAATGTAAATCAAAACCACAATAAGATACCATCTCACACCAGTTAGAATGGCAATCATTATAAAGTCAGGAAACAACAGGTGCTGGAGAGGATGTGGAGAAATGGGAACACTTTTACACTGTTGGTGGGACTGTAAACTAGTTCAACCATTATGGAAGACAGTGAGGCGATTTCTCAAGGATCTAGAACTAGCAAAACCATTTGTCCCAACGATCCCATTACTGGGTATATACCCAAAGGATTATAAATCATGCTACTATAAAGACACATGCATACGTATGTTTATTGTGGCACTATTCACAATAGCAAAGACTTGGAACCAACCCAAATGTCCATCAGTGACAGACTGGATTAAGAAAATGTGGCACATATTCATCATGGAATATTATGAAGCCATAAAAAGGATGAGTTCGTGTCCTTTGTAGAGACATGGATGAAGCTGGAAACATCATTCTCAGCAAACTATTGCAAGGAAAGAAAACCAAACACTACATGTTCTCATTCATAGGTAGGAATTGAACAATGAGTACACTTGGACACAGGGCAGGGAACATCACACAGTGGGGCCTGTCATGGGGTTGGGGGATGGGGGAGGGATAGCATTAGGAGAAATACTTAATGTAAATGACAAGTTAATGGGTACAGCAAACCATTAGGGCAAATGTATACATATGTAACAAACCTGCACGTTGTGCGCATGTACCCTAGAACTTAAAGTATAAAAAAAAAAAATAAAGATTACCCAAAGACCTGGAATCAATAGAAAGAGATGTCTGGGTTAAGATAAGGGGTGTGAAGACCAAGGTTTTATCATGCAGATAAAGCCTCCAGGTAGTAGGCTTCAGAGCTCTTACCAGACCTAAAAAAGTTCAGATTCTTAGTTAACTTTCTCCTGGATCAGGGAAACAACCTGGAAAAGGAAGGGGGTTCTTTACAGAATGTAGATCTTCCCCTCAAGAGATAGCTTTGCAGGGCCGTTTCAAAAAATGTCAAATAAATATATTTTGGTGTAAAATACTTTAGTTTCTTTCAGGGCCTGCTATCTATCATGTGATGCTATACTAGAGTCAGGCTGGAATTTGATGTCATATTGCTAAAGAAAAGTCTTGTTTTGTCAATCTTAACTTCTCTGTTTTAATGTTAATGCTGATCAGCTGTGCCTGAATTCCAAGGGAAGGAGGATATAATAAGGCATATCTGACCCCTACTTCCCATGATGTCCTGAACTACTTTTTCAGGTTAACTTTGGAATGCCTTTGGCAGAGAGGAGGGGTCCACTCAGTTGGTTGAAAGGCTTAGAGTTTTATTTTTGGTTTACAAAGTCCAACCTCAGCTGAGACAACTCATTATTCTCAGCATCCTGCTTCAGATAGCCCCAGCTTAGAATGACCTCAGGACTTCCAACTAGTATCCTCTTCTCCTTCTAGAATTCTCTGGGGGGTGACTAGAAAGAAATATGGTGCTTAGCTCAGAGCCAAGACATTTTGGCAGCTTCCTCTCATTTGTGACACTCATGTGCAAATATAAGGATGGTTGTTGGGTCAGCCTGGGCCTGGTCTCCAGGGATATGGCCCTTCCAGACCTCCACTTCCCTTGAGCTTCCAGACTTCCGGCTGTCCATCACATGGCCTGTTATCCCTGACCAATGAGATGGGGTAAAAGAGCAACCACCTAAGTTGCCAGTGCTGGGTCCTGGAGCCTTGAGAATTATTGCACTTAGGCTTAGCTGAGAAAAGGATTAAAGATGTGGGGAAAAGTCATAAGTTACCACACTTCAACAGAGTGTGTGAAATCTCAGTGCCACTCAGGCAGCAGACTGCAGAGTTGAAGTTTCTCCACCCTCCCTGAAAGATTTCACAAAGCCCATGGGCACATCCATGAACCGGCCACATGCACAAACAAGGCCCCTCTTCTCCAGACAGCAACTCAAACCAAGACAGGATGTACTCACATTGTTAGGCCTCTTGTTGAGAAAGAGCTTAGATCTGTTTTGTCAGGCAGACCTAAACTCTTATTTTATTTTTGGTAGGTACTGGGTCTCACTATGTTGCCCAGGCTGGTCTCAAATTCCTGGCCTCAGGCAATCCTCCTGCCTCAGCCCTCCATAGCGCTGGGATTACACCCAGCCACAGAGAATTTTTTTTTTTTTTTAAGAGACAGAGTCTCTTTTGCCTATGCTGTAGTGCAGTGGCATAATCATAGTTCACTGTAATCTCAAACTCCTGGGCTCAAGGGATCCTCCTGCCTCAGCCTCCCAAGTAGCTGGGACCACAGGAGCATGCCACCACACTTGGCCAAACAAACAAACAAACAAACAAAAGCAACGTATAGAGGCAGGGTCTTGCTATGTTGCCCAGTTTGGTCTTAAATGCCTGGCTTCAAGTGACCCTCACACCTCAGCTCCCAAAGTGTCAGGATTCAGAGGTGAGCCACTGCATCCACAGACTTGGATTCTAGGCCTGGCTTTATCATGTACCAGCTGCGGGATGTGTGTGTGGTGCTACCTCTCTGAGCCTCACTTTATCCTTGGAGATAACGGTATTCTAAAGGGTGTTTGTATTAAGAGGCTGAGGCAGGAGGATAGCTTGAGCCCAGGAGTTCAAGACCAGCCTGGGCAACATGGTGAAACCCTATCTCTACAAAAAATACAAAAATTTATCTGGGCATGGTGGTGTGTGCCTGGAGTCCTAGCTACTCAAGAGGCTGAGGTGGGAGGATCACCTGAGGTCGAGGCTGCAATAAGCCATGATTGCGCCACTGCTGCATTCCAGTCTGGGTGACAGAGTGAGACCCATCTCAAAACAAACAAACAAACAAACAAACAAACAAAAAGGGTGGTTGTAAGGATGAATGGGATAACACACATAAAGTGACTTTCATAGTGCCCAGAAAGAATAGGCACAAGTTGCTTTCTTTCCTTGTTAGCTCTTCCCCGCACCAATGTCTCTAATAGTATTCATGGGGCAACCACTGCTTGTTGGGAAGAGACAGGAAGGGAAGGTTTCTGCCCCACACTCTTGTAATATGTGCAGTTCTTCCCAGCCAGCCACTCCCAGTGGGGAATGCCTTCACCTGCAGAACTAGTGGGGATGACACCATGTGGGACACCAGGGGCCAGGTGTGATGAAGACTGAGAGGCCATTGCAGAGGCCCAAAGGGACAGGCAAAAACCCATGACCTGAAGGATCTGGCTCCAGGCCCTGTCCTCTAGGGCCCTTTGCGAAATCTAACGGCCTCCTCACCAGATCCCCTGGCTCAGACTTCACCTTGAATCCATCTTCCACACTGCCTAAGAGAGAGCTCTCTAAAACACTGTCCTGTTCATGCCTCTCCTCTTAAAACCCTTTAGTGGCTTCCCAGTGTTTAGAACTGTATTTTTCAATAATGAGTTATGACGCTATTTGTGGGCTGTAGAATCAATTTAGTGAGTTGTAACCAGGATTTAAACTATTTAATAGGCTGAATGCCAGCTTGAATCACATGGAATTATTGCTCTGTGAAACATTTATTTCAGAATTTAAAAAATGTTAAGTATATATTCTAAGTAGGAATTTGAGACACCATATTTGACATGTGATTTAGGATAGTTTTGACATGCTGTCAAATACGTGATGATTTTATTTTTTTATTTATTTTTTATTTTTTATTTTTTTGAGACGGAGTCTTGCTCTGCCACCCAGGCTGGAGTGCAGTGGCTGGATCTCAGCTCACTGCAAGCTCTGCCTCCCGGGTTTACGCCATTCTCCTGCCTCAGCCTCCCGAGTAGCTGGGACTACAGGCGCCCGCCTCGTCGCCCGGCTAGTTTTTTGTATTTTTAAGTAGAGACAGGGTTTCACCGTATTAGCCAGGAGGGTCTCGATCTCCTGACCTCGTGATCCGCCCGTCTCGGCCTCCCAAAGTGCTGGGATTACAGGCTTGAGCCACCGCGCCCGGCCATACGTGATGATTTTAAACAACTTTGTATTGGGTGTAACATGTATCCAGTAAAGTGCACAAGTCTTAAGGGTACAGGTTTATGAATTTTTACTTATGCATACTCTCATTTAAGTCAAGATATACAATGTATTTTATACCTTTGGTACCCCAAAAAAGGCCTCATGCCCCTTCCTAGTCAATCATTCTGACTGCTATAACCATCAGTTAGTTTGACCTGTTCTTGAACTCCATGTAAATGGAATATAAGAATGTATACTTTTTGGGGTTTGGGTCTTTGGCTCAACATTATGTCCATGAGATGCATTCATGATGATGCAGATAGATGTAGTTTGTTTTCATTGTTGTATTTCATTGTATACACACACCAGAATTTAATGATCCAGTTCTCCTGTTGATGGACATGTGGGCCGTTTCTCAAATTTTTGGCTACTATGAACAAAGCTCTTGTACATGTCCTTTTTAAATTTAAATTTAAATTTTATTTTTATTTATTTTTTATAGATGGTGTTGCCCAGGCTGGAGTACAGTACAGTACCATGATGATAGCTCACTGTCACCTTGAACTCCAGGGCTTGAGAGGGTCCTCTTGCCTCAGTCTCCTGAGTAGCTGGGACTACAGGCATGTGCCACTATGGGCCTGGCTTCTTGTACATGTCTTTTTGTGGACATATCCACTCAATTCTTTTGTGGACATATCCACTCAATACTATCAAGAATAATTTTCTGGGTCACAGGGTACATATATGATAACTATGAAAACTCCCAAACAATTTTCCAAAGTGGTTACATTTGAGACTTATACATACATATTTCTATGTTTTTTTTTTTTTTTTTTTTTTTAAGACAGGGTCTCACTCTCTTGCCCAGGCTGGAATGTAGTGGTGTGATCTTGGATCCACCTCCTAGGTTCAAGCGATTGTCCTGCCTCAGCCTCCTGAGTAGCTCCTGAGTAGCTGGGATTACAGGTGCCCACCACCACGCCTGGCTAATTTTTGTATTTTTAGTAGAGATGGGGTTTCACCATGTTGGCCAGGCTAGGATATGTCTATGTATTTGTGATGTGTATATACATACATGTGTAGTCCAGGTGGCCATGTTAAATACTTTTATTATTATGGGTCTTGCTAAAAAAACAAACAAACGCAAATAAACTTTGAAAGCTACTCATTAGAGGAAAAAGTTGAATTCCTTAGCACTGCTTAGCATGCCTTACAAGGCTGGGCATGGCTGGGCATGATCTGCTGCTTCTCTCTACTGCCTCATCTACCGCCCACTATTCCAGGTCTCTTCTCACTTGCCTGACATTTTTTCCTCTTCCTTGTCTGTGAACTCCAACTTGTCCCCCAGTATTCGTTTCTAATTTTAGCTTTTCCAGGAAGCTTTTCCTGGCCATCACTTTCTCCTCTCCCTTTTAGCCTCTTTATAACTGGTGCATCCTTCTGTCCTAATGCCTATGCCTTGTATTCTGCCTCTCTACCGACCCGTTTCCTAATTCATGAGCTCCTGCAGGAAAAACTGTGATCCATCTTTGGATCACAGTTTGGAGCCCAGGGTGAACACTTGTTGTTTGCCTTCCTGCTTCCATTCTTCTTACTTTTAGTAACAGCTTCTAATTTTAATCTGGGGTGTTACCTTGTGTTCCTTCATTCTCTATCTAGGTAGCTCAGATGTGGTCCCATTCACCTATCAAAGAGATGCTTGTGATCAAGGTCTCAGTGTATCAGAATATCCCATCTCCCTGGCTATACAGCTTGATTGCCTGGCTACTTGGAAAGGTCTTTGGGAGGCACAGGCCATATTTTCTTCTCCATCCTCTGCCACCGTGTGTTCTCTAACCCATTATATATTGGTCTAGGACTGGTCCTGTGCTAAAGGACTTTACATCTTGATATGGTTTGACTGTGTCCCCAGCCAAATCTCATCTTGAATTGTAGTTCCCATGATCCCCATGTGTTGTGGGAGGGACCCAGGGGTAGGTAATTGAATCATGGGGGCGGTTCCCTCCATGCTTTTCTCATGATAATGAGTGAGTTCTCATGAGATCTGATGGTTTTATATGGAGCTTTTCCCCCTCTTGCTTGGCACTTCTTTCTTCTGCTGCCGTGTGAAGAAGGACATGTTTCCTTCCCCTCCTGCCATGATTGTAAATTTCCTGAGCTCCCCAGCCTTGCTGAACCATGAGTCAATTAAACCTCTTTCCTTAATAAATTACCCAGTCTCAGGTATGCCTTTTTTAGCAGCGTGAGAATGGATGAATACACATCTCTAATTTCATTTAATTTTCACAGTAGCCTTGTGAAGTATAGATGCTATTATCATCTGCATTTACAGATGAGGGCTTGGGTTCAGGGAGGTTAAATGGCACATGGCTAATTCACTTGTAGAACTGGGACTTAGACAAAAAGCTCAGAGCTGCTTTTGTATAAATGATGCAATATAAAAACATTTCTATATTGGGAGCAGATGGATGAAGAAAGTAATTTTTTTTTTTTTTTTTTTTTTTTGAGACGGAGTCTTGCTCTGCCGCCCAGACTGGAGTGCAGTGGCCGGCTCTCAGCTCACTGCAAGCTCCGCCTCCCGGGTTCACGCCATTCTCCTGTCTCAGCCTCCCGAGTAGCTGGGACTACAGGCGCCCGCCTCGTCGCCCGCTAGTTTTTTGTATTTTTTAGTAGAAACGGGGTTTCACCGTATTAGCCAGGATAGTCTCGATCTCCTGACCTCGTGATCCGCCCGTCTCGGCCTCCCAAAGTGCTGGGATTACAGGCTTGAGCCACCGCGCCCGGCCAAGAAAGTAATTTTTATGTGTGGGTAAGTTTTCCACAGGTGTTGCAGGGGTGGGCCCCTCCCTTTTTTCTAAGCATTTAAAAAATGCTATCTGATTGTTTTTTTGGCCTCCGCTGTTTCTGATGAATAAGTTATTCCTCAGTATGTAATTTATCTTTTTCTCTGGATATGTTTATAATTTTTCTTTATCTTTAGTCACCAGTAATTTGATTATGATGTGCCTAGACATGGTTTTCTTTGTATTTACCATAGTTTTGATACTTTCTGAGTTTCTTGAATCTTTTTTTTTTTTTTTTGAGACAGAGTCTTGCTCTGTAACTCAGGCTGGAGTGCAGTGGCAAGATGTCGGCTCACTGCAACTTCTGCCTCCCAGGTTCAAGCAATTCTCATGCCTCAGCCTCCTGAGTAGTTGGGATTACAGGCGTGTGCCACCACACCCAACTAATTTTTTGTAGAGAGGGGGTTTTTGCCATGTTGGCCAGGCTGGCCTCAAGTAATTCCCCCTCCTTGGCCTCCCAAAGTGCTGGTATTACAGGCATAAGCCACTGCGCCTGGCTTGAATCTCTTGACTGAATTTTTTTCTATTGAATTTGCAAATTTTTTGGCCATCATTCCTGCAGTTATTTTTTCTCTGTCTTCTTCTGAGACTCTGATGCATATGTCAGAGTACTTTAGGTTGTCCCATTGATGCTCTGTTCATATTAAAAACATTTTTTTCCTTTATGGTTCAGTTTGAATAATTTATATCAAACTTTTTTCTCTTATACTTTCAGAGAATCCAATATGCTGTTATTCTGTCATGAATTTTTAAGTTCAATTGCTATATTGTTCAATTTTTGGATTTACATTTGGCTTACTTTTTAGACTTTTCTTATTTCCCTTATAATTCACCAGTTCTTCTTCTGTCACATTAATCCTTTCCTATAAGATTTAAAAAAATTTACAGTTATGCGCTACATAATGATGTTTTAGTCAGTTATGGACCACATATGACAGTGGTCCCATAAAATTATAATGGAGCTGGAAAATTCCTATCACCTAGTAACACTGTGGTCATCATAATGTCCCCACACAATGCATTACTCAGGTGTTTGTGGTGATGCCAGTGTAAACCTACTGTGCTGGCAGTGATATAAAATTATAGTGCATACAATTATGTACAGTATATAATACTTGATAAAGATGTAACTATACTATACTTTTATTGTTATTTTAGTGTGTACATCTTCTAGTTGTGAAAAACAATTTTACTGTAAAATGGTATGCTGTGTTATACCAGCAGCAGCTTCATGTATCTTGTGTTTTATTGTATTGTGATATATGTAATCATATATCTTGATTGCACAATTTTCTCTTGTATGTGATTTAATCTCATTTTGTTTTGTTCATTGTGGGTCCCTAAGCATACAAGATATCCTGCTAATGTTGTCAGTAGGAGGCCACAGTGAGTAACTGACCTGGAAATGAAATTAAAAGTGATTAATTAAGGGATAGGCACAGTTGCTCATTCTTATAACCCCAGCACTTCGAGAGCCTGAGGTGGAAGGATGGCTTCAGGCCAGGAGTTCAAGACCAGTCTGGGCAACATAGTGAGACCTGTCTTTACAAAAAAAAAAAAAAAAAGAAAAAGAAAGGAAAAAATTAAAGAAATGATTAAGGACTATGAAAGTGGAAGATCAGTGATGGTTATTTCTTGCCAGAAAGGCATGCCCCATCGACCCTAGCTACGATCTTGAAGGACAAGAACAAAGTGATGAAAGCTGGCTGGGTGCAGTGGCTCACGCCTGTAATCCCAGCACTTTGGGAGGCTGAGGTGGGTGGATCACTTGAGGCCAGGATTTTGAGACCAGCCTGGCCAACATGGTGAAACCACATCTCTACTAAAAATACAAAAATTAGCTGGGTGTGGTGGCATGCACCTGTAATCCCAGCTACTTGGGAGGCTGAGGCATGAGAATCACTTGAACCCAGGAGGTGAAGGGTTCAGTGAGCCGAGACTGAGCCACTGCACTCCAGCCTGGGCAACAGAGCCAGACTCTGTCTCAGAAAAAAAAAAGTGATGAAAGCTGTTAAAGGATTTGCTTCATTGAAGGCAATGAGATAACAGAAATTTAGGAAGTGCCTCTATAAGATATGAAGAAACTTCTGATGACCTGGGTTGGAGACCAGGCACAGCAGTGTATCCCTCTCAACACTATGACAATCATGGCCAAAGCACAAAGTTTGTTTGCAACGTTCAGAGAAAAGGCTGGACCTGACTACAGTGTTGAAGTATTGCTAGCTCTGCATGATTTAAACAATTTGAGCATCGTAATTCATTACATATTGTGAAAGTGAGTGGCAAGTCTGTGCATGCTGATGTGAAGGCAGCTGAAGAATTTTTGGAAACTCTAGAAAGGCTGATTGTGGAGGAAAATCACTTGCCAGAGCAAATCTTCAATATGGATGAAAACCCCCTAGTCTGGAAATGGATGCCTGAAAAGACTTTTATCTAGAAGGAGGCCAAGTCAATGCCAGGTTTCAAGGCTTTTAAGGACAGGACAACAGTCTTTCTTGGAAGCAATGTCACAGGCCACAAACCGAAATCTTTGTGATCTGGCACAGTAAGAACCCCAGGGCCTTCAAGCACACCAGTAAGCACACTACAGGAGCAATAAGAAGTCACAGATGACCCAGCTACTCCTGAATTGCTATGCCAGTGAAATGAAGTACTATTTGGAGAATAACATATCTTTCAAAGTTTTGCATATTGTTTATAGTGTTCCCACACATCCTCCTTTTATTGGTGATCTTCATCCCAATACCAAAGTAGTATCTCTCCCTGCAAACATCACCTCTTTGATTGAACCAATGAATCAAGGTGTTATATCAGCTTTTAAGGACTGCTACTTGAGGAAACCTT
This sequence comes from Trachypithecus francoisi, assembly GCF_009764315.1. NCBI lineage: Eukaryota > Metazoa > Chordata > Mammalia > Primates > Cercopithecidae > Trachypithecus > Trachypithecus francoisi. Next base: position 122,821,053 of record NW_022681465.1, on the reverse strand, counting down.
TGTCCAGGCTGTTGCTGCACCTGAAGGAGAGACTGAGATGACAATGACGCAATTCTGGAAGGATTACAACAGGTATGATTGCATCAAGAACCTTGGTTGGGCTTGGGGTGATGTCACCAAGAAGTATGTGAATGGCATCAGGAAGACGACACTTAGCGTTCCTCCATGACTTCAAAGGATTTGCCAAGGATGAGGAGGTTGCAAAAATCAACAAGTTTGTGGTTGAGATGGCAAACGGCTTTAACCTGGGTGTGGATGAGAATGACACTGAGGAGCTCCTAGAGGTGGTTCTTGAGGAATTGACTAAGGAGGAGTTGTTGGAAATGAAACAGGAATGCATAGCTGAAGAAGAGGCAAGAAAAAAGGAAACTGCATATATTAGTCTGTTCTCACGCTGCTGTGAAGAACTGCCCAAGACCGGGTAATTTATAAAGGAAAGAGGTTTAACTGACTCACAGTCCCGCATGGCTTGGGAGGCCTCAGGAAACTTACAATCATGGCAGAAGGCACCTCTTCAGGAGTGGGCAGGAGAGAGAAGAATGAGAATACAGCAAAGGCGGAAGCCCCTTATAAAGCCATCAGATCTCGTGAGAACTCACTCATTATCACAACAGTGTGAGGAAAACTACCCCTATTATTCAATGATCTCCACCTGGGGAGATGACACATGGGGATTATGGGAACTACAATTCAAGATGAGATTTGGGTGGGGATACAGCCATACCATTTTGCTGCAGGAGAAGAAAAAGAAGAACCCCCAAGAAAATGGACAGTGAAGGATTTGTAGCACAAGCTTTTGCAGACCTTAGCAAGTTCCTTTAAAAGCTTGGAAGCGTGGAGGCAACACCAAACAGTTTTCTTTTTTTATTATAATTTTTATTTTAGGTTCAGAGGTACCTGTGCAGGTTTGTTACATAGGTAAACTGTTCATCATGGAGACTGAAAAATTTTCATTAATAGAGAGGAATGGTGCATAATCTGCTTACAAGAAAATCTATGAGAAAAAATGAAACAAATCAAGTAAATGACCATAGACATATTTCTGAAAAGAGTGACACCGCCACAAGAAGAGCCTCAGGCAAGTTTCTTAGGTGTTATTCCAGAAGAAGACATTTGTTGTCATGGGAGATGACAGCTGTGTGTGTTATTGCCATTGAAGACCTTCCAGTGGGACAAGATATGGGGGTGGAAGGCAGTGACATTGATCCTGACCTTGTATAGGCCTAGGCTAATGTGTTTGTGTCTTAGTTTTTAATAAAAAAGTTTAAAAAGTAAAAAAAATTAAAAATAGATAAAAGCTTGTAAGGTTTATAAATATTTTTGTACAGCTGTTTATGTTTTGTGCATGAAGCACAAACACATTATTTGGTAATTATTTTGTAATAAATAAGAGTAGTTTATGTAATAAATAACACATAATGAATAATTATTAATAATCAAGATTAGTACTAATATAATTAATATATTATAATTATATGATTATAATTGATACTATAATAATTAATATACCAATTAATATTATTAATTATTTTGTAATAATAGCAGTTTATGTAATAAATTATAATAAATAATAATTATTACTAAAGAATATGTGCTTAAAACACATTCAACAGCTGTACAAAGATATTTCTTTATAATCCTTATAAGCTTTTATCTATTTTAAATTTTTTTACTTTTAAAACTTTTTAATTAAATTATTACAAAATAATTTGAGTAATTAAATAATATAATTAATATTTTTATTAATAAAAATAATTATTTTGTATTCACTTGTCTTTTGTATTATTTATATTTGTATTAATTATACTTATGAAATGACTTTAGTTACAAAATAATTATTACAAAACTTATTTTAAGCACAAACACATTATTTTGTAACAATTAAGAGTTAAAAAGTTTATAAAGGAAAAAAGTTATAATAAGCTAAGTTTAATTTATTATTGAAGAAAAAATATTTAAAAAATAAATTTAGTACAGCCTAAGAATATAATGTTGATAAAGTCTACAGTAGTGGACAGTAGTGTCCTAGGCCTTCACATTCACTCACCACTCACTCACTGACTCACCTAGAGCAACTTCCAGTCCTACAAGCTCCATTCATGGTAAGTTCCCTATACAGGTGTATCATTTTTTAATCTTATATATCATATTTTTACTGTAACTTTTCTGTTTAGATATTTCTAGCTACATAAATATTTGTCATTGTGATATAATTCCCTGCAACATTCAGTAGAGTAACATGCTGTATAGGTTTGTAATCTAAGAGTGATAGGTTATACCATATAGCCTAGGTGTGTAGTAGGCTGTACCGTATAGGTTTGTTTAAGTATGTTTGATGATATTCACACATAAAATTGCTTAATGATTCATTAAGCAATTTTGGAGGAACTCATAAGGTTCCTCTGTTGTTATGTGACACATGATTGTATTGTCATATTTTCCTGGCTGTTTGTATGCTGTATTTTTTAAGTTTTTTTCTAATTTTTTTCAAGGTCCTTGCTATCTCCAATATCTGACTCATCTTTGGGTCTGCTTCTATTGACTACTCTCATGACTGTCATATTTTTCTGGCTATTTGTATGCTATATTAGGCCATTCTTGATTTTCTATAAAGAAATATCTGAGACTGGGTAATTTATAAAGAAAAGATATTTAATTGGCTCATGGTTCTGCAGGCTGTACAATCATGGTGCCAGCATCTGCTTGGCTTCTGGTAGGGAGGGGCTCAGGAATCTTACAATTGTGGCAGAAAGCGAAGGGGAAACAGGTATCTCATACTGCAAGAGTGGCAGCGAGAGAGAGTGCGGAGGAGGTGCCACACGTACTTAACAACATCTCTCAAAAACTCACTCACTATTGTGAGGATAGCACGAAGCCATGAGGGATCCACCCCCATGACTCAAACACCTCCCACCAGGCCCCACCTCCAATACTGGGGATCACATTTCAACATGTGATTTGGATGGGACAAATATCCAAACAATATCATATGCCAAGTAATTAAAAAAAATTGAGCCAAGGTCTCACTATATTGTCCAGGCTGGTCTTGAACTCTGGGCTCAAACAATCCTCCTGCCTTAGCTTCCCCAGTAGCTGGCATTACAGACATGTGCCACTGTGTCTGGCTTATACTATACGTTTATTCTATGTAGCACACTTTAGAATCTCTGGAGTTTGCTATCTTGCTATGAAAGGCATTAAGTTTTGCCCTAGCAGATGGCTAAATCGTTGACAGACCACCTTAGTCCTGTGGAAGCTTAGTTTTAGCCTTTATTGGAGTGGATCTCTTTCAGTTTTGTCCTTATTCCTAGGGTATAGACCTAAATTCTAAGATGGGCTCCTTATTCCTAAGGTGTGGCCCGGAAAGTGTTTCAACAAAAAGGGCGCTGTGTCTACAAAGCTTCTCTATCTTGGCAGGGTTTGACTCTTTAGTCTTGCTGCAGTTTCTTGCCTCTGGGAAACTTACAGTCTCACCCTGCGTAGGAACTGTTTAGCAGTCAGCCAAGGATTCAAAGAGAACACAGATTTTAGGGCATCCCTTCCGTGGTTCCGTCACTTAGGATTAAGATTTTTCTCCCTCAATTTCCAGTCACTCTATTCCCCATGCAGGGTATAGACGGGGACACACCTTCAGGGGAAGAGCCAGTGTATGCAGCTCTCACTCAATGTGCTTTCTGCCTTTCATTCAAGGGTTGGATCCCCTCCCTTTCTGCCTTCTTTTGGTTGCTGTAGAGTGCTTTAAAGCAATTGTTTTGTTAAACTATTTTGTCCAGATTAGATCATTGTTACAGGTGGGAGGGCTAGTTTGATAAACGATTCTGATATTACCAGATCCTGAACCTCTCCCTCAATTTTCACCCTAGAATCTCAACACCATTGAATATGAGAGCACTAAGAAGCCAAGGAACCAATAAGAACCCTAAGCAAAAGTCACCAGGGTTCATCGGGAAGAGGCAGAATGATATAATGGTTAAGGACGGGGCTTTGGAGGCAATTTTGGTTTTGAATCCCAGTCCTGCCACTTATCAGCTGTGTGATCTTTAGAATGATGCTTAAAGGATTGAGACCTTGTATCGCCATTTGCCATTTTCTTTCTTTCTTTCTTTTTTTTTTTTGATGAAGATTAAATGAAATGCTTAGCACCAGACTTCGCAAATAGTAAGGGGTTAACCCATGATGGTCACTATTATGACTAGAGAATGATATGTTCTTTCACAGGGGGGCTAGAAGGAGAGGGACACAGGGCTAAAGGATTTTTCCAGACAGTAGATTGGTGCCTTCTATTGGGACTAGAAGTCTTTGCCTCCAACTCTAGACGTTCACAGTTGTTTGGAAATAAGCAAAATTCCAAATCTCAGAATTTTCTTCTGTTCCAGTTAAGACTTACCAAGGGCTGGAGGGTTTGAACTAGATACATCAAAATTTTTTAAAGTGATGAGATGACGGAGTTAAACAAACTGTCCTGAACTGCATATCCAAAGACAAAAGCTAGGAGATGACAAAAACTGTCCTGAACTGCATATCCAAAGACAAAATCTAGAAGATGGCAAAAACTGTCCTGAACTGCATATCCAAAGACAAACTGTCCTGAACTGCATATCCAAAGACAAAAGCTAGTATACCCCCAAACCCTACCGCAATGTAGATTCCCTCCCTCCCTGAGACTTCCAACCAGAGACAAAATGGTCTTAATGACCAAACCCAAGTATATCTTGATTTTTTTTTAAAAACAGGGTCTCACTCTATTGCCCAGGCTAGAATACAGTGGTGAGATCACAGCTCACTGCAACCTTGACCTCCTCAGGCTCAGGTGATCCTCCCACCTCAGCCTCCCCAGTAGCTGGGACCACAGGCATGCACCACCATGCCTGGCTAAGTTTTGTATTTTTTTTTAGATATGAGGTTTTGCCATGTTGCCCAGGCTGGTTTCCAACTCCTGGGCTCAAGCATTCCACCTGCCTTGGCCTCCTAAAGTGCTGAGATTATAGGTGTTGAGCCTCTGCACCTGGCCTGGATTTTTTTTTAAGGAGGTAAAATTCACATAGTAATTCATCATTTTTACAAGTATGAAGTGTGTAACTCAGTAACTTCCAGAACATTCATGATGTATAACTATCACTACTAATTCCAGAACAGTTTCATCATCCCAAAAAGGAATGCCAAACCCCATTAATCACCCCCATTCCTACTTCCTCCTAGTTCCTGGCAACCACCAGTGTGCTTTGTGTCTCAATGGCTTTGCCTACTGTGGACATATCATATAAATGGATATGTGGCTTTTTGTGTTTGGTTTCCTTCACTTAGCATGTTTTCAAAGTTTGTTCATTGCCTGGAATTATTCAGATATTCATTTTTATATAAACCCCTGTGTCTTTTTGACTTTCCAAGTGAACTTCTTCCCAGCAGGGCTTTCCTATCCGGAGCCCAGAGCTTTGGTGAAATGTGTAGTAGTGCACACAGAGCGGACAGGGGCACACCGACAAACTTCTGCTTGACAGTTTCTGTTTTCACACCCTATTAACAATGCTCTTGAGGCTCCACTACGTAGGACAGTCTCCTTACCTCAACTGCTATCAAAAGATTTACATCTTTCTAAGGTGCCAATTAAATCCAACAAGGTAGCCGGGTGTGGTGGTGCACGCCTGTAGTCCTAGCTATGCAGGAGACTGAGAGGGGAGGATCACTTTAGCCTGGGAGGTCGAGGCCGCAGTGAGCCGTGATTGCACCGTTGCATTCCAGCCTGGGAGATAGAGCAAGACCCTGACACACACACACACACACACACACACACACACACTCCAACAAGGTAATGTTGTGTAGGAGGAAGTACCTGAGCTTTTGAGTCAAATGTATATTTGAATTCCACTTCAGAGACTGCATACAGGTTTGGGGAATTGGAGAGAGGAGGAGACCTGTGCCCGCTTTGCAGGTGGAACCTGGGAAAGGGGTACATACACGAATCTTTTCCTGTGCCACAAGATGGCACAAAAGAAGTAGGGGTGAAATAACTGCTCCATCCTGGGTCAGAGTCAGCCTTGAAGAGTTCCCAATACCCTGGGTAAGGTTGGAGCAGTAGAATGATTTTTCTGTGTGTCTAAGAGTAGCAAACAAGTGGGTGAACAGCCTCAGCTCTACCTCATTTCTTTCTTTCTTTCTTTCTTTTTTTTTTTTGAGACAGAGTTTTGCTCTTGTTGCTCAGGCTGGAGTGCAAGGGTGTGATCTCAGCTCACTGCAACCTCTCCCTCCCAGGTTCAAGTGATTCTCCTGCTTCAGCCTCCTGAGTAGCTAGAATTACAGGTGCCCACCATCACACCCAGCTCATTTTTTTATTTTTGATAGAGACAGGGTTTCACCATGTTGGCCAGGCTGGTCTCCGACTCCTGACCTCAGGTGATCCACCTACCTCGGCCTCCCAAAGTGCTGGGATTATAGGCGTGACCCACCGTGCCTGGCCTCTACCTCATTTCTTGTAGTGCCAGCATGGCATAGCGGCCTCCAGGTGTCCCCAGACCTCCAGGGGGAGCAGAGTTGTGACATATACACTCTGCAGACCTAGAGAAGATTTGCTGCAGAGACAAAGCAAACGTAGTCTAGACGGCCAGGCCATCGCAGCAGCTGGCGTGAATATATGAAGACAGCAAGGAGCAAACATCTTCACAGGATGTAAGGCACCTGGAACTCAAGGGGTATCCTGGAGAAGGGAAATGCCAGACACTGAACTGAATGAGATAATTAAGTTTTTGCTATGACGCAGGATGGGGCTCAAAGTAGGAATTACGTTTAATTTAGAAAAGGCAAAGTATATTTTTAGTATTTCTGAATAAGAAGGCTGAGAATCCTAAATTAAAAAAAATAAAAATTTTTCCCCCACTGTACCACATGACACTTGAGTTCATTTTCTGCTCCTGAAATAGGGAGGGCACTTCCCTCTGAAAACACTGTCAGAGAAAAAAGTCCAGGATTGAGCAGATGCTTTGAAGAGGCAGAACGTTCTTAGCTTTAGGGGGCCAACCAGCTGGACCAGGGCACAATTCTTCAGCCAAAGCTCCTAGGGAAACTGCTCTAGACATTCAGCCTGAGGCATTGGGTTGGAAAGCGAGGAGTTAACTTAGTATCAGCTGTGTTCTGTTCTAGAACATCTCTGTGGCTCTTGCTCTTGAGCTGCAGGGCTTCCTTCCTCATCCTACTCCACCCCCTCTTTTTTCCTTCCCTCTTTCTGTTTTTTTTGAGGTGAAGTTCGAATACCATAAAATTAACCATTTTAAAGCATATAATTCCGTGTCAGTACATTCTCAATGTCGTGCAACCATTACCTCTATCTAGCTCCAAAACATTTTTATTACCCTCAAAGGAGACTCTGTATCCACGAGGTAGTCACTCCCAGTTCCATCTCCCCCAGCCCCTGGCAGCCACCAATCTGCTTGCTGTCTCTGGATTTACCTATTCGGTACATTTCCTATAAATGGAGTCACAAGATGTGGCCTTGGTGCCTGGCTTCTCTCTTCATCCCTTTTGTACCCTTCAGTCCTATCTCTTCTCCCTGAAGCTTTGGAGCCCACCCAAGTGGTCCCTAGGTATTTCCAGACTCCATTTTCCAGGAATTAGGCCAGAGAAAGCAAGGAAACAAGGTCAGAGGGCTTGGGGGTGGGAATTAAATCGGCTTAGGAAAAAAGAAACCCAGCAGTTTCTGATCAGGCCCCAGCAGCTGAATTTGGTTTGGAGGCCAATTATCTGAGGCCCACGAGGTTTTAAGTACCATGGCTGGGCCTTCTGTGGCAGGCCACGTGGAAGCCGGGCTCGCCCTGGCTCTTGACTGGAAACAGATGCTCTTATGCCCAGGAAGCAAAGCTGAGTTTCAAAAAAATGCAGCTCGACTGAGACTGTGGTGTGGCTGGATTTTCACAAAGCAGTATTTATAATCAGGCAGAAAATCATGGAGAAACAGCTAAGGATCAAGTTGCCACTTAAATTCCTAGCAGCTACAACTGGCCATGAGAACTGGTGAGGTTTTGGAGACACACATCATAAAGTGTGGGCCAGGTTGGGTGCTTCTCTGATTAATATCACAGCAGGGTTTTGGAACTGTAAGTGAAGGAAATCGTAGGGGGAGGAAATTGGAGGTGGAGGCTTCTCTCAAACTGTGTGTTTGGTTCAAGAGATGGCTGGCAACACGCTGCTGGCTCTCTGAATTCTTTCTCTGGCTTTGATAATTTTTCTGTGGTGCTAAAACCTACTCTCTTCAGTTCCCCAGGAGGGAGAAATGGGTTGGAGTTACAGAACATATTTTGGGCAGGCTCCCTCTGGACTTTGTTCATGCAGGATGGTCTTATTTATCTTGATCTATGAAGGTTTGTCCAGTGGTGTATGGTCTCTGAAAATCACACCATGCACCTGTCTCTCCTCTCTCTAATATTGTTTATGCACATTAAATTGTATAAAACTATATGATCTTAGGCAAGTCACTTAAATTTTCAAGGCCTCAGCTTCCTCGAATGAAGACATTAGGTTCTGTAGTGGGTTGCGTAGTGTCTCTCCCAAAATTCCTGTCCACTTACAACCTTAGAATGTGAGTTTATTTGGAAATAAGATCTTTGCAAATGTAATTAAGGTAAAGGAATATGAGATGAGATTGTGCTAGATTAGGCTGAATCCTGAATCCAGTGAAAGTATCCTTATAAGAGACAGAAAAGGACACACAGACACAGAGAAGAAGGTCATGTGAAGGCAAAGTAGGCAGAGATGACAGCAATGCATCCACGAACTAAGAAAGTTAAGCATGGCTGGCAGCCATCGGAAGAGAAGGTAGGAGGGAGGCATGAATGGTTTCCCTCTCTCAGTCTCCAGAAGGAACCAACCCTGCTGGCACCTTGAATTGTGGACCTCTGGCCTCCTGAACTGTGAGAGAATAGATTTCTGTTGTTTTATGCCAGTTTGTGGTACTTTGTTATGGTAGCCCTGAGAAAGGAATACAGATTAGATACTGTTTCTAGGATCAGTTGATACCTCTATGGCACTTAGAGTTTTTACAAAATATATTTACATAAGTTTATCCCTTCTAAAAATGTATTTATTTTTTGAGACAGAGTTTTGCTTTTGTTGCCAGGCTGGTGTGCAGTGGCGTGATCTTGGCTCACTACAACCTCCACCTCCTGGGTTCAAGCGGTTCTCCCGCCTCAGCCTCCCAAGTAGCTGAGATTATAGGCATGCGCCACCATGCCCAGCTAATTTTGTATTTTTAGTAGAGACAGGGTTTCACTATGTTGGCCAGGCTGGTCTTACCTGCCTCAGCTTCGCAAAGTGCATGGATTACAGGCGTGAGTCACCACGCCCAGCCATAAAAATTTCTTATAAAAAGTTCTTGCCGGAAACTTTTCTGGGACAGAGGTACATTTTATCAGGCCACCTGCCCTCCCTCCTCCTCCTTTTTATTTTGCAGATGCTCAAAGTGATATATCTAGTGACACAGCAAGTCAGTGGCAGCCCCAGGACTCCGGTTCATTTGCTTTTTCTCAAGTGCAGGTGAAGGTAGAGGATATTGGTTACATTGCAGTGGCCCCTATCAGCTGAAAAGTCCTAATTGTCCACGAAGATGTATATGGACGATGCTCCTCTTGGGCTAAGGCCTGCCTAGCCTGTGAGACTCACACCACTGATCTGGGCCACCCAGACCCACAACCTCCTCTATTCTTCAGATGTGTGTCTGGCACCCTCTCCTTCACCTATGGAAAACGTAGAATAGAGGTCATTGTTCTCATAACCAAAGGTGGGGCAGCCTGGCAGAGTAGAAAAGCATGTGCTTTTAGACTCAGCTGACCCACCCAGCTCTGCAGTTTGCTAGCCGTGGAACTCCAGGCAATGACCCTTTTCTCTAAGATTCAGGTTCTTCATCTAGACTATGGGGATAACAACCCCTACCTTGCAGAATTTTTGTGAGGAATGGGAATAAATGTGCAAAAACTCTGGCACGTCCCAGTCACTCTTTAAAAGAGAGCTGTTCCCATTATTTTCCCCCATAGTTGCATTGGCTTTACTCCAATGCTTACACAAGGTCTGGTTTCAGTCTTCCAATTAATTAATTCGTCAGCTTTCCTTAATCCCATGAGTTCTAGTATCTTGCACAAGATATCCTGTATGTGGGAAAGAGTTCAACAACAGGCATTCATCAAGGGCTTGTTATGTGCAAATCATGGTGTTGTGGTGGAAAGGACATGGCATTGGGTTTAGACCAACCTGGTTCAAATCACCTCTCTGCCATCTCCCAGCCATGTGATTCAGGTCTTTCTCACTGCTTAAACGAGGACAACTGAACCTGCTGGCAGCTTTGCTTTGGTCTTATACAAAAGGATGTGTATAAATGTGTGATCAAGAGTATGTGCTCGATGAATGTCAGATTTTTCATCTACTCTGTGAATTCACCTTTCACCTATAACTAGGCAATCTTCCACTTCTCTAATCGCTGCTCTTACATCCTATCATCCACCATCAAAAGGATATGGGAGATGAAATCATTTTCAAAACAAGGTTGCTGGAGAGGGGTCACGCTGAGATACACTTCAAAGGTGAATGAATCCCTCTTCAGCTAGTTATATTTCATTCTACAACTCAAAGCAGGATTTAGCAGCTATTCTCTTTTTCCCTCTCCCTACCTCAATTTAGGAGAACAGATATATTTTAGGCTGGGTTTAAAAATTTATTTTATGTTTTTGAGACAGGGTTTTGCTCTCTGGCCCAGGCTGGAGTGCAGTGGTGTGATCATGGCTCACTGCAGCCTCAAACTCCTGGGCTCACATGGTCCTCCCAAGTAGCTGGGACTACAGGTTGGCATCACTGTGCCCAGCTAATTTTTAATTGTCTTGTAGAAACAGGGTCTCACCATGTTGCCCAGGCTAGTCTCGAACTCCTGGGTTCATGCAGTCCTTCCGCCTCGGCCTTTCAAGATGCTGGGATTTTAGATATGAGCCACTATGCATGGCCTAAATTTTTAATTTCAAATGAAAAGAGCATTTTGGGTTCAATGAAGAAAGTTTCAGGCCAGGTGCAGTGACCTGAAACTTTGGGAGGCTGAGGCTGTGGATCACTTGAGCCCAGGAGTTTGAGACCAGCCTGAGCAATATGGCGAAACCCTGTCTCTACAAAAAATTAGCTGGGCATGGTGGCACATGCCTGTAGTCGCAGCCACTCTGGAGGCTGAGGTGGGAGGATTGATTGAGCTAGGAAGTGGAGGTTGCAGTGAGCCGAGATCATGCCGTTGTGTTCCAGCCTGGGCAACAGAGTGAGATCCTGTCTCAAACAAAAAACAAAGTAAGTTTCATAGACTTATTTTCAAGAATGTTAGTAAGAAACAGTGTTTTTGTTGTTGTTGCTAAAATATCTGTATTTATTGCTTATATTTATTTGGTGTACTGGAGTCCACAAAGTAGCTATACCAGCTTTATTGCATCATATCAATATCGTATCACATTTTCTTAAAAAACTATGGTGAGTAACTATTGTCTTATTTTTGCCAGTCCAGGTTCTGTTCCCTCATTTCCTTGGGGAAACTCTTTCTCATCCCCGACCATGTGTTTCTCACGTGACACAGGCTTGTCCAATGAGTGCTGTTTATTTTTTAATTTTTTCATAGCCCATGGGTGCTACTAAAATTACTGTTTATTGACCCTGCTGTTTCATCCAGTGATGGACATTTGCCCCAAGGCAGGCTAATCAGAGCCAGTGAGACTCAATTCTGGGCTATCTCTCAGAAGCACTGGAGATGAGAAGCTCTCTTTCCCCTGGGCTTGAAATTAGTAGTATCTACAGCTTTCAGTCTGCAGCTGTTGGGAGTCAGTTTGCCAGTTTGCATAGGAGAGCCTTCCTGAGAATGAAGCCAAGGCAAAACAAAGCCAAGTATGCACAAGACACCCTGAGCTCTTATGACAGTGTATGAGCTCTAGGATCCAAACACCCATGTCTGATGCAATAGGAACTACCCTAGGTCTTCCAGTTACCTGTCTCAACATGTTCCTTTTTCGCCTTAAGTTGGTTTGAATTGCTTTGAGCCTCTTGTAATCTACAGAGCCTTGATGATGTCAGTCTTGTCGTTCTTGTTTCCTAGATAGAGAAACTGAAGTTCACATTGATGTTGCCAAAGTCAAGCAGCAGGATGCAGGGGAGGATGGGGTAAACCACCTGCCCCCCTACACACTGGGCAAGTGGACCTGGAGGAGATGAGGCCTGCTCCCTTAGGATCTCCCTCAACCGTGCTCTCAAGCCCCATACTCCTGCCTCAGCCTTCCGAAGTGCTGGGATTTCAGGCATAAGCCACTGTGCCTGGCCTAAGTTTAATTTTTAATTTCAAGTGAAATTAGCATTTTGAGTCCAGTGAAGACAGTTTCAGGCTGGGGGCAGTGGCTAATGCTTGCAATCCCAGCACTTTGTTCATCTCCTGTCCCCCTGCAGGGACTGGTAAATAAGGACATTTATAGTGTAAAAGCATCTTCTGTCCCTGCAGCACCTTACAAGGCTACTCTGAGTAGGCTAGATTCCTCTGCCAACCAGTTAATCCTGCTGTCAGTTACTAGAGTGGATTTAGCATCCCTGGATGTATTTTTTTTTTTTTTTTTTTTTTTGAGACCGAGTCTCGCTCTATCACCCAGGCTGGAGTGCAGTGGCACAATCTCTGCTCACTACAAGCTCTGCCTCCTGGGTTCATGCCATTCTCCTGCCTCAGCCTCCTGAGTAGCTAGGACTACAGGCGCCTGCTGCCACGCCTGGCTAAGTTTTTGTATTTTTAGTAGAGACCGGGTTTCACTGTGTTAGCCGCCAGGATGGTCTCAATTTCCTGACCTCGTGATCCGCCAGCCTCGGCCTCCCAAAGTGCTGGGATTACAGGCGTGAGCCACTGCGCCCGGCGGATGCATCTTGAAATTGAGCTGCTTGTGGCTTTTGAGCCACAATATCTTCACTCCCCTTTGAACCACCATAAAGAAATCCTTAGCCCTCATATCTTGATTTGAGAACCCAATGATCTTTGCCTCCTGCCAGGGCTGCAATGAAGGGTAGAGTTCAGGAAATAGAAGCATAGCATTTTTATTTATCCTGTTCTCTATTTCTCTGTCAGCAGCAGGTCCAAAGGTGAGCGTCACATGCTCTGCCATGCTTTATGTTGCCTGAGCATATTAAATCCAGAATCCACTGCTCTGTATCCATTTTCAGTGACCAAGTGGTAAGGCCAAAGAATGGCAGAAAGGATCACGGTGGATCACGGTGGTCCCCCATTGCCAGAAATGTCTTGGTCTTAGTTTTCCATCAGCAACGGTGCTCTGGCTGGGTGTGGTGGTTCACGCTTGTAATCCCAGCACTTTGGGAGGCCGAGCTGTGTGGATCACCTGAGGTCAGGAGTTCGAGACCAGCCTGGCCAACATGGTGAACTACTAAAAATACAAAATTTAGCTGGGCATGGTGGCAGGCACCTGTAATCCCAGCTACTTGGGAAGCTGAGGCTGGAGAGTCGCTTGAACCTGGGAGGTGGTGGTTTCAGTGAGCTGAGATCGCACTACCACACTCCACCCTGAGCAATGAGAGCGAAACTCCGTCTCAAAATAAAACAAAGCAAAAAAAAACAACAAAAACAATGGTATTCTAAATACAGGTATAGACCAACCAGCTCACTATTTGTTGCCTATTTAGCACTCCAACCTGCTTCGTTCCTTGTGAGTGATTCTACCCAGGTATTCAGGGAAGGGTCTGATTTGGCTAAGCCAGGGTTTCTCAATCTTAGCACTATGAACATCTTGGGCAGGATAGTTCTTTGTTGTCAAGGAGCTGTCCTGTATATTGTAGGATGTTTAGCAGCACCCCTGGTCTCTACCTACTAGATGCTAATAGCACCCTGTGCCCCAGTTATACAATCAAAAATATCTGCAGACATTGCCAGATGTCTCCTGGGTGGGGTCAACACCTCTCCCAGTTGAGAACCTCTGCTATAGATTGATATAACAGGAAATTTGAGATAGAGGGATATACATCTAGGTCCCAAATCTGGGAGGAGGGGCTCCTGGTATAAACACGGGAGATGGACACTGTAGGTTTCTTGACAGTAGCTCCTCCTGGCAGGAACACCCAGGCTGTCTGAAACGGTGTGTGTCAGTGTAGAATCCACTCCCTACCTATTTCAGATAAATGCACACTAAAATGTATAAAACTATGCCAAGGGCATCTTTGCTGGAGGCTGAGGGCCCCCAGTCAGTGTGGCCTTGTCTTGCTCAGGGAGACCTGAGGGAAGAAGGAGCAACGGGCTGGGGGCCACAGAGTCTAGACCCTTTTTTAGCACCTGGTGCCTCTGCTGCCCACCAGCGTCTTGCTCTCAGTGGGGTCTCCACAGGGCAGATGGAAAGCCATCTGCCAGGGAAGTGATGGTGACCTCCTGCCAGCCAGTGGCAGCCTCCAGACCCTTAGCAATCCTCCTCCTAAAAGTGCATAGCCCTTGAGGATGCCTGAGGGCTGAGAGGCTGAGGGGCCTGCTTGCCCCTGCCCTCTCTGGGAGCCTCCCTCATGCTGTCTTGCCCAGGCCATCCTCTCTGGCTTCCTAAGTTGCTCAGGCTGCCCGCCTCCCTCAGATGACACCCACACAGGGCAGATATCTAGCAAGTGCTGCAGGGCCAGGTTCCCTCCCCTTTCATTTCTTGGTATTTGCTCCACCCCATGTCCCAATTCCTTAGGGAGGCCTTGACCCCACTGCATGAAGCACTCACCCAGCTATTCTGGAATGTCTCCTCCTCTTTATTGGTGGAAGTGAACTTACCACTATTGGGTGTTATCTTATTTGTTGATTGGCACATACCCCCTCAGTTAAAGTTTAAGCTCCAGGAGAACAAGGACTTGGTCTTGATCATCTTTGGAGTCCTCAATGCCTAAAACAGTCCCTGGCACATAGTAGAGGCTCAATAAATACTTGTTGAAGGAACCGATAAAGGAGAAATTTAGGCATTGGAGTCCTATAAGGAGGAATATTCCTTCCCCTATCGGTAGAGTGTTCTCTTCCTTTGAACTGGAGTGGCTTTCTCCCCCATGACCCTTGGCACCTTCTGTGGCCATACGGACCACATCCTCTGCTGACCCTAAGCTGTGTGTTGGGTCTTCTCTTTGATGGTTCTGGGGAGCTCTGGATCCATTTTTCTCACTTCATGATCCAAGAAACTGACTCTTTCATCTAATTCCACACCAGACTTTCCCCAGACCCCATGAGTGCAGTCATCTTTGTTCCAGGGGGTTTGAAAATCAGGAGTAAAAACAAAGCAGACACCACAGAGCCGGGCTGAGTTATGGTAGTCATGAGAGCATCTGATAGCTCCTCTGTGACTCATCCATTTATTTTAATGACATCCGAATATGACAGTATATTGAAAAAAGAATGCATGTTATTTATTCCATACGGGGGAAGTGGCACTGTAACACTGTTTTAAAAACATCTTTAAAAATTTCCTATTAGAACCTATCGCTGAGTTAGAAAAACAAGCTTTGCCAAATGCCCGATTATGCCTTTACTGGTCCTGCTAGCTGGCATGTTTCACTAACTTTTCTCTAGTGTTTCCTTTGGCACTGTTGAGCCCACACTACAAAACATGAACAAGTCCCACCAAATCACACTATGCCCTCAGCTTCCCCATCATCTGAGGGTACACCAGGAGACTGCTGTCGGGGAGGCAGAGGACACCCTCTGGGCCATTAAGAAAGTGTTAGAGGGTCTAACTCAGGCTTCGCTCTGCCTGGACACCCACTGTGGGGTAGCAGGAAGAACTTTGGCCTGGGTGGACACCTGGGGTTAATTATCTGTGTGTTTTTGGTCTATGATCACTGCATTCTTCCATTTGTTCGACCCTCAGTTTTTCTGCCTACCAGTCATGCCCTACGACTCCTCCAGCTCTATCTGGGATCTTGAGTCCGAGGGGCAGGTCACTTGTTACTATGGGCTTCTGCTCCCAGCAAAGGCAGTGGGTGACTGCTTGACCTTAGGGTTCAGTCTGGTGATAGTTTTGTTTCTGGTAAAGGGAAAGGTTAGATCAATCCTGGTCCTGGCCTTTCCTGAAGGTCACCCTGGGGCTCTGTTTCCCTTTTGTTTTTTTTTCCTCTGAGCTTGGGAGTTCTTCCTCTTCTTGCCCCTCTTCTTGTCTTTTTGAAGCATCAGACTTGAGTTCCTTGCTATGAGATTGAGAAGGCAAAACCGTCTTCTAACAAGGGCCTTTTGGCATGTCCGTAACAGCAATAACAACAGTAATAATAACAACAGCATCTTACATTTAAGGTTTTTAGTTTACACTTTACAAAGCACTTTTAAGTACATAATCTCATTGGCCATCATACGGCCCATTGGTTGAGTCAAAGAGACCTTCTTTTCCCTTTCCTGAATCCTGCTCAGGGGGGACACAGCATGAGCGGCCTCTTCTGCCCACGTACATTGCCACACAAACACTGAACCACACTTTTTCAGGAGCAAATTAACTGAACTCTTCCTGCCTCGTGGAATGTCCTGTTTCTAGAATGTGACTGCTCAAGGAGAGAGAGTTTTAATCATTTGTTAGAGGAACCTCATTTCGGGGAGAATTTTCTTAATGGTCCCTGCATTTGGCATTTCTTAAAGTCAGGGCTTCCAAAGTTGAGGGAGAAGGCTCAAAGTTGTAAGGGACACACCTGGGCCTTTTGCTGTCTTGGTTGACGGGGGCTGGATTCAGGATTGGGCCCGGGGTGATGAGCAGAGGGAGGTCTCAGGTTCCTTGGGAAGGCAGAGGGAAAGCTGGCAGCCTGTTGAGTCCTCCCAGAAAGCCAGTGACCCTGGGCGGGGCTCTTGAGAGGGCCGGCTGAGTAGGCTCCAGGCTGGGTGGGGAGAGGCTAGCAGGGGCATTGGTGGTGGGATGAGGCTCAGATACACCTGCCTTGGGGGAGATCTCAGGACCCTCTTCAAGAGCAGAGCTTCTAAGCTACCACAGACATTTGTGATCCATCTGGCTGGCAGTGTTTTCTACCCACAAAGTAAACCACAGGGAGCTTTCAAGTCCATTTTGGGTGACAGCTCTGTCTCCTCTTTCAGGCCTTTATGCTGCCACAGCTGTCTTCCTAAACCAGAGCTTGTCTTGCTCTTCCCTTCCTCAAACAACCCTGCTGGCTCCTGTGGCCTGTTTAGCATGCAAAGCTCTTTGCGGTCAAAACCCTGCCTTCATATCTACCCGATTTCTCTTTGCTCCTCAGTGTACTTCCCATACTCTTGCCACCCTAGATTTTGACTCTTTCCCAAACAAGCCAGGCCTTGCCATATCTCATTGCTTTTTCACAGGCCACTCCCAGGAAATTTCAATTCCCTTTCCCACCTCTGGCGAACTCTTGTTCATCCTTGAAGACCTAGGACTAGAAATTCCCTCCTCTGGACAGACACTTCCATCGCTTATATTGCCACTTGAGAGCGCCTTGTGTAATAAGGCAATTGTCCATTTTTATGACTGTTTTTGTCACAGGCTGTAGGATCCTCAAAGGCAGGACATGTTCGTTTCCCACGAGAAGCAGGATGGCTTAGTGGTTGAGTGAGCAAGTTCTGGAGTCAGACAGCCTGGGCCCAGATCCTGGCTCTACAGTTTATTAGACATTTACTCTTGGGCAAGTTCTTTAACTTCTCTGTGTCTCAGTCTACTCAACTGTAAAACGAGTTAATGGTGTTTTAACTACATGGTTGTTTTGATAATTAAATGAATATATATCTATCTATTTCACAATTAGAGTGGTATCTGATGTATAATAAAGTACTAAATAAATCTGCTATTATTATAATGTTTGAAACAGGCTGAGCATAGTGGCTCACACCTGTAATCCCAGCATTTTGGGACTCTGAGGCAGGAAGTTGGCTTGAGCCGAGGAGGTTGAGGCTGCAGTGAGCTATGATTGAACCACTCTACTCCAGCCTGGGTGACAGAGCGAGACCCTGTCTCAAATGACAACAAAAAACAAAGCCATCATAAGGCATAGTACCTGGAACATCATGGAGATTCACACGCATATTTTTAGATAAATTTATTCCTCAGCTATATCCCTCTCTCCCTTCTCTTCATCCCCTCCCTCCCTTCCTTCTTTCCGTCCTTCCTCCACTTGCCTCATGTTTCTCCATCTTCGTTTCTTTTCTTTCTCCCTTCATTATTCCCTGAGTCTTTGGCCCACCATTGGTCTTCACAGAGCAACTAGGCTCCTCTAGGGACCCTGAGGGCTGAAAGGTCCAATGACTTCCAAACTCTTCTCCCTGAAACTCCTATAGTGGAGGCTCCTGGGGGAAGGAGGGATGGATGATGAGAGCCAGGGAATTGGTGTGAACAGCTGAACCCTGGAAGATACGTGGCTAACCTGACGGGGTGGAAGGGGGCAAATGGGAGGGAAGGAGGGAGAGACTTGGAAAGAAACAGGGGCAGGGAAGTCCCCTTCAGGAATGGAGGCAAAGGCTGGAGAGGCTGCCCTTGATGCATAAGCCCTGGTCTCTAGAATCTTTCCAGATACTGGGGAGGGAGAAAGAGGAGTGAACAAGGCAGAACAAGAACAGGAAAAAACATCATCTTTCCTTTTCTGGCAGGGCTGCTCTGATGGATTTAAGCTGCCTGAATCACCTGTGCTCACCCATTCTAGAGAAAGAATCTCAAGCTTTGGGTCTGGACTTCCAGTCTGGCTCCTCCACTTGTGTGTGGCTTAAGGCAAGTTCCAGAGCCTGTGAGGGCCTAAACTTCCTTCTTAGTGAACCGGGCTCTACTCCCTTATCCTTCCCAGGGAGGCAGGGGTTGAGTTAAAATAAGGTAGAGTTTGGATATGCATTGGAAAGTGTCACAGATGGGCAAGGGGTCTCTGTCATCATGATGGTGACCTGGAGGATCAGGTGGCAGAGGCCTTACAGCAAGAGCCTCCAAGAACCTTCCAGAGTTGGACATCTACTAGTGCTGTGGGCAGGCTTGGCTCCCAGTCTTCCGCTTCCCAGAAGGGCTACCTTCTCTCCTGGGATACATTCCAATGAAAAATTACCTGGAAGGAGGAGAGGGGGTCAGTGCATGGGTCCTGAGGAGACAGCATGATGTTCTCTTCCCTCACCTCCTCTAGGAAGACCCCTCTCCTGGGGAGGAGCAGGAAAAATAGCAGCTGTTTTAGAATTTGGTAAGAGTTCCAGATGAAACCTGCAGCAGACTTCAATAGTCAGTCCTCGATTGGAAGCCAGGGCCAGCCAGGAAGGAGAAGAGGTGTCCCCCAGTGGGTTCAGACCCTGAAGGGGGGTCTGGGACAGACAGGGACAGCAATATTTTTGAGTGGCAGTGAGACTGAGAAGGCCAGGGCTCAGCAGCTTTTCCTGGAAGAACTGGGCATCCTGGGCACTGACATCCAGGACTCCGAAAAGCTGGATAATTTTAGGGGAGGAAAAAAAAAGGGAGTTAAAAAACAAGAAACAAAGATCTTTTCCTTCTCTCTCTTCCTCTTATTCCTTTTTCTGATCTCAATGAGCAGCTCTTGGTTTACTGCCGACATAATAACGTTTCATAAACATGAAAATGTCTTCCTCCTTCCTCAGGCTATCATTCTTTATTCTTATCCTTTTGTTTTAAAGCATTTTTATTAGTCTTTTTTTTTCTTAAACTTTTAAACAGCTGTTTATAAAAACAAATACAACACAAAACTTGGTAAAAATAACTCACTATATGGTACATATACTCAGATGGTGTGATATATTTATATAATAAAAGATGAAAATAGTCACTTTCCATAATAAAAATAAGTTCTATTTTTTTGTTTATTTTACAATATACTTAATATTCTCTTCTTCTTTAGCTTCCTCTCCAGCGTCATATCCTTCATGCTGAATCACCAGGAGGTTCCACACGGCTGTCCCAACCCCACCAAGCTGGAGTCCGAGAGGTGGCAGGCAGGCGGGCAAGGGCTTAGGAACACCCGAGGCAGCCGCACTCTAAGTGTCTCTCCACCTCTTCTACAAACGAGGAGCCGTCCGTGCACTGGAAGACGTATTTCCGTCGCTTGCTGCGGGTGGGCTGGCAGCACTGGGGCCCGCAGCCCCCATGACATTCCATGATGGGCACCTTGGAGGCTGTGGCACATGATGCATAACCTTTCTGGCGGCGGATCACCTCTCGGACTACTTGTCCCAGGCACGGATTCTCTGCAGAGGGCATAAAAGTCAGGGCATTGGTGGTCTAGGCGGCCAGCAGGACCGTGAGCAGTTCCCAGGTAGGGTGCTTTGAAATACTTGTGCTCTGAAGACCATAAGAATGTATTCACTCATCCATCTGCCCACCCTCCCCTCTGTCCACCCATCTGTTTTACAAACAGGTACCTTTCCTGTACCAGGGTCTCTGCTAGGCTTACACCTAAGCCCCGAGGATATAAAGATGACAAAAACAGGCTTGTCCCTTCCTTCAAGAAACTTAAAGTCAGTCAAAACTAATACTAGATGAAGCAAACTGGTAGACTGTGGGCCAAATCCTGTCCCCAGACCAATTTTGATTACCCTACATATCCCTAAAAATTAATTAAATGCCAACATTAAAAAAGCAGGAGATTTTACCTGAAAATCTGGATTTCTGCCTTCCTTGAAAACCAGGAAGTCTGACAGAGCTGAGCCTGCAACCCTGTGCTGCAGTGATGGCTGAAGCTGAGTGCTTTAGATGGGGCACTTTGCCCCAGTCACCACCACTCCCAGTAGTCTGTCTCTCTCAGCCTAGAGTCTAGATACTGTTTAAGTGAATATATTTAATAAGAAACTGAGGTAGATGCTATAAAGAAAGGGAAGATGTTCATACAAGAATATACAGTATATGTTTTTGTATGATATAAGACATTTGTATGCAAAAGGCATTTGACCTGGCCCAGGGGCCAGGGAGGCTTCTCTAGGAAATGAGCCGGAGTTGATATCTGAATAAGAAGCAGGTGTTAATGAGGCTTTGGGATGAGCTTTTCCAGAAGGCCTAGAAATAACTGCAGGGCGGGAAAGGGCACCCTTGTATCTGCTTAAACACTCTGGACCCTGACCCACCTTTTCATTTCCACCCCTCTACTGTCCTCACTACAGTGGGAGAATGTCTGCAGCAAGGCACTTGAGGAAGGGAGCCGTGACCCTTGACAAGCAAGTCACAGTTTCCACGTCTGAAAAATGGTTCACATGTTTTCCTGTCCTTCCAGCAATTCCCAGGCTGTTACGAGCACCAGGGGAGATTGTGAAGGAGAAAGGGCTTTATGCATTTTAAAGCTTCAGGTGTTCTTAAAAGTCTTTAAAATTATGAGATTGTTAAAAGGATTAGAAAGAGGTTAATGACTGTGCATATGTGTAACATGGGAAGAGAAGGGGAGTGTAGATGGGGCAACATGCTAATGACTGAGGGGAAGGGATTAAGCTGTTTATACTGTCCTGACAGTTTTTCTATAAGTCTGAAATTATTTCAAAATAAGTTATTTAATAACATTTTAAAAATGAGTTTTGGTTAAGAATAGTATTTCGTATAGGTATAAAATGTGGAAAAGTCCTCAAGGGACAGGGTGGACTGCCTGGCATCCTGGTGGCAGGGAGCAAAACTTCTCAGTGTCCATGCAGGAGAAAGACTCCCCAAGGTAAGACAACTTTTTAAATATTAATATAATTTTCCTTTGTTGAGCTCACCTCAAAATTACATGATAAAGGGGCCACTAACCGAGATGAGTAATTTGATGGTTCTGACTAGGTCAGACCAAAGAACTGGTTTCTGCTGACCCAGTAAGGGCAGGAGGGTTGGATAGAGGCTGTGGAGCGATGTCCTCTGCTTGGATACATATGCGAATCATTGCAAAACGCAGGTTCTGACTCAAAAGGGCTGGGGTGGGGCCTGGGAGCCTGCATTTCTAAGTGACTCCCAGGTGATGTCAATGGTGCTGGTCAATGTCAGGGGGCCACGCTGAGTGGTTAGGGTTTCATTAGTTTTGAAGGCATGGCATCTCAAGGGCCAACAGCTGGAAAAGAGGAGAAAAAAAACCATCTAGACTACTCATGTGTTCTCCCTGCAGAGGTCCACTGAGGACCATTTTCTATACTTGTTACATCTTTAAAAAGTCCATGCTTGAGAATCTTAACTTTGGCAGTATGAGTTATCGGCACTTTTGTTTTTTCTCGGACACAGGGTCTGTCTCTGTCACCTGGGCTGGAGTGCGGTGGTACATTCATGGCAGCTTCAAGCTCCTGAGCTCATGTGATCCTTGCACCTCGGCCTCCCAAAATGCTAGGATTCCAGGTGTGAGCCACCACTCCTGGCCCTATCTAGATGAGGAAGTGAATCACAAGTATGCTGTTCAACGTCATGCAGATTTGAGACAGGGTCTCACTCTGTCACCCAGGTTGATCTTGGCTGACTGTAACCTCCGCCTCCCGGGTTCAAATGATTCTCTTGCCTCAGCCTCCAGAGTAGCTGGGATTACAGGCGACCACCATGATGCCCAGCTAATTTTTGTATTTTTAGTAGAGACAGGGTTTCACCATGTTGGCCAGGCTGGTCAAGGTCATGCAGATTCTAAATGACAGCTTGGCCTTCATCGTGACAATGTTGCTTCTGACTTTCCATCTCACGTACTCCTTCCAACAACCCTATAAGGAAGCACAGTAGCCAGCCTCCAAGATTGCCCCCAGTGACTGCCCCCTTCTGGTACTGATGCCCTTTATGTGGTCCCCTCCCTCACTGAATGCACCTGACTGACATAACAATGCAGTGTGTTGGAAATGACGGCATGAGTGACTTCCAATTGTAGGTCACATAAGACATGTGGCTTGCTCTGTCCTGGACTGTTCACTCTGGGACATGCCAGCTGCCCTGGCGCAAGGACCCTCAAAGAGCCTATGTAGTGACTCATGCAGAGCTGCAGGGCAGAACTGGGACCTCCCACCAACACCCAGCACCATGGGAGTGCAGCACATTGGAAGCAGATCCTGCTGCCTCGGGTTAGCTTACAGAGAACTGCAGCCCTGGCTGTGTCGAATGCAACCCCGAGAGATCCCAGCTAGGTTCTTTCTGAATTCCCAATCCACAGGAAAAATGTGGGCTAAAACAATGTTTTTTGTGGTTTCGAGCTGCTATGGTTTGGGACTAACTTGTTATGCAGCACTAGATAACTGATACAGGAAGGTGTAGCATTGCCTCTGTTTTCAAGTTGAGGAAATTGAGGCTCACAAAGTGACTGAACCAAGGTCATGCAGCCTTTAAGTGGCATAGCCAGAATTGGAACTGAGGTGATCTGGATATGAAGTCCAACCCTGACCCCCACTTCCTCCCTCCCACAGGCACAGTAGACCCACCTTGTTGGCAGTGCTCGCCGCTAAAGCCGGGCTGGCACAGGCAGTAGGGCTCCCCTTGGTCTGAGATGTGGCACTGCCCATGGTGACACTTGAAGGCTGAGCAGGCATTGGCAGAGTCATTCTTGTTGTCACACAAGGCCCCTCCATAGCCCTCGGCACACTTGCACATGTATGAGGTCCCGGTTGCTACACATTTTCCATGGTTGCAGCTAGGGGCAGAGAGGAGGATGAGAAGGGAACTGGATCAGAGTTGGTGCTGTTGAGGACTCCCTCTGTCCACCCAGCCAGGGACCAGGGGACCCAGAGCTGAGTACAGTCTAATAGCTTTCTCCATTTCCTAGGCTGAGCATCTCCTTTCTTAACCACCTTGCTTTCCCTAGCCAACCAGCCAGAAGCCTGCGAGTGTCACCCAGTGTGAGCTGTCACCACAGCAGAGGCTGGCTTGCTGATTTACACACACACCCCATGCAGCCAAGTAGCAAACAATTGCTTGAAAGAATCTAGCCATTCTCTAAACATTTTAATTGCTTTACCATCTTAAATAAGAATTACTACCACCCCACTACTACCAGCAGGTACCCCTGGCTATGTACCAGGAATTGTGTTAAGTGCTTTACACCCAGTATTGCTCTGAATTTCCATCACAACCTCTTGTCTGCTGCTCCTACGCAGTACATTTCACCTGTGGGAAAAATTGAAGGTAAAGCCTACATTCTGAATCACGACGCATCACTGCCCCTATTGGAATGACATGCAGAGCCAGGATCCATATTATAGAGTCAAACACACACACACACATATGCTCAAGAGCAACACAAGAACCTCAAACCCTTTATAGCTGTCCCTTATTCCTGATCCAAAAGATCATTTCCTGACTGGTTTAGCCAACCACATGTCCAGTGTTGGCTCTGGTGTTAGTTTTGGCTGATTCAGGTTTCTTAACACTGACAGTACTGGGTTTCCTATATTTAGCATGATGCCTGTCACATAGTAGGACCTCAGTAAATCTTTGTTGAATGAGTAGTTGCTTAAACTATTAAATGTGGTTTGATGTGTGGTTATATACACCTCATGCCTTGCACAGGCTGAGTCTGCCCACACGGGCGCCTTTTTCTAAATCCCACGGAGACAGTCGGGGCTCACTGTGGCTCTGGACAGGTTCTAAGGGCCACCTGGCAGAGATGAGTGTTTTGAGCAGGGCCCTCTTATGCTGATCCCTCCAAGCAGGTCTTGCTGCTCAGACGTGTAAGCTCAGTCTCTTGACCTCTGAAGCAGTTACGCTTCCACAGATTCTATCTGCGGTCTGACTGCAACTCCTCCAGCCTCCAGTAGTGCCTATTTCTCAGGTGGGGCAGGGATTGAGGCCATGCTGGGAGCCGGAGCACACAGCCAGGGCTCCTGGGACACTGACCTGTGGCCAAGGCAGGGGTCCCGGGCCTCCTGGTCGCAGAGCGGGCCGGTCCAGCCCGGGTGGCACTCGCACACCACGCTGTCCTTCTCCACGGAGCGACACAGGCCGTGCTTGCACACGGTGCAGGACTTGCAGCCTGGTGACACCCCCAGGGACTGTGGCGGGAGGGCCTTGAAGTCCTGCAGCTCATTGTTGATGCGCACCTCGTGGATGCATCCGTGGAAGCCGCCTAGAGGCCGGTCCGTGCCCTGGCGCAAGGCAGAGAGGCCGGTGGAGGTGGGGATGCCTGTGGGACAGGAGCCAGGACAGTGGCCTGAAGACCCTCCCCTGCCACCCTGCTGTCCTCAGAGAAAGCGCTTTTCACACATTCATGGGTAGAACTCTGGGCCTCTGCTGTTCAAATGAGGTTAACGGGCCAAAACCTTGAACCTCGTCCATACAGGGACATGCATCTTTGGTCCTGCACTGGGACTCCTTAAAAAAACGTGAATTTGTTGCCAATATGTAATATTAGAAAATTTCCCATAAAAATTTGTATATTGGACTTCCCTAGAAAAAATGAGATGATCTGGTCACCCATTGCCCTATGACCCCACTGGCTGAACTGAGGGGACCATCCCCCCCGCATAGGCAACTGCACCAAATAACCAGCTGTCCCCACCAGGCTCCTCGGCCCTTTGATCCGGGCCTCACAAGAGAACCCAGGGCAGGTGAGCTACAGCTGAGGAGAGAAGATAAGGTTTTGGGGAGCTGCTTCATCAATGAAACTTTAGGGTTCAGGGTTTTTAGACCAGTTTGCTGCCTTATATGCTGTGTACCCCTCTTCTCAGGGTCTTCAAGAGACTGTTAGTAAAGACTTAATTTGCTTTTCAATAATTGGTATTTTCGCTCCCCTTCTACACCGTTCCCTGCCCATCTTCTACAGTTGAGAGCCTGGGACTAGCCTGGAAGCAGGGCACCCAGTTCTGTTCTGGCTGCAGGTGGGGCACAGGGCACGGTCCTCCTCCAGGGATAAGTGGTGTCCCTTCTGGGGCTGCCCTTGGCCCAGAGCTTTCCCTGGCCTCCATGTGTCTGAACCTCCCGTTAACAACGCCCTCTCCTGGGCCCGTGCTCGTCTCTGCAGGTGGACTCTGGGTAAAGTCTCGAGAATCTTAGGATTGAACAAGCAGTTCTGTAGCTTTTTTTACACTTAACCCTTTGAGAACTATTGGTGCAGGGGCTGCATTTCAGGCCCAGACTCTGCCAAACTGATGGCTACTTTTTTGTGTTTTGTTGTCATTGTTGCTGTTGTTTTAAAGACCTGTCACCCAGGTTGGAGGGCAGTAGCACAATCATGGCTCACTGCAGCCCCAAACTCCCAGGCTCAAGCGATCCCCCGCCTCACCCTCCCAAGGAGCTGGGACTACGGGTGCTCACTACTGTGCCCAGCTAATTTAAATATTTTTGTAGAGATGACGTCTCACTGTGTTGCCTAGGCTGGTCTCAACTCCTGGGCTCAAGCAATCCTCCCACCTCAACCTCCCGAAGTGTTGGGATTACAGGTGTGAGCCACTGCACCTGGCTTACTTCCATTTTTGGTCTTTGATTTTAATCTCAAACTTGTTCTTCTGCATTCCTTAATCGAACCTCCCAGGGTTTGAGGAGGTGGCAGAGCAGAGGGAATATGACCTGATGCTGGCAGACTTCAGCAGAGCCTAGACCCTGCTTTCATCCCCTGCCTCCCCCTTCTCACCCCTCCCCGTCACAACGTGTAATTTCCAGGAGTCCTGTTCTCTTTCCTTTGCAAGCACCTGTCCTAAATTCTCTTTTCTCCATGGCCTGGCTAGTGCTTATTCACCCATTTAGAGATCAGCTTCGTCGTCCCTTCCTCCAGGAAGCCTTCCGTGATTGGCTTTGGCAGTGGCCTGGGTTTCGGAACTGGAGCACAGAGGGCTAGAGGGAGGTAGAGGTGGTAGGGAAAGAGAGCATTACCTCCAAGGTAGAGGGGGCTGTTGATGCCCACTGCTGGCTGCTTCTGGAGCTTCCCCAGGCTCTTGGGAGTTCCTTTGTCCACTACCAGGTTCAGGGTCTGGTTTAACATCACCAGCTCCACACTGTGAAACTGCCCATCATTCACTGTCTCCACGCTGGCCAGTAGAGAAGGGGAGAAAGCCAGAGAGTTCACTAAGTGCCTTCCATGGCTGGGCCCTGGGCTGTGGACTTGACCTGCATTGCTTATATTTTGTTTTACTTTTTATTTGGAAATAACTTTAAACTTACATAAGTTGTAAAAATAAAAACAGTACAGAAGATGCTTATTACCCAATTTCTCCCATTACTTTTTACTCCAATGTGCTTATGGTTTTTTCTCTGCATTGTATATACACACACACATTTCTGAACCATTTAAAGGTAAGTTACATACATCACAGCCCTTTATCCTTAGATACCTCAGTGTGCATTTCCTAAGGACAGAGATATTCTCTTACATAAGCACAGTGCAGTTGTCAGCTTCGGTGAATTTAACATGGATACCACACTGTTATCTAGTCTATTATCTATTCCAATTCTGCATTGGACCCATAATGTCCTTTACAGCATTTATTTCCTTCCCGTCCGAGATTTAGTCTAGGGTCAGGTATTGCATTTGGCTATCATTATTTGCATTCTTTTCTATTATTTCATGCAGTTAGGCAAACTCCATTCATAGACCACCTTCTCAGTTCCTGCTCTATCTGCATGCTGCCTTCGACCACTATTTACTCAACACACTTGTTCTTTTCAATTGTCCAATTTCCCCCTTAAATATCAGTAAGGATAAAGGTTAGCATTGTTCTAAAAAATAGTTCTGATGTGATTTTTATATTTTTTTTAGTACATATAAAACAAACTCACAGTTAAAATTTCAGCAGTTTGCTACTGTGCCCCTAAAGTAACCTCATGTACCACCAGTGGTCTGCATGCCACGTTTGGGGAAATAGTGCCTTATAATACTTGTGCTAGGTAAGTGTGGGGAAAAGAGAGAGATCAGACTGTTACTGTGTCTATATAGAAAGAAGTAGACATAAGAGACTCCATTTTGCTCTGTATTTGAGATACTGTTAATCTGTGACTCTGCCCCCAACCTTGTCCTTGCAAGAGACATGTGCTGTGGTGACTCAAGGTTTAATGGATTTTGGGCTGTGCAGGATGTGCTTTGTTAAACAAGCGCCTGAAGGCAGTATGCTTGTCAAAAGTCATCACCATTCTCTTAATCTCAAGTACCCAGGGACACGTACACTGCCAAAGGTCACAGGGACCTCTACCTAGGAAAGCTAGGTGTCGTCCAAGATTTCTCCCCAGTGATAGTCTGAAATATGGCCTTGTGGGAAGGGAAAGACCTGATCGTCCCCCATCCTGACACCCGTGAAGGGTCTGTGCTGAGGAGGATTAGTATAAGAGGAAAGAAGGCCTCCTGGCAGTTGAGCTAGAGAAAAGCATCTGTCTCCTGCCCGTCCCTGGGCAATGGAGCATCTCAGTGTAAAACCCGATTGTATGTTCTGTTTACTGAGAAAGGAGAAAACCGCCTTAGGGCTGAAGGTGGGACGTGCTAGCGGCAGTGCTGCTCTTTATGCACTAAAAAGGTTTATGGAGATGTTTGCATATGCATATCAAGGCACAGCACTTGTCCTTAAACTTATTCACGTCACAGAGATCTTTATTCATATATCTTACTGCTGACCTTCTCCCTACGATGATCCTATTATCCTGCCACTTCCCTTTTTCTAAGATGGTAAAGATAATGATCAGTAAATACTGAGGGAACTCAGAGACTGGTGCCGGCATGGGTCCTCTGTATGCTGAGCGCTGGTCCCCTGGGCCCACTTTTTCTTTCTCTATACTTTGTCTCTGTGTCTCATTTCTTTTCTCAAGTCTCTCGTTCCACCTAACGAGAAACACCCACAGGTGTGGAGGGGAAGGCCATCCCTTCAGGTAAGCGTGTTATCTCTGCTTCAGAAATGAGGAAACGGTAGCTCAGGGAGGCTAAGGAATTTACCTAAGGCACCATAGTTGGTAAGTGATAGAGCAAGGATTTGAACTGCGGTCCAGGTCAAATGTCACTAATCTGAAAAGCTCACACTTTTTGAGTGCCCACATGATGCTTGAAGGAAATGCTCATTGGAGGATTTTGGATTTCAGATTTTCAGATTAGAGATGCTGAACCAGCATAATGCAAGTATTCAACACTTTGGGTTCCAAAAGTTTTGGTTATGGGATATTCACTTTTTTTTTTTAAGATGTAGTCTCACTTTGTCACCCAGGCTGGAGTGCAGTGGCACGATCTTGGCTCACTGCAACCTCTGCCTCCTGGGTTCAAGCAATTCTTCTGCTCAGCCTCCTAAGTAGCTGGGATTACAGGCTCATGCCACCACACACAGCTAATTTCATGTTTTTAGTAGAGATGGGGTTTTCACCATGTTGGCCAGGCTGGTCTTGAACTCCTGACCTCAAGTGATCCACTCACCTCAGCCTCCCAAACTGCTGGGATTACAGGCATGAACCACCATGCCCGGCTGGTTATGGGATATTCAGTCCGCACATCCCATTTCCCCATGCTGCCTCTAACAGGGCCAGCAGCCACTCACCGAGGGCCCAGATGAGCCAGACGTGGTGCTAAGTGGTTCACTTATTTGAACCTTACAAAAATTCTCTGAAGTGGGTGCCAGATATTCTATTTCACAGATGAAGACATCAAGGCCCAGAGAGGTTAAGTGATTTACCTGAGGTCACCCAGCTAGTACAGGCAAAAGACAGAATTTGTAGGCAACACTTTTGACTCCCAAATTCTGCTCTTTCCAGCGCTCTACCCTCGGCAGGGGCTGGGAGGGAACAGTGGTGGGACATGATGGGAGGTGGGGAATGTAACACCTCTTTCTTCCCTGAAGCTCTCTGAGGAGTAGACTGAGCTCTGTCTTATCTATTCAGGTATCAGGGATACATAGGGAGGATCCCTCTCTCCTTGAATTCTCCCTGACAAATCCCTGTTGGCTCCAACAAGAGGATCCCGGCAGGGGGTGGCACTGATTATTTGGGCAGGCAGAGGACCGTTTCAGTGACTAACTCAGATTTAGAAATTTCAGCAGCCAAAAAGGCAAGAGAAATGCTTGGGAGAAGACAGGCTAAATTGGGGTATAGTGAAGAAAACAGTCTATTCTAGCCCCTTACTGCTGGATGGAACCATAACCAATCATAGAAACAGAACATCCCAGTCTCAGTTTCCTCCTCTGTAAAAGGGGAATAATAACCTCACAGAACTATCGTGATGTTCAAATTAGGGTACACGAAAGTGCTTTGTAACCAGGCATGGTGGCGTGTGCCTGTATCACTAGCTACTTGACAAGCTGGGAGGTTGAGGCAGGAAGACCACTTGAGCCTAGGTGTTCGAGTTCAGCCTGGGAAACAGCACAACCCGTATTTCTTAAAAACAAAAACCAAAAAAGCACTTTGTCAATTACTGGGAAAATGTGAGCAGTTCTTTTAGTGTTATTTAGAAGCCTAACAAGTACCATTGCCTGCAAAGCTAGTAATCCCTGCTCTAGTGCTGATCCCTGGGAGAAAGTGATGGCAGAGGACATGCAGGAGCCCAGGACCCACTCAAATCCATTGGGAAATTTTTCCTCCCATTCATTCATCCAATATCCACCCATCCATTCAACCACCCATCTATTCTACCTATTCACCCATCCACCCTCCTCTCCATCCATTCACCTAGCCATCTCTCCACCCACCCACCTACTTATTTATCTACCCTCTTCATCCATTCATTCCATCACATCCATCCATCCTTCATCTACCCTTCATCCGCCCACCCACCAAGTGTCTGCTATGGGCCACCTCATCCTGAGTGCTGTGGATCAGTGACAAACAGGGAAGATAGGGTAACTGCACTCACAAAGCTTCCATTCCACTTTCCTTAGCCTTTCCTGTGAATCAAATGACAACGTATCAATGTAAGGTCTAGCCAAGAGATAGGATAGTGGGAGGTGGAGTGGTGGGTAAAAGAGTCCACCGAGGAATCTAGTTTTGTGATGAGGATTCAAAACGCCCTATGAAGGTAGAGCTATTTCTATTTCAGAAGCCTCCAGCTGTTCCAAGTTGCAAGCTGAGGGCAAGGCAGAGGCCTGTGATCCTATGGATGGGCTGGTAAAAGCAGGAAGGGGAGGGAAGAGGGCCCCGTGCAGAGACCATAAACTTGTGACCTTGAGCCCTCACACAGTTTTCCAACAACACATGCAAAAATATGCACGTGTATCCCACAGCGTCCTAGAAATGGATGCTGTTTGGATGCAAATGAGCTCACCACCCTGGAGGTGTGTCAACAGATGCTGGGCAGCCACCTGTCAGAAAGGGAGCTGTCAAGAGGCTGCAGCTCAGGCATTCCCTTCCAACATTACGATTCAGGGAGTCAGGGCCGCTGTTTTCCCATTATAGACACACACAGACACAGCGAACACACACCACCTGCTCCTGCCTGGCAGCTGGCTCCAGGCCCAACTCCTTCTCCCCTTCCTGCCATCCCAGGTGCTGGTGTATGGCCTCCAGGGGTACCCAGCCTAGAGACAGTGGTCTGGCAGAAGTCACAGATCAGAGAGGGCTATGTGGTCACTGGCTTCTGCCCTAGACAGAGTGCTGGGTTCTGCAGTGCCCCAGCGCTGGGCTTCCTGGAGGGCCTCATCTGATGCCCACCTGCGCGAGTCCTAGGTAGGCTCCAGGTATAGCCTTCAGCCAGGTCATGCTTTGTGGAGAGAGATCTGGAATCACACTGGGTCTGCCAGCTGAGGGACCCTGGGCAAGTCACACCACTTCTGTAAGCCCCTGTTTCTGCTTCTATTCAATGAGTTTTATATTCATTTTACAACATTGGTTTTTTTTTTTGGTGGTTGTTTTTAGTGAGACAGGGTCTTACTCTGTTGCCCAGGATGGATGCAGTGGTGCAATCGTCGCTCACTGCAGCCTTGAACTTCGGGCTCAAGTGATCCTCCTGCCTTGGCCTCCCAAAGTGCTGGGGTTACAGGTCACTGCACCTGGCCTACACTGCATTTTGTTTGTTTTTTGTTGTTTTTTTGAGATGGAGTCTCGCTCTGTCGCCCAGGCTGGAGTGCATTGGCGTGATCTCAGTTCACTGCAACCTCCACCTCCCAGGTTCAAGCAATTTTCCTGCCTCAGCCTCCCAAGTAGCTGGAATTACAGGTGCCCACCACCATCCCCGGCTAATTTTTGTATTTTTAGCAGAGACACGGTTTTGCCATGTTGGCCAGGCTGTTCTTGAACTCCTGACCTCAAGTGATCCTCCTGCCTCGACCTCCCAAAGTGTTGGGATTATAGGCGTGAGCCACCATGCCTGGCCCTACACTGGTTTTAATGGGCAATACGTGGCCACCGACACCTAGCAAGTGCTCAGTGAAAGGTGGAAATGATGACTCCTCGACCTTACTCTGGGCTTGCTGGAGCTGGGTGTGGCAGCCGCTGGGGTGGGGGAGTGAGTTAGTGAGCCCTGGAAGAGCCTGCCTACGGATTTCACAACCTTACAGCCACCCAGGGCTTTGAGTCTCTCTATACTCCCACTGGCTCATTCCCATTTCCGAGGAGGGGACTCTTGTGAGTCCCATTTTAGGGAAGGAAGCTAAGTAACCTGATGGAGGCCACACTGCTAAGAAGTGCTGGAACTGAGGTTCCAAGTCAGGATTGCTTCCAAATCCAAACCTCCCATAACGTTATCTATGCCAGTAGGTCCTCATGGGTTAACAGGTCTCTTCTTCCTGGCACCTTTTAACCAGGTCTCTTGGATATAATGGCTGAAGCCAGTGTTTTTCAAACTGGGTCCCTGGAGGTTCAGGGTAGGCAGTGCTAAAGGCTCTGGCTTTTTACCAGCAGCATCCTTAAGTCAGGATGCCTCCATTTCTACTTGCCTTAAAAAAAAAAAAAAAAAAAAAAAAATCATGGCTGGGCACAGTGGCTCACACCTGTAACGCCAGCACTTTGGGATTACATCCTTGAACTCTCCCTGACAAATCCCTGTTGAGGATTTGGGAGGCCAAGACGGGCAGATTACGAGTTCACCAGCCTGGCCAACATAGTGAAACCCCATCTCTACTAAAAATACAAAAAAGTAGCCGGGCGTGGTAGCAGGTGCCTGTAGTCCCAGCTACTCGGGAGGATGAGGCAGGAGAATCACCTGAACCCAGGAGGTGGAGGTTGCAGTGAGTCAAGATCGCGCCACTATACTCCAGCCCAGGCAAGAGAGCGAGACTCTGTCTCAAAAAAAAAAAAAAAAAAAAAAAAAAAAAATCATTAAATCTTAGTCTTTGAAAAAAAATAATGGGAAAATGGCTCTACTGTGACAAAAGTAGAGAAAAAAATGGAAAAAACAGTAACAACCTAAGGTTCACGCTAAAAGAAATATAGTGGTCCCAAGCCTCAGTAATTAGTCTCCTGGAGAGATATCTAAGGATTTCAGGGCAGAGAAGGGGGCTCTGAGGGTCTTCCTTATTATCTGCTGGGCCAGACTGAACTGGTGCCAAGTGGGAGGTGGAGAGCTCTGGAGTTGTCAGGGCGGGGCTGGATGCATCCTGCCTGGAACTGGCATGACCACAGGCATTGGCCAGAGTGACCTGTGGCCTTTTTGCCTTTGCTTTTATTTATTTTGAGATCGGATCTTGTTCTCTCACCCAGGCTGCAGTGCAGTGGTACAATCACAGCTCACTGCAGCCTTGACCTCCAGGGTTCAAGGGATCCTCCTGCCTCAGCCTCTCAAGTGGCTAGGACCATATGTGTATACTACTATGCTTGGGTAATTTTTTATTTTTTGCATAGATGGAGTCTCACTATGTTGCCCAGGATACTCTCAAACTCCTGGGCTCAGGCGATCCTCATGCCTTGGCTTCCAAGAATGCTGGGGTTATAGGCATGAGCCACAATGCCTGGCTTTCTTTTGCTTTTAATAATAATGGTGGATATGTGTTAATCTCTTAGTAGAGGCCAGGCATTGTGCTACCCTATGCTAAGCAGTTCACTTGCATTCTTTTATTTAACCCTAACAACCCCCAGGAAGGAGGCACACTTTTTCCTCCATTTTTCAAATAAGAGACTTAAGGCTCAGAGACTTAAGGTGCTCAGCCTGAAGTCTTAAGGGACTTGAGGGAGGAAAGGTTTGTTGTTCCTCTAGGTGCTGGTTGCTCTAACCTGAATGCTGAGTTGTGACCGCTAGGTGGCGATAGAACCTCACAGTAACAAAGAGTTCCTGGGATTTCGGATAGGCAGCAAGCAGAGACCTCAGGCCCCTGCAGCAACCCCCTACTCCTGTAGCACAGCCTACACACTCTTGTCTCTGTCCTCGCTGGAGCCTGCATGGGGGGAGAGCTGGTTTGAGTGGAAAACTGACCCGGATTTAAATCCTAGTTCTGCCACTTACTGGGCTTCTAACATGAGACTTCTCATGCCTAAAACAGGAGTGAGGATCCAATGAGACAAAGACCTTGGCAGTGGATAGGATTGTAGAAATCAAGACTCGGAGAGCACGCACTGCGTTGCATTCAAAGAGCACACCCACGCGGTGTTTTAAAGTGGCTAACATTCAAAAACTTAGATATCTAACATAGAAACCCCGCTGGTCCCGCTTCTCTCGCTTCTCTTGATAATCTGCATTCCCGCATGGCAGCGTCTGCTGGAGCTGAGGTCAGCCACTCCTCTGGATGGGGTTCCACCCTCCAGGCTACTGTAGCCCCCACCACTTCTTATGGGGACTACAGCCCATTTTCCCCATGTCTGTTACCTATGTGGCCACTTGGCCTTGCTGGCAGGTGAGTCTGGCCTTCTCACAAGTCTCAGTGCCAAGGAATAGTGACGTCTGTCCCCATTCTGGGGCAAGGAGGGGCTCAGGTGGGCTTTTCTGTATATTTGCCCTGGGGCCTGGAATAGAATCTTCATGTTCCCTCGTCACCATTTGTGATTACAGCTGTGCAGATGAATAACATCAGGCATGGACAGAATGGAGACCATGGAATCTAGCCTGCAGGTCCCTGCTGGGAACCCAGGCTGCCATCCTCACTCTGAAGCTGGTCAGTGGGCCTTAGTGGGCCCAAAGCTGCCAACTCCCCTGATTAGAACAGCTTTGGTTGGGCTCCCTGGCTCTGGCCCTGAGGCCAAAGTGGCCTTCCTGGGTGGCTAGAGGTTATTGCACTGATGCTGAGGAAGCAATCTCATTTTTTGTGGCTGGACTGGCTTCCTGGTCCCCTCAGCTGCTGGTCAGCTCAGCCTGTGCCCTCCATTAACCCCAGCCCTCCCATGTGACTTCCATGCAGGCTGATGGGGCCTCTTCCTCCCCAGGGCTTCTTCGCTGCTCAGCCTGAGAAAATGCTTTTGAGGCACAGGTCATGTCTCAGCTCAAACACCACCTCCTCCTCCTCCAAGGTCCTCCAAGCAAAAATATTTGCTCCTGGTGGGCACAGTGGCTCACGCCTGTAATCCCAGCACTTTGGGAGGCCAAGGTGGGCAGACTGCTTCAGCCCAGGAGTTCAAGACCAGCCTGAACAACATGACAAAACCCTATCTCTTCCAGAAAAAAAAACCAAAAATTAGATGTTGTGATGCACACCTGTAGTCCCAGCTACTCAGGAGGCTGAGGTAGGAGGATCACTTGAGGCTGGGAGGTGGAGGTTGCAGGGAGCTGTGCTCATGCCACTGCACTCCAACCTGGGTGACACAGTGAGACACTGTCTCCAAAAAACCCAAAAAACAAAAAAATCTTTGCTTCATCCTTGGTGTTCCTGTAGCATGACCCCAGGGCCTCCAGTGAGCATGAGCTGATTCTGCTGTGCAGCCACTGCTTGTTGGTATGTGTGTCTTTCTCCCTGGACTGTGTGTGTTTAGCTCTGTGGCCCCTGCACTTTACCTAGCCCAGGGTCTGGCCCAAACGTGGGGCCTGACAGATGTGGAATGAGCGAGAGTGTACTACTGGGAACAGAAACAGGGCTGCCTCAGGGAAAAGTGTTTGGAAGCAAAACCATTTTAATATGGAATTGCTAGAGCCTTGGGCCCCTGAGGATTGTAAACTGAATGAAGGATACTAAAGATCTGTTACAGGCTCAGCATGAAGATCTAGGCTAGGAGTGCCAGGGCATCCTTAGCTGGGTTTCCCCATGGCTAAGACAGAGCCTGGTGTCCCTCCAGGTCCACCTACCTGCTCCAACTCACGGCTCCCTGACAGCAGCTTCTGGACAGCAACTCTCTGACCTTCCATTTCACAACTCAGCACAATGCTGCGACACTCCTACCAGCCACACCAGCCCTTTACCAAATCACCAGCCCTGACGGCTAACGTTAGCAGAGGGCAAAGGCTGGGCTCTGCTTGGGAAGGCCCCCAGCTCAGGGCAGGGCTCAGCTGCTTCTGGAAGCCTGGCTTTAACCTTCTGTCCTCGACGTGTCTGTGTAAAGGCTTAATTTGCCAAGCACTTCCTCCAGTGTTATTTCAACCCTCAGTGACTGCCCTAAGAGGTATATCCTGCTGTTGCTCAGATTACAAATGGGAAGGGGGAGGGGGGAAAACTGAGGCACAAAGAGGCTGAATCACTTGTTCACATCTGGATTTATGCGATAGCAAATGCTTCACAGGCTGCCCTGGCCCTGCCTCTTTGGCTCTCTGTCCTCGCCACTTGGCCAGGACCCACGGCTCCAGGGACATAGATGTTAGGCGATCCAGGCTCTAGGGAGACCACTAGGGGGAGCTCTTTCTTCTGGTGTCCACTGTGCCCAACTGTCCTAACCTGCTTGGTCTTTATCCACCTTCCACTGGGAGCCTCCTGCTCTGCTCAACACCCTTTTCCTTGCCTCTCGTTTGTCTTTGCCAACCTCCCAGCATGGCTTGTCGACCTGTTCTCTCCACTCTCACAAGTTCTTCCCTTTCTTCAAGGCTCAACTCAGACCGCTCCTTCTGCAGGAAGATTTCCTGTGGAAACTGGTGTTTCTTAGACGTGTGCATTAGAATCACCTGGAAGGCTCTCTGAAGCACAGGTGTGTTGGGGCCAACCCCTAGGGTTTTGGATTCAGTAGTTCTGGGGTAGAGTCTGAAAGTGTGTATTTCTATCATGTCCGCAGGTGATGCTGGTGCTGCTGCCTCGGGGACCACACTTTGAGAACCACTGGTTTTAACCAATGGCTTTCAAATTGGGTTTGTTGGCTCATTTATCAGGGGCCTTGACAACAGCGTGTGTGGAGGGGGATCTTTGCTTCAACCCTGCAGGGTGGTTTTTTTGCTTCTAAGTATTTATGATTCTTAAGTTCAATATAAGATTTTAATGGAAGAAAAGATTTAGTTCGCAGGGAAAAAAAAAAAGTCTGAAAGTTGCAGCTCTTCACCAATCTCTATGAAACGTGCTCTTGCCTCTGAGGGGACAGTGTGGCCTCTCTTTTGTACTGTGTCTTCCCTAAAGTTTGGCTCTCCTGCGACTGGTAGTTTGACATGATTTTAGGTGTAACACAGACATTTTTAACTTTTAGTAGTCATTTTTATAACTATTATAAAAATATAACTAAAATAATTTTTATTGTAATATTTAGTATTTATTTTACTGAGAAGCGGAAAAAAATCTAACATATCCAACTAGCATATCTGTGATTCCCCAGATGATCATTCCTTAAGGAGCAGCTATATGCAAAAAGTGAGCGGTTGGCTGGGTGCAGTGGCTCACACCTGTAATCCCAGCACTTTGGGAGGCTGAGGTGGGTGGATCACCTGAGATCAGGAGTTCAAGAGCAGCCTGGCCAACATGGTGAAACCCCATCTCTACTAAAAATAGAAAAATTAGCCAGGCATGGTGGCACGAATCTGTAATTAATCCTAGTTACTAGGGAGGCTGAGGCAGGAGAATTGCTTGAATCTGGCAGACAGAGGTTGCAGTGAGCCGAAATTGCTCCGTTGCACTCCAGCCTGGGCAAGAGAACAAGACTCCATCTCAAAAAAAAAAAAAAAAAAAAAAGCAGTCGCAAGTTGCTGTATGGCAGCATCTGAAGTGAAAGTCCGTCACACACAAGCCAGGGTGGCTGCTGGAGAGGCTGAAGTTTAGGAAAAGCTGCCCTTCAGAACAGTTTGAAAGTCACCTAAGGGGTGGCCCTGCTCCCTCAGTGCCCTTGAGTTTCTTCCCCTTGAGTTGCATGCTAATTGTCCCGTTGTCTTTCTTAAACTAATAAAAGATTAAGATGACATTTCAAAAAGGGAACCTCATTAAGCAGCCTCGTCCCCACTGCAGCGCGCACTCCCGCACAGTAGCTAGCTGCCTGTTTATCTTATGGTGAAGAGGTGTCACCTCTCCTCAGCGGGCCTGCCTTCCTCTGCCTCTCCTCCGACGCGCCTTTCTCCCTCCCACCCGCCACTCAGCGAGGAGGAAGTGTGTGTGCGCGCATGTGCATGGTAGGGGCGGGGAGAAGGGACACCCGAGTTCTCCTGAATCCCCCTTCTGAGTTGCAGGTCCAGAGGCAGAAGGATTCGGGGGAACACACAGCGAGCGGGTCAGGAAGGAGAGAGGCCCTTACCTGTACACTGTGGTTGGAGGGGAACTCAGGCTGTCATAGACCAGCCGCACGTGGCCCTGGTACAGCTCCAGTGCCAGGGGGTCATTGTCTCCTTTGTAGAGAAGGATGCCGTTGTCCTTGTCAGTGGCCACCTGGAGAAAGCAGCCAGGGCGTGTTAGTAAGGGCTTACCTGAGACTGAACCTCCCCTGCCCATCTCACAGAGCCCTCTTCCAGGCAGCAGCTTCTGAATCTGTGCTGCGTCTAAATTCACGTCCATCTTTCCTCCTCCATCTAGTCAGTAAATCCCCAGAAGGTAAGGCCTCAGCTTACACCTCAGCAAGTGCTGACTGAGCAAACCAGTTCAACACATTTTTACTGAGTGCCTACTGTGCACCACTATGTTCATGTATTTATGTATGTCAGGACGTCCGAACTCTAATCTGCCCTCTCCCTCTGGTGCATAACGTGATCCCGCCCAAGTTTAGGCCTTTCTTTGGTTTCTCTGTATAAAGTAGAATAATAAGGTTTTTTTGTTTGTTTGTTATTTTTGTTTTTGAGGCGGAATCTTGGCCCAGGCTGGAGTGCAATGGCACAGTCTTGGCTCACCGCAGTCTCCGCTTCCTGGGTTCAAGCATTTCTGGTGCCTCAGCCTCCTGAGTAGCTGGGACTACAGGTGTGTACCACCACACCCTGCTAATTTTTGTATTTTTAGTAGAGACAGGATTTTACCATGTTGACCAGGCTGGTCTTGAACTCCCAACCTAAAGTGATTCACCTGCCTTGGCCTCCCAAAGCGCTGGGATTGTAGGCGTGAGCCACTGCGCCTGGCTAATAAAAGTTATACAGAAAATGCTAACAATGATAATTAATTCAGTGTGTGCTAGGAACCGGGCACTATGCTAAGAGTCATCTGGGGAATTAAAAAAAAAAAAAAAAAAATTCCAGTGTCTAGACTTTACCCCAGACCTTGCAGGTGCGGCCCAGGCAAATATAATTTTATTATTTATTTATTTATTTTTTGAGACAGAGTCCTGCCCTGTTGCCCAGGCTGGAGTGCAGTGGCATGACCTCGGCTTACTACAACCTCTGCCTCCCAGGTTCAAGTGATTCTCATGTCTCAGCCTCCCAATAGCTGGGGTTACAGGCATGCACCACCATGCCCTGCTAATTTTTGTTTTTTTAGTAGGACTGGGTTTCACCATGTTGACCAGGTTGGTCTCGAACTCCTGACCTCAAGTGATCCACCCGCCTCAGCCTCCCTAAGTGTTGGGCTTACAGGCGTGAACCATCACACCTGGCCAAAGATAATTTAAGTTCTCAAGGTGATTCTAAAGTATTGCCAAGGCTGAAAATTGCTGGTTTCAGAAGTTGCATTCATAGCCAGTCACCCGGAATGAGATTCTTGGATTAGTGGATGGGCCTCAGACAAGGGGTTTTGTCTGTCTTGAACTGAATCCCAGTTCCGCAGCACAGCGTCTGGCGTACAATAATTGAATGCATATTTTCTGGAGGATTGAGTGAATGAGGCTGGAAGTGGGGGCTACAGTTTGCAGCAAGAGCTGGTCAGGAGTTATCTATAGAACTCTCTGGATGAGTTGGTTCAGGTGTCCTCAAGCTGAGTGTTGTCCCTGATGGTGCTTTACTGCTAAGATGGGGCATTCCAGCAATTTTCTGAACAAATCAGAGCTTGGGGACATGTTGAGGTCCTCCCAAGGGCAGGGCAGGGCAGGACACACCTGTAGGGAGATGTTGGCCTGAGGTCGGACCTTGGCGGAGGCCAGTTCCACGTAGGAGTCCTTGCCCACGAAGTTGACGGTGATAAGCTTCTCACATCTGGGGCCGGCGAAGCCTGGTGGGCAGCGGCAGGTGGGCTCCTGCTGCACCACGATGCACT
This sequence comes from Trachypithecus francoisi, assembly GCF_009764315.1. Lineage (NCBI taxonomy): Eukaryota > Metazoa > Chordata > Mammalia > Primates > Cercopithecidae > Trachypithecus > Trachypithecus francoisi. The sequence goes on along the minus strand of NW_022681465.1, from coordinate 122,780,906 downwards.
GGGCCCCGTTCTGGCACTCATATTGGTCGCACGGGCTGGTCTGCAGCAGGACCATGGGTGGGGGGTGCTCGCAGAAGGGTCCACTGGAAGGCGGGAGAGAATGGGGAGGGAGATAGGAGAACCGCCAAGAGGAGACAATCACAGTTACTCAGGCCAGAGAACCTCGAGCAGAGAGGTAGAGTGAGCTGGGAAATAACACTAGTTCTAGGGGCTAGTTCCAGCCCTGCCACTAACCGGGGCAAGACTTTTTCCTTCTCTAAGTCCCACATTTCCCATTTTTAAGAGAGTTAGGGTAGCCATGGTGGCATGAGCCTGTAATCCCAGTTACAGGGGCAGATTGCTTGAGCACAGGAGTGCGAGTTCAGCCTGAGGAACAGAGCAAGACTCCAGCTCCAAGAAATAAAATCATGGAGTTGGACTAGAGTAGAGGTCCCTAAATTTCAGTGTCCTCAGAGTTGCCTGGGGGTGATTTCTTAAAAGAGCACATTCCCACCCTTGGAAAGATGAATGAACAAACAAAATGTGGCTCATCCGTCCAATGGAACATTGTTCAGCAGTAGAAACAGAGGGAATTCTGACATACCTGACAGCATGGATGAATCTTGAGCACATGATATACTAAGTGAAATAAGCCCGATAAAGGACAAATGCTGTATGTGGCCATTTATATAAAGCATCTAGAGTAGCCAAATTCATAGCAACAGAAGTAAAACAGAGGTTACCACTGAGGAACCATCATGTTTATTCTCCAGCCTAGAAAGAAGATTCTGGCCAGTATGGCCATATGGCTACCTCCACCCTGCAAGCTGGGCTTCAAGACGGTGGCATCTTCCATTAGATGGAATCCTACCCAAGCATGACATTACATGAGCTGAACCTAAGTCCGGCTTTCACGTGGAGTTGCCACAAGTAGCTCTTCTCCCATCTACAACGTGGGATCACCAATACCTGCTCTATTTCCCTCATGTGGACATGTAAGGACTGCAAAGGTGTCAGGGGAATAAAGGCATCACCCAGAACCAGGGCTACGGCCACCTGGGCCTGAGTCTCCACCCTGGCCACCTTAGCCGGTCAGCCCCAGCCCCTGCCACCTGGCCCAGGCTGTCTCTTTCCTGAGGTGCCCTGCTGCCTTACCTGAAGCCCTGGGGGCAGGTGCATGTGTAGCCATTGATTGTGTCCATGCACTGGGCCCCGTGGCGGCACTTGTGGGCCACACAGTCATCATTGTCTGTCTCACAGAACTTCCCGCTGTAGCCAGGGACACACTCGCACCTGGAACACAGGCACAGGCAAGGCTGTTCCTCAAGGCAGGGCCAGCTTCCAGGCAGTCATTCTCCAGCCCCCCTCAGCAGTGGCCTCTCCCCATCTCTTCTATCTACCCAAGTTCCTTTGGGATCTGCAAAGCCTGGCCCCACAGCAGGTTTCCCTGGTGGCCCATGGCCTTTGTTCCATTCGTGGTGGGGTGAGTCTTGTGTTCCAGAGCCAGGGTGAGGAACACAGGGGTGGACTGATCCAGCTTTTGGCTTGGATCTGCCACTTCCTACATGAAACTGACGTTCAGTTTGGTCCTTCCTTTGGGTCAGGCACTGTGCTATGCCCCTTTCACTGAGTTCTCATTGAGGCCTCCCAGGACCCTGTAAGGGAGGGTCTACCATACTCCATTGTAAGGAAGAAACCAGAGGGCAGAGAGCACTGCAGGCACTTCCCTGAGGATCCTCATACCCCCATCGAGTGATAATACTTAGTTTATACTTGCGTGTCAGAAACTGTTCTAAGTGGATCAGTCACTCATTACCTCTCTGTGTTTCAGTTTCTTCATCTTTAAATGCAGTTGATAAATAACTCCACCTCTTATGGTTGCTTTAAAAATGATATGATATGCTTTGTGTAGTGCATTAAACATTAAGTAAATATTCAACATGACATGTAGAAGATGATATGATACTGTTTGCACTCTGAGATTCAGACCAGGATGAGAAAGGCAAAAATCTCTTCTGCCTTAGTAAGTGGCTCATATTACCTGGGCAAGAGGATGGGAACATCTGCTCCACCCCAGGCCCTGCACACCAATCTGGCCCTTCCTAAAAGAGTGGTGCGTCAGCAATTCCATTATCGCCCCTTCTAGACAAGGTTTAAAACCTGGCCAGAGGAAGCCACCTTGGCTAAAACCTGGTCTGCTTGAGTGTGGGCCAGAAACATGCATCTCTGGGCTCCTCTGTCTGGGGCAACATTCGGGCAACGTTCAACCGAAATCCCACCATAGAAACACACCCGAAGGCACCGAGGGGCTAAGTCACAGAGGCTTAGGTGCACCCACAGGCACATATAAGCAAATGATTCCTGGCGCTTCTGCCTTCTGCAAAGCCTGTGTACCTTTGTGGGCCCAACAGCTGAATTCTAGTGGGCAGAGGAAAAACAATAGCCACAACCTATCCAAGTCGGAGGCGGCGGCGGCATGGCAGAAGGAGGCGACACAGGCAGGGAGGTGAGGGCGGAGGGAGCGAGCTCTCTGAACTCTTAGGCTATCTGAAAAGCAGCCCCACGGGACAATCAGGGCAAAGGGATGGTCCTCCCTCATCCCTCTCCTCCCTCTCCTCTTTAGGAATGGATAGAAGTGGGGTGGAATCCACACGTGGCAACCCCACTGGCATCGTTGGGGTTGGCAGGGCATGATGCAGGCTGTAGGTTCATAGCTAGGTAAGACACAGAGCAGGTGACGTGTCCTTGACTGGAACAAGTTCCAGAAACCGAGGACTTACGGGCCTATGCTCAAAAATTGAAATCCGCTAAGATCTGACCAATTCATCTTTACTTGACTGGCAAATTTGAACTACGTAACCTATTGCTGCACTAGAAGTACAAACTTACATGTTCAACCAGAGGAGTCTTTTAGGGAAACACATTGAGAATGCCTTTGAGGGGCATGTGCTCAATATAGCACCATGTATACTTCTGCTACTGTGTTAAACGTGGCCCAGGTAGGCATCCGTGTGTCTCCTGAATTCTAAAAAGTAGTCGCAGAGCAACTTAAGCTATTTGACTTTCTCCAAGGCAACAATAGCTGGCCAATACTTACAGGATAAAATCCAATATTTTAAGCCTGGACTTCGAGGCTACTGGTGAGGTCTTTATTAGGAATTAGGGAAGCTATTCTCACTCTCAGACTAAGCAGTGGAGGTCTGGAGGCAAATGTGTTAACCTCCTTCTTTTAAAATGCTGCAGCCCTCTCCATACCAGCAAGTCTCAAACTTTAATGAGCATACAAAACACCCAGGGATCTTGTTAAAATGTGTCTTCTGATTCAGGGAGTCTGGGTGGGGCCTGGGAACTAGCATTCCTAACAAACGCCCATGTGATGCTGATCCTGCTGGTTCCAGAACCTCTGGTAGCAAGGACCTATACAATATTTCTCCATCAACTAAAGAGAGGCAGCTGGTGCTATAACCTGCATTCCCTATTGTTCTCAAATGCTTGCCTTTATCTTTCTTCCAGTTAAAGTGTAAAGTTTATGCATTTTAATATGTGTTGGGTCTATTGATTCTGCACAAGGGGTAGTAACCGAGTGCTGTCCTTGGTTCCAGGACATCTGGAGTCTCTGGATTTAGCTGAGAAATCAGTCAGGCCCAGACTGATTCACAGCCCCACCCCTTTATATGTGTGTGCAAAGGTGGCTTATGTCACCTCAGTGAGCCTCATAAAATGTGAATGAGTTTCTACGTTCTCAGATTGTTGGATGTCGGATAATATACCTTGCCTGACAAATAATAAGTTAGCAGTACATGCTAGTCATTGTGATCTTTCTTTTGGTTATTGTTATTTTCAGTATTATGGACAGGTAGTATCTGCCCTTCATTGAGACCTCATTGAGGGAGGGAACATACAAGGAGAACTCCAACGATAAACACCTTCACACTTGGGCAAAGGTCACCCTGACTGTGTATCTCTTTGGCTAATATCCCTAGAGGCTGCCATAGGATATGAGCTGTTTGGTGATGGGAGATGAGGGAGATAAAATGATAAAATGTTGCACTGGAAGAATTTTTACTTTAAACACATTTTAATGAAAACCTAACATTATTGAGCTGGCCTGTAGACCTTCTCAAGACAATGACATCACATATAAATACAGTATCTCAAGATTATGAAAGCTAGACTGATTTCGTTCTTTCCTATATTGTCTTAGAACTCAAGCGACTTTGGTTACAATGAGGTTTCTAGGAATAAGTTCTGGGGATCATAAAAACCTGGCAGTGTTAGCTCTCCAGCACTCCAACCCCACACCTGCACCCTTGACCACGACTTTTTTTTTTTTTTTGAGACAGAGTCTTTCTCTGTCACCCAGGCTGGAGTGCAGTGGTGCGATCTCCGCTCACTGCAACCTCTGCTTCCTGGGTTCAAGTGATTCTCCTGCCTCAGCCTCCTGAGTAGCTGGGATTACAGGTGTGCGCCACCACACCTGGCTAATATTTGTATTTACAGTAGAGACGGGGTTTCACCATGTTGACCAGGGTAGCTCCTAGACCACTTCTGACCAGTGCTGGTGCAAGCCTGTGTCCTCTGAGCTTGCTATCCACTCAACCAAGAGGCAATTTATCTCCTCTCCATGGGCAGATCCTCATTCCCTGCCCCTTCCCAGGCATGCCCAAAGCACTCTGCTTGCCAGCCTGGCCTACTCTGCTTTGGGTTCACATTTGCATGTACACGTTTCTTCCCACCCCTTGCCCCTTCATTCTTCCCTGTTCCCTCACAGTATCCCATACTTGCTTAAAGATCAGCAGTAAACTGAAGTCAAATCTGGGGGTGGAAGTAGACGGGGAGGTCCTGTGAGGCATCTCTCACCCTTGTACTCAGGTAACTCGACTGCCTAAAAGTCCCACCTGGCATATCTGAGGGGGCACGGGGCAGATGAGGTAGATAGGAATGGGGTAGACGCTTTTGCACAGCAAAAGAAACTACCATCAGAGTGAACAGGCAACCTACAGAATGGGAGAAAATTTTTGCAACCTACTCATCTGACAAAGGGCTAATATCCAGAATCTACAAAGAACTCAAACAAATATACAAGAAAAAAACAAACAACCCCATCAAAAAGTGGGGAAAGGATATGAACAGACATTTCTCAAAAGAAGACATCCATACAGCCAACAGACACATGAAAAAATGCTCGTCATCACTCGCCATCAGAGAAATGCAAATCAAAACCACAATGAGATACCATCTCACACCAGTTAGAATGGCAATCATTAAGAAGTCAGGAAACAATAGATGTTGGAGAGGATGTGGAGAAATAGGAACACTTTTACACTGTTGGTGGGATTGTAAACTAGTTCAACCATTATGGAAAACAGTATGGCGATTCCTCAAGGATCTAGAACTAGATGTACCATATGACCCAGCCATCCCACTACTGGGTATATACCCAAAGGATTATAAATTACTCTACTACAAAGACACATGCACACGTATGTTTATTGCGGCACTATTCACAATAGCAAAGACTTGGAATCAACCCAAATGTCCATCTGTGACAGACTGGATTAAGAAAATGTGGCACATATACACCATGGAATACTATGCAGCCATCAAAAAGGATGAGTTTGCGTCCTTTGTAGGGACATGGATGCAGCTGGAAACCATCATTCTTAGCAAACTATCACAAGAAGAGAAAACCAAACACCGCATGTTCTCACTCATAGGTGGGAACTGAACAATGAGATCACTTGGACTCGGGAAGGGGAACATCACACACTGGGGCCTATCATGGGGAGGGGGGAGGAGGGAGGGATTGCAATGGGGAGTTATACATGATATAAACGTTATGCACATGTACCCTAGAACTTAAAGTATAAAAAAAAAAAAAAAAGAAAAAAAAAAAAAAAAAAAAAATAAAAAAAAAAAAAAAAAAAAAAAAAAAAAGGAATGGGGTAGACACATGGAAGGGCTGAAGCTTCATTTGGTCTCATTGAGCAAAACCAGAGCCTCTTGGCATTTTCCCTGGTGATGAGCTCTAGGCTTGTGATGTGAAAATAGAAAAGGGAGACACAAGAAAAGACATGCTTATGTCTGCCTCTCACCCTTACTTACTCGCCTCTTCTTCCCCCAGTGGGGCCATCCTTCCTTCTCTCAACCCATCTAAATTCTACCCACCCTCAAGCGTCACCCTCATTCTGCTCCTAAAGGGGTGGGGCTGCTGCTCTCCTCCAGCAGGCTCTTCCTTCCTTAGAACCCCAGCAACACAGCCAGAATCGTGGGGCCTAGAACTTTCTTCTTTCCTAAATATTTACTCAGTGTCAAATCTTCCTCCCCTAGGTCCATGGCAAGGGCCTTGAGGAGAGGAATTAAAACCATCTTCCAATCCCCACCACACTGCACACAATCAAGATCTGTGGACTGATGGGTGGGCTGGCTGGAGCAACAACTAGAACTCCTGCTTCTTAGATTCTAAGATTTTAAGAGCTTACAAGTTCAAGTTTCAGAGATTCTCTAATTCTAAATTTCTAAGATTCTGTGATTGGACTTTCTGAGATCTTGGGGTTTCCTGAAGTCCTAAGTTTTGCTGTTTAGACTCATAGTTGCAAACACCCCCAGAGTCTGAGAACTCTCTGCCCTGTGACTGAGAGCAGGACAGACTCTGGGTGACGACAGCTCCTGGACCCATCAAGACCTAGAGCGTGAGCTTCTGCCCCCCAGAGGCTGGAGATGCCACTGGTGGGCATTCTCCTTAAAGACTTGTCAGCACAGGCATGGAGCTCTGGGCCCAGGGCCCTCATCCCTAGGGGAGGCTCTGTAAGATCATTTATGGGGTCTGCTAAGGGAACATCCTGGGGTCTCTCCAGTTGCCCTGGACTGCCTGTTTCCCAAAACCCTGACTCCCTCTGGTGTTAGATAGAGACTGCTGGGGAGAAGAAGGCAGCTGTGTGTAGAAGGCAGGACTGGGGTCAGGAAGAATGTTTTTGGCCACAGAGTTCTGGGATCTCCCTCTTGATGTCAGAAAACCCCCAGTCTCAAGGGTCTCACGATCTTCTCCAGAAGAGGCAGTGGCAAAAGTTTTCATGAAGGAAGGTGAAAGGAAGAGGTGAGTACAGGGCCTGGGAGGGATTTCCCAGGGGTGCCATTGGATCCTCAGCCTCAAGAGCTGGATGGCTTTCTCCTGAGGCAGCCTCTCCATCCACCCTGAGGGCCACTCACATGCTCCCCTGGCTCCTATTGGCTCTGTTCCTTGCCATGGAGACAGCTCTGCCAGTGGCCATGCTGCTGGACCACAGTGCTCCTGTCCCCTTCCCCTGCAACAGGTGCATAAGCTGAAAAACTTGCTGTAGACTGGAGGGGCAGCATACTGCGAAGGCCACACATGGAGAAGGTGACCAAATACGCTTTAGACTCTGCTTCCCCAGTGGAATTGCTCTACTTCTTTAGCTCTGGAAAGGAGGGATATGCTGAGAGCACTGGGAAGTTGGTGGGAGAGGAGAGGCAAGGAAGAAGGTGCAGGGAAGAGAAAGAGTAGATCTTTCTCTGTCTCTGTCTCTCTCTCTCCCTACCTACCTGTCTATCTACAGAGACTTAGAGACGCCCACAGAGAGACAGAGGCACGCATAGGGAAACAGAGACTGAGAGAATTAGATCATGGCTGAATCACAGATACAGAGAAGCACATGACGGAAAGAGAGAGAGCATGCAGAGAGACCAGAGACTGCCTAAAACCTAGACTGTTAGAGGCAGAGTTTTCATGGACTCTGTGCTGGGGGCACGAAGCCAGGTCTTACCTGAATCCTTTGTCCAGGGGGATGCACTTGGCCTCATGCTGACAGGGGTTCAGCTCAGGCACACAGTGGTCGATCACCTCGTCGCATAGCTCACCTGGCACGGAGAGGGGAGATAGCTCAGGCCTCAGGCAGGGTAGGGATACCCTGGCCAGAAGATCAGAGGATTGGGGGGGATATCCTGGCCAGAAGATCAGACTCATCCAGCCCCCGGTCAGTTGGGCATGGACGTCAGGAGTCCTGCCTTCTCACTCCTTGTGTATCCTCCTGCACCTCTGCCTTGGTTTCTTTGGCAGTGACCATGAGAAGATTCCAGGTGTCCTCCTGGACACTGTCCTAGCATCATGATTTGGCTGTTTTACTTGATCTTTCAGGGGCAGGGGCAGGTGCAGCTGAGAGCACAGGATGCCTGGTCCTGACTTTGGGCCATGCTTATTCATTTGTTTTTTTCATTCCACACTTACTTACTGAGCACCTCCTGTGTGGCAGGCCCTGTGCCAGGTGCTGGGGACACAACAGTGGCCGGGTCCTGTCCTACCCACAGCCTATTTGGGAAGGTCTACAAACAGGCAATTACAACACAGACTTGTAGGTGTGACCAGAAGGGCAAACTTTGTGGAAGCACAAGGGGGACCCATAACCTCCCCCAGGAGGTCAGAGGAGGCTTTAGAGACACAGACAAGGCTTAGCAGCCCAGTTCACCTGTTATAGATAAGTAAGCCCCTTGGATTTTTCAGGGAAGGAAGTATGAAAGGAATTTGAAGTTCTGGTCTCTAGACACATTGCCTTTGAAGTCTGCAGTGCTACAAAATACCTAATGGATCATAAATACCCAGGGATGGCCCTTGCAGATAAGCCCTGAAAAGCTTACACCACCTGAAAATGTGTTTTAGAAATGTGGGGGAGGGTGGTAAGGCAGAACAGCAGCTCCCAAGCAACACCAGCTTTTAAGATCTGAGTTTTGGGTTTCCTCAAATTCCACTTGGTCAAGCCAGATGGAGAATGATCTAAGAGAGGGAAAGGTCTAACCATGAACGTTCTCTCCAGGAGTGGAGTGGCAGCAGGGCGGGCTCCTGCTCCCAGGGTATAGGCCGGTAGGTCCGGAGGGCTGGCTGCAGGGTAATGAATAACAGACAGTCCCTAAGTCCGTTCTTTGCTGTGGGGGAGACAGGCTGGCCCCAACCATGTCCTGGGAGGGAGCACTGAACGCCTCCCTCTCCACATTTTGCCTTCAGCCTCTCAAAGCCGCAGAGGGCACTGTGTTCCTGAGAAGCCTCCTCTTTCTTCCTTGTCATCTGGAGAGACCCAGAGAAGCAGACAAGTGTCTATGTGGGACGTGCACATTTTCCAGGACAGAGCAAACCACCAAGCCTCATTCTGTACCTGGGTTTCCTGGGAATGAATTCTGGTTGACACTTCCTAGCTGCTTGACCTTGACGTTGGCAGTTGTGGACATTAAATTAGATTATACAAGCACTCACTGTCAGGACCAAAGTGCAACAAATCAGCAGTGCACCCCGGTCAACAGCAGACACCAGGTAGGCCTCAACTGCGGCAGGAAACCACTTCATCAATGCCTCCTCAGTGTCCTCCTGCTGCCCATCTGCCTGCTCGAAATTCAGTTCAAGCCCCTCCCCTGCCACTAAGCCTTTGTTAGAGCCCCACTGCCCTCTCCATTTTCACTACTGGGATTTCTGTCATCTCTCTTCGGGCACTAAGCTGATTCTTCTTGACCAATGACTCTATACAGTGATTCTTCTCATGGACCAGAAGCCCCTGTAGGCTGAGGGCATACCTTAGATTTCTTGGTCTCTCTAAGTGGCTAATTTAGTAGTCTGTATACAGTAGGTGCACAGTGTTGCCTGTTGCTAATGCAACTCTTGGCTACAATTCCACTCTCAGAAGATGAAAGATGGAAGGGAAGGTAACCCCTCAGCAGTTTTCTTTGTTTTCTTTTTTTTTTTTTTTTGAGACAGAGTTTTGTTCTGTCTCCCAGGCAGGAGTGCAGTGGCAGGATCTCAGCTCACTGCAACCTCTGCCTCCTGGGTTCAAGAGATTCTCCTGCCTCAGCTTCCCGAGTAGCTGGGATTACAGGTGTCCACCACCATGCCCAGCTAATTTTTGTATTTTTAGTAGAACTGGGGTTTCACCATGTTGGCCAGGCTGGTCTCAAACTCCTGATCTCAGGTGATCTGCCTGCCTTGGCCTCCCAAAGTGCTGGGATTACAGGCGTGAGCCACCACACCCAGCCCCCACAGATTTCCATACACTTTCTCCCAGCACAGAAGCTTGTCTGGGGTCCTAGGAAGCCCAGGATTATTACAGCGAGTGGTTTTCTCAGTTGGTGGTGGTACGTTCCTGCAGTTTCAAGAGTGTGCTTGGGGATAGTGTCTGTTGGGCTGGAGGCTTGATAAAGGTATGGGCTGTGAGGGATAATGGGAGCCATTTGGCTTCCTTCTCTGCCATCTTTAGGGATGCTTCTATTCATCTTCCACAGCTTCCCACCACCCACTTTACTCCTGACATAAAAGCCTGGTTCCAGTAGTCCAGGGCATGGGAGTCCCTGAGCTTCCCCCTCCTCATTTTCTCCTTGCCTTAGGCTGGTATTTCCTAAAAGTTCTTCTTGCAACACAAGATCTCTGGGCTGGGAAGTGTTCGAGGGTGGGGTAAGGGGGAAGCTCTGAGATCAAATAAGTTTGGGAACTGCTGGGTTAAACAAACAGCTTTCTTTAAAGCAGGAATTTTCAGAACCTCTAATATGCTAATTTGTATCATGGTACACCAAGAAGAAGGTTATTATTATATGCAGTACTTCCCAAACTTCTTGTCTCATGGGGACTTTTCCTCAAATTCATGGAATTCCAGTCTGGGATATGCTACTTTTGGTTGATCTCATAACAAAGCGGGCTGTGTTTGCACCAAAATTGGTAGCATTTTGCTTCACAATCTAATGATATATTTAATGGCCCTTTTTAGGGGCTATTAATGTAGGAAAATAAAGGTATTATGTTTGGGGCATGGGTGGGTGGAAAGATCTTCCTGAGGAATGATCTCTTGTGGGAGCCTTCCTGGATTCTCCGGCTGGGTTAGGTTCCTCCTCTGTGATCCCACACCCCCAGGGCTTATAGATGTTATGTTCTCTTTCTAATGGATCCACGCCTCTGTCCACCAGACTATAAACTTCTTATGAGAAGGAACTCTGTCTTGGTCATTTTTGTATCCCTAGCTCCTAGTTGAGTGCCTGGAAAATGTGGATTTCAAGAGACGGTTGACTAGACCTGAAGGAAGCATAAACACAATGCAAGCACCTCTCTGCCAGCCTCAAACACCACTGGGTCTACAGGGGCCCTAAAGGAGGGAATGGCCAGCAATGAGATGAACAGCAGCTAAAGAGCCTGGGACTCTGTTTCAAGTGGGAAGGAGTAGTGATTTGCTGGTGGCTGGTGGTGGAGGAGACGGAGAAGCAAACAGGCCTTTGGGGAGCCCCTCCTGGCATAGCACGGTCTTGGGGTCCTAGTCTCTGTCCTCAGGCAGAGAGGAGGAGAGTCCCTGGAAGAAGTTAAGAAAATGGTATTCTAGCGACACCCCTCCACCCAGCCACACACACAATCATGAGATCCTTACCCGTGTAGTTAGGCGGGCAGACACACACGTAGTTGTTGATCCCATCCACGCAGGTGGCATTGTTTTCGCAGTCGTTGTCCTCACAGTCGTCTGGGTTGATCTCACACCGCTGCCCCTCAAAACCCAGAGGGCAGGAGCAGCTTTGGGATGTGTGGGGTGAGGAGCAGGGGAGCCAGGGATCAGGGAGAGAGGTGGGTTGGAGTGGCAGCGAGGAAGACCGGGTGGGAAATACAATTAGTTTCTCCTTCAGATGAAGGTCTGAGAAAGCACTTTGGACACGTGAGACCTTGGGGCCCTGAGCAGGAAGACCCTTAGGAGCCTAAAAGGTCATTTCATCCAACCCCATCTCTAGGCAATGTTCTATCTCCCCTGGCCCATGCTGGCTGCCTCGCTCCAGGGCTCCTGTCCGCCGACAAGGCCGGTGTCATCACTCCCCCAGATGGAAGTGGTTTCCTGGATATGGCTTAAATTCTTCCAGCTGTCCTCCAAACCTCCCTTCCTTCAGCTCTTCTGAGGCACAATCTCTTTTGCAGGTAAAGAGAGACAGCATAATAAACATCCTCCTTTAAGTGATTTTTTTTTTACTTGACGGCAGCCCTTCTATCTCAGGGTCAGGGGGCGGGCAGAATATAGTGGCCAAGGTCCCAGACTCTGCACCCGGGTTTCCTGGGAATGAATTCTAGTTGATACATTCTAGCTGCTTGACCTTGACCTGGGTGGTTGTGGAGACTGAATGAGATTATACAAGCAAAATGTTTAGAAGGGTACATAGCACATAGAGAATGCTCGGAACCCATTAGCAAGCTTTAGTTCTACACAAAATCACCCTACTTCCTCAACTGTTCCTCAGGGATGCCATTTCTCCCTATCATGTATTCCTGCTACTTCTGAGCCCCTCCAGCTTCTGGGGGACGAAGGCTAGAGTGGGAGGATCCCTCTCCTGCCAAGAGTGAGGCCTTCGGGTCAACTTGGCTTCAAACACTGTGGGCCAGCAAGATGCATTGCCTTCACTTGTCTCTACAGTATTAAATCTCTTGGACAAAAACCTCAATTGCCTGCATCTCTGCCTGATCTTGGTCATATCCCCAGGACTGGGCATGCAAGATCAGTTAGAACAAATAAAGGCTGTGCGGAAGGGGTGGGGGTGGGGGGCGGAGTGAGCAGCTATTTGATTAAATAAATGCTGCAATGAATCTCGATCCTTCCTTGGCCTAACGCGTTTGTCAGGGATTCTCACTGCATCCATGAGTGTGCACTTCAGCTTCAGACCTGGAATTTCAGATTTCAGAGATTGCTCTGATTTGGGCTTTAGCTAAAAAAAGTAAACTACACTCAGCGAACAGGCAGTGAATCTCAGTGGTCCTAGAATCCTACTTAATTGGTCTCCTTTCTATGACTGAAAACTATATCACATTTTCTACAAAAGGCCAGGGGCCTCTCGGGTCTCAGCTTTTGGGGTACAGCAAAATGACGAATTCCTTTTTCCTGTTAGGGACTCCGGGCACTCAGGAAAAAGGCTACTTCTTCAGAGCCAGACAGAGGGTAGGTTTCTGAAAGTCCTAAACCATGGCGTTGCCCATTTGTTTTCCTACAGACCAGTTACTTTGGCTCCCCCAGAGCCTTAGGGCGTCCTGGCAGTGAGATATGGTGGCTGGTCAAGGAAAGAGAGGTTGCTAAAGGAGTGACCGGGTGGAAGGAGGCTTATGTCTCCCTGTCTTCATTGGAAGCCTTGGAAAGCTGTCGAGGAGACTCCTGGAGCCATGAGTTGGTTGCGGGGATGAGAGCAGACCTCATCTCCTGTGTTGGTCTTCTGTGTGGCCTGCTCTGCCAGCCTTTGCTGTTCTTGTGAGCAGGCAATGCAGTAAGATTAGAGAAGCATGTGTATGAGGAGGCTGGTGATGCTGATGACTCAGATGTGTTATGGGTTGAATGGGGTTCCCCCCAAAAAGATATGTTGAAGTCCTAACCCCGAGTACATCAGAACGTGATCTTATTTGGAAATAGGATCTTTGCAGATGTGATGTTAAGTTGAGGTCCTACTGAAAGAGTGTGGACCCCTAATCCAATATAACAGGTGTCTCTAAAAGCAGATGGCCATGGGAAGGCAGACACAGGGAGAGCACTGGTGACTATGCAGGCAGAGAGAGGGGTGCTGCAGCCACAAGCCAAGGAATGCCAAAGATTGCCGGGAACACCAGAAGCCAGGGAGGGACAAGCAAGGACCCTCCCCTAGAGACTCAGAGGGAGCATGGCCCTGCTGACGCCTTGATTTGGAACTTCTATCCTTCAGAACTGTGAGAGAGTAAATTTCTGGTGATTGCAGCCCCAGTCTGTGGTTGTTATGGCAGCCCTAAGGAATTACTCTAGAATGGAAGAGGGGAGCAAAAGGGAGCTTCCTGATAAGCACCGCTCCCCTTCACCTGCCAGGTGCTGGCCCGATGCAGGAGTTTCCCTACTCCTTGAGGAGTGCATGTGATCTCTCCCATCACTAGCAACTGCCTCATTGCCTTAACCTTCCACCTGATTTCCCTGATCCTGTAGATCTGGGCCCTTTTCCTTTTCCCCTAAGTTCTAAAAATATTTTCAGTTCATCTGAAACTCTTCAACTGAAGACGGAAATGGGATATTTCTGCTCACTCGAACCTCCAGCTGAGATGGGAGAAACACAGTTGCCTGAAGTGGGGAGCTCTTCCCTCATCTGACCCCCATCTCTTGCCTGGGTGGGGCAGCCCAGGCTGTGTGCCCTGGAGGGGTGTTTCCTGGCTGGGGTCCCGTGGCCACCTCCATATTTCCCTGCAGTTTCTCCTCACCCCTGCTCTACGTGAGCCAGCAGGAGTGGGTGGTTTGGCTGACTCCAGGCAGGAAAAGGAACTCTGCCTTGAATTTCACTTTTCAGGAGGCAGAGCTTGATGGAGCTGGTTTGGCAGGTGGACACATGGGCGGGTGGGTTCCCTGGGGAAGAGAACCGGGAGCCCAGAACTTGATTTCTTCCCCAGACCACACAGCAGCCTCTGGCCAGAGTGCTTTTGATATTTAATTGGTTGCAACTTGAGCTCTAAGACACCCACACGTGGCTTGGCATGGGGTGCCCCCACCTTTATTGCCAAGGGGCTGCCGGCCCCCAACTGGCTCCCCAGGGATGCCAAAGGAGCCCATTCCCAACAGTCTGCTTTTGTCAGGGTCACAGGCCAGCAAAACTGGGCATCTGAAAGCTGCTGGGGAAGGTGGGAAGCAGGAAGGAGTCCTGAGGTTTGGGTGGAAGTCGAATCCCATTCCTAGGACAGGGAGGAGAAAAACCTAAGTGACTTCTATTCCCTTTTCTTCTTGAAATGTTAATGTCAGGAAGGAAAGAGGACTGGAGGTGGGCTTGGATGATCCAGGAATGAGCATCAGGAGATATGACCTAGAGCAAGTCCATTTCTATGCCTCAGCTTCCCTGTCTGTTCGATGAGGATAATACCTACCTACTGGATGGGGTCATGTAGGGATTTAAATGAGATAATACTTGACTACTTGGTACCTGGCATAGTAAGCATATAATCAATGCTATTTATTTTATAACTCAGAAAAGCATGGTGGAAGTGCCAGACAGGCGGTCTTTAAGCCTTCACCCAGTCCTTCTCTGACTTTAGCCAGCAGCGGACACCTCCCTTATAGGAAGCATGAGGTTGGGACCTGGTTTCAAATCCCTGTACCAATGCTTAATGTAACTCTGGGCAAAGGATTTGTCCCTCTGATGCTTGAACATCCTTATCTGCACGGTGGGGATAAACTGTCCTTCCCTTAGAGGGTACGAAGAGCCTTGAGATCATTCCCACACAGGGCCAGTAGAGCACAGGCCCTGGGCATGCCCTCGCTGGGTGTAATCTCTGCTTCTTTAGCCTGCCCAGGGAGCCCTCCAAAGTGAGTGATATGGTTTGGCTGTGTCCCCACCCAAATCTCACCTTGAATTATAATAATCCCCAAGTGTCAAGGGTGGGGCCAGGTGGAGATAATTGAATCATGGGGGCAGCTTCTCCCATACTGTTCTCATGGTAGTGAATAAATCTCATGAGATCTGATGGTTTTATAAATGGGAGTTCCCCTGCACAAGCTCTCTTTTGCCTCCTGCCATACAAGATATGCCTTTGCTTTTCCTTTGCCTTCTGTCATGATTGTGAGGCTCCCCAGCCATGCTGAACTGTGAGTTCATTAAACTTCTTTCCTTTATAAATTACCCAGTCTCAGGTATGTCTTTATTAGCAGTGTGAGAACAAAATAATACAGTGAGGGAGGCCAGGGGTGAGCTGTTACCTGAACCCATCCTTGTGGCTGTCACTCAGGTGGCAGGTGCCTCCATGCTGACAGGGGTTCTGGATGCAGGTGTTGATGGGCACAGTGCAGTCCTTGCCCTGAGGAGCAAAAGAGGGAGAAGCACCTGGTTAGGGGGTCTTCCAGGGCTGCCATGGCCCAGGGGACTTCAGAGGTTCCAGCATGCTCTGGGATGAGGCTGGGGAGATGACAACAAGCAGCCCCTGGGAAAGGCCTGCTGTGTGACTTGGAGCCCACCCATGGGAGCCCTCACCCCTAGTCACTGCACAGTGAGAAGGTGAACAGTGATGAGAAGCCCAGAGTTCAGGCTCCAGCCTCACTACTTCGCAGACTTTGCACCCTTCTCTATCCCAAACTGCAGGGCAAGAGCCCAGGCTATGTCTTCAGGCAAAGCTGAATTCACATACAGCTGGTTTCACATTCCAGCTCCATCCCATCTGGCTTGGCTGATCGTGACTTCACAAAAGCCTCTTGACCTCTCCAAATCTACCTCACAGGGTTGCTATGAGAATTAAACTTGAGCTTTCATGTAAGGAAAAGGTAACACAGTGTGTAATCCACCTAGAGCTTAGTAGGTATTCTGTAAATGCTAGAAGATAACATTACCGTGAGCCTCACTGAACCTTAAATATAACCCACAACTTGAGTAGGGAAGAAGGCTGAAGTGTGGCCAGCAGACCTTGTCTCCTACAAAGTGACAACCCCCAGAGAACCATCCTGGATTGATGGGCAGTAGGGTCCAGGCTTTGGTATTTATTCTAAAGTTCTGAAGGTAAGCCTAAGGTTAGGCCAGGTAGGGAACCCTGGCAATAGAGAGCTCAGGGTGGTGTGGGATTCTTTGGAGCAGGCCCCTCTGAAGGGGATGTGTGAGCTGAGAAGGAGCCAACTGCGTGGAAGGTGGGGAGAGGAGCATGCCAGGCAGCAGGAGCACCGAGGGCAGCGGCCCTGAGGAAGGCAGCTCCAAGGTAGAGACTGAGCTCCCTGAGACCCACGGTCCCAGGGAGCAGCCCAACTCTTCTTGGCCTTCTGGCTCCTGCTTCTCCCTTGGGAGAAGACCAAGCTCACCCAAGTCTTGGTATGCAGTCCCTTGCAGGACCTGGTAGCGTGGGTGGGGTCTGGGGAGGCTACTGCCGCATCCTTTCTGGGCCCTGGGCTCAGTGACTTGGCACAGACCAGGTGGAGGTGATCATGGGAGCCCGCCCACTGCCACACCACCTGCTCGCCATCTGCCGGAGAAAATCGTCTTCCCTCTTCTGCTGTTGTCGGCGATGTGATGGAATGGAACTGGGGCCTCCTGGCTGTGACGTCGCAGCCAACTAGGCCGACAGCCTTAGGCCCAGGACAGCCTCTGCTGTGGACCCTCTCAAATGCCAGAGCCTCAGGCCTATCTCTAGCAGCTGGAAGGCATGCGCCATGTCCGTCTGGTTCCCTTCGTGCCCTGTCCCAGATAAGGGGCCAGTCAGAGGATTCTTGGAGGGGGACAGGGAGAGTGCAGTTTGGGCTGGTATCTGATTTTATCCTAAACCATAAGAACACAGGGCCCCTTTCTGAAAGTCGGTGTGGAATGGAAACTGTAATACTAATTCTTACTCACATTGCTGAGCACATTTTCCATTCCAGGCCTCATGCTAAGTGTTTTATATTCATGATGGCATATCATGTTCACAACAACCCTATGAGATTGGTGTGATTGTTATTACACTCATTTTTACAGACAGGAAAGACAGACTTAGAAAGTGAGGTAATATGGCCAAGATCGCACAGCAGTAAGTGAAACGGGGAGCAAGCAGCTGAACCCAGGCATCCAGCCCAAAGTTAGTGCTGGGAGCCTCCATGCGGGACCACTTAGCCTGCCCCTCTCAAAACACACGTTCTGGGGGCACGCAGATGGGAGTGCACATTCTAAGTTGGCTGCTGTGTTCCTTGAGGAAGTGACTAGTTCTCTCTGAGCCTTGTTTTTACCACTTATGAAATGGAAATAATACGACCTACCCTATGGGGAATTAGTTAATGGTTAGAAATCATATATATGGAAGACATCTAGCATGTAATGGCAGCTCCATAAATAATAGCGATGCTGCTGCTGCTGCTGCTGCTGATGCTTGGGGTCTGAGGCAGGGCTGAATGTGAGTGACTGAAATACTTTTTCAGGTCTTTGGTTGGTGCCAAATAGTTCCAGAGGTGCATATGTGGGAGTGGTGGTGGCCAACACATGGACCGTGAAGGGCAGGACAAAGAACCATGAGAAGGTCAAGGCAAGACCTCTCCAGCCCCTGCCTGGGCTAGCCCCTGCTCTGGGGAACTGGCAAGTACCAGTGACTTCAGGTCAAACCCTCCCCACGGTGGCAGTGGCGGCGGTGGTGGAGGTGGTGGCAACTCCTGCAGCCTTTCACGCCAAGCACAGAAATCCAGGAGACAGAGCCTAGTGCTTGATGACATGGTAATTGGGCCTGGAGGTAGGGATTTCTGTCACTTACATCTCCTTGAAAAATAATCACTATTGCCAATGCCCGGCTAATTAGCCTGATTCAATTCTCTTCAGCCTCATTTTGCTCAAATCTACCAGATCTGTGATGTTCCTTGGTGTAGGACATGGCTTCCTTTAAAACAGGTGTTGCCAAGCCCTGTGCCATGGACTGGTACCAGTCCCTGGCCTGTTAGGAACTGAGCTGCACAGCAGGAGGTGAGCAGACGGGGCGGGAGCATTACCACCAGATCTCCGCCTCCTGTCAGCTCAGCAGTGGCGTTAGGTTTTCTTTTTCTTTTTTTTTTTGAGACAGAGTCTCGCACTGTCGCCCAGCCTGGAGTGCAGTGGCCGGATCTCAGCTCACTGCAAGCTCCGCCTCCCGGGTTCACGCCATTCTCCTGCCTCAGCCTCCCGAATAGCTGGGACTACAGGTGCCCACCACCTTGCCCGGCTAGTTTTTTTTTTGTATTTTTTAGGAGAGACGGGGTTTCACCGGGTTAGCCAGGATAGTCTCGATCTCCTGACCTCGTGATCCGCCCGTCTCGGCCTCCCAAAGTGCTGGGATTACAGGCTTGAGCCACCGCGCCTGGCCTGGCGTTAGGTTTTCATAGCAGTGAGAGCCCTATTGTGAACAGCGCACGTGAGGGATCTAGGTTGCTCATTCCTTATGAGAATCTAACTAATGCCTGATGATCTGAGGTGGAACAGTTTCATCCGAAGACCCTGATGAAGACCCTAGTTCCGTGAAAAAATTGTCTTCCATGAACCTGGTCCCTGGTGCCAAAAAGGCTGGGAATCACTGCTTTAAAATACACTGGGGGGCGGGCGTGCTGCCTCATGCCTGTACTCCCAGCACTCTGGGAGGCCGAGGTGGGCAGACCATAAGGTCAAGAGATTGAGACCATCCTGGCCAACATGGTGAAACCCTGTATCTATTAAAAATACAAAAATTAGCTGCACATGGTGGTGTGTGCCTGTAGTCCCAGCTACTCAGGAGTCTGAGGCAGGAGCATCACTTGAACCCAGGAGGCAGAGGTTGCAGTGAGCTGAGATCGTGCCACTGCACTCCAGCCTGGCAACAGAGTGAGACTCTGTCTCACAAAAACAAACAAACAAACAAACAAAACACTGGGAACAGCTACCCTCATTGGAAACCTCTTTTTGAGATGGGACCAGGAGTGCTGCTCTAAGTCCTTACTACTCAAAGTGTGCTCCTTGGACTAGTGGCACTGGCATGTCCTGGGAGCTGGTAAAAAATGCACATTCTCAGGCCTGACCTCAGATCTAATGAACTAGAACTTGCATTTTAATAAGCTCTCCAGGTGATTCTTTTGCACACAAAAGTTTGAGAAGTACTATTCTGAGACACTGAACATATGTGCCTGAAACTAAATGGCTGAAACAGAATCAGCCAACAGATATATTTTTTTCCCCAAATCTTAAAATAGTGGTAAAATAATGACCCTTTGTGAAGTATCTCCTGAATCCTGGCACTGAGGTAGGCAAAGTACACACATAGCCCCTTTTCATCCTTCCAACAGCACTGCATGTGAGTATGAGTATTCTCAGTTACAGGTGGGGAGAGTAAGGCTTAGGGAGAATCTGACTTGGGTTGTGAGTGTAGAGACTTTCTTGCAAGAGATAGCTGAGTTCTAGTTGTAGCTCATGCACTTCCTAAGTGTGAGAGCTTGGGTAAATTATTTCATCTTTATGAACCTTAGTTTCTTCATCTATTAAAAGAGGATAATACAACTTATTTCACAGGGTAATTAAGAGTGCTGCAAGAGATAATATGTTTAAACTGCTTCACAAAGGCCTGGCATTATAGTAGATTACGAGTAGCTCCTACCAAATGTTACACAGTGATTCCTGTGCTTTTTTGTAACATTGTGGCTTCCCAAGGTCACTCAGCTAGTAGATGGGAAAATGGAGATATCTGGAAATAGGTAGATAAATGCCTGAACTTTGAGCTCGATTTTGCAGGTGTCTGGGGATTTCTATTAACTTAGCCACTCATGCAGAACTACCACCTCAGTCGCTCTGTTTGGGTGGGCTCTAACCCTGGCAAGAAGGAAAGCAGGAGGGACACACTCAGCACAGAGAATGTGATGCAGCCCTCAGTTAAAGGATCCCTTGGGTTCAGCCTGCCCCATTTTATGGCTGAGGAAACTGAGATGGGGAGAAGAGCGGCATCTGTCCAAGGTCATGCATCCTATAGGCACAGGCTCCAGAGGGTCCTGCTTGGTGTTCTTCCCATGGCTATACTCTACTTGTCTCTAACCTGGCAAGTCAGACAGGTCCTGAATAGTCAGGGATCCCCAACCTCAGCCCCTGCAATCACTGCACTTGCCAAAAGGCAGTGAGTGCAGTGGCCAGGAGCACAGCTTCTAGAGTCAGTTGGTTCTGAGCTTTGAATCCCAACTCCCTTACCTGCCATGTTCAGTTTCTTCAACTGTAAAATGAGGGTCATTTTAGGAACTGTATTCTAGGACTCTGATAAGGAGTATGCAAGATAATACATGTACCTTATTTAGTCTGCTGTCAGTACATCGTAGGTACTCAATAAATGCTGGCTCTTACGTTACTGTTATTATCATAGTTATCATCATCATCACCATCTGTACCATTAGCACCATCACCATCATCAACACCATCACCATCGTCACCTTTGTCATCATCCATCCTCACTGATACCATCACCCTCATCACCTTCACCAACATCATCTTCACCATTACCATCAACGTCATGCATCCTACACCTGCCTGGGCTCAACACTTTCCTCAAGATCAAAATCTCTGTTCAAATTCTTCTAAAATTGACATGATGTTCAGAATCTTGAGAACAAAGTTCAAACAAGTGGCCTTACCCTGCAGTAGCCCTGCAGATACTCTCTTTGCCCTGGCCCTGACGGCCAGGTCATGCTTCATAGTGCAGTCAAGTGTAGTTGGAAGAAGCCTGGACTTCAAATCCAGCTCTGCTACTTTCAGACTCAAGTCAGTTTTAAAGAGAAGGAAGCAAGAATCAGAATGTGAACAGTTTACCTTCTCTTTAGAATAAGGATGATACTACCCATCTCATACGCTGATTAAACACATAAGCTCCAGATGAGTGCCTGGCTTTTATTGATGACTCAAAAGAGAACTACACTATGTATGGAATTGAGAATGTTACAAATGCAGTCACAGTTCTAGGAGAATGACTGAAGTTTCTTGGCAGTTCACAGAGACATAGACTGATAATCCTGGATCAAACCAGCAACATACCACCTGTTACTGATGCCCTATTCCACACCCAGGCATGAGGGACCACCATACAAGGGTAAAGGTAAAAGGCAGCAGTATGCTGGCTTATTGAGTGCTTACTGAATGCCAGGTATCGTCCTAGGTGTATTGTGTACATGACTGTACATTTGATTCCCATGGCAAACCTATAAGACAGGTCCTAGTTTGCAGCTGGGAAGACAGACAAAATTACTAGCCATGGCCACACAGCTAGTAAATGACAAAGGTGGAATCCACACCTGCTTCTCTGTGTAACTGCACAGTCTGAGTTTTCTCTGCTGAATGCATACAACGGAGTTTGAGAGGATCCACACATCCTGAGTATGTCTGCTGTTAATCTCTATTCTCCCCTCCTATTTTTTGTGTGTGTGAGTGCCCTGTGACTGTGAATTTATAACATTCTCAATTCCATGCATAGTAGATTTCTCTTCTGAATCATCAGTAAAGGCCAGGCATTCATCTGGACCTTATACATTTATTGTCTTCTCTGATTTTTATAATCAGCATATGAAATGAGGGTGCATGGGTCTAGGACTCAGTGGTAAGTTTATGGCTTTGGAGGTGGCTGGTTTCAAAGGGAATCCTTTGGCTCTTTTGTCCCAGGCCCATAGGTGGCACTCTGACACTATCTGCTAGAAGCAAGCCATAGTCTAGAAATAATCAGGTAGTCCCATTCCCCAGAGTGAGGCTGCCTCTAAGCCTGTCACTACACACACACAATCCCCCTGGGGACAGAGACCTGGGGATGCCAGCTCACTCTCACTCCACCTGCATCAGATGTGTGCATTAGACAGGCTGCCTGAAACTCTGGGCTTGCATTTGGGGTGGTGACCTGTGCGATGGACTCATCCAGGCTGTCCCTTGGAGAAGGGAGGGCACGCAGGGCGCAGTGCCCCTCTCTAGGACCAGGGCTGAAGGAGGAGCCTGAGGCATGAATGTGGGGGGCAGGGCCTCCAGCATACCTTGTAGCTGTAGGGGCAGGCACAGCGGTACAGCTCCACAGGGTCCTGGGTGCATGTCCCGTTATTCTTGCATGGGCTGGAGAGGCAGGCATTGCATTTGGCCGCAATGTTGATGTCCACAGGCCCTGGGCGGCAAAACCAGAGTACTGACAGCAGGTCCTGAGTGCACTCACTGCCACACCTCCCTTCCCCTCTGCTTTGGGCCCTCCCTCAGCCAGCGCCAGCCCCAGCCCCAGCCCCTCCCCAACTCCATGCCCAGATGGCAGCTGGCTCTCCTCAACCAGCACATCCAGTCCAGCTAGTGTCCCATTAATTCAGCCACTCTCCAGTGAGGAAAAGTCACAGTGGGACATCATTCAGAAACACTTCTGCAGTCAAATCAATTACTGTAATTAGCCTGATCCGATTTTGGTGCTAATCTGCAAACAATGCACCATAATTAGAAACCCCCTGTGTATCTTTTCACATTCCAGGAAGCTCTGAGCCCAGACTCTATTTGGACCTCCCATTTTTCTACCCACAAATACCCCTCCCCATGGAACAGTCTGTGCCAGGCTAAGCAGGGCATAGTGCTTGGGCCAAAGGCACACAGAGGAAGTCCCCCCTGGAAAACCTTGGAAGACAGAAATGGATGGTCCCAGAGGACACGGCGACGATGTTGACAATGGATGGAAAACTGCTCAGGTGCATGTTACATCTGTGACCATTTCAGCTGTGCTTGCTTTAGCTGCAAGCACTGGAGGGAGGTCAGGGTCCTTCACAGAGCTTTGCAAAGGGGGCTGTGTCCTGCTGCTGCTGCCAGCTTTGACAATGAGCCCTGGATAAACAGGCCATACTTAGTGTCAGGACTATAAATGACCTTGGGGCTAACAGTCATCAACTTGGAGATGGGCTGAGATGAACTTCAGTGAGTGACCATTTGTGGATGAGTAAACAGAGTGGCCTGATTGAGTGCTGGTACTAGGGGGCTCAACCCGGCTTCACAGTAGAATAGGAAGACTATCTGTCTTGGTTTGCTTGGGGCTGAGGGGGTTTGCAGGACACAGAGCTTTCAGTGCTAAAACCAAGAATGGCCCAGACAAAACCTGGATGACTTGGCTGTCTTACACTACTAGCTACAGTGCTTTTTTTTTGGAGATGGAGTTTCACTCTCTTGCCCAGGCTGGAGTGCTGTGGCACAATCTTGGCTCACTGCAACTTCCACTTCCCGGATTCAAGCAATTCTTCTGCCTCAGCCTCCCGAGTAGCTGGGATTACAGGCGTGCACCACCACACCTGTATTTTTAGTAGAGATGGGGTTTCCTCTTGTTGGGCAGACTGGTCTTGAACTCCTGATCTCAAGTGATCCACCTGCCTCAGCCTCCCAAAGTGCTGGCACTAGAGGCGTGAGCCACCATGCCTGGACCCCAGCTGCAGTGCCTTTAAAAGTCTCCACACCCAGGTTGTACCCCAGACCAATTTAATCAAAACCTAGAGGGTGGAGCCAGGCTTCAGTAATTTTAAAAGCTCCTATATGATTTCCAAAGTGTGCAGCCAAAATTGAGACCTATACCGTTCTTGGCCTGCGTGAGCCTCTGTAGTATCAGATCAGATATCTTAGAAGCAGGAAGAGGACAATTAAAATTAGCTTTAAGCCAATGGAATGTTTTTCTGCTTGCAGCAGAAGTGTGGGACACACTCAAGTTTGAGAGGGTAATTAAAGTATATCTATATATCAAAATAAGTATTAAGCCTCTCAGAGATGAGCAAAAGATATTGATATTAACAGACAATTGTGTATACAAATGAGAAGTAACTTTTTGATAAAAAAATTCAGGTTCCCCAATAATCAAAGACAAAAATAAAAAGAGTTTTTTTTAACCTATTGAATTAGCAAGGATGAGAAAATAAGAGAAAATAATGACAGAGTCTAATGAAAAATGCAATCAAAGGATGCTCCTGGGAATGTAAATGGGTTATAACCCTTTTTGAAAATCAGTTTGGCAAAATGTGTGAAGACCTTAAAAATAATAATATACTTTGATTCAGTAATTTCTGTTCTCTGAATCTTATCTGAGAACATGATTCAAATAGAGAAAGATCTTTATGTGTCAATGGTAAGAAAAAAAAAATGGAAATACTCTAAAGTTCAAAACCAGAAATGGATTAAGTAAGTGGTAGTGGAATATTATGGCTTGATGATGAAGACTGTGCATTGTGGAATCAGATAGACCTGGAAGCTCATTAAACCTTGATTTTCTCATTTTTAGAAATGAGGATAATATTAAAAGTTGATCACATAGAGGCATTAGAGAATTAAATAAGCTGTTATATGAAGAATGATAAAAAAATACACGAGAAGGTGCTTAACATCATTCCTGTTGCATAAGAACTCAGTAGTAGTTTGTTGTTATAATAATATGATCAATAAAAAAATCACATGT
Source organism: Trachypithecus francoisi (assembly GCF_009764315.1). NCBI lineage: Eukaryota > Metazoa > Chordata > Mammalia > Primates > Cercopithecidae > Trachypithecus > Trachypithecus francoisi. Next base: position 122,756,077 of record NW_022681465.1, on the reverse strand, counting down.
ACAGTAAGTTTGCTGGGTAAAATGAGAAAATGCTTATGTTTTAATAATGTTGGATAAAAAAATGCAGGTTGGAAAAGATTTTTCTCAAGGCCAGGTGCAGTGGCTTATGCCTGTAATCCCAGCATTTTGGGAGGCCAAAGCAGGACGATCATTGGAGATCAGGAGTTTGAGACCAGCCTGTGCAATATAGTGAGAACTTGTCTTTACAAAAGATGAAAAAAAAAAAAAAAAAAAAGATATTCTCCACTATGGAAAGACATGTACAGAAAGAAGTCAGTGAGGAGATGTGTGGCAATGCCAGCAGGGGACTTGGAGAGAATGACACTTGGCCCATTAGATGAGGGTCCACATCAGCGTCAGCATCTGAGCCTCTTTGTGTGGGACCCATGGAAGAGATAGGGTGAAGGTTTCTGAAGCCACATCTCTTGAGATGCCCTGCTCTGACAGGTTGCTGGGAACACAACAGACCCCACAAGGGACAGGGGAGGCTGGGGTGTTGGCGTCACCTACCTTTGCACTGGAAGCGGTGGGTTGGGGTGGTGAGCAGGAGCCTGTCAGCCATGGGCTCAGGGCTACTGCAGCGGGCAATGCCAGGCTCCTTGTACCCCGCTTTCACCCACTCTGACAGCCACCGAAGACTGCAGTCACAGTGGAGTGGGTTGGTTCCCAGTGCCCTAGGAGGCAGAACAGGAAGTCAGGGCCCCCTGCCCTGCTTGGCCTGTAGGCTTCATATCTTCGGCTCTCTGGAAATGCATTTTCAGACTTTGGCTAGGCTGGAGATGTCCAACATGGGGCCAGCGGAGTAGTTGTCTCCACTGTGGCAAAGTTAATGTCTCCAGAGTGTACTTCCAATGCTGTGGATGTTTCAACTCCCATCCCAGCCCCTTCCACTTCTGAGGAGTGGTTCTCACCTATGCAGTTAAGACTCACTCGTCAACTCAACCCCATCCTAGCTCCTTTAGGGAGCTTCCTGGATCTCTGGCCATCTCATTCTCTGGTTCCCTTGTCCTGCTGAAGGGCCCACTGGAGGATATACTCTGCAGAGAAGGTTCTGAAGCCCAGCAACCTAGGAAGCTGCTTCAGACCACTTGACTGAAGAATGCAGGGGAGGAGGGTTAAGTCCAGTATAGACATCTCCAAAGTTGTGACTGGGAAGAAAATACTAGAAATTCTGTTTTTTTTTTAAAAAAATTGTATCTTTTAACAATTCTATTTTTGAAAGTTTTAGAATATGCATATGTAGTATATCCATCTTATAGTGTATGCACACATTATGAAAATAATTAAATATGCATATAGAAGGAATACAAACTTGAAAATGTTCACCAACAGAGGTGTATAAAAATATGTAGAGATCCCTGATCTGGGGAAGAGAGGTCTGGCCTGAGAGTAAGGGAACCTAGGTTCTAGTCCAACATCTCACTGACCTGATAGTCAACCTTTAGCTAGTCAGCTAGTATTTACAGGCCTCAGTGTTTCCTGTGTAAAATAAGAAGGGAATACCTGTTGCAGAGTGCAGAGTGGTTAAGAATATGTGCTTTGGAGTCAAGGCAAACCTGGATCTGATCCTGGGCCCTGCCATCTGCTAGCTGTGCCATGCTTAGACACAATGTTATTATATATAATAAAAGGATAAAAATGCCTTACAGCTGCAAGAAATAAATCGAAAACTTATCTAAAGTGTTCAGCCCATAGTACATGTTTTCTATTAGTTCTTATTAAATATTTACACTGTTTACATAATTGAGGATTCCTTTGAAGGCTTCTGAGGTGGGGAACAAGACAATATGCATGGTGTGGATACATTGTTGTAAAATATACTGTATGCATAAGGAAAGGACATATGCCAAAATGCTGACACTGATGACATTGTCGCTGACACTTCCATGCTTTCGTGTTTTGAATGCGCGCTGGGGAGAAAGACCGCTACTTACAGATGGGATAGAGATGTGAGGTCGTTGAAGGAGCCTTCAGGAACGCTGGAAATGTCGTTGCCATGGAGGGTTCTGAAGCAGAGGGCACAGGTCGGAAGGTTAGCATCCAGTAATTTGAATTTAGCACATTTTCTCAGGGTCTCCAGTGCCTGGTCTTGCCACCCTTCAGTTTTGCTCAGAGCCCCACTGCTCCTAGCAGTAGCTGCTGCCCCCTTTGCTCTGGGTGCATGAGTGTTCTATGCCCAGCTCAGCAGCAAGGATGGAGGGAGTAGAGAGTTTGGGGGAAGAAGCAGGTGGACTTTTCAATCTGATAGACTTGAGGTGAAATCAGAAACCAGTCTCTTTTAGCTGTGGAACACTGGATAAGTTATGTCACTTTTCTGGGCCTTCCTTTTTGCAGCTGAAAAAGGAAGAGACACATCTACCCAAGGGAGTTACTAGAGTTTCAGAGATCATGTGAAGAGCTGTGCTTAAGACCGGAAGTTCTGGAGCCAGGCTGTGTGCAGTCCAACCTGACTTTGTCGCTCACCAGCTGTGTGACTGAGGGCAAAGCAATTTACCCTCTCTGTGCCTCAGCCTCTGTTGTAAAACAAGTATGAGAATAAAAAGACTTGCCACGGAAAGTTGTCATGGGTCTGTTAATGCACGTAGAGAGAGCCAGCATTTTCTAAGTGCTAAATGACTAATCAATATTAATATTTGTGAAAGAGTCTTGAAGGGTATCTGGTATCGAGGAGCTCAGTAAATTAGTTCCCTTCATATTTACCTAAAGAGATCTTAAGGGGGTTGAGAAATGCTACCAATCCCAGCTTCGGTGACAGAGGGAGGGGGTCCTCAGCTCCCAAGGAGCGTCTCTGGAGCCGAACACTCACTGTTATGGAAACGGCTTTGGCATCAGCCACACACATACACGAGTCTGGCACTTGTGTGCACCTGAGTGCCTCTTCCCACAGCATGTCAGAAGGGCTGGGCACCCCACCTGGTATTAATCATGCCTCTCTCCACCCTGTGGTGTAGGCAGCTAGGAGCTATTCTCACTTACACAGTGGTGCCAGATACTAAGCCTTCCACAAATGCCTGGAGGATAGGTGCATGAAAAAATTCAATGAACACTGCTCCGTGCTCAAGTAGCAACACGAGCAAATCCACAACACATGGATTATATTCTCCATTACAGGATTAATCATCAACTGCATAAAAAAATCTGCAAATTCATAGAAACTCAAAGGCTTCTTTAGTGACTGATGGGCACCATCACCTGTGTTGGCAATAATCACCCTTCAGGGTAAGGACTAACAACTTTATTGCAGGCAGAGTCCTAGTAGAACAGAGAGACAATTAGTGTTGACAGTGGAAGTACAGATGGAATAATAACGAACGAATTTGCTCTTCTTCTCCCTTCAACTGAAGTTAGCTTGCCCTTCGTCTTCAACTGACATACAGACATGAGCCTAATTACTCTTGATAGAGAACAGTGGCTCTCACACTGAGTGAGCTTTGGAAGTCGGTAAATATGCAGATTCCTGAGCCCCACTTCCAAAGGTTCTGATGGGTCCAGGGTGGGGCCTGAGATTCTGCATTTCTGACAAAGTCTGAGGTGATGCTGATGCCAGTAGCAAGGGTTTAGAAAGATTTCTCCTTTTGCTTTAAGGCAAGGCCCTTATTTCTCTCCCCTTTCCATATAATCTCCTCTTCTCTTTCTCCTCTTAGTTACCCTCTGTGGACATCCTCATCACCATCGGCTCCTTCCCCTCCCACCTCACAGTTCTCTGGTGAAATCCTCAGGGTGAAAGTGAACCTCAATACTTTGGCAGTTAGGGCAGCAGGAAGAAGGCAAACAACCATCCAGAGTGTTCATGATAGCTTCTCGCCTCCCTGGGTAAGGAAGAGCTAGAAGCACTTCCTAACACTTTGATCAGCATCATTTAGCCTCTAATTCATGAGGCTATTTATGAATCATACCAGCCCCTGCCTGCTATTGACTTTGATGGCTTCATGGCCGCTTGCTGTTTTACATATGCACCCAGCTTCATTGTTAGTCATTTCCAAATGAGGCCTAATTTTAAAACACCAGACGACCCAAGGGCAGCTTTAGCATTGTGACACCTGCAAGTCAGGCTCCATTCTCTACTAAAAATACAAAAATTAGCCGGGTGTGGTGGTGAGCGCCTGAAATCCCAGCTACTCAGGAGGCTGAGGCAGGAGAATTGCTTGAACCCAGGAGGCGGAGGTTGCAGTGAGCCGAGATGGCACCATTGTACTCCAGCCTGGGAGACAAGAGCGAAACTCCATCACAAACTAACAAACAAACAAGCCTGCAGAGTAACAAGATTGTAACTTACTAGGCCAACTCATTAAATCTGCCTACACTGCAGGTTCTCCATCCTGGTTTGGCCTGCAAAGAAGTACTCTTGCCTGTCAACCAACCATCCTAAAAGGATGCCAGAGAAGTGGAAGAATGAGTGCTCCTTCCTTTCTCCTCCCCTTCTCCCTGATGTCTCCCAGGGGCTGGGCTGGCAAGCAACTGTCAACTCTCAGTGACTCATCTTCAAGCACTTGGAACTCCTCCTCCTCACCTAACTCTTAGGGGATGTTAAAGGCAAACTTAAGAATTTCAGAATGCGGATGAGGGCATCATCAGGGCAACATTAGGGCATGACCATTCCTCAGTTCTGGGCTGCATGAACTTTGGGTCTGTGAACCCCTAGGTCCTACAGTTCATACAATAAACAGTGGGAACTATCCTCATTCTAAATGTGCGAAGGGCTGCGTGAATTCTCTTCTGAGTGGGCTAAGCTATTCCCAGGTGATCTGGGGGTTAAGAACCAAAGGCTCTGGAGTCAGCCTGCCTGGGTGTGAATCCCTCCTCTGTACTGGCTGTGTGAGCTGAGACAATTGACTTTTGGTTTGTCAGATTTTTTGGTTTCTCAGATCTTTTGGTTTCTCAGATTTTTCATCTCTAAAATGGAGGAATTCTTAGTAACTACATATAGTAGACATTGTTAGGGGGTGTGGGTTTCTCGGTATCAATGCTCTTTTCTGTAGCAGTTCCTCTGTTTTCTACTGGGGATCACCATGCCCCACCTCTTGGTCCCAATGGTTGGGCCTCTGTATGAAGCTATGGCTCAGGTCTGGCCAATCAGAGTCACAGTGATTGGTGTGAGGTTCAGCGTGCAACCTAAGGGAGCCAAGGAGAGATACTTCTGGGGCTTTCTCTGGAATGACGAGGACAGAAGCAGTTTAATTTTGTGGGGCTGCTAAGCTACTAGAATGTAAACTTTTAGCCCATCGGGACCCTCTGTGTCTTAAACAGAGAAAGACTGCCTGAGAATGAAATCCACTTAGCAAAACAGGGCTGAGAGGCAGAGACACATTTCTTTTTATTTTTTATTTTGTGACTATTTTTTGAGACAGAGTCTCACTTTGTTGCCCAGGCTGGAGTGCAGTGGCACGATCTTGGCCCACTACAACTTTTGCCTCTCGGGTTCAAGCGATTCTCCTGCCTCAGCCTCCTGAGTAGCTGGGATTACAGATGTGCATCACTATGCCTGCCTAATTTTTGTGTTTTTAGTAGAAATGGGGTTTTGCCACCTTGGCCAAGCTGGTCTTGAACTCCAGACCTCACAGGTGATCCACCTGCCTTGGCCTCCTAAAGTGCTGGGATTACAGGCGTGAGCCACTGCGCCCAGCCTACATATTTCTTTTTCAGACAGTCTCACTCTGTTGCCAAGCTGGAGTGCAGTGCTATGATCTCAGCTCACTGCAACCTCCACTTCCTGGGTTCAAGCGATTCTTCTGCCTCAGCCTCCTGAGTAGCTGGGACTATAGGTGTGCACCCACTAGGCCCAGCTAATTTTTGTATTTTTTATTTTTATTTTTAGTTTTTAGTAGAGACAGTGTTTCACCCTGTTGGCCAGGATAGTCTCCATCTCTTGACCTCGGGATCTGCCTGCCTCAGCCTCCCAAAGTGCTGGGATTACAGACACATTCTGACAGTATCATTGCAGTGTCTGCATCCAGCCCTAGAACCCGGTATCTTCCAGTGCATTCTTCAGTTATCTGAGTTGATACATTCTCTTTATGCTTAAGGTGGTTGAGCTGATTTTCTTCCCTTTGCCCAGGAGGAAAGCTAATATACCACTTCATAAGCTAGCCATGAGGATTGAAAGACTGGATGCCAGGGGTTCAGAAGCACTCAGTCACATCAGCTATGACGATTGTTATCATTGTCATGACTCCTCCTCTATGTTTTTGAGTGGATTTTGGGGCCAGTCCTCTGGGAGTTACCCACACAGGGTAGAAGCCTGAAAGTGCGCAGCTTGTATGTCAAAGGCCATGGTGAGTCCTGTGACCTGATTCCAGGACTGCAGAGGAGACACTGCATTTTGGCAGAGTGGTCGGTGCCTGTCTCCTTTCTCTCTGCATCTTCCATTTCACCCCACTCCTCAATTCCCATCAGAGGCTTCTCTGGGTGAGGAAGAAAACACCTCATTTTTACATAGGCCAGCTCCCTCCAGGCTGAAATGGGTGCAGATAAAAACAGATGCTAGTCTGCGATGGGGAAGCAGGTAGAATGTGGTAGAAAGAGCACTGGGTTAGGAGCCCAGAGGTGAGTCCCAGCCTTGGTTCTGCCTATGCCTTGGGGCTACTCAGCAGCATCTCTTCCCACTCCTGCCCCCAGAAGCCACATTGCAGCCACACCTGTAGCTTCTTGTGATTCTCCCGGTGATATGCCTTTGCTGACTTCAGGGCCTCTGTCCAGGACATTTATGTTCTCCCGGCCTAGAATGTTCTTCTCTCCCATCCCTACTTAGGTAACCCCCTCTGGTTTCTCAGTCTCAGTCCTTTCTGGAAGCACAAGTTAAGAAGAGTGATTCTGAAAACAAATAGTCTCGGGTTTAAATTCCAACTTTACTACCTACCGATTGCATCACTTTGGGCAAGTTACTTCATCTCATTCAGCCTCTATTCACTGATCTGTGAAATGGGGATAACAGCGGTATATCCTTCACAAGGTAGAGGCTAAGATAACATAACCAAAGCACTTAGCCCTGTGTGCAGCGCATAGCCACGGTTTGATGAATGTCAGTGGTGATTATCAACCTTCCTTTCAGGAAGCTTTGGGTGGCTGAGACTGGGTTGCGTGCCTCTCACTTGCATCCCCATGGCTCTTCTCTCAGGTATCATCCTGTATTGTAGTTGCTTATTTACTTACTTCTCCTTCTAGACCAAGAGCTCCCTGAGGGCAGCAGTTGTGTCTCATTCACATTGTTTTCTTTCCCCCTTCAGAGTTAAGCACAGCAACTAACCCATAGCCGGTATTCAGGAAAGGACGAACAAGAGAGTGATCTTGAAGAAGTCACTAAACCTCTCTGAATCTGTCTTTTCTTTTTGAGACCGAAACTCGCTCTGTGGCCCAGTCTGGAGTGCAGTGGTGCTATCTAGGCTCACTGCAAGCTCCGCCTCCCGGGTTCACGCCATTCTCCTGCCTCAGCCTCCCGACTAGTTGGACTACAGGCGCCCGCCACCACGCCCGGCTAATTTTTTCTATTTTCAGTGGAGATGGGGTTTCACCATGTTAGCCAGGATGGTCTCAATCTCCTGACCTCATGATCTACCCATCTCGGCTTCCCAAAGTGCTGGGATTACAGGTGTGAGCCACTGTGCCTGGCCTGTCTTTTCTTCTTATACATGAAATGTTTGGACAGAAAAATTTTCAATATTCACTCTTCAATCCTAAATTCTGCAGTTAAACTTTTGTTTATTGATTTTTATTTTAGAGATGTCAAAGTGCCAGCCCTGGCCCATGGTTGGGAGGCCACAGTGAGTCACCTTCTGGCTCAGCAGAAGAGTTTTTCTGATGCTCTAATAGCTGGTCAAAAGTAGAATAGAGTTGCCTGGTAAGGGAGTGAGCTCTTTGTCTCAGAAGGTAATCAAGCAAGGGGCTCCTTTGCACGGATGTTTTAAGGAGAATTCAGGCAATTGGTAGAGCAGTGATGAACAGCCCCATGTGTATAAACAGCACAATTCTCACTTCAGGGACTAGGAGCTAAAAATACTGAGGATGGTGAATGATAAAGGATGCTGAATGATAATCCCACTGGCTCCTTCATGGGCACACGCTGAAACTGCCTGCCAGAGCTAACTGATTCCAGGTGGCCCTCCTGTGCCTGGGGCAAGACAGTTGGGACCACACACATACAAGGCATGTGACCTGGCATGGGGCAAAGATCAGGGGATGCACGGATCCCCTAAGGAGGATGAGGATGTCCACAAGAATGTTCTCTTTTTGCTATTTTCAGATTCGGAGCCAAGTAGAAAAAGCATTTTTCACACAATGTTTTGTACTCAGGGCTAAACGACCACCCTCCTGTTGTGCTCTCCTGAAATGTATTCATATCCACCCATACACACACACACACACACACACACACACACACACACACACCCCTCACTCACTCCCTCTCTCTCTCTTAAATGTCAGTTTTCTCTTCCTGCGTTCCAGATCACTTTTTGGCCTTTGTCTACTCCAAAACTAAACCTTGATGCTCATTCTTCTTCCTGCTGCAAACACCCAACATCTTGGGTCTCTGGTCATTTCTGAAAGTTTAATTAAAAGTATGAAACCCCTCAGAAATGAGGAAAGAATATATACATGTTCAAATGCAGTTGTAGATAATGTAATTCTTGATTTTAAAAAGCCAATCTTTCTTCCAGCTCCCTAAGTTGTAAATATGTTACCATCTTTATTCATCTTTATTGATTTTTGTTTTTTGAAACAAGGTCTTGCTCTGTGTTATCCTGGCTGGAGTGCAGTGGCTCAATCACTGCTCACTACAGCCTCCACCTGCCTGCCTCAGTTGATCCTCCCACCTCAGCCTCCCGAGTAGCTAGGACTACAGGCTCACATCACCATGCCTGGCTAATTTTTGTAGTTTTAGCAGGGACAGGGTTTCACCATATTGGTGAGGCTGGTCTTGAACTCCTGACTTCAGGTGATCCACCCGCCTTGGCCTCCCAAAGTGCTGGGATTACAGGCGTGAGCCACCCTACCCGCTCTTCATTCATCTTTACCTTTGCCTTCATTTGTTATAGAAATGACTTTATATAAACATTATCATATTTTTTTCATTTGCTGTCTTACAGTCTTTCTTCATAGGTATAAATGTCTGCAAGTTATAATTGTAACACATATACCAGTTAGGTGTATTTCTCCATGTAATGCTGTGTGATGAGCGCTTCCTCACAGTGCTATCTAGTTTTCGTCTTTGCCTCTTTTAATAATTGCACTTCATTGACTGGTTGCCTCATGGTTTCCTTAAACATTTCCCCACTGTGGCCCTTGTAGGTAATATTTACAATTTAGGTTAAAAAAACCAGTACAACAAAGATTTTAATGCACAGAACCTTTCCCTCATTTTGGATGATTCTTTAAACTAAATTCCTAGGTGTGTAATTACTGGGAGAAAGGATACAAATATCGTAAAAGAAATGTAGCCTATAAACATTTTTACTTTTCCTGAATTGGCCCTTAGGCAGAAAATGGTTGCTTCCCACTGAGGTATATGGTTGGACTCAGGTGCTCTAAGATTCTTTTTTATGCACAAAATCTCCTGATTCTAAAATGATGATGCTAAAAGCCTATGAATTCTTTTTTTTTTTTCCTTTTGAGACAGGGTCTGGCTGTATTGCCCAGGCTGGAGTACAATGGCGTGATCTCAGCTCACTGCAACCTCCGCCTCCCAGGCTCAAACCATTCTCCCACTTCCGCCTCCCAAGTAGCTGGGACCACAGGAGCATGTTCCCATGCCTGGCTAATTTTTTGTATTTTTTGGTAGAGACAGGGTTTCGCCATGTTGCCCAGACTAGCCTTGAAGTCCTGGGCTCAAGCAATCCTCCTGCTTCGACCTCCCAGAGTGCTGGGATTACACTTTAGTGTGAGCCACCACGCTGGGGCAAGCCTACTCATTCATATTTCAAGAAGCAAGTGCCAGCGTGTTGTATGGTTATGTGTACCGCTGATGAACTCATGGCAGGAGTAGTGCCGGGCTGGGGCAAACAAGATGCCGATGAAGGAGAAAACCCTGGTCAGGCTGGTGGTGTTCACCCCATCGCCCCCACCACCCCAAAGACAGACAAATGGATGGGCAAACACTTTCTCTCCCTCTTACATATTGATTTGCCTCAACCATCACTACACTAATTATGGACAGATGCATGCAGATTCCTTCAAATTGGCAGGTCCCACCTCCTGGCAGTGAACCCACGCACAGAACTATTAGACTGGGATGGAAGACAATAGGTTGGAATTGAGGGGGAATGGTAGGAGAAGGAAGGGGGAGCAGGTCCGGCTTCAGCCCTGGCCAGTGATACGAGCCCATCTCCTGCTGTGTTCAACTGGAAACAGGGAAATGGTTGTGCTGATGTTTCCATTCTCAAACTCCCCAGAGAAGGTGGATAATAAATAAGTGACAATAACAGATTGCACACTGTCAGCGCGGGCACTTCTTTGCCCCCAGAGAATTGATTTTTAATAACAGCGCAGATGACATGTGGCGGGAGTTGTCGCTGACACCGGTGTTTTGTGGGCCTCAATAATTCATATCAGCCCAGAGACTCCGAAATGGACTAGCTTGTTGGGTGCTGTTTGTGGATTGCTACTGAGCTCTGGAAAGTGCCCCGGGTCCCAGGAGGCTGAATTCTGCAACCTCCTACCTGCTAGACCTTGGCCAGTGACTTCACCAGTCTGGGCCTCGGTTTCTCCATGTTTAAAATGGGTAGAATTGTCTTGGTCTCACAGCACTGTTGCAAAAGGTTAGAGGAAGAAAACTGTCCCATAAAATATGTTGATCACCATTATAGTAATAATGATCTAGAAAGTCAGGAAGTTGACAGGTTTGGGGGCGGAGTATCTGGCATCTCTGTTTTCATGAATAGCATTCAAGGGTGATATTCAAAGGACCAAAGGAATTCAAAGGAATGTGCTAATAAAGTAGAAGCAAGATGGGAAGGCACAAAAATCAGGAGTTAATCAGGCCCAGGGTTGGGGCTAGTGGTGGGGTGCCTTCCTGCCCTAGCAAGCTATGATATAAGAATAGTAACAAGTGAATATTTCTTAAGCATTTACAGTGCCAGAACTGTGCTAAGTACTTCATTTACAGCATCTCATTTAATCCTCATAAGACCCTGTGAGGCAATTGCCATAATTATCTGATTTTATGGATGAGAAGACACTCAGCTACCCATGTGTAAGACAGGGCCAGGCAGGCAAGGAGAGTGGGCTGAGTGTGGAGGCTGCAGCCTGTACAACTCTGTTTAAAGGGGCAGGGCTGCTCAGCCATGCAGGAATGCAGAGGCAGGGCCCTGGTATGGCCAGGTCTCTCAATTTTCCAAAAGAATATAGAAGGTGGGATTTGTGCAAGAAACTTCCTGATATTTAAATGTTGACAGCTTATTAAGCTTTGTGTTTTTAAAAAGACACTCTATGATGAGCCAACCCCACAATTGCTAACTAATAGCTGTCTGTGAGCTGGACGGGGCCCCTGGGTTTCCAGCTTGTGCTCTCTGGGGTAGGAGCTGTGTTTCCATGCAGAGGTTCACCATGCTGCATCGCCCCTCTGAGGAAACAACTGTAAACAGAATGATGTCGAAACGTGGCTACGGCCACACACTATGCCCAAACTAGAGGGCAGAATACAACTGCATATCCTAATCCTCACAAGGGAGGTGCTATTGATCCCATTTTACACATAAAGAAGCAGAAAGTTGAAGGGGCTGAGTGATTTGCTCAAGGTTCCACAGTGGTGGTGGGCTGCAGCCTGGGAATGGCAGACTCTCAAGGGTAGCTCTCTCTACTCCACTGAGCAAATAAGGGTACTGGGTAGGAAGGTGTGTTTGGGAGTGGAGTGGGCTTTGGGCAAAGGAGAGTGGGGAAGGGGAGTGCTTAGTCTGCTTCCTGCTGTCACTCAGCAATGTGTAAGTCAAAATCAACACGCTGGGGTACTCACAGCACTCGCAGGGACCGCAGCCCGTTGAAGGCATGGATGGGGATGCACCTCAGCCGGTTGTAGCTCAGGATCCTGTGGAAAAGGAGGCACGTGCCCTGTTGTGTCTTTCTATTCACTACCATGCATAGATGCACTGTTCACATTGTGAACCAAAGCAAATGGTTTCTCTTTTTAATGTTGATATATTGACAGAACATCCCCTAAAGGGACAAGAAACCTCTTCACCAATCCAGGAAGTACACTGGCTTTCTTTCCTCAGTTTACTCAGGTTCTGTCGCAGGCTGGTTTTCTAACCAGCTTGTTCATCACCTCTCTCTCCTGTCCAATGATGAGTGCTCACAATGTGCAAAGCTAATGGGAAATAAATGGGTCTGAGCAAAATATAATTGTGTAGGAAAACCATTTACTGGGAAAGAAAATTCACAAACCACAAAAGGTACTCCTAAGACAGCCTTCTTCAGAAGCGATGAGGTTCTAGTTCCTCTCTAATTGCCTGGACAGTGGAAGGCTTCCTACTTTATCTTCCTTCTGATGATTAAGGTCTATCTTATACTAGCGCAGCCGTAGGCCTGAGGGTCATTAGGGCAGAGAACCTAGTCCTGCTGGGAGGGAGGGAAAGTGTGACCATCTCCTGCTGGGCCCATGGGCGTGGTAAACACAGCATCTCAGTGTACTCACAGAGTGGAGAGGTGAGACATGTTGCTGAAGGTGTAATTGGTCAGCATGCTGATGCTGTTGTTGCTCAGGTCACTAGGAAAAGTAAAACAGAGGAGTCATGCGTTTGTCAGTTGCATCTGTAGGAGGCCATTCCCAAGTATCACATACCTGCCATCCACCCACCCATCTACCCATCCACCCATCCACCCATCCACCCACCTATTCATTAATTCACTCATTCATCTATCCATCCCGCTGCTGGCCTATTTATTTACTCTCCCACTCACCCATCCGCTTGCCCATCCATCCATCCATCCACCCACCCACCCACCCCTCATATATTTATCATATTTATCCCACACACTCACCTGCCTGCCTGCCCACCCATCCATCCATCCCACCCTCCTTTTCTCCCTCCCACCATCCATCCACCCACTTATCCATCCAAATGGTCAAACACTTATTCAATCATTCAAGCAATTGTCGTTCATTTATCCATCTTTTCACTTATGCAGATAGTCAATCATTCAGTTACATGACTATTCATCCATTTCACTGTACCAACAAAATATGATAAATATAATAACAATCTCTTCTTGTTTTAGTACTTTTTCCCCTGATTAATTCTTTTCACTGTTCCTCTATCCCCCTTCTCTTCTGACATTCATTTATTCCATCTTATCAGGTTCTCTCTTAGGAGGACTGAGGTTGGTGGGGGTGCAGTCCTCTGCCAGCTGCAACCTTGAGCTTCCCTGCGGGGATAAACATCCAGAGCCATGGCAATGTAGCTGCACATTAGAATCACCTGGGGAGCTTTTAAATCCTCTGATGCCTGAGTTCCATGCCCAGATATTCTGATTTAATTGATCTAGCATGGGCTTGAGCATCAGTAGTTTAAAAAAAAAAAAAAAAAAACAACTGCTCAGGTGATTTCTCTAATCAGCTGACGGTGAGGACCATTGCTTTAGAGCAGTGGTTCTCAACTGGGGGCACTTGTGCTCCCTCAGTGACATCTGGCAAAGTCTGGAGATATTTCTGGTTGTCAGTACTGGGGGAAGTATTACTGGCATCTAGTGAGGAGAGGCCAGGGATGTTGTTAAACATCCTATAATGTCCATGACAGCCTCCCAACAACCAAGAATTATCTAACCCCAAATGTCCATAGTTCCGAGGTTGAGAAATCCTTATCTAGCGGCTGGTTTCAGGAGTTTATAAGGAATCCAGCCCACAGAGAGATGGTGTTCTTTCACCTTTTCTCAGTAGGTCGCCTACTTTCCCAAGGGTGATGCTCTTTCATTCTGCAAGAACTCCCACTTTCCCTTTGTAGACTGGCTTCTGGTCCTCCTAAGCAGACATAGGCATCTTTCAATTACCACTTGAATCAGCCTGCAGCTCTGTTTTCTCTTACCATCCACTTCAGTTTCCTGAGTGACCCCAGGAGGGAAAAATAAACACCCCACCCAATACTGGGCTCCTTACATAAGTGTCAGGTGTCGGAGGGTGGACAGCTCTCTGGGCACGGCTGTTAGGTGGTTTCCTTCCAGGTACCTGAAAGAGGCACGGAGTGACAACACCTGAGAAAGAGACACTGTACAAATTCTCACCTTTTCAGAGAAGCCTCCCTGACTTTCCAGGCTGGATTGGGTCCCTCTTTTACTCTTACGGCCTCCCTCCCCCACTTCAAAGCATTACAATATTTGTCATTTAATATTTATTTGATTATCAAATTAATGACATTTTTTCTCCACTGGACTTATACATTTCATGTTGGCAGGATTCTTGTCTAAAATTGCCCACCATTGGATCCCCCCGTGGCTGTTTACAGAGCTGATACATAGTAGGTATTCAATAAATATATATATATATATATATTTTTTTTTTTTGAGACAGAGTCTTGCTCTGTCGCCCAGGCTGGAGTGCAGTAGCCGGATCTCAGCTCACTGCAAGCTCTGCCCCCTTGGGTTCACGCCATTCTCCTGCCTCAGCCCCCCCGAGTAGCTGGGACTACAGGCGCCCGCCACCTCGCCCTGCTAGTTTTTTGTATTTCTTAGTAGGGATGGGGTTTCACCGTGTTAGCCAGGATGGTCTCGATCTCCTGACCTCGTGATCCGCCCGTCTTGGCCTCCCAAAGTGCTGGGATTACAGGCCTGAGCCACCGCGCTCAGCCTAAATATTTGTTTAATAAATAAAGCACATATTTTATACTCAGCCCTCACAATATCCTTATGTGGCAGGAAGTCACAGTTGAAGAAAAGTTCAGAGATGTTAAAACACTTGCCCAAGGTCATGCAGCAAGCAAGTGGTTGAGCTAGGACTTGAACCCAGCTCTCACTGTAGTCTTACCACAATTCCACACTTAGCTTCCAGAAGCTATTGGGAGAACTGAGCCAGGTATGATTCATTTTAAGAACCCTAATTCAGTGTTGACTGTCTCTGATGTACATTTGGAAACTGAGGAAATGACAGAGATAGCACTGTACTACAGTTCCCAGCAGAAGGACCACATGGCAGGAAGGGACAGGGGTTCAGAGTGAGGTTGCACCCAACAGATGGGGACTCCTTCCGGACAGGCAAAGGCTGAGCCTAGACCTGCCTGGACTTCAGCATCCTACACTGACCTGCTCACCTAGGATGAGGCCACCTCCTTAGAGACTCAAGTGTGGCTTAAGACAAGAAAGTCTCATTGCAATTATGTAATCATGAATTACAAAGGTTATTCCTACCTATAAATAAAAGTTAATGCTATCCTCAAGTGGGGACAGGCCAATTCCTTCACCCCCACCCTTGCTGTAAACCCCTTTCTCCAGGCTTTCTGTTGCTCTCAGGACAAAGCTGAAGAACATTTAAGATGGTTTACAAGAACTGCTTTGATCTCCTTGGTGATCTAAAGCTCCCATAGCATCTTCTCTTATAAGAGTCAACACATAGCCATTGCTGTCCATTTGTCAAGTGTCTGCCTTAAGCTCCATGAGGCTAGACCTAGGTCTATCTTTTGCTAGCCTGGTGCTTCTCAAACTTCAACATACATGCAAATCACCTGGATTTTGCTAGACCACAGATTCTGACCCTAAGTCTGGGGGAAGGTTGGAGAATCTGCATTTCTAATGAGCTCCTGGGTGATGGTGGTGACTGCTGGTCTGCAGACCACATTTTGAGTAATAAGGTGCTAGCACACTACCTGGTGTCCAGTAGACCTACCACAAAATGACTGAATGGGATTGGCTCAAGCCTGTAATCCCAGCACTTTGGGAGGCCGAGACAGGCGGATCACAAGGTCAGGAGATCGAGACCATCCTGGCTAATACGGTGAAACCCCGTCTCTACTAAAAAATACAAAAAACTAGCCGGGCGACGAGGCGGGCGCCTGTAGTCCCAGCTACTCGGGAGGCTGAGACAGGAGAATGGCGTGAACCCGTGAGGCGGAGCTTGCAGTGAGCTGAGAGCTGGCCACTGCACTCCAGCCTGGGCGGCAGAGCAAGACTCCGTCTCAAAAAAAAAAAAAAAAAAAAAGGTGTCAATGACTGAACCAGCCTTAGCTTTAAGGCCATATTGGAATGTACATTATCTTTAATTGTTTAATTAAGACCAAGTAACTTTCCTCCTATGGCTGGCCCCTGGGGACTCTCATGGCACAGGATGCTGGACTGGACCTGATAAGGTCTTAGGTGGCCATGGCATATTGGACTGATGTCCTTTAGGTTTGATCCTTGGTTGTGTACCCATTATGGGCCAAGAGCTATGCTAAATCCTGGGGGAAATACAAAGATGAACCAGATTCCACTTCTGTTCTCAGGGAGCCTAAAATTCAGTCATGTACATGCTTAGATTGTGCCCTCAGACAGAAAAGCCAAGAGAAATGCATTCATTCATGCATGCATTAATTCAGGCACAAGTATTTATTGAACGATTATGATGTGCCAAGTATCGTATATACTGGGGAACAAGATAGCCATAATGCCTGCTTCAGGCAATTAAAAATCAAATATAGGTGGAGAGGGAGAGGAGGCAGGGAGGGAGGGAGGGAGGCAGGGAGGGAAGGGAGAGGGAGGCAGGGAGGGAGGGGGAGGCAGGGAGGGAGAGGGAGGCAGGGAGGGAGGGAGGGAGGCAGGGAGGGAGGGAGAGGGAGGCAGGGAGTGAGGGTGGGGAGGGAGGCAGGGAGGGAGAGGGAGGGGGAGGGAAGGGGGAGGAGGAGGCAGGGAGGGAGGGAGGGGGAGGCAGGCGAGGAGGGAGAGAGGTAGGCAGGGAGGGAGGAGAGGGGAGGCAGGGAGGGAGGGAGAGGGAGGCAGGGAGGGAGGGGGCGGGGAGATGGGGGAGAGAGAGAGAGTGCATGCACGAGAGCAAGCAGACAGAGGTATAAAGAAATATAAATTATGAATTGCAATCTGTGCTTTCTGGGGAAGGAACAAGGAAACACCAAGGGGCTTACTGCAGAAAGATGCAGCCGAGGGGCCAGGTGTGGTGGCTCATGCCTGTAATCCCAATACTTTGGGAAGCTGAGGCGTGTGGATCACTTGAGGTCAGGAGTTTGAGAACAGCCTGGCCAACCTGGTGAAACCCCCCCTCCTAAAAAAAGAAAAAAAGAACAACAAAAAAAAAACAAAAAAATACAGCTGGATGTGGAGGCACATGCCTGTAATCCCAGCTACTCATGAGGCTGAGGCAGGAGAATCACTTAAACCCAGGAGGCAGAGGTTGCAGTGAGCCAAGATTGCGCTACTACACTCCAGCTTGGGCGACAAAGCAAGACTGTGTCTCAAAAAAAAAAAAAAAAAAGTAAAGAAAAGAAAAAACAAAGAAAAGAAATATGCTGGCCAGGCACGGTGGCTCACTCTTGTAATCCCAGCACTTTGGGAGGCTGAGGCAAGTGGATCACTTGAGGCCAGGAGTTCGAGAGCAGCCTGGCCAACATGGCAAATCCCCGTCTCTACTAAAAATACAAAAATTAGCTAGGTGTGGTGGTGCGTGCCTGTAGTCACAGCTACTAGGGAGGCTGAGGCAGGAGAATCGTTTGAACCGAGAAGGCCAAGGTTGCAGTGAGCCAAGATGGTGCAACTGCACTCTAGCCTGGGCAACAGAGCAAGACTCTGTCTCAGAAAAAAAAAAAAAAAAAGGAAGATGCACAGCTGAGGAGGACATATTTAAGATGAGGATTGATGATAGGTGAAAAGGGTGAAGACTTGGAAAGAGCAGGGGAGGTGGAAGAGTCTGGCAAGAATGCAGCCTGTGGACAGTCCAGAGTTTGAGTTCCGAGGCAGAGAAGGCAGGTTGAAGGGCTGAAGTCTCGTGGGCCAGGAGAGGACAGTGGGAGACAGGGCAGATCACGCTGAGGCCTTGGAGGTTATTTTATTCAAAGCACAATGAGAGGCCATGACTGCAGACAAGGGCAGAGGCTGGTGTTGCAGAGCTTCCTCGGGCCTCTCATCTGTACTCACCCTCTGCCCTCCCCGCATGAAAGGCTGTGGGACATTTGCATTCTGAGTGGATGCTTGCCCTATTCCCCAACAGGGGCAGGGGCTCAGCTGGTGGTGGGAAGGAGCAGACACCGGGATGGGGTACTTGTCTAGCTTATTCCTTTGGCCAGGGAGACTCTGCTCTCTGTAGGCTGAAGGAGGGGAGGATAAACTGTTGGGCCATCATTCACACAGCTGCAGGAAGTGTTCCGTGGACAATGTGGCTATGGGGAGCTTGGAGGCAGAAGCTGGAGGAATGAGCAGGACAGGCAGAGAGGCGCTGGTCCAGGGAGCATCTCCTCTCCAGGGAGATCTGAGGGAGTTGCTGGGAAGGGGGCTGAGCTGAGATTGACAGCGGCTTCCCACCTTCTATGCTGCTCATTCTATGCTGCCACTCCTGGGGCCCAAAGACTGGCTTAGTTTGCATGCAAATCTCCAACTAAACTTTACTACCACTTCAACTAATAATAGTACCCTAAATCACTGAGGATGTGATTATAGAGACCACTGATCCTATGCCCTGCTGACAAATTCATACAAAGATCACACTACCACAGAGACTCAAAATCAAAGCCAAAGTATCTTAATCAACAACATATATACATCCTCAGAGAACATTCTCCCCTACAAAACCAATTTCAAGCAATTAGAACAAGTGACTGCGACACCATTTGTGCAGAAATCCAAGGAAGGACGCAGGAAATATGAAAAAGCAGAGAAATGTGATGCTACCAAAGGACCACAATTGTCTGGCAACAAATCCCAATCAAAAAGAATTCCTTGAAATGCCAGGTAAAGAATTCAAAATGTTATTCTTAAAGAAGCTCAATGAGATGCAAGAGAAATCTGAAAACCAACACAAAGAAATTTAAAAATCAATCTAGGATATAAATAAGAAATTTCCAAGGAGACAGGCACCTAAAAAAAAAAAAAAAAAAAAAAAAAAAAGCCAAAGCCCAGGTACAGTGGTTCATGCCTTTAATTCTAGCACTTTGGGAGGCCAGTAGGAGGATTGCTTGAGCCCAGGAATTTGAGATCAGCCTGTGCAACAAGTGAGACCCTGTCCTTACAAAAAATAAAAAGTTAGTTGGGCAAGGTAGCATGTGCCTGTGGTCCCAGCTACTAGGGAGGCTGAGGTGGAAGGATTGCTTGAGCCTGGAAGGTCAAGGCTGCAGTGAGCTGTGATCACACCACTGCACTTCAGCTTGAGTGACAGAGTTAGACCCTGTCTCAAAAACAAAAACAAAAACAAAAAAGCCAAGCAGAATTCTGAAACTAAAAAATTAATGGAAGGAAATACAAAATACATTAGAAAATTTCAATAATAGACTACAACAAGCAGAAGAAAGAATCTCAGAACTTGAAGATAGGTCTTTTGAAATAATCCAGCCAGACAAAAATAAGGAAAAAAGAATAAAAAGAATGAACAAAGACTTTGAGATGTGTGGGAGTATATAAAGCGACCAAACTTACGTATTGTTGATATTACTAAGGGGAAAAAGAGAGAAAAAAGTAAAACTTATGAATTGTTGATATTACCAAGGGGAAAAAGAGATAAAAAAGTTTAGAAAACATATGTGAGAAAGTAATTGATGAAAATTTCCAAAGTCTATCAAGAGAGTTAGACATCCATTTACAGGAGGCCCAGAAATCTTCAGGCAAATACATTGCAAAAAGAATATCATTATAGCATATTATATTAAGAATGTTTAATATAAAAGAGAAATAAAGGATTTTAAAATTAGCAAGAGAAAAGCATGGAGTCATATACAAAGGAAACCCCTCAGACTAACAGAAGACTTTTCACAGAAACCTTACAGGTTAGAAGAGAATGTGATGGCATTTTCAAAGTGCTGAAAGAAAAAAAAACTGTCAGCCAAGAATTTTGTATTCTGCCAAAGTAAGCTTTATAAATTAAGGATAAAGTCCTTCCCTGACAAGCAAACACTAAGGGATTTGCCACCACTAGAGCAATCTTATAGGAAATGTTCAATGAGGTCTTAAATGTGAAAATTAAAGGTCAATATTCACTGTCACAAAAAATCATGAAAGTAGAAAACTCACAGTTCATATAAAACAATTATACAAAGGAGGAAGAGAAAGGAATCAAATGGCAACACCACAGAATTTCACCAAACCACAAAGACAGAAAAAGAAAGAAACAAAGAATTTATAAAACAACTTGAAAACAATCAACAATGTGACAGGAACAAAGCCTCACATATCAATACTAACCCTGAATATAAATGGATTAAATGCTCCACCTAAAAGATACAGATTGTCAGAATGGATAAAGAAACATGATCCAACTATATGTTGCCTACAAAAAACTTATCCTACCCATAAAGACACAAATAGACTGAAAGTAAAGGGGTGGAAAAAGATATTCCATACAAACAGAAACCAAAAGTGAGCAGGAATGGCTACACTTATATCAGATAAAAAAGACATATGACATAAAACAGTAAAAAAAAAGACAAAAAAGGTCATTATATAATGACAAAGGGAACAATTCAGCAAGAAGATGTAATAATCCTAAATATATACACAACCGATATTGGAGAATTCAAATATACAAAACAAGTAATACTGGACCTAATGAAAGAAACAGACAACAATACAATAATAGTGGGGTCTTGGTAACACCCTACCGACAGTACTAGACAGATCGCTGAGACAGAAAATTAACAAAGAAACACTGGACTTAAACTGGACTTTAGGCCAAATGTACTTAATAGACATTTACAGAAATCTACCCAACGACTATAGAATATACATTCCTTTCATCAGCACATGGAACATTCTCCAAGACAGACCACAAGCTAGCCCACAAAACAAGTCTTAACACATTAAAATACCTGAAATTACATCAAGTATATTCTCAGATCACAGAAGAGTAAGGCTAGAAATCAATACCAAGACAAACTTTTGAAACTATCCAAATACACGGAAATTAAACGGCATGCTCTTGAACAACCACTGGCTCAACAAAGAAATTAAAACGAAAATTTTAAAAAATCCAAATGAATGAAACTGAAAAAACAACATACTTGAACCTATGGGATACAGCAAAAGCAGTGCTAAGAGGGAAATTAATAGCATTGAATGCCTACATCACAAAGGTAGAAAGATCACAAATTAACAACCTAACATCACACCCCAAGAAACTAGAAAAAGAAGAACAAAAAAACCCAAAGTTAACAGAAGAAGAGAAATAACAAAGATCATGGTGAGACTAAGGATTCTAGTATGAACAACGAAACAGAAAAGAAATAACAAAAATCAGAGCAGAACTAAATGAAATGGGGACCAAAAGAACAATACAAAAGATTAACAAAAGAAAAAGTTGGTTCTTCAAAAAGATAAACAAAATTGATAAATCACTAGCTAAACTAACCAAGAAGAGGGAAGATCCAAATAAATACAATCAGAAATGAAAAAGGAGACATTACAAATGATATTTCAGAAATACAAAAGATCTTCAGACTATTATGAACAACTATACAATCACAAACTAGAAAATCTAGAACAAATGGATAAATTCCTGGAAGCATGCAACCTCCTGAAATTGAAACAGGAATGGTAGAACTTTTGAACAGTCGACTCCTAATAAGTAGAGAGACTGAATCAGTAATACAAAATATTCCCCCCTAAACTGCCACCAAAAAGCCCAGGACCATAAATCCAAAGATGGATTCATAGCTGAATTCTAACAAGCACACAAAAAACTAATATTAATCCTCCTGAAACTATTTCAAAAAATTGAGGAGAAGGTAATTCTCCCTTACTCATTCTATGAGGTCAGTATCACCCTAATACCAAAACCAGACAAGGACACAATGAAAAAAGAAAACTACAGGCTAATATCCTGGATGGACATAGGCATAAAAATTCTCAGAAAAAATACTAGCAAATTGAATTCAACAGCACATCAAAGAGATAATAGACCATGATCAGGTGAGATTTATTCCAGGAATGAAAGGAGGCTTCAATATACGCAAATCAATACATGTGATGCATCACATAAACAGAAATAAGGACAAAAACCATATGATCATCTTAATAGATGCAGAATAATCATTTGATAAAATTCAGCATCCCTTCATGATATAATTTGGCAAACTATGCATACAAGGAACATACCTCAAATAATAAAGGCTATATACAACTAACTCACAGCCAACATCATCCTTGAAAAAAGTTGAAAGAATTCCCTCTAAGAATCGGAACAAGACAAGAACACCCACTTTTACCACTCTTAACGTAGTATTGGAAGTCCTCACCAGTGCAACCAGCGAAGAGAAAACAAGGCATCCAGATTGGAAAAGAGGAAGTCAAATATTTCTGCTGATGATATAATCTTATATCTAGAAAATAGACACTAAATATTTGACCAAAAAACTCTTAGACTTAATAAATGAATTCAGTAAAGTTTCAGGCTACAAAGTGAATGTTTAGAAATCAGTAGCATTCCTAAACACCAATAACTATCTAGTCAAGGACCAAATCAAGAAGGCAATCCCACTTAAAATAGCTAAGACAAGGACAAAAACAAAAACAAAAACAAAACCCTAGGAATATATTTCACCAAGGAGGTGAAAGATGTCTATCAGGAGAACTACAAAACACTGCTGAAAGAAATTGTACACAACACAAACAAATGGAAAAACATCCCATGCTCATGGATTTGAAGAACTAACGTTAAAATGACCATACTGCCCAAAGCAATCTACAGATTCATTGCAATCCCTACCAAATGACCAATGTCATTTTTCACAGAATTAGAAAAAAAATCCTAAAATTCATATGAAACCAAAAAAGAGCCCAAATAGCCCAAAGCAATCCTGAGCAAAAAGAACAAAGCTGGAGGCATCGTATTACCTGACTTCAAATTATATTACAAGGCCATAGTAACCAAAACAGCACAGTACTGGTATAAAAATGGACACATAAATCAATGGTACAGAACAGAGAACCCAGAAATAAAGTCACATTCCTACAACTAACTGATCTTCAACAAAGTCAAAAATATACACTGGGGAAATGACACCCTATTCAGTAAATGGTGCTGGGAAAATTGGATAGCCATATGCTGAAGAATGAAACTGGACCCATACTTTTCACCATATAAAAAAAAATTAACTCACAATGAATTCAAGGCCCAAATGTAAAACATGCAAATATAAAAATCCCAGAAGAAAACCTAGGAAAAACTCTTTTGGCCATTGGCCTAGGCAAAGGATTTATGACTAAGTCCTCAAAAGCAAATGCAGTAAAAACAAAAATATAAAAATGGGACTTAAACTAAAAAGCTTCTGCACAGCAAAAGAAACAACAGTAAACAGACAACCCGCAGGATGCGAGAAATATTTTTAAAGTATGTCTAAGCAAAGGTCTAATGTCCAGAATCTATAAGGAACTTGACAAGAAAAAAAGAAACCATTAAAAAGTGGGCAAAGGACATGAATAAACATTTCTCAAAAACACACATCCAGTTAGTCCACCATATGAAAAATGCTCACCATCACCAATCATCAGAAAAATGCAAATCAGAACCACAATGAGATACCATCTCACACCAGCAGAATGACCATTATTAAAAAGTCTAAAAACCATAGATTTTTGGTGAGAATGTGCAGAAAAAGGAATGCCCATATGCTGTTGGTAGGAATGTAAATTGGCACAACCTTTATGGAAAACAGTATGGTGATTTCTCAAAGAACTAAAAATGGAACTACCATTTGATCCAGCAACGCCACTACTGGGTAAACACCCAAAGAGAAATAAATATTACATCCAAAAGACACCTGCACTTGTATGTGTATCACAGCACTATTCATAATAGTGAAGATATGGAATCAACCTCAACATCCATCAACAGAGGACCGGATACAGAAAATGTCGTGTATACTCATGGACACAGGGAGGGGAACAACACACACCGTGGCCTATTGAGGGTTGGGGGGCAAGGGAAGGGAGAGCATTAGGACAAATACCTAACGCATGCAGAGCTTAAAACCTAGATGATGGGTTGATAGGCGCAGCAAACCACCATGGCACATGTAAACCTGCATAACAAACCTGCACATTCTGCACATGTATCCCAGAACTTAAAATAAAAAAAAATTAAAAAAAGAAGATGTGGAATATCTATATACATGGAATACTACTCAGCCATAAATAAGAATGAAATCCTGTCTTTTGCAGCAATGTGTATGGAACTGGAGGCCATTATCCTCAGTGAAATGACTCAGAAACAGAAAGTCAAATACTACATGTTCTCGCTTCTGAGTGGGGGCTTGACAATGGGTACAGATGGACATACCAAGTAGAATAATGGACACTGGAGACTACAAAAGGTGGGAGGGTGGTGAGGGCTGAAAAACTACCTGTCGGGCACAATGTTCAGTATTTGGGTAATGGGTACACTAAAAGCCCAGACTTTACCACAACACAATACATGCATATAAGAAACCTGTACTTGTACCTCCTAAGTACATTGTTTAAAAAGTCAACTGACTGTAGATATTAATTGCATTTACAAAATACCTTCACAGAGACATCTAGACCAAGTGTGTGATCAAACCACCGGGCACCACAGCCTACCCAGTTGAGACAGGAAATTAACTGTTAGAGCCCTGCCTCCTGTCTTCAGTTCATCTTTTATCAGACTTTCCCTTGACCTCTGGTTCCAACTCCACTGGCCTTAACCTTCCTAAAATGCCCCATCCCTTCTGGTGGGGGGCAGGTCTTTGTACGCATTAGTTTCTCTTCTCCCTCCTTGCTGGGTTAACTCCTACAGATGCATGGATCTCAGCTCCAGCATTACTTCTCCAATATCAGCTTCCACACCTACCAGTGATATTACAGATTCCCAAAGCATTGGCTGTCTTTTCATCACAGCATTTGACCCCCATGGTGACATCTTCCGTGTGATTCTGTGATTAATGTCAGCAGAACCATATCTGCTTGGCTCACCACAGCATTCTTGCACTCTGCCTGGCAACAGTAGATGCTCAGGAAACGTCATCTGTGCGATGAAAACCCCTAAACTCCTCAGGGAGAGCTGCGTTTGGCACAATGGAGCCAAGCAGAAGTTGCTTTCAGTGCAGAATGTCCCCAGTGACCTGGCAGCACAGCTCAGAAGACTCAGAATCAAAGCTCTCACATCAGAAATGCAGATGCAGTGGTGGGGAGAGCTCTCTTTGTAGCAAGCCCTTCATGAAAACTCTGAACTCCAAAGGTGTCTGTAGCCTGCAGCCCAGGCTCCCAGAGGGACCCTTTCAGGAGACTGCCTTCTTGCCCCACCAGCCTTAGAACTGCCGGAGTGTTTCTGGCAGGTCAACCTTTGCATTTGACCTGCATTTAAATGCTCTGTTTCAGCCCCAGTGCAAACACACAAGGACACATCTGCCTTGCATGAAACTCCACACAGATCTCTGTGAATGGGTGTTCTCCATTCCTGTTTGGAGCTTTGTGGTGCTGACTGATGCCCCACAAAGAACTCAGACCAGCTGAATGTCCACGGAGAAGGAGGGAAGCCACCTGCCCAGAGACTCCACTCCAGGCCAGAATTTCCACTGGAGTGCTGGAGTGATGTGGGGGCAGCTCAGGGGGCAGGCAGCTGAGGCTCACATCCTGACTCTACTATCTAACAGCTGTGTGACCTTGGGCAAGGTACTTAACCTCTTTGAGCTTACATTTAGTCACCTGTAAAATGAACCTTATAATAATCACCACCTTGATGTAATTCTGAGGATTAAATGAGAGTCTCTGTGAACAGTTCTCAGAGCAGTACCTGGCACACTGGTGGCCAACACATTTTAAATATACATACACACGCACATACATACAGACAGATAGATACACATATGCATGCATGCACGCACACACACACATGTGCGTACACACACACATACACATCTCCATCCAATAATACATGTAGCTTATTGAAAGATTATGTTCCTCTTGCTGTTCATTCTCTTCTTCTTCCAGGGTAGTATTTCTAAAATGAGAATCGGATCATGTCACTTAAAATTCTTCCTGGATTCCTGCATTTCTCTTGGAGGCAGCTCTCCCTATACCTACAGGAACTTACATACCCCTCCCCAAGCTTTCAGCACACATCACCGTCTTTGTCATCCTATTTGCTCCATCTCACAGCCTTCGTGGTTTCTCGAATTTAAGATCTTTCCCCCTTGAGGTCTTCATAAAACATGTTCTTTCTACTCTGTTTCCCTCCTTTACTTTCCTGGGAAATCCCCCTCTACTACGTGTGTAAAATGCCCGATATTCTGGTCAGCTTTCTTACTGCCTTTCTCCCCTACTCTAAGTTTCCAAGAAAGGGGATCTTATCTGTTATGGTAGCCACTGTATCTTCAGCTGCTACCACTGTGTCTGGCACAATGAACTCAATGAACGGATGAGTGAAGGGAGCCTTCTCAGCTCTTGGCCTGTGCTCAGGCCGCCCACGGCCCCTCCCACAGATGGCTGTGACTCTCCAATAGTATGAAGTGTCCTCTACTGGTGCCATCTGCTGAGGTCTTCTCTGGGCCAGGGTCTGTGCCAGGACACGTAAGTTCTGCTGTGCCCAGAGCTGGCCCACCCTCCAAAGATGTGATCAACCCCTCCAGCTAGCTGGAGGCACATTTCAGTTTCTCTCCCTGGGCCAGGGAATGTCAAGGATGTAGTCAGCGCTGGGCAGTTGTTCTATTAAGTGCTCTGGGGAGAGGGGGGGATATAGAAGGCAGCAGGCTCTTCTTGGGCAGCAGCTGGCCTTGCTAGAGAAGGCCCAGCTGTCAGGATGGACACAGCCAGAACCACTGACAGGTACCTATAGCCTCATGGCAGGGGGCCTGGGCTTGCTTTCTCCCTGCTGCAATGCAGATGTCAATTTTCAAGAGGACCCATATAAGTCCCCAGCAAGCCAGGCCACTGGGCAGAACACATAGGGACTTGGGTTTCTGCCACAGGGAGAACTTGGGGTCAGATGGAGCTGGGCTTGAGTCTATACTCTGCTGCTTATTGGCAGTGTGATCTTCAAAAATTATTCAACCTTCAGTAGCTCTGGTTATCTCATCTGCAAAATGGGAATAATGACACTTGCCTTGAAGAGTTGTTAGCAGGCTGAAATGAGATTACCTACTAAGAAAACCCAGCACAGCACCTGGTACGCAGTAAATGCTCTAGAAATGGTGGCTGTGGTGGTTTGCAGCATAGACAGGACATTCTTGCTTGCTTTCTTAAAGGCCAAGTGGGCAGAATTTCCTGGATTCCCCCCTTTCCAGAGCACATACTGCCTGAGCCACTCCCTTGTGCCTGTCACCTGCTGCGTCGCACTCCCCCTTCTCCTGCCTGCATGTCTCCCCCAATAAAACTATGGATGAGGACCAAGCACCACTGAGCTTTCTGGACCCCAGAACACCATCCCCTAACTCATTGGAACCCACACAGTGCCAGGTCAGGTCCTTCTTGCTTCTTCACCCAGTGCATTCTTGCCATCACCTCTTGCCACACTCACTCTCAGAGAGTTGCATTGCAGCCCTTTGCCCTCCTACCTCCTGGTTGAGCCTCATCCCTTTCCTGTCTCCTGTCAGTGCTATGTGCGCGCCCACACACACACACACACACACACCACACACACACACACACACATGCATATGTACACTGCCAGACTGCTTCCCACGATGTTCTCAGACCTTACATCCAAATACAAATCCCTTCTTCCAATAGTTGTGCCTGGGGGGAGCTATGTCATCCTTGCCCCCTCCTCTCCTTGGGTTATCAAGTTATAGGACAACAAATCCATGTTCATGGTCCTTAGACCAAAAATGTGTCTAAACATCGTGGATACTAACCAGGGGTGTATATGGGGGAATGCTGTTCACCAGCACCGGATTCTGAATTTCTTCTCCAGCCCTTATGAAGATGTAGGTTTTGCAGAGTTTGTTTCCAGAACCAGGAAACCTGATGTTTGCAAACATTTCCATAAATGGAAGCAAGCAGATTTTTAGGTTTCAGTTCTAAAATAGTGAGGTAAGTTTGAATTTAAAAGGACAGCTGCACAGCAATCATTGTACTTTCTGAAGGCAGTGAGGCCCTGCCTTTGCAGACAGTATTCCAGTGACTTTGAGGGCTGAGATGTCCTGTATTCGCTTCTGTCCTGCTTTCCATAAGATTCTGTAAGCTTGCCTTTTAAATTGGGAACTTCGTGCTGACTTAGAGCAGTTCTCTCTCTCTATCCGTTGCCCGCCAATGTGTAATGACCAGAGTGGTTCTCAAAGGGTCATCCATAGAACCCTGGGGGTCCCTGAGGCTTTTTCGGGGGTCTATGAGGCCAAAACTATATTTACATAAGGTTAGAATGTTATTTTCCTTTTGCCCTGTGTTGACATTTGCACTGATGGTACAAAATTAGTGGAGGGTAAAACTGCTGGCACCTCAGCACGAATCAGGACATCGCTACCAAACGAAACCAGCGGTCACTGTATTCTTCACCTCTGTGCGCTTGCAGGTTTTACAAAAACCAGGAAGGCCCCTGATGAAGTATCAAGAATTATTGTTTGTATTAACGTTCAACTCTTGAGCACACCTTCCTTTAATGTTCCATAGGATAAAATGGAAGATGTGTATACGCAGCACGTTGGTTGTCTAGAAAAAAGTACCTGTGTAATTGAGTTGCAAGCTGAACTAGCTGGTTTTTACATTTTTTCATGGAACACTGTTTTTACCTAAAAGAAGGACTGGCAAACTCATTGCTCAGACATGGCTATTTAGTAGATAATTTCTTGAAAATGAACAAAGTAAGCCCATCACTTAAAAAAAAGCAACTCACAGTATTTGTCGCCAATGATAAATTCGTGCTTCCAAGTAAAAATTAAAATTTTGGAAAACTTTTCACTGCCACATTGAGCTTAACAACCTTCCCTCACTTAAAGACTTTTCTGATGAGATCAGCGGTGATATCAAAGGACA
The DNA here is from genome assembly GCF_009764315.1 of Trachypithecus francoisi. Taxonomy (NCBI): domain Eukaryota; kingdom Metazoa; phylum Chordata; class Mammalia; order Primates; family Cercopithecidae; genus Trachypithecus; species Trachypithecus francoisi. The sequence continues at coordinate 122,727,055 of NW_022681465.1, read as the reverse complement.
TTATTTAAAAAATATATTGTATAATGAAATGTGTTAGCATTTGGAAGATCTGCATAACTCGGTGAACCGACATTTTCCCATTGACCAACACATGATGTTACAAGACTGTGCACAGGGAAAGTTCCATTCAAAGTGTAAGATAGATTGGTAGAGTTAATGTAACAGAGGACCAAAGGTTTACTGGTACGGGGGCAGGTTCCAAACTACAGTAGCCTTTAAGAAAATGCCACTTGTTGAGCTTTGGTCTTTATCAAAGAACACCCATAATTATCTGAAAAGGCTATTAAAGTATTCCTCTCTTTTTCTTTCCTTCTTTTCTTTTTTTTTTTTTGAGACAGAGTCTCACTCTGTTATACAAGATGGAGTGCAATGGCATGATATCAGCTCACCATAACCTCCGCCTCCTGGCTTCAAGCGATTCTCCTGCCTCAGCCTCCCAAGTAGCTGGGATTACAGGCGCCCAATACCATGTCTGGCTAATTTTGTATTTTTAGTAGAGACGGGGTTTCTCCATTTTGGTCAGGCTGGTCTCAAACTCCCAACCTCAGCTGATCCACCCACCTTGGCCTCACAAAGTGCTGGGATTACAGGCGTGAGCCACTGCGCCTGGCTCCTCCCTTTTTCAAATACATTTCTGTGTGAAGCCAGATTTCTTATACTTCACCCAAAAAACATACCACAACAAAGTGAATGGTGAAGCAGATATGAAAATCAAGCTGTCTTCTAGGAAGCTAGATATCAAAGAGATTTGCAAAAATATAAAACAATGAAACTCCTCTCACCTGCATTTCTTTTGGTTTGTCTTAAAAATGTGCTTTTTACATAAACATGTCATGGGTATATAACAGCTACTTTGAAATGGAATTAATGCATATTTTAACATTTTCTCAGTGTTAGTTTCTAATATGATCAATATCAATAACTATAACCCACATAAACACAGGTTCTTGGAGTCCTGGATGCTTTTGAAAAGCAAAGAGGAGTCCTGAGACCTAAACATTTAAGAACCTTTGTTGGAATGGGCATGAGCACAGGATTTGGGGTCAAAGAGGGCAAGTGGTACTGTAGCCCTGCTTCAAAGAGCACTTGCAAGACTGAATGTGGGAATGAGGCTCCGTTTGGCTTGACTCACCCAGGGTAGAATTGGGAGAAGACTGTGAGAGAAAGGCCAGTGAGGGTTTGCAGAGGGCTGACTGGAGAAAAAAAAAAAAAAAAAATCACCTCCTGCTTGGATGGCATTGCTGGGGTCTTGCATGCTTGCAACAGACTCTCACACCCTGCCCTTTAGAGAAATGCTGGGCAACTTTGGTTTTGCTTCTTCTCAGTGAATTAAACTTAATTTTGTTTTGTAAGCTGGCAGCTCTGCCTGAGATAACTAACGATGCCTGAGGGAGCTGGAAAGCTTGCATTGGAAACCCTGGATCTGGACTCAGCCAATGTCCCTGAACCAGAGGCTCCCAGCCATAATTCTCCGGGTCTGCCAGCTTTCACTTTCTTTGACACTCGTTCTCCTGCTTACCCCCCACCCTCCACCCCAGGAAGACGGTTTGGGGACAGAAGTGAGGGCTGCCTTCCTCAGTGCACTTTGGAAGCCACACCTGGCCGAGGGGAGGTGATACCATTTCCAAAGCAGAAAATCAGGTCTCCTCCCAAAGTGCTGAAGTTTACTTTATAATTGCATCCAATTATCATCGTTATTTCAGTTTCCGTTCCACGAGCTTTGGGAAAAAGCATTCACGGGCTATCGTCATGGCATTTCTGTCCTCTGACATGTGTCACTTGGCACTCAATTGGCCCAGGAAGGAGAGTATAACTGGGTCATTCTCTGCAGCCCCATCCCATGGCACAGCCCGGTCCAAGGGAAGGGCAGGAAGCTCACTGCGTGCGGGGGCATTTGTGTACACAGAACTTCAAGGGCATGATGCCAGCTCAAACCCACGCTAGACATGAACTTTTTAGCAACTTTGAAGACCTCCCTTCCTTCCCTTGGGCTGGCAGTCCTAGTTTCAGTTTCTCTGAGCATTGGGAAATGCCTGGACCTGAAAGTGAGGTCGTTTCTCTGGAGTGTTGGGAAACACACGCAAGAATCCATGTGTGGCCGGCACAGTGGCTCACGCCTGTAATCCCAGCACTCTGGGAGGCCGAGGCGGGCAGATCACGAGGTCAGGAGATCGAGACCATCCTGGTGAACACGGTGAAACCCCATCTCTACTAAAAAATACAAAAAATTAGCTGGGCGTGGTGGCGGGCACCTATAGTCCCAGCTACATGTGAGGCTGAGGTAGGAGAATGGTGTGAACCTGGGAGGAGACCATCCTGGTTAACACAGTGAAACCTCGTCTCTACTAAAAAAAATACAAAAAATTAGCTGGGCATGGTGGTGGTCGCCTATAGTCCCAACTACTTGGGAGGCTGAGGCAGGAGAATGGTGTGAACCCGGGAGGCAGAACTTGCAGTGAGCCGAGATAGCGCCACTGCGCACCAGCCTGGGCCACAGAGTGAGACTCAGTCTCAAAAAAAGAAGAAAAGACAGATTCAGAGAGGTTTATTGTTCAAGATCATTTTCTTATTCATCCTTTCCTGAATACCGGCTATGGGTTAGTTGCTGTGCTTAACTCTGAAGGGGGGAAGAAAACAGAATGTGAATGAGACACAACTGCTGCCCTCAGGGAGCTTTTGGTCTAGAAGGAGAAGTAAGTAAATAAGCAACTACAATACAGGATGATACCTGAGAGAAGAGCCATGGGGATGCAAGTGAGAGGCACGCAACCCAGTCTCAGCCACCCAAAGCTTTCTGAAAGGAAGGTTAATAATCACCACTGACATTCATCAAACCGTGGCTGTGCGCTGCACACAGGGCTAAGTGCTTTGGTTATGTTATCTTAATCAGCCTCTACCTTGTGAAGGATATACCGCTGTTATCCCCATTTCACAGATCAGTGAATAGAGGCTGAATGAGATGAAGTAACTTGCCCAAAGTGATGCAATCGGTAGGTAGTAAAGTTGGAATTTAAACCCGAGACTATTTGTTTTCATAATCACTCTTCTTAACTCATGCTTCCAGGAAGGACTGAGACTGAGAAACCAGAGGGGGTTACCTAAGTAGGGATGGGAGAGAAGAACATTCTAGGCCAGGAGAATATAAATGTCCTGGACAGAGGCCCTGAAGTCAGGAAAGCCATATCACCGGGGGAATCACAAGAAGCTACAGGTGTGGCTGCAATGTGGCTTCTGGGGGCATGAGTGGGAAGAGATGCTGCTGAGTAGCCCCAAGGCGCAGGCAGAACCAAGGCTGAGACTCACCTCTGGGCTCCTAGCCCAGTGCTCTTTCTACCACATTCTACCTGCTTCCCCATCACAGACTAGCATCTGTTTTTATCTGCACCCATTTCAGCCTGGAGGGAGCTGGCCTATGTAAAAATGAGGTGTTTTCTTCCTCACCCAGAGAGGCCGCTGATGGGAATTGAGAAGTGGGGTGAAATGGAAGATGCAGAGAGAAAGGAGACAGGCACCGACCACTCTGCCAAAATGCAGTGTCTCCTCTGCAGTCCTGGAATCAGGTCACAGGACTCACCATGGCCTTTGACATACAAGCTGCGCACTTTCAGGCTTCTACCCTGTGTGGGTAACTCCCAGAGGACTGGCCCCAAAATCCACTCAAAAACATAGAGGAGGAGTCATGACAATGATAACAATCGTCATAGCTGATGTGACTGAGTGCTTCTGAACCGCTGGCATCCAGTCTTTCAATCCTCATGGCTAGCTTATGAAGTGGTATATTAGCTTTCCTCCTGGGCAAAGGGAAGAAAATCAGCTCAAACCACCTTAAGCATAAAGAGAATGTATCAACTCAGATAACTGAAGAATGCACTGGAAGATACCGGGCTCTAGAGCTGGATGCAGGCACTGCAATGATACTGTCAGAATGTGTTTGTAATCCCAGCACTCTGGGAGGCCGAGGTGGGCAGATCCCGTGGTCAAGAGATGGAGACTATCCTGGCCAACAGGGTGAAACACTGTCTCTACTAAAAAAAAAAAAAAAAAAATACAGAAATTAGCTGGGTGTGGTGGCGCGTGCCTGTGCACCCTGGAGGTTCATGCCATGTGCTAGTCTAAGAAACTGGCATGTTCAAGTTCTGTCCCCAGAGGCATTATAGCAGGGTGGATCAAAGAAACACTCCCTGGAGGAGCCTGGGTTGTGTTCTGTCACTTACACCTGAGGGTACTGTGTACCTGGTTTTATTGCACTTTCCTTTATTGCACTTTGTAGATGTTGAGTTTTTCAAAAATTGAAGGTTTATGGCAACCCCGCCTCAAGCAAGTCTATCAGTGCCATTTTTCCAACAGCACATGCTGACTTCATGTCTCTGTGTTACATTTTGGTAATTTTCACAATATTTAAAACTTTTTCATTATTATTATACTTTTATGGTGATCTGTGATTAGTGATCTTTGATGTCTCTATTGTAATTCTTTTGGGGCACCATGAACCATGCCCATCAAAGATGATGAATTTAACTGATAAATGTTGTGAGTGCTCTGACTGCTCTACCAACTAGCTGTTCCCTGTCTCCCTCTCCTCGGACCTCCCTATTTCTGGAGACACAGTACAATACTGAAATTGAGCCAACTAATAACCCTACAATGGCCTCTAAGAGTCACACATCTCTCACTTCAAATCAAAAGATAGAAATGATGAAGTTTAATGAGGAAGGCATATCAAAATCTAAGACAGATCAAAGCTAGGCCTCTTGGACCAAATAGCCAAGTTGTGAATGTAAATAAAAAGTTCTTAAAGAAAATTAAAAGTGCTAGTCCCATGAACACATGAATGATGAGAACGACTTATTGCTGATATGCAAAAACTTTTAGCGGTCTGGATAGAAAATCAAACCAGCCACAACATTCCCTTAAGCCAAAGCCCAATCCAAAGCAAGGCCCTAACTCTCCTTAATTCTGTGAAGGCTGAGAGAGGTGAGAAAACTGCAGAAGAAAAGTGTGAAGCTAGCAATAGTTGGTTCATGAGGTTTAAGAAAAGAAGATGGCAGAGCGCAATGGCTCACGCCTGTAATCTCAGCAGTCTGGGAGGCCGGGGTGGTGGTAGGGAGTGGATCACGAGGGTCAGGAGATCGAGGCCATCCTGGCTAACATGGTTAAACCCCGTCTCTACTAAAAATACAAAAAATTAGCCTGGCTTGGTGGCAGGCGCCTGTAGTCCCAGCTACTGGGGAGGCTGAGGCAGGAGAATGGCATGAACCCGGGAGGTGGAGCTTGCAGTGAGTCGAGATTGCGCCACTGCACTCCAGCCTTGGTGACAGAGGGAGACTCCATCTCAAAACAAAACAAAACAGAACAAAAAGAAGCTATCTTCATAAAAGAAAAATGTAAAGTGAAGCAGCAAGTGCTGACAGAGAAGCTGTAGCAAGTTATCCGGATGATCTAGCTAAGATAATTGATGAAGGTGGCCACACTAAACAACAGATATTCCATGGAGACAAAAATAGCCTTTTATTGAAAGAATATGCCACCTAAGACTTTCACCGACAGAGAGAAGTCAATGCCTGGTTTCAAAGCTTCAAAGGGCAGGCTGACTCTCTTGTTAGGGGCCACTGCTGATAGTGACTTGAAGTTGAAGTCAATACTCATTCACCATTTGGAAAATCCTAGAGCCTTTAAGAATTATGCTAAATCTACTCTGCCTGTGCTCTAGAAATACAGCAACGAAGACTGGATGACGGCACGTCTGTTTACGGCATATTTTGCTGAATATTATAAGCCCATTGTTGAGACCTGCTGCCCAGACATAAAGATTTCTTTCAAAATATTACTGCTCACTGACAATGTACCTGGTCATCTAAGAGCTCTGATGGAGATGTACACACAGATTAATGTTGTTTTCATTGTCTGCTAACATAACATCCATTCTGCAGCCCATGGATCAAGGAGTAATTTCAACTTTCAAGTCTTATTATTTAATAAATACATTTTATAAGGCCATAACTGCCATAGATGGTGATTCCTCTGATGGATTTGGGCAAAGTAAATTGAAAACCTTTTGGAAAGATTCTAGATGCCATTTGAACATTTGTGATTCATGGTAGGAGGTCAAAATAGCAATATTAATAGGAGTTTGGAAGAAGTTGATTCCAACCCTATGGATGACCTTGAGGGGTTCAAGACTTCAGTGGAGGAAGTAGCTGCAGATATGGTGAAAATAGTGAGAACTAAAATTAGAAGTGGAGCCTGAAGGTGTGACTGAATTGCTGTGATCTCAGGCTAAAACTTGAGCAGATAAGGAATTGCTTCTTACAGATGAGGAAAGAAATTGGTTTCTTGAAATGGAATCTACTTTTGGTGAAGATGCTATGAATGTTGTGGAAATGACAACAAAGGATCTGGAATGTTATATAACCTCAGTTGATAAAGTAGAGCAGGGTTTGAGAGGATTGATTCCAATTTTTTTTTTTTTTGAGACAGAGTCTCACTTTATCGCCTAAGCTGGAGTGCAGTGGTGCAATCGTGGCTCACTGCAACCTCCGCCTCCCAGGTTCAAGGCATTCTCATACCTCAGCCTCCCCCATAGCTGGAATCACAGGTGTGCGCCACCACGGCCCACTAATTTTTGTATTTTTAGTAGAGATGGGGTTTCACCGTGTTGGCCAGGCTGGTCTCGAACTTCCGACCTCAAGTGATCCACCTGCCTTGGCCTCCCAAAGTGCGGGGATTTCAGGCGTGAGCCACCGCGCCTGGCCTTGACTCCAATTTTAAAAGAACTTCTACTATGGGAAAATGATGTTAAACAGCATTGTGTACTACAGAGAAATCTTTCATGAAGAAAGAGTCCATCGATGTGACAAACCTCACTACTGTCTTATTTTAAGAAATTGCCATAGCCACCCAATGTTTGGCCACCACCCTGATCAGACAGCAGCCATCAACATCAAGACCAGACCCCCCACGAGGAAAAAGATTACAGCTCGCTGGAGGCTCAGGTGATCATTAGCATTTTGTAGCAATAAAGCATTTTTGAATTAAGGTATGTACATGGTACATTGGTTTTTTTTTCAACACAATGAGATTGCACACTTAATAGACTACGGTATAGTATAAACATAACTTCGATATGCACTGGGAAACCAAAACATGTGTGTGACTTGCTTTATTGCAGTTTGTGCTTTATGGTGGTCTGGAACTGAACCCACAATATCTCGAAGGTATGCCTGTATGTGCTAACCTGGCCCAGAAAAGGGGATGTGCATGGGGCCTGGCAAGAAAGATGTCAAAGTCAAGCATCAGATGTGTGTGGTGTGGTGGTGTGTGGTGTGGTGGTATGTTGGTGTGGTGTGTGGGTGTGGTGATGTGTGGTATGGTGCTGTGTGAATGTGGTGATGGTGTGGTGTGTAGGTGTAGTGGTATGTGAGTGTGGTGCTGTGTGGGTGTGGTGGTGTATCAGTGTGGTGTGGGTGTGGTGGTGTGGGTGTGGTGCTGTGTGGGTGTGGTGATGGTGTGGTGGTGTGTGAGTGTGGTGGTGTGGGTGTGTGGTATGGTGGTGTGCGTGTGTGGTGTGGTGGTGTGGGTGTGTGGTATGGTGGTGTGCGTGTGTGGTGTGGTGGTGTGAGTGTGGTGGTGTGGGTGTGTGGTGTGGTGGTGTGTGGTGTGTGGTGTTGGTTTGTGGGTGTGTTGCTGCTCAGGCACTTGGGCTGTTCCTGTTGCCTCTCCCTGGCTCTGCCCACTCCCATGCAGGGCCTTTGCTTATGCAGCAATTTCAGCCTGGAGCACTGCCTCCTCCCTCCTAGTGACCTGCCCCTTACCCCTCAGCTTGCAGCTCTAGCATCATTTCCCCAGAGCAGCTTTCTTGGAGCTTTATGTCTCTGTCATACTTCTCACTTTGCATGTCCTAGCAACCTTGTACCTCTTTTTTTGTAGCTTTTTTCACAGTTGTCACTCCACATGTGCATCTGCAATGATCGTGTGAATGTCTACCTTCCCTAATACCACAAGCCCCGGGAGTGGAGGGGTCACACCCATCTTGCTTGCCGTTGTCTCTCCAATGTGAGCAGAGTACCTGACACCCGAGAAACCTGGTCAATATGTGTTGCGTGGATGAGTGAAGGAGTGGCTGGATGCGAGTATGCACGTGGTGTGTGTTGGTTGTTTGAGTGTGTGGTGCTCCTCTGGTCCTAGCTGCAGTGCTCCTGGTGCATTCCAGGGAGGCCTCCTCACTAAGGGACCGTGCTTCATCCTTCTGTCTGTGCTTTCCAGGGGGCAGAAATAGGATTTTCTCCATAATATTAAGAGCCCTTCAGGAAGAGGCTAACACCTTTTGCGTTGAGCTGGGAGTTTCTGGTGCAGAAACAGGACCTGAGGAGTCAGTGGCAGGAGCTTGGGCCGTGGAATAAGAAAGCTCCTGCTCTGAGAATGAATGTGACTCAGAGCTAAGACCTCATCTGTAAAGTGGGGCCTCATGCTTGACAGGGCTGTTTGAACTTGGAATAGGATCCTATTCAGAAAAGTGCTTTGTAAGCCACAGCACCCACTGGACAATGTTTTCACAATTATCCTGAACTGCTGCTGGGATCAGACTAAGAGACTGCTGAGGAGTCTTAGGAAGAGGCTGTACAGAGTAGGGGTTTCAGGGATGATATGGAAAATGAGGCAATAACCCTCCCACTTATATTCAGGGTATCTTTAGGAATTACAGGGTCAGAGACTCCTCTCCTGCCAGGCAGAGGCACTGGGGGAGCCGTGTTTCCTGTGTCCTTGTCAAAGCCCATGGCTGCCATCTTGGTGAAGGCTCTACTGCCATCTTGCTGGGGTCCATTCAAGTAGGGTCTCCCCAGGGCAGTTTTGCCATGTTGCCTTGCTTGAGATTCTGGGGTAAAGCATGGAGGATGCTGCTGGTGGTGAGATGACAGGGTGCTTGGAGGCGCTGGGGGTACTTACAGCTCGGTCACATCTTTGGGCATGCCTTTGGGGAGGGCGCGGAGCCCCTTGTTGCTGCATCGCACCACTGTCTCCACGCAGGTGCACTGCTCCGGGCAGCGCGGGCTCAGCTGGCAGCTACTCTCGTCATTGCCTGTGGAGAGCCCCAGAGAGGATGAGCGTTGTGGGAGATAAGCCCCACTGGGGGGGGCCAGTGAGCAAGGCTGCGTGTTCTCCGTAAAGACAAGTTGTCCCCTGTCCCAGCTGTGTACTAGAACCAGGAATAGGGTACCTGCTGGTCTCATCCGTGGTTGGCGGGTGTCACCTACCTTCTACCTCATTTGAGGTAAGATGAAGACCATCAAGGAGGCTCAGCAAGAGTAACAGGAAAGAGGTCACCATAACCAGCTCGGGAATAAGCCCAATTGACTGAAGGAGTGGTCAGGGGGAGGGGGGCAGTCTTGTCTTTTCCCTACCTCTTTCTCCTTTCCTTCTCTCCTCCCAAATCTACATAGTCCCTCCAGGGTGGTGAGTGTGTCCCAAGCCTCCATTACGCCTTAATCTCAGTTAATTATCTGTCTCTAGATAACCCAAAGCTGATCAAGTAAAGAACTGTGCTGGCTTGAATTTATGCAAATAAATAGGCCCTCTTGGATCCTGAGAACCAAAACCTCAGATATCCATATCCCCAGCCAGTGACAAGACTTTTCTTGAAGTCTGTTTCTTATGAGTAAATACTCTGAGTCTCATCATGATGCAGAGAGGAAGACTGAGGCCAGGACTCCCATGTACAGTTGTATAGGTTGTGCACTCCACAAGGATGCCATATCATTTAAGGGGCACCAATCTCACTGTGGACATGATAGATTAGTATATGTGGTACAACAGTGTTCTCACAGATGGCAGTATCTCATTTTAATGAGCAGTGTCTTGTCTTAATGAAATCAGTATATTATGACAGATTTCTAACCGATGGAAGTAAAATGACTTCTGAAGTGGGCACCTTCTCTTAACTGGCATGAAGGAGCCATGTGGGCTAGCAGCAGATCTGCAAAGCTCTCCAGAGCTCCAGCTGCATGCCCAAAGCAAAGTGGAATCAGATCTCAGGGAGTATCTGATCCTTTATCTCCGCCATCTTCCTTGCCTTCCCAGGGCCTTCCCTGCAGCCCTTGACCCCCAGCCTTCTCACCGTCACAGGTGAAGTCCTGGATGGCCACATCCTGGATGGGAATCTCCTTGAGGAAAAACGGCTTCTGGCACCTAGGGTTCCCACTGACAATCCGCCTCTTCCTTAACCACTTGCCGAGCCAGGCCAGGTGGCAGTTGCAGTTGAAGGGGTTGGACAGGAGGTTTCTAGGAAGAGAGAAGGGTGCTTAGCCTCCACCCTTCTACTGTGGGAGCGGCCCTGGGATCTGCTGCCCAGAGCCCAGCTCTCCCAGCCAGGAAGGAGGAGGTCTCAGGAAGGAAACGTAGGCTCTTCCCCAGATGCAGTCTCTGCGAGGGTCTCATTCCAGACCCCCGCCACTGATGGATGTGGCTGTGGTCTCTCGTCATGCCCTCCCTTGTGTACCGAGCCCTGGCTGTGTGAACTGCCTTTGGGTCTTTAGCAGAGATTTACCCCAAGAGCCTTCACACTTGCTACTCTCCTTGCTGGGAACCTGTATCTTTACAGGTTGCTGGCTGGCTTCTCCTCATTCTTTAGCTCTTGGCTTCGGTAACATTTCATCAAGGAAGCCTTCTCTGAGTCCCCCACATCAAGTGGGACACTTCAGCCCTATCCTATCGTTTCCCACATAACCCTTCATTCTCCCCGTAGCACCCATGGGAGTGTGCAATGATTGGTTTCTGTGCTCGTCTTGCACCGTGGACTCTACATACACGAGGGTGGGGTCTGTTTGCCTCTGCATATCCAGAAACTACCGTTATGTCATCACAAGCCCTTTACATACATCTGTGGACTGAAACAATGGGACTGACGGAGAGATGAGGGGATGCTGGCAGCTATCCCTCTATCCCTTCCTGAGTGTTTACTATAGGACTGGGACCATGACACGTGCTTTATAAATCCATTGTCTCATTCATACCTGTGACAGCAACCCCAGGAAGGAGGTAACATTGTCTTCCTTTTCTCACATGAGGAAAGTAAGGCTTGGGGAGCTTATGTAAGAGGGGCAGACAGCCCTTGAGTGGCCGTAGGATGATATGGCAATGAAGGGCTTGCGAGTGGCTGTTCCGGGGTTGGAGTCCAGGCTCTGACACTCAGTAGGTGTGAAGCAGGGTAAGTTACTTCACAGGTCAGAGCTGGTTCCCTGAATGCTTTGACTCTGCCCCTCTGGGCATCTTAGGCATCTTTGGATTTCCAATGTGGAGGTACCTCGAAGAGGCCACACATGGACTAAAATGGACCAGCTCATTGGTGTTAGCTCCCAACCCACTGTCCCTTCCTGTTGATGTCACTCATTCGATTCATTCCTCTACTGAACAATTATATGCCGGGCTCTGCTTATGCTCTTGGCACAGATCTAAACATTAAGGATACAGCAGTGAACAAAGCAGTCGCATATCCCTGTCCTTCGGGGTCTTATATGGTGATGGGCAGATAATATATGATTAACAGCAAGTTAGTAAATGACACGGTATATTAGGACTTGGTTAGTGCTATGTAATATTAGGGGGCAGGGCTAGAGGGATTGGGGTTATGGCAGAGGGGTGGCGCAGGGTGAGGCAGGTGACACTTGAGCAAAAGTGGAAGGGAGGGAGGTCGGGGGGAGGGAGGCCGGGGGAGGGTGTTCCAGAGAGTGCAAAGTTCCAAGGTGGGAGTGGGCTGGGATCATGGGAAAATGGCGAGGAGCCCCGTGAAGCTAGAATGGAGGCAGGGAGGGGATAGGCAGGGCATGAGGGGCCAGATGACGTGGGGCCGGCCTTTAGGTCCTCCTCTAACTACGGCTTTGATTCCAAGTGCAATAGGCATAGGGCAGCAACAGAAGGTGCAGCAGCAGCCTTTCCTTCCGCCTTCCAAAGGGTCTTTGGGGAAGGTTAGAGAGGGGACAATGAACCAGCGACTAAGGATAACAGAGCCACACGGAAATGCGATGAGCAGCTGTAAAACGCGCATGCGTTGAGCACTTTCTACACCTAGACCCTTGCTGTGTGTTTTCAGGCATCACCAGATTCAATCCTCATAACCGTCCTAGGAGGTAGATGATGCAGAAGGGAAATGGAAACACACAGATGAAGTCACTTTCCCAATGTCACACAGCTCACAAGAGGCACAGCCAGGATTTGAACCTAGGAAATACAGCTCTAGAGTCTTACCCATTATTCCACAGAGGCTCCCTTCCCACGACAGTGCACTACCCGGGCAGGAGCACTCCTTTAGGTGCCCAGAAAGCTGGGTTCTAATTCTGGTTCCGATACCCACTGAAGCAGCTAATGGCATCTTTCTGTTTTGTTTTTGTTTTTAATTAATTAATTAATTAATTAATTATTATTATTTTTTTTTGAGATGAAGCCTTGCTCTGTTGTCAGGCTGGAGTGGAGTGCAGTGGCATCATCTCGAGTCACTGCAACCTCCACTTCCTGGGTTCAAGTAATTCTCCTGCCTCAGCCTCCTGAGTAGCTGGGACCACAGGTGTGTGCCACCACCACGCCCAGCCAATTTTTGCATTTTTAGTAGAGACGGGGTTTCACCATGTTGGCCAGGATGGTCTTGATCTCTTGATCTTGTGATCCACGCGCCTTGGCCTTCCAAAGTGCTGGGATTACAGGCGTGAGCCACCAAGCCTGGCCACCAGTGACACCTTTTTAAAACCCCTGTCTGGTGATGTTACTGGTCTACTTTAAGGTTCAAGTCTTCCTAATGTGCTCTGGACAAAGACCAGATGGTCCACAGCAGTCCTGCGGCCTGACCCTGGCTTCCTCTTCAGCCTTGCCTTACGTCATGCCCTCCCTTATTCAGCGCTCTGACCATGCTGGCAGATGTTCAGTCCCACATATTTGCTCTGTTGCAACCAACCACAGGGCCCTTGCACATGCCCTTCCCTCTGAAGGAACTGCAGTGTCCACTTTCTTCAACAGCTAACTCCCACTTGCCTTCCAGAATACAGTTCCAGTTTTTCTCAGCAAAGCCCATATTTTTTTTTTTTTTTTTTTGACACGGACTCTTGCTCGGTCACCCAGGCTGTTATGGAGTGGCATGATCTCAGCTCACTGCAGCCTCCGCCTCCCAGGTTCCAGCAACTCTCCTACCTTAGTCTCCCAGGTAGCTGGGATTACAGATACTTGCCACCAAACCTGGCTAGCTTTTGTATTTTTAGTAGAGAAGCGGTTTTACCATGTTGGTCAGGCTGGTTTTGAATTCCTCACCTCAGGTGATCCACCCACCCCAGCCTCCCAAAGTGCTAGGATTACAGGCATAAGCCACCACGCCTGGCCTTCCAGCTTGGGTTTTCAAATCACTGTGGATCTGCTTTCTGTGTCAATTCACTATGCTGTGAGCTCCAGGAAGGAGGGGCTGGGCGTGTACAGCCTCAGCACCTAGACGATGCCTGGCACATACAGAAAGCCTGACGAGGTTTTAAGTGGACAGATGGATAGATGAGCTTGGCCAGAGGTAACAGGGAGCTGGGAGGAGAGCGCTCTGCAGAGTGGGACCCCAGAGTGCGTGGGCAGTGGACCCAGGAGAACTTACATGGTGGACAGGGAGACAAGCGTGGTGAAGGCCCCAGGGGTGATGGTGGCGATCCGATTGTCGTAGAGGGAGAGCAGTCTCACCGAACTCAGGCCGGCAAAGGTGTCATTACTCACACAGCTGATCAAGTTACTCCTCAGCATCCTACAGGGAGAGGGGTAGGGATGAGAGAGCACAGGCACGATCTTTTCTGTCCCAAATGGTGCCACGGTGGGGAGTGTGTGTGTCTAGGTGAGATGCTTTTGCCGATTCTCAGCTCAGTCCAGCCATATTGCTCAGGTTTGTCCTGTGATAGCAGGGACTGGAGCCCTACTGGGGCTGTGTGTATTGTTATGGGTACATTGTTGTTGGTACATGCTTTCTTGGAAGCACACGTCATGCATATGTATGAATACACACGCATATCATGTGGCTGCTAGGGTGTGCACACGTATTTCTGGGAGGAGAAGAGAGAATCAAGAAGTGGTTGTAGGCCGGGCGCGGTGGCTCAAGCCTGTAATCCCAGCACTTTGGGAGGCCGAGACGGGCGGATCACGAGGTCAGGAGATCGAGACCATCCTGGCTAACACGGTGAAACCCCGTCTCTACTAAAAAAAAATACAAAAAATTAGCCGGGCGAGATGGCGGGCGCCTGTAGTCCCAGCTACTCGGGAGGCTGAGGCGAGAGAATGGCGTAAACCCAGGAGGCGGAGCTTGCAGTGAGCTGAGATCCGGCCACTGCACTCCAGCCTGGGCGACAGAGCGAGACTCCGTCTCAAAAAAAAAAAAAAAAAAAAAAAAAAAAAAAAAAAAGAAGTGGTTGTAGCTATCAGCTTGTATGTATGTGTGTGCTTGTATGTCTGTGCCTGTTTGTGTATATGTTTATGTGCATGTTGCATATGTCTGCACGTATCATTTTTATAGAGGTCCTTATGCTTATGTTTGTGAGTCAGTGTGTGTTTGTGTGCCTCCTTCAGCAAGTTTCTGGTATGGATCTATATATGTGTATACACGAGAGTGGGTGACTACGTTGGGTGTGTGTGTGTACGCTGGAGGGTGTTCAGCATGCTAAATTCTTTCCCATCCAAGGCTGCGGAATATCTGATGACTCTGACTCCAGGAAGAGAGGGAGAGGGATTCAGCAGGCCGAGACAGCGCCTAGGTCCCACTTGCCTTCATAGTCTGTCTCTAATTCCCCTGCCCTCTCATCTCCCTCTGGGTCTTGGCCCAGGCCCCACCACAGGCACTCACAAGGTTTTGAGGCCACTGAGGCCACGGAACATGCGCCCATGCACTGTCTCCAGCTGGTTCCCCGTCAGCATCAGCTCCTGCACGCTGGCTGCTCCATCGAAAGCTCCCTCTCGCACCTCCTTGATCTTATTGTTACTCAGGTTTCTAGAAGGAAGACACAGAATAGGGGAGAATCAAAAAGAGGAGACAGTCTTGATACAGCGAGGGAATGACCTGCCCTGCAGCTGCTGGGGCCTTTTTGGGGTCCCTGAGACCAAGGACTGGATGGTGGAAGGAGCTTAGTCTTGGGCTCCCTGACCTTTGGTCTTCAGCATCTGGCCCAGGGAACAGGGACCCCGGCCCCACACAGGTGAGGCTACCCTTGTGAAACAGACTGCCTGGTCAGTGGATGAATGGAGAAAGAACATGTGGTGTATACACACACAATGGAATACTATTCGGCCATGAAAAGAATGAAAACCTGTCATTTGCAGCAACTGAATGGCACCGGAGGTCATTGTGTTAAGTGAATTGAGCCAGGCACAGCAAGGCAACCATCATATGTTCCTCCTCATACATGGGAGCTAAAAAAGGTTGATCTCATGGAGGTAGGGAGTAGAAGGACAGTTACCAAAGGCTGGGAAGGTTTGGGGGAGATGAAGAGAGGTTGGTTAATGGGGAGCTAAAAGGAATAAGTTCTAGTGTTTGATAGGGTGACAGTCACAGTAGGGTGACTATAGTTAACAACAATATATATTTCAAAATAGCTAGAAGATTTGAAATACTTCCAACACAAAGAAATGATAAACGTTAGAAGTGACGGATATCCTAAATATCCTGTTTGATCACTATACATTGCATGCATGTATCAAAATATCACGTGTCCCATAAGTAGGTACAATTGTTATGTATCAATTTAAAAAAGTAGACTGGATGGGATTTGAAGTTTTTTTCTGTGAAATTGTCTTTTCAATGCTCTGGGGGACTGATAGAGTTAAAATAGTGGCTCTCAAACTTATTTTCTCTCTTCATTAGAGATTCTCGCTAAGCACTAATTTTCAAGAGGAAGGCGGGAGAAAAATATAAAGCATGTCCCACTCCTTAGGACTAGGGCATCTGTGGAACTTCTAGCTTTCTCACCAGTTAAGGATCCCTGATACAAACGAATAGGTGCTTTCCAGTTACTACTTGTTGACCACTCCTTATGTACTAGGCACCTCATGAGGGATCTGACCAACACAACCACATCAAACCCTGAAAACAATGGCTGTCGGACTGATTTATTATTATTGTTCCATTTTATGGATGATGGGACTGAGGTTCAGAGAGATTAACTAACTTGCTCGCAGTCATGCAGCTGACAGAACTGGGATTTGAAGCCAGGTTTTCTGGCATATCAAATGTACTCCATTGAACCTTTTCTTTCATAAGTGAGTATTTCTTTGGCTATGTGGATATTACTTCTTTTCAAAATTCAAGATTTTGGATATTGTATTTGCTTAAAGTGAGCTTGGTCCTATCAAGCCCTCAGTGCTGCCATTTCTTTCTTTTCTTTTTTTTTTCTTTGAGATGGAGTTTTGCTCTTGTCGCCCAGGATGCAGTGCAATGGCGCGATCTCGGCTCACTGCAACCTCTGTCCCTGGGTTCAAGTGATTCTCCTGCCTCAGCCTCCTGAGTAGCTGGGATTACAGGTGCCTGCCACCACACCCTGCTAATTTTTTGTATTTTTAGTAGAGATGGGGTCTTGCCATGATGGTCAGGCTGGTCTCAAACTCCAGACCTCAGGTGATCCACCCACCTCGGCCTCCCAAATTGCTGGGATTACAGGCGTGAGCCACCGTGCCTGGCCGGTGCTGCCATTTCTGAGTCTGCCCCTGAGGTCTGAAAGCAGCCCTTCCGTCCGAGGCTGCATGCTGACATCCTGCACAGACCTCACAAGAGATCAGAAGAGCAAGCAGATGCTGCAGAGCCATTAGCACTGCGAGTTCCCAATTCTCCCTAGCAGGGTTGCTGGGGGGCTTCTGTGGACCATCAAAATGCCCGGCCCTGGAAAGCATCCCTGGCCAGATGGATGAGCTGAACAGGTGATGACAGTGTTTATACTAGCTCGGGGGAGAGTCCAGCCTCCCAAGCAGACAGCCTATTCAGAACCTTGCATGGGGAACAATCTTCTGCAAACAAGGAGATCGCAGGTGGAGGTGGAGCCCGTGAACTCATAGAGCACACGAAAGCTGGTAGAATTGGCGGCCTCAGAGATAGACTAGGACCATTTTACTGCTGAAGATACTGAGCCCCAGAGCAGGAAGGCACTACTTCAGGTCCCAGAGCACTGGAAGGGGATCTAGGACCACACACACCAAGTCCCTGGTCTGCGCTCTGGGCAGACCCACAGCGATGCCGGGGGTGAGACCTCCCTTAGGGACTGACTTGCAGCAAGTGACAGAGCTGGGGGCTCAATGCAGGCCGCCTTCCCTCTTCCCAAGGAGGGACCAGGACCCGGGGTAAGGCCATGCCTGCACTTGTGGGCAGGTGTGGAGGAAACAGTCGGTGCCTTGGTTCCCTCCCTGCTCCTCGGCATGACCCCGTTCTCCTTCTCTCCTTTCTATCCTGCCAGGAAAACAGGAGTGAGCATTTCCCAGCATCCCTCACCCAAGGTCTGAGTCAGCAGACTCGCAGACTGGATTTCCACTCCCTGCCTGACTCTCCTTTAACTTGGCCAGTTTTCTTATAAATCCTGGTAGCCCTGGTCTGGGATAACCCAGGAATGAAGGTAATGCACTGGGGAGACTGCAAATTACCCCCAAATTAGACGCGGGAGGAGAGATAAAGGCTCTCCAGCAGCGGTAACTGACCCGAATGCCAGAGGAGAAGGCTTTTGCTCCAGAGAGTCGAGCTTCTTGCGGGGGTTAAAATACAAGGGATGGGCAATGAAGATGAGTTAAAGCAGCTATGAAGTGGGAGGGTTCCCATTTCCTGACATCTGTTTCTTTAAATGAGCAAAATTAACATCACATTACTGTAAGGTTTGTGAATTGGATTTCCTCAGGCTGGGAGAATGGAAAACAGAAGGAGAGTAAAAAAGAGAGGGATAGAATTTTCCAGAAGAGCTGGCTGCTGCCATGTCTCCATCCATCAAAGCACCGCTCACAACTACAGGCAGCAGTAGCTGAAGGACAGAAAGTGCGGCTTGGGGCAAGCACTCCAGAAACAAAACAAATGCATGGAGGTTTTCTAAGAGCCCTATCACATTCTCAGAGCAGTATCTTACTGATGATGATGCAGATCCTAGGAAACCACACAATGCAAAGCCAGGGCCACCCAGGGGGCCTCTCTCCATCTTCGGGTTAGTTCAGAGCCCCTGAGGGTTACTTGGTAAGGGTTAAGTGTATTAATAGCTGTACTGTCTGGTACAGGGTAAAGTGTTTAATTTGTGCTCACTGCTAGCTATTATTATTTTTATGGCCTTGCATGCAGCCACATTCCATATCTGTGCTACTCCCAGGCTCCTGGAAGTGTCTGGGCGTGCAACCTCTGTTTTAAATATATAACCAGCTACTCTGGGTCACTCAACTCAGATGCCCTCTCCTGTCTTTCCGCACCCTGTCTCCCCGGTACCACAGCCATGTCTTTCATCTTTATTTCCTCATATTTCTGATCCTTATAATAACTTATAAGGAAGGTGGGTTTATTCCTATTACGTAAATGATGAAACTAAGGCTCAGAAAGGCTAAGGACATTCCTAGCGTCACATAGCTGGGAAGGGCAGAGCTGAACTCAGAACGCACACAGGCTTGTCTGCCCATTTTCTCTCCACACCTGGACTTGTGGCAGCTCCCGAGAAGTGGAAACATTTGGCAGCCCTCACCTTTATTCCAACATGGCAAGTACTGGGATGAGCTGAGTGACATCTGTCCCTTTTGATGAGATCTAGGCCCATACTTTTCCAGAGACCTCACCACTCCCTTTTGTTGCTTGGTTGCTGATGCTGGGAGTTCGTTGACACTTATTATGTGTTTGTGCTGTTGTTTTCTCGGGCATACAGAAATATTCTCTATACTCATGTTCCTATCAAAACTGGGAGGATGAAAGACTCAAAGTGCTTGAGTTTCACCTCAAATGGGAGAGTACATATTTCTTCACAGAAGCAAACACTAGCAGATCCTGTTCAGTAGATAAGTATGCACTTGGCCAGCTTGATTCATCTTAATATCTGCTCACGCCCATAGGCCTGTAAGTTTCTGTCTTCAGGTTAAAAACGAAGTGTGCGTTTCTCTGGGTTGAAATAAAAACAAAAATTCCTGCCAGGTGATGGGTGATGCTTGTGTTGGGACCCTGAAGCTAGTGGGGCACTGGACCCCAGTGACAGCCATGATCCTCACCCAAGTGTGCCCTCTCTCAGCCGGCCCCCCAACATGCTCTCCACTGCTCCCCGTTACAGAGCAGTCGCCGGAGCCATGACCAAGGTGGTGGCTACAGGCAGGGAGGGAGGAAGGAAAGCGATCTGAGTAGCACCAGTGAGATCCAGATGCTGCCCAGGGCCTATAAGGCCTCTGTCCTATTTGTCTGCAGAGAACGCATGGGTGGGAGCACGGGGAACAAGAAAGAAACAAGGTGGTACAGTCCACTCTCTTTATAGGCAAGCATCCCTAACCAGAATGTCCAAAAGTTTTTGAGAGCTGATATGATGCCAAAAGTAGAAAATTCCACACCTGACACCTTTGCTTTCTAAAGGTTCAATGTGCATTAACTTTGTTTCATGCACAAAATTATTAAAAATATCGCACAGCTACTTTCAGGCAGGCTGTGTTTACGGTGTATATGAAACTAAGTGAATTTCGTGTTTAGACTTGCCTCCTAGCCTCATGACATCTGATTGTGTACACACAAACATTCCCAAATCCAAAAATATCTGAAATCTGAAACACTTCTGACCCCACGCATTTCAGATAAGGGACACTGAAGCCGCCCTCGCAGTAGTTACGTTGTACACAGTTGCTGGAAACACTGCATTAGTGAATACCAAAGCGTTGCTCTTTGGGGGAAATACAAGTTTAGGGTCCTGTAAGCCTCTGGTATCCACATTGTAATCAACCTATCAACATATAACCTTATTATATGTGTGCTTCTGTTTAAAGATACCTTATTTCACACATATGGCTGATCCATAACGTTGAACTCATGACCAGCAGCACTATCACTCAAGCCTGTAACAAAACTGCTCTCACGCACATGTCCTCTGGGAGACACATCACAGCCTTTGCACACTTAGGATGGCTAGACAGCCCTTCAGCACTGTGTCTGGGGGGCGCATTTTAAACAGCAAAATCACCAACAAAAACCGCAAACATGCAAAACACATGGCACTGAATATAATGCAAAAGGACACTGGCTGACAGCATGAGAGGTGACAGAAGAAGGCAGAGCATGGCCTCACTTGACCCCAGCTGGGAACATGGGTGTAGGTGACTCCGTTTTTTTTTTTTTTTTTTTTTTGCTGTTCTGTGCATGCCCGAGAATGACAAAGGCATGAAGAGTCTTGACTTTGGACTTACACAAATTTTAGCGAATTCTCAAATACGGAATCCATGAATCATGAAGATGGACTTATTTCCCTGGTTTTCAAGGCAGACCTGAACTCTGGGGCCAGGAGGCATGAAGTTTGGGGTGGGGTAAGGGAGAGGGGCTAAAGAGAAGAGTGTCCCCCTGGGGATGAGATGGTAAAGAGCCTCCCCTTCTGTGCTGCTACCTCTGCTAGGGGGCCCGGAAGGGAAGACGAGGAGAAGCAAGCCAGCCTCACACTAGCATGATTGCAGGTGGACCCAAGTCTGAATGCCAGCTCTGGGACCCATTAGCTGTGTGGTCTTAGAGAAGTCACAGAAACTTTTTGAGCCGTGGCTTCCTCACCTGCACAAAGGGGACTGTGAAGCCAGCGCTGGATGGGTGGGTGAAGACTCAGTGAGAAAATGCGTGTGAGGCAGGCAGCATGGTCCCTAGCTCAGTACAAGGACTCTACTGGTGCACCAACATCGTTCTCATTACCTTTATGACTAGGCCCAAGCCTAGTCAGGGTTAGGCAGGGAGAGAGTTAGGATGATGTGCATCTCTGGCAGCGGAGAAGCCAATATAGGCATGTAGGTCCTTGCCTAGGCCAAGGCATGGTCAGACCCACGGACTCCTAGACGGAAACCCACTGTGGGAAGCTGCTGGCATGTTCACTCTGATGTGTATCACCCATGATACCATTTGAAAACAGACATTTAACTGTCACCACACAAAAATCGCCAAATAGCATAGACCTTAGACATCTGTGCCGCATCACTAGTCCTTACCTGAGTCCTACCCACCAGCCCTGGGGTAGCTGTTGGATGGGGTGTAGGGGTAGGGTGAGCAGAGGGTCCAGGGCGGGGTCAGGGATGGTGTGGAATGCTTGCTCTGTATAACACTCAACTAAAACCACGAAGCATCACTTTGGTCTGTGTCTACATGTCTTGTTTCTTAACAGAGGCCACAGCGGGGCTGAGGAGGAGGCTGGGAGGGGCTGGAGCAGAGGCTGGGGGAGAGGCCGGTCCCCTGGTTCCTCTAGTCTAGAACACAGGCTCTGGCTAGAGAACAGAGGCTGCTGCTAAGTTCCTGAAGTTGACTTACATTTTCCGCAGGTTGGGCAACTTCTTGAAGATGCCAGTGGCCTCCAGAACAGATATCTCATTGTCATTCAGTCGCCTGTGTAGGAAGCAAGAAGATGAGTGGTAGGTTAACTGTGGACAGGGCCCCTCCTGGCAACCCCCATGGCTTTGGGTGCATTGGCGCCTGAACCTCACACTCAGTGAAGGTCCACAGAGCCATTGGAAGCTTTGACATCAGTCCCATCGACAGAGGGGCCCAGCAGGTGGGGGAGGCATATGCAGTGCTGCTTCCTCCTTCTCCTGGAGGAAGCCTCCTTTGGCTGGGGTGTAGGGGACTTTCTGAGTACTCCGTGTGGGCATGCATTGTTTTCAGCAGCCATCAATTACCAAGTATCTGTTTTCATTTTGTGGACATACCAATGACAACTTAAAACCCCCAGGAAGGTTTCTCCAGGGTCTTCCAATCCTCCAAGCCCTTCAGTTCCTTCCTAAGTACTTCCCTCTACCCAGAGCAGCTCGGGAACTTCACAGGTGTTCAGGGAGAGCAGCAGGGCAGGAAAGGGGCCTTGCTGTTTCCTCTGATGACTTGTGAAGTTAGAGAGAACAACAACAATAAGAATAATGAAGACCACTACCACTCATCCAGGGCTTACTGTGTGCCAGGATTCAAGATGAGTTCCATGCTTGCATTCTTTCTTGGTCTCCCCAACCACCCTAGGAGGTAGGCATTAATTATCTCCCCCACTTGACAGCTAAGAAACTGAGTCTCAGATCCGAGGAGCAAATGGCCTAATCTTAGGAAGTCTGCCAGAGTCAGGTGTCAGCCCATGTCTGTCGGTCCCCACATGCTGTGCTTTTGTCCTCCACGAGGCTGTAACTTTAA
Source organism: Trachypithecus francoisi (assembly GCF_009764315.1). Lineage (NCBI taxonomy): Eukaryota > Metazoa > Chordata > Mammalia > Primates > Cercopithecidae > Trachypithecus > Trachypithecus francoisi. The sequence continues at coordinate 122,704,728 of NW_022681465.1, read as the reverse complement.
AAAAATTTTTTTGTTTCAGAGACCAGGTGTCACTCTGTGGCCCAGGCTGGAGTGCACTGGTATGATCATAGCTCACTGCAGCTTCAAATTCCTAGACTCATGTGATTCTCCTGCCTCAGCCTCTCCAATAGCTGAGACTACAGGTGCATGCCACTACCATGCCCAGCTGGTTAAATTTGTGTGTGTGTGTGTGTGTGTGTGTGTGTGTGTGTGTGTGTGTAGAGACCGGGGTAGGGGAATGGCGTCTTGCTATGTTGCCCTGTATTGAACTCCTGGCCTTAAGTGATCCTCTTCCCTTGGCCTCCCAAAGTGCTGGGATTACAGGCATGACCCACCATGCCTGGCCCTGCTATAATTTTTTAGCTTTTTTTTTTTTTTTTATAAACCCACTGATCCCTTTATTAACATGGCTAATTAGAGGCTCAGATATATTTAATCATTCTAGTTGTTTTCTCACTTTGCTACAATTCTTTATTTAGCACCCAACTTTCTGGTTTTACTGTAAGCTCCATAAGGGCTGGCAGGGACTACCTGCTCTGCTCTGTTGTAGAAACTGGTGGGCTTAGCATGATGCCAGCTCACAGTGGGTGTTCAGAAAATATGTGTAGAGCGAACATTTGCAAGCAAGCTGTCCACAGGAGATGCCTGGGTATCTGCCTTCAGACCAGTATGGGAAAGACAGCCAAGAAGCACGACTGAGCCAGGAAGGGGTCACCTCCAGGAGACCCTGCCCACGCTGGGTGACTGGTGTGTGGGGAGGAGTAGGGAGTTCATGCCGAGGTTGGACTTACAGGTCGGTGACGTATTCAGGGAGGTGGCTTGGGATGCGGGCCAGTTTCTGGTTGGAGCAGTCCACAATAGTGCCCTCGCAGCGGCACTTCTCGGGGCACATGAGGTCCATGAAGCACTCACTGCTGAACCTGCTGCGGTAATCCTCAGAGCCTGGGAGGGGCCAAAGAGGGGATGTCAGCGTCACCCGAGTTCCATGCAGAGCCCCAGGTTGTGGGTAGTGGGGGCGGGGGACAGAGATGGGTGAATGAGTTGGAGGGCGTTAGGGGTCAATTAACAGACATGGCATCGCCTTCGCTATATGGCCACCTTGCTGGTGCTTTCCCTGCCCCCAGCCTTACTGCCTCCTTCCCATGGATCTTTGTTATTCATCACCATCCTCAGGGAGACCAGGCTCAAGATCTGTGGGCCCTTATGCTTTTGGGGGTCACAGAATTCAGTGTACAGAATTCAGTCTACAATTTTGGGGAGGGGCACTACCTGCTCCACGACTCCTATCATTCATGGACCCTCTAAATGTTCATGAAAATCCAAATTACAATGCCAGGCGCAGTGGCTCAAGCCTGTAATCCCAGCACTTTGGGAGGCCGAGACAGGCGGATCACGAGGTCAGGAGATCGAGACCATCCTGGCTAACATGGTGAAACCCCGTCTCTACTAAAAAATACAAAAAACTAGCCGGGCGAGGTGGTGGGCACCTGTAGTCCCAGCTACTTGGGAGGCTGAGGCAGGAGAATGGCATGAACCCCGGAGGTGGAGCTTGCAGTGAGCGGAGATCCAGCCACTGCACTCCAGCCTGAGCCACAGAGCGAGACTCCATCTCAAAAAAAAAAAAAAAAAAAAAGAAAAGGAAATCCAAATTACAAGATTTTGATGATGCTTTGATGGGGACTATGCCAGGGGTAGGGACGAATTATGGGAAGGGGTTGCAAACTCAGGGGCCTTTATTACCCCAGCAGGTAATAATATGAGTACAGGCCAAGCACACAGCAACAAATGACCATCGACACTTGGCTGTAAGATTGGGAAGACAACAATGAGGGCTGGGAACCTGGGGAATTGGAGCCCCAGCCTTAATGCTTGGAAATTTGGCTCAGGGTTGCCTGATGTTGCTTTGTTTTTGTTTTTTAAAAAGAGAATCCATATAAACAATATTGGTAATAAATTCCAACTTAAAATACCGTGAAGATGAGCAAAATGTATCTGAGGGTCACATTTGGCCTCTTTTTCAGAGCACATTCTATGTAACTATAGTGAAAGGCGAGTTCTGATGAGCTAAAAGTTGGAGCTGAGATTTGCTTTTTTGAAAAGGAATTTCTCCCAAAGTTGCACAGTAATGGTAACGGGACCGACAACGTGGTGTCTCCGAGAGATGCCTCGGGGAGTTGCCTCAATGATCACAAATGATCCCTGGGCGCCCGGGCAAACTTCAGTGAGACCTTGAATCATGCTGGTGGGAACTGAGGGAGCTCTGATTCTCCCACCAGACATAAGCTTATTGATGGGGCCGGGTGTCCTTCATCCTGTCACCCTCAACATTTCACTAGCACAATGCGAGGCACAAAACAAGAGATGGGTCCACTTTGGTTCAATGCACAAGTGGGGTGTCATGAGCACCTGCGTGTCCTCTACATGAGTATTGAGCAGTGTTTCAGAGAATGTAAACATTATTTGTTTGCTCCACTAGGTGAGGCAACTTGGTGGTTTTATTTGCATCAGGAGCATTAGCTTTTCATGGATTTTAGCAGAAGGGAGCACAGGCTTGTTCAGGCCTTGGTAACTTACTAGTCTCAGTCTCTCTCCATGTAAAATGGGAATCAAATAACTGCCTTTATCTTCCAGGAGCTGTTGCGCAGATGAAAATAAGATTAAGGAGGTGGAGAACCTCAGGAGTTGTGTGGATGCTTGTGACTCTAGCACTGTTTTTTTTTTTTTTTCCTACAACCTGGCAGAACATTTGGCAGCTCAGAGGCTGTGAAAACATGAGTGTAGCTAGCAGTAACAGTGGCCATTTACTGAACATATACTGAGCCGGACACTACTCTTCCCATTTCAAATGAATGATCTCATTTAATCCTTGCAACACTCTGAGGTTAGGATAACTCTATTTTATAGGCAAGGAAACAGGCCCACAGGTCACTCAGTCTGGGCAGGCTCCTGCCTGGCTCCACGTGGTTAACATGTTTTGCTGCAGACGTGCTTCTCCCCAAAGGTTTTCCCAGGTCCCTGTAGGAATGATCATATAGCCAGACTTGGTGCAGGTGGATTGAATGGAGTATTTTTCCACAGTGGGCTATGGTGGGGCAGGACACAGATCTCTTCCACCCTCTTAGTTGGGCACACCTCGTATGAGATCCCTGTGGTAATTCCTGATTGAGAATGAACTTGGTGGGTCTCTGATTCTGAAGTGATACTACCTACCTAAGACAGGGAGTCAGAAGCCTAGACCTGTCCTTTCCTTCTCTGCTTTCTCTCCATCCCCGTTCCTCCATCTCCTCTTCTACCCCTAGGCTTGTGTGAGCAAAATCTGTGGACACATCCCCACAGTTATTCGAGTGGCTTCCTGGTTCAATGTATCACGCAAATCTCCTGCCCTTAGCTTGCCAGCTTCGTTCCACTTGGTAACTTTGACCTGCACCATTTACTTCCAGACCCATCAGCATGCCGAGTCCTGGGCAAATTTCATTTTGCAAATCCTGTTAGATGACTACCTTCTCTTGTTCTCTGCACCAGTGGATCCACAGAGTGATGGCACGAAGGGGCATTACACACACATACAGAGATTTTTCCTTCACAACGTGTCTATATTGGGATCCTTGCAAAGCGAAGGAACCCTGACTGCTGATTAAAGGCAGGAAGACAGGAGGAAGCAGAGTTTGCTCTTCAAGGCGATGAGCCTGAAGGCGTGCACCGGCTGGGCTGTGGCTGGGGACAGCCGCCTATTAAATGCATTTTCATTTTAATCAAGGTGAGAGCAGCCTGTAGTTAGCAGGAATCGCTCTCAGTAGTATAGTTAGATTATAACTGGTGGACCTCTGCAATGGAGCTGCTGACCCATTTTAATGAAATGATTTTGCAATTAGATTCGATGGACTAATGTGTTCTTTCCAGCATTTTTTCCCCTGCTGTTTTTGTTATTGCCCTGGTTTGTAATAACAAGGGGGTCGGAATGTGATATTTTATAGAAGCGGGAGCCAGAAATGTTAATAACGGCGTATGTACATAACCGAAAAACTTCGTTCCCCAGTCAGAGCCAGCCCGAAATGCTATCTCCATCACTTCATATTTCATTACCGAAACTACCCAGGGTTTCTCGGAGCCATTTGTTATGCCTAATGCTCATAACTACCCAAAAGTATTTTTAACTTTTCCAGAGCTTTAAAAGTCAATTTCAATCTCAATGCATATTTGTCACTGCCAGAAATACTTAGTAGTAGAGGACCAACTGCAATAGGCTGTTGCTTCTTCTCTTTGGGGTGAGTTCAGACAGAAGGGATCCCAGAGGATTTGAAGAAGGGCCATAAAACTCAACCTCGCTGAAACCGGCCTTGGAAGAGCTGATGTCATCTGGCATCTTGCCTGCTCCTGCCCCTGGAGCCCTCCTCCCCTTTCGCGGGCAGCTCAGAACAACGACACTTGGTATGTGATCACAGACAAGCTTTAATAGTCGGGGGCTGGGGGTAGGAGGTAGAAATTCATAGCAACACAATTTTATTATACATCCCTGCCCTACAGCCACTTCCCAGGAGGAACACTTGTCACATTTGGATGACCAGGGGTATGGGACAGGTAGGGAGCCACGCTCCCATGCTTTGAATGGACTTGGCTGGGTTGGAATCAGAGGCCAGCACCAGGTCCAGGATGGCTGCTGCCATCAACAGTATGCATTTGGTATCATCCTTTGGGCAGCCAGTTTGCTAACTGGGAGTCATAAATTCATTGTTATCTGATCATCATGACCTTGCTAACTCATATGTCCAGAGCTCTCCTCCCTTATTCCCAATATCCCTAAGACGAGGGGAATAAAGGAAAGGAGGAAAGAAGCAGAAAGAGGAATTGGGGGGAGCATAAGCCCTGTCAGGCCTCATCAGCTTGAAAAGACAGTGACGTGAATAAGCAAAGGGTCATAAGTGATGAATGATTCAGGAGAACACTGCCAGGCACACAGACATCCACTCATGGGCAAGGCTGGGGGACCAGCTGCCAGTGGCTGGAAGATGCCAACTGTTTTACTAGGAGTTTGGTCACCAGTTGGGCAGGGAGCTGTCCTAGTAAGCTATCCCCATTGGAGTCTACTACGAGTGCAGCCATCTGCCTGAAAACAGAGGGAAATACCCACGGTCTGAGGCTGGCACTGCCTCATCACAGCCTGTGGCTGTGGGGCCAGTAAAGCACTGATGGAAGGGCACCATTATGGACCCACTCCCAGAGGCCTGGTCCCAGCCATGTTGGGGGCAGTGCCGAGGGCATCAGAATGCCCCTCTCTGTAAGGTGGGAAAGGGAACTTCTCCAGGCTCAAGGATTTGCTCTGCGTTAAATGGGATCTTTGTATGTCCGTGCTGGAGAGGAAGAGCCATTTGAATAATGCTTGCTTACTCAAGTTCTTTCTACTAACAGATAAAAGTCTGAAAGGGAGAGTTTAAGCAGATTTCAAGTCCCTATCAAATCAAGGTTTTTAAATTTTCTAATTCAAGGGAATGGGGTTGTCCACAGCTGGGAAGGTGGGTACTACAGCAGTACAGTTCAGCCACTCTGGAGTCAGATGACCCTGGGTGAGTTAGTTAACCTCTCTGAGCCTCAATATCCTCACCTGTAAAATGGGACTTTAGATTTTGTGAACATTAAACTAGGTAATAATGTGGAACAGTTCACTGCCTGGCCTATAGCAAGCACTCAATGTATGTTAAAAAATTACTCAGCAATGGTTGGGCTCCTGGTTCTGAGGGGTAACCTCAGATAGAGGCAGTAATAAGAGTCACACCTCATGATGGGGGCCCAGGGCTCAGCTTCTAGTTCTGAGCTGGGCTAAGGTTCCCACCTTAGCTCTCTCTTGCAGGATAGGACAAAGACTCCAGGATAGGAATGAACAACACAATCTTCTGGTTACACTGGGTCTAGGATTTATCAAGAAACAAGCAAAATAAGAGGTACCAAGATCCCTCTCTTTATTATCAGAGATAGCAGGTTTCCACATCCACACACGCTCCCCTCCCCTGAAACAGAATTAGCACCAGGTGAGGAACCCAGCACCTCCATGTTAACTGTGCTTTGCAGGTCACAGAAACACACTGGACTTTAGGTTTCATGGGGTTCAGGGACAGCATTGTCATAAAACATGGGAGTGAGGTTCAGAAGGAACCTCAGGTTAAACCAAAGTCTCAGACTCACATGAGTTTCACCCATTCTCAAGCTCACATTCCTTTCAAATAAAGTGAATACCAATAAAGGTGGTGGTGGGAGGGACAGGGGGTCACAAGTAGTAGTAATTCCCCTTTGGGTTAGCTGCCACTTGGAAAAATGACCTTGGGTTGGGACTCTCCCATGAAACCATGGGGCATATGCCTTGGGTACACTCGTTCCTTTCCAATGGAAGAAGAGACACAGTAGTTTCTGAGCTTGAACCTAGTTACTACTCCTTGTCTGGCATCTAGACTAGATTTGGGGGAGGATGACTCCATTTTGTGAAAGAGATGTGGATACAGATCTTAGCTGGGCCCCATGGTGCTTCTCCAGACCCATTTCCCACTGTATCTGCATCCTTTGAGACTCCTACCCTCCTGCCCTTGGTGAGTTGAGACTGGGAGAGGTGGGTCTGGCAGGTGGTGGGCTGCGGTGCTCCAGAGCAGAGGAGAGGTGTCCAGCGGTGGTGGCGGCGGTGGCGGGCCATGCTGCAGGAGAGCACGGTGCTTTCCGCGGTGCTTGACAGAACCATGTTCCGTTTCCATCGTTCCACCACATGGTTAGATCAAGCACAAAGGAAAGCCCCGCAGCGACTGGTCAGAGTCAAGGTCAGGAAGCAGCGTCAGAGAGAGGACAGGAGCGCTCAGAGGAAGCAGCGTGAAGAAGCGGAAGCCGGAGCAGGCCCCCACTGAGCGTGATTAGTATCAGGAGTGGGGTTCCACTGGAACACTTCTGAAGATAGCAGCCCTGCTGCCCTTGTGCCCCACCCCAGGGGAGACACAGTAGGAAGGGAGAAGAACAGGAGGGAAATCACTGGATGCCCATAATCAGGAGCTTCAGGGCAGCATGGTTCCTTCCCAAGGAAAGAAAGAACACTCAGACATCTGTGATCCTATCACATGCCTGAACTGAGCCTCTACATTCCAGTCACACCAGTTGGTCTGACAAGACATTAAACTTAGCAAAGCATCTTCTACATGTTTTACAACATAGGCCCAATCCCCCCAACAGCTGAGTGGTTCCATCACAGTCATTCTAGCCCCTTAAATCAAGAGACAATCCACAGTTCCCAACGGTCTAGCAAACCTTCAATGCTCTTCTTTAGGAAAAAGCCGCCTTTGACATTCCACAATTCAGGAGTCTCCTTGATATCCTTTGGGGTCACCAGAAATGCTCTGGCTGATAGATACTTATCCCAGATCATTTGAGGTTTAATAGAGGAGTAGTGTGGTGTCAAAAGAAAATACATCTCTCTAGCCAGAGAGAAAGACAGGAAAACAAATGGGGCCTTAAGGTTTGGACTGAGGAACCTGCAATCACAGTTGTTGAGAACACCAACTTTCACAGAGATGGTGGCCAGTGCACCTCATGATGAAGGGCCTCTTTCAGACTAAGAGAAGGAAGGAAAGGGAAGCCAAGGGATGAGTCTGAGGGGAAGACACTGAATTCTGGGATCCTTCTTGATCTCTTCCTTGAGTGGAAATTATGGGGCCGGGCGCGGTGGCTCAAGCCTGTAATCCCAGCACTTTGGGAGGCCGAGACGGGCGGATCACGAGGTCAGGAGATCGAGACCATCCTGGCTAACATGCTGAAACCCCGTCTCTAGGAAATTATGGGAGTGAACAGGATGAACTAGTAACCACTGTCAGGATGCCAAGGACCCAGGTGAGGGTATCCAGTTTTTATAATCCTATCTGTGATAGATCAAGGCCAGTTTCCATGCACCTGCTGACTTGGGACTTCCTCCCACTTGGCATTAGGCTGTAGATGTGCTTCTTGAAGAAACTGGAGCTAAGTCCAGGTGACTGAGATCCTCCCTGCCTCACCTCTGACATGAGAACCAGTATCAACATTCTTCCACTATGTGTTTTTGGGACTGGGCATATCCTCTAGATGATCTCAGCATCTCGACGGTGCATAGGTTGTCTACCATGATGGACCAGTTAGGAAGAGCCAGCCCACAGCTCTGGGGCTGGCCTCTCCTCCTTCCTAAGCTCTCCCATCACACGCACTAGAGTCAGCCACTAGAATCTGGACTCAACTCCACTTTGACACCTAGACATGCAGGGCTCTGTGAACACTGTGGTTCTGGGACTTCAAATTTAAGTTTGATTAGGACCCTGGTACCAAAGCAGGGGAAATCCATCTTGTTCCTGCAAACCCCAACCCTTACCAAGCCTTAAAATCTAATTTTCTTTCTCTTTGGTTTCTTTCTACAAAAAGAAATGGAGGGATTTGTAGGTAAATTATCAAGAGTCTTCACAGTATGTCCGAAGTCCTGGGTTTCAGATCCTGCCCTGAAAATAATACTCAATATCTTAGATAAGATTTTTCTGCTGTGCGGACCTCAATTTACCCATCTCTAGAATAAACTGGATGGCCTCTAAGATCTCTAAAAATTCTGTAGTTCATTGAGAGCTATCTTGCTGTTTGCCATCTTTGGACACATTGTGTCACCACCCTCCGTACTTTTCAACAAGAGAGTTTCTTCTCACACAAAGTGGGGAGGCATAAGGGAAGACAGACAGCACCCTACAACTGCCAAGTGCTCCTGGGGGTAGGCTTGGGGTCCCAGGCAGCCAGACGGAGCCTTTTCAGGAGGACTTAATCTGATGGTCAGATTACCCCAGCCGGCAGCATCCAACCCTAAACTGATGTTGCTGCCCAAGGCGGTGGATGCAGCTGATAGAGAGGCAGACACAGGCAGCTGGGAAACCAGACGCCCTGCCTAAGGAGGGGCAGGATGTGTTACGGAGCAGCCCTCAAATTGCCTCCTAATTACATCAGCTGTCTTTTCAATGGGGGTGCTTTTAGGAGAAAGTAAAATGCAGAGTTATTATCTGTCACATCCAGTCTGTGTCACCTGCCCCCCTTCTTTCTTCTGGAGCTTCCTGGAAACACAGAGCTTTAGATCTTTTTTTTTTCCCCCTCCAAGGCCAAGGCAGGTCTGGAACCCCGTGTTTCTCAAAGCCAAGGCCTTTGGAGCTCAGCAGTCATGCTTTCTTGGCAATGACATAAAATAAAAGCATATAGAGTGCTACGTGTCAGGCTCATGCTAGCTCCAAACATTTCTACTTTTTAGGAATAATCTTCCTGCTTAGCATTGGTTTTTTTTTTTTTTTTTTTTTTAAAGGTATCTTAGAGTCAATCCAAGAACCCGGCTCCTTCTCCCTGTTTCTTTTGTAAAATGTTCAACCACCCCTCCCCCACATAGGAAAAGCAGCCAGGATCCTGCAGGTAGGAAGATAGTGGCAGAGCTAGAGTTAGAACTAAGTTCTACTGCTTCCTAGGTCCACTTTCTATTTTCCTTTTCTCCTACTTAGCTCTTTCTGTAGCCCCACTCCCATCTTGCCACCCCCAACCACAGTCATGCCCAGAAAATTGCCAAGACTGTGTTCCTGGGGGAGACAACAGTCCTTGGATCCTGCACTCTTTCCCTGCTGTGCCATACAGGGCCGCAACATCCATCTAGGGTCCAAGGTATTAACAGGATACTTATGAGACCAAAGGGTCAAGGTTGGCAGGTAACACCCTGCCCTCCTCTGGCTCTCACTGCCCTTCTTTTTGGGTACCACTGCTTGGCAGAGCTAATTAACTCAACCCTGGTCAGAAAGGGGTAGGAATAGAGGCCCAGGTTGGCATGAGTCATGAGGAAAAGCCCTGGGGAAAGGACGATTGTGCCTTGGGTGAGATTTTCGTTCCAGAGATGTTGCCAGGCCCAGGAAGGAACCCGAGGACAGTGTTCAGGGAGTGGGTAGGGGTGGGAGCATAAGACCAGGGAAGGAAGTCATCCAAACAGCTGATTGTCCTCCCCAAATACTCCTTCTCTCCTAGATGCTGTGTGGTGTGAGGAGCAAAATGAACCTGAGGTTTAGTCCTGCCTCCACTGTTTGCTGGCTTGTAAACTTAGAGTGCCCCTTCACCTCTAAGTCCTCAGTTCCCCCTTCCATAGAGCGAAGGGCTGTCCTACTGACTTCCGAGGACCACTGGAAGAAGCAAATCAGACTAGAAGACCCGAGCACCACGCTCATCACAGGTGAAAGATGGCTCTTGTAAGTGACATCATTATTCTAGGGAAAGGAAGTTGGTACTAACTTTTCATAGTGCCACAAAGTCTCTGTATTATCTCCAAGCCCTCCCAAGGTATTTGTTTCTGTTAAAAAAATTTAATGAGCTAAAGCTTATCATTCTGGAGACACAGACTAAAGAATTTGACTTAAAGGACAAGAAGATGTTGTTAAGAAGCACAAGTCTGCCCACTGGTCTTCTCCCAGTGACCTCTCTCCACGCTGGCATTCTCCCCTGGGAAGACTCGCCTGTATCAGAAGCTCCTGGGCAGGGGGAGGAGCACTGCTCTTGCTGCCGCACACACTGTGAGGGGTGGCTGCAACCCACCTCGGCACTTCGTGCTATCAGTCTCTCATCACTGGGTGCACAATGCAATTTGGTGATTTTTTTTTTTTTTTTTTTTCCAGTAGAAAAGGACACAGATGATAGTAATTTTTAACTGCCTGTTCATGTAGCTGTCGGGTCAACGAGAGCTACTTCTCTTTCCAAGATGGGCTGAGAATTCCCCTGCTGTTCTCCCCCATGTCCTTCCTGGGTGCAGTGAGAAGGAAGGTTTCTAGAGAGATCCTGGGCACTGAAGAACAAGGCTTTGTTTCTTCCCAAGCACGACTCTTTACTGTTCTCTCCATACTCAGAACAGAGTAGTCTGAGGTGGAGGAGCTAGTTAGTGAAAGTGTTTTTCGTGAACATGTGAAACCTACAATATACTGGGGTCAAAGGGCTGCACCACGGTCCGTCTCTGAAGGAAGTGGGAGGTCCCCAAGATTACACACCGTCTGTAGCCTCGCCTGAGCTATATTTATTTCTCTATTTGCCCTTTGGGGAGCACACTTTGGAAACGACAAAAATAAATCTTAGCCTGTAACAGGCACATGTGCAAAGGCCGCCCCAGCCCCACCTTCTGTTTAGCTCTTGGAGACTCGCTGATGCCTGGGTTCTGTCTCCCCTGCAACCGTCTCCCGCTCCCCATGCTTTTATTGTGTGTGTATGTGTGTGTGTGTTTTATTTTAAATCCATAAGGTAATTGGTTTTCTGCAGGGCTAACTGAATTTCTCCAATTTAATTTGCAAAGATGCTCCCCAGGAACCATTACAGCGCTCGCTGTCCTCCAGATTGGATTATTGGCCTCTCTGGGGCTGCTGCATTCTGAGTCAGAAAGCGGGGCCCAGCCCCGTAACCTGATTACCTGAGCAGCGGAACTTCTTGCTCTTGATCTGGCTGATGCGCTTGTTGGCGAGTCGGCGCGGGCTGCTGCAGCGGGCCCCGCTTGTCTCAATGGGGTTGTCCTGGAGGTAGTCGGCCAGCCACTTCAAGTGGCAGTCGCACACAAATGGGTTTTGGGCTAAGTGGCTGCGAGAGGGATGGGGCTGTTAATCAGGAGTGACCCATGGCGTCTTGCTCCACTACCACCACCCTGCCTCGCGCTGGGCCCTGGCAATCCACTGCAGGGATTGGTCTCCCGCCTCATCGCCCCAGGAGGCCTTGGGGCCTGCTACTTTCAGACAGGGCTCAAAGAGGGGGTCTGAGGCCCGCTGTCTGCAAAAGACAGTCACAGATGCAGCTAGCATCTGGTCTGGGGAATCGGTCTCCCAGCTCTTCCCACCTGGGGCAGGATCCACCACCCATCGCTTCTACTCTCACCCATGCCAATTCTGACAGGCACACCCAGTCGCAGGCTTGGAGTTTGCACTTGGGGTAGAATGCATTTTATTTCTCCAAGCTCAGTGATACCAGGCACATAAAGCAGCTGGCACGGCGCCTGGCATATGGTGGGTGTTCCATATATAGTAGCGGGTATTGTTGTAATTATCCTTATCATCATAAGAGCACCATGGGTCTTGCTTCCCCTGGCTCAGTAAGAAAAACTGTGAAGCACCGAACACAGTGTTTGGCACGTGGTCGGCGTCAATATATAGCAGCTGCTCTTACTGTGTCTTGGTTCCTGTCTCTGGCTACAGGGGCAACAAGCACCAGATGACTTACAGGGTCTCCAGAAGCCCCCAGGCTAATTGCAGACCTGGGCATGGGGCCGAGGTCTATGCCCGAGGCTGGAGCCATCAAAAACTGGGCTGAAATCTGTACTTGGAGGTCATCTATTTAACTGAAATATTGATGAATACCTTTAGTGCATGGAAGTGCGGAAATACTTCCCAAAGAGGAAGAGTGCCCACCTCAGAGGCTTGGTTTTGCAGGGTGGAGGGGGTTAAGGGCGGGCAGGGGTGGGCTATTTGCAGAAATGGAGTCTGCTCAGCATACATTGACCACAGGGGTTACAAGGGTAGCTTAGGACCTCCTCCGCCTGGATTCGAAACCTGCTCCTTACTAGCTGTGTGACCTTGAGGAAGTTACCTAACCATTCTATGCCTTGGTTTCCTTACATAGAAATGAGGGACAGTAACAGCACCAAGTAGAGTCATTGTGAGGCTTAAGGGTTTTAAGACAGGGTAAGTACTCCGTGTGGTGTCAAGCACAGTGTAAGTGCTTGGTACTGATAAGCTATTCCTATTTTTATTATTCTAGCTTCAGGTTCTAGTTCTTCTGCAGGTTCTAGAACTCCTCCTGGATGTGCTCATGCTGCCCTCATTTGGGTGTTTTCCATGATGGGCATGTGGGGTCTCCTGCTGCTTGGGCACCCACTGGCTCCCGAGGCAGTGTACTCACAGCGTCTGGATGGACTGCAGAGGGGCGAAGAGCCCCTTGCTGATGGTCTGCAGCTTGTTGTCATACAGGGAGAGCAAGTTGAGGTTCTGCAGGTCCTGAAACGTGTTCACCCTCAGGCAGTTGATCTTGTTGGCATTGAGGAGGCTGCAAGCAGAAGAGAGCCTGGTTAATTCACTAATCCTGGTAATGACCTGCGGGGCAAGGGTTGCATCTGCAGGGGATGGGCTGCAAAGCTCCCATCACTCATCCTTGCAGCCTTCAGCTCCTGCTGCGGACCAGAAAAAGAGAGAGACCTGCCTTCCTGTGTCTACTGAAATCCCAAACACTTCTGGGCACCTGCACACACTGTCACCACAGATACTACGCCACACACTGCTCTTACTTGGCACATGCTCTTGCACCCATGACCTTGAAGGAAGACCTGAAAAGTCACCCTAAGTGCTTCACTTTCTGTTTTAGGATTCAGAGCTTCCAGGAATCGGAAAGGAAAAAAAATCATTTGGCATAATTGTTTTAGAGCTCTAGTTGACTGACTACGGGCAATTTGATTCAGAAAATTCCTTACGGTTCTTTTGGATCACTGATCCTACTAGAAATCTGATGAAAGTTATAGGTTGTCCTCCTGGAAAAACTGCATCTATGTGTAGGCAGGCACATGTGCATACATACGGATTCTGTCATATACACGTGTGCATACCCACACAGAGCACAGAGCTCCATGTGGTTTGACCTTGGCCCTTTCTCCAACCTCAACCTAACCCCACTCATCCCAAACTCACTACCCTTGAGTGCCACTACTGCATTTTTTTTTTTTTTTTTTGAGATGGAGTCTTGCTCTTGTCACCCAGGCTGGAGTTCAATGGTGCAATCTCGGCTCACTGCAACCTCCACCTCTCGGGTTCAAGCAATTCTCCTGGCTCAGGCTCCCGAGTAGCTGGGATTACAGGCACGCACCACAACAACCAGCTAATTTTTGTATTTTTACTAGAGATGGGGTTTCACCACATTGACCAGCCTGGTCTCGAACTCCTGACCCCAGGTGACCTTCCTGCCTTGGCCTCCCAAAGTGCTGGGATTATAGGTGTGAGCCACTGCGCCCAGCCCCCCATCACATTTTCGATCCTCAGACACACCAGATTTTTCCCTAGGACTTTTGAACACCCTCTTTACCTTCTTTCAGAAGGGCTGCCTTCTTTTCCTGCTTTCCACTGTAGCTCAAATGTTCCCTCCTCAGAGATGCCTGCCCTGACCCCCTCATCTACAACGGGACCCTCACTCCGCTTTCATCTCTCACATCCCCTTGTTTATTTCCCTCCTGACACTCATCGCGATTTGTGATTTTAGGATATTTATCATTTGCTTTCCACACAGGATTAGGAACTCTATAATGGCACCAATGACAGCTATTTTATTCCTCCCTTTCTTTTCAGTGTTTATTCTTTATTAAGATGTATACTAAACTCCACATGCAGCTTCAAGGCTCTCACTTCTCTAAGGCAGCACCCATCCCTCACCCCTTCCAGGGTCAGCCTTCCTATCCACGAGGAAGCTGTTTTTAGTTCTTCAGACTCCCTAAAAAAGCATCATAGGAAGCTACCCTTTGGGTGGAAGTCTGGGAAAACAGAGGATGCCATGAGGGTGACAGGCAGTTTTCAAGAGCAGGGCTGGCAAGTCAAGCACACTGAGATCCTAAGAATTACCTTTACTGATCCTAGACTGACTAGGTGTGCCTTGCAGTCGATGTAAAATCATTTCTTACCCCCTCTCAAATGAAACTGGGGGAAGGGGAAAATAAACTAACCAGCAGAAATGTTGAATTTCAAAAATTTTACTTTCAAGGCTGGCTGAGCCCATCCCTGGTGGGGAATGACCCATGAGATCCATGCCAGGCTGGCCTGCCTCAGGAGTCTCTCCATACCAGGACCCAGGAGGACTGCAGTTGGCAATGGTGGGGCTGTCCATGGTGCTAAATCACCCATGCCACCTCTCCCTTGCTGCAGGCTCCATACTTCCCACGGTCCCAGTGCACCCCGCGTGCAGGCAAGCAGCTGTGGCAGTGACAAGTGGAAGAAGAACTGCCTGTTTAATCTGGCTAATAATGGGCAAGGTCCCAAGGGTTCACACAGATGTCCTCCTGCCTGGCAGTGGAAAAAAAAATGCTCATACTGCTAGAATACTGTGTTTTCCAAAGCGCTTTCCCAACATCCCATTATTCTCAGAACCTGACTCACAAGTGACAGGGGAGGAAACTGAGGCTGAGAGTTTGGCGGGTGTTTTCAAGGTCACACATGTTTCTAGGGAGCATGAGAGAAGTGGTTACGATAATTGAGGTCTCTAGAAGGCTCAGTTTCTTCTTTATGAATGTCTTATCTACCCATCCTATCGGTCTATACTCTTTGCAACATCCCTCCCCACTGCAAATTCAAATTCCTATGCTTTGTGTATTAAATTTTAGTCAATGTCACTGCATTTTGGGGGCATTTGAAGGAAATATGATAGAGCAGAGAAACAGGGAGAAAAACTGGAGGACTCAACAGGGCCCAGCAACCAGGGCTCAGGAACGGACCCTTCACACACACAGTGTTTTGATTTTTTTTTAAAGTACACACATGGTAAGTGTTTTGTTCTAAACCTTGACATTCAGGGCCTTCTGAGTACATCATCTTGTCAGGAAATACTGAACTATTCAGTACACAACAGGTCAGAGGTACCTATCCAATGGCCTGAGGATGAAATCCTTATTGCAACATTTTGCATCATGCCACATAAATAAAATGCGTTTATTCAATCCTCTTGTGTTTTAAAAATTGGAAAATTTCATAACACACACACACACACACACACACACACACACACCACACCAAACCACATTTCTATTTTCTCTTGAAAAACAAAATTCAGGAGCTCAGGCAACCCTAGGTTCCCTGGAGGCAGCCATGGAGTAGCTGCCCCCTTTAGATAGGACATATGCTCTCTATTCGCCACAGTCCTCACTATTCCCTATTGTGTCTCCTTCACTAGTTTACTTGACCTTCCTTGCCTTAGTGGTCATTTAGGTTTGCAACCCCAGTGCAGATTCATAAGCCCAATTGTAGCAATTTGTTCTAGGGCATATTAGGCACTAGACAAGGACGATGGCCATGGGGAGAAAGAAATGGCAACTTGACTTGCCTTCATACAAACAGAATGCCACGCTGGCAATCCTTCTCACTCATGAGGCCTATTTAGGCTCTTTTTTTCTCATCTAGATGCTCCTTTGTTTCCTATTGCTCCTAGATCTCTCAGCATGGGATGTTACTTCAAATATGTAAGGCACCAAAACAACCCAGGCTGGCAGAATTACTAGGCAAAGATAGCCCAAGGCGCAGAGCTCATGAAGCATGGAGCAAAAGAAAACACAAAAGGGCAGAGTCTTCTGGTCACTCATTCTCTCCCGGGATGTTTGGCTCCCTCAGGCAAGGTGCGTAGGTGCAGAGAGAGATAAAATTAAGCTGCTTATCCAGAATTAGATGCTGAGGACAGCCTCACTGGTCCCCAGCATCAGCAAGATCTAACAGCCTATCCCTGTGTCCTGTTTCCTTTGGGAGGAAGGCTGGCAGTTAGTCAACTCAGCCTGGCTTCCATGAAAGGAACTCTTAACTATCTGGTACATGGACAAGAGCTGGAGGGGAATTTTAAAAGCACCATATTATGGAGCAAACAGAGAGTAAACAAACATTTGAAATGAAGTTTAGCAGTTCTATGAGGAATCCTGAACACAGGCCTCCCTCTTTCACCAGAGGGATGGATTCTCCCTCTTTGCAGCAGAGATTCCAGGATGCTTTCTCTGTCCTGGTTCATCCCCATTTCAGGAGCAGTGGTGTACCTGCTGTGTGAAATGATAGTAATTCAGCATCCTCTCTAGAGACTACATCTCTGTGTGCTTTTCCCAGGCAGTTTCCAGGCACTATCTTATTTAACCCTCACAACGGCACTATGATTATCTTCGTTATTCTGATAAGAAAACTGAGGTTCAGAGTGGTGTCAGACTCAACCAAGGTCGCCCAGCAATAAGTGAAGCTCCAGCCTGTTTCACTCCAAAGCCATCTCTTATCTACTATTTAAAGTCTATACTCTCTTTTCCATTTTCCCTATGTGTGAAGAGCAGCTATGTTTGCTAGCCTTGACCATCCCTGGGTGTGCTTCAGGTGGACAAAGGTCTGGTTGGGTTTGGAAGACCCTGCTTGCCTCTTGGGAGTGCAGAGGCATCTGAAGTCCTCCTGACTCCCAGGAGGGAGCCTCAGCATGGGATGCTGATCAAGCCTTCATTGGCACAAGGTGGCAGGTCCTTTATTGAGTGGCTGGCACCTGTATGAGGCAAGGCTTTCCCCTTCAGGATCACTGACTGAATGCCGATGTGGGAGCTGATATGCCTGACTCTGTGCTCCCCTCACTCTGAGCAGGCCAGGGGACAACCGTAGGACAGAGATAATAGCAACAGCACGCAAGGTGGGATGTCCCAGCTGGCCTCATTCAAGAGGCTGCCTGGTACTCAAATTGACAACTGTGACATCCCAGCCAAAGACCTCACCTCAGCCCAATCTGCTGGTGGGTCCAGTGAGTCAGGCTGGACTGCCTGGTGAATTCTGTGTTCATCAGTATTTCCCCAGATGCAGATCCAATGATCTTTTGGAGCCACCTGCTCCAGATCTATCTCTCAAAGGACCCTTGGAGATCATATAAATGAAAAGAGAGGGAAGGCTGAGATGATCCAACTAGGTGAACCACAACCACCAGGTGAACAGCAGGGGCCACATGGCCTAACAGGTAATGCATATTAAACACTTCGCAAGGCCAGGTACCCCCATTTAATCTCCCTTTGACAGGTGACACTTCTGGGACTCAGAGAGCTTAAATAACTTTGACCAAAGTTCCACAACCCGTAAGAGGTAGGACAGTATTTGGACTCATGCCATCATAGCCCAAAGATTTTGTTTCCAATCATCATGCTGCCCTGAGAGCCAGTCCCCTCACACTAAGGGCCTGAGGGAGCCATCTGAGGCTGATGGGAGGCGGTGGAGGCACCCTGTTTGTAGCCACTTCCATTAACGCAGCAGGTGATTTTACCATAAGGCAGAACAACAACAAAAAGAGCCGAGCTCCCGTCAGAGGAAATTAAGGAGAGTGGCACATTGGAGAGTGAGAGTGCATGTACAGCACCTTCTAAATTTATTTCCAAGTGTGAGCTCTAGGAGGCCCTCTGCCACCCCCTGCCTTAGAGCACTTTCAGCTGCCACATATGTTCCATGTCAAGAGGTATTAGCACTCAGTCCATTGACTAACCAGCATAGCTGTGCTGCTGAGAGATCTTGCTTTCTGGGAGCTGTGGCCTTCAGGAAAAGCAAAGCAGAAAACAGAAGCCACTGGGAGTCAAAAAGCTAGAGTTGGAGGAGAAAAATGAAATGCCCATGTCGGGGCTAGGGAGAACCCTCGTGACTCAAGTCTTTCTGCTAGGGGGACCAGGGCTGGCCTGTGCAGAAAAGTCCCAGGTGTTCTCATCACTAGTAGCAGCTTCCAGTTTCATTCATTTGGGGTCCAGGTAGCATGGGGAGATGGCCCACAGGGGGAAAACCAGCTCCATTCTGATCCACTAAAAGGACCCACCACACCCAGGCTTTTGAAAAGTCCCATGGGGAGAAGATCGCTGAGCCCCACTGTTAGCTACTGCCTTTGCTCTGATCTACTCTTCAATGAAGGTTCCCCCTGGGAGCCCACAGGCCTTTTGTGCAAAGTTTGGAAAACACAGACATCTGGAGTCAGGCTTAATGATCAATTGCATCAAAATCACTTTGGCAACTCCAGCAATTCACATGTTGACTCAGTGGCCCAGTGCAATCATTCTGGTAGCATTTATATTCTCCACACTTGACCAAGGGTCTGTGGAGGACACTGGTCATGTTGTTCCTCCCACTTCTATGGTATTTGTCTAGAAATGCCAAAAGCATATTCCAAACTCCAGAGAGCAAGGCCTCCTCAGAAAACCGGTGCCAAGAAAGAATGCAGTGGCCCTTCCGGGAGAATGGATGAAGCTCTTCCGGAAAAGACTGTGGGATGAGAAGATGGGCCCAGGCTCCTGCCAAGAAAGATGCTCTGCGGGCCGTCTTTTCCTAAAACCGGGATGGGGCGTCTGTTTCTGTTTCACGAACACTCAGATGCAGATACACAACAGGAGAAAGATGGTACCAACAGGCATCCGGCATAACCCTTTCTCTAGCTCCTTTAGTAGGATAATTTATAAAAAGTGGGTTATAAAGGCTCTTTGTTATTTAAAAAAGTATTCTGTGTGTCCCTGGAAGTAGTTATCACCTCTACACATTGGCATGAACCCTTAGTGAGGACACCAACTAGGGGAGCCATTCTGCACCCCTAATTAAGCTACAGGATATAGAGCCAAACCTCACGTATTAATATGCCTTCCTTCTTTTTATTTCTCTAGTATTAATCCTCTGTCGTCCTGAATTTCTTTATCTATTAATTGTAATAATGGCCACTCTCCCACCTTAGAACATTATGTTATCATCCTTTCCCTATAAAATGTGGGGACTAATTTAGACCTTCAGCAACCTACTGAGGCTGGATGTGGGGAAGAACCCAACGAGAGCTGATGCCATGAATTCTGACCCTGCCCAGAATCTTCTCCATGCTTGAAAATGGGTGCTCTAGGCCACATCTTGCTAAACACCCAAGGGGAAGCAGGAGGAGCCCTCTAAGTCCCAACTAGGGGCAACAGTGACTCTTCCCTTCTCTCCTATTGGTGACTGCACTGCTTGTCAATGGCTGTGGGTTGTCATGGCGATTCCTGATGCAAGAGTAACCAGGCATGCAGCAACACCATTGGGTGGCCTGTCTGAGAAACAAGACCTCTTTCTACCCAGATACACAGGAGGGTGCTAGGAACGGGCTGTAAGCCACTGGGTTTTCCTAAGGGAAACAGATGAAAGCTGAGATTCCCAGAGACCAGAGAGGGAGAACTATGATTTGGTTACCAGATCAAGTGACCTCACCTATGGTGACTTGCCCATTCCTTCCCTCATGACTGTTAGGGTGGTAACTTGCCTATCTGATTGCCACATGGTTACCAATCAGTCCTTTAAATGGGGTGAACCATTCATTCAATGACTAGCATGGATTTCAGAATTTAAGTCTACCCAAGGGCTTTCCAGGTACACAAGAGAGGAAGAACCTCTCCCTCAAGAACGCATTGCCAAGTCAGTCTGCTTCTTCTGCTGGAGAGAATTCTCATTGTCCCACCTCGACTGGGTCTCTAAGCATAAGCAGCTCCTTGACTATCCTCTCACAGGGATCAGGGCAAACATTAGAGGGCTGATGACAATGAACCACAGAAAGTTCCACGGACACAGAGCCGTGAATTATGCTGAGCCATAACAAAAGGAGTTGATCTGCAGTTCAGCAGCACCCTCTCTGTGGCTTGAGCCATTGAGAAATTCTTGCTCTGCATATAAAAAAACTGGCTCTGCAGATCTTTCCGTGACTGGGTGAAGCAGACGTCTCTGGATGGATGTGCTGTGGTTAAGGCATGGACTGCCCAGGTTCCAATCCTGGCTCCATCATGCTAAGTGACAATGGTCAAGTCACTTAACCCTCAGTTTCCCAATCTGTAAAATGGGCCTTTCCACAATACCTTCCTCTTAGCATTGTGGTAAAGATTAAATGAGATGATGCACATGAAATCACTTAGCAGTTTCAGGTCCTGAAGCATATTAAGTATTCAATAAACATTAGCTGCTATTATTAGCAGAAGTAGTTCTTGTGAAACAGCTGGTGGGGAAAAGTGAACTATAGGGAGTGAAGTTTTGCTCACTGCTCTGTAATTGGCATGTTGCTTGGCAAACTCCGAGAGCCTCAAATGGTCTTGTCTGCCTTCCAAGAACAATTAAACAACAGGTGCTAGAGTTGTCTTAACTTATTCCAGCCCAAAGACAGTCTGGTTTGGTTTAAGACCACCTGGAGCGGGTTTAAAAGCTTCCACCTCAAATGACTGCCCTCCCCACTTAAGTGACTTTCCTATGCATGTCATGTGATCGACGAGCACTAAATGAATGCTCCTTACTCCCTGGAGGGGAGCTGTAACAACGAAATGAGAGCCTTTTCCTGCTTTGGGGAGGATGGACCTCTGAGCTACAAGGTGAGGGATCTCAGGGCACGATGGCTGGCTGCCCACAGAGGATCGCCATCTCCACTGATGTCCCAGAAGCCTATGAGCCTGGGTGGGCAGGGCAATGCAGAGGAGCAAGACCGTTCACCCTGAGCTTCCAGTGAGGAGGAAGACAGGTAATTTCTCTAATAACTGAGCTGCTCCCACCCCTGGAGTTGGGATCATGTGCCAAGTGATATGTCCTGTTCTCACCTTGGGTTCTGAGATGCCTCCATGTGGGATATTTCAATTCTAAACATCCTTCCTAGTGTCCAAATGGGCACCAACTCACTTCCTAGCAGCCAGTTTTAAGGATGGAAGCTGCCAGATTACCTTGCATCCCCGAAAGACAATAAGGGTTGCTAGTAATAAACAATAAATGCGTGTTTATACAATGAATGGCTGCAGGAACTGAACACGTTTAGGATTAATTATAGGAAGACATACTAGCTATTTTCAAACATCTGAAGACAATGATAACAGACTTTTCTGAGTTTTCTAGAAACCATTACTGATGTTTAGTATAAGAAAGAGCTTTCTCACCTTCCAACTAAACAGTGAGGACTTATCAGAGGAACCATCAGCAAATGAGTGACAGGAGGATTTGTGAGAGCGTGCATGGGAGGGATTCCTGTCCTAGCCAAGTAGGAGGCTGTGCTTGGAGCCCTGAGATTCCTTTGAACGCTAAGATTTTGGAACTTAAACTGAAGGGGGTAACTCTTGTGAGGCTCTAGGGGACCAGGGACAGAATATCATGTTTAGGACAGCTGAGGCTTGTTCCTTGTGGATGCACTTACTGCAGCCTCTAAAAAATGGAGACATTCTCTCCAGAATGGCCAAGAATTTTGGGCATTTGCCCAAACGAACACACCAAGAAAAACTCCCAGGAGGCTGGCTGTGTACATACCGGACTGGGCAAGTTTGATAGGATGGCCAAAAAGTCTAAAGGAGTAAGGGAAGTGGGGAGGCAGGCAGGAGAAGCAACTACAATGTACCCACTTTATTATAGCCAGCATCACCGCAAGTGCCAGCAAGGAAATCTCCAGGGCCACTTCGTGTGGCAGAGGCAGTTCAGCTTTGCGAGTACCCATAATTTGAGAGATGGAATGAGAAGAAAAAATGCAAACCTCTCACAAAGAGCCTCTGAGTCAAAGGAGAGGAAAATTACCCTGACTACCAGGGTATTCTAATCAGAGCCTTCTTATCAGTGTCTCCAGTCTAACAGGCTGGACACTACAGCAGTCTACAGCAGGCTGAACACTAAATTAGATCGAATCAGGGCCTGCTTTCCAACCACCCAATGGCAGGTCAAAACCCAGTGACAGCTACTTGAGTCCCAGTGACTGGTTCTTTCTGGTAAGGCCTGCCTGAGTTGTGTCAACTCGGTTTCAAGAGAGGAGAGATGCTTCCTCTTTAACCCAAGCTACTTGATTCCATCTGCTCAAAATGGTGACATTAAACTGGAGTTGCCTTCCCAACCCATGCAAACTCCTGTTAGTTCTATTAACCTCATGACTACTATCAGCTTGGAGCTGAGATACACATCTTTTTTTTTTTTTTAATTTATTTATTTTTGATAGTTTTTTTTGAGTTTTAAAAACAACTTTAAGATATAATTCACCTACCATACAGTTCACCCATGCAAAGTATACAATTCACAGTTTCTTAGTATAGTCACAGAGTTATATAACCATCACCACCAACAATTTTAGAACATTTTTATGACCCTGAAAAGAAACTCTGCATCCCTAAGCTATCATCGACCAGTTTCTCCCTTTTTACTCAGCTCTAGGGAACCACCAGTCTCCTTTGATTGGAGATACACATCTTTTTAAGTATACATGCACTGTGCTAGGCACTGTGATGCACATTCTGTGTCTCCTTAATCTGTGCAAAGTCATTTTCCTTCCTGCACACAAACACAGATTATAAAAGGAAAATCACACCAGCTTGGTGGAACACAACACTGCCAAATTCACCTCAAGGTGGATACTATTGATACTCTTCTTTCAAGGGATTAATAGCTACTACAGTTAACTAGCCTTATGGTGGCAGTTATAATGTACAGTTTCTTTGCTACAAGCAAAGAATACCATCTGTGAAACACCCATCTCCCTGCAGAGCCCTGGCCTGTCATTCTAACACACAGCCTTAAAAGCCCGCCAAAGGCTGGGACCATTGAACGGAAATGTGCCCACACAGAGACACACAGAGTGGGGCAGACAGGAAGGCAGAGATGAGGGAAATGCAGAGAAAGAGACTTTTCTCTCTCTTGCTTTCAGCTTCACTGAAACAAGCCTCATTGCTGGTATGACAGTTCTGCTCCCTGGAAACTTGCTGGGCATCTCATGCCTACATAATTCACATTATTGTGTGTTCTGGGAGAATCTGTCCAGAGCTGAGTCTTAAAGGACATGGGAAAGGTAGAGGAAAGATGTGAGAAGAAAGGGCTGGAGGAAAACTCTCACTTCCTCCTTGAAGAATCCCTGGGCATCAACCACATAAGATGCATCCCTTGTTCCTCTCTCCTTCTTTGCTCTTGTGCCTGCCACCGCTTTGGAGCCCCAGCCCGCAAACCCATGCTGTGGGTCATCTGAACTGCATGTGGGAGGCGGGGAGGTGCAGGCCTCTTCCTCACTGCCTGTGACTTGGAGGTGATTTTAAAAAGACACACATACACCCCTGCAAACATACATCATGTGCTATTCAGAGGGCTGGGAGGTTTCTGAATGAAGGGCATGGCCATGTACGTTCTTTTCCGGTTTTCATACCTATTCTGCTGTGTGACTGGGGGAGAGTCATGTACCTCTCTGAGAGTTGGTCTTCTCCATTGCTTAAAGGACACTCAAGATCAGTTCCTAATACCCAGAGGAATTGTGATGGTCACAGAGCAAACGTGCACATGCATGCACACACACAGATACACATACTCCCACACCCATGGTACATGTGTGTAGATGCTATAGCTGCCTCATCACAAATCATAGATGATTCTACCAGCACAGAAGTTAAACCATACTATGAGCTAAATTCCTTTCCTTCCTTCTCCACATCAGAGTTCAATTATCTTCTTCAAACATTTAAGCGCAAATGACCAGAATGAAATAAATGCAAACAAATAATCCCTGAGCTTAAAATTCGAGGCAACAACCCTTCCTTTAAATTAAGTAAACACTCCCCTCCACCCTGTCTTTCCCAGATGGAGTCACATTGGTGACTGATTCTGCTCCTCTTGAATTATTCCTCCCGCCCCACCCCTCTTCAAGGTCACATGTCCATCAGCAGCTCTGTCTCAGCTTTAGTACTGGAATTTAGTGTGTGAATGTTTTAGTTCCCTACACTCTTAGCACACTACTGAAAAATGTTTTTCTTTTTGTTGGATTTGACTCTTTCCTAATTTCTAGCCCCAAACCCTGTGCTTAGTATCTTCATGCCTGGGCCAGGGCCCTCAGCTCTATCATCTGGGTTTGTGCACACTGACCTCAGTCTTCCTCTGCCCACTCGCTGGCTCTCCTTTCACAAAAATAGGAAATGGGGGTGAAGCGTGGACAGCTCAAAAATTATTTTTCTCTTTTGTCTGCACATAGTCAAAAGAACTCTCCAGAGCATGACTCAAAGTTTTCAGGTGGAAGCCTTCCAACAGTACCAAAGACACAAACAGTGACAAGGTTCCTACTCACAGCAGCTGTAGGGACACCAGCCCATCAAATAGTCCCTTGGCAATCTCGGTGATCTTGTTCCCATAGAGGACCCTGAAAGAGAGAAGGAGAAGACAGCAATCACCACGGATGTGAAGCCACCAGAACCCAGTCCTGCAGGAAGCCATCACCTCGGCCAGTTCTGAGTATGAGATCTCAGGACAACCCCTTCCACGGCCTGCCTAATCCCTTCTCATCAGTGAGACAGAGGCAGCCAAGAGCAGCCAGGGGCTGGAAGGGCAGGTTGTCTGGGAGGCAAGGAGAAATGGGCTCTATCCTGCTCCATTCCTGGGCAACCTAGCCCAATACATAATCCCCAACAGGAAGAAGAGGTCTCTGTGGTATCTCCCTAAGCTGCTAATATGACTCACACCCCAGCAATAAATACACAGTGTGGGAGACTGGCCCTGTGTCTTCAATGGGTATTGATCAGGTTGAGCCCAGCCTACAGGACGTTTCCTTTTAATATCCCTTTGCATCTTAGGAATTTCCAAGCTGAGTCATTTAATCATCCATCTAGACAGGGCTTTGTGCATCTGGGGTCATCTCCAGATGGTGCAGGGACTGCTGAGTCAAGGACTGACTCTCAGGAAAAACTAGGGAGCTTTGCTGTCTCACAGTAATGGCAGCTTTTACTTTCTATCCACTTTTCCTATTCTTTGAGTTCCAGGAACCTAGGAACTCAGAACCCTTTTACCCCTTTCTCCTACGGGCCTCCAGTGACCCTCATACTGCTGTCTCTGATTCATGGGTCTCATCTTTGGTGTCTTGGTGAGGCTGGGGAGGAAGGCTACTGGGTCTCCCACTCCAGCACAGTGCTCAGGGGCGTCTCTGTGCCTGGCCCTTGCTGGTGCTCTGCACAGGCACCAGAGAAGCTCGGCTGGCCTCTCTCTGCTCCCATCCACAGCACGGGCTTTGCTGTCTCTTGGGTCCAGACTCCTCTGTGACCCAGGGAACTGAGCATAGGAGAGTTTGGTTGTTTTTCTCAAGTCCTCTCCAGAGCCCTGAAGTGCACGGAATGCATGCAATATTCCATTTTCACTCGGATCGCAATCCAGGCTGTTATCTTTCTTTGGGGAGACAAAATATTAGGATGCGGAAATGGTAAATGGGCGCGATAAACCAAACCCCCCTTTTCCAGACGCCACTGGGAGTGAAGAGTGAATGTCTCCGTCAGCCTACGGGTGTGTTTCATTAATGTTTCAACAAATTAATGACTAAATAAAAGTCAGCATGATAGCTCAGGCGCACATTTGTAATTCATATTAATGCCCCACCACTCACTGTGCCAAATGCAGTAATGTCCCTGTCTGCCCGTCTCAGCTGATGTCAGGACTTCTAGTGTAGCAGAAGCTGGGGGGCTTGGGGCAGAGGGGTCCTCACACCACCCGCCATGCCTTGGGAGGGCAGGCCTCTGAGCCCAGTGCGTCAAAACCACTGGGAGTGGAGGTGGGCTGAGGCTCTCCTGCCTGTGTGGTCACCTCAGGCATCTGGGTGTACACCTGTCTGACTTCCCACGCCAGGTCTTGCCTTGACTACCTTCTTCTTGCCTTTCAGGTCTGAGCTCAAACATCTCTTCCTTGGGAGATGTCTCTTTAATATTTTAATGTTTTATACCACCTCTTACCCTATTTTAGTTTCTTCATATCACTTCTCTTTATGTCACATTACGTTACTTAAATATTTATTTAATTTTAATTTTTTCTGCCTCCCTCCCCTGCACCTCCCATTTTTCCTTGCACGTAGGCCCCATGAATGTAGTGACATTATATGGCTGTTCATGAATGGGTCTCTAGACCCCAAAATAGAACAGAGTCTAGCACAATAAATATTTGTTGAATGAATGAATGCACACACAGGTAAGGAGTAAAGGCTCTCCAGCCCTTTACCTTGGCTGCTCCTGAGCTGGGATTGGGTGTGTTTGTGTTCAATGGTAAGCTCTGTCGGGCCAAGGATCCTGTGTGTTCACTTCACTGCCATACTCGCAGTGCCTATAATACTGCCAGTACACAGTAGGCATCTACTGCGTGGATGAATGAACACACTGGGAGTGACAGGTGCTTCACTTAAACAATGCTCACATGTATTTCAGAATCGGGTAGCAGCACGTCAATTTCATGTTTGGCAACCAGATTTTGAATTCCTTTTCCTACGAGACAGGAAGCACCTCATTGCCCTCAGACTGTCTCCAAATCCTGGCTGAGGGAAACCAGACAAGGGAAGAGAGAGGGTGGGGGCAGAGACAGGATCCTGGTGGCAGACGGCCCCTCTCCCTTCTCCTCTGTGATCTTCAGCACAAGCAGACACTAATCTCACACATGGTCCCATCTTTGATATCCCAACCAGATGTTCTATTCGATAAATGAAACTAATTTACTCTGCAAGCAGCAGGCAACAGCTGAATCAGAGACTTCCCAGTCCTCATCTCCTTCCTGGTGGGATGGGGCCAGGTGGGGGAAAATGCGCATCTTGTTACCTGTCCACTCATAAATTAGGTAAACAGGCTGCATGGCTGCATGGAGAGGCAAAATATAGACAGACCGATCAAGAGTGTGGGTTCTGGAGTCAGACAGCGCGGGTTCAAATCTTGCCTTTCCTACCTGTTACTGTGGACTTTGGATAAGTCACATTTCTGAATAAGTAAATGGTTGAATAAAACAAGATTTTTTTTGGCATATTAACTCTGTGCCAAATACACAGAGGTGCTAGGGATACCTCCATGAACAAAACAGATAACAATTCCTGTCTTGGTGGAGCTTAGATTGCCCAAGTTCTTTAGCTGTAAAAGCGAGATGACAATATATTTTATATTTTAGGTTGTGGTGAGGACTAAACCTGACAGACTCCTAGAACAGTAGCTGGTACCCAGTCAACGCTCAGTAAACGGTGCTAATTATTGTTTTACTGTACACACGATCATCACTGGATGTGTTAGGTGGGAATGGGATCACTGTCCCTGTCCTGCCTACTAAGAAGCATCCAGAGAAGGCTCAAGTGACTTCCCTATGCCACACACGAGTCACTGACAGAATGAGGACATTCTATACCTTCCTGCCCGCAGGGGTCTCGGAACTCCTGGTGGATGAAGCTTTGCTTCCAACCAGTGGGTTGCCTATGGCTTTCAAAATCAAAGACAGGAAGGGCTATAGGATGGGGTGGATTTTTTTTAGGACAATGGCCACGAGGGTGGTCTGGAGAGAAAGCCTGAAAATCAGCCGAAGAAAATGAGCTCCTCACTTGGTGAGGCCACGCAAATGGGTGGGATGCGGTAACAAACACGCATCACCATCTCTCCTTACACCAGAAAGACAGCGCTGCGGTGGCATGTGGGGCGGGAGTGGGACGTGGGGTGGGAGGGGGATGTGAGGTTGGAGTAGAAGATGCATTCGAATTAGAAGCCAATAACTGGGAAAGCTGCTAGGCACTTAATCAATAAAAATAATGCATTTGGGTTGTAGAAATATCCCCCAAGATCAATTTCCCCTGAAGAAATATTTGTTTCTTTTACCAGGTTGCCACAAGTGTGTAAGGGAACATAAAGTCTTGATAAACACCTCCTGAAAAATACGACGGTCGCGTCTCTCTTCCCTACAGCGCCCCCCGCCCCCGCAACCAACCACCCTCAGCCCCCGGCTCCAGCCCCACTTACAGTGAAGTGAGTGATTTCAGGCCCTGGAAGGCATCTGGAGCAATATCCGATATCTGATTCTTGCTGATGTCTCTGAAAACATTAATGGTAAAGTCTGAGAACGTGGCTCAAAGGTGCGATAACGGTCACTCCTAAGTGTGAATCAAGCATTTCAGGCATTCAAAATGGTAAGGATTAATTAATCAATCAAGCAAATCATTTATTCACAGTGCAAGAGAAGGAGCTTAAAGACCCTTCAGTTCAACTATCTCATGACAAAGTGCACCACGTTTACATCACTCTTCTTGGTTTTCAAAGAATACTCACCCGCAGCATCTTGACCAGGACACAAGGCTGTGAACACGTGAGCCATCATTTTGTAGGTGGAAAATAGAACCCAGTCAAATTAGGGCCTTATGTCTCATTACCAAGCAATGAATGGCACAGATGAAACAGGAACCGGCTTCACCCAACCAACCACAGGCCAGGGTTCCAGTAGGCATCTTCTTGCCTCATGCCTCAGCAGCTGCTCATTTTTCTCCCAGAAAGCCCTGAGTCATTTCACCTCCCCAGTGACTTTTCCTCCCTGACCTGAAAGGAGGTTTTGAGCAGTGACTTAAGTTTCTGTCTGGTCCAGTGCAAGCTCTAGGCTGTGTGATGTAAGCACATCCTGGGATTCTCAGGGGACGCCTTGGAGATGTGGGCTTGTCACTGGCTGGCAGTGTTCCTCACCCGGGAGCAAGCCCAGGGCATGAGAATGTCCCAGGCTTTGGATAATGTGAGCAAGAGGGATGCTGTGGGCCAGGAGAATTCTATTAATGCTGGGCCTGGGGCCTGGGGCAGCTAACCTGGCTTTGCAGGTGCAGAGGAATCTCCTTGACCCTGGCTCCTTCCCAGAGGCCCTGAGGTTGGTCAACTGCTGGCATCCCAGTGACTTCTGAGAACCCAGACACCAGTTCTTGCTAATGGCCCTTCACTGAGGGGAAATTCTTTCTCTTAGAGTCATTAGCTCAGGGATGGCCTCTGGGCTCCTGTCACTGGAAGGAGAGATGCTCCAATTTCCTGTGACATCAAACCTCTCCAGTTCTTTTTCTTTAACAAAATAAATCAATGGGTCTTTGCTTTTGTGCAGAAGTGGGAGAGCTGGGGTCTTGGAAGGTCAAAAAGGAGGTGAGGAGAGAATATGGAGAAAAAAAGCACAACAGAGCAGATTCTTAAGCAACTGACTCCAGCAAGGCCAGCCACTCCAGCCTCCCAACCTCTTAAGCACATGCAGTGGGAATCTTCCTGAGCCTGTTTCCTTCCTTCTTCTAATAGACTTCAAAAGAACCACACCACAACCTTTGCCGAGGCCTCTGCTTCCTCCCCTCCCTGCCTCCAAAGCTTGTACTTTGAACGATATTTCACAGGTTAAGGCTTCTTCAGTACAGCTGTCTAGTTTATCCCTTTAGCTGGCAAAATCACCTCCAACAAATCCGCAGATTGCGCTCACAAACTCGTCAGCTTACATCGGGCTTTTCTTCCGAGCTCCGATTTTGTTTAAGGGTCTTAACAAGCAAATACTGTGGATTATCCTAATCTTACTTGCCCTCAGCGTGGCTGCCTATGCAAAGCATTCCAGGCAAGCACGAAGGATCTGTTCAGACTGGACTAGTGGG
The DNA here is from genome assembly GCF_009764315.1 of Trachypithecus francoisi. Lineage (NCBI taxonomy): Eukaryota > Metazoa > Chordata > Mammalia > Primates > Cercopithecidae > Trachypithecus > Trachypithecus francoisi. Next base: position 122,674,632 of record NW_022681465.1, on the reverse strand, counting down.
AGGGCCTGTGTTGTCTTTTTTCCCCCCGATTATGAATTGTCCCTTCAAGGTGCTGAGACCTCTAGTTGCAAGAGGAAGCTCTGTGGCCATCAGGGAAACCCTCTGCTTTAGCTTTGGGAGGGCAAACTGGTTTTCAGTCCATGACTAGACTTCTGGACCCATCTCTCCCTACAGTATGAGGTGAGATGCCTCACGGTTTGGAGGTGATGGACAGTGGGAATCGGAGAAATGACAGATAGTTTAGCTGGGAATTGACCTTGGTCATTTTGTCTTTTTTATTTTTATAAAAACTGTATATTTAGGCTGGTCCAAAGGTAGTGAGTTCTCCTAATGGATTGTTCACAGTCAGTTACAGATCAAACTCCTTGTTCTACTCTTTCCTCCTTTTTCACTACTGTACTCAACTAGTCTTTTAAAAATGTATACAAATTTGGGGTGCAACACAATGTTTTGATATATGCTTTCATTGTGGAATAGCTAAATCAAGATACTTAGCATAGGCATTACCTCACATGCTTATCATTTATTTGTGGTGAGAACACTTAAAATCTATTCTCTGACCTGTTTTCAAGTATAAGATACACTGTTGTTAACTGCATTCACCATGTTGTATAATACAATGGATCTCTTGAACTTACTCCTGTCTACCTGAAATTTTGCATCCTTTGGCGCGTCTCCGTCATCTTCATCTCCACCCCACCCCTGCCCCACCAGCCTCTGAACATCACCATTCTACTTTCTGCTTCTAAGAGTTCAGCTCTGTTTAGATTCCATGTATAAGTGAGAACATTTAGCACACTTTGTCTCAATTCTTAATTCTGCAAGAAGGAAACAGCAGCCCTGAGAGGTGAAGTACCTGAGCCCTAAGTGACTGGACACAGCCATTTGGGCACAGAGCAAGCATCTCAAGTCTCCTATCAGCTCAAGGACCCCTCTGCTCTTTTGTTGTGATGGATGCACAACACGGGGCACTGAGGTGGAAGGCAGCTGGGAGATGGTTCCAGTTGCCCACTGACCTCCATGCTTGACCCTGTCCCTAGCCACAGCAGCTGCTCCTAGAACTGATTCTGGGCACTGGGATGACTCTTCACCAGTGCTTCTCAAACCTCATGAGGGTGTAGATTAAAAATGCACTGCAGAAAGTCTGATTTGTAGGCTGGGAGGTTGGGGTGAGGAATCTGTATATGTAACACATCTCCAGGTGATTCCCATGTAGGTGGTCCCTAGGTCATATACTTCAGGCCACGATGTTTTAGAAAATGGTCTCAGACCCACCTTGGTCCTCTGGGGCTTATAAACTGGATGACCAAGAAGGGGTAGCTTTTCCAGACTGTTTGGAATAGAGGTGGCAAATTCAAGTGCCTACAAATGTCATGCAGGGAATGTAAGTGTGAGACACTAGGAAGTCCTGGAGCTTGTGGAACAAGTTGCTCTAAGAGCATGTAAAAGAAAAGAACTCCCAGCACCCCATTCTGGCACAATAATAGAGATCCCAGGTGTCAGGCCTACCAGTTAGTTAACCAAACTTGCAAGACCAAGGGGCTGCCTCTAGTGCTTTTTACTGCTTCTCTGTGTCTTCTCTGCTTTGATATAGGTTGAGTATCCCTAATCCCAAAATCCAAAGTCTGAAATGCTCCAAAATCTGAAATTTGCTGAGCACGGACATGATGTCACAAGTGGAAAATTCCACACCTGACCTCATGTGACTGATGGGTTGCAGTCAAAACTTCGTGTCATGCACCAAATTATTAAAAACTTCATATAAATTACCTTCAGCCTATGTGTGTAAGCTGTATATGAAACATAAATAAGTTTCATATTTAGACTTGGATCCCATTCTCAAGATATCTCATTACACACGAAAATATTCCAAACTCTGAAAAATTCAGAACTCTGAAAGGCTTTTGGCCCCAAGCATTTTGGATAAGGAATACTCAACCTTTTAGTTTGTACTAGGAATGCTTTTTATACTAAGGTGACCACTAGGAATAGGCAGAGACAAAGCCATTCATTCAGGGAGAATTCTTTTCTTTTCTCCCTCCTCCCCTTTCTTCTTTTCTTTTCTTTTCTTTTTTCTTTTTTGGTAAGAGATAAGAGCAGGATGTGGTTCAGCCACAGTTGAGTGGGGAACTTCCTTCTGTTAGTTATTAGGGATAAACTGGTCATGTATATTTAGGAAAACTTAGGGTTTTGAAATCCATTCTCATCAGGGACCCTACCTCTCCCAAGCCACTGACTGCACTTCAGTCTAGGTTTCTGAAGTTCCATTAGTCGAAAATTTTTAAGTGTGCTCTCTTCTCTATTGCCATCCTCTTGGGGAAAAAAAGGGCATCATAATAAACATCAGTAGCATCATAAGTGATCAAAAATTAAATTCACTTTCCAGGTCGTGACTGAGAAGGTCTTATGAATTCTGAATGCACAGATCATGGCAAGTCCAATAGGATGGAGAAGGAGCAGTAAAACATAGTCAAGCTTTAAATTACCTGGACTTCACAAAAAATTAGAGCAGTAACTTAAATCATGCAAGAGATATAGGTTGGGGCAGTGACTGAACTTGTCATTTTTCACTGAAATTACTATCTGGCTGCATAATCAAGCTGAGCTTTAAAAATGAATTGGGGGGGGGTGCATGGAGAGCGGGCTGGGGAAGCAGGGACACCAGGAGATTAATGGCCCAAGGTTTTAAATATTAAGGCCTATATTTATACAGCTCCTCCAGCAGGAATGCTGCCAAGGGGAGGGAAGAAGTACGTGCTTTAAGCTGCCTCATTATATTGGTTTCCACTTCTGGAATTGCACCAGGAGAAAAGCTTGTTTGGTTTGGATTTCCAGGGAGATGGGAAGTTGGCTTCCCGAGATCTGAGGGTAAAGCCTACCAATGCCACTGTTTCGCAGGGATATTTATTTTTAACATAAAAGGAATCAGCAGACACTTAACCTCTTTAATGTGGGCCCTCCCACTCAAGGGAAAGCAATGAATCAGCCTCGTGTGGAAGGAAGAAGCAGGACCGAGTCCATGCATATTTCTACCTGACTCTCTCCTTCCTCTGTAGGAGGGTGAGGTGCAGGGAGGGGGGCGGTGTGCAAAAAGAGTAAGTGGAATGAAAAACTGAAAACAGCAACTTGGTTACTGGGCTCTACTAAATGATTTCCTAGCCTGAAAAAGGGAAGGAGTATCTGTCCAGAATTTTAATACCTGAGATGGCAATGGTTGGGCTGTTTCTGAATCCTACTGGCTTCCCTGCAGAGCCCCCAGCTCTGAGTGACTCACAGAGCAGTGCTCAAGGTCGTCATGGGATGGGGAAGAATGATGACTTTGTCACATGGTGGGGATGAGGGCGGTGATGCAATGGTGCCGTCCAAGCTGCCGTGGTGAGGAAGGAACAGCAGGGTTGGTGTCACCGGGCATTGATGTGATGCAGTGGTGGAGTGATGTGACTTACAGAGCTAACGGGGATGTAGGGGGTGCTCACATGTTGACCATACCCTCCAAGGCTTCTCATTTCATGCAGGAAGAACAGAAAGTCTGTACCATGGTCTAAGGATGCATGTGATCTAGTATCAACCTTTCCAACACAAGCCCCATCCTCCCCCTCACTCGTTCCACTCCTTCTTTCTATTCCACAAACCATCGACACATGCTCCCTAAAGCCTTTTACTTGCTTTTCCTGCTGCTTGGGACAGTCTTTCCTGAGAGCTCAGGGCTCACTCCCTTCCTTCTTTTAGGCCACCTGCACGTAGAGACCTTCATGGGCACACCTACCTAAAAGACCCTCCCACCATCACTGATATTCTGATTTCTGATATTTGTTTCTGTATTTTCTGTGTTCTCCCACTTGAATGCAAGCTCCATGAAAGCAGACTTAGTTTCTGTTCACTGCTCTATCCATAGATCCTTGCTTGCAGCAGACATTCACTCAGTATTTGTTACATGAATGTATGCATGGCTGTAGGGATGCTGGTGACGGTGGTGTAGACAGCTGTGGGGCCACCATCACGTCTCTGCCGAAACTCCTATTTTAGGTCCACATCACTGGAGCCAAGGGACAATAAAAACAGTCATATGGATTTTCCAGGCTAATTCATCTCTACCTCCCACACAGATAATTTTACTTTGCTTTAGTTGGAGAGGCTCTTAGCACTACATGTCCAAGCCCATACACCTCACAATCTTCAGAGAATGCTTCCACATCTTACCTCCCAAGCTTAGGACAGTGTTCCAGCTCTGAAACAGAACTGCCCAGGAGGAATGGACATGGTCCGTCACCTGGACAGACTGCCCACTACACGTCGCAAACAACCCCGGAAATTGAAAACATTTGGGCTCATTTCTCCACAGGGGAAACTCACATTCGCTTCAGTTTCTTGTACTGGGTGAAGGCTCCTGCAGGGATGGATTTGATGGAGTTCTGTTCTAGGCGTCTGGGAAACAGAGCAGAGAAGAGTCAATTAACCATCCACCTGTCAACAAGTGGTCACTGAGGCCTACTGTGTTCTCTGGCCTTAAGGACAGGGAGGTCTCTCTTATCACAGGTGCACGTTCTGGTTGTGGAGACCAGACAAAACACTGCAGCGGCCAGAGAACTCAGGTCCTAGTATATGGAGCACCTGTCCTAGGGTCTAACTCTCTTTGGAGAAAGCTGGAAAGGATGACCTTTCCTTGAGGATTTTTGGTTCTTGCTTATGATAAACTGCCTTTGGCGGCAGCTGTTTTCTTCAGAGAAAGCTGTACAAGTAACGGAGCAGAATGCGGAATACGTCAAAGGGATAAACAGGAGGAAGAGTAAAAAGAGATGGACCATGGGCCAGCAATGCTTATCTGTCATGGAACCATGTCACCACTCAGTTAAACACTCAGCCACACTGCTAATGTGGCAGAAATGTCAATGGTTGACTTCATTTCTGGGCTTTTCCATGGGCTGTTTAAATACAGTGCAGGAACAGCCTTAACATCTTTAGGCTCCCAGCCTGACATTCATCAAACTGGCTCCCTGACATCCTGCAAGGCCCAGGGGCCCAGACTGAACCACTCCCTTGGGCTGCTGCTGGAATCTGTGGCTTTAACCTCTTATGAAGTTTCCTGAAATGCTTCCTCTCCTATTACTTTGAAAGGAACAAGAGACGCTGCAGGCCCAGGGCCCAGAACTTCCTTGGAAGAGAAGGGGCCGTGGGGAATGAGTAAGCATTTCCATTCTTTATTCTTTCATCTCTCAAATGACTTCCTGTCACCAAGAACAGGTGTGGTGGGAAACAGGCATGTGGAGGAGGCGGGGTGCTTTATTAGGGGTGATGAATGGCACCCCAGCCCAGGCTCAGGATCTCATCCTCATCCATCTCCCTTCTCTCCAAGGTGCAGATCTTTTCATCACCTCCTCATTTGGCCTTGATGCTCCCCAAACCCTCAACTGGGAAGACACATAAAAACGTGTGGCAGGGGATGTAGCGGGAACAAAAGGGATAGATGGGAAGAACGGGCTCCCTTGAAGCCTACAGCTAGTGGATGCACATTTCTGGCTGGGATGAACCCATTCATCTTGAAGAGTAATCCCCACTGCAGAGTGGGGGAGACAGTCGTATTAATTTGTGCCTCTGCGATCTCATCTTCATTGGGGGAACAGAGTATTTGTTACTGGAACCGCTAATGGAGCAGTTTGCCAGCAATTTTCCCATTTCAAACAACATCTCAGCTGCTAATGTGGAATGGTTTGTCAGGCCAACCCATAACACAGACAAATCACTCTCCAGGCAAAAGGAAGGGGGAAAGCGGGGAGAAAGGGGAAAGGCGGGTGAGAGGAGAGAGGGAGTATCAGGACATATCATTCTTGGCTGCTGGATGAATAGAGTCTACAAATGAGACTGCCACGGTCTATTAACAATGCCTTTGTACCCTGCTGGAGGGGGGCGGGGAGTGCACTTTACCGGGAGCACAGTCACAGACCTGGTTGGCCAGCTCACAGAGAGCCACAAAAGCTTGCCACAGGGTCTCAGAGACTGTGGGCTACTGGATACAGCCACCCACAGAGACAGCAGACTCGAGACAGCCTGCCTTGCCTGAGAAGTTCCAAGGACATGCTCATTTTCCAGCTGAGCATAGAGTTCAGTAGAGATTTCTTAGCCAAGGCAGCAGCTCCATGGATCTCTGGGGCTGCCAGTCAGGTGGTGCGTGCTCTCCAGGAATCCCGTCATTCACCTGCCACTGTGGCAAGGGATTTCAGCTGGATGATGCCTCCAGGGAAAGCCACTGTCTGTAACAATGGCAACCCCCTCAGTTTTTGCAAGAGGAGCCACTGCTCCCAGCTGCAGGCCAATGAGCCTATGCAAGTCAGGCCAGCACTGGGTGTGAGGTCTGCGGGCTCTCTATGCAGTTCCTAATCAATTACCCTCCATCTTAATGATGGGTGCAAGAATTGAGGGAGAGATAAATCAATGCCATGATGTGAAGCTGGCCCCAAGGAGTTGGAGAATCTGGTGATAGAGGCCAGCCCAAGACGGTGCATCACAGAACCAAATTTTATTGCTACCATAATAAACATCAAGAGCCATCATTTATGAGGTCTAGTTGACTATGTCTATTATCCCTTTTAATCCTTCCACTTGTGAGGTAAACCATATCGGCCCCATTTTGCAGATGAGGAAAAGAAAACCTAGAGAAATCAAATAGCTTGTCCAAAGTGACAGGGCCAGGAACTGGCAGAACTGATATCTCTGTTTCTATCCATTGGATACACTGCCTCTGTATATTTGTGAAAATGGAGGAACTGAAGGGGACTTTCTTAAAGTCACAGAACAGTTTCAGGGATTAGGGCCCCAGGGCTTATACACTGAGACATCATGTGGCCTCTGTGGAAGTAGGTACTCAGGGAAAAGCTGCAGGAACCCAGAGAAGATGAAATATAGATGTGAATATACATAAGACATGCAAATGAAGTGCAAAGGTGTGGCTTCCGAACAAAGAAAAAAGAATTCCAGGCTTAGCCTGTTAAGCCTGGCAGAGATCTTGCTCTGCATCCTGCACACTTGCTCACTCTGCCTTTTGGTTTTCTTTTCTTCTCCTTCTCCTTCTTCTTCTTCTTCTTTTTTTTTTTTTTCTAAGAGACAGAGTCTTGCTCTGTCGCCTAGGCTAGAGTGCAGTGGTGTGATCATGACCCACTGCAGCCTTGAATGCCTGGACTTAAGTGATCTTCCCACCTCAGCTTCCTGAGTAGATAGGACCACAGGCCCGTACTACCATGCCTGGCTAATTTTTAACTTTGATTTTTATAGAGACAGGGTCTCACTATGTTGGCCAGGCTTATCTCAAACTGCTGGCTTCAAGCAATCCTCCTGCCTCAGCATCCTAAAGTGCTGAGATTATAGGTGTGAGCCACCATGCCTGGTCTGGGTTTCATTCTTGTCTGCAGTCACTCAGCTTCTCAGGCTGTTTTGGGCACTGGCTGAACACCTAGCCCCTCCTGGAGTGCCAAGGCCATTGCATGATGAGGGTCAACCCTGCCCAAGGAGGCAGCAGGGATTTGTCTGTGGTGGGAGCATGGTTGTGAACACTTTGTGTACTTTCAGTGTAAAGGAAAGGAAAGGGGAGGGATAACCATCACCACCACCACCACCACCACCACCACCACCACCACCACCAAGAGCTATGATGGATCAGGTGCTCAGATGTTAGACACCAGGCTGAGAGTTTCACATGGTTTGTCTAACTTAATAGTTACATTCTATGAGGCAGGGCTTACTGGTTATTACCGCCTCCACATTAAACATGAGAAAATTGAGGCCCAGAGAGATTAAGTCACTTGCCCAAATTCACAAAGTCAGGGAGAGGCAGAGCTGGGACTCAAAGCCAACTTCATCTGATTTCAAAGCCCAAGCTCTCAATCACCAGTCTTTGCTGAATACCATTTGGAGCTGAAGGACCTTCATTTTCTTAGTCCTTTCCAGCTCGTCCACAGGGAAAATGGCCCCTTTGTCATGGGAGCAAGGTTGGAAAGTGTGCACACATGTGTGCGTGTTCACATGCAGTCTCTGTGCAGCAGGTATGCCTGGAAGGCTTTGCACTTAGCCTAGTCCTGCAACCTAGAACAAGGATGCAAAGGTCCAGACTCCTAATGTGAAAAGCTCAATGGAAAGGACAAAAAGAAGCATTCGCATCAGCAAAAACTGTCACATTTAGGGATGGTCTGAAGCCAACAGCTGATTTAGGTCTCTCTTAACTGGCACATGTGTCTTTCTTTGTCTGGTAAACATTCTTCAGGCTGCAAACTGATTTAATAGAACTAGCATAAAAACAAACATACAAATCAAACATCTGAGTGTCCTCCCGCACCAGCAAAAACAATGGGAACATCTGATGGGGATTTCAGCCATTTGTGCTCTGTATTGATTTGCCCTAGTTCCTCAGATGCTTCCTTAATGATCTGCCATTTGCAAACATGTGACTAAACACAATATATTTCTAGCAATACGGAAGTCAACATTATGTCAGGGAGACTGGCAGGGGCACGGCCGGCGCAGGGGCATGTCTGCAAGTCACCTGGTTAAAAGGTCCTGGAATACGTGGAAACATTGGTGGTGGTGGTGGTGTTGATAATATGATGAACATCTACCATTTATTGAGGGCTTTTGATATGTCAGACACTGTCTTCCTCATACACTGGCTCAAATTATTTTTTTCCAACAGTACTATGAACCAAGTAGTATTATTAATATACCCATTTTACAGATGAGGAAATAATGGTACAAAGAGGTTAATTTTCCTAAGGTCAGATAGCTAGTGAATGGTGGAGCCTGAGTTTGAATCCAGGTTGGTCTGTTGAAGTGCCTGTGTCCTTGACCCTTAGGTTATCCTGCTTCCCACCTAGAAGACACTTTTGTGGTTTCTTAACTCTTTCCCATCTCTCTCAGCCTTCCTTGACTTGGGAACTCTTGTTAGGATGTCCAGATCATGCTGAAGGAAGGAGCCCCTTGTTTATTCTTCCTCTAAGTCATCCTGGGCTAGTTGGATGGACCAGACAACTCAGACCCCAGAGGTTCAGTTCCTAATGCTTCCCTATGTTGGAAGAAGGCTGAAAAGGAAGGTTCCTTTTAAGGTTATGCTCTGGGCCCACCTTCTGGGGAAGTCCCTTTCTGGCCTCTCTCTTTCTTTACCATTGGTCCTCATGGTTCTTCAGAAAGGTAGACTGTTGGCTGGGCACAGTGGCTCATGCCTGTAATCCCAGCACTTTGGGAGGCTGAGGCGGTTGGATCACTTGAGGTGAGGAGTTTGAAACCAGCCTGGCCAACATGGTGAAACCCCATCTCTACTAAAAATACAAAAAATTAGCTAGGCATGGTGGTGGGTGTCTGTAATCCCAGCTACTTGGGAGGCTGAGGCAGGAGAATCGCTTGAACGTGGGAGGCGGAGGCTGTAGTGAGCCAAGATCACACCATTGCACACTCTAGCCTGGGCAACGAGAGCAAAATTCTGTCTCAAAAAAAAAAAAAAAAAAAGAAGAAACAAAGAAAGGTAGAGTGTCTTAGACTCTCTCATCCAGTTTATATGTTTGATCCATAGAGAAGATGAGGAATGGAGGCATATCTGAGAAAAGCCATTCCCAACCTGTGCTGTGTGTAGACACCTGGAATTGCCTGCAGAAAGCAGAGGTACAGACACAGCACAGAGTGAGATTTGCTTTTCTTATTCTGTGCATGTGCTCAGGTGCCACAGAGGAAATTATTTTTTTGTCTTAGAAAAAAATGGATGAAGAATTGCATGGGAACTTGAGACTAAATCATTCTATGATGACACATACATATACATGTGCAGAGGTTTTTGCTTTTCACATTTTTTTAGTAGCTTCGAAACAGTGCAGTGTGCTCACTTTCTCCATGTTATGTTATTTAATCTTCATGGGAGATTTCTAGGTAGGTATGATGACCCCCTTTATGCAAAGCAGGGAACTGAATGAGGCATGAAGATGTTAAGGAATGTGCTTAAAGTAAGAGGCAGAACAGGGATTCAAACCTTCCGATATGGATCCCAAGGCTCTGTTCCTAGCCACTCTGTCTCATCAACTTCTCCTTCATACCACCTGCTCCCATGCCACCCTATCACCCCTCCTTCCATGTGGCAGTCCCACACATGGAAACCTGGTGCTCTCAAAAAATCCAAGAGTCACTGATGTCTATGATTTCTAGAACATTGCGGCTCTTTGGTTCTGTTTGCTGGTTTGTTTTGTTGTGTTTTTAATTCTGTGTGTCTTTCAAAACCCCTGGGGGCTGGTAAGAATGGAATATTTGCTATTGTTAAGTGGCTGCCTCCCTGTCTCAGAGAGACAATGTGGTTAAGGTGGGGCGGGGTGAAAACTGGGGCTATTTCCCCCACCAGATGCTCTCACTTATGACTGGACATGGAAATCTGTCCATGGCCTTTCTTCATGGAAGACATTTAGCTTCCATAGCGGAAGATATGAGACACGGGATACCACCATGGGGAGATACAGAGCAAAAGTGGAAGAAGATGGGACTCTAAGGACAGATGGTCCCTCCAGAGCTTCTGAAGACTCATAAGGGCGTCTGAAGACCACAGAGCAGAGGAACATGTGGGTCTCTGGGGCTTCCCATAATCTAACCCTGCTGGAAGCCAGAGCTGGTTCAGAGAACCGACAGGGTGCAGTGAGAACGGTGCCATTGGTGGGAGCTCAGCTTCGAAGAAAATCTGCAGTGAATCATCATTTCACTGTGGGTTCTCTGGAAGAAAGCTATTTTTAGAGGAATTGGCTCTGGTATTCGGGGACACCAGCACACACTCCTCTGAACTGCTTTGGCTTGGGAAACATCGGAGAGAGTCTGCAAGACTGCTTTGCATGAGAGAAAGGCAACTCCCTCCCCTTCCCCTAAAGTTGGGGAGTGCAAAGCCCCTCCCAAGGTTAAGGCAATTTAAGAGAATTAATAGTAGCTAAGGATTGAGAAGAGGGAGTGGAGAGCTTAACACGGTACCAAACATTCCTAAGGAGGAAGTACAAATCTGGATTATATGGGTGGCCATGGACAAGGGGTGGAATTCTCAATAAGAAAAAGAAAAAAAAAGCCACATTTGGATGTCTTTGGAATGATAAATCAGATACCTCCTATTCATCCTGGGGTGCATCCTGCTGTTTCAACTCTCTGCTCCCTTTTTTCTCATCTTCCCACCCATCTGCTGACCTGTCACATGGCAAAAGACTTTTAGGCCATCACACAGGTCCCCAGATACATGGAAGAAGCAGGATCCCCGCTTCAACCCACTCTCAAGTTCTCTCTTACATGTCACCTCTCGAACTTCCCTAACCAACCATAGAGACTTGTCGCCTCTGCTTTAATTTTTCAGTTTCATTTTATCACAGAGGAGGAGGAGGCAAGCACAGCAAGAAAAGTCCTGGGCAATCCATCTGGTAGACCGTGGATGCCTGATACACAGGGGCAGTCTTATTTACATATATGAATACATTTGCATGAAGATGAGCTACTCCCAGGTTCAAGTCATAATGCAAGTGGCAAGTCTAGTTCCAGAACCTATTCTCTCAACCATAACCCTTCAAAGAACTGACCCATGTTTATGGAGGAATCTTTAGTGTAGGTAGCTCCAGCTCCTAGGATGTGGTTTCTAACTATTGTCACCATCCTAATAAAGGTCGTGGTGATAGTTGTAGTATTTGCCAGTGTGAACTAACAACAAGCATTGCTAATATAGTATATCCTATGGACCAGACACAATGCTAAGCATTTTTTTTTTTTTTTTTTTTTGAGACGGAGTCTTGCTCTGTCGCCCGGGCTGGAGTGCAGTGGCCGGATCTCAGCTCACTGCAAGCTCCGCCTCCCGGGTTCACGCCATTCTCCTGCCTCAGCCTCCGGAGTAGCTGGGACTACAGGCGCCCGCCACCTCGCCTGGCTAGTTTTTTGTATTTTTAGTAGAGATGGGGTTTCACCGTATTAGCCAGGATGGTCTCGATCTCCTGACCTCGTGATCCACCCGTCTCGGCCTCCCAAAGTGCTGGGATTACAGGCTTGAGCCACCGCGCCCGGCCAATGCTAAGCATTTTTCTATATTCATTCACCTAACTTTCTTAAGAACCAGTAAGGAGGTGCCATTAGCCTCTGTGTTTTGCAACTGAGGAAACTAAGGCTCAGAAAAGTTATCTGTCCATGGCTACAAGGCAGAGTCAAAGCTGGAATGTATGTCTGCTGGGATCCACAGTCTATACTCTTAACCTCTTGGTTGTTTGTCTCTGTTTATTTCTGGAAACACTCTAGCTAGGATGGTCATTCTCAGACTTTTGGATTTCAAAGACTAGGTGGTGACCTTTTATTTTGCCAGTTATGGCAATCTGTGGTGTGTGTACTATGCAATACACATCAATTATAATTATACAATAATTACACATATATAACACACACAGACTACTCTGTCTTCAGTGGCTATCATTTTATAAAATAAAAGACATTTTTAAAAACAATGATAACAGAATAAGGAAGTCCAAAAACTTAAAGGATGCTCCTTTAAACTGAATATTTTTGCTCAATAGAAAAATATCACATTGTTCTTGTTTTTCTCACTTTACCTGATATCAGGGAAAAACTCAATCATAATAGACAGGCTTTTGGCAATTACTGTTCTGGCTTGTCAAATTGCTTTTAAACTTCAACACATCCAGGTGTGAGTTCAACCTTCCAGGTATGGTCTGGCCTGGACAAAGCCCACCTCTGATGTGGTTATCTGCAATTTCTCTCTCCTGGAGAGCTGAGCTGTGTATCCATGAGGTCCAAGCTGAGAGTATAGAGATGTGAAGTGGAAGCGGGGTGGCAGGCCCAGAGCCCCTCAGTCAGGGCTGGGGTGGGTTCACTGGCTACAGCCTGGCTACCTGGACTGGACTCTTTCATCAGACTGCAGTTTTGGAACCTAGCCAAGGGACAGTCTGTGGCTGCCAAAGAGAAAACATAAAACCTGGCAGATGGAAGGAGAAAAGAATAAGATGGGGCAGGGAAGGAAAGGAACAATACATAGGAATCTGCAATGAGATGAGGGCTGGCGAGAATTCTGTCTTGAACATCCATTGTGGGAGGGCGAGAGGCCCATTGTGGTGTGGATGGTGAGGGAAGGGAAGTGAAGGTTAACTGGGTGGAGAAAGAGATGGGCGGAGGGGGGAAGAGAAGAGGGAAGACCGTGGGTAGAGCAAGGGGGAGAAGGGGAGAAATGCATCAAGGGAGGGAGAAAATGATGAAGAGGAGGCAGGGCACGGTGGCTCATGCCTGTAATCCCAGCACTTTAGGGGGCCGAGGTGGGTGGATCGCCTGAGGTCAGGAGTTCAAGACCAGCCTGGCCAACATGGTAAAACACCATCTCTACTAAAAGTACAAAAAAAATTAGCTGGGTGTGGTGGCAGGCACCTATAATCCCAGCTACTTCGGGAGGCTGAGGCAGGAGAATTGCTTGAACCCAGGAGGTGGAGGTTGCAGTCAGCCAAGATTGTGCCATTGTACTCCAGCCTGGGTGAGAAGAGCGAAACTCTGTCTCAAAAAAAAAAAAAGAAAAAAAGAAAGAAAGAAAGAAAGAAGAAAGAAAGAAAGAAGAAAGAAAGAAAGAAAGAAAGAAAGAAAGAAAGAAAGGGAAACAGTGCAAAAAGGAAAGAGGGCAAGGATAGGAAAGAGGAGGAATGATGGAAGGAGGGAGATATTTAAAGTAAATTAGATAGTATGTTGGAAGGCCGTAGGAGGAGCAGGAGAGGTAGGTGAGGACTAAGTAGATTCTGTAGAGGGAGAGCTCTCTAAAGCTAGAGCACTGGACCACAGGGACTGAAGGAGAGGTGCATTAAAACCCTAAGGGAATGAATTGTCAGTGTTTGTGGAAAGGAAGGCGGAGGGCCGCAGAAGGCGGGGATGGCAGGAAGAAAGGACTCTTTACTGACCAGCTCCTGCCTGCCAGATGGTATGGAGGCACGGGTTGTGTCTGCTAGGGCTGGAAAATGGGACTGTAAAGGAATCAAAGAAAAGCTGGCAAAGTAGGTGAAGAAAGAAGAAGTGAAGACCCCACTCCACTGGTAAGTCATGTGCTTCTTCCCATTTCAATCAAGGTAAAGCCAAAGTCTTTAACACATCCCAGGATGTGGCCCCTCCTTACCTCTCTGATCTCATCCTGTTACCATCCCTTTTGTCTACTCTACTCCAGCCACACCGGCTTTCTGGAGCATCCGGCCCATTCCAGCCTCAGGGCCTTTGCACATGCGATTCCCTCAACCTATAATACTCTTCCTCCAGATAGCCATTTGGTTCTCTCGCTTACTTCCTGTCCTTTTCTTGTTTTATTTTTCTCCATAGAATCTACCTTCCGACATGTTATCTAACTTACTTTACTTTGCTGCTCGTTTATCCCCTCCACCACTAGAAAGCAAGTGTTATACAGGCAGAAATGTGTCTGTTTTGTTTGTTCCTGTCTTTCCAAGCACAGAACAATGACAGGAAAACAGTGGGCTCACAACAGATGTTTACTGAATGAATACAAGAATGAATGAAAGAGTCAATGGCCCTCAATTGGAATGCATTAGGAACAGAAGGGCACACACAGTGAAGGGGAAGAGGAAGGGGAAGAGGAGGAGGAAAGAAGAAAGGGGGGAGATTACGACAAAGCAGAAAGGCAAGGGGAATATGTATCTTTTATTTGGGGAGATTTTACCCAATGATGTTCTCAGTAGAAGGGTTCCATATAACGATCTTTTTAATCAAGCCAACTAAAGGTGAAGGCAGAAAAATGAAAACAACAGTTGCTATTTAAAGAGTAACCTTGAGGTCAATGTTGACTGGCCCTCTACTCATTTTAGAATGAGATACTGGCCATTTTCTAATGTATGAGGGGAGAGTAGACTAGACCGAACTATGTGGACAAATACATTTTACTGGAATTTTTGACATTCATGTATACACAGAGACATATACAATCTTGTGTCGTTACCTAAAAAAGATCTAATCGAGAGGACAAAAATCACATCTGAGGTAATTAGGAGCTCAGTCCTCCTCTCAGAAAATGGTAGCTAAGAAATGAGTGAATCATTTATTTATGTCCTACTACGTCCACCACTATTTTACAGAGTACCTGCCCATGTGCAGAGGACTGTATGAAGTGCTC
The DNA here is from genome assembly GCF_009764315.1 of Trachypithecus francoisi. Classification (NCBI taxonomy): domain Eukaryota; kingdom Metazoa; phylum Chordata; class Mammalia; order Primates; family Cercopithecidae; genus Trachypithecus; species Trachypithecus francoisi. The sequence goes on along the minus strand of NW_022681465.1, from coordinate 122,659,499 downwards.
CACAGGTAGTATTTCATTTAGTTTTCACAATGACCCATTGAGGTGTCATACCATAAGTATCACATTAATATAGGTGAGAAAACTAAAGATGAAAGAGACATTATTTTACCTGATGTCACACAGCTAGTAAACGGTATGGCCAGGATATGAATACAGTGTGACTCTAAGGCGAGGATTGGCAAACTCATTGGGACGGGCCAGAGAGAACATACTTTAGGCCTTGTGGGCCATGCAGTCTTCTGTGACAGCTGCTCAATACTGCCATACGAGACCAGCCGTAGGCAGGACACACATAAATGGATGTGGAGGTATTCAAAAACATTTTATTTACAAAAGTAAGTGGTGGGAATCCTTGGCCCCAGGCTACAGCTTGCTGATTCTGATCTTGAGTCTATGCTCTTGACCACTGAGCTATCATAGCTGGGAAAGTGTGGAAGGACAGCAAAGAGATTCTTGAGTGTTTTTAATGGTTAGCTCCCACAGCCCCACATGCTGATGGCCTAGTGGGTGATCGGCTGGGACAGGGAGCTGAACTCGCCAGGGACAGTTGTGGGGGGTGTCAGACAGGTGCACTTACATTTCGACGATGCCCTCCGGCAAGTTGGCAGGAATCTCTGTCAAGCCCTTTCCTCGACAGTCCACGATGTTATTGCTGCATGTGCAGGGCGAAGGGCAGGAGATGGAGTTGGCATTGCAGGATGGGGGCTCCGAGTGGGGGGCTGTGGAGCCAAGGCACAGCAGTCAACTTATGTCAGTGTCAGGAGCTGCCTGGGCTTCTGTGTGCTTAACCAGCATCCTAAGGGCACAGCATGACCTGACAGCCATCTGAAAAATGATCACCAGCTGACATCTCCTGTCACCTGGGAGACACAGGTGCCACAGGCTAAATATTCAGCAAAGAGGAGAGCGTCTGACCTTGACCTCATAGTCTGAGTTGCTCCACCTGCTCTGTTACCCTGTCATCTCCATCTTTCAGAGGAAGAGGGGCCCTCAGAGTTAATCACACATGAAAATACGCTGCTAGAATCCAAAGAGCATACGATGGGACCATTTTCCCAAGGTGCATCTTGGGTTCTGACTCTTAGCTGGTGACTGGATGCTGAGTGTAAATACAGCTTTTAAACCTTTCTCTAGTGGCTGCAAGCCACAGGGCTACCAAAACCAGGTGGTAGAATTTCCCCATTTGGGGCATTGATGTTGTCAAAGTGTTAATACCCCCATCAGCAGCTACACCCGAGGCATTTCCAAATGGCTTCTATGTCTAGGGAACATGCAAATAAAACCTATCTCACCTGAAAAAAAGGTGAATAAGTTACTACATATTTTGAAGCCAGCTGTTAATTTTGTTTGAGGTGAGAATCAGTGTGAATTTCAAGCAAAGTGATAGAAAGCCAAGCAAATAGTACCCAAGGAGCTCATTTAGAAAGCCAAACGTAGATAGACATATCCATTACTAACCCAATTCAAGATTCAAAGAGTCACCAGGAATCTAAATCACTTTCTCTGGTGGTCACATTAAATCCTGAATACAAGAAGTAAATGCAAATGTTTTAAAGACATTGTAAACATTTTCATGCTATGACTATTCCCTCAAAGTGAGGTAAGACTCTTAATCATACGGTTAGCTTTCCAAATGTGGATTTTTTGGTCCAATATAGAAGCTCAACTCCACATCCCTCCCAGGACCTCATCCCACTGCTGCTGGATGTAGCCAATGGGGGTTATTTCAGTGTCTTTCCAGATTGCCCTCTCAGGGAAAAGAGCCATGACTGAGACCAAACTTAGATGAGGTCTGCAGATTGCCTCACTGCTTGGACATGGGGCCTCTGGCTCGGGGCTCTTAATTGTAGATTAAACACAGAACATGAAAAAAGTCTGCAGGGAAAAAGTGATTTTTGATCTGGCCCCTGTTCACTGGAGAAACTGAGTCTGGGAAGCCAGAGTGGGTCTAGCTATTGGGGTTGAACCAGATGACCAGCTGAGTCTGGTGTCCTATTGGGACGCTGAGGCTTCAAACAGAGGGTCGTGCTCTCCGCGTTCAATAGTCCTCATGGCCCCAACGGTGGATCCTCCTGTAGGGGCTCCAGTTGACATCTACAGCTTAATTTGGAATGTTCACCTTCCCACAAAGTGCTGGCCCAGTGACCAAAGATTCTTACTTCCCTTGACCTCACTTACATATACACAAAACAAAAACTGAAAAAATGGCCTCAGAATGGGGATGTTTGAGAAAATATTCTTGTCCAGGGTACATGGACCTCCAAGTTGCCAGTGCCACACAAGTGGATCTAATGGAGACCACGGAAAATGCCAGAAAGATGATGACTTACACTAAATTCCCAGCTGGAACATTCTCCTAGAGAGAGTGATGATACTGGCTTTCTTCCAAACTGGGAAAGCCTTTACACTTCTGAGAAACTGGAAACCACAGAGAGCCAACCTGTAAGAGCCTCGGCTCAGGAATGGGAGAGTGTTGTGGCTGAGAGTGTGGGCTCTGGGTCCCACTGCCTCTGTCTGATTCCTGGTTCTATCACTTCATCCTTATTTCCCTGTGCCTCAGTTTTCCCATCTGTAAAATGGGGAAAATAACAATACTTATTTCATAGCATGGTTTTGTTGTGAAGGCAAAGGTAGGTAATGCCTGAGACGTCTTCAGAAGAATATATAGCACAGGGTAAGAGCTTGGTAATGTTCGTTGTTATTATTGGGTCTGCTCTGCCGCAAATTGTCTGTAAGACCTTTGGCAAATCACAGTACCTCTCTCTGAGCTTTTTTTGGTACCACGTCAGTGAATAAGGAGTTTGGATTGCATGATTACTGAAGTTCTTTCTGGGAAGGAGTGAAAATACCTAACATCTTTACCTCCTCTGCTCCACCTCTCTTTGCAGACAGCAAAGGGAATTCTACAGTGTGAAAGCCTCCCATCCCATCACCCACATCAAAGGGAGGTTGGGAGCGGTTGGCCTCAGATGTCAGGGTGTTTGAAGTACAGATGGCGTTCCCTAAAGAAAACTGCCAAACCTGGCCTTCCACATCAAGAGAAGAGCACACCTGACAAAGCCAGGGAGAAGCCCCACACTTGGGACACCTTCCTGTTTGGAAATGTCAGGAATGGGAGTCTGAACTCTTGCGTTTTCCATCTGTTCAGGCGGAGGGACTGGATGGCCCTCCCTCTTCTGATCTGTGAAAATGTTACTTGAATGGGGTGTGTGGGAAAAGGGGAAAGAAAGATGCCGTATCCAAGGGCTTAAAACGGCGGTGGAAGTTCTAACACGGAATTCTTCCAAAGGTACCCCTTTCTGACTTCCGTTCTGAAATGAATTCTGTTTTAGACCAGACCCAGGGCACAGCCTTGAGTCCCTCTGGGAACTCGCTGGGTCTTCCCGCAGGGTGACTCCCATTCTGTTTGACTGTGTGTGCTACATTTCAAGGGATGCTGTCAAGGCAAAAAAAGTCTTTGAAAAAGATTCCTTAACCAGGTCACTAACAACACCTTTAATTACGCAGAGAGAAACAATGGTAATTACAGCCTCTGATAGCACCCTGGGCTGGCAGCTCACCAGCCAGGCATTCACACATGGTGAAGACAGTTACCTTCCTATTTCAACAGAACACTTCTGGCTTACAATGAGGTTGAAAGATGGCTTCGTTTTCCCTAGCAACATTCTCCTGTGATCAGTGTCAATGGACCAAGCCCATTCCCTGTGGGCCACGGAGAGCTAGATGGCAGAAGTCCCTCCACTTTGCTCCCTGTCTGGACTGAGATTGGAATGTAAATTCCGTAATGGCAGTGTTTTTTTCAGTCTTAATCACTGGTGTACTCTCAGTGCCTAAAACAGAGCTCCATACAAAACACGGACCCAGAAGCATATGTTGGCTAAATGAGAAGATGAGTACATGAAGGACACCAGCCCAGAAGCCTGGCAGATGTGGAGGGGCTAAATGTCACAAAGCTACAGAGACGAGCCTTCCTTCTGGAAGGGCCCTGAGGGAAGCTCCCTGAGTTCTGAGTACCTGGGCTTTGGTAGGTAGGATGAGCTGTAGAATGGGGAGGTGGAGTGGCTGTGGGAGATGGGAATCTGTCTGCAGCTGTCCTCTTTCCACCACAGCTTTCCATGCTGGCAAAATCACTTGTCCAAGATACCTGGGGCCCCTCTGAGCCCATCTCACCTGCACAAGCCAGGGTGTCCTAGGCACTCTACTGAGCTCTGTCAACAAACCCAGCCCTTACTGTCCACACATGTTGGGGAAGTTAGAGGCAGTGGATTTCCAAGGAGGACAAAGTAAGGAAACACCTACCATTTTACCCAGCAAATTATGTGACTGTAAGCTGGGAAACAGAGGGGAATGGGAATAGCAATTTTATATTGGGATAGAAGGAATCACTCTCTATATCTCTGATGAAAGGGGAACATCTGTCTGCATGCACATGTGTATTCGTCTTGTACAGCATGCTCTTATGGTGGTCTCATGACCCACACTGTCCTTGAATGAGCCTATCTACTGGCCTTAACTCAGAGCACAGTGATGCACTAGGCTATAGAACCCGTGTTATAAGATGTTTTGCTTAGGAGCATGTGGACTTGCTCTTCGTGTCTTCATTTTTAAATAAGCGTCCACGCTATCTGTTCTTGGAGCTCTTTCAGTGGCACCAAAATGCTGCTCTGCTGAGGTGGATTTCTTCTCCAGAAAAGGGGGATGGGGATGCGGCTGAAGTACATGTCTCCCCTCTGGGAGGTCTTGGTCACCACTTTGGCTCTGGGCTCTCCATCTGAAGCCAAAGCTGTCTCTGTGCCAAACAGGGCAGGGCAGAAACTACAATTCCTAACCTTCAGATGTCTTTAAGGCCCCCTGGACCACGGCCTGATGACTTCAAGAGGGACAGAGCAGAGCCTGGGAGAGTGGAGGCCCCTCCCAGCTCCTCAGTGATCATTAGCGGCGCTGCCTCTGGTCCAGGGGACACTCAAGTGAGTGAGAGGGGAGGGATACGTCTCCAGCCCAACCTCTCACAGGGCAAGTCCCTGCGGCCGCTCGCGTGGGTATTGTGCCTGGTATCCCGTCTCTGCTGCCTGTATAACTGCCCCTGAAGTTATCAGAGGGAAGAAAGACTGAGCCATAACCAGGGACCTGGCTCCTGCCCAGCCACTTTGTTCTCCCAATTGGTAAGATGGGGATGATGATCATGCTGAAAGCAAAAGGCCCTAACTTGTCTGCTGAGATGAGTGGGAAAAAGACCACCGAATTTCAGACTTAGACGTGCCCATAGAGATGGCAAGGAAAGAGAAGCCCTGAGAGAGGAGGGGACTTGCCCAAGGACACAGTGGGGGCCAAACTGAGAGTAGCCATCAGTCTCATAATAGCAACTAACATGTATTCAATGTGTACTATGTGCCAGACACTGCCTTGAGTGCTCTGTATATATTATCTTACTTGATCCTCATAAAACCCATGATTTAGGTTCCATTCTTTTTTTCCCCCTTAGCATGACATGAGGAAACTGAATAGGGATGTTAAGCAAACTGCCCAAGATCATAAAGCTAGCGAACAACAATGTTTTAATGTTTAGCCCTGTGCTCTTCCTTCTCTGCCAAAAGGAACCCCAAATTCCTCTATTTATTGCCATGAAATTGAAAACCATCAGAGTCTTGGAATCTCAAGAGGTAGGAAGAGCAGGCTCAGGGACTGAGACACAGACTGTGTAAGCTACCCTAGAGATGATCAAACACTCTTGTGTTAGAGCTGTGTTTATTTCTATATTTAAAAAAACCTCATCCACAACGAGCTATCACCCCATCCCAGTTAGAATGGCTATTACCAAAAAGACAAAAAATAACAAATGCTGGCACCAATATGGAGAAAGGGGAACTCTTATACACTGTTGGTAAAAATGTAAACTAGGACAGCTACAGTGGAAAACAGTATGCAGGTTCCTCATAAAATTCGAAACAGAAGTACCATATTCAACGATTCAACTACTGGGTACACACCCAAGGGAAATGAAATCATTGTGTTGGTGAGGTATCTGCACTCCCATGTTCATTGCAGCATTAGTCACAGTAACCAAGATATGGGATCAACCTAAGTGTCCATCAGTGAATGAATGGATGAAGATAATGTGCTGTATATACACAGTGGAATACTATTCAGCCACAAAATATCCTGTCATTTGTAGCAACATGGATGAAACTGGAGGACATTAGGTCAGGTGAAATAAGCCAGACACAAGACAAAATACCACATGATCTAAGTTATATGTGGAATCCAAAAAAGTTGATCTCATAGAAGTAGAAAGTAGAATGGTGCCTACCAGGGCCTGGGGAGGGTATTTGGGAGGAGGACATAGGGAGAGACTGATCCACAGGCACAAAGTTACGGCTCGAGAGAAGGACCAAGTTGTGGTGTTCTAGTGCCCAGTAGGGTGACTACAGTTAACAATATTGTGTTGTATATTTCAAAATAACTAGAAGAGAGCATTTTGAATATTCCCACCACAAATGTATGAGGTGACAGACATGCTAAATCCTCTGATTTGATTTTTACGTAATATATACATCTATTGAAACATCACACTGTACACTATCAGCATGTTCAATTATTGTGTGTCGATTCAAAACAAAATTTAAAAAATTACAGAATATTTTGAAAGTCCGAACAACAACAAAAAACCTCACTTGGTAAAAGTGCAGAGTCGAAAGCTCCAATGGCCTTGTGAGCATGTGGAAATAAATTAATTCCAGTATTCAAATTAAGCATCCTTACTGGCCTCCGGCCTTTCAAAAGCCAACAACAGACTGTGATGACAATGGGACTCGAGCAATTATGATGAGAATATAAATGAACGTGATTTAAATACCAGAGGCATGATAATTTTGGGAATGGCCAAATAAACCTAATAATCTCATTCCTGCAATGTCCAATTATGGTGTTTTAATTAAAACCTCCTAAGGAGATGGGTGGCTGGTCATGGCTTACCTTAATTATCTTTGTACTTAGTAACTAGTCCCAAATTTTAAAAAAAAGATGACAAAAAGGGAAAGTTTCTTGTTTCTAGAGAGATAAGCATATTTCATTTTTAATAATAAATGAAGTGCTTATTGAGAGGCTATTAGGTTCGAGCTTTGTTCTAGGCATTTGGGGCACCTGAAAAAGTATACGACATGGCCCCTCATTACTAGAAGACAAGATTAATGTCTGTAGGAGAGGATATCTCACATTTAAGGCCAAGGGCAGGTAAGTGTGAAACAGATGGACAAACCAATGGGTTCAAAGACATTCAAAGCAAAGAGATAACTGATTCAGAAGGTCAACTAATAACCCTGAATTACAAATTATGACTGGTAGAAACCCTTCCAGATTAAGGTACTAGAAAATTAACACGTGGAAGATAAATCCTACAATTTAAATCCTCAAATAAACCCTTTAGATAAGGATGAAAAAAAAAAAAAAAACCCCAACAAATTGCAACTCATGTAACATGAATTTCTTCTCTGGTCTATGATCACGAACTTTGATAAAGTTCTGGTCTGGTTCAGGCCACAAGCAACCAGACACTTCTAGACGTAGGACCCTGACCTTCCTCTTGAAACAAGAAAAGTTCACAGAAATCCTTTCAGCAGAGGCTGAAGGGAGCCAAGCAGTCAAGTTGTATAACATAGGGAAAAAAAATTAATAAAAAAGTAAAGATCTATTTCCCCACCCTTGTGAAAAATTCCCAGTAGTCTCCCCAGAGGAAGAAAATAAATGCCTTCAACTGGAAAGGTACAATTGACAGAGGAGATGAATTTTGCCAAAGTGCACTGCTAGCAAATTTCTGGGTTAGCTGAAGTGATAAGGAGCCCATATCCAGGGCTTCTGGGGAGAAGAAGCTGGGCTCCAGACAGCTGGATTTAATTCAAAGGGAGATATCAGGGACTTGGGCAGGCAGAGCCCTCACAGGCTAAGCGAGATAAAGCTCCTTCCTGTCTCTGGAGCCATGTGTTTGGTGAAATTTTCGATACCATTGAAAGGCTCAGGGAGCTTTTCTTATGCTGTCTGGATGGGGACTGCTGGTGATGAAGCTATGCCCAGGGATGGCTTAATTGGTACCCCGATGCCTCTTTTCCTCCTGAGTGGATGACCTCTATTTTGTAAGAGAAGTTCCTGTCTTCAGTTCTTGACTGAATTTCTCCTCCTGTGGTTTAACAGGTGAATAGCTTGAATGAGGGGCATTTGGGGTTTTTGCAGTTAAAAATCACCACAGGGCCGAGCGCGGTGGCTCATGCCTATAATCCCAGGACTTTGGGAGGGTGAGGCAGGTGGATCACCTGAGGTCAGGGGTTCGAGAGCAGCCTGGCCAATATGGTGAAACCCCATCTCCACTAAAAATCCAAAAAACTAGCTGGGCGTGGTGGCAGGTGCCTAGCATCCAGCTACTCAGGAGGCTGAGGCAGGAGAATCACTTGAACCCGGGAGGCGGAGGTTGCAGTGAGTCAAAATACTGCCATTGCACGCCAGCCTGGGTAACATGAACGAAACTGTCTCAAACAAACAAACAAACAAACGAACAACCCACCACAGACAGGTCCATACAAAACAGTGTCCTTCAGGTGCCTTGTAGGGCTCAGGCATTGGGGCAGGACTGGCACTGTTGGTGGTGGCGTGTGGAGTGTGGTCAGTCCTTGAAGATAGCTCTTCTCCTTAATGTCCTTCTCTAGGGCCTCAAAGACTGACCACTTGTGTTTTAACTGCACACTCACAGACTGAACCTTCCTCCACATTGCTTCCTCTCAAGGTTTTGTCATTGTCTCACCAAGTGCATTTAACAATTTTTGAAAACGTATTAGGTTGGTGCAAAAGGTGCAAAAGTATTTGCAGTTTTTGCCAAAGTAATGGCAAAAACCGCAATTATTTTTGCACCCACATAATGGCAGAAGTTTTCGGAGGGCATGTTCCACATTCACCTGACTCTTGATAGTGGGACTTCAATCTTCATGGATGTTCAATGCACTAGAGCCCCCAGACCTTTGTATCTGACCTTGACCTTTTCAGAGAGTGACTCCTCTCAGCATTCTAGTTTGTAACCCACGGGAGCCTGCTAAGGCACTTAAAGAATCCCTCACACTTAGGGGTCTCCATATGTCCCTGCTCTTAATTCATACTACAGGTGAGAGGGTGGAGGTTAACAGCATAGTCATGTCTGGAGCCTTTGGACTACACTCTCATGTTCTCAAAAGACACCTGGCTTCATACTAAGAAGCCCCAGGGACCATCACAAGCAATGGGATTAACTGCTATCAACAGAAGTGGATAAAGGTGCTCTCACGCAACTATGAACCTGTCTGCTGGACCTAGCCTTTCCAAAGGAGAGAGAGTGAGGCATTCAGATTTCCTGGACTTTGGAGGGTCAGCCTTTCTCCCACGGTTTTGGATCCTGACTGCTGCTAGGTGAGCAATGTCTTGCCGCACCTTTGACGGGAAGGTGCTCTCTGACGAAACGGCGTGCGTGGTCATACACTACATTAAACCTGGCACTCACCTGTAATGATGTGTTTTATCATTCTAATTGGTTTTTCTCACTACCTCTTGGATGACTCCTGCACTGTATAATTATTTCTTTCACTTATGCCGAATTGCACCCTTTGCCGAATAATTACTGTAATTATAGTCACTATATTTGAATTTGGTGACTGCGTGATAAATGGTTTTATTATATGTGTTTGATGGGAAGTGATTTCTAAGTGGGCATCTATAGGAAGTTATTGAGGTACTGCTTGAGACATGTTAAAATATTTTCAGATAATAAATAACATGATAAAATAACAACAGGACAGGAGGAAGTGGCAGAGAATGAGATGAACTTGAATTCAAGGAAAATTCTTGTGAATCGCAAGTGTGATCTAACAGCAGAAGAGGCCAGACAGTTTGTACTTCTGGCCATACTGGAGTCCAGCAGCCCATGCTAAGGCCCAGTAAACCCTTAGTACTGAAGGTGGGCACCAGTTTAGAAAGCTGAGAGAAATGCAGAGCCCACAGTGGTTAAGCTCCCTGGGGTCCTTGTTCTCTCTTGCATGCTAACTCCCCAGGCTCAGCCTTTAGAGGACACTGGGCCCCAATTCCAGGACTGGCTTCCTGGAAATCAAAATACCTCTTTGGGAAATTTCTCAACTGAATGCTTTCTGTCTGTTTGTTTGTTTGTTTGGTTTGTTTTTTTTTAAGGAAGTCAAGGAATGAGCTCTACTTATTTACCACAGAAAAAGGAAGAGTTGGTGAGAATGGAAGGTGTCAATGCAAAGTAAAAACAAGTAAAATTTGGGACCCTGGTTTTATGTATTTATTTATTTTTTATTTTTGAGACAGAGTTTCACTCTTGTGGCCCAGGCTGGAGTACAGCGGCATGATCTTGGCTCACTGCAGCCTCTACCTCCCCGGTTCAAACAATTATCCTACCTCAGCCTCCTGAGTAGCAGGGATTAAAGGTGCCCACCACCATGCCCAGCTAATTTTTGTATTTTTAGTAGAGACGGGGTTTCACCATGTTGGTCAAGCCGGTCTTGAACTCCTGACCTCAGGTGATCCACTGGCTTTAGCCTCCCAAAGTGCTGGGATTACAGGCATGAGCCACCTCACCCAGCCAGGACTCTGTTTTAAAGCTACATCCCCTGGGAAGATTTTCCTGGGTTACTCAGCCACCTTCCATCCCCAGAGATCTGAGCTGCCTTCAGCTCTGTGTCTGCACCATTCTGTTTTCTGTGCTCCACAGGCAATCTGTGCTTCTGTTACATTTCCATTACCCACAGATCAAACTCTTATGTTTGCTCAGCACATTTTGTGGGCCCACTAAACTAGAATAATTAAGCTCCATTTATTTAGCTTTTACCAAGGGCTGTGTATTATCCTAAGTGCTTTATATGCATTATTTCACTTAATTCTCCCACCTGTTCTTTGAGTTATGAACTATTATTATTTCCATATTGCGGATGAGCAGTAACTTGCCAAAGTCACACACCACTAAGGGACAGAGCTGAGATTTCCAGCCAAGCAGCTGACTCCAGAGCCTGCATTATCTTGTCTTCCAATTTCCATGAGCAATGGGATGAAAGGAACGTGTTTAGCAGATGCTAGAACACCGTTATACCTGTTTCCATTTTATGTGTGGCTCAACAAATGTTCGATTTCTTAGTATCAATGGACTAGGGGGCGGAAAAAGCAGTTCATGAATGCTTTTAGCATTTCCCTTTACCAGATGACAAGAGTTTCTATTTTAAAACCCTTTGAGGCACATTACAGCTTTTTAAGTGACTACCGAGTACTGAGGATGACCTATGGGGTTCCTTCCACACCGAGCTCTGGGCTAGGGTATGTGTTCGAGGTCAGGGTGAGGTTGGGGGAGCTCACAAGTGGGTGGGTCATAGCACAGGAGGGGAGAGCAGGTAAGGCATCCTCACCTGGACACACGTACTCCTTCTTCTGCACATCTGCCACGTTGAAGCCCCTCAAATGCACAGGAGCCATGCAGAGCGTGAACTGGCCAACTGTCCGTCGTTGTCGCAGCCAATCCGAGAGCCAGGCCAGGTGGCAGTCGCAGTACAGGTGGTTGGAGTGGAGGCGCCTGGGAGAGGGTGGGACAGAGGGAAGGGATGATCACAGAGTGAAGTGTGGACACTGCCACTGGTCAGACAGAGTGGCCAAAACCCCTGCTGCCCCTTTCTCCAGTGTGAAAATCCCCAGGAGCCCAGGGAAGCACTTCCCTCTGCACTACCAAAAACATGGGAGCCCCAATCCTTTTACTGCCAGGTCACATCCAAAGGATGCCTCCAGGGTTCTGAGCAATGCCCATTTCTTAATAGCAAGTCCATCCTCTTTTCTTTTCCCTCAAGCAAGCCTCAGCACATAACAGAAGGGGAGTGACATTATCACAGAGGCATCCTGATTCGAGTCAAACTTACAAAGGCTGATTTATTTGTAAATTTCAGCACTTTAGCCAGCATGAATTACAGGTTGCTTGAAACGGGCTTCTCAATCTCAATGCCCCCACCTTCAGTCTCATGTAGCTGAGAGATGCTGTTGCCTTCACCTGAGTTGTTCTTCATTCTCCCACTAAGTGTCCTTTAATAAACCCACTGCGTGAAATGCTTGTGGGCTTAAAACCAGTACCACTTTGTGTGCACTAGCTGGAGTGAGCAGGCTGCAGACAGAAGGGAAATTTCTGGAAGATGTACCTTATTTCCACCCTCCCACTTAAATAAGGTGTTGTCTGTACCAGACTCTTGCGATCCATAGCCACCTCTCCACAGTGTCCTTGCTTTCCTTCCCATGTTCAATTCTGTCTGGTGTATTTGCTATTCTGACTGATTCAGGTACGGCTGAAAATATTTTCTAACCAGTTCTAGGAAGGTTAGGCTTCCCCCCTCTGGTAGCTGTGGTTCTGGATGAATTTCTTGCTCCTGAGTAGATAAGAATCCCTGGAGGGATCTGTGTGTTTCATTTCTGAGGGGAATCCCATTGGGTTAAGTGACTTGAACTTCCTTTCCACTACCAGGGAGGCAAACTAAGGATATCCAGGGGCTTCTAAAGGTTCTTCTCCAAGGCCTCTCTATCAGGGGTTTCCCACTTTCATGTTCCCTACAACTCTAGGTCATTAGAAGCTGGTAGTGGGTAAGTTTTCATCACATCAGCTTATCATGTACTTGGATTTCGGACGCACATTTTAAATGCCTAAATCCTGGACATGCTAATCAGCTAGCAGTATCTAAAGACTTTCAAGTAGTCTGGGTCAAGCCAGTTATTACTGAGTGTCAGCCCTGTGGAGAGGCTCAGGCCCCCTCCACGCCTGGAATAGAGACAGCTGAAGGGCTCTTGACCACGCTCCACTTAGTGTAAGGCCAACATTGCCAAACATTGGCCAAGTGCAGCTACCTCCTGCTGGATGCCAGCAGGGCCTTCCCGCCACCGCATGGGCAAAAGCCTCCCATAGGCCTGGGCCACTGGGGCCTTGGTTGCCACAGGGGGCTCCAGATCCCATCATATCAGACAGATTAAATGAACCTATATCCCATATAAAATGTAATTTTTTTCTGCTAACAATTTTGAAAAAGACTTATGATTTTGTTTGAAAAATAATTAATCTGGATGTAATTTTCTTTTTGCCTTTCCCAGTGGGCTGCACACACTTTCACAGGCTCCTGGGCCCGAGATACAGTGAGCACAATGGGTCCCACGCAGTTCTCCCCTTTGAATTTGAAAGCTTAGAGTTCCTAAGCTGAAGCAAGCACTGCTTGCTCTTAGCCTGGACTCTGGAAAGAAGTGAGACAGGCAGGAAGGGGTTGGTGAACCAGAATCCTAAGCTGGTGGGAAGGACCTCAGTTTTAGGAGGGAAAGCAAAACCTCTGTTTATTCATTAAGCATTAACCACTTTGTGCCAAAAACAGAGAGGAGGCTTGGCAGTGGACTTTCAGCTGATTACAATTTCTTAAAAGTAGGAAGGAAGAAAAGGAGGGGGTTCCATGACCAGTACGCCCTCACCAGGTATAAATGTTGCCCAAGGAACACGGCAACAGTAGGTCTGGGACAAAGCAGAGCACAGGGCAGGCTGCAGTGGCATGCGCAGGCTGAGGTGCTGTTCTTTTGTGTGCCAGGAGAAGCAGAACCTTTTAATGAGCGTTTGGCTTTTATTTGGAAAGGTGATTGCCCTCTGGTGCAGTGAGGCGTGGAAGCTGAGGCAACAGGGACTCTCTATGAGCCAAGGAGCATGGGTGCATGTGGCGGATCACAGACCAATGCAAACAAATTCCCGTCGGTTCCGATCAAGGGTAAGAGATCAATGGAACAACAAAAATGACGTTTAGGTAAGTCAGATCCTTACTGAGCTGATTAATTTATGGGATAATAAAAATGTCAGAGGCTTCCCTTTTGGAAGATTCTATTAGGTTGATCCTTTCTCAATCCTGGCTGGCTGGCCCCAAGCTCTCTCTCTTCTTAATCTTGCTACAGATAGTTCCAATCCCTTTGTCCGTCTTCATAGAAATTTTTCTCCTCCCGAGAGCACCAGAGAAGAGGTGACCCAAACTGAATTGGAGCCATCAGAGGGCTCTCGTCAAAAGCCCAGGGCAATGGAGCCCAGGGTGGTGGACAGACTCTGTTCCCTCTTCTTGGAATTGTATCCACCAGAAACGCTAAAAGAGTCAAGCTGGGTAGATTCTTGCCTTTCACAACATGTTTGGGAGATCAAGTTCAGCAATACTATCTCAAATAGTAATATTAAAAGAAAAATAATCGTAATGAGCATGAAATGAGAGCTTAGGCACTGTCAGGGGTGGCGCTAATCCTCTTGAGTGAGAAGGGACATTATTTTAATTACTTTCAATAATTTTGGTGAGGTGTGATGGCAACGATACAAGGGAGGGTGGCCTCCATCGGCACCTGGGCTGTGCAGAAGCTCTCATCCCCCTTCCTTTGTTCACCTGGCAACTGCTCTTCTCCTTTTGTTCCTGATGAATGGCCTGAGCTCAGGCTGTGATGGCAAACTGCCTGTCTGACACTGGCTCCATGCTTTCTGACTTTGACTTTGGGCAGCAATTTAATTTTAGGCCTCAGTGTTATCATCTGTCAAATGGGGATATTAGTGGTGCCTCCTCCCTAGGGCTGTTGTGAGAATTGAAATGATTCGTGGGAAGTGCTTAGTACAAGGCCTGACATGTAGCAAACCACTGAAGAAATGTTCACTGTTATTACGACTGAGAGGAGACAAGCTCCAGACTTCACTCTCTTCCCAGCCCTTAGCCCTGCATGGACAAGGCTACAGTTTCTCATTTAGATACCGAAGCACTGAGGTGGCTAGTTGGGTCTTGCATGTTGTTCTGCAATCTTTTGCTGATGGACACATCATATTCCATGCTGATGAAACCACCTCTACAGAACATAAGGTGAATGAATACAAATGCCAATTTATAAAAGGTGCCTTTTAGCCACAGATGCTAAATTAAATTTCCAGCAAATCCTTTTAGAGAGGGTCAGTGTTCATTTTCTATAAAATGTGGCTTTCTGAATTCAATATAAAAGCTTTCCTTTAGAAATCCCATTTATGACTTCCTTCCTCTCTCCTCTTCCCCGCTTCTCCACCACCACCAGCCGTCCCCCCCCAACCCCATACACACTTTAATTACAGTGAAGGGGGATTAGTCAGCTCAAGTCTCCAGGGAGTTCTGTACAGAGCCATCTCTGAAATTAAACTAAAGAGAAAATGGCAGCAGGCAGGGAGCAAAGAGAACAGACGAGATTGATTGATTGATCTGAACTCATCAGATGAACGTTCAGGATGGCAGAGAAGAATGACAACAGAAACCAGTAGAAAAAAAGCCTCCTGTTCTCTTGCCCCTCCCTACTGCAGCCCAAACAAAGCACCCCAGATCCAGGCCTAACCCTGTCCCCACAACTCCCAGGGAACGAGCCCAGCTTCTGTTATTGCTGCTCCTAAACTGAAAATAACAAAGAAGGGAAGGATAAATCACAGGAACAGCTCCTAGGAGCTGGACAGCTGATTCCTGCAGGTGAGAGTCATTTTTCTTTGACGCAACCCACTTGTCTGGGGTAATACAGGCCCAGCACCCTGAGGCGCACTCTCGGCTTCTTGCCCAGAAGCCCTGGGCCCCACTCTTCCCCAGCTCATTTGTGGTTTGCTGGGAACTTTGAAGAGGTCTTTGAAGACCAAATGGCTTCTTAAAATTCCATTACTACGCTATCCTATTTTAAGAGGGAGGGAAAAGAACAGATTTTCTTGGCTGAGTTATGCTATTGTATGAGGGATCCAGGGAAGAATTTGGGAAGCAATGATGGAAGCAGGCCTCAGATTATTATTCTTTATAATAACTAGTATTTGTTGTGTGCACACCATGTACCAGGCACTTTACGTGTTAAACTGCACTTCATCCTCACAGCAACTTTGAGGTAAGCATTCATGAACTCACTTTCCTTGAAGCATAGACAAATGAAGAAACTTGCTCAAATTAAGTGGCAGAGCTCCCATTTAAACTCAGGCCTGACTAACTGCAAACTCTCTGACCTTCTTACGGTTCTCTGCATTGCCTCTTTATATAAATTGCTTCTTTGGTCTTTATCTTTGCCTGAAGATAAAGTTGCTTTCTCATGAATGCAGTGGTTCTCAAACTTTATGAGTGTTAACATCTCCTGGAGGGCTTATGACAAACGGATTGCTGGGTGCCACCCCCAGAGATTCTGATATGGTGTGTCTGGTGTGGGGCCTGAAATCTTGCTTTTCTAACAAATTCTGGGTGATATTGATGCTGCTGGTCTAGGTACTCCACTGGGGAAGCTCTGCTGTAAGGATTTCCAAATCTCATGGATTCTATGTTGCTCAGGGAGCACAGATCAGATGGCTGCTTGGAACTTTCAGTCCAGATTTCTGATCATGTGATAATAATGTAACAATCAATATCATTTATTGTCTACTGCTTGCCAGGCACTTTAAATATCTAATATCATCTGATCCTCACCACCATTCCTATTTATAGAGGAGGGAACAGAGGACACAGAGCTAATAAAGGGGACTGCAGGAATTCTAGCCCTTGGCCTTGGTCCTAAATGTTTTTGGCTGACACCCTTGGGAGCTGGCTCTTTCCCTGACTAGTGTGATGCAAATACCACCAAAGCACCCCCAACGCGAGCCAAGTTTCAAGTCTGAACCTCTCTGGAAAGGCTGACAGAGTCCACTTACAGAGAAACTTACAAAGAGGTTCCTGACTGGGAGCAGAGGGGAACTCCCCAGGTAACAAGAGCACAAGAACTGCTCTCGGTATTGGTCACGATGAGATTTGTTTCCTGAGTATGCACCCTGGAAAACTTAAGCCCACCTAAGACATTAAAGGTAAAGAACCAAGTATGAGAATGACTGCATTCTAATATCAGAATATCATCCAGGGAGCAGGTGAGCAGGGAAATGTGGGTGGGGGCTGGGTGGGTGGAGAGAAGGAGTGACTCCTCCCGTACTGTTCATTCCCCAGGGGAAAACCATTGTAACCACTGGCAATGTGACAGAACTGCCGACGTTACGTGACATTAGCTAAGCAAATGGTGAATCATTCAGTCAGAGTTCTATATGTTTTGTGACAATGTAAAACTAATAATCTTTTCTATCAAGACGGAAAACATGCGCACAATACAGGAAGAATTCCCACAGTTCCAGGGTAAGAGAAATGAGTCTGCCTGATGCAGAGAAGTGGTTCAGAGCCATGGGTGGTGGCACTATGACCTGTCTCTGCATCCACCCTCACTCGCCAAGGCACCCCTCGGTTAATAGCAGAATAAGGAGGCATTTGAATGTAGGAACCATCTGCCTAGTCATAGCATGGTAGGTTTGACGAGCAGCTTAGAGTGCTGCACTTTGGGCATGAGGTAGGGAGTAAGTGGGAGAGATGCATGGACTTCTTACTCACAGAGTTCGGATCTTCGGCATGTGGTTGAAGCTGGTGACCAGGATGCGACTGATGTTGTTGTTGTTGAGGGTGCTGTGGAGATAGAGAAGGGAGATGGTCAGCCAGGGAGCATCAGGGGGAGGCACCAAGATGCTTGTAGAAGATGGGGGGAGGGATGGATGTGACCACAAGACCATGAGTCAACAGTCATGGCCTGGCCAGTGGAGCAGCTGAAGACAAGTGGACAGGTCTCCAGACGAGAAGAGCATGTCCTGATTTTTTTATTCAGGTGGAGCCCTCCTTCCCTCTACTGCCCTCTCAGGACTTGCCTACCCACCTTGAGTAAGAGTATTGTTTCCTGAAACCCTCCTATGCACTGAGTGCTTCATTATAATATCTCTAATTCTTACATCTACAATGCCAGTTACCTATTCCTGTCCTCGGTTTACAGAGAAGGAAACAGAGATGCTTAATAACACACAACCTACAAATGTGTTATCCTCATATTATGGATGAGGAGGTTTAGCTACAGAGAGGCAAAATCAGTTTCCAAGAACAATCACTGTAAAGCTCTGGAGATGGGATCTGAGCCCAGCACGACCTTGCTGCATTCTCCTTGTCCCACCCATTGCATGTGTTGCCCCGCACAGGATGCTGTGGGGATAAGTGATTCCATATTTTCTAGGCATCTTCTGACCCTTTCAACACATCTAATCTTTTTCGTTTTGAGACGGGGTTTCGTTCTTGTTGCCCAGGCTGGTGTGCAGTGGCACAATATCGGCTCACCGCAACCTCCACCTCCTGGGTTCAAGCTATTCTCCTGTCGCAGCCTCTCAAGTAGCTGGAATTACAGATACCTGGCTAATTTTTGCATTTTTAGTAGAGACGGGAATTTCATCATGTGGGCCAGGCTGGGCTCGAACTCCTGACCTCAGGTGATCCACCCCCCTCCCGGCCTCCCAAAGTGCTGGGATTACGGGCGTGAGCCACCGTGCCCGGCCTTCAGCACATCCCATTTCAAGTAAGTCTGTGAGCTCTGTGCGTTTCTTCTTTCTGGTGCATCTCCACGACCATGAATGAAGCTCCTGTGGTGCGTGTTAGCACTGACAGGTACTTTTGTGCGGGGAAAAGCAAAGAGAAAGGCGTGAGATCCATAAATGAACCAGACTGAAATGAGGCTGAAGAATGAAGCCAGGCTATAGACAAGTGCCCAGGCTTACCCTTCTGGAGAAACCTATTATGGAAGCCTAGGGAAAGCGTGGCAGCTAAGGAAGGCCATCTGCAGAGGCAGAAACATCACGTAGCAGGAGGGCCTTTTGCATCAGTTACTTCAGTGACTACCCAGGTGGAGAGACACAATATGTGGGAAAGTCAAGCCTAGCTCTCAGCTCCCTGACCTCACACCTGTCTCACTGTACCTCCCAAAGAGGAAGAGTTGGATACAGCCCTTGGTACAATCCCTCATGGTGGCCACTTGTTCCTGTGCCCTTCTTTTCTCCGCTCCTCCCAGAACCACATCAGACGTCCCCTACTCAACAACCCTATTCCTCTTACCCTCTCTTGGGCTTCCATGGGTCCCTACTGGCCCAAGAAGGACACTTTCTTTCGAAGCCTTCATGGATTAAGCCAGATGTCTTTTGCCCTTGGCTTTTAGTAAACACATGATCTTCCTCTTAAAATGCCCTGTACGTCATACATCTGCAAAGACAGGACCATTTTCTATCCTGTACATTACTATAGCCTCATGTCCTGCTCTGTACATGGTTGAAATCAAATCCTACTACTTCAAATTGTGTGGCCTTGGGCAAGTTATCAACATCTCTTATCTGCAGGTTCTTTATTTGTGGGAGGACACAGGTAATGGTATCCACCTCACAGGCTGGTAAAGGCTTAGCATGGGGTATATGCTCAGTAAGTGGAGGTCACTGTGTTACTGACATTCGTGGAGAGAATCTAGTCCTGGCCTGGCCTATTATATTCCCCTCTACTCCAACCCCAATGGAAATAGAAACAGAGGTTTATCCAGCATACAGTGCCCCCCATACTCTCCATCCTACCCAAGGGGACCTGTAACGATTCCTTCTCCAGCCCCTTGTGACCCCAGTCCAAAGCAGGATTCCAGTGACTACACCTCCCTTGCCCCAGACTATTCCTGTAATCCCCCACATCTACTTATCATCTGTGTGGCAAAAGGCACAGAACCTAATTCTTTTCTCTCCCTCCCTCCCTCCCATATTTACTGTGCACCTGCCATGTGTCTGACACTGTTAGGCATATGGGATGGTAAAGAAGAATGAACAGACAATTTACATTGCCTACTTCTGCCTACTTTGTAACTTCACTAACTCACCAATGCAGGTATTTGGCATTTTATGAAGTTGAGCCCACTTAGCTCCTTTTCTGTGTGTGTGTATGTGGGGAGATGCTCAGTGGGGGATAATCTATCCTGCCTCTGTCCATCCAGAAAGATTTCAGAATATCTCATCAAACAACACTGAAGAATTTGTCACTGCTATCAGATCAGGCACTCTGCCTTGGCAGGGAGCTTCCTGGGGGTAAGGGCTATGCTTCTCTCCCCTTCCTCATTGGATTAGAAATGCCTGCAGGACAGAAATGATGCGCCTCCATTTCACCTTCTGTCCATTTCAGAGTTCTGGGCTCCACACTTAGGGGAAACCAAGTTAAGGTTGTTGACTGACCACCAGACAAAAAATCTGAGCATCCTCCCTATTGCAGAGAAGGGGCTTCTTTCCAAGCATGCCCAGTCATTCAACATCAGGTGGAGTTCACAGCCCGGCTCTAATTTAGCTGAATATACAGTACAATTATAAGCAGGACCTCGACTATAACTGCATCCGGCAGTAGTCCGGCAGCGATGACTTATTAATGTATTACTACACTGATATTTAAATGTGAGTCGTAATGAGGGCTATAAAACATTTACGATAATAGCAATTATTCCAGAACCAAAATGACTAAACACAGTATTCAGACTTTCATGATTTGCTGCTTGGGGCTGGCCCGGGGATGTCAGAGGGTTGGTAACCTCTCAGACGCTGATTGCTACGGCAGCTACAGTTTTCGTTTCTCTAATAAACACAGATTTATTTGATTTCCAGTCTTGGCAGCTTTTGCCCACACACAGAGCACTGCATTCTATTTGGTTCTTGTGCCGCTGCCTAAGTAGCTGGCATTCTATGAAGGAATTGTGCTACAACCCCAATGCCAAGGAGAGGTGGTGAGCGTGGACCTCGAAGGCAGAGACCTAGTTTAGACTGGCTCTGCCACTTACAGCCTATGCAACCACGGGTAAATTTCTTCATCTCATTACGCTTCCCCCTTTGTAACATGGAGATAATAATAGCACTGGGCTCATAGAGCTTTAGTGGCAATTAGATGAGATGTTACTGATAACTGCTAACATTAACTGAGAGCTTATTATATGCCAGACGGGCTCTGAGCTAAGGGTACTGCATTGTATCGTTTCTTTTTTTTTTTTTTTCCGAGACAGAGTCTCGCTGTGTCGCCCAGGCTGAAGTGCAGTGGCGTGATCTCAGCTTACTGCAACTTCCGCCTCCTGGGTTCCAGCAATTCTTCTTGCCTCAGCCTTCCCAGAAGCTGGGATTATAGGTGCCCACTACCATACCCGGCTAACTTTTGTATTTTTAAGTTGAGACGGGGTTTCACCATGTTGGCCAGGCTGGTCTTGAACTCCTGACCTCAGGTGATCCGCCTGCCTCAGCCTCCCAAAGTGCTGGGATTACAGGTGTGAGCCACCATGCCCAGCCTGTATTGTTTCATTTAATTCCTCCAATTATCTCACGAGGCAGGGACTTTTGATATCACCTCCATTTCATGAATGAAGCAAGTGGAAATGCCAAGATTTGAATCCAAGCAAGACTGAGTCCAGGAATGAGGCTTGTGTTAGTTTTCTATGGCTGCTATAAAAGATTACCATGAATTTGGTAGCCTAAAGCACCACACATTTATTCCCTTACAGTTTTGCAGTCAGAAGTCTAAAGTGAGTTTCTGGGGCTGCGTTTCTTTCAGGGGAGAATTTGCTGCCTTGCCTTTTGCAGATTGTAGAGGCCACCCACGTCCCTTGGCTCGTGGCTGCTTCATTGCGTCACATTAACCTCTTGCTTCTTTTTGCTACTCAACCATTTTTAAAAATATACATTTGAACACAACTCCAAACAGCCATTGAAGCCTCTTCCTTCTGTTGTCACATCTCCTGCCACTCACTGTGATCTCTACTTACTGGGGCCTTCCTCTTACAAGGCCCCTTGTGATTATTCTTAGAGCTTATCTGAACAATCCAGGATAACTCCTCCATCTCAGGATCCTTAATATTGTCCCATGTGCCAGGTCCCTTTTGCCATGGAAGGCAACATTCACAGGTTTCTGGGATGAGGTCATGGACATCTTTGGGGGCCTATTAGCCCAATGCCAGGGTACTGAGGTGGGACAAGGCCTCCCCAGGAGGGATAAATAGATGAAGATTCACATAATGGATGCTCCAGGGGTTGGCAAACAACTGCCCACAAGCTTAATCCCATCCAATGCAGCCGGTTTTTGTAAAAATGGTTTTACGCATTCACTTCTGTATTGTCTATCTGCTTTTGCATTACAATAGCTGAGTAGTTGACACACAGACCATATGGCTTGCAAAGCTAAAATATTTTCTATCTGGATTTTTATAGAAATTTTGTTGGCCCTTGACTGCTGTGGAACTGAACCATCCTGTCTCTGCCTTTGTCGGTGATTAAATGTGACATGCTAGGCAAGGCACATAACTGCTCGGTAAGAAGAGGGGTTTAGGTCAGAGGCATTCAAAACTTAAAAACTACAAAAAACATTTTCAGGAAATCCCAAGTGGCAAGTAGTAGCACTGGGCTTCAAAAGCAGGCAGTCTCACTCCTACCTTGGAAGATCAGTCCCACTGTTTGCAGAACCTGCAATGCCGTGATGGAATCGAAACCTAGGGGAAGGTCCTGCTCGAGAGAGAGTACAGGTGAATCCACCTTGGGTTGTGCATGGAAGGAACTTGGGCAGTGGTTCTCAAAATGTGGTCTCCAGACTGGGTGCAGCAGCTCATGCCTATAATCCCAGTACTTTGTGAGGCCACAGCGGGAGGACTGCTTGAGCCTATTGCTTGAGACCAGCCTGGGCAACATAGGGAGACACTGTCTCTACCAAAAAAATAAAAAATAAAATAAATACATAAAAAAATAAAAATTAGCTGGGTATGGTGGTGAGCACTGGCAGTCCTAGCTACTTGAGGGGCTGAGGTGGGAGGATCACTTGAGCCTGGTAGGTCAAGGTTGCAGTGAGCCAGGATCATGCCATTGCACTCAGCCTGGGTGACAGAGTGAGATCCTGTCTCAAAACCAAACCAAACCAAAACAAAACAAAAAAAGAAAAGAAAAACAGAAAAGAAAAAAAAATGTGGTCTCTAGACCAGGCCCATTACCTGGTAACGTGTTAGGGCACAAGCCGCTACTGAACCAGGAACCCTGGGGTGAGTCCCAGCCTTCCAGAGGAGTCTCGTGCAAGCTCATGTTGGCAAACCATTGAACTAGGGAAAAAGCTAAGAATAGAGCCTTTACTTAAGTGTAGAGGGTAGTATACAGGATGCTGTTTTGTAGCAACTGGGACTGAAGGCTTCTTCTGGGGCAGGCATGGTGTTTCCCCACTTAGGAAGAAGCCCAAGCTCTGAAATGATAGACAGTCCTCAACGGAGGTGGCTGTAACCACCCTTGGAGAGCTCCAACTTGGCTTCTGCCCCTGGCTTCCACTGTTCCCTTCTGAGTGTCAGCGTGGGGCTCTCCATTGCATCCCTCAAGAGAGCCATCTTTGATCTGGAGGAGACACGTCCAGCTGCAGCCACCCCACCCTGGCAACCTTAATAAGGCTGACATTTCCCTCTGTCTCCTCCGATTAGGCCGTCACTTTATCACTCTGTGCTTTCCTGGCTCTGGGTGTAATCTGTGTGTTGTGTGTCCATAACACCATGTAATTGGCTCTAATGCAACAATATTATCTGCGAGCATGTATCACATAATTGCAAAACCAGGCATCTGCAGTAAGTGTCACTGCAGCCTCTCTGTGTGCCAACCTTCCTGGGGGTATCTTGGAATCCCTCCTCTTCCCGTCCACATAGGTGGGGATCCAGACTCCCTGGGTCCAGACTCCCTAGACCCTCTTGGCAGGCTGGCCCATTCACGTTCTGTCTCAAGGCAGGTAGACTTCTGTGTAAGTCTACATAAGCAAGGTGGTTCCCTCCTTAATGGCCCCCAAGAAGGAGACTCTTGGTGAGTCATCAGCCACCATGACGACAGGATGTCCATTTAATAAAGTGGACTGAGAGATGCCCTGAGTTGTACTTACAAATGTGGGCATCTAATGGCCAGCATGGCAAGCCTGGAAGAAAGTGCGATCTCTACCAGTGCCTACAGTGAATTAACAGAGGTGGATGCAGCCAAAGTACCAGACTCCTTTCCTGAAGAGCAGCTGAGTGTGTAAGTGCTGTGGCCGGACCCTGTGAGAAACACCTAAACCACAGGCAGGGGACGATGTGCACGGAGGGGCTCTGGCATGTGCAGACCTCAAGGGGGACTCACTGCTGGCCCTCCCTCTTGCTTGGCTCAGGCAGGGCAAGAGAAATGAAACTGCGGACGTTGCAGGTTCTTGGGGCTGTCCTTTACATGCCAGATCTCCTCTCTGGCTCACAGGTCAAAGCAAGCCACTCTTCTCAGTCTTGCTGGGCAGATGCTGATGGGCAGCCACTATGGGACCAGGAATCAGGGCCTACTGCTGATGACTAGGCCCTACGACACTCTACCAGGTCCTAAGAGTGTGATCGTTATCGGCTGACTCAGCTCTATTCGAATCTATATGGATGGCTTCTCTTTGTGGACTTGGCCCCAGGAGAGCATATGCTGAATCTCAACCCCACTCTCTTAACCTCACTGAGGTTGAGAGGGGCATCCCCAAGCCTCCCGCTCAGCCCAGGGCCTCCATCCTTGGCACCTCCTCCTAAGTACCCTATCATTTTTAAGTGAAACTCCCTTTACTGTTTCCCTCCTCTCCAGGTTGAACTTGCCTTTCTCATCCAGCTGTACACTGCTCTAATGTGCCTGGGGGCTCTGGGAAGCTCCAGAAACCAGGAATAAGAATGATGCAATAAAGCATCCTTAGAGAAAACCTAAGCAGAATGGTATAGGTTCTCCTGTGAACACACTACTTTCCTCTAATGAGCTAGACTAGTCAAGGATATTGCTTTGAAGTAAGCTTGCCAAAATCTTCCAATAAAGGTATCTATGATGTTCATAATAGCAGAAATAATGCTGATACTATTTATGAAGTGTTTACTAAGTCCCAGCACTAGCCTGAGCACTTTTCATATATTATCTCATTTAATTCTCTCAACACTCCTGAGATATTATTACTTCCATTTGGAAGCCCAGGAAATGACAGAAACTCTGCTCAGATCTCACAGCTAGAGTTGCGGAGCCAAGATTCAAAGCCCAGAGGTGTGATACCAGGACCTATATTTTTCATCACTACACAAAACTGCCTCTCACAGGATTGTCTTCAGACAGACAGATGTCACCTTTCCAGCTTCCACATTTTTCCAAGGTGGAGGCGAATCACATGAGTTTGTGACGGACCCATCCTTTACTGGTCCCTGAAGTGGCAGGGAACGTGGTGTTGGCCTCACTGCTGAGGCTGCTACAAGACAACAGCGTCACACAGCCCTCCTCCTGTCCGAGGAGCAGGGAGAGCTCAGCTCAGAGAGCGAGGGAGGTAGGAGAGGCAACGTAGGAGAGAGGACAACCAGGTCTCAAAGGCGTCTAAGGTCAAGGTTTGGCTAACACGTATCAGTGTTGCCAAAAGCCTAGTGGCCCTTACTGTTGGATGGGTTGACTGGAATTTTTAAGAATACCCTGTAGAATAGAAAGTACAGATCTGCCTGCTCCTTAAGCAAAGCTTCTCTTTTGCTTGTTTGGAGTGGGCGATGGGTCTCCAAGGGCATATGAGGTGGGAGGAATATGAGAGATTGGTGGGGGTGGGGGAGAGTGGAGGGAGAGGCGAGACAAGGGTGGGAAGCCATCTCTTTCGCATTACCTGCTTTCCTGGACTATCCTGGGTGCTGCATATTACTGAGTTCCTTGATCTCCCTGTGGACCGTTTAAATTAAAGCTCATAACCATTGTGTGGGCATATAATGAAAACAACTGATGCTGCACTGATTAGTCCATTACTCTCAACTGTTAGAAAACATAATGATCTCACAAGGGGCCTTATTCACTGACGTATAGCAGTCGAGCTCTCATTTGACACCTCAAATTAGCAGCCAAAGCAATAACAGCTGGGGTTTTTGTCTCAATATTTGTACCCGACTCTAAAGTGATTTGGCACCGGGTGAGCGTTATTTTTAAACACACAGCTCTCACCGCCAAGTAACATTTTAAATGGTCTCCAGGTGTCATGTAAAACCTACAGAAATAAATAAAAACAATCAGCTGCCAACTTGGGCCTTTGATAATACAGATTCCTTAACAAAAGGGCTTGTCTTTGGTTCTTCTTTTATTATATATTCATATTATGACAGGCAGAAATTTGCCTCCAACCACTCGGCAGAGCCTCAATGTTCAAAGAAAAATAATGCCTCCGAAAAATGTTAAAAGTGGAAGATCAAAAGAGAAAGATAAATCCTCAAATCCCGTCACTACTCAATCAGATCCCGTGTTTGGGGTCCCTTGGCTCCGAAGAACTCCTTACTCATTTATTGAGGTGATCACAGATACTGCCTAGCAGTGACTCAGAATGGCTCAACTGCCTTCCAGTGATGGAGTTTATTTTAAAATGTACTTTAAATGACATGTGAATGAGATGGCCTTGGTCTCCCAATTCTGTTTCGTCATCAAGAGCCTGGGACCATGGACAGTCTTGACTCAGAAATCAGGCAATTGCCAACGTCTCCACGGATGCAAGAGTGACCTCCAGCTTACATTACTGGACAGGTGAGTTTGCAGTTGAAAAGGAAAGAAACAGGCAATTTCCACCTCAGCTGCATTTGGTGCCTAGCCCAGTAAGAGAGGAAGAAGAGGGACATTTTGAAAATATCCATGAATGTGTACACTAGGCGAGGCCAGAGAGCAAGTCTGTTTCATGTAGTTACATAGCCAGGCCCAGTGTTTGGCATGTAGGAAGGCTCACTGTTTACTGAAGGGGTTGGCAAATATCAAAGCATGAACGGTCATGTTTTTGGCATCTTTTGACATAAATAAATTTCCACTCTGAACGGCCTTCTGGGCTAATCCAGGAGTACAAACACAATTGCCTACGGGAGTGCGGTTTGTCATATAAGTGAGTGAGCTGCGCAGGGACTGTTGTGAACCCAGCCTTACTAAATGGGATCCTCACTTCTTGTTTCAAGAGACTGTGCTACGCTGGAATGGGGTGCAGCATTGCCAGTTCTTCCCTTTTGTTATTTTTAAAGAGAAAGCCAGACGTCTAGAATTTTCATATGGGGTCTCCTGGTTTTTTTAATACTGGCAACTAAATCACCTTGAGTATTAAAACCCACAAATGAAACACCTGGGGGCTGGATCTGGCTTGCAGGTGCCAGTTTTTGGTCTCTGAACCAAACAAATTAATTCGGTAATTTAAATCAGAAAAAAATATTGTAAGAAAATCAAAGTGCTGGGACCACGCACAGTCTTGACTTAGAAATCAGGCAATTGCCAACGTGTCCATGGATGCAAGAGTGACATTATGGCATTATGGTGAAATGTGGTTGAAACCTTCCCTCTATACTGCAACTCCCGAAGGGCAGCCATCAGTGATGAATTATCTTTAAATGATTGTAAATTATTCAATGTTTCTCCCGCCACAACCATTATTACTTGGGGACAAAGAGCCCTGACTAAGTTTCTGTTTCTAAAGGTAAGGCTGTTTTCCACCAGGCAGGTGAGCTCTTGTCTGGTTTTTGCATGCTACTCATTAGTTCTGTGACCAAACATATAGGTGTCACTTTTTGTGGACAGTCAGAACTGAGCCACTTCAGAGCTGTTAGGAAAAGCTGCACAGGGTGCATGAGGCTCTGTTCCTGGGCTGAGATGCCAGAGAGGTCCTGCTTTTTATCCTCTGATATTTGCAAGCGAGGGAGTCTCCCAGGGAAGTGAGTGCGATTTACAGCTCGGGCTATTTGGGCTCAGCAATGGGCAGAGAATTCTAGTGCTTACTCAATGGGTTTCTGGTCAACCCCGGTAGCCAGGGATCAATGATGTGGAATCTGGTCTCTTCCAGACTGCCATCTGACTGGATAATCTACTGGGGCACTAGAGTGGCCATTTCCTAAGCAATGGCCAAAGGCCCGGAAGGCCCTGGAAAGGGAGGGTGTTGTCCCCATGCTGAATGCAAAACGTTCCCTCTAGCAAAATGCTGGAGATGTAGAGCTGATGGCATGAACAGGACACAAAAGCTGGTTTCACTTACTTTTGTTACCTGTCTGCTAACATAGGGGCACGCAGACAGCAATAAAGAGAACTGGACAAAGAGCCAAAAGACCTGCTTTCTGGCCTGGTTCTTCCATGAATTTTTCCTATGGCTGTGGGCAAGTCATTTAACTTTTGTGGGGGAGTTTCTTTCTTTTAAATGAAGTGGTGGAACCAGCTGACCTCCAGGGTCTTTCTAGCCTAAAATTTCACTCTCTAATTCCAATTGGGTTGGTGCTGGCTCTAAAATAGCATTTCCGGACTGGGAATCGTTTTCCAGATGTTAGAAGAAGTGGTCATGGATGCCCAGATCTGCCCAGCTCTGCACAAAGACAGGACATCTGGCCAAAGTCTGAAAGTCACAACTAGCCTCCAGTGTGCAGCATGTGAAAACCGTTAGGCAGCGTCAGCTCTTTTTCCTTCTCTCTTTATGCAAATACCTGGCTCAGCTTCTGTGGGGTTAACGGGCTTGGTTCCCTAATCGGCTGCCGCATCTCTAGTGTACCTATGGAGACAGGAGGGGCTCAGACAAGGGGGTAATTTTCCTACCCAGTTGACTTCGTGGAAGTCATTTGCAAGGCTGTGAGAAGCAAATAATGGGGATCAGGAAATGAATTTACACCTAGAGGGTTTCGTTTTGGTGGGCCATGGTTGCAAGGATCACACTCCTGGGTTTTGATAAAAATGGGGTCTTTTGTGGGTATAAGACCCAGATGTTTAAATTTAGATGGAGAAAGGGCTGGGCACGGTGGTTCATGCCTGTAATCCCAGCACTTTGGGAGGCCGAAGCGTGTGGATCACTTGAGGTGAGGAGTTTGAGACCAGGGGGATCCAACATGGTGCAACCCCGTCTCTACTAAAAATATAAAAATCAGCCAGGTGTGGTGGTACACACCTGTAATGCCAGCTACTCGGGAGGCCGAGGCAGGAGAATCACTTGAACCTGGGAGGTGGAGGCTGCAGTGAGCTGAGATCATGCCACTGCACTCTAGCCTGGGCGATACAGCGACACTCAGTTTCAGAAAAAATAAATAAATAAATAAAGATGGAGGTGGAGGGTGAGGGGAGTGGCAGATATTTCAGATTTACTTTTAGAAAAGACACTATTTAAACATTCTTAATGGATGTGAAATGGCTGGAGAGATTTGGAGCAGGACCAGGAAGCAGGCCTGGTAGGAACTATGGTGATTTGCAGAGCATGCCCTGTCCAGACAGGGTACCCACCCATAGTTCCCAACTTGCACTGTCCAGTAAGGTAGCCATGAGCTACATGTGGCAATTCACATTGGAATCAATTAAAATTAAATACAAATTAAAAAATTCAGTTTCTCAGTTGTGGAAGATGCACTTCAAGTGCTAAAGAGTCATGTGTGACCAGGGGCTTCCATCCTGGATAACACAGAGATGCAATGTTTCCCTCATCACAGAAAGTTCTATCAGATGGCACTGCTGGAGAGATACTAGCCACAGGCGGGCCCAGGGTTGGCAAAGCTGCTAGATATTCACTGGAAGTTGAATTATAAACTTTTACACAAAATTACTTGAGTTTTAAATGTTGGCAACAAATTCTAATTATTTGTAAACATTCTAATTATTTGTAAAAATAATTAAAGGAAAACATGAAATCCCACATCTGTTGGTTTTATTCAACCCATGGGCCAGCAGTTGGAGTCCTCCGATTTAGTTGTAAGTCAAAAGAAAATGGACTCTCTCCAGCTTTTTGACAATGAGTTTGAAGAATCCAAATATGACCTTGGAGAAATGGAATCATTATTTCCTCCATCCCTCCTTCATCCACCATCCCTTACTTCAAAAAACAAAAAACAAAAAACAGGGTTTAGGGTTTTTTGTTTTTGTTTTTTTTTTTTGCTGGGTGCGGTGACTCATGCCTGTAATCCCAGCACTTTGGGAGGCCAAGGCAGGCAGACCACTTGAGGTCAGGAGTTCAAGACCAGACTGGCCAACATGGTGAAGCCCTGTCTCTACTAAAAATACAACAAAATTAGCCAGATGTGGTGGCAGGCACCTGTAATCCCAGCTACTCGGGAGGCTGAGACAGGAGAATCGCTTGAACCAGGGAGGTGGAGCTTGCAGTGAGCCGAGATCGCGCCACTGCACTCCAGCCTGGGCGACAGAGCAAGACTCCATCTCAAAAAAAAAAAAAAATGTTTTTGTTTTTGTTTGTGTAGAGGTCTTACTATGTTGTCTAGACTGGTCTCAAACTCCTGGGCTCAAGCAATCCCCCCTGCCTTGGCACTGGGATTACAGGCATGAGCTACCTCACCTGGCCCATCCCTTACTTTTTAATACCTTCAAAGATAGGAAATGAAAGCTCAGGGAACAGTAGGAATGTTGCTCCAATTCTTCCCAGCCTTGTGTCTCCATCACCTTCTCCACATCATCCTTCTTTCCATTAAGCCAATGAGTAGGAGAGGGCCAAATTCCTGTGAGAGCTCCTAGGATCTTGACTTTCAAGACTCAGGTCTACAGAAAAGCAGACTCTTGGCCACAGGTAAGCTGAGCTGTCCAGTCTTGGGCATCCCTGGTGGGAATGGCAGCAGCCGTGGCAGGCAGGTTTGGCTGCTCAAGAGGTACAAGGCTCCCTGGCTTGGAGGTCCATGAGTGTCATGGGATGAGCACTGATCTAGAGGCAAGATATTCACTAAACATACTCAAATACTGGTCACCAAAGCCCCTGCTGGGAGCTGAGGGGATGGTGAAAGGGCAGAAGCTGACCATCAGGCAGCGGCACCTTTGCAAATTAGTACAGAAGCCCGGTCTTGGGAGTGAACTGACCGCCGTAGGCATGTGGCTGCATTTCCCCCACCCTCCTGAAAGAATACTCTGTGGAATCTTTCTTCAAACATGCAGAACTATTTCTCCAGTTTGTTCTAGGTGGGACAAAGCATTTCAAAAGATTGCTCCCAAACCAAGTTTGTCAAGTCTGAATTCCAGTGCAGAGACCTGGCAGCTGGAATCTGTGGCCCCTGGGGACAGCAAGACCACCATGACTTGCCGACTCCACCTAAGTGCTACTCATGGGAGAAGCTAACAGGTGGTTTGTTGATTCAAGACCCTTTGCTGATCAAAAACAATTCAATTATCTTCTCCAAATCCTCTTAACCCAGGAATGTACACCAATACATTTTCAACTTCAGAGATGAAACTAGCTTTTGGTTAACAGGAAAGTGAAATCAACTAGAAATCACAAGTTTCCCCCAGATTCTAGGTATTTTAAAGGTGGAAGTGCTACTTATTTAAATGGAAAAAAAAATTTTAGATTTCAAAGAAATGTTTACTTTTTCCTTAAGCTGGGGTTCTCAAAACCAAACTAGTCACTTGAAGAGCATGACTGTCATGGAACTTGGAGTCTGGATGACTAAGAAGGAGGTGTGTGTTGAGTGGCACAAGGGCATTTATAGAAAACCCAGTTCCTTTCCTAGTATTCTGGGGACTGAATGGAAGTTACAGATGCTTTCTACAGAGTGCAATTTTAATCCTGATTGCATGAACATATCACAATTTACAGCACAGTACCAAAAGAAAAATATCTGGAGATATTTTAAGACTTTTTTTTTTTTTTGAGACGGAGTCTCGCTCTGTCGCCCAAGCTGGAGTGCAGTGGCCGGATCTCGGCTCACTGCAAGCTCTGCCTCCCGGGTTCACGCCATTCTCCTGCCTCAGCCTCCCGAGTAGCTGGGACTACAGGCGCCCGCCACCTCGCCCGGCTAGTTTTTTGTACTTTTTAGTAGAGACGGGGTTTCACCGTGTTAGCCAGGATGGTCTCGATCTCCTGACCTTGTGATCCGCCCGCCTCGGCCTCCCAAAGTGCTGGGATTACAGGCTTGAGCCACTGCACCCGGCCAAGACTTTCATTAAGCAATGACAGTTCCCTATTCAAAACTATGTCATGACTAAACACCCTGATAAAATGTTTGTAGCTCCCAGAGAAACCCAGGTGAAACATTTTATAAATAAAAAAAAAATGAATCTGGTCTCTGTTGTGACACACTAATTTTCACTGTAGCTCCGATTTTGTTCCTTATTAAAATGAGAAAGAAAGATCACCATTTAGCCAGAGAAATGCAAAATCAAAGGTAATGTGAAAAGTGGACTGGTTCAGTAAAATGCTACGCTGTTCAACATTTAAAATGATTCTAGGACAACCACATCTTGTTCCGTTCAGAGACAAGTCATAACAGGGACTCTAGAGACTGGTGGTGTGGGCTTCAATTCAGTTAATTAATTTCAACTCGATTTGGTTCCACATACTTTAACTGGCCACCTAGTACGTGCCAGGCATGAGTGAGGTGTGGATATAAAGCACAGAAATAGCACAGAAGTATTTACCAACTTTACTTATTATAAGCGTCTTGATTGGGAGCCTGCTATTTGCTAGGCACACACCAGCGATATCTCTTTTAACCCACACAGCTATTCTCAGGGGTGGGTATTACAGTTTCCATTTTTCAATAAGGAAAGGAACCCAAACCACCTAGTTTGGTAAAGATGAGCTAGAAGCTGGTTCTATGAGAGGACTCTAACCCCTCCAAAGCTCAACTATGGCTCCAACCTTCATGTCTGGGGCAGTTTTGTGGATGTGGATCTGATGCTGATAAAGCTGGGGTCATAAATTTAGACCTAAGTACCCTGTGGGTCAGTGTTTCAATAACTACTGTTTCTGAATTATTCTGGGCATTCACTATAGACAATAATCTCAGTAGTGCATATCATTGTTTCTATGTATGTGTGTTCTGGTAGATGCTTTTAATTTTAATTTTTGTTAAGGGCAGGGGCTCAGATATCAGGCAGAACTGGATCTGAGTTTGGAAAGAGTAGTTCCCTTGTACTTGCCACTGTGACTCCGGGCAAGTCAGTCAACTTTTCTAAGGATCAGTTTCCTGACTGGTGAAATGAGGCAATTCCTAGGATGTGCCTCATAAAGTTGTGGTGAAGATTTAATTGAGATGCCTCATTTTACCAACTTGTCACGGTGCCTGATGATGCTCAAAAATAGAAGTCGACTCTCAAAAACAGATGCTCAAACTTGGAGGCTCTAACAAGAATAATATAGTAGTAATTGTTGTACCATGGTACTATATATTATTGCTACATCATTATTATTATTCATTAATCCTCTGGCTCTGCATCCAGAGGAAGCTCAGCTGAAGTGGCCAACACACTGCAACTTGCATTAAACTTTGGGTTCTCTGAAGTGGGCAACGTTGTGCTTGAACATCCTCATACCCTGTACCAGGACACCAACCCCGCTCTAGGAGAGTGAGCACACCCTGACCTAGGTGTCAGGACTGCTGTCAATTTGTTTCCACTGCCTTCCTCTTGTACTAGAAAAGGACCTTTTCCCCATTCACTCTTCTGCGTCTACCTGTGGGGTTCTGCGTCAGGCCACATTGAACCCACCAGGATACGACTGAATTAGAACTACCCTAAAAGTCTGGTTAGTTCTGCTATTGCTTTAATTCTTGAATCTCTCCTCTCTAAACATGGGCTCGGCGGCCTCAGTACACCAGTTGATCCAGGGGCCTGGGGAACAAGTACCAGGGCAGGTGGGGTGGCTCTTGTGATGAACAGCTAGAGTCACCTCTTGTTTTTCACCCTCATAGGCATAAAACCAATGACAACTGCCGTAACCTCAAACGCAATTTGGAGCTTCTCAGAAGGTAAGATGCGAGGGATTTGTGATTGCCTCCGGGGTGTCCTTGCTTAGGTTCGGGTGTCCTGGACTCCACGTCACTAAGCTCTCTCTGTATGCCCAACTCCACCACGCTGGTGAGCTCTGGCCTATGGAGCTCAGCCCGCCAAGCACCTGCTCACTTCAAGCTTTACTGTACCCAGCGCCCAGCACTGTGCTGGCCACACAGCGTGTCTTTGCTTCTTGGATGGGTCAGCACAGGGGTCATGTGGGCTGGCAGTTACTGTAAATGGGTAGGGATCAGTGGCAGAATGGGGTCTACATGCCCCATCCAAGGAGGACAGGTGCTCCCCAGCCACAGCTGACTGCAGTGCGGAAATGCCGCCCCACAGTTGCCAGTGCTTCTGGTTTTTCCAGAGAAGCTGGAAATCTGGACTTTTATGTAAGATATCTCAATTTTTAAATGTGAAATGCTCATCTCAATTTTTAAAAAACATTACGCAGGACAAAAGAAAAATCTCATCTATGGGAGCAATATGGTCTGTGGCCTAGTTTGTAGCCTCTGGTTTAAAGAGAGCTAAAAGCTGGATCATTCCTTGATTCTGTCATGGACAAATGTGTGCCCTACCCCAATTTCCTAAATAACACCCAAAACTAAACGGCGGGTTTTGAAAGGATGAACTGTGCTTGGGATCCCCAATCTTACCAGGGGATCCCTTCTGAACAATCTAATTGCATGGAGGTGCCCAGTGTGGACAGAAACATGGGTCAGGAGTCCCAGATTCTAAGTTCCCCTGTTACCGCGGACTCACTGCTGACCTCAGGCAAGTCTCCCAGCCTAGGGTGAGCCAGGACAGGTGCTCAGGGTGCAGACTGCTAGGCTGCTTGGGCCTCTCTCCAGTGCCTGCTCTCTGTGTCTTAATCTGGACAATGAGCGGTCATCCTGGAGACACCTAAGATCCCACCAGCGCCAGCCTATAATAATGTCAATGAATTTCCAAAATTGGCAAGTGACATAAGTGGGAGTGAGAGCTTCCAAACAGCACACGCTGGTTATCTACGGACCTGTTGGGATCTCCATGCCATTTAGCTGGCACCAGTGGTTTCTCAAGGGCAGACCAATCACCAGGAGATGAGAGCATTTTCAGATTGTGTTTCCGTTGTCTGTGGTCCGGCATTTTTGACAACGTATTTATTGAACTTCTGACTTGCTACCTTTCGTCAGGACACAATGTCCAAAAGGACTTTTTATTCTCCTGTAATACTATTGAAAAACAATTCATGACATATGTTATTAGTGAGGTTTTCTCATTGTTGTTTAATTTGTTCCTACTTTTTTTATTTTCATTAGAGTTAAGCATTTTTTTTTTCTGACCCACGATGGCACGTTGGGCAGGGAGGTGCCACTGTAACTGGTGAAATGCCTGGCCATCCTCAGCCTGGCTGGTATGGGCTAGAAACCCAGGGCTCAGAGCACCAGCACAGCGCGTCCTGACCCCACAGAGCCAGGAGTGCAGTCCTGGCATATTCAACTGCAGTATAAGCATGACTTACCTGGAGAAAACCTAGTGTGTGCAAACTGCCAAAAGCACAGAACAGGTGGAGATTAAAGGGCACTGATTTGAGTAACAGCAGAGGGTCTGACTCACAGAGGCTCAGTCCCTCAGTTAAGATCCTTAAATGCCACAAAACTGAGGCTGTATTTTTTTAGTGGGGGAGACAGGTCTGGAAAGCAGAGCCCCCAAACTGTGGAATGCCGAAGTCTATGGCAGTGGCCACAAGAGGGAATAAATCATCTCTGGGACGACAAGTATATCAGTGAAAAAGCAGGATGAGTTCCTTACTCCTGCAGGTTAGATGTACCTTCAACTTTGTGGGCACCCGTTAACTGGGTGAAGGGAATGATAGGGCCAATTTCTCAAATCTGTGAAAGGCTCCAACGTTCTCCCCAGCGGGATTGTGAGTCATTGCTAGTTTGCCTCCATCAGTTCTTGGAGGCCAGTTCACACCACTCTGCAGCTCACATCCACCGTACTTCAGGGCAGCCAATCACCATGACAGCCTTGGCAACATGCATCCAAAAGGCAGCTTTGTAAAATGGTTAGCACGCAGGCTCTGCTGCTAATTAGGTAAGCAGCTACTTGGCTTCTCTGAGATGGGCTACTTTTTTGGTAAAAGCAGGGTGATGGTAACAGTAGCTCTATTGAGAGATTGTGAGGATGGCAAGAGCTAGCACATGTAAAAGCACTGGTGCTATCACTGGGCTTGAGTAACTGCTAGCTATTTTCATTTTCCTCATTATTCCTCCCCCGTAGTGGCACGGAAGGCCATGAGAAGTTTCACCCCCCATGCTATGCTTTTCTTCTTACTTCCTGGAAAGGGGAGGGGATGGCTCCTTTCCCTGTCCACCATACTCTGTGCTGGGCATCCCCCATTGGGAATGAGTCAAAAATGAGGCTGAAGTGGGCAGATTTCAGTCTTTCCCAACCTTGTACCCGTTCATTTCTCCTCATAGTCAGTGGCTACCTCTCAGGCTCACCTCTGACGTTCTCATTCAATGTAACTGGTAAAACCATCATCAGCCTCGATGGAAAGAAGTTGTATGGTGTTTCCATCCACAGGAGGGATGGAATAACAGGGTTATGGCATGTGAAATACTTCTATTTGCAGTTGACATCCATAAACTTTCCTTAAGTTAATTTGAGAGCTTTCTGGGACAACTAATGTGTCTTTCCTTGATTTCTACTTCACGCTGCCTAATGTCAGAGAAAACACAGCCGAAACATTATATTTTGTCGTCTTAATTTGCAGACTTTTAAGCTTTAGATATGTTAAAATGCTCTTTCTGGGGATAGGATGTTTTGAACTCTCCTCTTTCACTCAGAAACGTATCAAGCTAATGTGTGATACTGTCACTGAGTTCCTATTTATTATTTCATTGCCAGGATTCTTTATGGTGCCTAAATTGTGATTACAGAGAAGCATGATAAAATGTCAATGTGTGGATGAGATTTGGAAGGTCCTAGGGGTGGGGAGGGGAGGTTCTTTAAATGGAGATGTCAGCTCCAGCCAATTTCAGAATGGCTCACCATTAAGATGGATGGTTTCAAAGCCGTGTGCCTCTGCTGGAAATTAAAAACCCATGGAATAACTGATTATGATTAATTTTAAGTACTTAGCCATGTGAAGCCAAATGAGAGTGTCTTTAAAACAAAGCTATTGATCTGGTTTTGTTTGGAATTGAGAAGATAAACTAATCAGATCCTATGGGCTCTTTGCAATGATAAGGAATGAGAACTTTTTTTTTTTCCTTTCAGTCACAGGTTTTTAAAGCTTCAACTTGGAGACGCCTGGTGCATCTGGATATCTTTTTTTTTTTTTGGTATCTGAGTAGAGGAGAGCTGTCCAAATCTGTCCTGGGCAAGGGCTTGATGGGGGTGAGGGTGTATAGGGGCAAAAGTTAGGAAAGTAGAAGGGATGGCACTTACGAGAGCCCCTCCTATGTCGTACATACACTGGCTGTTTTTAAAAGTTGAGGAGATAGACTCAGAGAGATTAAGACACTTGGCCCAAGCCCCACCTAGGTGTGTCTGACTGTAAAACCCTCTCTTCTCCCTCAGACTGCCTTCCTGGTGAGGAGAGACAACACCATTCCTAGCACAGAAAATGAACATGAGGGCTGTCAGGTTGTCACAGCTGTTTCGTGGCAGCTGGTGACTTCCATTTCCTGGTCTCTTCCCAAGGAATTTTCTCATCTTGCTCATCCTCTCTGTCAAGGGAGGAAAAAGGTGATATGCTCTGAGCAGCCCTTCCTACAAATGCTATTTTGCAGGCAGGGAAAATCCTGCCTACCCTTCTCAGTCCCAGCCTCCTGATAAGAGGAGTCGTAGGTTACTAAATTTGGGCTGGCATCCTCTCCCTTGCAGACAGGCATTTGTTGCCGGTTCCAGGGTCAGAGTTTGGGTGAGGAGAGACAATCTATTTCAGAAATGACAATCTGACCTCCCTGACTGTGGGTCCTGTCTTTTCTGGACCGGGAATTCTCAGCTTTCATCCGATTTCAAGCAGCTTGCAGCATCAGCATCCCCTTTTATTTCCCGTGATTCCTCTTGGAATCACCTTCCTCTCAAACAACGTGGCGAGGCTCTCTCCAACCCGTTGCTAGTGTCTGCGAGGCCAGGTGAAGAGGAAGGCGGAGGGAAGACCTTTCACTCATTCTTTCACATACAAAGGAATGCTTTAAAATACTCATTCACTTATTTATCTGGCATTCATTGATTCTTCTGGAATCAGAGATAGGTAACCTGCGACTGTGTAATTTCTTATTTTTAGGAGAATGCTTGAGAAACCCCACTCTGCTATCAGTCACTGGCTAGAATCGTACCATGGGAATTATTTTTAGAACCAAGCAGCTACAGAATTTGGAAAGGGGAAGTCACTCCCAAGACAGAGCAACCAACCCTTTCATTTTACAAATGAGGAAACTGAGGCTCCCAGAGCCGAAGAGACTTGCCCAAGGTCACACGACTAATCAGTGGCAGAATCCGGACTCGACCACACGTCTCCTGACAGAAGTGACACAAGCTCTTCTGTGCTGTACTGCCTTCCTCTCTGGGCTTCTCTCAATCAGGGACAGCTAGAAGTATAGCTTTAGTGAGAATAACCAAAATGTTTTCTTACACAATTCAACTTTAGTTTGAATGACCCCAAGATGACTCCTAGCTGACTTTCCTCCTGGGAGTCGGGTTTTCTTAGTTAGACTCATTTGAAAATCCAGAGCTCAGAAAGGCAACTACACATTCTTTCTAGACAAGGTGCATAGGGTGGGATTATGGGGAAGGGGCTGCCTCCTCTCATCTCCCCTCATTGCCCACCCCCACCCCCATCCCCACCACCCCCGGCCCCTTTAAGGTCACAGTCACTGTTTAAAGTTTCAACTGAAGCATGAGATGAGATCCCAGGAGCAATAGCAATGACTGGGCTTTCCCAGGCTGTGTGGCGTTCCCCTGCCCTGTACCAAGGTCCCTTTCTGATTCAGGTAATTCCAGCTGTCCTCCTGGCACTAACCCCTCTCTCTCTGGCCCCAACCCCGGACCCTGTTTCCCAGTGTGGCCGCACTCAAACACACTGTCCCTGATGCTGTAGCAGGCTCTGGGGGGGGTCTGCTCCAGCCCATCTGTTTCTCCCAGCAACAAATACTGCGGGAGCACTGGGGGAGAAGGAGAAAGACTCAACTGAGACTTAATTAGCAGGAACCCCAGTTTGTGGGAGGTAAGAAATCACACTTGGCTGCCTGCAAACACTTTGACCAAGGTGAGCCGGAGGGATCTCCTGGTTCCCAATTTTAATAGCACTGCAGCAAAAGACCAGAAATGCATCCACACAGACCCTCCTGCACATACTCTCCCCCTCTCTCCTCCCCACACGGACACACACACGTACACACATATGCACGCACACACAAGGCAGCGATCGCAAAATCAACTCACAGGATCTCCAAATCGCGCAGCGCTCGGAAGGCTCCATCTTCAATGCAGCTGATGTGGTTGTTGTCCAATTGCCTGTGGAAAAGCAGGGGAGAGCATGAAGGCTGAGCGGGGGCAGCGTGAGGGGCCGGCGGCCCGGGCCACCCGAGCGCCTGTCCCTCCACCCCCTTGCAGGCGCTGCTGGTCCCTGCCAGGAGCTCGTGCAGAGCCAGCCTGTCTGCCACGCTGCTCCGTCTCTCCTCTCTGACTGTCTGAGAGAACTACACAGACGAGCGCACCAAAAGGCTGTCAGGTCTCAGTAAATATTAATTGCGCATTTTTTTTTTTTTTTTTTTAGGCAGAAGGGAGTAATTTCATTACATTAGGGCATCCAATCCATTACGAGCTCTTACCGTCATGTCACTGAAACAATTTCATTAAGCTAAAGGCCTGTAAATCATTGGAGGTCACTGCTCTGCCCTCCGCGACCTCCCAGAATGCTTTTTTCCTCTCTCCCGTTCCCTCGTCTCCCTTTTACTGGAAGTTGCAGTCTTCTGCTCTGACACAGTGCTAAATCTCAAGGCTTTATCTGCCCAAGAGCGGCAAGGGTGCATGGGGAATATACCAATTCCAAATTAGACTCAACTAATCTAATTTTATAGTCTTTTTATTATTCTAAGCACCACATGTCTGTGGTGGTTTGATGCCTCTGTGCATTGTTACGGGCCCCATCTGGTAGGTCATTCTATTGAAGCATTTTCTGACTAAATACAGATTCCCTCAAACTGCACTAACCATCATCAACATTAAAGAAATTCATTGAGGGAAGCGTTCATGAAGAGGGGAAGAAGGAATATCGTTATTGCCTTAAAGATGTACCACTTTGATTTAAATTGGGGAGAATTAAATGCACCTATTTCCAGACTCCTTTTTTATTTCCCTTTCCATCCTGTGAGCATGAAAATAATGTCTCTTAAAAAGATGCCCTGACTAATACACATTCTAGTTGGAGACTGAGCTATTTTAGTTGAGGGATAATACGTAGATACCGTTTTTTTAAAACATTAAAATATATATAATGCGTAAGTCAGGATATCAACCATGATCACACCCCAACTTAAATATCATGTATTATATACCTAACCCATTTTATTCCTTAAAAAACCATAAAAAACAATAAGGTGTTATACAGGAATTGGTTATTGACACCAGATTGTCATACTCTGTCCGCAGAGCACACCATGGTCTTTGGGGCTGCGGGTCAGGTGAAAAGAACTATGGCTGTACTAAAAAAACTCCAAGACTCTTTTAATTTTCTCCACCTCTCAGGTGGAGGGTTTTCCTGGTGTTGGAATTTTCATGTGTAACTTGAGCTAAACGATCCCAGGACAACTCTCCACAAAAGACGTGGCAAAGCTACCTTTGGGAACCCTCTCCCAGGGCTTTATTTTCTACTGAAGGATGGCAGGATTAAAATGAAAATACTATTATCTTTGGAAAAGTATCCAGATGTAGAATTGTATAAATGCACACAAAACGCAATAGAGTGATGCTGTGCATTACAACAGACAGGCTCTGTCATGATATTTGGGGGAATTATTAATATATTATCTCAATAGATGCTCATGATACAAGATTCAGATATTTAGAATAAAAGAAAAAAACAATCCACAGGCATCTCAAGAAGCAGAAGCACATTTTTGGTTGGCGAGTTCTGTATCTAGCGTTCAAAGTTCTCACTGATGCCCACTCACACGGAGTCTCACCACATCCTCTCGACCCCTAATTCTTCTGGAGCCTTTCTTCACATGAGTTTGCTGAGCCTCTTTTTCATAGATGTCTCGCAGTGTTGGGGCCGCTGATTCCCCGCAGAGGTTCTATGAAGGCAGTCTAGTCCTGCTACCCAGCTTCTAGATTTATCATCAGCTCAGAGGCCGGTGAATCAACAACCCCTACCCCACGCCAAGGCCACCAAACCTTACCAAGCAGAAATGCAGTGGAGCTGGTTTTGGCTCCAAGAAACTGTTCAATGAACATGCTGAATTCGGCAAAAATGGCACCATCCGCCTAAGTAGAAAAGGATCTAAATCATCACACTGGGAAGTCTGGGGTGTATAGAGATGGCAGTTTGTCGTGCATCAGTTTTCATGCAGACATTTCATAAAGGTCCTTGCTATTAGTATATTATTTATTTACTGGATTTGTGAAGCGTTTTCTATTCCTTTTCTTTTTGAGAACACCAGAAATCAAACAGGGGACTCTAAATGTACAGAATTTTACGTGGAAAGAATGGAATCTGCAGGGAAGAAGAAAATGCCATAGAAAGAAGAGAATAAACCAAAGTGGTAGAAAGAGAACAAAAAAGTATGTGGTGAAGGGAGCTAGCCAAAAGATTTTTTAAAAAGACTAAACACACGCTACTCAATATCCCATCACAGTCCTGCTACTCAGCAAACTGAAGTAGTGGGACAAGAGTCTTCGAGAGGGCTCTGATCATTTTCAGGCTAAAAGCAGTGACATCTAATACGTTACTAATTACGTGACGTTTAAATATTTTCAGTGGGTGGCACAAGTTGACATCTAGTTTATTTGCAACGGGGAAAACTGAGCTTTACTATAAGCATCTCTGTGGGTGTATTTGATAGACTATTTTAAAACATGAAACATCAAAATTTAAAATATTTATGCAGAAGTGTGCTTTTCTAGAAGACATTTATTATAACTGAGATTGTCTCCTTTTGTTCTAACCACAGATAAATGAAACAGACAGGGTATTCCAGTCGTGATGGTCAAGGAGCCATTCTCAAGACAAGATGCCCCATTCGTTACCAGGGTCTTTAAGGGTTTAACACCTATGGGGGCCCCATAAGGTAAACAAAAACCACAGCAGTTACTCCACTTCCCAGCTCTTATATCTCCATGGCGCCGAGCATCAGCGTATTTGTAAAAAGCCCAATTAATCGTCCATCAGCTTTCCTGATATTTCATGCAAATACAGTAGGTCTCTAAAACAAAGTAAATACACACTTGGTTCAGACAGATTTCTTTTTCTTTGCAAAATGACACCTCAGCAACATAAAAGTTAGTCCTGACACAGGAGAAGGGAGGCAAAATAAACACAAGCCCAGCAATTCTTTGAGGATGGCGGAGCGGAGCGTTACTAAACGCACAGAGAACCTTCCGAAGCTGAGGCCAAAACATCTGACTTAGCAGTTTGCTTCTGGGGGCTGATGTGACCACAGGCCGCTGACGTGTATTCTAAGCTCCCAGGTCAAAGGTCCATATCGTGCCTTTGAAAGACCGTCTCAAAAACAAATCAACAAAGCCCATTGCCTATCCTGCAACACGCACGCCATCACTCGGGAGGCATCTGCAAAAAGGGCTTTGGAAATGTGAGGAGAGAGAACTCAGCAGTTGGAGGATGCCTGAGGGCTCTCTTTCGATTTTTCCTGGGCCATGAGATGTGTATTTCCCACAGCTGCTGAATCTTTGCTTCTTATCATGCAACATAACTTACCCCCATGCCTAGCGCAGTGCCAGCCACCTCACAGATGGTCACCAATGGTTGCAGAATGAGTCCTTCCAGGAAAAGGTGTCAGGGCTGAACCCAAGCTGTATGGAATAAAGCTCTAAGCCATA
Organism: Trachypithecus francoisi; assembly: GCF_009764315.1. Lineage (NCBI taxonomy): Eukaryota > Metazoa > Chordata > Mammalia > Primates > Cercopithecidae > Trachypithecus > Trachypithecus francoisi. The sequence goes on along the minus strand of NW_022681465.1, from coordinate 122,616,832 downwards.
TCGTCACGACTGTGGCCCTGTGGCCCTTCTAGTGACAATAAAGACTGAGCACTCCTGCTGTGCCTGGACAGGGCTAAGCACCTTCCCTGCTTCCTTGTCTTTCTGAGACACAGACCTCTACCAGGGAGCCCTTGGGAAGGAGACTTGGAATAAAACAAGATTTCTATGGGTCCAGGATGAAGATGGGGAACGGGAAGGCAGGAGATTTTGGGAAGGCTGGCTATTTTTTTGGAGGCCACTTTTATTGTCCTCTACTTTATACAGGATACTCAATTTGATTTACACTCCCCTGTCTCTGAATAAGCCAAGAAGCCCCAAAACATTTCATGATATTAAATTAACTGCTCTAATTTCCCCAGGAAGCTCGAATTTCGGCAAACAATATGAGTGCTAAAATGATACCAGAGTCCATTTAGAGAGGAATCCTCCAACAAGCACTAAATGCAGACTCCCCGAGAGCAGCTTTCTGACTACTGTATTTTTATACTCTGAGAATATAAACAAGGCGGAAAGGAAAGCCAGCGTGAGTGAGGACTTAAAATAATCTCCACAAACGGCAGACTGGGAGATAGCACTTTTGTAAGAATTCCCATTAGTAAGCATAATATACTCCTATTATCACAGTTCATCTCTTTCAATTATGATGTGAAATTTCATAATTGAAGCAGGATTAGAAATATTTTTGTGCTTCAAAAATTAAAGCAGCCTATCTAAATCCTTTACAAAGGGTTAAAACACTGGCTACAATTTAAAAAGCTTCTATCTCCCAACAATAACCAAAAAAAAAAAAAAAAAGAAGAAAGAGATAAATAAATGTATAAAAAGAAAAAGATTTTTTTTTTTTTAAATTTAGGATTTCAATGATGCATTTAAGTTCCCATGAAGAATGCCTTGAAAATAGACATCTCCAGAAACAGGCTTTGGGTATCTGGAAGAAAAGCCGAATTCCAAACTAGGTATCTACATGCAAGGTCTGTATCAGGGGATACCCATCCAGTTGTTCACTCCTCATCCAGATGTTCTGGGGACCCAGCATCTCATCAGGTGGATGGTTAAACTTCGCCTGAGGGCACTGTCCAGCAGCAGCATTCTGCTCTGCGCGTTCTGTTCATGTTCCTCCTCATGCTAAACGGGAGAAGTAGCCGAGGCTCAGCACCCGTTAGAGTTTAACAATTTGCTAATTTCTGAATAAAGCTATCCCTACCAAATGTGCCAAATAAGTGTGGGGACTTCTGTATGAAATTCACAAGGGAAGCCTTACTAGAAACCCTAAGCAAGTCAACAGTCATGAAATCCAACAAGGAATTAACCCGTAAGAGTAAGACAGTACTATGAGATGTTCACACTATTTTAGGTACTCAGGATGAAGAATAAAGTATAAGACATTCTTTGAAAATATTTGGAAGAAGGTTGCCACCTTTGGTTTTTACAGCTCAATTATATTGAAAGGTTTAAGGGAATTTAAAAAACTAAACTATAATAATTTGAATCCATTTTTGATGAAATATACATATGTTCATCAATGTACATATTCAAGGTATTGTTTTTCTAGACTGAGGAGAAACAGAATGTTTTAACGATAAAAAGAAAACCGGGGAATCCCTACTTTCATGAAACAAGGCAGAAGACAAAATGTGAAACAGCCTTGACGTGCTATTTCTTTCCTCCCTATTATCCAATTGTCCTTTAAGCAGAGAATAGGAAATCTAGAAGCGCTTTTGAAGGTTGTTTTTTTTATGACAGTTTAACATTCTAAAAAATCATTATTGAAGAACAAATTATAGAAGCATTTGTCTGCTGCTAGCTGGGGTCTTTGAAAAAAATAAAGCTCAAGGTTATTTTAACTGACAAAAGGAAAAAAATTATCTTCAAAAGAAACGCATATACTTCATATAACTGAGTACAGGTTACACTTCTTCAGACAAATCAAACACTTGATCTAAGCCACAATCTGCTAATGAATTGTCACTACTTCTCATCATTAGAGGGTTACTGTAATTCTACATTAAAACAACATCTCAAATGAGCAAAAAGAGGGGAATCTATCATTTTGCTCATTTTGCACACTTGCCCACCAGATCCTACAATACATATAGATATGTTTACTGATCCATGAATTATTTAAGTATCCACAAAGACCCCTGTCTCTAAAACTGACAACTCTATGCCTATTTTTCCTACATATGTAGTTACATATAATATTGTATCCATGTAAATACAAATATATATAACTGGTAAAGCAATTGTTGACCTCTGATGTTTAATGTGGTATAGCCAGTTATATTTACAGAGATATTTAGCTAATTGATTGTTAGCATTCCAAAGACTTCAACCAACCAAATCCACTTTGGAAAGGACAAAGTCCTAGCTTAATTAAGCTCTCTGATCAGAACAGCCTACTTAGAACTTAGCTGAAAATTGAACAAGTCTATTTCAACAAATGTCGTTATGCATGCTTTGCCACATAGCTAGCACGACACCTTCTATGTCGTATGGATCATAATGCCGTTCAACATATGCAACTTCTCAGCAGGAGAATAACTGCATCCACTCCAGTAGATGCTCCTGAAAGCAAGCTCTGCAATAATGCAAACAGCGATGATGGATTAGCCACAAAGAGGCACACCAGACCTTGGAGAATAAAGAGGTGTTTTACACATCGCTGGGAAATATCAATAACTCCACTTCTGTGTTTACATAGTTGCCTGTATGTTGGGCATTTGGCAAATGAATTTGTGTTGAAAAATGCAGGAGGAAGATCCCTGCAAACCAATTTAGCATTAAAGATAGTTACCGGGGACAAGCAGAGATCCCACTTAATTGTGGCGAGTTTAAATTGGAAACAAATCTCTGGCATTTCTAGATAAGTAAAAGAACAACAATAACAAAACAAACAAATTCAAAGCAAATCAAATGAAAACACCCCATAGTCACAGCGAGAGTATGATTTGTTTTCCAGCAACGTTTAGACCGGGGACCAAGGAAGTTTGGTTACTGTTTGCAAAATGTGCTGTTACACTTTGAGGCTTGCCTCAAATCTACCCACATCCTGTGGTCATCCCCATGTTAGGACCAAAGGGTTTTATACCTAGGTGGACCAACTCCCCAAGGTTTGCCTGGGACTTTCCCTGTTTTAGCATTGAAACTCCTGTGTTCAATCCTGGGAAACAAATCAATTCCAGGCAAAATGCGATGGCTGCTTACCCTGTTATACCCCATGGGGCTGACTCAGTTGAAAGTAGATTTATTCTTGACATTTCATTCCCTCAACCGTAACCCCTCAATCTTAAAATGCCTGTTGACTCACAAACCCAGCTTTCAGTTCTGTTGGCTCTAAAAGGCTCCTCACTGCAGCTTCTGTAAAATGGGCTGTCCCTGTGCAAACACACCCATCATAAGGCCACGGGGAGTCTTGAAAGTCACTGAAACACTGGACCTTGTGTTCTCTGCCTTCCTCATTGGGAATTAGAATTTCTTTTTAAGAAGTATCAGTGTTTTACTCGCCGGCCTTGCTGATGTCATGAATACTCGGAGGCTGGACAAATAAATGGCTGTCTCCATAGTGATTGGGGCAGGTTTGTGGTTTCCCTAGTTACACTCTTGAGCGATAACCATCTGTGGTTCCTCCCCGGCAGAGGCGCAGGAGGGAGGAAGAAGCGAGAAACTGGGAAGATGAAATGTGCTTTTGTTAACGGGCATGAAAAGTTATCTCCCACATCTCTGTTTTTTTCTCTGTTTTTCTAAATCACCCAGCACAAACTATAGTGAGGTAGTTTTTTTCTTTTCATCCCCATGGGGGTTTCAGAAAATCTTCCCACTGGGCTCTAAAGATGAAGCGATTCCAGTTGAATATGACCACTAAGCAGGAGCCAGAGCTGAGATATTTCTTCCTGGATGGGAGGTCAGTGCCCAGGTGAGATGTTCGTTTTCATTCAAATACAAGATTGCAAGCATCCCCACTCCGGGTCCAGGCCATGAATCGGCCCATCCTGGGGAGCGCTCCCTGACAGCACACTGAGGCCACATCATCTCCTTCAGCCTTGAGAGATCTTTGTCTCCCTTTAAAAACATCACATAGATTGCTCTGCAAGAAAATTAAGGTTTCCTTGAATTTATTCACATTTCCAGCCCATACTGACTAACCCTTTGAAGGCTCTCGTTATTGACTAGTCGTTTTTTTCCTTATAAAAATGGAAGACTAGGGCTTGTATAATTTGTAACTACGCAAACTAAGTGATTCACATCCATGCCCCCAAGTCTCAGTTGTAAAAAGCAGATAACATTTAGTCCAAAAGGAATTTTTGTGTGTTAATGAAATGTGTGCACTCTGAAAATGTATTTGTGGCATTGCTTAATTTTATTTGCTTTAAAACAAGTAATATTAAATTTAGGAACTCTTTTTTACATAATCTCCAAGCTCTCTTTCAGCTCTGAAGTTGTATGACCTGAAATTGGTTTCTTATGAAATTTTAAAAACATTCTTCTTCATCTAACTTAGACCCTTCTGGGATTTGAACCTCTCTCTTTATCGCTTCTTCTTCCATCCCAGACCAAAGAATCTATTATTTGAGATATTCAATATAATCTTTCTGGACTAAGGCAGCAGTTCAGACTCAGTACAAGCTTTTCGTACTTCTCCTGCTGTTATGAGATTGAAATACAAGAAGCCACCAAAAACCTACACCAAGGAAAATACAAATCGCTCCCTTACTGAAAGAAGGATACCAACGTGTGCACATACTCACAGTTTCCATAGTTGAAACAACTAAGGAGAGAAATCGCAAAATTTAATCTCATTTCTCGGTGGCTACTTCCAACTAATAACCAATCAAGTAATGTACCACCTAAAATAGTCAAATGCCACACCATCTATGACATATAAGTTCTTAATCTTAACATTCCATAATCTGTACACAAACCTTCAGTGGCTCCCTGTGGCGGACATTATAAATTGTAGCAATCATAAAACCATCACAACCATGATAATAATTGCACACAACATTTATTCAACACTTATTAAGCATCAAGCATTGAACTGAGCACCATTTAAATGTCTTATGCCAGTCTGATGTCACAATAATTCCTACAGAAGAAGAAAGCGAGGCATTGAGAGCTACGTCTTTAAACTTGGCAGTGAACCCAGTTCTGTCCATGCCCACAATGACTGTAAGAGATGCTGCTCCTCTGGAAACAGCCCAGACTCCTTAGCCTGACCTTAGGACCTAACTCCTTAGCTGCACCTCTCTCTGTGTAATACGTGAATGCACCAAGTACTTTCACGTTTCCATGTTCACTTATGCTTGTCCTTGCCCTGTTTGTGAAATCCCTCCCCATCCATCAAGACCTTCCACAAAGGCCACATACTCAAGGAGACCTTCCCGCACAAACTCAGGCAAAATGAACTGCTCTTTCCAAGCTCTCATGACTCTTAGGTCATCCCCTCATTCAAGCACTTAACTTCACAGAGTAGGACGAATTGTGCAGGAGAAAACAGAGGTTCAGAGAGGTTGTTATGTAGCATCAAAAAAGGAACTCGGCTAGTACATTGGAGAGTCAAGTTCAAACCTGCCTTCCCAATCCAGGAGCCTCAGGGCTCACCCATCAGGCTATTCCACCTTTCTCTGACTTATAAAATACAAAGACAGGGAGCCTAATATCACTCTGTGGGTGTAACTCAAGTTATTGTAGGCTGGGAAGAGGATGATGAGAAAGCCAAACTTTAGTCTCGGTATTTGTCACTGGGAACTAGTCGCTTTCATTGGCCTGCAAAGTATTCTCACCCAGAAGATGGGGTTGGGGGTAGGGGATGGGGGGAGCAGCACAGTCAACAGTGTCCCCACCACTCCCTCCTGTGTCTCTCAGATTCCTTGGGAGTCCCGGTCCATTTGACTGTTAGGGTCACTGGGGATGGTAACTGATTTTAGCTTCAGTCACTGAGGATCATGGATGGGTGCCTGCACCTTGAGAGGATGCTTCAATTCCAGGTCACCTAGTAGGACCCAATGGGTGGCCTTCTGACCAGGCTGGGACAGCGTAGTGCTCTCTTGGGCACAGGCATGGCCTCTCTGGAGAAATGGTTCTCTTTGCTCCAGGCAAAAGTGGTAAATTACGCCGATTTGAATCCATCATTCCTGGGCATGGCCTTCCCCAGAGGTGATAAGGCTTGTCTTCCAAGGGTATACAAGCCTCAGGAACCAAAGGAACGGGACAACAGTAACCAGACTGTGTCATAGGGTATTCGGGGTGAGTGGCCATTAGTGAGGCATCACTCAAAGGTATGTCTGTGGCAGCAGAGGCCAATTAAAACATGCTTTGTAAGCTCAGTGTATGGGGGATATCAAGGTCCTTGTAATTAACTGCTGAGAAAAGGAGCATCAGAACTCAGCAGCACGTGCTGTGCTGATAGCCGCTTTCGATCTAGCTAACACGCAGCGTGGAAATACTCCAGAAGAGGCCAGTTTCCTTTTCTTTACTATTATTTTTGAGGAATAATGAATGCCTGAACTTATCCGCAACAGGAGAGCAGGTACAGTCTCTGTTTTACACACTACTGTACCTGGCCCACAGTGCCTGGCACACAGGAGGTACTCAGTAAAAAGCCCTAGGATCACATGAGATTCCACTTCACACGCACTAGAAAGGCTATCATTAAAACGATGAAGAACAGTAAGTGCTTGGTGAGGATGTGGAGAAACTGGAACACGCTTACATGGCTGGAGGGGATGTAAAATGGTGCAGCTGCTGTGGAAAACAGTTTGGTGGTTCCTCAACAAGTGAAACATAGACTTACCAGATGACCCAGCAATTCCATCCCTAGGGATATAGCCTAAAGAATTAAAAACTGGTGTTCAAACAAAAACTCGCACACGAATGTTCACAGCGGCACCATTCACAAGAGCCAAAAGGCCGAAACAGCCCGAGTGTCTGTCAGCGGACGAACGGATACACAAATTGTGGTACGTACACATACAGGAATATTATTCAGCCACAAAACAGGAATGAAGTACTGATGCACGGGGCAACATGGATGACTCTTGAAAACGCTATGCTAAGTGAAAGAAGCCAGACATAAAAGGTCACCTATTGTGTGATTCCATGAATAGAAAATGTCCAGAACAGATAAATTCATAGAAGCAGAAAGCAGATCAGCAATTGCCAGAGGCTGGGGGCAGGGAGGGAATGGGGTGTGACTGCTGAGTGGGTATGGAATTTCCCTTGGGGGTGATGAAAATGTTTTAGAAATAGATAAAAGTTTACCATCCCCACTCTCTTTGCCTAAACTGACATTTTTTTCCCCGAGTCTTGAGTGATTTTTGGGAGGCTGAGGTGGGTGGATCGCAAGGTCAGGAATTCGAGACCAGCCTGGCCAATATGGTGAAACCCTGTCTCTACTAAAAATATTATTTTAAAAATTAGCCAAGTGTGGTGGCAGGCGCCTGTAGTCCTAGCTACTCAGGAGGATGAGGCAGGAGAATCGCTTGAACCTGGGAGGCGGAGGTTGCAGTGAGCCAAGATCGCACCACTGTACTCCAGCCTGGGTGACAGATTGAGACTCCATCTCAAAAAAGAAAAAAACAAAAAGAAATAGATAAAAGTGATGGCTGCACAACACTGTGAAGGTACTAAATGCCACTGAATTGTACTTTTAAATGGTTAGTTCTATGTTATGTGAATGTTACCTTAGGAAAGGAAAAAAAGGTGAAGATTGCTCTTTCCATGACAGGCAGGAACTTTATGAGACCACCCCATTTTGAGGGTGGTTTCCCTCTGACGATGTCACAGTGAAAGACAGGGAAGCCTAGGATCAGTTCTTACACGATGAGACAGCAAACCTGATTCTATCTGGGTGTGAAAAGAAATATCTTGGCATTGAAGAGCAATGCAAATGAAGGAGAGAAACATGAGGAACTTGAATTCACCTATTTTGGGGGATTATTTATAACAAATTTTAAAACTCTCTCCCCCAGCTTGCTTTGGGGATACTCCCAATCACTTAAGATTCAGGGAGAAAAATGTCAGTTTAGGCAAAGAGAATGAGGACGGTAAACTTGATGGAAGGAGAAAAATCACCTGCTAGGCTCCCAAGTCCAGCGTAAAATAGTGTGGGATTAGCCACTGTTTTGTATTTTCCACACCACTGCTCCTCCTTTTGCATCAGTAGCCAGCACAGATAACTCAGTAGATTGCATTTGCATTTCAGAAGCCGAGTTCCTCGTGTGTGTGTGTGTGTGTGTGTGTGTGTGTGTGTGCCTGTGCTCAGACTGGTTATCTTAAAAGGGAAGAAAGGAGGCCAGGCTGTTACCCTCACTTAGGGCAGTGAGGGAAGTGCCTCTGACCAGAAACCCCTTCCTGCAGAGGCCGCTGGTCTGGGTGGGCTATGGACGCACGACGGCTCCTGGGGAAGAGATGGTGGGAGGGCCTGGTGAAAATGGTGAGTAGTTTTTCCTTATGCTGTCTCTAAATTCTCCCAGGACTCTCCGGAGCAGCCAAGTCAGTCTCACTGGTAAATCCAAAAACATCTGGGGGGCCCACAGAGATGGTTCCTACTTGGGTACCACCTGGGTGAAGGCCAGTTCTGCCCACAAGCTTCTGGGTCCAGAGCTCTTCATTGCAGCTACTTCTACTTAATTGGCTGAAGAAATTTCTAATTCCTTCCCTGATTCCAAAAGGGGAAATAAGGGCATTGTTCACACTTCAGAACTGAGGATGAGAGCCACTGTTCTGGGGGAGGATAAGAAAGAGTGATTTTCTTTTATTCATTTGCCAGCAGTAGAGATTTGTTTTGTTTTGTTTTTAAGATGGTGTGGTTTAGTGGAAAAAATACAAACAGTTTGCTCAGGAATCAGATGATAAGGATTTTTGACCTCGTTGGACTATGGCCTAACTTCTCTGGGCTAAAATTTCCCTATTGGTAAAACAAAGGCAAGAAATAGATGATTTCTATGGGCCCCTCAAGAGTTGGCATTCAGGGCTGCTGAGTTTTAATTCAGTCCCTGAGTCCGTCCTCACATGAGGTTTTTCTCATTTTGTTGTTACAGGTACTGTCTGAGGAGTCAGATTTTATTTTTAATGCAGTACATTGAGAATGTAAGTGTAAATTTCCTCCTGTTTGGAACAGTTAAGACGAGGACTCTCCAGGGGGTCAGAGGTCTGAACAGCAGGGTGGAAAAAAAAACACAAGTATGAATGAATGTGGTATTAACTTCTACCAAAGCACTCCACGGAAAACCACCAAGCTCAAAACCCCTCAACGGTGCCCATCAGGTAGAGATTCACGTAGGAGTTCTTAGGCGGGACAAGATCAGCTTCCCAACTTCTGGATGCATAGGGGTTAGACACAAGGTGTCGGGCCACTGGGGATCCTACTACCCCATCTCTTGGAGATGCCTCCTCTTCCTGTTCAGCTCTTCTGTGTCTTAGAAACAGCATATTTTCCTGTTCCATTTGTCACAGAAGCAGCTTTTAAAGAGCATTCAACAGTGTTTCCAGCATTCAATAATTTCACAGCTTTTAGAAAGCTAAGACTAGACTCCCACATCTACTGGAAAAAGAGTCTAGAAGTGGCGAACACAGTCTCTGAAGGCAGAAGAGGAGAAAGCCATCCCCGGGGATAGTCCCAAATGGAGCGACTCACTGAGAAGTTCCGGGAGATGCAAGGGCAGAGAATGGGCCTTCTAGGACTTTCCCCAACATTCTCCAGTAAATTACACTAGAAATGGACCACCCCACTCCTTTGTCTCTTTCAGAAATGATCTTTGGACTTGTACTGCCCTTTCTGGCAAGTTCATTCTGCTTTTCTATCCCAGTTAAAGGCTAGTTCTCTTATAAGCCTTGGTTTGGGAAAAGTAAGGTCCTTTCAAGTAAGACTTGGGGGGAAAATTCCTTGTTTCCAGATCAAATGTGTTATTTTCTCAGCCATCCAAACGCCACTTACATAGTACCCTGGACTCTATCCACAGACTCCCCTGCAGCAGCCTTCCTTACGCATTGGGCGCCCAGCAGCTTTCTGAGCTCCCTCAGCTGCTCCTGGCCCTCTGAAGCCTGTCCCTGATGGATACAAATTGATAAGCTGTGTCTTCCTATACTTCCTTAAGCTCCCTCATTCTGTTGTTTGCTTTACAATGTTCCATTTCAAGTTAATCACCAAAGGTTTTGATTTTCCACCCTAGGTTACTCACAGGCATTCTTGGCGTTTACATCTCGGGGACTCAGCACATCCCCATCAACCATATTATGCTTTGGTTCCTAGGCCCCTGGGCGGGCTGGGTGCAGGGGGTGCAAGATCCACACATGAAATGCAAAAGTGGGTGGCTGCTGCTGCAACCCTTCTCTAAACAGAGAGTGAGGCTTGCGATGGGGTGGACACATAGTCTCACAACATGAGTGATGCTATCTCTAGGACTTCAAAGCAGAGAAGTCTGAACCCACCCGATCATGAAAGGTTGGATAATCAGCGCTAACGTTTCCTTTGCCTGTGATGGATAGCCACTTTGGAAATATTTTCCATCCTGACTTTTCCTTGGGTCAGCACTGCGGCAGAAGGAGGGGGTAGAGGGACGGGGTCTATCTTGGTCATGATATTCTATACTAACCCCTCCAAGAAGAGAGAGGCCCCAGAATTGTCTCTATACAAAAGGTTTGCATTAACCGTAATGAAGCAAATGACAAAATCAATAAAGTGGGAATTGCGTGGCTGTCATAAAGATGATGTAAATCCAGGGTTCACGATGGTTATGAAGCTATTTAGAATTGTAATTAAAACCAGCACCATTTTTTTCAAGATAAAAGCCCCTTTGACAACCATAAATGCAAGCTACAGGAAATTTTCAACAAATATATTCAAAATTAATGTACGGCACAAAGATGGCATAAATTAACTGAGGATAATCCATAAGCCCAGGCTCCAGAATGTAAGAGCACTGAGTAAAGAGATTTCGATTTCACGTTTGGTTTTCAAGCAATGTGGTTTTCAATTTTAATCAAGTTACAGCTTGACAGAGCACTTAGAGACTCTGAGTGAATGGCATATTTCTGACAACTACTTTTCAATGAGACTAGAAATGCTGTCTCTGTATTTGCCCAACTTGAGATCTGACGGCATTTGCTATTTTATGCATCCCACATATTTCAGAACAGAATTCAGGAGCATGCATGTAGGAGATGACCTTTTTGTTTTATTTGGGAGTGGGAGTAGGACGGGGAGGAAGAGGAAGGGGATGGGCTGCCCAAGTCTTCCAGTCCTAAGGAGTTATCTTCCTTGGACTTATTTTCTGAGCCCTGATTACCAACTGTAACACTGAGATTTCTTGGGAAACATTCACCTACTTACTTATCTGTGATCCTACCTTCCTCTCTCCCTACCTATCCATGCACCAAACATCACCGTTTGCCTTTGGATCATTAACAAAATCACCTGCTATGAACTTCAACTCTGCTGAAGGAGATTCCAGCCCTCAGGGTGGTTGCAGCTATAGAACTGTAAAATGCCACTGTTGAAAGTGATCTCAGAGATCATCAGATGCAAGCCCATAATTTTCAACAGAAGAGGAAAGTAAGGATTAGAGAGAAGAATTACTTAAAATCCTAAGATAGCATTTGGCAGAGAAGTAAGGACTTGATTGCTAACCCCTTGGGTCACACTGTTTAGAGACGAGTGACACCTGATACACCCGTGAAAAAAAGTGAAGCAATAACAGGTGATTAAATTATATCTTCAAGTCTGAAATGCTACTAGAACTCAGGGATGCTTGAGTCTTTCATTCCATCTAGGGCTTCAGTGTGGTGAGAAGTGGAGGGATTGAGGAGTACCAGGGATTTAGGGGTGTATTAATTATGTTTTTAAATTTTCTCTACTTGAAAATAGTTTGACATCTTGTTGGGGGAGGGAAGGGTTCTTGGTATGGGAGAGACTGCCCCTTCCAGAGCTAGCTCATTCCTACAGACAGTAAACAAATTGCCAATGAGCCTATCTTTCATATACAGACCAACTAATCCCAAGTCCATATCCTAACCACCAGCTGTATCTAGCTCACACACCAAGCCAGCCTCTACTCTGCCCTAAATCAACCCAAGGCTGTATACAGGATGACTAGGAATAGCCCTTATGCCCCAAGGCCCACATGAATTATTCAAACTAGCCATTCTTAAGCCGTTTCCCCTGCCCTGCCTTGCCTTTCCTATGAAACCCCAATAAAGGCTTTGGCCCCAGCTTTCCCCTTGCTCCTGTTTCTGCATTCTGCCCCACTCTGGTGCTTCCCCTGCGGCCCTGAATGACATGCTGTGCCACCATTTCTAGGGACCAGTGAGAAACAGTAAACTTTTTGTAAATGGCATTGACCTGTCTGTATCATCCATCAATCGCCTTTACAAATTAAGACCCAGACACAGACCAATGGAACCTAGGTGCTGGTCTTGCCAATTGGCCACATGTTTAAAAGGAGAAATTTGGACCATATGATGTATTTCTTAAAGCCCTCTCTAGCTTGGTAAGTCTATGACTTTCAGTAGGGCAACCTGAATTCCACGCAGTCCCTCCGCCCCCGCTCCCCCACCTCGGCCGCCCAATTTGCCCCTTTTCAATAGGCAGTGAGGCTCGCTGCAGTAGAGGAATTGCATGCTAGCCAAACCACTTATTATAAAAGCATATCTCATACCTGCCTTGGTAGTAAAATGGGGCAAAGAAAGGAAATCATTTCAGGAAATCTAATTGCATTAAGGAGCTGATTCCAGAAAAGGGTCTTGGCTTGACATACCAAGAAGACTCATCTTCCGTGACAACAAACAATTCGCCAGAGAACATTCGCACATCCACAACCCAATTGTATGGGTTGACAGCAAGTTCCCCAAGCTGCACGTGGACCATTCTAATGGCTGGAAAGGTGCAAATGGTATGAAGCAATTTCACAATGGACCCAAATGGCAGTTCAGTGCTAGCGCTCACTTTAAGATGGCCAGAACATGTAAAGAGAGCCCAGGAAGGGTTAAACTGTTCAACTTCGGAGGCACACAATAAGGAAGGGCTTAGCTTGGGAACCTTGGTGTTTTGGTGTGCATGGCAATGATGTACCCCTTTCAACATTAGCAGCTGCTTAGCAGCAGTGAGAGCATCATTTAATGGGGCCATAGGAGATGTAACTACAAGAGACCAACACTGTCCTTAGAGAACAAAACAAGACCATTTCTGAAGCTGAGCTAAAGCTGAGAATCTTGGCTTTGCGGTCTATTTATTTTTCATGTAGCTGGAAACCATGTTTAAGGCTAACACTGGGTCAAAAGAATCTCGAGATATTTAAGGCATGATACAAAAGCATAAGAATGATACATCAGATTTTGGGGACTTGGGGGAAAGGGCGGCTGGTGGCAAGGGATAAACACTACACACTGGGTACAGGGTACACTGCTCAGGTGATGGGTGCACCAAAATTTCAAAAATCACCACTAAAGAACTTATTCATGTAACCAAAATGTTCCCCGAAAACCTATTGAAATAAAAAATAAGGTATGGGCAGCAAAAGGCAGATTAAAGGGAATGGGGCCAGGGACATTCTGTTTAAAAAAATTTTTGGAAAGCTCCTTGTGTTTCAATTCCTGTGAAATGTCTTAAAAGTCAAGTATAGAAAACTCCAGAAACTAATTACAGTTAATTGAAGTGTTACTACATGATGGTGTCCTTCTTACTCTTATTGCTTTGGGCTGAATCACCATCACTCAGCCACGACCCCCTCCCTATTCATTTTTCTCTATGCAAATCCTAGAGATCACTCAATAGAACACTGGTTTTTTGTTTGTTTGTTTATTTGTTTTGAGATGGAGTTTTGCTCTTGTTGCCCGTGCTGGAGTGCAATGGCACAATCTTGGCTCACAGCAACCTCGGCCTCCCAGGTCCAAGTGATTCTCCTGCTTCAGCCTCCCGAGTAGCTGGGATTACAGGCAGCCACCACCACACCTGGCTACTTTTTGTATTTTTAGTAGAGACAGGATTTCACCATGTTGGCTAGGCTGGTCCCGAATCCCTGACCTCAGGTGATCTGCCCGCCTCAGCCTCCCAAAGTGTTGGGATTACAGGCATGAGCCACTGTGCCCAGACTGAACATTGGGTTTTATCTTCTTCATTGTCTGGTGTAGGTAACAATGTGGGCTGGGAGTGCAGATGGAGATGAATGCATAAAACACCTATTCTATGAGCCTGAAGGCATCCATGGACCCAAATCACATGCAGTCTGTTGACAATGACCCAAAGTTTGATTTGCCAGATGACTGAATAATGACTCAATATTTGTATTTTTCCAATGAATCAATTTTTTTCACTGATCATATGGAGCCAGGAGCATACTTTGAACTTGGGTGTAGAGTCTTTTTTCAAGAAAGAAGCAACTAAACATTTATGGCTTTGTGAGCTGAATATGCTTAAGTAGACAAAAGCGATATTCAGCCAGTGATCTAATTGACATTTTACTTGGGCAAGAGAACTGGGGCCGGCCCAATGGCAGGCAAATTCATTTTCCAAAGGTCATGGGGTTGGCTGCTGGTGATTCGTTGTTGAAAGATATCTCAGGGCTGGTCAAGGCCACAATCAGAAATGCCCGTTGAATACAAATAATTCCCTTCATTCAAAACTGACAGTCACAGCCGTGGGTCAATGTGGTTGTACTTATGCAAATGGTAATGATCATGGTTTCCAGTTATGGAGGGTCAACCGTGGCAGAGACAGAGGCAGTGTGGGGCATGGCCAGCTCAGAGTCCTGTGAGTTCTTGCTGGGAAAGTGCTCTCTGGCATCAGATGCTGGGGAATCAAGTGAAATGGGGGCACCCCCATTCTTTGGGCTGAGATCAGATGGATTTAACTCATAAAATTGTTTTATATTACACAAATATATGCACATGACAAAAGGAAATCCAGAGAGATCAAAGAGTATGGAATGAAAAGCAACACCCTTCTGCCCAAGTTGAGAAGTTTGCCTTTCCAGAAGCAATTACTGTCCGCATTTCCTATGAATTTGTCAACAAATATTTCACATATATAAAAGCACGTGTGGGCCAGGTGCGGTAGCTCATGCCTGTAATTCCAGCACTTTGGAAGACTAAGGTGGGTGGATCACCTGAGCTCAGGAGTTTGAGACCAGCCTAAGCAACATGGTAAAACCCCATCTCTATAAAAAATACAACAACAACAACAACAACAACAACAACAAAGATCAGCTGGGTGTGGTGGCATGTGCCTGTAGTTCCAGCTACTGCAGGGGCTGAGGCAGAAAGATCGCTTGAGCCCAGGAGGAGGTAGGTTGAGGCTGCAGTGAGCCACTGCACTCCAACCCAGCTGACAAAGTGAGACCTTGTCTCAAAAAAAAAAAAAAAAAAAGATACATGTGAACAAATACAAGCATAACGCTTGAAAACACAAGTGGTAAAACACTGTACAGATCATCTGCACCTAGTTTTCTCATTTATGAGCTCTGGATATGTTTCATATTTAAAGATCAACCTCATTCCTTATAACAACTCTACAATAGTTCGGTGAATGAACATACCATGATTCATTTGCCTTGGGTCCTATTGGCGGGAATTTAGGTAGCTCCCAAGACATTTTCTCTGCAAATAACACTTACCTAAACATCTCTGGGGACTTAAATAAGATTATGTTTAAAGTAAATTTATCAAAGTTAAATTGATAGATTGAAGAATATGTGTATTTTCAATTTTGGTAGCTGTTGCCAGATTGCCTGTTGAGGGGGTTATACTAATTGGCATTCCATTCCCACCGTCAGTGTAAAAGACGGCCCAACACCCTTGCCAATTCAGTATCCTCTGAATTCTTACCAAGAACTCAAGAAATCTCTCTAATCACATCTAAATTTCATGGGAAGGAGTTGAATACGCTGTCTGAAGTCAAGATAACCATGGGTCATATGTACTTATGGAGGCTTTCTTCGCAATTTACATTAGTTTTCTAAGACAATGGGATAGAGGACAGATTTTCCCTACTCTGGTATTTGCCATCATTGTTGTTAAGTAATGTTTGGTCATTGTAGAAATATTAGAAAATGGATAAGGATGGTGGCTCATGCCTGTAACCCCAGCACTTTGGGAGACCGAGGTGGGTGGATCACCAGACGTCAGGAGTTCAAGACCAGCCTGGCCAACGTGGTGAAACCCCGTCTCTACTAAAAATACAAAAATTAGCCAGGCGTGGTGGTGGACACCTGTAATCCCAGCTACTTGGGAGGCTGAGGGAGGAGAATCAATTGAACCTGGGAGGCAGAGGTTGCAGTGAGCCAAGATTGTGCCATTGTACTCCAGCGTGGGCAACAGGAGTGAAACTCTGTCTCAAAAAAAAAAAAAAAAAAAAAAAAGCAAGAAAAAAAAGAAAATGGGTAAGGAAAAAATATAAAATCACTCAAGTATTTACACGAGGGAAATGAAAACTTGCATTCACACAATGACTCATCTAACTCAATGTTCATAGCAGCTTTATTCATAACAACCCAAACTTGGAAACCACCCGAACGCCCATCAACAGGGGAATGGATAGACACACTGAAGTATACCCATACGCTGGAATACTACTCAGTAGTAACAAAGAACAAATTACTGACAATACGACATAGGGTGAATTTCAAAATACTGTGCTAAGTGAAAGATGTTAGCTGCATAAGGTAACATACTATGTGATTCCTTTTCTTCCATTTATATGAAACAGTTATACAGGCAAAACTGTAGTGAAAGAAAGCAGATTGGTGTTCGCCAGAGTCCATGCATGGGAGAGAGGACTGACTGAAGACAGAAGGACATTTTGGTGGTTGTTACGTGGCTATTCACTGGTCAAAATAAATAGAACCATATAGATGAAATGGATGCATTTTTTAGGTAGATTAAACCTCAATAAAGTTGATTTAAAAACTAAAATCATCTAAATTCCTATCACTTAGAGTTGACAGTTGCTACCATTTGGTTTATGTCCTTCAGACTTTTTTCCCCATGCAAATATATATACAAAATCATATTCAAACTTTTAAGTGTACCTTCTATTTTATTTAATTAAATGGGAACGTATGATTTGATAATCTGCTTTGTTAAACAAAATACCAATAATATATTGGTTAGATTATTTAATGGTTTAATTCCTTATCTCAAACTGTTATCTCATTCCTAAACAGCTTCACCTTCTCCCACCTACCCCAACTGTGGTACAGTAACCCAATCTGAGGAAGCTCTGTGAGTCTTGGCATCTCTTTTTCAAGATAGCTTTTTCACTTTTTCCTTCTCTCTATAAGATGTGCGGATTAGACTGGCCTGGGACAGATGACAGCCAGCTCACAGTCTAGCTGGGGTCATGTTTCCAAGGTGCAGGTGGAGTCGGCATTAGCTGAAAGCTGGGCCAGACTCCATCCTCAGCTTGTAGGGCACTCACAGGGAGAAACCCAAAAGGGCTCCAAAGAGAACCAGAGGTCCTCCACCCTCCACTGTTTGGAGAAAAAGCATCAAAGTAACTGAAAGGGAGGCTTTGTTCTTTGCCTTTGTTCCAGATGAGGCCCTCCCACATTCTCCATTGTCATGATGTGGGACCTCCTTGGCTGACAACATTCTAAGGGATTGACAAATTAAGAGCAATGAAGGCTTGGATATTAGGCACAAAGGACTCAATGTGAGCCACAACCATTGCCTGTCTCATCCCCACTCCTGGCCAGATGCTGAACAGCACAGGAAAATCCAACACAGACAACAGACACTTGCCTTACATGTGTGGAAGTTCCCTGCTTTTTATTCTCAGGCCTCTTCGCTCTCATTTTAATTTTGGATTGATTTCCCCCAATTGTTTTAAACACTGTTAACAGTGAGTCACATTAATGTAGATTCATAGTTTGACTCTGCTGTGTGACCTTGGACAAACTACCTAACCCTGCTGAGTCCGAGTTTCTTCATCTTTTAAAGAAGGATAATCCCACCAACCCCATTGGGTTGTTATAGCAATTAAATGATATACGAATAACAATTAACATTTGAAGTGCTTACTATGTGTTAGTGCTAACTCTTTTACAAACATTGTCTGCATTAGGTACTGCATTTAGTCTCTATGAAGAAACCAAGCTTAGTAGAGAAGTTAGCAATTGGCTCAGGACTAGTGGGGAGTCTGAGACTCGAACCCAGATCTCTCTTCATTTCAATGCCAAGCCTGTATTCTGCATGCCAGTGGTTCTCAAAAGTTACAGAATCAGCTGTGGAGCAGTTTAAACATGTAGATTCCTGGGACTTGACCAGAAATTAGGATTCAGTTAGTTGTTAACAGGGCTCAGGAACCTGCATTTTAAATAAGGTCCAGGAGATTCTGGAGCAGGTGGTTTTCAAACCAAGCATGGAAACGTTGCCTGTGGTTACAATGAAACTACGCAATTATTACTTTACCATTAGGACTTTAAAAAAACAAGTGGAGAAAAATTCTAGAGTAGGCCAGGGAAGGGAATTGTAGGACTTATGAGTCGTTGACTCTACTTGGTTCTCAAAGAACAGGAATCAATGACAGAGTCGAGATGGTGCTGGTGACGGAGAGGCACATAGATGTGCATGTATTGAGGAAATAGTCTATCTAAATAAACGATGATGAGTCAAGCTAAAGAATGTGTTGGTCCCTCGGTATTTAGAGTCTTTGGGATGCTTCAGTGAAAATGACTAGTGATGTGTGACTTTGAAGAAGTAGGGCAAAGTCACTCACTTCTGGAACATGCCAGGGCCATACCCTGATGTAGGCAGAGTTATCAGCCTCAAAACACTACAGGATGGAGTAGAAAGGGAAGTTCAAGTCCAGGAACAGTGCTCTGCTTTGTGCAATTAGCAATCGCCCATGTGAATTGGTTTTGGGAAGATCTGCTCCCATATTTGCCTCCCCGCAGCTGTCTTGATTGCCACCATTAGAGTCACTTTTTCAAGGTGTCAGCAGGCAGTTGGATTTTAACCGATTCAAGGAATTATGGCATCGAGACTTGCTAACATATTAGCAAGATTATTGACACCTACAGCTGCAGGAAAAACCACCAGAATCTTCCATTCCCTTCCTTGGCCTGCAGCAGGCTCACCCCAGGGACTGGGAGGCATGACCTACATCAGAGGCCAGTAGTTGAATGGGACCCACAGATGGGTGGATTTGGCCAACACAGTACGGACACTTAGTGCTTAAGAAGATTTTGCATTAGGTGCCAACATCTCGAAATCAAGTAATTTCAAATAATATGTTAATTTCCTGTTTCTGAGTCAGAGAAAATCCCGACTACCAAACCAAACCCCAAAACGCTCCCTCTCCTCTAACTTCACAAGCCAATAGCCCAACCGTAAGATAATCTCTCTGTGCATCAATAAGGATGAAGGATGCATGAGGATGGGGGTGCAGAATACTAACATTGTATTTATTGAGCATCTACTTTGTGCCGAGCTCTACCGACTAAGTCCTTTCCATGTGTCATCTCATTTGAATTATTTATTTTCTGAGTCGGGTCTCACTGTGTTGCCCAGGCTGGAGTGTACTGGTGCCATCATGGCTCACTGCAAGTTTGAACTCCCAGGCTCAAGCAATTCTCCCACTTCAGTCTACCGAGCAGCTGGGACTATAGGTTCATTTAACTTTCACATTAAAAATTATGGCTTGGCTGGGTGCAGCGGCTCATGCCTGTAATTTCAGCACTTTGGAAGGACAAAGGGGGCGGATCATGAGGTCAAGAGTTTAAGAACAGCCTGGCCAACATGGTGAAACTCCATCTCTACTAAAAATACAAAAAGTCAGCTGGGTGTGGTGGCGGACGCCTGTAAGCCTAGCTACTTGGGAGGCTGAGGCAGGAGAATCTTTCGAACCTAGGAGGCAGAGGTTGCAGCGAGCTGAGATCACGCCACTGCACACCAGCCCGGGTGGCAGTGCGAGAATCTGTCTCAAAAAAAAAAAAAAAAAGAAAGAAAGAAAAAGAAAGGCAAAAATTATGGTTTGGTTACAGGTTAGTCATCCTTATTTTATTGAAAAGGAAATGAAGGCTTAGGGAGGAGAAGCAGTGTGCCCAAGATCACCAGCTAGCAAAACAGAAAGAGAAAATCTCAACTATTCTATTGAAGAATGGGGTCTTTCTGGGATAAGAGGTGGCCACATGTCAGTGGGACTCCCTAGAAGCTTGTAGGACTAATGGAGCAGGCCCCCTGCAGATAGGAGAGCATATACTATGTTTAAGAGGGAACCTGCCACTCTGGTTGGCCTGTTGTTGCCAGGTAGGACTGGGCGCCCAGTGTTAACACATTTCATTTATCCAAAGAAGCTGGAAATCCAGATTTTCAAGCAAAATTTACTGATTTTTGAAACCCCATAAAAAGAAAATTGAACTTGTCTGGAGGTGGGATTTGGACCACGGTTTTTGCCTTTCATTTCTTCTCTAATCTTAGGCAGTATAGCAAAGCGAGTAGTTCAGGTTACAGGTTCTAGATGTAAACTGAGTTCAAATCCCAGTTCTGCCTCTCAGTGACTATGTGACCTTTCACTTTTGAGTGCCTCCGTTTTGTCTTCTGTAAACTGGTGATGGTAATCACTAGGTCGTCACCAGGATTAAGTGAGATAATAGGTAGAAATTAGTAAGAACTGTGTGCGATGTGCAGTCGGGACTTGATAAAAGCTTATTACTTACCAAGAAGGAATGTCTGTTTGAGGCTTCATTCCTTCCTTGACACAGCCTCTGTTTATTTGGTGTACATGTCAGCAGGGGAAGATATGATCACCTGGGGCTAAATCATGGGCTTTAGTAGTTATCTCAGACAAATACCCCATCTCTGAGCCCAAAAATGGTGTTGTCTCTATTAGCAGAAAAAGGAGTGCAGCCTTAAAAACAGAATGCTAATTAGCTGGGAAATCTCAGAACTGCTACCGGACCATGTGCTGTATATACCAAACCTTATCCACTGGGTATCTATTTGTCTGGCTAGGGAGTTTTCCTGGCAGACACAGTACCCAAGAACTGATCATTGGCATTTAAAAGTAATTTAGGTTTGCGCACTTGTGCCTCGGGACTGCTTACAGAGAGAACTTGAAAGGAGAATGTTAACAATGGCAAATAATAGCTGTCGGTGTAAATGGACACATCGTAACACGTCCATTTATAGAGCTGAATGCTTGTGGCAGGCACAGAAGCTCCGTGCAGGCACAGCAGGCGCTATGCATATGGATGTGTCAGTTCTGATACAAGCCTGCTCTGAAACATCCACTCCAATAAAAGACCCACACGTACTGTGAGCAGTATTGCGGCAGAGATCTCAGGCTCTGAAAACCACTGTCCTGCACCCTGCACAAACAACTTATTTATTCATCTAGCAAATATTTTTGATGATTGGCTCACCATGTCTTCACATGAGTCTCTAATAATTCTCTTTCCAGAACTGGCTATTGCCCCCAGATGCAAAGTAGTTTATCTGGGGCTACAAGAAGGAAGGGAGAATGGGCAAGAAAGCCAGTTAAACTTAGCCCTGCTGCAGAAATCCCTAACCTGAAATATCTGAGAACTTTCAAAAGCCCTAAGCCCCATTCCAGGTAATTACCTCCCAGTCAACACCAACCATTCTTCTTTCCTTTCCTCCCACGGTGAGCCCAGCTGAGACCCTCAACCTTGGAGTCAAGCTTCCAAAGTCCAGCTCTGAGTCCAGAGACCTGGCGTTATCCCGATTGTCTTCTCTGCTGTCCCCACCTGGTGCTGGCTTCTTGACCCTGCCACTGAATTTTATCTCGATGACCAAACCTAGCTCCTTCCTGGTGGAAGATGGCCTCAAAGAACCATCAAACTTTGCAATATGAGTAGAACTGAAAGATTATTTATCAAGTCCAGTGGTTTTTTTTTCAAGCCTTTTTTCTCCCCATTAGGCTCTTTGTGACACAAAATCTCCTGTCGCACACTAATGTCTAAAAGAGGCAATTTAAATCTTTATCACTGTTGAAAAGTAACTATCTGTGGGCTCTTGAAGCACCAGTTTGTCAGAATACAAAGTGAAATTCACTGATTTTATGTCAATGATTTATTTTAACAGAAGAGGAAATTCAGATGACAGGGTTGGGTGACAGCCTGAGGGTAGTTCTAGTACTGGTTTCCCACGGCTGCTATAACAAATTACCACAAACTGAGTGTCTTAACACAACACGAACTTATTGTCTTAGAATGCTGGAGGTCAGAAGTCCTAGATCAGTTTCACTGGGCTCGTGTCAAGGTGTCAGCAGGACTGCGTTCCTTCTGGACGCCCCAGGGAACAATCTGTTTTCCTGTCTTTTCCAGGATGGGGCGGTCCTCCTTCCCTGAATCACACAGTCTTTTCTCTCTCTCTGCTTCCAGCACATGTCTTTTTTCTTACAAAGACCCTTCTGATTACATTGGATCCCCTCAAATAATCTAGGATAATCTATCCATTTGAAGAAACTTAATTCTTAATTTGCAATCCTTTTTGCTATGTGGAGTACACACTCACATACATTACAGATTAGGATGCAGGCATTTTTAGAAGAGCCGATTTTCAGCCTACCCTAGGCAGGCAGCGGTTAATAGCGGAGCTGGGACTCCTGAGTTCTTTCGGTCTTTTCCATGTCTCAGTGTGGACAAGAGGAAGGGACAGGGCAGGGAAGTTACACCCTCTTTTTCTCTGGCCTACTTTATATCTAGCCCATTATAATGAAGCCATATGCCAGAACAGGTCAACCCCACTCAAAGAAATAACAGAAGGAGTGATGAAGTTAAATATCTTTACTAGTTAGGGAGGGTCATTTCAGAGCCAGGAAACTATAAATATGACTTTTTTCTTGGGTACGTATTTGTCTAGGAAGGGAAGATTTAGTCTCTAAGCTGTGATAACCTGGGCCTAATTAATTCTCAGAGATGGAATAAAAGCAGCAATAATAATTACTAATCTTCAAACCAACATCATAAAGGGGGATAATATTATTTCCACTTAACATATGGGTTAACTGAGGCTAAGAAGGAGGTATGCAATTTGCTTAAGGTCATAAAGGTGGTAAGAACCAGGGTTTGGACTGCAGGCAGCCTGACTCCAGAGTCTGGGCACTTCACCATTATGTCAGCCTCCTGAGAGTTTCTATAGGGAAGCACAGCTCCAGGAATGGGCAGGTCTTTGGACCATGGGTCTTTTCTCTGAAGGAGAGACTTTCACACTCATACACCTCACACTGTGGCTGGGAAATTGGGTCAGGGCTTGGCTGTCCTGCTGACTTGCTCTATGCACTTTGACACATGGGAGTCACTCACCCTCTTTCAAAGAAGAAAAAGGAGACTCTTATCTGAGAGTATGAAAAACCAAATAAATTTAAGCTGTTGTGAAGATGAAAGAATTTATCTGCATGATTAAAAGCTCACACTTTAGGGCTTGGGGGAATGGAAGGAAGGATGAATAGGTGGGACACAGGGAATTTTAGGGCACTGACACTATTCAGGATAACACTGTAATGGTGGATACATGTCATTACACACTTGTCAAAGCTCATCCAACATACAAACCAAATAGTGCACCCTAATGTAAACTAGGGACTTTGGTTAATAATGTATCAATATTGGCTCAGCAGTGGTAACAAACATACCACACTAATGCAAGGTGTTAATAGTAAGAGAAACTGTGTGGTTGTGTGTTGGGGGTATATGGAAACTCTCTACACTTTCCACTCAATTATTCTGTAAATGTAAAAATGCTCTAAAAATATTAAAATGCTCTAAAAATTAAAGTCTATAAATTTTTTTTTAAAGTTCATACTTTCTTCTTTTCGTTTTTTTTTTTTTTGGAGACGGAGTCTCACTCTGTCACCCAGGCTGGAGTGCAGTGGCACAATCTCAGCTCACTGCACCCTGCCTCCCAGGTTCAAGTGATTCTCTTGCCTCAACCTCTCCCAAGTAGCTGGGACGACAGGCACCACCACCAAGCTCAGCTAAATTTTTGTATTTTTAGTAGAGATGGGGTTTCACCATGTTAGCCAGGATGGTCTCAATCTCCTGACCTCGTGATCCACCTGCCTCGGCCTCCCAAAGTGCTAGGATTACAGGTGTGACCCACTGTGCCTGGCCAAAAGTTCATACTTTCAGACAATCTTGATGGTCTTCTTGGAAATTCTGTCCCAACTGTGACCTTCACGGCCTGCTCCTACCTTGGGTCTTGGCTGATACCAAGCCAGAAATGCTTTTCCAACATTCCCCATGGATCTGTCTGTATCTGCTGTTTCCTTCAAGGCATCCCTCCATGCTCACCAAATCTCAGGGTTTTTCCTGGCCAAATCACTCAGAAAAACACTGCCTGAGAGTCCACACTAATCTTGGGATCCCACTGCAGCCTTTCCATGACCAGCTCTGTGGCCTTGGGAGAGTTTCTGAATCTGAGCCTCAATTTCCACCTCTATATCTAGAGGATAAGCAACTTTTCCCTAGTGGTCCTGCAAGACTGTTGTGGTAATTAAACAAGATAATACATATGGCCCGGTATAGTGACTCACACCTGTAATCCCAGCATTTTGGGAGGCTGAGGCAGGCGGATCACTTGAATCCAGTAGCTCAAGACCAGCCTGGGCAACATGGAAAAACCCTATCTCTACAAAAAAAAAAAAAAAAAAAAAAAAATTAGCTGGGTGTGGTGGCTCACACCTGTAGTCCTAGCTACTTGGGAGGCTGAGGCAGAAGGATCGCTTGAGTCCAGGAGGCAGAGGCTGTAGTGAGCCAAGGTCCTGCCACTGCACTCTAGCCTGGTTGACAAAGCTAGACTTACTTTCTCTCTCTCTCAAAAATAAGATAATACACGTGAAGGCTGTGTGCAAACCAGAAAGCAATGTACAAACGCAAGACACATAGTTTCTCCCTCCTGGACTCCTCACTAGTATTTTCTCTATTTTATAGACTAAGAGTTGAGAAACCTGCCCAAGCTCCCACAGGTAGTGAGAAACAAAGCTGAGAAAAAAACCAAACCTGATTCCAAAACTCGTACTTTTAATCACTATACTCACTTGGCCCCAATAAGATAAAGCATCAGAACATCAACAGATACTAGAGTCTCAATGTGTGATCTCCACGTTAATACTCATCTCCTCCTAAGTCCCTTACATTCTCTGTGGAGCTAAAAATCACGAGGCAAAGACTCAGTCCAATGGCAAATGTCTCCTAAGACCCCTGAGTCCTACTTTGAGGGGGTCATAATCACTGTGCCTTTTTGTCAGAGTACATGAAAGACAGGATTCTATTTTATATGCTTGTTTTAAACACCTTGCTTGCCGTGCATTTAGTGCTCAAAGGGGTTAAATACTTGTGATGAGTTTTTTAAAAAATCGTCCACAAATCAAATTGTCTCAGATAATAAATTGCAATGCTGGATTTAAAATAATGGTCTCCATTATCCTGAAAAAACATCAATGCTTCTCTGGGCTCCTTCTTGCTGCCTTGATTTTATTCTTCTTTGCTAGGATATAATCATGCCCCTTCATTCATTCACTCATTCAGGGTTTCAGCTGTTCCCTAAAACTGGAAACTCTTTGTTCTGCAAGTCATTTATTCCTTTGCTTATTGATTATTGAGCATCTACTATGTACCAGGCACAGGACTAACTCTTGAAAACATAACAATGAAAAAGGCAGATTCAGCCTCTCTTTTTACATAACTTACAGGCTACAGGAGGAGGAGGACAGCTGAGTAGACAGTTACAACGCAGGGAGGAGTGTTTTAGGAAATATGCAAAGTCTGCCAGAAGACCTGTTGTACTGTCTATGAAACTGTGTCGTCTCAGCCTAGAAGAAATTCTACTTGTCATCAATGTAACTTCCAATCCCAGGCAGAATTTCTGGGATGGGGCATTTACCACCACTCTCTCCTTGCTTTTAGATAATACTGTATATGCCTTCATCAGACAAATGGAGTCAAATCTACCTGTTTCTTCTACTATTTTTCTCATTTCAGGAAATTTAACTAACCAGCTGGTATTTATCGAGCACTTATGCTATTGGCCCGGGGGCAAATAGAGAAGAATGTCCTGGGGCATGCTTATCCTATGATATATGCTTGCTGTGTATGTCTCCCCCTGTAGACAAAAATTCACAGGAACAAGACTGTGTCTTACTCATCTTTCTTAAGATTTCCTTCAGGTCTGACAAGGGCTCAGTGGTAATTTGTGTAAGGATGAATGGAAAAAAAGGAAGAGTGGAAGAAAGGAAGGAAAGAAGGGAGGAAGACAGGGAGAAAAGGAGGGAGGGAGAAAGAATGAGAGGGAGGAAGAGAGGGGAGGAAGGGAAAGAGGAAGGAAAGGAGGAAGACAGAGGGGGAAAAGAGAAAGGGGGGAAGAGGAAAGAAGGGAGGGAGGAAGAGAGAGGGAAGAAGAGAGGGTGAAGGGAAGAAAACAGGAAAGAAGGGAGGGAGAGAAAGAAGGAGGAAGAAAGAGGGGGAAGGAGGGAGAAATGAAAGGAGGAAGGTGGCCGGGCATGGTGGCTCATGCCTGTAACCCCAGCACTTTGGGAGGCTGGGGTGGGTGGATCACCTGAGGTCAGGAGTACGAGACCAGCCTGGTCAACATGGTGAAACCCCATCTCTACTAAAAATACAAAAAAATCAGCCAGGTGTGGTGGCAGCCACCTGTAATCCCAGCTACTCGGGAGGCTGAGATAGGAGAATCACTTGAACCCAGGAGGCAGAGGTTGCAGTGAGCTGAGATTGCGCCACTGCATCCCAGCCTGGGCAACAAGAGCAAAACTCCGTCTCAAAAAAAAAAAGAAGAAGAAAAAGAAATGAAAGGAGAAAGGGAGACAGGAAGAGAGGAAGGGAGCGAGGGCAACAGGAAGGAATGAGGGGGAAGGGAGGATAAGAGGGAGGAAAAAAAAAGAAGAAAGGAAGGGAAAGAGAAAGGTGGAGTGAGGCAGTCAGGCAGGGAGGCATGACCCCTTTCTTTAGATAGCATTTTTGGGTAGCACTTAGCAAACTGGGGCCGAGTGCAACTTCCTCTAGCAGCAGTTCTGAACCTGACACACTCAGCCAGGAATGCAAAGCAGGGAAGGCTGGGAAACTTGCTGCACTTTGGGAAGATGATGAATCTGCATGGCCTTGCCTCAAATGAGCAGATTTTCCTAAATCCCCCTTCAAGATGCAGCATCCCTTGTGATGAGAGCCAGGCACTCTTCCTGCATCAGAGCCGGCTTGCACTGAAGTATACCTCTGTCTCTGGTTGATAAGCCCTGGTAACAGGCACTCAGTTCCCCCACCCAGCTAGCCCCTGAGTCCCTGCAGTTTGACTCTGCCTTTTTAGATCCACTTTACCTGCTCGATTTAGGCCTCCCACGATTTCTGAACAACTGCACAAGTCTCCTCACTGCCCACACAGCTTCAGTCTCTGCCTCTCAGCAATCCACGCTCCCCACTGCTGCTGGAGCTGTTTTTCTTAAGTGAAAATCTGACCATGCCACTCCCCTATTAGGAACCCCTCAATGAACCCCCGTTGCTCTATGGATCATGGGGTTCCAGGTCCTCCCTTCCTGAACCTCCCCATCTCCCTAACCTCATTGCTCTTTATCGCCTTTCTTGCTAGCTATACTCCAGTCACAAATCTCTCACAAGCATCAACTCTTTCACACACCTCTGTCCCTTTATATATGTTGGTGAATTTTCACACATTGTTCCTTCTGCCTACAATAGCTTTCCCCTAGATGAACTCCTATGCAATCTTCAAGACCCAACTTATGTCGTTTCCTGAGTGAAGCCAGAACGAGACCTGTCTTCCTGGGCTTCCACACATAGTTGTCCTTACCTCCAGTGAAGCCTTAACGCATGTCCTATGACTGCTGGTTTACTAATTGACTCCCTCACTAGTAAACTTAATTTTGTCATCTGGAAAATGGGAATATCATTAGACTGTGAGTTCTCCGGATACAAGAATGGTACCTTATTATTTCCTATACTATTCTTACACAATAATACTACTACTATGGTATATTATTTCTATGGTATGATATATATAATTTTCATATAAAACATTTTAACAATGTGTATGATTTCTGATATGTAACAGGCCATCGGCAAACACCCGTGAAATGAATGAGCAAAGTCATTTTTTCTTTTTCTTTTTTTTTTTTTTTTTTGAGACGGAGTCTCGCTCTGTCACCCAGGCTGGAGTACAGTGGCCGGATCTCAGCTCACTGCAAGCTCTGCCTCCCAGGTTTACGCCATTCTCCTGCCTCAGCCTCCCGAGTAGCTGGAAATACAGGCGCCCGCCACCTCGCCCGGCTAGTTTTTTTGTATTTTTTAGTAGAGATGGGGTTTCATCGGGTTAGCCAGGATGGTCTTGATCTCCTGGCCTCGTGATCCGCCCGTCTCGGCCTCCCAAAGTGCTGGGATTACAGGCTTGAGCCACCGCGCCCGGCCCTCAAAGTCATTCTTTCAATACATTTCTAGTCCACTTTACTCTCTGCCATGAACCATTTGGGTACTGGGGATACCGCAGTGATTGAAACAGGCAGGATATCTGTGTACACAGGTTTACTATGTGCACCCAGAGACAAGTAATAACAGGATAACATCAGTAACAAGAAATAAATGAGGTGATTTCAGAGGGTGAAAAGTGCTCTGAAGAAATACGACTGGGTGATGGGATAGAAAGGGAAGGCAGTGGAGGACAGTAGGCAACATTTGAGCCGGGACATGAAGGATCAGAAGGAGCTGGCTGTGTGGAAGTCTGAGGGTGTAGCATCTTATGTTAAGGGAGCAGCAAGTGCAAAGGTCCTGGGGCAGTAAGGAGCTTGGGATGTTCAGGGAATGTAAAGGTGCATGGGAAGCATGAGATAAGTGAGAGCACCCAGTTCATGTACAGCCTTGCAGGACAAGACCAGGAGTGTGGACGCTGCTCCAGGTGCAGTGACAAAACAAATGGCTGCCAAGATGAGCAGACAGAGATGCTACCGGTGAATGGGTGCTGGTGTCCCTCCCCACACCTCCCTCATCCTCACATGAGATTACCGCCTGCTCACCGGGGCGGAGACAGCCCTCATTAATCTCAGGAAGCAGGAGGGTAGACGCGGGCGGCGCGGCAACACAGACTAACTAGAGAACACAAAGGCTGCCTGCCCAGCTTTGTTTTCAAAGCGTCAATTCCGAATTCTGCTAGCTGGCAGAGACAAGGGTTATTGATTTTCCCTTCTGGAATGCATGTCCTACAGAGTCCTCGCAAATAGAAACTGAAAAACAGAGGAAAACATAACTGCTGAGAAAGACAGGGCAAGGGGACATTTAAAAAAAAAAAACAATCTATACTGGTTTTTGTCTTTTTCTTATTAGCCTCGGCTGGATTGTGGTCTGTCATCTCTCTTGTTTTCCCAATTCATTTCCTTTGGTTCTATCTCTATGCCTTTCTATGATTTCTTTTTCTTCCTCTCCTTCTCTCTCTTTTTCGCTGTGCCTTTGTCCAGTACCTAGCACAGTTTCTGCATACAGTAGGCATTTCATAGTGATGTGATGAGTGTTGGTCTCTGCAGGACAGTCTCTCTAACGGTCTCTTGCTTCATCCAGATAGATCACTTCGTCCATCGAACTGCCTGTCTGTCTTAAATACAGCACCTCCCGCCCTTCTAGGTAGGTAGCGGAGAATAAGACCAGCCCACTAAACCAGCTTTCAGTAATTGCGTAGAATGGCACCCCCAGATAATTACTTTCTCTCTCTTCTCTGGAGAAGCAGGAAGCAATTAGGGGCCTCCTTCTGTGGTCTGGAGGGGCTGGCGTCCAGTCCCTTCGTTGAGAGCATCATATTAGTGGCTCCCCAAGTCCACAGGGCTCAGAGGCCACCTGCATCCTTTCTCTCGGCTCTGATAAAAGTTGCACGCTTGCCTACTTGCTTAGGTGAATAGGGACTCTGCTCTGCAGCAGCTTCTGTGGTCCCGTTATTGTTCCTGTTTGCCGGCATGGCTGTGGGGAAAGGAACCTGGGTAGACGGAAGTGTCGGTGGCGGAAGTCCAAAAGATGGTTGGGCGTGTTACTGACGGTAGGTTAGTTCCAGAGGCCTAGGCTTAATTTTATCTGCTGACTTTTACCAAATTATACACATTGATGAAAACTTAATTTTAGGTGGAAAATGTGGGTATCACAGCTTCTTCTTCTTCTTCTTTTTTTTTTTTTTTAAGACTGAGTTTCACTCGTCTTCCAGGCTGGAGTACAATGGTGCGATCTTGGCTCACTGCAACCTCTGCCTACTGGGTTCAAGCAGTTCTCTTGCCTCAGCCTCCTGAGTAGCTGAGAGTATAAGTGCCTGCCACGACACCCAGCTAATTTTTGTATTTTTAGTACAGACAGGTTTCACCATGTTGGCCAGGCTGGTCTTGAACTCCTGACCTCAGGTGATCCGCCCGCCTCGGCCTCCCAAAGTGCCGGGATTACAAGCATGAGCCACCGTGCCCGGCCACAGCCTCTTCCTTCTTGAAGGGAAATGTCAGCGCAAGCAAAGAAAACAGACGTCAGAACTACAAAAATTATTTTTTAAACCAGATAGTTTTTGATTTTCTCCTTTTAATAAAGCATATGGTGTTACACATAGGCCCAACTGGTTGTCATTTTACATAGCATGCAGTTTGAAGCTGGATATGCCAGTAGTTCATCTTCTACTCTTTAAGGTAATAGTGGAATGGTGTGAATTCCCTGGGCTCACCCACTGTGGTGGAGTAGGCTCGGGGCTGGGGAGTGGTTCTCAAACAGGCTGATGACAAGGATGTGCATCTCTGATATTTCAAATTTGCTATTTATCATTCACAAGGTAGACAATCTCCATAATTGAGGACTGGTAGTAGGAGGAGTGTTTCCTTAGCAGGTTTTATAGAAATTTAATTTGTGCTAAGTGTCTCCTATTTTCCATGTGCCGATGCATATTTAAACACACAGCTTCATTATCACCTCTGTCCAGATGCTTTCCCTCCATGAAGCATCAGATCCTCAGCTCAGGTCCTATAGCTCTAATTACTCACATGAGTTTTTCTCTTGGGCTATAAGATTATTTAGTCTGACTCCCTCTTATTAAAACCAAGGAAGCTGAGGACCAGAGACATAGCGCGGCTTTAGCAAAGTCCTTCAACCAGCAGAAACTGGATGGGATGTCAGATCACAAACTTCCTCACACAGAGGAGATGCTCTGTCCACAATGCTGACAGAAGACTTGACAGCACTTCACACCCAATGTGATTACAAACCAACTCGGGATCTTCCAAGCTCGGCTCCTC
This sequence comes from Trachypithecus francoisi, assembly GCF_009764315.1. NCBI lineage: Eukaryota > Metazoa > Chordata > Mammalia > Primates > Cercopithecidae > Trachypithecus > Trachypithecus francoisi. The sequence goes on along the minus strand of NW_022681465.1, from coordinate 122,585,616 downwards.
CTCCTGAACTTTCCATTTCTGTGAAGTGGAAGCTCCAAGAAGACAGAGCTCACAGATTTACACCGATACATCTTAATCCCTGCCATTTTCCCCAGAACTAGCACTTAGAAGGAACTCAAAAAATAGTTTGATGGGTGTGTGAATGAATGATTATGAGAAGTTGCCATCGTTCTCTGTATTGTCTGAACTTGGAACTAATCATTTTTCACTTCTTTTTCCATGGCCTCTAATAACTTGCTGACCGCCAAGATCTGTTGATTTTGTCCCCAGGGACTGCTTACTTTGGCCTCTTTCTCCACTTCTGGCTGCTCTCTCCCGGGAGAGTGTGAGAGAGATACGAGCATGAACCCTCACACTGGACTACAGCCTCATCTCCTGCCCCGACCTTTCCTTCTGCCACCTCCTCCTGTCCTCGGTTCCTCTTCCAGAATAAATGTTTTCACCATGATCTGTCCCAGGGCAAAAGCCATCCACATTCTTAGTGCCTACATCTAAAGCCCATGCTCCTCGCAGTCAAGGCTCTCCAGCAACCAGTTTCCACCTCTTTCTAACCCAATCACACACTCTTCTGCCTCAGACCCCTCCACTCCCATGAAATGTCTGCTGGAAACAGTTTTGCCTTTACACTTTGCACGCACCATCTTCATTACTTTGTGAATTCTAACCACCATTCAGGCCCAGCTACAGTCTTTACTATTGTAACAAAGGAATACAGGAGCAACAGTAGTTAGAGCTTTCTAAATACCTTCCACGCATCAAGCATAGGACTAAGTTATTCATATGCATTACTTTATTAACCTCCACAAAAACCCTAGGAGGTAAGTCCAACTATTATCCTCATTTTATATAGTGGAAACCTAGGCTTAGAAGTGTCAAGTAATGTGTTTAACATCACAGACTCAGAACCTAGAACATATGGAATTCATACATACGTCTATCAGACTGCCAAAACCATGCTTCTAACCACTAGGCTACATTGCCTAAAGCTGTCTGTTCCTTCTGAGCTCTGAGAGCCCCTCGTTACGAATAGCTACTCATTAGCCAACTTTCATGTTGACTGGTACTTTACTAAACATTTTCTTGTATGTACATGATTCTTGTCCCCAGTTTCACATTAAGCTACTGGAGGACATGAATTGTACTTCTGGGGCCTTACGGGTTCTGCCTGACAAGTGCCTACTGACTGAACTGATTAGAAGTACACAGTACTCAATTCCCCTTAGGTGTTTTTAGTTAATTCATCCTTTAGGCAGTGAGTTCACTTCCCTTTCCTTCGTCCCCGAAGCCCAGGTGCTAGTAGTGAGTATAAACAAAGAGAAGATCCTCACTGAGTTCAGGATCATGAGTAATACACATTTGCATGGCTTAGAGGGTGGGCTGATGGTGGGTGCTGGAGTGACTTAGGAGTCTGGGTTTGTAGAATCTTGAACCTTTTAAGTCCTGAGGCCTTTGCATAGTTAGGGATATTATAAGGGGGGAAAAGAGACCCTGTAAAACAAAATCTGAGAAACCCTAGCAACTATTAAGAACCATTGTGGGGCCGGGCGCAGTGGCTCAAGCCTGTAATCCCAGCACTTTGGGAGGCCGAGACGGGTGGATCATGAGGTCAGGAAATCGAGACCATCCTGGCTAACATGGTGAAACCCCATCTCTAGTAAAAATACAAAAAATTAGCCAGGCGTGGTGGTGGGCACCTGTAGTCCCAGCTACTCAGGAGAGGCTGAAGCAGGAGAATGGCGTGAACCCGGCAGGCGGAGCTTGCAGTGAGCCGTGATCGCGCCACTGCACTCCAGCCTGGGTGACAGAGCAAGACTCCGTCTCAAAAAAAAAAAAAAAAAAAAAAAAAAAGAACCATTGTGGGATTTATTTGCTTTCTTAACAATCAAAAACATAGTTGGTAATTAATTGTCCAGCCCTGCTTATACATCAATACAATATGTTCTTTTTGGTTAATGGATCCATTTAAAATCAGTGTCATGAGATCTGACCGATACATCACTTTATATATGCAAAATGTTCTTTTGGGGTTCAATCATCAGAAAGCTGGTTGACCTTGAGTTAGTCACTGCCCTCTCTGGGCCTCCATTTCCTTGCCTCCTGACATTCTGGCAGTCTAATTAACATAGTTGTTTTTGGTTCATGTGAACAGTCTTGAGTTCTTGGACTGCATGGAACGAAACGCTAGAAAAGCACTCTGAAATGTTAAAAGTGCCAGTTCAGGATGAGAGAAGATCTCTATTTATTTAGTGGTTTTGAAGGTTTGGCTTTTCTGTATCTCGTTTTCTCAGGAAGATATAAACTCAGGAGGTTATTTCTTGAGAGAAACCTATACCTGTCCTGCAAAGGAACTCCCATTCTTTGTGGCTGTGGCTGCTCTACCCCGTCCTCTCCTGCTCTTGGGAAAATACCCTCAGAAGCAGCAGCAGGCGGCCTCCTTGTCCTCGAGCCCCTTGCAAAGTCCTCTCTGCTTCTCCGTTCCTTCCACCCACCCCCAGAGACGCCTCTGCCCTCTTGTGTGCTTTGCATGTTAAACACCAAAAGCTTTCCGCTAAGGCCACAGGGGAGGCAGATAACCTGCATCTGGAAGCCATCACCAGCTGCCTTCAGTGTGCCAGTAAACTAAAACCTCTGCATTCATTATAGGGAAAAGTGACAATGTCCTTTTTTTGAGTCTCCCTTAAGACGTCTCAAATTGAATCTGGGGCTGCAGAGAAGGCTACTGGGCAGAAGTGCTTGCTCAGCCAAACCAGACCGTCTTCCCTATCCCTCTCCAAAAGCATGTTCCGACCCGGTGGGCACAATGGTTTAGGCAGAAAATTCAAGGCATAGTCCTTGTAGGGGCCCAGGAGTCACGAATAAGGGGTCAGTAGTAGAAGCCAGGTAGGAAATTGTCAAAGTTCAAAAATGTCATGCTGGAACAGTCCTGCCTCTTGACTGTGGTGACAGCTGCACGAATCTGCACGTGATGAAATCACACAGAACTACACATGCCTCCGCTCACACAGGCGTACGCAAGTGAGTACACGTGGAGCTGTGAGATCTGAAAACTAAGGTCTGTGGGTTGTACCAATGCCAGTTTCCTAGTGTTGATACTGTACTGTGGTTATGTCAGATGCTACCATTGGAGGAAACTAGTACACGGACTTGTTTACTATTTTTTGAAACTTCCTGTGAATCAAAAATCATTTCAAAATAAAAAGTATAAAAAAAAATCCTAGGGCAGTGGAAGTGTATCTGGCTATGTCTCCCCAACTTCCTGGGATACAAGTCTCCATGCTCTCTCTTAGGAGCCAATGACGATGCTATTAATAAGAGTGAGAGCTTCGGCATCATCATCACCAAGGTTCCCATTGATTGACCACATACTCTGTATGAGACACTAAGATATTTCTTTCTTTTAAACACTTTCTCAGTTGCACAAAACATGCCCACAAGGTTACCATCCCCATTTTACAGAAGATGATGATGATGCTGGGCAAAGCTGGCTTGCACCAAGGCTCTGTAGGGCCAGGCTCTAACTCACCAGGCACTGAGGCTCCAGTGCTTACATCTGGGGATGACTAACCAGCGAAGTACAGGTTTCTGTGACACTGTTGTGGCATCCAACGTGTGTTCCCTAGAAACCACTCGAGCACAGCCCTCAATCTCATCTCTGAAGGCACCTGGACCGCCCTCCTGTCCCATCCCTCACCCTCATTCTGGTCAGAGAGCCCGAGTTAGCCACATCTGTAGCGAAGCAAGGAAAACATCACTTACAGGTTCTTCACATCGGTGATGCCGCGGAACGCCTTCCTCGGGATCCCCTGGATCTGGTTTTCACTCAAATCTCTAAACAAGAAGAGAAGAGGCACACTGCGTTAAAGACCCAGGCTGTCTTGATCTGCATCTCATTAAATGATAACAATCCCCCCACCCAGGCTGCTGCCTCTGCGGTCAGAGTGTATGGGGGCTGTTTGGTCTCAGGCCCCAGGCTGCTATAAGCATTCACATTGTTCTTCAAGTGATGGCCTTTGCTGAAATGGTTACCAGGCGGAGCAGCTCGCCTCCAGGGCGGGCTCTGTGGGTGGTCTCGCACCTCCAGGCCACGAGCCAAGATGCTGGGTTATTTGTTGCACATACTGCACCCAATTCTCTGTTTTCCCACCTCCCGGAGACAACCCCCTGCCCCCACTCCCCGCCCCTGCTCCCAAGCCCCACAGGCATTCCTCCCCCACTGTGGGGTCAACGCCGCAGCTCAATCTCCCGTCTCTCAGGGCTGTCCTCTGCTGCTCAGGACAATCTGCCTTTGTCATGTGAGATTGCAACAGAGCCTGCCTATTCTGATTTTCTGATGCAGGATGACCACTTCAGCTTATTCTAGAGTCCCAGAGATTCCTGGGGGCCCTTGGATGTTCTTAGTGACAGGCATGATACATTCAAATTGCATTTCCACAGATCTATCCAAAGTGGGGGTCCCACAGGCACCTCATCTAGCATTAAGCAGTGCCAGCATGTTGCTTTAAGGACGGTAAGGGATACTGTCAGGTCCCACAGCTGGCTAAACCTAAGTCTTGTCCTAGGCTGTAAGCCTTCCCAAAGCCTTATTTCCTTTCTAAGAAAGAGACAGGCTTGTTTGTTTTGCTTCCCGCTTTTAGTTTTTGCTAGACCAAACATGTGCGCTTGTTTTCACTCAGAACTCAGGCCTGCTTGGATCTCAACAAGTAATCAATCTGTAAAGACCCATCAGGCCTCCAGAGCGTGCAAACTGGCTCTGCAAAAACACTCATGCCAGGCCTCCTTCCTGGCTGGTCCCGCACAGCCGTGGGCTGCAGAAGCCTCTCTGAGGACTATGGTGTGGTGGGGGGCGCAGAGCCAGGGGCTAGGGACACAGCGAGCCCTTTACACTTTCTTCAGATATAAAAGGTGTGTCACACACACACACACCACTATACATATGCAATTATTTTTTAAAAGAACACCCGAAAAACCCTCAAATATAAGGCAAAAAAAATTAACGATGCAGATCTAACTACTGCTACCAATCACGAGTTATATATATAAAATTCCACCAATATGACCTCATAATATACAGTCTATTATAACCTATTATTCTTGCTTGCTATATTGAGAACATCTGTCCCTGTCATTAGTAGCGCATTGATACTAACATTTTTAATGGCTGTATATCGTCCAATTGTATGAGTGGCTACATAGTCCCAAATTGTTGGGTAGGCATTTATTTATTTACTTGCTATTTAAAGAAACACTAGGGTGAATTTCTCTGCATGCACATTTTAGAGATACTTGTCCAACTATTTCCTTGGTATGGGATCCTATAAGGAGAACTTGCTGGTCACAGGTTAAATGGGTCCTGAGTTGACCTAGAGACAGATTGTACCTGTGGACACTCCCATGCTGATCTTCCAAGGGCACCTAATCAAAAGCTTTAGATGACTCCAGATATATTTGGCAGGAGAGATCAGACGACTGCCCTCCACTAAAATCTGGGCAGTCTAAATGAACATTTTGCAAAGGGGCAGGAGGGAAAAGAGGAAACAGAAAAGAGGTGTCCACTTTTTTCTGATCTCCCATCCCCTGCTGAGACAAGCCATGTGCTCTGAGCAGCTAGCTAAAACGAAACTTGAGGATCATCTGGGGCCATTTTTAGGCCCACAAAACAAGGCTCAGACTTGGGATAGAGTGCAGGTGTGAGTACTAGTGGTTTCTAGGGCTGAATAACAGGGTGCTCCCCATCTCAAATCCACTTTCCTCTGTCTGCAACCGACGTAAGTAAATTCAGATGCACAATGAGCCCTGTCTCAGGCTCCCCCAGCCAGGCCTGATTCAATGAGCTGGGCTCCAGCCTGCAGTCCAGGCGCTGAACAAAGCCCATGATGACAGCAGAGGTCAGGCGGTGTCACCAAGGCCACTCGGCTGCTCTCCATCAGCCTCTGGAGCAGGGGCCCAGGTCCTGTCATCCGACTAATGCAATTTCCACCAGGCATCTGGGCAGCACCCAAGGCTCTGGAAGTCACAATGAGTCCAGTCTTTTCTGCCAAATGAAGCTGGTCTGTAGGCCACCGAGCCTTTGCCCACTACCCTCCCAGGCTTGGCTGCTCTCTCTGGCGGCTCTGGAAGATGAGCCCCAGTCACACTTTTGGAAAATGGTTGATGTGATCAAAATCAGAGGCAGGGGCAGCAAACAGGAGAGAGGTATAGAGCTGTCAGCTTGAACCACAGCTGGAAGCTGGATGAGGGGGCATGTATTCCAATAATGCGCTAACCTTGTTTGAGTAGACAACATCCCAAAATATACTGGGAGGAGCAGCAGTCGTACAAAGGTTCTGGTTTGCAATACGGTGGGATGAGGAGAGGAGAGTGATATTTAAGCAGAAAAATCTGGCCATGTTGCTGGGAGACCTCCTACACAGGCGAAATCCTGCACTTGGGTGGGGCAATGCTTTGGTTTCTGTTCACTATTTTCTTGCTGTAAATATAACCAGCCTTGCTCCTACTTTCAGGAGCCCAGTTAAAACACAGCTTTTTTCCCATCTCCCTGTCACTGCTTTTCTCCTGTCCCAATTGAGCAAAACAGTAGATTGTAGGGAATTTATCTGTTCCCCATGACAATCTGCTTGTAAATTTTATTAATTTTATTTTCCATTGAGCCTCTCTTCTCCGGCTAACAATACTGCTGCCATCCATCTGCAGGACTGTATATTGATTTCATAAATACCTCCAGTGGGCTGACAAACTGACAGCTTTAATGGTGTTACTGATGGGGCGTGGAGGAGGGTTCAGGGCTGGGTGCTTCATTTTCGGTAACGGTCCCTTCACAATTATCACAGGGCCTTTGTGCGAGTTCCTAATAGTGTGTTTATCTCAGCGTGGTGCCAGAGCATGGAGCTATTGTTAAGTACTATCCTTGAGAGAGACAAGAGCCACCATTTTCCACTGACACTTAAATAAAAATAACAAAATCTATCCACAATGCCCAAGAGCCTAGTGCTGGCCAATTGCTTGTTAGGGTTTTAGTGCCTCCCCTTTCATGAGGGAAGCAGCTCAGGGCTGAGGAGGGCAGAAATGCTCAGAAGTGACCAAAGAAGGGGATTTTTGTTTTTTTAAACACTAGAAGGAAGGTATGAGATTGGAGTAGGGTGCAGGAGTGGGAGGTGTGCTGGATTTTTCTGGTTAAGTAAAGGAAGATGGCTGGTGGGAAAGGCTTTCTTGGTTGGGGAGTAGGGCTAGGAATTGGGATGCCTTTTTAAATAATTAGGGCTCTGGGAGAAAAGGAGAACTGCATTAGCTAAAGTGCATTTTCCAGCTTCCGGAAAATGATTAACTGACCGATTATTCCATCCAAAAACACAAGACCAAAGAGGACTTACTAAGGAGACAGTAAGTCAAATAGGAGTTGGCAAGAACCAATATATCCCCCTTCCAGCCACCCTCCCCCCTTTTTAATTTACTAAAATGTTTTGGACACAGATTAACTTTCTTCACAAATTTATTATTGCTTCATCTACCTTGAAATGGGAACTGCAGACGCTTTGATAAATGGAGTGAAAGGCTGTCTAGTTCCAGTGGAGCTTTTGAAATGCTTTCTGGGGCCCTCCCTTCAATGTCAGGCATGCTTTGTTCTCAGAGGAGCAGAGAATGACAGTTCCCACCTTCACCCCTACCCCTGCAAGACTAGGAGCAGGAACATGTTCTCCTCTTTGCCCTGCTGGGGACAATGCACTTATCTTGGTCATACTCATGCTACCAGGAAATCCTCTCTGTGTTAAATGGCAGTTTGTGGAGGGACTTTGATCCTAGATGTCACTCCCAAATTAATTCTGAAGCTACAAAATGGGGCTTGGAAGCTCCTCAAAACTTGGAGATTTGTTGTTTCTGAAGTGGGTGGGGTTACTTATGAGCTGTATGATTGTTCAAGTTACTAAAATGCTCTTTGCCTCAGTTTCCCCATCTTTACAGTGGGGATGTTAGTGTTACCAACCTCAACAGTTAATTGTGAGAGCGAAATGATTACATGTAGAGCACCGCGTGGAATCATTTGCATGTTAGTTGTGTGAATCTAGTCAATTGCATGACTGTCTCACATCTCCAACTGTCAAATGGGACTGCTTTCCTAAGTCATATGGATACTGCACCCAGAAATATCACAGTCCCACCTCGAAGTCTATACAAGTGCCATTATGACATTAAACTACAGCTTGTAGAGCTCTGCAGAGCACTCTGCACAGCATCTAGAACACTGTAGGCACTCAATGAATAGCTGCATTTCCTTTTGTGTAGTTTCCTCCCATTTAGCGTTGGATTGACATTGCTGAAAATGTCTAATTTTCAGCACCCCCAGGACATATACCTTCAAGAATAAGATACATAAATGTTGCTGTACTCTTTTCATAAAATCTGAGGGAGGGATTAAAGTTTCTGTCATCTATCATCTGGACAGGGGTAGCCATGTTTGATTCTAGATTCTTTTGGATAAAACGGGAGAGCTGGATTCAGAAATAAAAGGTCTGTCTTGTGTTAGATTCTCTCAGAAGCAGACACCGAGCCAAGGACAAGGGGGTTAAGTGATTGATTAATGAAGTGCTCCCGGGAGAGACCAGTGAGGGATGGAAACCAAATGGAAAAGGCAAATAAAAGTACAATCAGGTGAAGTCTTGGCCTTAGCCCAATACCATGGGGAACTCCTGTCTCTGAGCAAGGAAGCTGGGCTTTTGCAGCCTTGCAACAGACAGTCCTTGGTTAGGGACCACTCAGGCGAAATGTAAATTCCCAGGCTCTGCCTGCCCTCCATGAATGCTGGGGGTGGTGACTCCAGCACCCCAAGGACAGATTGCTGAAGATGTTGCCAGCTAGGAGACTTTAGCAGTGAAGTTCAAAGAAGCAGGTGATAGGATCCAGTAGCAATAGAAAGAACCCAAGGAGATCTACCCCAAAGTATTCTTAAGAAGGCTTCGGGGATAGTTCTGAATCTACAAGTCCTCAGTGGGTTAAAATATCACTCCCAAAAGATAGCATATCTAGGACCGAAGATCAAGAGGCCACATGGGAAAGTAACTGACCAAAGAACGTGGGAACAACCCAGTCTGGCGTCTGATGAGGTTTACACTTCTTTGTCTACCTCCTCAATCCCTCTGCACTGAGACCAATGTGGGTCTTTTCAGTAACATTAAAAAAAAATTCCATCAACTCTTGATTAGTTAGGCTAAAATAGGGGATGATCTTAAAAGCATTTATATTTGGAACCATTATTGGATTTGCGATCAAGGCAATGGATTACCATTCTGATTCTCTTTGGCCTGAATATATATTTAAATTACTTTCACATTCTCTGCCTAATAGGAGGAAACCTGCCCATTGGTGCATTCAGTATCAATCAAAACTCATCCAGGATTTAAAAATTTTTGATGGATAATCTACGAATCTAAAATTTCCTGTACTCTCAATAATACTACCATCTTACATAAAGCTGCAGTCTTTGCTCCCGCCCCCTGAACTCCAACTTTCTAATATACAGTAACCCGGTGACACATCGCTCTGTGCTAGGAACTAAAGGGACAGACACTGTTTTGCTTACCTTATTTTATACAGCAGGAGGGACAAACATGCAGGAAAAATGATCCCCTGGGGATTCTACAATGTGGACTTCAGGGAGGATTTATCTTAATAGGTACATCTCTTCTGCAGGCAATTTATCTTAATAAGCAAGATTGTATGTTTGCAGTTGGGTCACTGTCAAAATCAAATGAGCACCAAGCATATGTCCCAGCTAAGCTCTGGTACCTCCCGCTGGGTGTCTAGTCAATGGCAGCCTTTGTCTGAGGAAGATTACAATGGAGTAACTGACTCATTTCCTGAAAGAACTACCACCTATCTCAGGGACCCAGGGAATCAAAGTATCAGTGGGGGACAAAAAAACGTCAATTATTTCCCACTGCTCCAGTTGTGTTTCTGAATATTTCATTGCAGTGAGAGCTTACATTGTGTGTTCCCTCGATGTTAAAAAGTTACTGGATAAAGGATATCAATAAAAGCTCTTTCTGCAACCCTTCCCCTCACAAATTCATCAGAAAGGTCCTGGCCATGCCATTCAGACGTTTAATACTGACAGATTAAGTGTCAGCTCAGATGCTCATTTCCCAAAACAATGAATTGAATACCTACTAGGTGTTCCACTATGGTTGAAGTTGAGATAGAAAAGTGGATAGTCCCAAGTTTCTGTCTTCCTGCAGTTTACATCCTTATTTATCCCAGATACAAAGAAATAGACTCCCTTACTTTTACAAATATAAAATAAACATCTAGACACCTCAAAAAGTGAGAGCAAGGATGGGTGGTGGCTCATGCCTGTAATCCCAGCACTTTGGGAGGCCGAGGCGGGCGGATCACCTGATGTCAGGAGTTTGAGACCAGTCTGGCCAACGTGGTGAAACACCAGCTCTACTAAAAATGCAAAAATTAGCCAGGTGTGGTGGTGGGCACCTGTAATCCCAGCTACTTGGGAGGCTAAGGCAGGAGAATGGCTTGAACCCGGGAGTGGGAGGTTGCAGTGAGCCGAGTTCATGCCACTGCACTCTAGCCTGGGTGACAGAGCGAGACTTCATCTTTTTTTTTTTTTTTTGAGGCGGAGTCTTGCTCTGTCACCCGGGCTGGAGTGCAGTGGCCGGATCTCAGCTCACTGCAAGCTCCGCCTCCCAGGTTCACGCCATTCTCCTGCCTCAGCCTCCCATGTAGTTGGGACTACAGGCGCCCGCCACCGCGCCCGGCTAATTTTTGTATTTTTTAGTAGAGACGGGGTTTCACTGTGTTAGCCAGGATGGTCTCGATCTCCTGACCTCGTGATCCGCCCATCTCGGCCTTCCAAAGTGCTGGGATTACAGGCTTGAGCCACCGCGCCCGGCCTGAGACTTCATCTTAAAAAAAGAGAGAGAGAGAGAGCACCAGTTTCACTGTTTCTTCCTTTTTATCCAGAAGAAAGCCTGTCTCTAAACTCACACTATGGGTTGCTCCAGACACCAAGCAAAAGATTTTATAGTTTATTTTAGTCGGGGCCCAAAATCTTTTTAAATTTTCAGAAGGAAAAGAGAGAGATGCCACTCTGAATCACCAGGACTCACAGGGAATGCAGGCTTGTTTCATCAGGTGCTTTGGTTTTATCTTTCAAAGTGGACAGTTTGGGAAAAATCAGAACAGTACAAAGATATTATCAAGAGTTGGGATGGTACCGGGCAGTTGTCATAGAAGAATGTTCTGATCAGATGGACCATGAACCCTGCTATGAGAACAAAATAAACATTCATTCCTGTTAATTTTTTAAAATTTAAAATGAGAATAGAACTGTGGTTTTCTTTCATTTGTGTCTTTATCTTTGAGAGATACATACTGAAATAATTAAGAATAAAATGATGATCTCTAAGTTTTGCTTCAAAATAATATAGGAGAGGAAGAAGTGGTAGAAGAATAGATGAAACGAGGTTGGCTGTGGGTTGGTATTTATTGGAGCTAGGTGAAGAAGTACGAGGGAGGTTCATTTATCATCTGCACTTTGCTTTTATGTATGTGTGACATTTTCCATAATAAACAAAGCATGCAGATTCCTGGGGTCTATGACAGACCTATTGAATTAGAAACCCTAAGGATGGGCTTGAGTCTAATTTTAAACAAGTTTGAGAACCATGGGTGGAATGAGTATTGCATCAGATTAGGTGCTAAGTTCACATCCCGGTTCTGCTACTCAACAGGCTGTGTGTCTTTAAGAGTACCAGTTCAATTCTCTGAACCTCAACGTGCACTTCTAAGAAACTGGGATAGGCATCAGAGGTAATGGACAAGCGAGTGCTTTCTAAACTCTAATGCAGTATATAATGCAAATTCCTATCTTCAGGTTCTAGCATGAAGTTCACAAATATAGCTTCCTACTACCTTAAATGTTAAAGTCTAATTTTAGGGAAAATTTTGGGAGCAGGATGCAAAGGCCTCCTGTGTCTCAGACATGAGACTGCTGATGTTGGACAAAATGCCTGTGGGATAGGCAGAGTCACAGGAGAAGGCTGAAGGGGGGAGAATGATGACATTTAATCTGTATTTCAGAAATCCACTCAGGAGCCCGGGGAGGCTGACCCAGAAGGGTAAGAGTTCATGGATGGCTACACCCTCCTCTGGGAGCCAGAGACATGGCAGAAGAAAACCAAGCACTTTGTCCTTGGACTCCTTCAAGCTTGAAGGGGAGACAGGTTGCTGGGATTAGGACATTCCTGATAGGGCCTCACAGACCAGGGATTCCCTACAGTTTTCTAGGAAGGCTGAAATCTGGGAGAAATCACTACAGGGCAGGTGATGAGCAGGGTTGCGCAGCCAGGCTGAGAAATAGTCCTGGAGCCGTGACTGAGGGTGAAGGCCTGAGGTCCAAGCACTATGAAGATAAGACACTTGGTCCCAGGGGAGCATTCTGACCAAAGGGAAAAAGGAAAAGAACCTGTCAGGCTTCAAGCTTCTACAAAAGGCTACACATGGAGTTGAGGTTATGGGTTTGCTCTGTGACTAGTTACCAATGTGAGTGTCTGTTTTGTCTCTTTCTGGGCAGGTGTTACAAAGATTGCAAACTCAAATGCTTCAGAGTTGTGCAGGTAAAGTAAATGAGGAAGTCAGGCTGCATGTGGACAACAGGAGTAGTCAGAAAGTGAGCTGGGGATGTTAATTCAACAAAATCAAAACAAAATAATTGGCCTCTGTGCCGGCCAATTGGATGCTTCCCCCTGGGAAGAACTTGACCTGCAGGCTCAGATTTGTGACCAGTGAGGATGCAGAGACTGTCAACTCTTTAGGGGTGATCTGCTAATTCCAGAACAGCACTGTCCCATGGAAACATATCACAAGCCAAGGATACAATTTAAAATTTTCTATTAGCCACATTAAAAACAGTAAAAAGAAACAGTTGAAATTAATTTTAATATGATATTTAACTCAATATATCCAAAAGATTGCCATTTCAAGATGTAATCAGTACAGACATTTATTAATGAAATGTTTTACATTCCTTTTTTCATACCAAGTCTTTAAAGTCTGATGCGTATTTTACACACACCTCAATCTGGACTGGCCACATTCTGCGTGCTCAGTGATCACACATAGCTAGTGCCTACTGTATTGGACAGTATGTTCTAGAATAAGGAACTTGATGCTGTAGCTACACAGCATCTCATTGCCAAGGGAGGGAAAAAGTCTTCAGATGTTGGAACCAATCTAAGGAGCCTGATACAAGACTGCTTGGGGGGTTTGAGTATACAGATAGGAAATGCGGAGGAAAACCAGTCAAGGTTGAAAGCCCTGAATCCAGGACAGAAAGCCATGGTTTAGAATATTCCATTCATTCAGTCATTCCTCCTGTGAACAAATAACTCTTCGCAGCCATAATAACTCACAATCTGAGTTTTTCCAAACCACCACTCTTCCAGGGCTATCAGGGTTAACCGATGCTGCCAGTCCAAACAGAAGCTTTCTTCATTTAATTATCATCTGCAACTCCAACTAAGGCTCTTTGTGTTTATGAAACAGCATTATAATTGACTGATCATCTCCAGCAAATGGGACAGAGGCTGAGCTTCTCAACAGCTCACTAATCCCTGGGATTATCTCAATTTAGTGACATGGCAGTTAGTTACATTAGATGGGATTGAGGAGCTCTCATTATCAGCCCAATTACGCCCTCTGTTCTGGTCCAGGCTTCCCTGTGTCACTAAGTGGTCCAGGAAATATCAGTGGGGTTCCAACCACAGGCGTCTGATTCCACAGTGCACGCGTACCTCATTATATATGCTTCAGGGGGTACAACTGCGATTTTGGTGTCTTCACATTGTGTGCAGAAATCTGGTGCTGAAAATCATCTGATCGTAAAGATCTAATTAGGTACCTGAGATAGTCCCCTGCCAATTTTGGGCCCAATAAGAAGTTCTGGTTTAATTTATCAACCTTGGTTGGGTGTGGACAGGGGGCTTGTTCACCTGATTCAAAAGGATGGAGACTGGCGTTTTGTTTGTTTCTTATTGTTTGAAGCTATGTGTCTGCCCAGTGGGGTTTGGGAAAGGAAACCCATTTCTATACAATTTATCCTCCTCTGAGGCTGACATACTGGTCCCCACCCCCTCTGTCCCTCTTCCTTGGCAGCCATCTGAGGCTTTCATCCCTAATTTGATTGTCGTAGCTGACACCGTCAATCTGAAATCCAGTAGCATGTCTAATGCTGGCTGGACAAGGGGAAGGCAGCGGGAGGAGAGGGGGAGGCAAATTCATCTCGAGAAGTAGCTTTATGTAAATCGATCCTTTGGCCCGAAAGCTAGAGCCAAGCATTTGCTGATTAATTGGAGAAGCGTCCTTGTTCCCATGTCTTCTGTAGAGAGATGGCCCAAATTGAGTCCTCTCTTCTTCACAAAGACATTCCCATGCCAAAAAGCTTTTGCAATTAGGAGATGAAATCTTGTGAGTGAGGGGGAGGTATCAGGGGCAGGGGAGCGTTTATGAAATTGTTCTGAAATGAAGTGTGTGCATTTGGCCTGCTCTGTGATTAACTACAGACCTGGGCACCCTCATTTGCCTCCTAGTCTGTGGCCTGATAGCCTAGGTTCAGAGGCATAGTATCCCATAGGTGAAGATCTACTTAAGTGACAATTAGCAAAAATTAAGGGGATGGGGAATGTGCTTCTAACACGTTTTTCTTAAATTTATATTCTTAGTTACCATTTGGGCCCCTTTCTGTTGGTGTCAGGAAGGAGGGGAGTGAGGCTGATCGATTCAACCTTTTTTCTACATCCTCTTATCTTTTCCTGAAAAAGAAAGCTCAAATAAAATGGCAGATCATCCACCAAGGTGGTCCTTTACAACTCAGTAACTTGTCCCAGGGCCCTGTCAAATTTAACTGTATCAAAAAACTTAAAGGCAGAGTAGCTACCTGGGCACAAGAAAGAGTGCGTTTGGTTCTGGAAAGGTTGCTTGCTGCTTCACCATACTGACTATGTGGAGGTTGGCAATGTGGTGTTTTATGATGGCTCTCTGACTAAATTATTAGCTTCGTGTAGGCAGGAGCTTTTGCTGAGTGTGAGGCCTGATGCATAGCTTTAAAAATATTTGTTAAGTGGATGGAAAAAATAAGTGAACATGATTTTATGCCATTTCTTGGTCCATGGATGACTGAGAACACATCTCAAGCTATGGAAATCTTTTTCCCCCCCAAGTCCAGTCTGTCCCTTCGGATTACAAAGAGCTCTGGCTGTCCTCCTCCACCCTTCTACTTCTACAGCCCTGGTGGTATATCATGCTTGAGAACTAATGTTCCTAGAACAGGCTTGTGAACTAAGGAGCCACAGTTATATAAAGCCTTTGACGGGGAAAGGTTTAGTGAGCTAAGCTGAGGCGTGGGAATGAGCAGTTACAGTGGGAAGGTAGGCGAAGTGGACAGATAACTTGATTTTTCAGAATATAGATTAAACCTGGCCTGCGAGGGTACAATAGATTTGCAAAATGCATTCAATCCAGAAAAGGCCTGTGTGCCTGACAGTGTTTCATCTCCAAGAACAACTTCTCCCCTCCTCCTTTCTGAATTCTGGCACTCATAGAGATTAGGATAATACAGATAATGAAACTCAGGTGCAGAAGGAGATACTTTAAGCAATAGCCTCCAGGAGATGTTAGAAGGGGGTCATTGGCAGTGAAGAAGTTCTGATGATCTTTGGGATAATCTACCCTGTGATCTGACTCCTTCCAGGCAAATTGTCTAAAAGCTCTGGAAACCCTCCCAGAGGCTGAAGATGTGCAGAAATAAAGTTGGGGGTGGCAGTGAGGTGAGGAGGTGAGAAAAAGAGAGGAAGTCAGAGGGCTAAGGCACTGCAGTTTGGGAGACGTTGAAGCCACTTCCTAGTGTCTACCCCACTGTAACCTTAAATGTTCAGCTTGATCATGAAGAAAGGATTCTTTGAACATTGCTCTGGATCTGCCTAACCCTAATACTCTTTATGATATGGCACTAGAGTTCCTCTTATGTGGCCCACTCTGCTCCACCGAGGAAATGTGAACATGCCAGCGCAGGGTGGGGAGGGGCTGTGCCTGGGCTGCGGCTGCCCAGAGGTTGGAGTTTGGCAGCAGTGCTGCAGCTCGAGGACATGGGGCTTGTATATACCTGTGCTTTCTTGTAACTTTTCAGAAGACCATTAAACAAGTGAAACCTCAATGGTAGAGGTGAGATGCTATCCTGGGTCCATCTGCCGATAAAATCGATATGCTTCAGAAAGGCTCAAAATTATCTTCCACCAAAGCAGGAAAGCAATTCAGCAAGACCTCAGCACCCTGAGTTGCAAAGCTGGCCTCTGGAAGCCCAGTAACGGATGAAGTATACAGGAGCTTAAGCCATTAAGCTATGTTAATACTATAGAATGTCGTTTCTTATCATGACCCCCTGCACTATTTATTGTTCCATTCAAAGCAATTACAGTTATTGCTAATAACTCACACCTGTGGATGTGCTGCTGTTGCCTACAGGAGAATAGATGCTGTTCTCTTGCTTATTTATGTAAAAATGGATGCAGTTCAATAGATTTACACCAAGTTGGAAGTTAACACTAATAATTAATCCCAGACCCGCTTCTGGCCATTAGCCTGAAAGGCACTAGACAAGGGACACGAGCACTGGGAGGACCCAACGAACTGCAGAGATGAAATTCATTAGTGACAAATGTGAGACTGCTGCCACTAGTCTCGTGCCAAATACAATCAACTCCCCTGTCCCCAGCCAAGAGAAAAGGACCTCTGAGGTAGGAGGCGGGGGGCGGGGGGTGACTTCTAAAATGCTTCCCTTGTGTTTCTGAGACTATTCATCCACTATGGCCCAGGCCGTACTTTTCTTGGTAACTCCACTCCTTGCCTTACATGCTTGCTAGAAGTCGTGCCTATGGCCAAGACCCCAGGAGGCAGTGAGGTACCGTAGTGAAAGCACGGCTCAGGAGCCTAAAAGACCTTGGTGTGAACTCCAGCTTTGCCACTTGCGTGACTGGGCCTCAGTTTTTGCATCTGTATAATGTGGACCATGAAAATACCTCTGTGGGGGAATTATTATAAAGTAGTTCATGAATTTTGAGTTCATCGCATGCTGTGTCGTTCATAAAAAGCACTGGATAAGTACTGGTTGTTATCAGTCCTTGTATCTGTTCAAGTCAGCACTCAACACTGTGAGTAAAAGAAAAACCCTGCCTTCTTGCCCCACAGAATATTACAGAGGAACACTGAAACTGTAAAGCAGCAACTCCAGGTCAAGTTCAATACGAAAGAAAGTAGTAATTGGTTTCCACTTAGCCTGTCATGCCTCAAAGTTTCCTGGGTCCTGCAAGGATACCTCTCTCATGGAATCTACCACAATCTCCCGAAGATGGCGAAGATGGGAACACAGGTTAAAGCCGCCCAGCCCCTATGAGGCTGGTTGGAAAATGGTTGACTGTGCGGCGGAGACTGTGCAGCAATTGCTGTGCAGAGGAGAAGTTGACAGGAGACTCCCACAAAGAGGAGGGAAAAGAAGGGGGGCCTGAAGGGCGTCGGTGGGACAGTGGGAAGACACTGGGAAGTGGCCCTTGCCCAAGCACAGGATCTGGGCCGAGAGCAGAATATTGGTCCAGCCGTTCTGTGCAGACTCAGGACAAGTCAAAGCACCCTTCTGCCTTCCAAAGGAGGCTGAGGCTTGGGTGAGCTTCAAAGGGGTCCAGAGCTGTGCAGGAAAAGCCATCATTACGGAAGGTGGGAATGGGAGGTTCATTTGTCACCACTAAAACAAATTCCTCAGTTGTGGCTACTCTCTTTGGAGAAGGAAATCCTCACAACCCTGTTAAAGCTGTCTTGGGGTTTACATTTCAATGAAGCGTCATCATTACTAGGGTGACTACAATGTACCCCGGGTGTTAGGCATTGCAGGTCAACACTAAGAAAATGAGAAGATAGTCCCTGGGAACGGACGAGTGGGGCAACAAGTATGATGTCACCTCTGCAAATGGAACCAGCTGCTTGAGGCAGGACTCAGTGGGTATCTTTCCCCTTTTCCATCTCCAAACCCTGTGGAGGAGGCTGCTCCAGGAGCCAGGGACAGACCAGAAAGTCAGCCTCTGAGTGCTGAGGCACTGAGTCCATGAATGTGTGATCCCTTTAAAGATAGACAGATATAAAGATGAGAGAGAGAGAGACAGAGAGAGGGAGAGAAAGTTAAAGAGGGAGATTGACACAGTGAGACAGAGACAATAAAACCAGAGAAAGCGAAAGAGAAAAAAAAGTCAGAGACTGAAACGCACATACACAGAAACAGGCATTTCACAGAAGAGACCGTGAAAGGAAGAGACACACAGAGAAAGACACGGACATGGGGCAAAGAGAAAGAGGATGGAGACAGGTGCACATGCACAAACACACGTATGCACACACACACACGTGCACACACACACACACACACACACAAAAGAATGGACATACAGAGACAGGCTGAGAGAACCAAAGGGAAAGGTGCAGGCGGAAGCCAAGCAGGGGTGGGGCTGCGGACAGAGGTTCTTGCAAACGATCTTAGCATTTGAGCCTCCCCAGGATCTCCTCCTGTGGTTCCTCTGGGGATGAGGATGTGCCATCCTCCCTGGACCTGCGCTGAGCTCAGGTCTCTGTGCTTCAGCCTAGCCTTGTCCTCCGAGACACCCCCAACCTTTGCATCCAGCCAGAGGGGAGCTCCCCAGAACAAGGGGAGGTCGGGTGGGGCTTCCCCTAAGCTCCCATCTCTAGCAACTCCAGTCCTTCCAGTCCCCCTCAGCTCTGGAAGCCAGAGACAAGGTTTTGGCAGAGAAAACTTGTGGTTTCAAACTTTTTACATTACAAAGCGAGTTTTTAAAAGCTCCATAAAATTTCAAGGCACATACTTAATGTTCAAATGGCAGAATATATCGATTCCTGCCCATCCTCTAGTATCTTAAGTTTACCCAGAGGACCATTTTATTTAATTAACTTGGTGCTTTATTAATATAAATATTCTCCTATTGATCATAAGAGGGCCTGACAGGCACTCAAGCTGGGTATACATCACCTTCCCTCTGAGCAGCGCCACTTAGAGGAGTGGCTGGCTCGAAATCAAGGAGAGTGGCAGGAAGTGGTCCCCTGGGATGTCAGGCACCGATGAATCTATAGCATTTTTATGGAGGGAGACTTTTTTTTGTTTTTTTTTTTTTTAAAGATCCAGCTCCTCGCTTCTCTTAAAGCAGAAAGCATATGGAAATGAAATATAAAAATGGTCTTGGCTTAGCGTATCAATTAAGCATGTCAATACCTTAATTAAATCGTTCAACGAATGAGATTTATACCAATGAATATGTTTTATAGTTATAATAGCTTTTTTGGCCACTGTTCAAAATGTCAAATAAATTGTGAAAAGGGGATTAAAAGAGGACATAATTGACGTTCTGAACTGTAGCCAGTTTTTTTCTTCCTTTCTTTCCCCTCATTCATGTGATTTTTGGAGAATGTATATAAAGTAATGGGGCCTATAATGGCTTGGCTTTGTAAGAGTCTTTTTATCCTTCAATTCTAATCCTTCTTATCAACTTTTCTAAGTCTCACACCATTGAACCTGCAAACGCCCTCACTTTCTTCTGGTCCTTAGAGCTTGCTTTTTAATAACATGCAACCAGAGCTCCCCGGTACACCCACAGAGATGAGAACTACAGCCTCCGCCCTGAAAAAACCCCAAAGAAAACAGGGTGTAAGGTTAAAAGGCATTACATGAGAAGGCTATTACCATAACATCCAAACATTTGGGTAAAAGTATTCTGAATCTCTTTTGTAAAAGTCAGTCTAACAGCATATTCTCTCAAAATGAGCCAGAAAGTAAAAATTCTGGCTTCTCTTTTCTTCTCCTACCCTTTTGCTCTCTCCGTTTTTCTAAATCATTTATTCATCAGTTTATTTCTGTAGATAACCACAGTGTATTCTCTTAAGAACAGAAAACAAAGAGAAGAACTTCTAGACAGGTGCAAAGCTAAAAACATAAAAAGTGTGCTGGATATGGTGGCTCTTACCTGTAATCCCAGCACTCTGGGGGGCTAAGGCAGGAGGATCACTTGAGGTCAGAAGTTCAAGACTAGCCTGGGTAACAGAGGGAAATTCCATCACTACAAAAAATAAAAAATAGCTGGGCATGGTGGTGTATGCCTATAGTCCCAGCTACTTGGGAGGCTGAAGCAATGGGATCACTCAAACCCAGGAGTTTGAGGTTACAATGAGCTATGGTAACCTCCAGCCTGGGTGACAGAGCGAGACCCTGCCTCCTAAAAAAAAAAAAACCCCACAAAAAGCAAAGATGACAAGTACGTGATGCTGGGCATTTGTACTGCTGTTGTGCATCCCTTCCAATAAATCAGAGACAGAATGAAAATAAGCATTGCCATGTAGGTTCAGAGTTATTATCAACAGTGATGACTGCAATAAAGAAAAAGAAAGAAAAGAGTATAAATTTCTTTGAGGCCTTCATGCAATATTTCACAAATATATTTCAAATCTTGGTTAAATGCTTGAGTTCCGAAACCTTAGCCAGGCCATTGGATGGAACATTGCCTCAAAGTGAGATGACAGGAAGCAGGAAGTGAGCACCCCTTGGACTTCTGTGCTCTGTGATGTCCCTGAGGCCCTGGCCTATGAGGCTGTGTCTGTGGTCTCTCACCCTTTCACCACTAAACCCCTCCCAGTTCCTGAGGAATGGTGGCTCCACATAGAGGCCCCGGGAAAAGAGAAACGAGAATATTCATTCTCTGTGAATAGACATTTTGCAAAAGAAGGCATACAAATGGCGAGAATATATACCAAAAAAGTGCTCAACATCACTAATGCAAATTAAAACCACAATGAGATATCATACCCCAGTTAGAATGGCTAATATTAAAAAGTCAAAAAATAACAGATGCTGGCAAGGATGTGGAGATAAGGGAGAACTTATATATGGTTTGTAGGAATGTAAATTAGTACAACCTCTATGGAAAACAGTATGGTGATTTCTCAAAGAACTAAATTAGAACTACCCATTTGATCCAGCAATCCCACTATTGGGTATCTACCCAAAAGAAAAGAAATTATTATATAAAAAGACACTTATGGCCAGGTACTGTGGCTTATGCCTGTAATCCCAGCACTTTGGGAGGCTGAAGTAGGCGGATCACCTGAGCTTCGGAATTTGAGACCAGTCTTGGCAACATGGTGAAAACTCATCTCTACAAAAAATACAAAAATTAGCTGGGTGTGGTGGTATGTGCCTGTAGTCCCAGCTACACAAGAGGCGGAGGCAGGAGAATCACTTGAGTCTGGGAGGCGGAAGTTGCGGTGAGCATAGATTGTGCCATTGCACTCCAGCCTGGGAGATGGGAGTGAAACCCTGTCTCAAACAAAACAAAACAAAACAAACAAAAACAATTTCACTTGTATGTTTATCTTAGCACTATTCACAATAGCAAAGATATGTAATTTGTAAGTAAAACAAGTCAGACTTGGACAAATTTCCCAGGTTCTCACTTATAAGTAGAAGCTAAACAATGAGCACACATGTTTAGTAGAATGACAATGGAGCCTCAGAAGAGTGAGGGGGTGGAAGGCGGCTGGATGATGAGAAATTACTTAATGGGTACAATGTACATTACCGGGGTGACAGATATTCTAAAAGCCCTGACTTCATCACCCTGTGATGTATGCATGTAACAAACTTGCAGGTCAGGTGCAGTGGCTCACGCCTATAATCCCAGAACTTTGGGAGGCCGAGGCGGGCGGATCACGAGGTCAGGAGATTGAGAGCATCCTGGCTAACATGGTGAAACACCGTCTCTACTAAAAATACAAAAACAAAATTAGCTGGGCATGGTGGTGGGCACCTGTAGTCCCAGCTACTCGGGAGGCTGAGGTGGGAGAATGACGTGAATCCGGGAGGCAGAGCTTGCAGTGAGCCGAAATGGCACCACTGCACTCCAGCCTGGACCACAGAGCGAGATTCCATTTCAAAACAAAACAAAATTGCACTTCTACCCCATAGGTTTATAAAGATAATAGTAATAAAAAGAATCTCCATCCTCAACCCAATAATCCAGTCAGTCCTGCCAGTTTGACGTCTTTTGCTGACATCATCTGGCCATGATTAGGGAAGAGGACCAACACCCCAACTATTACTGGATCCTATTAAAAAGGAAGCATCTTTTTTTCAGAACCCATAATTCTCAACAAATTTTAGAGCTAAAAGGTCCAACCATCTTGGTTTACAGATGAGAAAATTGAGGCTCCAAAAGAAAAAGGACTCGCCCAAAGTCATATAGCCTAAAGCAAGAACACAGTCCTGACTGTGTGGAGCACTCTGATCCTCCCTGTGTGTCTCTCTGCTGTCTATAAAGAGGGCAGGGCGTGAGGGAGGCCTGGGTGGAGCAGCTCATCTGGCTAACTAGGCAGGTGCCCTCTCTCCTTGGCTACCTCTTTGCCACATGCCCTGTGACATTTGAATGGACAGTCCTCCGAGCGCTCTGCCCATAGCTGAAATGGATACTCTTTGAGATGGAGTCTCGCCCTGTCACCCAGGCTGGAGTGCAGCAGCACGATCTTGGCTCACTGAAACCTCTGCCTCCCGGGTTCAAGTGATTCTCCTGCCTCAGCCTCCTGAGCAGCTAGGACTACAGGCGCGTGCCGCCACGCCCAGCTAATTTTTGTATTTTTAGTAGAGGTGGGGTTTCACCATTTTGGCCAGGATGGTCTTGATCTCTTGACCTTGTGATCTGCCTGCCTTGGCCTCCCAAAGTGCTGGGATTACAGGTGTGAGCCACCACGCCGGGCCTGAAATGGAGTCTTTCTAGATCCATGTACCCGTCCATTCATCCAAATATCAACAAACATTTGTTGAACAATGTATGCCAGGCACGGTGTCAGGCAAAAGGGATAGGTGGGGAACATTAGAGATCTTTGTTTATAAAACGTATAGAATTGTAGGGAAGACAGACGTAAGAAAACAACTGTATAGATGAATGTTTATACTTTTGTTATGTGCTGTAAAGAAGTACAAGATGTTTGTATGATGGGAATATGCATAATAGGAGAGCTCAATCCATGAGAAGCAGTCAGAGGAAGTAAAGCTGAAACAGATGTGAAGGAAGAGCAAGAATTACGCAAGGGAAGCATGTGTGTTAGTGGGGGACTGACGCAGCGGTTCTCAAAGTATGGTCTCTAGACCAGCAGCATTTGTATCATCTGGGAACTTGTTAGAAATGGAAATGCGGCCGGGCGCGGTGGCTCAAGCCTGTAATCCCAGCACTTTGGGAGGCCGAGATGGGCGGATAACGAGGTCAGGAGATCAAGACCATCCTGGCTAACACGGTGAAACCCCGTCTCTACTAAAAATACAAAAACTAGCCGGGCGAGGTGGCGGGCGCCTGTAGTCCCAGCTACTCGGGAGGCTGAGGCAGGAGAATGGCGTAAACCCGGGAGGCGGAGCTTGCAGTGAGCTGAGATCTGGCCACTGCACTCCAGTCCGGGCGACAGAGCGAGACTCCGCCTCAAAAAAAAAAAAAAAAAAAAAAAAAAAAAAAATGGAAATGCTCGGCCGGGCGCGGTGGCTCAAGCCTGTAATCCCAGCACTTTGGGAGGCCGAGACGGGCGGATCACGAGGTCAGGAGATCGAGACCATCCTGGCTAATACAGTGAAACCCTGTCTCTACTTAAAAATACAAAAAACTAGCCGGGCGAGGTGGCGGGCGCCTGTAGTCCCAGCTACTCGGGAGGCTGAGGCAGGAGAATGGCATAAACCCGGGAGGCAGAGCTTGCAGTGAGCTGAGATCCGGCCACTGCACTCCAGCCTGGGTGGCAGAGCAAGACTCCGTCTCAAAAAAAAAAAATGGAAATGCTCAGATCTAATCTCAGCTGTTCTAAACCAGAAGCTCTGGGGTTGGGGCACAACCGCCTGTGCTTTAAATAACCCCTCCACATGATGCTTGTGAGCACCAAAGTTTGAGAACCCACCGGTGTACAGCTTGCTGGGCAGCGGGGACAGTGCACCAGGATTCCGAGGGGGTTGAGCACGTGACATACATGAATTTGAGAAGCAGATGAAGGTGAGTGTGGTTAGCATGGGGCAGGGAAGGCTATCGAATGAGAGTGGGGGTAGTGGCTGAGTGAATGAGAATGGGAATAGTGACTGGTTAGGGGGACAGGAGGTGATGGGCAGATGGGATCATATTTGGATATGATCTGAGGATAAGAAGGAACGATGGAAGGGTCTCCGGCAGGGGAGAGCTTAGTTCTTCATTGACTGTTGATGAGAATCTGTAAGCCAACATCACTCAATCAGCAGAACAACAGGCACAGGTTTTCCTTGTGCTGATTTGAAGAGCCAATTAAAAAATAACTGATATTTCAGCTAGTTCATATTTACATGTAAATTTGCATTTAAAAAGCCACAGACTGGCACTCTCTCGCCATAGGCCTCTTCCTCGTTTACTTCTCTGCAGTGAGGGATAAGCCATGAGTCTCCACATACACACAGGGCTGGAGACAAAAAGACAAGGAATTCACAAGCAGCCGGGCTTCCTGGGGGTGCAAAACTGTTGTCCCTGGAAGCCGAAATTCCTGTTCCAGTACAGTTTTCCCTGCCAGGGCTTTACTTATTTTGGCAATTTTCTGATGAGTTATAAACCTCTCGGCACCTGTGTTTCATTAGAGGTGAGAGCGGGATCCCATTCTCTAGATCAGAGGGCTGAGGCTTTGTGGCATGATGCCAAGGTCACAGTAAGCCAGGGCAGGACCCCCAACTTGCCTGCTCTTTGTTCTACCTGCTCAGGTAAAAAGAGGACACCTGTTGGGGCATGGAGTGAAGAATGGGGGCAGCAGGGTCTTTAGGAATGGTCCTTCTGCTGTGCATGCATGGTTGGAACACAAAGGCCTGTCTCTGGCCCTCCTGGAGGGCCCTGCCCATCTTGTTCCTTTCTTCTCCTGTTATTGTCCCTGACCCGCCACTATGATCCCCCTCTACAACCCAGAAAGATCAGAGAATCATGGTGGCCCCTCCCAGCATCTAGTTCACTGGTTTCTGAACTATTATTAAATAATCCAACGTAGAATTGCTTTGTCATATGGGCATTTCCATTAAACCTTGATGGACAGAAATGATCACATTGAAGCTTCTCTGATCCAAGTGGGGACACTCTGTGGGGTGACAGGGGAACTGAGTTGGTTGAACCCCAATAGCTTAGAGCACTTTGATGTATTTTGGACTTTACCAACCCCTTCAATTTACTACTGCGGAGGCTGAGGCACGAGGTCAATACCTTGACTGAGGCCCTTGGCAAAGTGGGAACCGAAATCGAGGCCCTGTGGTCCCTGTGTAAACCGCCCTCCTCACTCTCCTCCGTTCCCAGAAGCTTAGAGATGTGCCGAGTAGGGGAGGCAATGAAGACTCCCAGTTTTGTTCGCCTGCGCTTGCTGACTACCATGCCAACTTGGGGACCACACATTCTGGATTCAAAAATAAACTTTCGTTTCCCTCCTGGACTTTTCTGCTAAGTTTGCTTCTGGTAGAAGACTGGTGAGAAGGTTCCAATGGGGGAAAAATACCCAAATAGACTGTTTCTCCAGTCCTGATAGTCAGTCAGTGGGTATTCACAGCAGTAAATCAGCTCCCCTCAGAGAGGCAGTTACAAAATTTCAAAGCTTCTGACTCTCCTCTGTGGCGCTAATCAAGAAAACCTTGTTTTAGAAATAATAATAATAATACCTCACTCATCCTTAACTACTTATCACGTGCTAGCATGTTTCTAAGCCTTTTGGCATAGTCTTCAATGTCCCTTTCTGAACACAGTAAAAACTCCCAGACTTCACTGCAAAATGCTAATTCCAGCTCTGGGGACAGGAATGACAGCAGGAAGGTGAACTGCTATGAAGATCATACGTTTCTGATAGACATGTGTGTGCAATTAGAGAAACCCCAAACAAGAGGAATCAGGCCTCTGGTCTCCGGGGGAGGGCAGTTTGTGCTAGTGTCAGAACCACAAGGATGCCGCAGGCTGCCACAGGAGTTCTAGACATTCCTGGGGTTTCTCAATGTTACAAACTCACAGCCTTCTTTACAAAGATGGGGATGTCCGGCTGGGTGTGGTGGCTCAAGCCTGTAATCCTAGCACTTTGAGAGGCCGAGGCAGGTGGATTGCCAGAGCTCAGGAGTTCGAGACCAGCCTGGGCAACATAGTGAAACCCCATCTCTACTAAAATAAAAATTAAAAAAAAAATTAGCTGGGCATGGTGGTGTGCGCCTGTAGTCCCAGCTACTTGGGAGGCTGAGACAGGAGAATTGCTTGAACCTGGGAGGCGGAGTTTGCAGTGAGCAGAGATCGCGCCACTGCAGTCCAGCCTGGGGACAGAGTGAGACTCCATCTCCAA
The DNA here is from genome assembly GCF_009764315.1 of Trachypithecus francoisi. Classification (NCBI taxonomy): domain Eukaryota; kingdom Metazoa; phylum Chordata; class Mammalia; order Primates; family Cercopithecidae; genus Trachypithecus; species Trachypithecus francoisi. The sequence continues at coordinate 122,559,174 of NW_022681465.1, read as the reverse complement.
AAAAAAAAAGGGGGGATGTCCAAGCCCTGCTCATCAACAGGAGTGCACCCATGAAGCACCATAAGAGCATAATCCCTTTCTATCCTTTTTCCTCCTCCATGCTGCTGGTTGATTGGGTACAAATGTACCTAGATCTTCCCCAGTCAGAGGGCCTTTCTTTCTTATTTTTGTCAACACCTGTATGCTTGCTGGTGCAGCCTTCTTCTTTTGAAAATTGTTTTTTCATTATCAAGATGTCCTTAATATTTTGTTAATCAGAAGGCAAGTCATTCAACAGTAGTGAAGTATGATCATGTGTCTGCAAAGAAAAGGCCAGGAAGGTAATGTGTGACTATAAAATATGAGGAGTCATGGTTCAGGTCTGTACGCAGACTCAGAGAGGTGAACACATCTACTGTGTGCTCATCTCAACTTCAAAACATCAGAGGCAGGTACTACTATTCTGGTTTTACATATGTAGACACTATAGCTCAAGTACTAGGCAGCTTTCCCTAGGACACACGGAAAAGTGGCATTGGAATTCCACATGGCTGTCTGCCTCCAGAAACTCGTATACCCCTTGCTGAACCATGATGTTTCCTTGGAGGAGCCTGGGTTAGCACACCTGCCTTGCCTTTCCACCATCACCCAGTTAGAAAGAAGGACAGATTTAGGCACACGTGGGCACAGAGATGATGTCTAGACTTTTTGACTTTGGAAAGAAGAAGACAGTATCTGCCTGGTTTAATATTATCAATCATTCTGGAGTGCTAGGAAGCAAAGCATTAAAGGAGGTGAAAGCGAAAGAGACACGAAGGTCTATTTGAGGACTCAGCTGGAGCTGTAAAAACAGCAAGCCCTGAACCCTAATTATCAGCAAGCCCGAATTTCCACCCCACATTCCATGGAGTCTGCAAAATAGGGTAGGTGGTGTTTTTTTTCAAAAGGAAAAGATCACATTCCTCTCCCCACCTTACCCAATATTTTAATGTTCAAGAAAGGAAAGAAGAATGAAAAGAAAATCTGAACATACTGTACTACACTATTATACTTAAAAATACAGTAAGGATTAAAACTGCCAGACCAAATTAAAACTAATGACTGGTTTGGCGCGACCCTTCCTTACCTTTGCGTTGCCCATTGTCTCTAGCGATAAAAGAACACCACAGGCAATTTATTGGGAGTTATTCTCAAATGAATTGCATTTGCTGAGAAAAGCACATTTAGCATTTGGTGATTCATACATGGGAAACATTATTGCTCTGGAAAAGAGTTGAAAATAAGTGAGATTTAGTGCTCAGAGAATGAAAAATCAGAGAGTTTAATTAAAAAAAAAACCAAAACACGCATCCATTATGTGTTTGTGCATGAATATGAATTTGAACGCAAGTGCATCAGAAAAGGTCTGCTGAGATCCCAGACTATCACAGCAGTTACCTCTTCATGGATAAGTGGCCTTGGGAGAAGAGGGTTTAGCGAGAATCTTCTATATTATTTTATTCTGAAATAGAGGAAAAGAAAAATTTCTGGCCAAAAACATGTACTTTTAACTCGAGATACTTCTGTATTTTAAATCACTTTAATAATAAAGTGTTTATAGGTTGTGTGTGTTGGAAAGTTGAAATTCAGGGAGTGATTGTATTTTTGAAGTGCCCCTTGCCCATGGGAGCAAGGTAGGGATTTTTTATTTAATTAATTAATTAATTAATTTGAGATGGAGTCTTGCTCTGTCGCCCAGGCTGGAGTGCAGTGGCACGATCTCGGGTCACTGCAACCTCTGCCTCCCAGGTTCAAGCGATTCTCCTGCCTCAGCCTCCCGAGTAGCTGGGACTACAGGCGCCCGTCACCACGCCCGGCTAATTTTTTGAATTTTAGTGGAGATGGGGTTTCCCTGTGTTGCCCAGGCTGGTCTTGAATTCCTGAGCTCAGGCAATCCACTCACCTTGGCCTCCCAAAATGCAGGGATTACAGGCATGAGCCACCACGCCTAGCTGGGATTTTTTATACATTCTCACCAAGTCTTTTAAGTCTCTGTGCTCCATGTGGCTGATGGCAGCCTTTCTGCCCTCCCAAGCCCTGTGCCAGTGTAGAGCCACAGCTTTGGGTCAGCTTGGAGGGGTAGTCTCAGTCATAAGGCCTCACACTGACAAGCAGACCATAAGAGCCTAATTCCTGTCTATCCTTTTTCCTCTTCCATGTTGCTGGTTGATTGGGTACAAATGTACCTGGATCCTCCCCAGTTAGAGGGACTTTCTTTCTTATGTAGTAAAGTCTAATCATGTATCTGCAAAGAAAAGGCCAGGAAGGTAGTGTGTGACTATGTTAAGTGCCATCAGTCATGAGTTCTGGGTTTGTGATAAAATGAATGACTTCTATTTTCCTTTTTGATGACTAGTCATGTCCAATCTTGCTTCAGTAACTTCAATGACTATGTATTATATGTATGATAAAGAAATGCATTTATTATTTCCTGAAAGAAACACATACGGCATAAGGACATTTTGGAAAACACAGGAAGGTAGAAGCAATTACCTGTAGTTTTTCTATTCAAAATAACCACTGTAAACATTTTGCTTACTTCTTTCAGTCTTTCTTCTACGGATAAATCGTGTGTTTATACATACATATGTGTGTGTGTGTGTATAGAGAATGAGGTTTCATTACACACACACATATGTATACATATATCTATGTGTGTGTGTGTGTGTGTATATATATATATAGAGAGAGAGAGAGAGAGAGGGAGAGAGAGACAGACAGACAGAGAGAGAGGTGGGGGGTTTCATTTCATATTCTTTTTTCACCAAACATCACAATCTGGGTGGCTGTGCACAAGAAAGGCAAGGAGACTTTCATTTTATATCCTTTTATATCTTCTGAATTTTGAATCATTTGAATGTAATGCCTATTTTCCAATAGATTAAAATATAATTCCATACTGCAGTAAGCATTTTCCATGCTGTTGCATTTTGAATACTCGTCTTTTTAAATGGTTGCATTATATTCCTTGCAAACATTCTGGAAGGGACCGTGACTACGGCAGATGCTTAGCAGTGGTGGGCCAGTCACCTGGGTCATCCTGACCTTCTCATACCCTTGCCCTTTCCTAATCTGTCTGAATGCCATGCAGTCCACGGTTTGGTCTGCAGAAGAGTAAGGGCAGGTTTCCAGCAGAGATGATGTCACCCCGTGGGAATGAATTGTGATGTCAAGACGGATGAGCGGTGGAGGAGGACGGGAGACACTGAAGAGCCTGAATTAATAGTGTCTCCAATTCCCAGACCTTTCGTGGACTGCACTGCTAAACTGAGAAGGGACACAGTGCTCTGGATTGATTGTTCCTGAGGTGGCTCCAGGGACTTCTCCCTGCTTTTAAGACAAGGGACTTTGGAACACCTTTAATCAGGGTAACAAACTGCAAGGAAACAAGGCAAAGAGCTACACTTAAAAGCAATTCTGAAGACCAGCAAGCAGGGTTCATTATAGAACTTCTTTATCCTGAAATCACATGAAAAGTAGACTAGATAATAAAGTTCACTGCAACCTTCATTACCCTATACCATATATTACAAATGGTGAAGGTGTTCAATTCCTACTTCAACTAAAAATGCTTCCCATGGTAAGACCCGAGGAGGAATGGCAGACGTTTCTCACGGAGAGACACACACCTCACAAGTCCATTGTAAGAGGGTCCTGAAAAATGCTCATAATGCCTACCTATCCCCTACTTGGATGTGTGACCTCCCTTACAGCTGTGAAGGTGACATGAAAACCACTAGGTGCCCACCAGGCTTCTTGTATTTTTGCCAAATAGAACAATTCAAAGGCTTGTCTATGTGGACCCATGTCATTCGCACAGGCATGTGTCCTCTGGTCACACATCTATCATGCCTGCATGCATATGTGAACCAACAGCAGCCAGGACAGCAAGGGATACCCCCGAGCTGCTCTCACACATAGGACTGATATTTTGGGCATAGTACTACTTTTTATGGATTCCTCCTTTGCTTACAGCATGTGTTGGAAACTGGTGTTTAATTTGGCTTGCAAATTCTAAAAAAAAAAAAAAAAAAAAAATACAAGTCAACATTTTATAATCAGGAAATTCACATAAACATCTATCTGGATTTTTGGTTTCTTTTGCAAACTCCAGATATCCATCAATTTAGGTCCTCTCCTCCATGGCGCAAAGCTTAGTGGCAGCCGCTCTCTGTAGAAGGTACAGGCAATTCTTATTTCCAGTTCAGCACCGCCCACAGGAGTCCCTGTTGCCTCCTAACACTAAGGCCTCTGTGTCCACTGCCATTTATCATTGAGCTTGCATTGTTGTTTTTCTTATCGTAGAGAAATAATTTTATTATGCCTGCCCACTTCACTGAATTACTTTACTTGAAGACATTTGAGTGGTAATCCCTGGCCTAGAGTTTTGAGAATAGAGCCTGAAGATTTATTTAGGCATTATAAGAAGAAAGAGACACAAAGAACAAAACGATACCTCCTGCTTTCCTCTCCACTAATCTCCAAACTCAGCTCCTCCCGGCAGCAAACCTGGGTTTCTGGTCTGGGTTTGAGCACGTTCTAAGGGATTGAAGCTCACTGTCCTTTGAGCCGAGATCTCTGGACTTATTTCTTTAGACTCGGCTCTACTTTTCAGGTTTAAGTCTGAGCCACATCACATTTTAGAGAAACCTTTCCATCTCCCAAAAGAAGCCCACCTTCCTTTTTGCACGACCTGCTTTAAACCCATTCACTAAATTTGTTACAAACATGCAGCATTTCTCTTCTTGTTAAATGTGGACAGAGAGGTACATGATTCCAAAGCTGAAAGTAGCACATCATCAAATGATTGTATGCAGGACCAAACCATCTGGGCTGAAAACAAGCTTCTTAAAGGAATTGTCTTCTCCCCTTGATGATGGATCACATTATTTAGTTCTTTGGCTGATTCAGTCTAGCTATATAGTGAAGTCTGTGTGTTTACACAATACGGAAACTGAAGACTCAATATAACTTTCTCTGTCGTCACAGAGCAATCATCTTTAAGACTCAAGTATCTAAATGAACAATTTCTACTACATTAACTCACTCCAGTCGTTTAAAGAAATATTTTCATACATAAACACATACATACATACACATTTACATAATCACTTACATGCATCTGTATATTTACACACTCGCACACACACACATATTTGGCCATACATCAGTGATGGACTAAACCATCACAATTGCAGCTGGGCACAGTGGCTCACACCTGTAATCCCAGCACTTTGGGAGGCCAAGGCGGGTGGATCACGAGGTCAGGATATCGAGACCATCCTGGCTAACACGGTGAAATCCCGTCTCTACTAAAAATTACAAAAAAATTAGCCGGGCATGGTGGCGGGTGCCTGTAGTCCCAGATACTTGGGAGGCTGAGGCAGGAGAATGGCGTGAACCCAGGAGGCAGAGCTTGCAGTGAGCCGAGATCGCGCCACCGCACTCCAGCCTGGGTGACACAGTGAGACTCTGTCTCAAAAAAAAAAAAAAAAAAAAAGATAAAAGAAAAAAAACCATCACAATTTATCACAATTTCAAAGTGAGATGGCAATAACAAGCATATCTGTATACTTGATCAGAATGCCTTCTGCAAAGAGAACCTCTTTTAAAACACAGTTTATGCTTTGTGTCCTTCAGAAGGGCAACTAGAGCCCCACCTATGAAACTGGAATGGAAATCACAGCCCTCATGCCTCTTTTGTAAAAAAAACACTAATGAAAATATTAGACCTTAGAAATGGGGAGAGCAGCCTATTGTTCTGTACCAGGTACCAAACCAAAAGCAGAAAAGCTATGTTTAAAACCAAGCAGCCTCTCGACAGGTTTGATGAATGCCAGCCTCCTCTCTCTGCCCCTAACTCTCTTGTCTCTGCCCCTTACTCTCAACGTCCCAAGACAAATACTGCACATTAATTAAATACAAAATGATTATTTAAAAACACTTGTGAAGGAATAATTATTGTGCATATAATAGATATATGTATGTTAAACTCCTATGCACACATTTTGAATGACTTATGGGGTACTGGAGCTGCCAGTAGCTATCCTATTAGCGTTCAGCACCGCCCCCTCCGGACCTTTCCGCACGGTCTCTAAATGCTGGTGTGACTACCACACACAAGAGAACAACTGCATTGTGGATTTAAATGTTCTTTCTGTGACTTATCATTAGCTCCCAGTGAATAAGCTTTTAATGAAGAATCCCTGATTAAAAACAGGGTTTCACAGTATCTAAATTAAATGCATAGCTTATGAAATTATTTCCTGAAACCGGCTCGCCACGTGCAAGTCATGTTAGCATAATGAAAATACACACATGCATTTTGGCAGCAAGAAATGCCATCATTTAACCATCCTTCAGTTACCCTGCTAAATAATTCCAGTCCAAGATTTTGGAATAAGAAAGGTTTATAGTAGATGGCATATAAGATGTCGGGATCATAGAGGGAAAGCCAGCAGTTTAGAGCATAGCAAATTCAGGTTCAAGTCTGAGTCACATTACGTTTTAGAGAAACCTTTCCCTCATGTGTCGTAGCTCTTTCTTGCCTCAATTATCTTAGAGAGTCTTAGAAAGGATTTGATAGAATAATGTTTGAAAAATGCATGAAACCTACACTGCATGAGTAAAATGTTGCCTGCGCTGAACTCCCTTTTATTTTTTGCATTGACTTTCTCTTACACACAATCCACTGCCATGTATGAAGTAAAGTTGACCCCTGAACGCCACGAGCTTGAACTGCACTGGTCCACTCATACGTGGATTTTCTTCCACCACTGCCACCCCACGACAGCAAATCCAACCTCTTCTTCCTCCTGCTCAGCCTAATCAACGTGAAGGCGAACAGGGAGGTGTGTATGATGACCCACCTCCATTTAACCAACAGTAAATTTATTTTTTCTTCCTTATGTTTTTTTTTTTTTTTTTTTTTTTTTTTTTGAGACGGAGTCTTGCTCTGTCGCCCGGTCTGGAGTGCAGTGGCCGGATCTCAGCTCACTGCAAGCTCCGCCTCCCGGGTTTACGCCATTCTCCTGCCTCAGCCTCCCGAGTAGCTGGGACCACAGGCGCCCGCCACCTCGCCCGGCTAGTTTTTTTTGTATTTTTAGTAGAGACGGGGTTTCACCATGTTAGCCAGGATGGTCTCGATCTCCTGACCTCGTGATCCGCCCGTCTCGGCCTCCCAAAGTGCTGGGATTACAGGCTTGAGCCACCGCGCCCGGCCCTTCCTTATGATTTTCTTGATAATATTTTGCCTCTAGCTTACTTTATTGTAAAAATACAATATTTTAACATATTTTATACAGTATATTTACATACAACAAATATGTGTTAACTGACTGTTTATGTTATTGGTAAGAGCCTACTGTTAACTGGATGCCTTAATAGTTAAGTTTTGGGATCGTCAAAAGTTATATGTGGATTTTCTACTGTGCAGGAGTGACGGTTGGTGTCCCTAACCCCTATTTTGGTCAAGGGTCAAATGTATATAGTATGCACCAGTTTTTTCACCTTCTCCCAACTTACCAGAAAAGAAAACCAGGATCTAAGAGGTCAGGGAAGCTTCATGTCACAGAGCCAGGAAGTAGTAGAGTCAAGAATTGGAACTAGACTATGTGACTCAGAGCTCTGCCATGAGCTATACTTTCTTTCTCTTTCCTCCCATGTATACTTACATAGAGCCAGCAAAGTTGGGGTGTGTATCACACACATACTGAACACTGATCATGCATTATACACTTGAATCCTTACAATGTCTCTATGATGTATTTTATACGTTTTATGAGGAAACTAAGGTTTGCCATGGCCCCTCCACAAGTGGCCAAGCTGGGCTGTAAACTATTTCCTCTTCACACCACCATCCTCAAACTTTCTGCACAGCTCCCTTACTCCGTCCTTCTCACTCCCACTGCTCTGGTCCTGTTCATCCTTCCCCCACACTGCTCTCCCTCCCCTTTGTGCCCATCCAGCCTGGATTCTGTTGTTATAGCTCATTTGGTTTAGGTATTCCACACTGCCTAGCTGGTTTCCTGATAGAAGATTTTCTTTTGTATTCTGAGGCACTGAAAGTCTAGGAAGACTCCGCCAGCCTTGAATTCCAGACCCCTGCTACTGATGAGTTATTTTTGGCCTTTTCTCCAAAACTTGACTGCAAGTTCCTTACTGCTTGTCTGTACTGCCCATTGTACCCAGCTAAGTGCTCAGCACTTATTAGGTTGGTGCAAAATTAATGGCGGTTTTTGTCATTAGAAGCAATAATGGCAAAAACCACAATTAATTTTGCACCAATCAATACATACGGAGTTCAACAGATGCGCCTAGTAAGGCAACTGGCTGCCCTTGGTTTGAGAAGCACTACTAATGCCCTCATATTAAGTGACCAGAACACCAGATTAAAAAAAAACAAACAACAAAAAAAGGGTACCATGAGCTTTTCCCTAACCCAGGTGATTTATTCAAACACTCAAACTTGATAAATTTAATACTAAAGAATATACGTCCATGATTTAAAAAATAATTTGGCTGGGTGCTGTGGCTCACGCCTGTAATCTCAGCACTTTGGGAGGCCGAGGCAGGGGATCACCTAAGGTCAGGAGTTCGAGATCAGCCTGGCCAACGTGGTAAAACCGTCTGTATGGTGGCAGGCACCTGTAGTCCCAGCTACTCGGGAGGCTGAGGCAGGAGATCATTTGAATCTGGGAGGCAGAGGTTACAGTGAGCTCAGATTGCACCATTGCATTCCAGCCTGGGCAACAAGAGTAAAACGCTGTCTAAAAAAAAAAAAAAAAAAAAAAAAATGATGTAAAATGAAAAGTAAAACCCCCATATAGTTCTCCCCCACCCTGACCTCTGGTCTCTTCCTCTAAAGATGTTAATATTTTCTTATATATCTTTCTTTAAATATTTGTGCATATACTGGTATATACACATATTATTTAAAATAAGCACAATTAAAAAAATACACACTGTTCTACATTTTCCTTTTCTCACCTAACTGTATATCTTACAATATCAGTACAGGTAACTCTACTTCTTTTAAATGGCCACATTCTCTTTCTTCATATAGATGTGCCATAAATTATTAACTGGTACCCAGTCAAAGGTTGCTTCCAGTTTTCTGTGAGAACAGTGAACTTCAAGGTACACATGTCTTGGAATATTTTGTGAATATAGTTGTTAGAAAAGTTCCTAGCAGTGGGAGTGCTCAGTCAAAATGGCTATATGCACTTAAATTTTTGATAAATACATTGCCCAAGGGGGTCTCCAAATTAATTAGGTTGCACTAATCTTATTTATTTGGAGTAGTTCACGTTGACTCTATAGATCATAGTCCCAGAGGAAGGCCTGGAACTAGAGCTAATATTGTGGGCAGCCTCTGAATCCGCCCAGGGTTTGAAAAAAATTAAATCATGGTCAGAGAGAACCACAGTGGCAACAGCAATAGGCTTTCTTCTACACACAGAAAATGCACAGCATATGCTAAATGGGCACCGTCCACTAGCTGCTGCTGCCATTACCTGGACTTTTCTGGGAGCATCTCTTGGTAACTGAGGATGAGACCACTGGTCCTCCTGGGAAGGAGGATACTTGGATTCTATTCCCAACTCTGCCACTTGTTTTGCTATTCCACCATCAGCCAGTCCTTTCTCTTTTCTGTACGGTACTTCTGTACTCTTTTCTGTACTGTACTTCTCTTTTCTGTACTTGTTTCTCTTTTCTTTAATTTCCTTATTTATGACATAGGTGATTGGACTTGGAGCCACAAACTCACATACTCACAGGGACATGGCAGACAACCTAATCCTGTGTCTGGGTGGGGAGGGTCATTCATAAAACAACACATGCCCCATCTGAGGATGGAGCCCAAACTCCACTGTAGAGGACGCTGCGGGGTAAAAGCGTAGGCCTACTGTCACTAGAGTTCCCAGGTTTCCACGGGAATCCAGAAATATGGATTTTATACAAAACTGCTAGATTTCTTTTTCTTGATTTTGTTAAATGCTAGAAACTAATTCAAACATTTAAAAAATTCTATTTATATTTAGCATATAAAAATCCATGAGTTCATAATCATACTCAAAATGTGAAAGCAGGAAATACTTAATTTGTCAAAAGAGGTAGCTTTTTACCAACTCTTTATTCTGAAACTTTAAAGGGGAGAATTAAGCCTTTATCTGGTCTTTCCCATAGTAACTGTACTTCAGGGTACCACATAGTCTGGGTTTCTGAACTTTGCTTTTCATATGAATTCTGACTAATACATGTAACTAAAGTATGGAAAAATCATTTTACAACCTTGAATTAAATAACTGATTCAGGCAACAGTCATCAATGAATGCTGAAACTTTGAAGTTAAAGTTTGATTCTTAGGATGCCAAATTATCAGTGACAGATGATCGCTGCTAGTGAGGGTAGACAAGCAACTTTACAGCAAAGGAACTGATCAATCTCGGCATGACAACAATGAACCCATCGAGAGGTGCCTCGTACTAATTGGTTCACTGTTGCCAGACCCAGATTTACCAGTCCCTCTATTGTAAAGCTTTTCCATCCCAATACATTAATAGTTGTTATAAAACAGCATTTTATATACAAGCTATAACTTTAAATATATTTAATGTTTTATTATGCAAACATATCCAAAATATAATTTCAACATATAATCAATTTAAGATTGTTAATGAGATATGATGCATTTTTTTTGAATACTGTTTTGGAAATCCAGTTTGCATTTTATACTTTCAGCACACCTTAATTTGGACTAGCCATATTTTAAGTACTCATCAGCTCCATGTGTCCAGAGGCTGCTGTATGGAACTGCGTTGTTTTGCACAAAAAGAGGCCTAACAAGTAAATGTCATGTGTGAACTGTGTATAGATTGTAGTTTAAACAAACCAATTGTTGGGAAACATTTTTAGGATAATTGAGGGACTTGTAATACGGACTGCATATGGGATGACACTCAGGAATTAATATTCCTTTTTTTAGGTATGATAATAGTGTTATGGTTTTCTTTTTTTAATTATACTTTAAGTTCTAGGGTGTATGTACACAGCGTGCAGGTTTGTTACATAGGACATATTTTTACTTTTTGGTGGGGCATACTGAAATATTTAATAAAGTGTGACAATGTCTATAATTTAAAATGGCAAAATCACCACCACCATGCAAATGGCAAAATATTTATAATTGTTAAATCTAAGTGATGGGCATATGTGGAGCCCACATTTGAGTGATCTCTAAGGCTCTTTTTAGATGGAAAATTTTAGAATGCCAGCTGCATATTCTGCCTCTGAATGTCATTGCTGTAGGAAGGGAGACGCACACAGAGCAAGCACCACACTCTTACTCCAACAGACCTCTCTCCTCTCCTCTGGAGGGAAGGCCTGGGAGAACCTGCAGCTATGGGAGGCGCTTCGCTCTGCAAGACAGAACTGCTGCTAAGGCATCAGGACCCAGGGAAGACAGGTCCCAGCCAAGTGCGGAGACAGAGGGGCGGGGCCCTGCAGGCGCCAAGCACGTCACTTACTGGACTCAGCCAGGATGCATCCAGCACTGTCCTTCATTAGCGCTAATGGAATTTCAAGGTCAATGACCAGTCATAAACATCAGCCCTAAATTAAGTGTATCCCAGGCTCCTTGCCCAGAGGATTATTTCTTTTTTCTTAAAAGCCAAGTTGCTTGGGAGTTAGGAGAGTGTCAAAAATACAGTTAACCTTTCAAGATAAAAACATTATCAATTCCATTGATTTAGATCACAACTTGCTTCCACTTAACTCATCAAAAAGGATTGCCAATTTAAAAAATAATGTATTTCTCAGTTTTAAGGAGAATCTTCTTTTTTTTCCTTCTTTCTCCAGGCAACTTTTCTTCCAGCTCCACTGGGGAAGCCTCATAGAGGTAGATTGACTTGGGGCTGGCTAGATTGCTGACAACACCAAAATGCTGCACACCTCACCCACGGTGCTTTGTTTTATTGATAGCGGTGTCTCTCCCTGTCATTTCTCCCTCTCTCCTTTCGAACAGCTGGGAATTCCTTGTCATACAACATGACTAATATGTTCAGCTTCAGAGGTACAAAGGAGACGGAAATAAATGAAGGGATCGCTAAATAGGAGTTTTTCTATCCCTCTAGTGGGATGATGAGTAACTAGGAACAGACAGCGACCCAACATCATTGCATAATAATCATCAGGTTGAGAGTCTGAGAGACTTGAAAAGAATCTCAAGTCAATACCCTACCTAAGGTCAAGTGTAAGGTGAGCTTTGGTTCCCAGACCAGAATCAACAGCAATTCCTAGCCAAGTCCTAGTCTTATTATACCTTGAGACTTACGAGTTGGATTTTAACTGCTCTGAACCCTTCCTGCTCTGCTCTGGTTCTGGGCATTGTGTCTCAGCCCCAGCTTGTGCCCTTGCCTACCTCTGAATCTGTGTGTGGCACTACAGGCACGGAAAGAACTGGCCCCCTGACATAAATCTCAAAGTCCTTGTTTTTATTGATATTCCATGCTGAGGAATTCCAACCAGTACTCCAAACAAGACACATCTTGATGCAGACAGTAATGACAATTTTTTACAAGACTCTGTATTAAAGAAAGATGGCCACAGCCCTTCCCCCTGTTTCTGGGGTTCCCTGTCAGCCTTCTCCCTAAAACCTGGAGTCTGTTGTAATGTTTCCTGTTTCCCATCAAACACAAATCCAGTACTGCTTTTATGTCCATATTATCTCTAGAAGCATACCCTCCAATTGGGAAGTTTTGGCACGTTAACATCTAATTCCTCTTTGGAGAAGCCAAGGAAATCTTCATAGCAGTCTTGTGTGATTCTTTTTTCCCCAGGCTGAAAGGGTTAGCTTTATCAAGCTAATACAATCTTCTCTCCCAGGACAGACCAACTCTGACTTAAAACAATCTGTGAATAAATAGCTCGGCCTCCCCCCAAGTCTCTCTCCCTTCATCTCAGCAGAAGAAAGAGGGAGTATGGATTATCATTTTGATTACAAATATATTTCTATCTAGAGGAAGATCTACAAAGGGCTAAAGTCACCTCTATAAATTTAAACAGTCTTCAGTTAGCCCTGAAGAGTTAAATCCTCCTCTCCCCGCTTTTTTTCCCCCCAACATCCTGGTGCTTCAGAGATGTTATATTAGACAGATGTCAAGTTGATATAATAAACAGCAATGCCAGATCTAATGAATTAAGGGAAAAGAGAACCACATGCTGAGATTTTCAGATGAAATCAGGTAATGAGAGGGAAGAAAAATGAAGCTGCATTTAAAAACGGCTTGAGAGTCCAAAATTCAAGGTGTGGAGAGACTCATAGCAGGAGAAATTTCAACTGCGCACTGCATTCATCTCACATATATATGCATTTCTGCCTGATGTTCTGACTTGGGCAAAAGAAAAAGAAAATGAAGTTTAAAGGGTCCCTGGGGCTAGTAATACTTTGATAAGGGAAGTTGGTATATCAGTTGTCACTGAGGGCCCCAGCCTGGTTGTCAACGGCTGCACTAAGGTGAGGGTTTGAGAAGATATTTTATAAGAGGTTTGTGAACCCGATTTGTGTTTCTGACAACTTCCTTGCACTTGCCATTAATTATACTCAGGTGGAAGAATTCAGCTCTTAGTGCTTTGGATCCATAAACAGACATGTGGCTATGGCCTCCCTACGCATCAATGTGACAGTATAGCATTTGTGGGGCCTGGATAAGAGATTGCTCTTCTTAAAGTTCTTCAGGAAAGGAGATATTACAGCTGTGGTGACACATTCAAGGTTATACAAGGATAATAAAATTCTACTTTTTGTCTAGCTCAAAGAACTCTGGATTTAATTTATGCCTGTTTCACTTTTTCTTAAAAATTTCTGCAGACATATCAACATCCTTCTTCAAAGTCAAAAAATCCTCACCGTACATAACTACTTAGCAATACCTATTCATACATAAAACATTAATGCCCTTTGCCCCAGACATTCCACTTCTGGAGATTTTATCCTATAGATATACTAGTAGTAATGCGCAAAAGATACATAGGATACTTCGAGGCAGGCGGATTATAAGGTCAGGAGATCAAGACCATCCTGGCTAACAGGGTGAAACCCCGTCTCTACTAAAAATACAAAAAATTAGTCGGGCGAGGTGGCAGGTGCCTGTAGTACCAGCTACTCGGGGGGCTGAGGCAGGAGAATGGCATGAACCCGGGAGGAGGAGATGGCAGTGAGCTGAGATCACACCACAGAATTCCAGCCTGGGTGACACAGAGACTCCGTCTCAAAAAAAAAAAAAAAAAGATACATAGGATATATACAAACATAATGAAGTTTGTTGCAGCATTGTATTAGCAGTACTAGAAACAATTTAAATCTCTATCAGTGATTACCCTGTTAATGTTACACTAAATTTGAGTGCACTTAGCTACCAGGACACCATGTAGTTTATAAGAAAAAGAATTATGTTTTGAGATGGAGACATAACTATGATATATTGTTAAGCAAAACAGTAAACTTTAAAATGGTATGTAATCCGATTCCATTTGATTCTGCCGAGAAACTCTCTGGAAAGAGACTTAAGCTTTTAATAATGGCTACCTTTGTATAGAGGAATATGTGGGTGTATGGGAACTGTTGTATTGCAAAATTAGGTAATACGTGATTGTTTTTAAAAAAAACAAAGTACATTAACTTCATTATAAAAACTTTAAGAAATGTCCCTTGTCTAACAAAGATAAAGTTACACTTTAGCCTTTTCTTTTTCAGATTAAACTCCAAAAGGCTTACTTTTTCGATTCTAATAGTAATAACAACATTATGTTTGGGATTCTACACATTTGTCATATCAGGTCACTTTTTCATTGATTAAAAAGTGAGAACACATAAAAAAAGGAACCTTCTTTGATGCCAGGTTTTGATGTACGTTCAATTTGATATTATTCAATATGCTTCCTTCTATTCTAGTACCTTCCTCTGAGAAGAGTTAATGTCAATATTCAGTAGATATAGTACTAAGTTATTTAGAGGTGTTCGAATCAAGTGAGGTTTTGGGCTTCTACTACGTGGAAGTGAGTACTTATTTTTTTTCTAGAAGGGATCTCTAGCATCTTGTGTTGCTGAAACATCAGGCTCTCTGCAACAATGACCTTCTTTCTGGGATATAAAGGCTTTTTGTGTATCTGATCCTCATTTGGGCAGAATTCTAGAAGACGACAATAAATAACTACAAAATAAGGAAGTCAGTCCTGTCTATGGGTAAGCTATGCACACTTACCTGATTCACCTAGTTTTTATTTTGGTAGTCAAGATTTTTAGCGAGCTGGAGCCTCTGACCCCTTCCCGGCAGTCCCCATGTACAGAGGCCCCTTATCTACGGACTTCACCGGGTGGCTCACTCCCTTCTCCAGGACGCCTCACACGTAAGGAATCACAGCAGCCGCACACGTCTGGGCTAATTTTGCTGAGAGCAAGGGCAACAACTTAACTAGAGGCAGGGAGGATAATCTCAGAATGAATTATTCACCAGTGAGACCATCACGGCGGCACGGAGGGAATACAGATGCCCGCTCTTGGGCTACAGCTCCCCGACTTCCTTATTCAGTTTTAATGCGTCTTTCCAGCTGGTATGAAGAAAGTGTATTCGCATTCAGGCAGCTTCTGCCCTGGTTCCAGAACTGCTGCTTCTCTCTGCTTCTTGTTCAGGCTTACTTCTCTTGGGTGGGTGAACTTCTCTTTTGACTTTTAAGTTCTCTTTTGTACAAGTCAGTTTGTCTCTGCTTCTTTCTTTTTCTAGCTTATTTTAAACTCCCAGTCTCTCTCCCTATTTTTTTAAAAAACAGGAATCAGAAATATCACCCACTAAGCTTTCCATGCTGTACTCACTGATAGATTAGATATAGGCCATTGCATAAATACCCACCACACATCGCTCATTCCTTCATTTATATCCTACGGGATAACTGCTTGCAGCCTTACTATAGTGACACATTGCTCTGCTCCTTGAGTTGTTAAGAGGTTTAGCTTCTTGGCTAATCTGGCTCTGGAGTCAGATTGCTGGAGTTGAAATCACAGGTCCCGGATTTAAAACCCTGATTTTTTTCCTCCTCATAATCTGTCTATTTGGACATCCTCTGTCATCTGACATGTGGAAAGGAAAATGATAGAAAACTTCTGTCCGCCAGGACACTTCTCTGCACATGATCCTGCACAGAAAATAGCTCTCCTTTCCTTGCTCTGTTCTCCCCGGCCTTCTACAAAATGCTTATAATCCCGCACTCTACATTCCTGAACACTCTACTTCTCTCAAGCTTCCACTCCGAGGCACATACCCAGGCTCATCCATTCACCTCACGCGCAACATGAAGAGGGCAATTTTCTGTAGTAAAGATATATGGGAGAAGCCAACCTCAAGTTCACATCCGTTAAAGCATTTCTCTGTTGGCAACATTTTTACAAGCCTCCCAAAGCTATATGCTTAATTAAAATAAAAGGGTGATATACATCACTGCACCAAGTCTTTGCTGATATAGAGGAAGGAAGGGGAAAAATGAGTGCATTAGTTCTCTTTTATTAAAAGAGTTATTTCAGCATGACATCTCAAATAAAGACTAGCCATTAGCAAAATTAAAAATTAGGTGAAGTTGATTTTGGGAAATGTACACATTTAATGCCTTCCTCTTGCCTCTGGCTGCGTCTCCTGTCCTGGCTCCAAGCTGTTCACTTTCCTCCTGCTCCCTCAGGGAGCATCCTTGATCTTCGAGTTCCCAAAACTGATTATCATAATGATGGAATGACTAGTAGGAGAACAGTTTGTTTATAAATGCTATCCTTCTTCAAATTAAATAAGAACAAAAAGGCTGACCTTTACTGAGCACGTACTACATGTGAGACACTGGTCTAAGCTCATTTAATTATGAGCTCATTTAATTATGTAAATCACTCTTAGGAAGAATAGAGGAAGAAAAGTAACATTTATGGAACACCTGCCACATCCTAAATGCATTATGGGAGTTTTCTATATTAATCCATATACCAACCATGCAAGGTTTTTATGAAATGAACTCCATTTTACAGATGAGCAAACTGAGGCTCTGAGAAGGTAACTGGCCCCGTGCTGCAGGGTTAGTAAGTCGAGGGGCAAGGTTTCAAACTGCAAATAATTAATTTCAATTCTGTACAGAACACAAGAAGTGGAAGGTGGGAACCATAGCAAGTAAAAATCTGTAGAGGTGGGAACGTGCATGATGCATTTGAGAATAGGCTGGCCAAGATGAAGGAGCCTGGAAACAGAAGAGAGAGAGAAAAAGGGCACAGATCAGAGCTGGTCTGCAACTGCAGATAGTGGAGTGCTAGGGTAAGGGCCAGGAGCTTCAGTTTGGAGGGAATGGGCAACCATCAGAAGTTTTTCCAGCAGGTACACAGGAACACAGCTTCATGGAGCTTGATCAGGCAGTGATGTATCAATTGATTATAAGGGAGATAAGTACACAAGTAAGAGGTCTGGACCTAAGACGAAGAGGGCTCAGCTAGGGCCAGGCGCTTGTGTTGAATATGAAACTACGAGTGCTGCATGCTAGGTGAACTCTCACTATCCTAAATGCAGGAACTGAAGTGATTCCGACAAACATTTTGGGATTCCCTTAATACCTGAACATATGTAGCGAAAGTCTTAGCATCTGAACTCAGGACCTGAGTAGATGTGGAAAGCAATGATACTTTCATTAAGAGGTGTTGAGTAGCGGAGTTACCAGATCATACGCCTGACTAGATGGGAGTAGTAGGGACTCGTAGGAAATAAGGAGTCAAGAATCATTCCAGCTCAGAGCCTTTAGGACTGGGGCAATGACAGGTGAATCCATACAAAGAAGAGAAATGCCTTGATTGAGAATGTTTTGGGGAAAATAGTTTAACAAACCACAGGATGGGAGATAAAAAGAAGGGTGAGCAAGCTAAGCCCAAGAACATCCCATGAGTCAGTCCTAGGTGTCAGTCTTGAAGCTCCCCCTCCCTAATCCTTATATCTGGCCAATCACCAAATTCTAGCATTTTTACTCCCAAATATCTGTTCAATCCACTTCTCACCTCTACTGGCAGCATCCTTCCCCAAGCTACCATCCCTTCAAGCGGGCTACTCAAATCCCTCTGCTTCCTGCCAATTACCTTCCACCCTTAAGTCACAGGGCTCTTCACAAACATAAATATGATTAGATAACCCCCTTTCTAAATACCTCTTTTTTTTTTTTTTTTTTTTTTTTTGAGATGGAATCTTGCTCTGTTGCCCAGGCTGGAGTGCAGTGGTGTGCGCTCCCAGCTCACTGCAACCTCCGCCTCTCAGGTTCAAGCAATTCTCCTGCCTCAGCCTCCCGATTAGCTGGGATTATAGGCACCTATCACCACGCCTAGCTAATTTTTTGTATTTTCAGTAGAGACTGGGTTTCACCATGTTGGCTAGGCTGGTCTCGAGCTCCTGACCTTGTGATCCACCTGCCTCAGCCTCCCAAAGCACTGGGATTATAGGCCTGAGCCACCGCACCCGACCAATATCTTTTAAAGGCTTCTCAGTGTCCTTAGACTAGGCCAGGTATTGGCAAACTATGGCCTGTGGGCCAAACCCAGCCTGCTGCCTGTTACCGGAACACAGCCATGGTTAATCATTTACGTGTTGTCTACGGCTGCTTTTGCACCACAACAGCAGAACCAAATAGAGTGACAAAGACTGTCTGACCTGCAAAGCCTAAAATAATATCTGGTCCTTTACAGAACGGGGTTGGCAATCACTGGACTAGACAGAAGTCCGTACCCTGGTCCACAAGGCCCTGCATGATCTGACCCCTGTCTACTTCTCCAGTCTCTCTTCACACCTCCGACCCTCCTGCTCTGTCATTTCAGTCATGGTGGCAGACTTTGGGCCACTCACAGGAGCCACAGACATGGAGCTAAGTGGTCATCTATCGGCCTGGACTGGTCCATGTATTTCTGGGGCACAGACTTTTGGGATCCGGAGCACTCCTAGCCCCCAGTCTTTGCCTGGCTTCCTCTTCCCGTGTCCTACTTCTCTCCTTCCTAGGGGTTGGGACCCAGTACCCTCCATCTCTCTCACTCCTCCCCTCTCAAACCCTTCTTTTAGGAAAGGAGTCTAAATCAACCACTTATACCACAGTTCAACGCAAGCCAGTATAACGAATACAGGAACATTTAAGGGTGTGTGAGGGTGTGTGTATCTCACTCTGCCACCCAGGCTGGAGTGCAGTAGCACAATCACAGTTCACTGCAATCTTGAACTCCCAGGCTCAAGCAATCCTCCCACCTCAAAATCCTGAGTAGCTGGGACTACAGACACATGCCACCATGCTCTACTGATTTTTTTAATACTTTTTGTAGAGATGGGGTTTTGCCATGTTGCCCAGGCTGGTCTTGAACTTCTGAGCTCAAGCAATCCGCTCGCCTTGGCCTCTCAAAGTGTTAGGATTACAGGCGTGAGCCACCACACCCAGCTGCATTTGGGTTTTGAGCCTTGTTTCTGACTGGCAAAATTGTTTTCTTCAAG
Source organism: Trachypithecus francoisi (assembly GCF_009764315.1). Lineage (NCBI taxonomy): Eukaryota > Metazoa > Chordata > Mammalia > Primates > Cercopithecidae > Trachypithecus > Trachypithecus francoisi. The sequence continues at coordinate 122,539,621 of NW_022681465.1, read as the reverse complement.
AAATCGATGAGCAGGTAGGAGGACTCTGCAGAGTAGAGGGGAGGAAGAAATAACGCATCCCTGAGATCCCATCATAAGGTAAGCAGTTGCCTCCTCCATTAAGATGAAATCAGCTCCGATTTCAGTTTCAGAGTCAACCAGTGTTTATCGAGCACCTTCTAAGAGCCAGGAACTGTGCTAGGAGTGTTAGCGTGTTATTTTCTGTTATCCTCCCGAATCCTGAAAACCAGTCTGGGTTTGGCTGCAAGTAACAGAAGCCATTATAGACAGTTTAAGCAGGAAGTCCAACAATTTGGTAAGCATCTGTCAGTTCTGTAGCAAAAGGGATTACATGCTGACAAACTGTTGAACGGGCTCGGGGAGCAGGTTCCAGTGTGCACCTCTGGAAGTAACTTGCAGGAACAGCCCTGCAGAACTGACCCACCAAGGGAGCTGCTACTATGCACAAGCTGGGGAAGTGGGAAGCAGCCACCCCAGCTGCCAGATCTGGAATTCGACCATCTGAGCTGCCATATGGAGATTCTGAATCTATATCCAGAGCTGTAGCTCCAGAGCAACACCATGACTTGCACCAGCAAGAGGGTTCCCTGGCAGGTCTCCTCTCTTCCCACCTAACTCATTTCTCGATTTCAGTCTTCTGCCATCACAGGCAGATACTGAATCACAGCCAGAGCCCTGGATGCAGAGGAGTCTGGGGACTGTCATTTTTGGCATTCCCATCTCTGCAGGACCAGAAGGTAGATGAGAAAGATGCCACAGTGGATATTGAATAAGGCAATCTGCAGTCTGCCCTGTAAAAAAAAAAGGGGGGGTTGTTTCCTTGACTTTACAAAAATGGAAGCTGAGCTTCTGAGGGTGAGGTGCTCTAGGTTTGCAACTCTAAGCTCCATTGCTTTTTCCAATAAAAGGAAAGAGAATGCCATTTGTTATATTTAAAGGCAGTGACAAGTGAGGTCTTAGTCCCCTTACTACCAAAACAACACATTTCAGAGCTCAGCTGGCTGCAGAAACTTATGAGAGTCAAAGGACAGGGGACAGCCCAGGAACCCAGTCAGGTAGAATCCTGGAATCTCCACTGCTTGTTTCAGCATCTCACTACTCAGAAAGTGATCTACTGAGGGCATGTTTTCAACCAACAGGGTTCTCAGTGATAACACTGCTTTTCTCTTGGGAGCGGTGACTTGGAATTCAGGGTAACCAAAAACCGACAAGCTATGGTTCCCAGAGCAGGATGGATGTGTCTGTCTATCCAACTGTGGGGAAAGGTGTGGGTATGAGGTCCTGCCAAGGGGCTCATTTCTCCAAGAGAGAACATATATCTCCGATTAGAGGGACTGCAGTTTTCGGGAGTGAGCAGACAGTAATTATTAATTATTCAGATAGCTATCACCACTGCCTTAGTTCCAGCTCTCATCATTTCTCAGCTGGACCATCACAAAGCCAACTCCCTGGGAGCCCTGCTTTGTGTTTCTACCAGTCAATTCATCTTTCCTACTGCCAGACCTATATTTCTACAATCTGGATCTAACCGTGTTAAAGCCCCGCTTAAAAACCTTTTAGCTTGTCATTGCTTAAAAGATAAATCCCAGTCAACAGCAACAACAAAATAACATGATTAAAAAATGGGTAAAGGACTTGGATAGACTTTCCTATGAAGAAAACATACAAATGGCCAACAAGTGTATGAAAAGATGTCAACGTCATTAATCACTAGGGAGATACAAATCACAATCACAATGAGACATCAACTCCCACCTATTAAGATGGCTACTATTGAAAAAACAAAACAAGTGTTGTCAAGGTTGCAGAGAAATTAAAATCTTTATGCACCGTGGGTAGGAATGGAAGGCAGTGCAATTGCTTTGCAAAACAGTATGATGGTTCTTCAAAACATTAAAAAACAGAATTACCATATGATCCAGCAGTTCCACCTTTAGGTATAATTGAACGCAGAGTCTTGAAGAGATATTTGCATACCTAAAACAGCATTATTCACAACAGCCAAAAAGTGCAAGCAATGCAAGTGTCCACTGATGGATGATGGATGAATATGTGATATATACATATAATGAGATATTACTCAGCCTTAAATAAAAGAAGGAAATTTGGACCCATGCTAATGGGTAGAACCTTGAGAATGTTATGCTAAGTGAAATCAGCCAGTCATAAAAAGACAAATACTGCATGATTCCACTTACAGGAATACCTAGAGTAGCTAAATTCACAGAGACAGAAAGTAGAGTAGTCATTTCCAGGGTCTGGGGGTAGGAGGGGATAGGGAGTTTTTGCTTAATGGGCATAGAGGTTCAGTTTTGCAAGATGAAAAGAGTTCTGAAGACTGGTCGTACAATGTGAATAGACTTGACACTACTAAATTATACACTTAAAGATGATTAAGATGGTAAAGTTTATGTTATTTGCATTTTATCACAATAAAAAAAAGATAAAGTACAAGGTGCCTAGTGTGGCATTCAACACCGGAGATTCCTGGGCTCCAATCTGCTCTTAGACTTCACCTACTGCTTCTTCCTAAAATTGCCCATCCAGTCATTCCTGGAGCTCACCATACCCGTTCACGTCTCTGTCTCCTTGAACTACTCTACATTGTAGGGACCCCGCCCTTACCGTGTAGCTTGTTTCTTCCATGACACCTGTCAGAACTTACAATGACATCACATATGTCCTTGACCATCAAGATTTTGCCTGCAAAAATGTAAGGGCCATGACATAGGGACATGAAATATTAGCACATACTTCAGGACTGGGTGCCTGTGATGAACTGAATAACTGAGGCATGTTCAACATCCAGTTCCAATGTCATTTCCTTTCTTCAGCTTTTCTCAGCTGCCCTAGCAGGATGGATCTCTGCTTTATCTGGCTTAGTTTGTCCCTTTTTGAGCTGCCAGCACATCACCTACCCCCCACTGCATTCCAGTTAGCGTGGATGCAGCTATTCCTCACACCAGATGAAGACCTTCAAGTCAGAGATCATACATTATTACGTGTTACCTTCCCAGTACCCAGGAGAGTGCTTGACAAATACTAGGTACTCTTTGTTGAATGTGGCATGTTCCAAACTTTTGCAATGTTTTTCACCTTCAGGATTTGCATCATATTTACGAATACTCTTCCCTTTAAAATTGGCTCATATGTTAAAATTGTTTTAAGAAGAAAATAATTTAAGAAGGAAATACCAGTAAAAATAAAGATTTTAATATGCTAGCTGTATTTTTCTCTATTATGCATTAAATGAGTAATGATTACATTTTAAAAGGTTCTTCTGTATAGCACGGAGATTATGACTGTCATTATTTGAAAACCAGTGGTTTAAACAAGAACCACCTTGAGTCCTCACTACTTGGGTGTCCCTTGAGGATCTCTGGCAAGGACCAGGTTTGGGGCCAAGCCCCAGGTAGGCAACAAAGGCTGCCGTGTATGTCGTCTCTGCCCACCTTCCCTCCCTCTGCCTGGAAAAGTGGCTCAGTAGGTCACTGCCTGCCTCTTCGTGTATGTGCAAATCTTTCTAGAAGGAGGAAATGCCAAAAACCTTTAAAAATATCTCCAGTGTTTAACATTCCACAGTCTTTTCGGAGGACTGAAATTTTTTAAAAAGCATTTAGGCAGGAATGGCTGTAGTTAATATTGTAGGTACTACTTTACTTAAAATAGCACCTTTAGAGTTAAAGCACTTTCATACCTGTTTCTCCCATTTTCATGATAGTTCTAGAAGGAAGCTGAGAAGTGGGCAGAATTTTATGGATAGAGAAAGTAACCCATGCTGAGATAATCCAAGCACCTCCGCTCAAAGTCCCTGGGTTAGTCTGTCTCTGCCTCTTGGTGTAAGACTCTTCCCATTAGGTTATGTATGACTGGCCCAGATTCAATAATGAATAATTATTCATAAAAATGTTAAGTAACAACGATAATAATATAATAGCCAATACTTGGTGGACACTTATTTCCAGGCATTGTTCTAGGAAACTGTTCAATCCTCACAACAACCCTGAATTGGGCACTTTAATTGTGCCCATTTCACAGATGGGGAAACCAAGGCTAGTAGAGTTTGGGTGACCTGCTCAAGGTTACACCAGCAAGTACCTCCCAACTCTACCTTAAACCCTTGGATAAACCATTTTACTCCCAAGTGTGGAAATGTTATTATTAATGTTCTATAATAATATTAAGAACTGCTATTACTGTTGCTGTTATAACAGAGATAGCTAACATTTACTGAGGACTTAACATGAGCCAAATGCTCTGTTAAACTTTTTATTTTATGTGATTTAAATCATTTAACCCACCATGACAATCTAATGAGTAGCTGCTATCATGACCTTCATTTTACTGATGAGGAAACTGAGTTACAGAGCAGTTAACCAACCTAGCAAAAGCTGTTCATAATTACACAGAGGTAAGAGTTAGAATTCAAACCCAGGTATGCTCTGGAAGCAAGGTCAGCATGGGCCAGAGAAGACCAGAAAGAGAGGGTCAATTCTGCACAACTGGAAATGAGACTTCTTGGAATTAAAACTTTTCTCGGCTAATGTGGAGGGATAGCTGTCTCTGTTGAGTGGCAGGTTATTTATCTGAACTCTACCTGAGAAGTCTATTTGTACATGAGCAGATAGTAAAACCTAGCACCTATGGGGAAGGAAAATGAATGGGAAACTGCGAACAGTTCATACTGGCTCGTGGGCTGTAGCTGAAAGAAGGTGCTGTGGAATGCATATGGGCCACAGGGAAGTGGCGTGGGCTGGCCTCCACAGCAGAGGAGGCGGGTGCTTCCCCAAAGTCAGGCTCCAGCTGGCCTGCCTTATTCTGTGGGGTGTCCTTCCTCGGGGACCACACCTACCTTTGAGCTCAGTGTCTATACTTAAGGAAGGCAGACTTAGAAGAGCCTCAGTGAGTCCAGGGACTTGCAGCACAAGTCACTCCCATGAGAAAGAGGTGAGGTCCTAGTCAGTGTCACACAGGCCAGGGAGGTCTCCCCTGCATTCCTGGGGAGAAGTGGCAGTCCAGATTTCTGGCCATTTCTCTAGGTGAAACAGCACCTTGGGGAGTGAGGACTGGAAATTTAAGTGTCTTCAAGTGATTCTTATCCCTCCTACCTTTGACACCCGAGGGTGGAGAGAGCAGAGCCATCAGTGAGGAGGAGAGTAAACCCTGGGTAATTTTCTCTACACAAGCATGCCGGAGAAAAAGGTGTACATTCATGCAAACAGTAAACATAGGAAGACACGCTTGGATGCTGAATGGTTTGCTGTTTGAGGCTCTGAGGTCAGACAATCTGGTTTCCAATCCAGACTCTGCCATTTCCAGCTGTGTGACTTTGGACAAGTGATGTAAACCCCTCCCAGCCTTAATTTCTTCATCAGGGCAGTAGAGACAGTAATTACTTCTACTGTATGTGGGGAGGTTCTGAAGAGATAAAACACGCAGAGGGCCGAGCTTAGTGTCTGGCACATAATAGGTATTCAATGAATACAGACCCTTAGGACAGTACTGCTGTTATGATTAGGAAGGAAGTCTGCGGCCTGGAATCCCTCTCCCTCATGTCTAGAAATAAGCCTGGAGGGGGCTTGGCAGCTGACACCTGTGGCTCAGTTCACATGAGAAGCTAAGGTCCAGTTCTAGAAACTCTCAAACCAGGAGGCCCCCCAAAGGCCTGATCCACCCAGGACACTGAGTCCCTTGGCCACTTTCTTGGTGCCACATGCCATGAGTGATGTGCCTCCTAGACAATAACTTGTGAGCTTTTGGACCCAATGAAGATGAAACATCCTATTTCAGAGGATAAATACCGCAAATCCACAGAGAGCCTACAAAGCCTCCTGGAATGTCACAGGTCTGGCAATGCCACTGCCTTCGACTGCCCCTCTCCTGATAACCTGCTGACAGCCGACCCTCCTGGTCCTTGTCAGGGAAAACTCGGGGGACTCTCTCTAATCATCTTATTGGTATAGCCCATGATTTGGCAGGAAGTAAACAAAGGCATAGATCAAACTCCCTAGGGAAGTCAGGGAAGCTGCTGTAAAGGTGCTTGAAAGAGAGAAAGAACACATTTAATTTCATGTTCCCCTTAATCTTATGTTATTTATGGACTGCCTTTTCAGAAAAAAACAAAACAAACAAAACCAAAATCTGCAAGATGAGGGAGCTGGAATAACAAATAGTTGACTGACTGATCTTTCTAATCATCCATCATGTAAACCTTATTGTACATCTTTATGTGCAAGACACTGCAGAAGTATCTGGGGATTCAGGGGTAAGCAAAAGCGAGACATGGCCCCTGATGTCACTGAGCCTAAGGTTGAAGGGGGAGAGTGACCTTTCCTCTACTTGCCCCCTCTGCAAAAATCTCAAGTCACAATTTTAGAGATCTGATCAAAACTCTCTTGGAGAAGGAAAGGGAGTGTGTGTACTGAGTATAGGATCAGGGGATAGGACCTAAGCTGGGTGCCGAAGGGTGGGTCAGGCAATCTCATGGCTGCAGGCCCAGCCTCCCAGCTTTAATAGCTCTGTCCCTACATTGTGCTAAGTAAGTGTCAGTGAATAACACAGTGACTCGTAGCAAGTAGGTGTATGGTGAGGGTGTCTACTAGCACACACCACGCACAGGAAGAACTGCCCATGATATTCTGGCCTGAGTTGACTCCTGGAGGTTCCTTTTGCAATAACCACTTTAGTAGCTCTCTACAGATGTTTGTGTCACGTACCCAAGAGCTGAAGCCAGACTTTAGAAAATGCTCCTTGACACTCTACTCTTCTGAGTAACAGAACCGTTGGGGAGGGAATCCTACCTCCCTCTGTAGTGAACCCTGACTCTGCCAGGTCTGTAGCCATCACAATGTTCCGGATGGGATGGTGGTTTCAAATATGGCTGGATTAAGACCACGCTTTATCACTGAGAACCCCAGGCTCTTCATAAGATGGAGGCTGCCCCCTGCAGGGGTTGTGGCTGCCATATGCCAGGTGCTCCCTGGTAAGCAGCCAGGACCTGTGTGGACCATTTCTCCCCAAATGCCAACTCCCTATCCATTCCTGACACCGTTTTTTTTTTGTTGTTGTTTTGTTTTTTGTTTTTTTGGCACAAGGCACTATATATTTCAAATCATTCTTCTGGACCCGATAAGAAGAGGAAAGGGAAGAGGGGAAAAAGACACACGCACAGACACACACACACACACTACACACACACACACTACACATACAGAGAAATTTCTTCTTTGTAATTTTCCTCTTTCCCTAGGAGACAGAAAGAGTAGGAGGTAGGAGGAACAGGAGTCCCTTGCTTTCTTGGTTTGTAAAATTTTTCATTCAAGTCTTAGTGTACTCACCTCAGCCAGTCAATGAATTTATGTAAAGGTAGACATTATAGATAAGCGACTGCCCAGGGACACCCCGTGGGGCAGCCTGGTGGGCAGCCAATGAATTTGGAAGGAAACTGGCCTGTGGTCAGATCCCAGCAACTCCATATCCCAGCTGTGAAACCCTGGCCAAATTCTTCCCCTCACAGTTTGTTTCTACATCTGTAAAATAAGAATGCCTGCCCCATAGGGCTTCTGTGAGAATTAAGCACACATCTAAACCACACTGTGCATGTAAAGACTAACAGCCTAGGCTATGATTTGAGTATCGCCCCACCTAGAGCTGAATATTGAGCAACATCCATAACCTTATGTGGTAGTCTGGCCCACAGAAAGAGCTCAGTCAGTAGCCGCTGCTATAAGATACAGTCGTTGTCTTCGGAAGCTTACACTGTAACTGAGCTTTCCACATGAATAATACTGGCAAGCATACTAGGGAAAGAGAAAGCACTGCCAGCTTACAGAGGTGAACAATATTTACTATCAATAGATCAAGAGAGGTTTGCGGGATTGAAGAGAACACAGCATTAGCAAAGATGCAAGGCAGGGGGTGGTGAAATAGGGAAATGGGGCTGAGGGTGAGGGTATTTAATAACATTAGCATATGAGAAAGGACTAAGTCTTTAGCCCACTAAGGGTTTCTGATCAGCATCTCTGCTAATTATTATTTTTTTTGGTCACTTTTTTTCTTTATTATTACACTTTAAGTTCTAGGGTACATGCGCACAACGTGCAGGTTTGTTACATATGTACACATGTGCCATGTTGGTGTGCTGCACCCATTAACTCATCATTTACATTAGGTATATCTCCTAATGCTGTCCCTCCCCCCCGTCCTCCCTACAATAGGACCCGGTGTGTGATGTTCCCCTTCCTGTGTCCAAGTGATCTCATTGTTCAATTGCCACCTATGAGTGAGAACATGCAGTGTTTGGTTTTCTGTTCTTGCAATAGTTTGCTGAGAATGATGGTTTCCAGCTGCATCCATGTCCCTACAAAGGAAACAAACTCATCCTTTTTTATGGCTGCGTAGTATTCCATGGTGTATATGTGCCACATTTTCTTAATCCGGTCTGTCACTGATGGACATTTGGGTTGATTCCAAGTCTTTGCTATTGTGAATAGTGCTGCAACAAACATACATGTGCATGTGTCTTTATAGCAGCATGACTTATAATCCTTTGGGTATATCCCCAGTAATGGGATGGCTGGGTCAAATGGTATTTCTAGTTCTAGATCCTTGAGGAATCGCCACACTGTTTTCCACAATGGTTGAACTAGTTTACAGTCCCACCAACAGTGTAAAAGTATTCCTATATCTCCACATTCTCTCCAGTACCTGTTGTTTCCTGATTTTTTAATGATTGCCATTCTAACTGGTGTGAGATGGTATCTCACTGCTAATTCTTAAAACAGCTAGAGGAGGCGGGGCGCGGTGGCTCACGCCTGTAATCCCGGCACTTTGGGAGGTCGAGGTGGGTGGATCATGAGCTCAGGGGATCGAGACCATCCTAGCCAACATGGTGAAACCCCATCTCTACTAAAATACAAAAATTAGCCGGGCATGGTGGTGTGTGCCTGTAGTCCCAGCTATTCAGGCGGCTGAGGCAGGGGAACTGCTTGAACCCGGGAGGCAGAGGTTGCAGTGAGCTAAGATCACGCCACTGCACTCCAGCCTGGCAACAGAGCGAGACTCTGACTCAAAACAAACAAACAAAAACAGCCAGAGGAGGTAAGAACTGTGATCCCCTTTTTAGGTATGAGGAAATTGAGGCTCCAAAGAGCTGGGTACTTTCTCCTAAAAGCGTGGTTAGTAAGTGCTGGAGCCAGAACTTGAGTCTAGCATCTCTAGCTCTGAAGCACTGATGTGAATAAAGGGTTGGAGAGAAAACAAGGATAATCTTGGGTGAGACCCTGGAGGTCATCAAAGGCCAACAGGAGAGTTTGGATTTTTATTGAATAAGCAATAAAGGAAAAGAAGGTCTTCAGCACAAGAGTGATGTGGTAACAGATGATTTAAGAGGAGGAATCTGGCTAGGAAGGGCTGAGTGACCCATGGAATGCGGAGGGGCAAGGAGGAGGTCATCCTTCGTTTATTATTCAACCAATGCTTCTTGAGCAGGGTACTAAGCTGGTGCCGAGTATCCAGTTCCTCCCTTTCTGACTGACAGCTTGCACTCTGCTCTAATAGGCAGTAGTGGCTCTGGAGTTGTGACAAGTACACAAACTGCAGTGTTCCTTAGGGAGTGATGGGCTCCACCTGCTTCCCGGAAGCCCACCAGGATTTCAGCTTTATTGTCCTCTAAAGAGATCCATTTGCCAAAGAGGGAGAGCCCTCCTGGTAGATGGCAGCAGTACTCACCTGCCAACAACTACCAAAAGGAATAATTAACCTATGGGGAAGCTTCTGCCTGAGGGAAGAGGCTGGAGAGCTCAACAGCCTGATGATTTTGAGCCACCCAAGCCTGGCTTTCCTCCTTGCTGGCTGAGGTTCTACTTAAATAGCCAGTCTTTAAATGATCCAGTCAATGATTCACATTTTCTCTGCAGGGAGTGGAATTATGAGAGAAAAATTGCTAATTCATTTACTCATTCATTAATTCTACTGATAATTACTGACCGCATTGTGGGAAGAAACAGAGGACAATCTTACAGTGTCTGCCTTCTGTGGATGTCAGGCTGGGGGGAGAGACAGGCTGATACCACAAGATGATGGGAAACGTACGCAGCTGTGGGAGCACACAGGATCACAGCAGCCTTCCTACTAGAACTGACATGCAAGTTCAATCCCAAAAGAAGAGCAAAGGCAGCCTCTGAGACTGGGGAGGAGTGCTGTAAGATAGAGGAGCACTTGTGCAAAGGTCTGGAGGCAAGAGAGAGTCTATTTTGGGAATTAAAACAACAATGCACGCTGGCTATTCTTGAGCACTTACTGCGGGTCAGGCGTTATGTTAAATGCTTTATGTATGTTACCTCACATATCTTTAAATACAAAACAACAAGGCCGGGCGCGGTGGCTCACGCCTGTAATTCCAGCACTTTGGGAGGCCAAGGCGGGCGGATCACAAGGTCAGAAGTTCGAGACCAGCCTGGCCAACGTGGTGAAACCCCGTCTCTACTAAAAAAAATACAAAAATTAGCCGGGCGTGGTGGCGTGCACCTGTAATCCCAGCTAGTTGGGAGGCTGAGGCAGGAGAATGGTGTGAACCCGGGAGGCGGAGGTTGTAGGGAGCTGACATTGCACCACTGCACTCTAGCCTGGGCGACAGAGCAAGACTCCATCTCAAAACAACAGAACAAAACAAAACAAAACAAAAAGAAAAAGAAAAAACTCAACAACAGAAAAGAAGAATAACCCTATTAAAGAGGTATTGCCTTCATTTTTCAGATGAGAAGTTGAGACTCAGAGAGGGTAACTAACTTGTGTAAGGGCTCACTCTAAAATGTGGTGAATTGGGATTCATCTTCTCCCTCCAGGTCCTAAAGTCTGAACCACTACACTGTGCATTGAGGGCCTCTGGCCACATCCCCTCCAGGAAGCCTTCCTTGACTTCATCAGCCTGCAGGGATGATTTGTTCTATTGTGGTCAGCTCCGGATTCCATCTTATCTCTACAACCAGAGAGTACCTTCTTCAAAGTCAGGGAGTGCGGCCTCCATTCTGTTGTTTCAGTGTGTTAATTCATTCCTTTAATTATACCATAGCACCCCAATAAGTATTAGCGGATTGACCATTCTTAGGTCATGATGCCATACTAATGAAATGATCCTTTTAAGTGGAAAAGTCTGTTGGATCTACACATGCCTCTAACTCCTGGCCAAAAGGAAAGTTTGAGTGCGTTTCAGCTTTCATGGTGTTTTCATAAATAGGGATATATAGGATTACAATGAGTAGGAAGAAAAGAAAGCTTCAGCACAAATCATGACATTCTGTTCTAAGCTCTTAGGGCTCTGGAGAAATTCAGAACAATCCCATCACCATGCCCACAGACAACTGTGGTACGGTTTCTTTGAGCAACATCCTTTGTATTTGTGTCTGACTTTTGTTTGAAGAATATTCTTTCTAAGATGGCAAACATTAAAGAAGCAAATGTTTATATTTGTCTGGCAACTGAAAAAAATGCATCAGACTGAAAGCAAATTTCAAACAATGCAATGAACCTGGCATACCAAATAAAGGCTCTGAAGTCCCATAGTTGTAATTAGTTTCCCCTGCACAATTAGGGCTGCTAGCCTAGGGAGAACCACGTGGATGTGAAATTAGTGAAACGAACAAAGAGATTCTAACCAAAGTTGGCTCAGGGCATTAAGGTACTTGGATTCCATTACTTCTACACAGGAAATCAACATCCATTAGGCCAAGACCAAACGCTGCACCAGCTCATTCACGTGACTTCCTGGGCCACGGTTTTTCCTTTTTTTTTTTTTTTTTTTTGAGACGGAGTCTCGCTCTGTCACCTGGGCTGGAATTCAGTGATGCAATCTCGGCCCACTGCAACCTTTGCCTCCTGGATTCAAGCAATTCTTCTGCCTCAGCCTCCTGAGTAGCTGAGATTACATGCACACACCACCACGCCTGGTTAATTTTTGTATTTTTAGTGGAGACAGAGTTTCACCATGTTGGTCAGTCTGGTCTCGAACTCCTGACCTCGTGATCCACCTGCCTAGGCCTCCCAAAGTGCTGGGATTACAGGTGTGAGCCACCGCTCCTGGCAGCTTTTCCTCTTAGAGCAAGTGACCAGTGAAAGACCTCCCAAGCTACAGTGACCACTGAGAAAGAATGAATCTCCCCAGAAGGGAGAAAATGAACGATAAAAGCAGCTGACATTATGCTGAACAACAAGCAGAACAGCTTTCCATATCTGGTGACTTCCTGTACTGGCCTGTTCCCAGACTGGGTGACATGCTAATACTGACCCTTAATGGATACAGGGAGGTTGGTGTTCAGCGAAGGGAGGGGCACTGGAATCATTCAGTCATTTAATCAACAAATATATACTTAATGAGCACCTACTAGGTGCTTGTCTCATCCTAGGAACTGGGGCTACCATGGTAAAAATGTAAGTGTAATCTCTGCTGTCCTGGAGCTTCTGCTTTGGGGGATGTACTTAGAGATTAAACAACTGTACAAATAGCTTGTTAACTATAGCTGGACTTAGTGCAATGAAGGTGAGTTTATCACACAAGGCAGTGTATATGGGGGCAAGGATGCAATCAGAGAAGGCTTCCTGAAGGAAGTGACACCTGAGCTGGCGCTGGAAGAATTCGCTGGTTGGGGACTCAACCAGGTTAAGTTGGGGGGAAAAGCTCATATGAAGCCTTGGAGTTGGAAGGAGTCTAGCATACTGGAGGGGGAGGGAGAAGGTCAGTGCACCCAGAGCACAGAGGCCAAGGGGTGAGTGCTGGGGTTAAATCACCCAGGGCCCTATAAGGCCATGTGGGGGGATTTTCATTATCATTTCTACCCTAAGAGAAGGGAACACCATTAAAGTGTTGTGAGCAGGGGAGTGAGGGATCACACACGCATTTTGGAAGAGAGACATTCACTGTGGGAAATAAATTGAACAAGGAGAAGAGTGAGTGAGGAGAGAACATTGAGGAGGGAGCAGTCCAGGCAAAAGGTGGTGGCAGCCTGGCCTTGGAGGGTGGCAGAGAGGCAGAGGTGAAGTGGACTGAGTATACACCTAGCAGGTCCAGTCAACTAGGGAGATCAGATAAGGGGTTGGAGTAAGGGGGAGTTGGATCTAGATGGCATTGGCCTTGTGCAGCCGAATGGGAGGCCTGGCATTCTCTGAGCCTGCGAACCTGGAGGCAACTAGGATGGTGGTAGAGGGCATCACAGACCTGGGTGAGGATCCCAAATGAGTCGGCCACCCATTCGCTGCATGACTTCTGGTGAGCCACATAGCTCTCCATACACCTGTTTTCTTTTCTGAATTATGGGAATCTTAACAGCTACCCTGTATATTTTTAAGGACTAGAATAAAGAATGGTATCTAGCACAGCACCTGGCAAAGAAAAGACCCTAATAAACGATAGTAATTATAATCATTATGAGTATTTTCTTTCCCAAAGCAAACCCTCAGATTCACACTAAAGTTTCTGATCAGAAATACCTTAGGTGCAACTTCTGACTTCCAGAATGCAAGTATACAATGCAGTCATAAATCTAGGGGCTCCATCCACATGGTAGATACTGTGGATCTGAATATTTATTACATTCCCTTTTCCTCAGAATACGGCAATAAATCTTGTTCTAACATACCAATATATCACAACAATTTTCTGACAGGTGGGAGTAAACTACTTGGAGGAAGGGTGAACTTCTTCTGATACATAACATTTGCTGTGTTTTGCCCATGATGACAGAATATGAGGCAAAGAACATATTCTGGCTAAATACTAGGCAAATAAACATCCATCCTCACCAAAAAAATCCTGCTGGCATTTAGGTGCTATTCTGTGGATAGATTTTAATGATATGGATAGATCTCTAACTTTCACAGAGAATGTTTGATTCTAATAGCAGACATCAGTGTGTGTGAGAAAGTGGCATTTAAACAGGAAATAGGAAAGAAATATATAGAAAGTGCCTAGCATATTGCCTGGTACTGAGAAAGTGACAAATACATCCTTGCCTGATTATACGTTTGCAACAGTGGCCAATGATGATACTGTTGCTTTCTAGAACAAATATTGATACATGGGTATTGTGGTTTATAAGAGTATAAATTCAAAGTATTTAGATACAGTGATTTTATTTTGAATCTCCTTCCCCTTCTGCCTTATCCTTTTCTGTATACAGTGATGATTATTATTTTTTTGAGACAGAGTCTCACTCTGTCACCCAGGCTGGAGTGCAATGCCCGGATCTCAGCTCACTGCAACCTCCGCCTCCTGGGTTCAAGCGATTCTCCTGCCTCAGCCTCCCCAGTAGCTGGGACTACAGGTGTGCATCACCATGCCTGGCTAATTTTTGTATTTTTAGTAGAGACAGGGTTTCACCATACTGACCAGGCAGGTCTCAAACTCCTGATCTCGTGATCTGCCCGCCTCAGCCTCCCAAAGTGCTAGGATTAGGGTTGTGAGCCACTGTGCCCAGCCTACACAATGATTATACAGAGATCTACCCTGATTTGGAAGGCAGAGATACTTGTTCACAGTGGAAGGCATGATAGAGTTACAGATCCACTGCAGGACAGTGATATGGAAAAATCTCATCAACGGGTACAAAAAACCCTGTAGGCAGCAAAGGAACGGGTGCCTCGGCAGAAGCATGCGAGGAACTGGAAACACAGACTAAAAGACAACCCAATGCAGACAAAGCAGCACCAGGTCAAATACAAACCCCCTAGGCAACTTAGGTAGCCAGGCTGCAGGTCAGTGCTATGATTGATGAGAAGAGGCCTTCAGGTATCACTGCTGGGCTTGGGCACATTTTACCAAGGGAAGCCAGCATCATCAGGCCTCTGAATCATTACATTATAACAAGTAATAGGGAAGAGCACAGATGTATACTGGACAAGGAATTCCGGCTAGAACTGCTGTCTGGTGAGCGTAATAGATCCCACAAGTACAGCAAAACTTACAGGTTCTCACACTTCAGAAATTTGGAATTTTTGCTAACTCAGAAAGGCTTAAGATTATCTAAGTAGATTCTATAGAGGAAGGCTTGGCTAAGCAACTTAATAATGCAAACAAGATAGAGGAAGACAAGTTTCTAGAAAAACCAAGCATTGCCAACACATTCAGCAACTTTAAGAGTTCTCCTAAAAAATAAGCTTCCTTAAGCACCTTGACTGGTCACAAGTTCACTTTCAGATGTACATAATCTTAAAATGCAAACAAATGGCTCTTTTTCATAGATGCTCTATAATCAAGACTTTCCACAGATGCGCATTATCTACTTTTATGCAAGGGACTTTGGTACACAAATTGGAAAGTAACATTTAAGACCACATTTTATGCTATCAGTGTTATTATCCTTGTCTTAATCATAATACCAGTGGCTACCATGTTATTGAACACTTTCCATGTACCTGGCACCGTGTTAAAGATTTTGTATATGTTACTTAATTTAATCCTATTATCCTATTTTTTTCCCTGTTTTAAAAATGAGCCAACTGAGATTAGCAGTTAAGTTATATAGCTGTGGTTACCTAGGTAGTAAGTAGCAGAGATGGGATTGAATTAACTGGGCTAACTCTAGGGCCCAGGCTTTCAGCAGATGGTAATACAGTGGGGGAGGATAAAATAAAAGATAAATAAAACTGTCAGGCAATAAATGATAAGTGTCAAATGAGATGCGGGTGATAAATGCTAACAGAGGGTAATAGCCCTTGGTAAGTGCCATCAGCTGGTTTGGTAATAACAGGTTTGCTCTGTTCAAGTCTTCATCTTGAAAAAGTATGATAGCAGCCCAGGGCTTAAGAACAAGTATACTGAAATGATGGACCGTTTCTGGATGGTGCTTCTATAGTTTGTCATATTGAATGCCAGATGTCACTAGTTCTTTGTGCAGAGCGGTGATTCCAGAGAAAGAAGGTGATTCCCCATAGCAGCAAATCAACAGTTAAGAAGAACCACATCTCTGAACATACTTCCTATTATTTCTATTCAAATGACATAGCTGAGAGCAAAGAAGAAAAAAAAACTCTATCTCCTAGACACATCAAATTATAAAGTATCTTTATCATTTTTTTTTAAGTAAAAAAACATTTAGAGCAACTAGAGTCTTCAGATTCTTTTATAGCCTGGTCTATTTTGCAAATACCAACCATCGTATTATGGATATCAACAAGACAAGGATGATTTAGTCCCAACTTGGAGATGTGAAATAAAGTACTATGCAGGTTGCATTAAATCAGTCCTGAAATGAATCTTCCAGATATCAAATCTGGGCTTTTCAGGACAGTTTTATTTGCTAATATGCCTAATAAATTGAAAGCTGCCAGTGTTGTCATGAGATGTATATACCCTGAAAACCATAACCAATGTGAAAATGCCAATCTGCAGCAACCAGACGTGGCAAAGGACAGGGTTTCCAGGAGGAGGGTGCGCGCTGTGTTGAAGCAAAGATCCGGCTGGCCTGCCCGTTTCTCCAGATGTAACCACTCAGGATCCCCCAGGACTGCTGTCATTCCTGAGTTACAGAAACAAGGGAAACCTAAGGCTCTCGGATAAAAGCAAACCAGGCCACAGGACTTGGACAATGAAAACCTAGTCAATTTTAACTTTTGAAACCTTTGAAAGACAATATTTCTGTTTTAACCTGTAGCTTATTTGTTTTTCCTTATTTTATTGTGAGGCCTCTTAAATCACCACCAATTTGTCTAAAATTTAATTTTCTTCCACTTTTTGAGGGGCTTCCACAAAGTTTGGGATTGATGACTTTCTTATCTCCTGTCTACCCAGCATTCTATTGAATTCTAATTGGTCTGTGGCTGAAATCAAAGATATTAGGGCCATCCATCTCTCGGCAGGAAGAACAGCAGAATCGAAGGCAGAGCTGAGTTCAAACTCTGGCTCTATATACTCCCTAGCTTAGGTCATGTCATCCTTCCCACACCTCCTTTTCTCAGCATCTAATGGGGTAAAACACACTATTTCGTAGGGTTGTTTTTAGTATGAAAGGGGACACACTTTGTAAAGTTCTTAGCTTGTGCCTGGCACATAGTACATGTTCAAGGAACTATTGCTGGTATTATTTCTGCACTGTACCTAAGTGTTGAAGAACAGCAGGGGATACAATTCTCCTTATCATACATTTGGGGTTCAAGACTTGTTCCAAAGTGGAGAAATGGAAATCCAGCCTCTGACTCACCCTTTCAGGTAACTGAAAGAGGAAATTAAAGTCTGCACCTTAAAATTCTCACGGATCATGATAAAAGGCTCACGGAAAGGGTACAGAATCTGGAGTTAGACCAAAGGAAGGTTAAGCACCAGGTCTATTTGAGCGAATTTCAGAGACCCTCTGAACATAACTTTCCTCATCTGTATAGTCATGATAATAAAATACCTACACCTCATGGTGTTTGTCAGGGTCAAATAAAATTATTTACATGAAAGAGGTCTACAGACTGTTAAGCTTTGGACCCATCCATAATATCCCCTTTCAGCACGCAGCACTGGGCCTGGGACATAGCAAGGAGCCAATTGAGAGGCTGTCACCTTTCCTCCAGCCACCACATCTGCATCTTTTTCAGTGTTGCTGTTTGGGATGAAAGGGAGGAGTAGGGTCAGGCTAGTCTCCAGGGAGGTCACATGACCCAGGCCTGGCCAATCTGAACAGTACATCCCCCAGAAGCAGTGACTTGTTCAGGGATGGGCAAATGACCAAGCTGGGCCAATAAGAATAAGCTCCAGAACCTTTACAGGAACTATTAGAAAAAGAAGCTCCTTTATCTGCCAAACTTCATGCTGAAGAGGGTAAATGAAAACGCTGGGAGGCACCATGTAAAAACAGTCTCAGTGACATTATTGAGCCACTAGACCCAGCCTTGCCTGGAGTCCTTGAATTTTTAGTTTTATGAGCAAGTTTCCTTTCTTTATTAACAAAGCCATTTTGAATTAGCGTTCCATTATTTGCAAATGAGAATCTCGACTATACTTCAACAGTAGATATTGTCTTTAACCTTGTTCTACAAGCTAGATATTCTTTAAGAAGTAAAAATTTGTGCAAAATGTATCTATGCCCATTTCTTTCTGGGGAAGAGGGGTAGACAGAATCATTAGTCTACAGCATTCTAGATTTCTGCTTACACAGAAACCTCTCTGTTGTAGCAAATTGGCGTCTGGCCTAAACTTTACTGTAACTATACTATGACTATATACACTTACTAAATCTAAAGGCTTTTAAATCATTCCACATTCCCCTTGGCCTTTCCTGGTATCTTGAATTGCTGATCACCAAATGGGCCATGAAGACGGCATTAGACATTGGCTGGTCTGGTTTTGCCTTTCAAGGCCTCTGGAATTTGTGGAGGGTGACCAGAGCCTAGGATCAGAATGGTAAATAGAGACCATCTTACTAGCTAGTTTCAGACTCTTGATGGCTGCTTGGCAATTTGTTTTGAGATGTTGCGGAAGTCCAAGCCTAGGCTAAGTAGGAAAGTGTGTGATGATCCATTAACAATGTCTGCAATGGGCTAAGGGGAGGAAGTTGAGGCACTGCTGATCCTAACAAACATTGAGAGCTCAGATTTATCTATTTAGAGTTTTAATTCTTACTAGTTCACCCAGGGGAAGTTTGAGGCCCAAGAAAGTAAGGTGCTAAGATAAATTATTAATATAAAAGATTGATTGGTAATTTACATCTTTCCACTGACATCAATATCCATGTCCCTAATCCCAGGATCCTAAAAGGAGCTGGGGCTCTTATTCTAGGAAGATGAAATGATCAGTTTTCCTAAAGCAGGACAAACTGTAGTGAATACACCAGAAGAAGGGTTTTGAATAACTTCCAGAGAACAGTTCCATGGTGTTGTCTACATGTAAAATGTTCCTGAGCTCAAGAAGAAGGAGAAAAAAGTCCTTAGCAACTAAATTGGTTGTTCAAAACTGATATCTGATACAATTCTCAAAGAGAATAGAGAAAGAAAACTGATCTCAACCAGCTGGTGAATCCAAATAGTCAACTGCTATGAGCTGAACATACTTTGTGTTTAAAATATATGTGTAAACTGAATTCATGCTAGGCGAGGAATAGCAAATTTGAGTAGTAATCTCAGTTCTGGGACAATCTAGCTGGGTGACCCTAGATTAGCTTCTCTAAGTCTCAGTTTCATTATCTGTAAAATCAGTATAATAATGCCTATTTATCCCAAAGCATTGCTGTGTAGGTCAAATGAGAAATGTGCAAGCGTTTTGTAAAGCTAGGAAGCATTATGCAAATGCAAGGTATTATATGAGTGAACACACGCTCTCTCTATATGTGCACATATACACAGTTTATGAATAATATATGAGCTCCCTGTGTCTCAGATCCATTTTGATCAATAATCTCACCTCCATGCTCACACAGAACATTAGGGACAAACACCTTGAATTAGTGCTTTGACAATAACTACAACGGCATTGAAGAATAGTGTTGATAAAAGGAAAACAAACAGGAAACTGCTGACAGTTGCTTTAAGCCACAAACTCCATCTGAACAAAACTCCTTGGTGAATCCCTAAGCAGTAATTCAATAAACAAAGCCATTCACTCGGTTTTACTCCCACAGTCCTTGGTGGCCCAGCAGCGCACATTCTGAAGGTTCACTTTGTTATACACAGTCCCCATCCTAGGACTAATCTTTTTATAATGAACTTAATCCAGTTAGAACTCCCTAGAATGGCCACATGTCAAAGTAATTGGATAATGGCCTGAGATTTTGTAATTATTCTTACTCTTCAAGCAGAGCTGGTTTGAGTCTGCCCACCCCTCCTATCGCTGACAAGCCTTTCCAATGATAAAGCTAATGCCAACTGGTGAGGAGAGTCAGACAGCTCTGTCTAGTGGGGCAGGGTGTTAGCAGGGGAGAAGTGAGAGAGAGAAAGGGGAGAGAGGTGGAGAGTCAGCCATTCCTGGTAGACTATCTGTCTCTCTTAATAGGCTGCTCCTTGCAATGAAGAAATGTAGACTTCTGAAGGCATAGGTATCTCTGCACCATGGGGAAGAACAATTAACCCAGTTGAGAAAATGGTTTTGAACAATTTTGCAGCTGCTTGGGCACTGCTTCCCTTCTCATTTTCCAGTTTACCTTTCCTCCACCGAAGCATGCCATACTTGCCTCTGCTGTCCCTATTACCCTACGGCAAAGACACCACGCCACTTTTGGGGTAGTAGTCCCAAAAAAATGACCTGAAAGAGGAAGTATGGGTTGAGTCAGTGAATACGGAGTTAAGATGCCCAAAGTGTTCCCTAAAAACAGAAAATTCAACTGTATAACAAAACTAAAAGGGTACCTTCCACCTCCCAGTTTCTCCATTGTCTATGGGTGAAAGTCATGAGCAAGTCTGGGCTTGCCATCCCCTAAGCTACTTTGTACAGTGACTTGATGGCTCTTTAATATCAAATGGGCCTCTCAGTTGTATCCCTAACTTACTCTGAGGTGACAGCAGTAGCCCCATTCGATAAACCCACGTCAACCTTGCGAAGGGTCTGTCCCTCCAGTTGTCCACAGGTTGCTGATGAAATAGACATGAGTATCAGGACCCCAACTGAGACTGACCTGTGACACCCGAGGAAAGGAAGAGGAAGGAGGGAAGGAGAGGCCCCAGGGTGGTACCTGTTCAGCTCAGCAGATCGGCAACACCGACACTCAACTTCTGGAAAGGGAATGGGACCCTGCTAGCTCATGCCCCGCAAAGTCACATCACACTGACACATATCAGGGAGTTGCTGTAATGACTGACCATGCAAAATTACATTTCAGAGAAGAAAACCAAAGGGAGATCAAAAGCTTCTTGATTGGTATCCACTTTTTTTTTTTTTTTTTTGAGACAAAGTCTTACTCTGTTGCCCAAGCTGATATGCAGTGGTGCGATGCTCACTGCAACCTCCACCTCCCAGACTCAAGTGACTCTCCTGCCTCAGCTTCCCAAGTAGCTGGGACTACAGGCATGTGCCACCATGCCTGGCTAATTTTTGTATTTTTAGTAGAGACAAGGTTTCACCATGTTGGCCAGGCTGGTCTTGAACTCCTGCCTCATGATCTGCCCACCTCAGCCTCCGAAAGTGCCAGAATTACAGGCATGAGCCACCACATCTGGCCCAGAATGCAGTCTTAAGGCAAGAGAGATGATCACACATTCTGGTCTGGCCTCTCCACAGGGGTTCTGTGTCTCTACCTGGAGCCCTCTCCACATGCTATACTTTTAATATGTTCTAAGTCTGCTTTCAGTTATCCCAAATATATCAACACTGAGAGAGAGAAAACAATCCCGACTGCTTTAGGGCTAAACTCGGGTGCTTCCTCCTCCCAACACGTGCAACAAAACGCATGCATATGTGGCTCTGTGAAGAGGCAGCCAGCATCTTAGGGAAACCCAAAACCATGTACAAAGAAAAGAGGGCATTGGTTCCATTAGGCCTGGGCCAAATATCTCTTGATTTGTTCTAATCTTTGGGCTTGTGCTTAATGTCATGATTGGATTAGAAACAAGATTTTCCTCCCAGGCTACGGACTTGGAAAGTTCTTCGAGTGCTGTTTCTAAATTCCTTGTTACAATAATAGCCGCACTCTACGTACTAAGTTTTATGTGCTGTATTCTATTTAATTTTTACCACAATGCTATGGGAGAGTCACGTCAAATGTAGGTGGTAGCAATGAGGCTCTGAGATGAAACCATTTCCCTGAGTTTACCTGGATGGTTTTCAATGAGGCTGGGATTGGGACTTCTGTCTGTGCTTGTAATCACTACACACGTTGATCCTTTAGCTCTTTCTTATGGCTGCTGATTTGAGAACCTGT
Source organism: Trachypithecus francoisi (assembly GCF_009764315.1). Taxonomy (NCBI): domain Eukaryota; kingdom Metazoa; phylum Chordata; class Mammalia; order Primates; family Cercopithecidae; genus Trachypithecus; species Trachypithecus francoisi. The sequence continues at coordinate 122,517,800 of NW_022681465.1, read as the reverse complement.
CCAAGGGCCTGAGAGACCAAAAGAGGGGACTCAGTTGACCCCAGTCCTCTCAGCCTCCCCAGCCTCTTTGTAATAGAGAATCAGTCCTGTCTGCAGGACCTACAGGACCAGAGAGCCTTAGTATCACCCACAGATGCGACCATGGGGCAGCACCATTGGGCTGGGGACATTGGGCCCCAACTTCCCAAATGCCTGCAGACAGCTTGGGCCCTGCCTTTTCCTACTGTGCCTCCCCCAGCCCCCAGGGGCAGCTGCTTTTAGGGAGGGATTCTCATGGTCCCATAGTGTTCCCCAGCCTCATTCGCACAGCACAACAGTGACATCCAGGGGAGAGGCTTGGTGATGGCAGGGACCGCCTGGCTCCAGCATCTTCTGCAGGTTTCCGGGCTGATTTGCAAGCACAGGCCCTGAATCATCAGAGGACAGGCATCTGAGGGCTCGTGGGTCCACAATCCCCTCTGCAGCCTGCCTGGGGTCTTTCAACACCGGACACACGCTCACCCCCTAGCCTGGCCCTCATCCCTCATTCTCACCCCTTCCCTACTCTTTGCTCAGTTACTCCAGGGTTTAGAAAGGGTGTCTCCAACTTGACCTACTGGAACACATAGTCGCTTCCCTCCTCTTCGAACACCTCTCCATTTGCAGAGCCTTTTCTCAGCTCCATCTGATGACAGAGAACAGGTTTCTGGAACTAAAAATTAGCTCAGTCCTTTTTTCAAAGAGAAAAGATTTCACAATTAAATGGTGAATGTACGTGGGTGTATTGTTATTTTTACTATTATGTCTCACACTAGCATTTTCTAGTTTCTATATATCGTGGTGTCCCCTTTGTTTTGATCTGCACGAGAGAGTCAGTATTGTCTATGGAAGTAAGGAACATACACTGCACATAAGGAATTAGACCCTACACACACACACACACACACACACACAAATATGCAAGTATTTAAACATCTAAACAGAAAACAAGGTCAATATAAACTAAATGGCAGAAAGAAATGCAGCGAGAGGGAAAACAGATGCTTGCCTCTGCTGGGGGACATTTTCTGGGGGAACATTTGGGCCAATCCTGCCCATCACCTTTTCATGGCCTGTGGGTGTCATCTCCGCAGACTGCACTCTGGGATGTTCCCTGGGTCCCTAGGGAGCTGCAGGGAGAGCTGCCTTCTGCCGCCCTGGTAGCTCCACTCCCACAGGCCCCTGCTCACTACTCCCTTTGGCCAGGAGGTGGCAGTGCAGAGATGGTGAAATGGGACTGTGGCACAAAAGGGAGGCATAGGAAGAAAAAAACAGGCGGGGATGGTGGGCCTTGAGCATTTCTGTCCCACAGCTGTGCCCAGGTTAGGGGCAGGGCCACCTGGGTCCTGGCTGACAGAGGCACCAGGGCTGCCAGTGTGAAAAGTGGGGGCCTGGTTCTTCATACGCTGAGCTGGCTTGGTGGAATCCTCCTGGAAGAATGTGCCCCACATGTAGGGCGTGAGGCTGGATGCAGACCCAAGGACTGGGCAATGGGGCAATGGGGAAGGAGAGCCTGAAAGGTAGTTTTTTTTTTTTTTCTTTTTCTTTTTTCTTTTTTCTTTTTTTTTGAGATGGAGTCTTGCTATGTTACCCAGGCTGGAGTGCAGTGGTGCAGTCTCAATCTCGGCTCACTGCAACCTCTGTCTTCTGGGTTCAAGATTCTCCTGCCTTAGCCTCCTGAGTAGCTGGGATTATAGGCATGTGCCAACACACCTGGCTAATTTTTGTATTTTTAGTAGAGATGGGGGTCTCGCCATGTTGGCCAGCCTGGTCTCACACCCCTGACCTCAAGTGATCCGCCCACCTCAGCCTCCAAAAGTGCTGGGATTACAGGCATGAGCCACCATGCCTGGCTAAGTAGTTTTTATTATTATTATCCTGAAAACTGCCGCCTGCAGGAAGGGCAGTGGATGACTGTGTGCCACCCTTTCCCTTCTCTGCCAGACCTGACACGCCGCCCGAGCAACACCCCTGCCTTGTCCAGGGCCTGATGCCCTGCCTGGCGCACAGTGGGTGCTTGCCCACTATTAATAGTCATGGCAACAGAAGGGCACTGGCACATCAAACGGGGGCTGTGGATTTTTGGGTTCAGAGGAGACTCAGCGAAGGAAGAGGCTCCATTGGAACAGGCCATGTTTAGGTGTGATGTGATTTAGGTATGTACAGAGAACAGAGCCAGAGCCTGAGAGGGCTGCAGACAGATGTGAGGCTGCAGGTAGCAGCTCCCTCTCAGTACCTGAGGTAAACGATCGTGAGGTTGGGAGACACTTTGCAGGTCCTTCCCAGGCAGGTGTAAGTGGTGGAATTTTCCCTTTCTGGAGATTTTTAAGAAAAGGGAGCTTTGGTGGATTGATTGCACTGCAGGATGCAGGGCTGAGAATTTCAATTGTTTTTTTTCCCCCCCAATTAGCAGATGTTTGTCTCACCAGCTCTTGCACTAGGAACGAAGTCTCATGTGACCCTAATATTTGAAGCATATACATGGATTCTGATTAACCATGAAGAAGGCCAGAACTCTGTTATTAGGGCTGCCCCGGGGTTATCATTCTCTCACCCAGGATAGTGTCAAAGGCATCTGTGAGCGCCACAGGGCTCTGCTCAAGTGGGTTTGGAAACCATTGGTGGGGACTAATTGTCGGGGCCTGGAATTTGGTCCTGGCTGGTCATTTGCTGGGTCAACTTTGGGTCTGTCTTCCCGAGCTATGAAGGGAGGAGTGTGGACCAGCTGAGCAGTTCCCACACCTGGCTGTCCTTCAGGCTCTTCTGCAGAGCTCATTAAAAACACAGAGTCCCATGCCCACCTTGCCTCTCCAGGATCAGAACTTCCTGGGGCATGTGAGCATCTGTATTTTTAATGAGCGTGTCTGGGGACTCTAACAGTCAGGACAGCACACCCCTGAACAAGCTGACCTGTGGGGTGAACGGAGTTTCAGCTGCGGGTGTTCCGAGGCTCTTATCTCCAGGCAAACCTGACTGGATTTGGTTAAGCTAAGCTTCTCTTCCAGTAAGTGTCACTGAGCATGGGCCACAGAGAATCCCTGCAGTTATGGGGACTGTTTGCCATCTTTGCAGACAGTCCAGGAGGTATGAAACCATGAGAAATTCACAGCAACTGGGGTCTCCATGAAGTTCCTATCTGTAGTATGTCATACACACGTGGTTCCATGAAACCTCAGTCCTGGGAACATCACAGAGATGGCTTTGCTCTTATTATAGCCAGTCCATCCTCCAGAGAAAGATTCCTTTCAGAATCTTTCAAAAGCATGTGCTGTGACTAGATACACAAGGCCAGAAACAGCTGACCAGTGTAGGCAAAAGACCCAAAGAACAACAGTCAAATATATCACGCTAATTTTTTTTTTTTAGGCAGGGGCTCCCTCTGTCGCCCAGGCTGGAGTGCAGTGGCGTGAGATTATGGCTCACTGCAGCCTCAACTTCCTGGGCTCAGGTGATTCTCCCACCTCAGCCTCCTGAGTAGCTGGGACAACAGGCACATGCCACCACACCCAGCTAATTTTTGGTAGAAATGGGGTCTCACTGTGTTACTCAGGATGGTCTCAAAGTCCTGGGCTCAAGTGATCCACCCACCTCAGCCTCCCAAAGTGCTGGGATTACAGGTGTGAGCCACTGTGACTGGCCAAGGTGAATCTTTTCTAGGTTTAGATTCAGAAACCAGTGTGTAAGGTGAGGTCACAGCTAGTAAAAATTACCTTTGAAAGTTCCTTAAACCACTGACAAAATACAGCATTGGATGGCTTTGAATATACATACAGTCCGCTGTGATTTAAATATTTATCTCCCACCCCACACCACCCAAATTCATATGTAGAAGCCTAATCACTAATGTGATGCTATTTAGAGGCGGGGAGTTTGGGAGGTGATTAGGTCATGAGGGAGGAACCTCCATGAATGAAATTGTGTCCTTATAAAAGGGACCTCCGAGAGCTGCCTTGTCCCTTCCACCATGTGAGGAAGCAGCTGGAAGGCACCTTCTATGATCCAGGACACACCCTCAACAGACACCAAATCCTCTGGAGCTTTGATCTTACACTTCTAACCTCCAGAACTGTGAAGAGTAAGTTTCTGATGTTCTAAGTCACCCAGTCTATGGTATTTTGTTATAAGAGCCCCAGTGGACTAAAACAAGCTCTGCATAGTCATATGTGCCTGTTAATATATAAAGCAGAGGTTCAGAAACGTTTTCTTAGAAGGCCAGTCAATATTTTAGCCTTTGTGGGCTACATACACAGTCTCTGTTGCCACTCAATTCTGTTTGTACGAAAAAAGCAGCCATTGATAGTATGAATGAATGAGCTCTGTTTCAATAAAACTTTATTTACAGAAAGAGACTGTGGGCCAGACTTGGTCTAGGGGCCAGTTTTCCAGGCCCATAGTTTGCTGAACTTCTGTTACAAAACACAGTAAAGAGGGGGGGGAAACCCATTTTACAAAAAATACCTGCCTCAAAACATTGCCATGTAAGGATGTGAAAGTAGGTCTGAGGAGCCGATTCATATTTTTACCTCTGGCTTACCCTGCACATACACTGAACAAAATGGCAGGTGCAATCGCCCAATATATAAATGATTTATCTCCCTCTCACGGCTAGCACAGTGTTGGATTCCACAAGTTGCATACTAGCCTTCACGATTCGATATATAATATAAAAACAAACACCAAACCTGGGCCAGGCATGGTGGCTCATGCCTGTAATCCCAGCATTTTGGGAGGCCAAGGCTGGTGGATCACTTGAGGTCAGGAGTTGGAGACCAGCCTGGCAACATGGTGAAATCCCATCTCTTACTAAAAATACAAAAATTAGCCGGCTGTGGTGGCACGCGCCTGTAATCCCGGCTACTCAGGAGGCTGAGGCAGGAGAATCACTTGTACCTGGGAGGTGGAGGTTGCAGTGAGCCGAGATTGCACACCACTGCACTCCAGCCTGGGCGACAGAGTGAGACTGTCTCAGAAAATGAAACAAAACAAAACCCATCAAATCTGTTTAATTTCAGTGAGTCATAGTGCATCTTACAGATTTAGCATACAGTGCATCTAAGTCATGCGGGGCAGGAAGAAGGAATATTACACATAAGGCTCTGTCCCTTTATCTCAGGAGATAACAATCACAAGGAGAAAAATTGGCCCCAGGTAGAAGATCAAGCAAGGACAGCCATTGGTGTGGGGGAGGTGGGTTCAGGCTATGTTTTTCTGCCAGCATTCCGCAAAAGACTAGTACCAGTATTTTCTTTCAAATGGTCAAAGCACGAAGGTTCTTGTGAAACCCTTACAGATACTTGGCCTAGTATTTAAGGCATAGTGACTTAATGTCAACACTGGTTAGAGCAATAACTGATTCTCAGCTATAAACAATTATTATTAGTAAGAAAAATACTGCTTCTGACAACAAGAAGGAGTTGCAGCATTTGATGGGAAAATCCAAGAAATGAGCTCCTGCCCTACTCCTTCTAGAAGGGAACCCTCTTTATAATAAGGAGGTTCCTGCAGTCCAAAGCCCGACCCAGGCCTAGCCTCATCTGTTGCTGTCTGTCTATCCCTATAAAACTGTCTCAAGAAGAGAGACCTCTGCCAAAGAAAGATGCAGAATAAAGACACTCATGATTTAAGGTCTTTGATGCACAGGGCTGTTACGGATGTAAGAAATATATGGTGCCACCCCAGAGAAACCAAGTAGGAAGGTCACTCTGACTTTCCTCATCCCTAGCATCCATGCTTACCACCCTGGATCCCCACCTCGCCTGGCTGCTCAAGCCTGTCTTGAATCCTCTAGTGTTTCTTGGGGAAGTAGGAGGCAGCTCCAAAGAATTAGGAAACAGATTTAATGAGAAATATTCCCCCAAAGTTCCCAAGTGCTGTGGGTTATAAATGAAGCCATGCATCATGGGGCCGCCTGTAATATTTTATAAGTGGTATTGGAAAACCACCTCTTATAAACTTGGGAGAAGATGGATCACCTTTCTGAAAACGCAAAAAGGGATGTTGTGGGCATAAATATATGCAAAGACCAGATTTTGATCCATCCTGAGTTAAGAAGCAAGGCCTCGTTCCTCTTTTCTGGCATTCCTGGTGCTCCAGCTGTAAGAACTTTATTACTGGAGCTCAGCTCACGTTTACATTTCAGGCTGATTGTTGGCACCAGCATCACATCTGGTATTACTTCCCCCAAGTGGCTGCATTCTGCACCAGGCACCCGGCCCTGTCACCCTCAGAAGTCCCCTCCAACACTTGCCCACAATCTCAGAGAAGAAGGGAAAATGCCAAAAATAAAAAATAAAATAATAGGGGAGAAGGCAAAGGGATTAAAAAAGAGAGAGAGGGAGAGAACAAAAGGCAACAGGAAATACCATGAAGAAGAAAGAAAGGGCAAGGGTAGTAAGGAAAGGAAAAGTGAGAGGAAGCAAAGAGAGTGGACAAACCCATGAATGGGCTGTCCCAATAGGAGGCTGTCTGCTCTGATACTTTTCCCAGAGATTAAGCCTTGTTAAAGATAAAAGTTATTCATGACCCTTTCATTCAGGGCCATTGCGATGGGTGTGGGACCACAGCAATGAGGTTTTGCAGTAGGGGAGAGAGATTGGGCTTAAATCTGAATACAGTGTGGGCAGGTGGAGGTTTATAGCCAAAGAACAGGGAGGGCGTCAGCAGATGGAAAATGACCAAGAGGACACATCAGGAATAAAGGGGGGTTCTGGCTAGAGCCACCTAACGGGGTTTTTGCTGAGGACAGGCCAGGGAGACCAGACATCACCTGGGGGATTGTGGAGGACGAGGACCTTGATCAGATATCAAGGGTGGAGGATTCTAGCTAAACAGGCTTAGTAGGATTCTTGCAAAAATTAGACATGAAAGTCCCAAAGTCAAGGCCTAGTTGGGAAGAGGACTCAAAGGATCCTGACTAGGGCTTGGTCATGGAGAGAGATTCTTGGTCAGTATAACCCAAATGGATGCTTCTCCCACACCCATGGCTGTAAGCAAATTAGTGCGACCTTCATGCATTGACTTAGCAGGTATTTCTGAGCAATTTACTACGCCCATCTCATCGGTGCCGTTGTGAGGATTCAAAGAAATAGCAAGTGCTTAGTAAAGGGCCTGCCACCCAGGAAGGACTTAACAGCATCTCAGCTACTATGATCATCCATTACTCCTCAATGAGCCTACAGTTTAGTGGGGAAAGGGAGAATATGTCAGAATATTACATTCTTGGCCCATGTCTTTATACAACACATCACTTAGAAATAGGAACACACAGCTGGTTCTCCTCCGTAAAGTCAAGCTAATGATAATTGCCACAGCCTTGTGAGATACTTAAGTGAGAAATTGGTGCAAAGCACTGTACAGGTCTCCAGGCACAGAGAAGCCCTTCATAGCCTGTTACCACTGCTGCAGAGCCCAGTGCCTGGCACATCTGTAGCAGATGCTTGATATAGCCTTGCAGGATGAAGGTAGGTGCTGAATGTATATTCACACCCACACTGTCTTTTGGGCTCCATAATTTACTCTTGGCCCAGGGAATTGGGGCCACAGAATCAAACATTTACTGTGCACAAAGAGCTCTCATACATAAATATTTATTTGCCCTTCAAAATGTTTTCACTGCTGCTGGCGGCTGAGCACTGAAGAAATGCTATATTTAAGCATCTGAGTTGACGGCTTCTAGAATACAGCCATAATGGGCCCCCAAATAGGCTTTTCCTGTGGAGCTGGGAGCTGAGAACATTTTACTTCAAAGGTGTCATTGCTGCTCCAGGGAAACAGGTGTCACTCCAGAGCCCAACAATTCCTGGAGAATGGTCTTACTCTAGATGATCAAGCCTCGGGAGGAAGGAGGCAGTGAAGCGGGGCAGAATGCTTTGGCACTGGCTTCTTCGAAGTATTCGACCTTGGGCAGGTTACTTACCCTCCTGAGTCCTAACCACTTAGCAACAAACTGGGAATAATTACCTCAAATGTTACCAGGCTGGAGGAGGGGAGCATAGATAATGGACACAATGTGAAAGGACTGTATCTGGCACATATGAGGCTCTCCAAAACAGCTATTATAATCATTAATCTATAATTATGTATATAATAATTATTTGTTAGAAATACTGGCTTAGTTTTGGGTGGGGCCTGGGGAGCACAAACACTAGGACTCTCCAAGAGTAAAGGAAGAACACTTACTCCTAACACCTGTCAGATTCCCAGCTCACAGCTTTAAGTTGATTAGCTCCTGCAAAGCAGGTTCCTGGAGATAATCTATCCGTTAATCAACATAATACTTCAAGGTTTCCATTTTACAGATGACACAAGTAACACTTGAAGGAAGGATGCAGCCTTTCCAACGTCATTTGAAGCCAAGGTTTTCTGTCTCCAAAGCCTAAGACCCTAGCACTCAGTGAGCTTAAACTCAGACTAACTGGGAAAGCAGCTGTTTGGTAAACTGATGAGTAAAGAGATTGTTTAAAGGGAACATTCTAGCTGATTGTTGCCTTGAGAAAATGCAGGTCACGGTGGCCAGATTTTCTGAGTTTTCAAGCAAAATGAACCCTCTGGAGTTTTAATGGTGAAAACTTTAAGAAATGTGTCTATGTGTCAGATTTAGCCTCACGTCCAAAGTCTTCCAGGTTCTGGCCTCATCCCTCGACCTTTTCTTCCCGAGACTTCAGAATGTCTTTGGGCATTCTGGAGGAAGGCCTGTTCCCTGGCTACACAGTCCAGGCCACCTAGAGGCACTCCTGGCCTTCCCGACGGTGGGGCGGGGGTGGGGAGGTGGGCAGCTTACCAGGTGTTGCCTATTTAATTTTGATGTACAGATTTTAACAAGAGCAATTTATAAGTTTGACATTGTCAATGGTGGTCTGAATGGCTGCTCAGACTAATGCAAAGGCTGCCAGAACCCATTAGCAAATCAATTGGGTAGTGTGGCATTTTTGAAAAGAAAATTATTTTTCTATTTTTGCAGGTTAGACAGCAGTGCTCCTTGGAGGCTCTCCCAAAGGGGACTGTGTGGCTGCCTTCTCTAAGTTGCAAATATTAATGGTCAGGACTCAACTGCTCCCTGCTGTCCCTCCCCACAGCTCTGCTTCTACTCTCTTCCTCACCTCCAACAGGCTCAGCCTCTTCACTCACTCTAGCTGCAGGTGTTTGCTGAGTCTCTTCTACGGATCAAGCTGGCCCTGAACCTAAGCCTGGGGAAGGAATGAGCTCAAACCCCATAGCCCTGGTGGACACACTTCAGTACCCACCAAGGGCAGGTGAACTGGTGCCTGCAAGGGGGCAGGCTTGGGAGACCTGTCACTGTTGAACCAACTTCCAAGTCTTTGTTGAGCCCAGAAAGCACAATGGCCTTAGGCCCACTGCCAAAAGACTCAGGTTAAGAGCTGGGAATTGAAAGACTGTGTGTTGAGGTGAAGGAGGGAGATGCAGCCCCACACAGTACCCACAGGGAGGAGATCTCTAATGGCGAGTCTGTTTAAATTTTGCATTGTGACATGTGATAGAATCTCCCTTCCTGCTCCCACCAGAATGTCTCCATTAGGAGCTATGACTTCAGGCTTGGGGATGCCATGCCTGCTGAATATGGTCTTCCAGTGCTAGAAGATGGAGAGGAGAGGTCAGCCAACAAGCATCTGGGCTCTGTCCATAGCAGCAAAATGGAAGGGCAGCGATTGGCTGGTCTGGTCCAATCCAAACGCCGGATGCAGCCACACCATCAACAAGCAAAACTCATTTTGAGTTTTAAAGGGGAAAATATAGACAAATAGCACTTGTAAAACTAGAAAATAAGCAATAAACTTTCCCAGAGAGAAATCAGTTCCTTTCCACCTCATCTCGAAGATAAAGGTTGTCTATCCCCCACTTCACATATATCCAGTGTTGAAAGTAACATTACAACAAAAGTCATCTTCAAAACCAGCCATTTATTCTAAAGGGCATAAAAGGCCAGTAGCGTCTCTGAGAAATCAGAATACTAGAAAGTTAAGGTAAAGATGTTCTCCGTATGTGAGAAAAGGACAGCTTGGAGAAAACTGTCTACATTTATGTAGGCAATAGTAAGACTGACACAAAGTACATGTGATGAAATATTTAGGTTTATTTAAAACATCAAATTATCTTCTACCTACAATGAGAAGGCTCAACCAGCTGATCCATAAAGAATCACAGAGGGGGCCAGGCATGGTGACTCACACCTGTAATCCCAGCACATTGGGAGGCCGAGGCGGACGGATCGGGAGGTCAAGAGATTGAGACCATCCTGGCCAACATGGTGAAACTCCATCTCTACTAAAAACACAAAAATTAGCTGGGCATGGTGGTGCATGCCTGTGGTCCCAGCTACTTGAGAGGCTGAGGCAAAAGAATCACTTGAATCCAAGAGGGGGAGGTTGCAGTGGGCCGAGATAGTGCCACTACACTCCAGCCTGTCTAGCCTGGTGACAGAGTGAGACTCTGTCAAAACAAACAAACAAACCAAAAAAGAATGAGAGGGTAGCAAGATTTTGAAATACTGCTGAGACACCCGCAAGATCAAGGCCTAATTTTACCTCATTCCAGGTCTGCATATTCTCTTCACCTCAAGGCATTATTAATCTCAGCCTCCACATCCACTTAAAAAAAAAAAAAAAGGTGGTGGCTCACACCTGTAATCCCAGCACTTTGGGAGGCCAAGACAAGTGGACCACCTGAGGTCAGGAGTTCAAGACCAGCCTGGCCAACATGGTGAAACCCTGTCTCTACTAAAAATACAAAAATTAGCTGGACATGGTGGTGGGTGCCTATTAATTCCAGCTACTTGGGAGGCTGAGGCAGGAGAATCGCTGGAACCCAGGAGGCAGAGGTTGCAGTGACCCAAGATGGCGCCATTGTACTCCAGCCTGGGCAACAAGAGCAAAACTCTGTCTCCAAAAAAAAAAAAAAAATAGAGGTGGGGTCTGGCTATGTTGGCCAGGCTGGTCTTGAACTCCCGGTCTCAAGTGATCCTTCTGCTTTGACCTTCCAAATTGCTGGGATTACAGGCAAGAGCCACTGTGCCTGGCCCCTTTAGCCCCTTTTAGTGTGTTGACCTTGGAACAGGCTGTGAAAGGCTTCGTGTTTCTGTGTCTTGTAGACCAAAGTGACTCAGACTTCAGTTTGCACATACATCCCCCAGGGGATCCTGTGAACACGCAGATTCTGGTATAGGAGGTCTGGGGTGAGGCCCAGCACCCTGCATGTCTGGCAAGCTCAGGTGATGCTGATGATGCTGCTTCCCAGGCCCACTTTGCATAGCCAGGGCCTAGCAATGGTTGCCAAGCCTGGTTGTGTCTGAGAATCGCTTGAGGAGCTGGTTAAAGCAGACAGCTTCCGGGCCCCACCCCCACAAGAGGTTCCGATGACACGGTCCTGGGTGTGTGTTTTTAATAAGCTCCTCTAGTGATTCTGTTGCACCCTCCACTGTGTGTGTGTGTTTGCGGTGGGGGGGCGGGAGGGCCACAGATGCCACCGCTGCTCGATCTGCTTTGGCTACTCATTCACTGTATGACCTTATCCAAGTCACTCAACCACTCTGAGTCACAAGTCGTTCAACTCATGCACTGGGGTGGGGGTTCTATAAAACAGCCCATTTTGGTTAATGAAACATCATTGACATTTTAAAACATAGGAATCATCATCAAACCATTTCATTTTCTCTCCCCACTACCCAAATGTCTTTCTGAAATGTTTTTGAGAGACTGCTAAGAATTGTTGCCTTCATACCTGTCACTAAGATAACTCCAGTATATTGAGTGGATAGAGTAGTGTGATCAGTGAAGCATTCTTATTAACCATATATGGTCACCCTATAAGCCATTTACTCATCATATATTTCAAAGGATTAGGATGTAAAGAAAACCCACTTAGCATCAAAGTTTTATAAAGCTATCACTGATTCAGAAAACCTTCTAGTGGTGAATGGGGTTTCAAGGACCTCATTATACATGCACATCAGTTATCTAACTGGAAGGATAGTTGGTGAAGAGTCAACAACTTGAGGAAACTGCGTGGCATTTTATATTTTAAAGATATATTCATGTCCAGCTGCCAGTTTTTTCAGAATTTATTATATGTCAGCCACTGTCTTCCAGGTTTTATATGCATTCTCTCTTAATCCTCAGAAACCTGTGAAAGAGGTATTATCACTCCCACTTTACAGATAGAAAATTGAGGCCCAAAGAGGTTAAACGATTTGCTTAATGTAAGCCAACCATCATGTGAAAAGCTGGTGTTCAAACCCAGAACTCTCTGCCTGCACAGACTATGCCCTTCATCACCATACTACGCTTCCACCTTTCACTTCTACCACAATCTTTGACACAATCCACGGCAGTTCTTTGATATAGATTGGGAAGACTTTTCCCCCTAGAGAGAGAAGAGGGATTTGGTAGGAGAAAGATCAGAAGGTTGCCTGCAAGGGGCAATTCAATGGTGTGTGTGGGAGAAGGTGTTGTGTGTACGACATTCTTTTCTCCGAACTCCATCTTTCCCCCTCCCAATACACAATCTAACCTAACTCCCCTTGGATCTCCTTCCTATCCACATGGCTTATGAATGAAGCTCCACCATGAGTGGTATGGTACCTCTTTTACTTCCATTTGGCCAAGGGTAATGAATGTGTGCGACAGAGGGTCCCCCCTCTCCTATCCATGGCAGGCATTGCTAATCAATGATAGCTCTTTCCTTCAGGGAGCTGAATGTGGCCGTACCACCCTTCCTGGCAGATGACTCCAGCCAGTCAATTTGAGCTGAGATTTGAAAAGAATGTGAAAAGGCTTTTCAGCCTTAAGCCTTACACACAGTAATAGAAATAGCATGTAGAAATGGTGAAGTAGAAATACCACATATGTGAGAACTCTGAAGCCTTGGTTTTAATCCTGACTCTGACTCCAACTTGTGATTTTGTACAGGTTATGTCTCACTCTGGGCCTCAGTTTATCCATCTGTAAGTGAGGGGGTGGGCCTGTGCTATAAAGAACTTAAAGTCTCTTCCAAGAATAACATCCTAGGTTCTGACAGGTGTTCAAAGCCAGATGGAGCTCATCAGGGGAAAGAAAGGCCCTGTCTGTGTTGACATGACTGTGTGACCAAACCTGTGTAAGGAAATATCCCCACATGTGAAAACCACCCTGGAAAGCCCACTGTGCCTCACTGTCTGCATCTGTGCAGGATAAAGCATCTACAAGTGGAAGAAAAAGCAAACACAATGTCATTTGTTCACAATATGAGAAATCACCTGTCAGAGGCCCTACCTCCAGGCTGCCTGGAGTAGGTGGTCCCTCCAGATCAGAACTTCAGATGTGGGGGGCCAGGCATTCATCCTAAGTGACATGGCGAAGAGGGGGTCTGGAGCTTGAGGACACAGCTGCTCAGTTCTTCTGTAGCTCCCAGGCCCCAACTATTCGTCTTCCCTTCCAAGCTGGGAGTCAGCTTGGAGTTGCTTCTCCTTTGTTGAATTGAGACACTCAGGACCCTGGCTGCGGCATTTCATGCCACCCCAGACGATAAAAGCCAACATTGATTGAGTTATCGTGGGGTGCCAGGCGCTGCAAGATGCCTGGACTCTTCTAACAGTCCTGCGAGGTAGGAACTACTATCATCCTCGCTTTAGAGCTAAGGGAATGAAGACTCAGAGAGGTTAACTTGCCCAAGAAGGCACAGCGGTAAGAGGCAGAGCCAGGAATCAGTCATGGGCAGGCAGGCTCCAGAGCTCTGAATTTTAGCCGTATAACATGGCTGGTGGCTCCAGAGAGTCTCAGGTATTCTGTTGTATGTTGTCTATGGAGCATGGTCAAATGACTGTCTTGCCTTTTGGATTTAACTGTAGGAGGGCAGGGGCCATGTCTTACTCCTTCCCCTCTGTACCTGTGGCACCTGGCGTACTGCATGGCAGGTAATAGTTGGTGCTTAGTGATTCTCTGGATAACGTATGCACACATAGATGAGTGAGTAGAATCCAGAAGGTAGAAGTTAAGGAGCCATGCCTCTTCTCTGAATTATAAACTTCTTGGAAAGGAAGAATTTAAACTATGTATTAAATGCCTACTATATGCCAGGAATTGTTCTCAGGGTTTGCTGTGATTGGTTTCATTAATCATCATAACAACCAAATGAGGTGCAATCCCATACCTCCTTTACATGCAGAGGAAGCTGAGGCTCTAGGATTATAGTAAATTGTTCGAGATCACACAGATTTAAGTGGCAGAGCTGGGATTCAAACTCAGGCCTATCTGACTCCAAAGTGCCATAATCATTCATGTCATTCCATGACAGGAGGCATGTTCTTATTAGTGTGAGTCCAAAATGAAACCACCCTGGCCGAGGATACCTTCTTGGGTTGGATGACAGCTCAATGACAGGAAGTAGTGGCTGCTTTCTCAGTGTCCCAGATAATGCTAAGATTCTAAGGAAGGCCAGCAACACAAACCCCGGTTATGATTGGTGGAAGGAAGCTATCTGGGGCTCCAGCAGGGTTTTTCAGTCATAGAACCTACAACTGGAGCCTTATTAGTTTGCCAACGCTAATCTTACTTTAGGAATAAAAGTGGGGGCATTGTACTCAGGAAAGATCTTGGACTGAGGCTAGCGGCCAGGATGCAAGGCTTTTGGCAAGAGCCTGTGTCCTAAGAACTGACAATCTGGGCTGTAAAGATGGCTAGAAATCTAACCAGCCATTGATCTTAAAAAGCTCCATCTCTTCACCTGTGTAATGAGGAGTCCATGGGTAATCGCTAACATCCCCTCCAGCTCAGAAAATCTTCACTCCCAGAAAGCATTGTCATTCCTTACTTCCCCTTTTCCCCCTTCCCTGCTAAAATATCCAGTCAGAGACCACTGCATCTTTGACTGGATCAAAGCCCTGGTAGAAAGGAAACCCCTAGGTAACAGGACATAATTACTAAAGACTATACAGGTGCTCACTGCAGGAGGAAATAGCCAGTACATTGACTCATTCATTCAAAAGACATGTATTTCATTTCAACCATGTACCAGACATCATCTGAGAGAACTGATGAACAAACATCACAAAATGAAAACAAAATTAACAAAACCAAAAACTGTAGACAGACTCTACGCTGTTTCTTGCACCAAGACTGATGAGCAGGGTGAGAGTGGGAGGTGAGAACCCATAGCAATCAAAGATTAATCAACATTCATAATACAAGCAAATAATATAAAACTATCGTAGCAATAAGTGCTTCGAAGACAAAATGCAGAGTGTTATAGGAGTTTAGAGAAAATTGACCTAATAAGGAAGCCAGATGCTTGATCTGAAAACAAGGTGAAGAGGTACCAGGGAACAGAACCTTCTGTGCAGAGAGAATAGTATGTGCAAAGGCTCTGTGGCACAGAAAGCAGGATGGGTTAGTAGAATCGGTAAAAGTTCTGTGTGGTTGCAGGAAAAGGTAAGATGAGTTTGGAGAAGAAACAGCCACGGGGCCTAACTACATATATTTTCTGTGCCATGGTAGAAACTTTTATGTTTATCTTAAGAGCAATACTATACTATTTAAGGTATGCATGCACGGATGTGTGTGTGTGTGTGTGTGTTGTGTGTGTGTGTGTGGTGTGTGTGTGTGTGTGTGTGTGAAAGAGAGAGAGTTGGTCAAAGCCGTGCTTTGAAAAGACCACTCTGGGTATTATATGGAGAATGGACAGGACAGGTCAGGGTGTTGTGACTGAGTCACAGAGCCTGGTGATTCTGTTGGCTCCTCCATGGTACACGATTGCAGCATTCTTGCTGGGCAGAATTGTGGATTCTGTCTAGATTCCCTGGCTATCTACCTGCTGGGATCCTGCCTCCACCAGCATCTCTAGGCAGCTTCTGTACCCATGGGGGGTGGGTGGGAGTGGGCTTCAATGTCCCACAAGGCTCAGGGCATCTCTCAAGTGGCAGTCACACTGAGATGCAGCTTCCAGATGAGGAGAACACAAGCATTCTGCCCTTCAGACAGGACCAGACAGTGAAATTCTGCCTTGGACATCAAACCACACCCCCCACCCCACAACACACACACACACACACACACACACACACACTGGTACCCCACGTATCTGTCAGAGACTTTTTCCCCGGACAAATGATGATTTATGGGAGGCTGTTCTGTTTCCCGCCTTTCTCTTGCTCTATTTTAGGAGAATATAACCAGACCATGTGTTTTTGCTTAGCCTGACACATTCCGAGCAAGCTTTCTATATTCTGTGTGCTGATGAAAGGTCTTTGCTTAAGAAGTAGAAGAAAGAAAAGTAAAGAAAAAAAAAGTGAGCCCAACCCCCATCTCCCCTGGTTGGCCAAAGGAAAGGTCATTATCCATACCCTGGAGTCCCACTGAGGCCCCCCAGGGCAGCCTGAGCTGGCACTTTTATGACCAGACTCTGGGGTAGACCAACACTCCCACACACCCCACTTCATGGGTGAAGAAAGCTAGGAGGGATGAAAGGTGGGCACAGTGGCTGCCTTTTAGCTTCTCAGACTCACTAAGCACTTTCCCTCCTTGGGGCCTTTGAACCTGTGGTTCTCACTGCCTGAAATCCTCTCCTTCCCACTCTTCACACTGCTGATTGCTCCCCTCCCTCAGGGCTCAGCTGAAATCACATCCCTCCACAGCAGCTGTTCCTTCCCCATCACTCCATCCAAAGCAAGTCTCCCCGAAACTGTCCATCTCAGCAGCCCATTTGTTTCTTTTATGGCAATGATCATACATGGTAATTATTACATTGAGTTTCTTACTTTAGTTTTTTGCTTCTTTCATTTGGCCAGGGGTTGGAAAACTATGGCCCGTGGGGCCAATCTGATCCCACTGCCTGTTTTTGTAAATAAAGTTTTACTGAAATGCAGTCACTCATGCTCATTTCTTTTTTTTTCGAAATGGAGTCTCACTCACTCTGTTTGGCCAGGCTGGAGTGCAATGGCGCAGTCCCGGCCTACTGCAATCTCCATCTCCTGGGTTCAAGCGATCCTCCTGCCTCAGCCTCCTGAGTAGCTGGGATTACAGGCACGCACCACCACAGCAGCTGATTTTTGTATTTTTAGTAGAGACAAAGTTTCTCCATGTTGGCCAGGCTGGTCTTGAACTCCTGACTTCAAGCGTTCCGCCCGCCTTGGCCTCCCCAAGTGCTGGAATTACAGGCATGAGGCACTGTGCCCCGCCTCACGCTCATTTCTTTACAGAGTGTCTATGGCTGCTTTCACCATACAAGGCAAAGGTGAGTGTTTGTGACAGGGACTATACTAAGCCTAAAATATTTACTATCTGCTGTGTTACAGAAAAAGTTCAGTGATCCCTGGATTAGACTGTCAACTCCACAAGGGCAGAGACTAAGCCTTGCTTGTCTAGCAGTGTGTTAGGTACCTGCCTCAGAGTCTGAACCATCGTAGGTGTCTGATAGGCAGTTGCTGCCAGACAAACCCTTGCAAATGCCAGGTTGGAACTGTCGAGTCAATGACCAAGAGGTTGACCTTCATTTTCAAACCTCGGGCTTGCTTTTGTTGGCTTTATTTAAGACTTGCCTTACATTTAGTTTAAGTTAAAACCAGGAAAATATATTTCAGTTTCCTAACATAGTGCCTTAAGCAAAATAAAAGGCAAAGTTTTAAGGGAGGAGGGATCCCCTCCAACTGGATTTTAAAAGACCATCTGAGCAATAAATATCAACAATTCTGATTTATGAGGCCACAAGGAGTTGTCCCTAGTTATAATAGCAAGCTCAAAGAAGGCAGCCCAAATGGACAGAAATGCAGGGGGCTACATAAAAGCAAATAAAATAAAATAATTTACTAGTTTGATTTTCCTCCAAGCAGGCAAACACTTCCTGCTGATAAATGGTGAGCATTTGTGCAAATCTTAATAAAGCATTTGGGAAAACAATTCTGTAGCACAATCAAGATTTTTTAAAAAGTCACCCAGTCATGGGAAAATATTGGGAATGATTTAACTGGACATAGTGATGGAATACTTTGACAATTATAATTTGATCAGAGACATCCAACGTGGATTTATGTGAGGGAGAGTTTAATACCTAACCTGCTGGAAGTAAGTTTCCTGGATGAATTACTACCATGGGAGATAAGAGAGAGGCAGATATTTACATGCACTTCCAGAAAGCCTGGGGCATAGTTTTACCTATTATTGGCCAACAAAACATAGAGGAGAGATTAGGAGCCTATTAAACACATAGTGCCAAAGCCCAAACTCATTTCATTTTTCAAGCTGGACAAAAGGTAAGAAGCCAGGTGGACTGAGTGAAAGTTACTGTGTATAAATAAAGCGCAAACTGAGAAAATGTAAAATAATCCAGTTAAACACAGTCAACCTTTGAGCCTTCGGGTCGCCTAATAGTATTTGTTTTGAATCTTTTGGCCCAAATGTTATAATTGAGGCAAAGATATAACATAAGCCAGGATGAGCATCAAAGAAATTGCAGTCAATCTGAGTGGTTAGTAGCTGAAGCCTCTGGAGATAAGCAAAGGGACCTCTTTACCATAAGGCATCCCCGCTCTGTATTACCTGCACACACTCCTTAATACATTTCCTGATGCTCACTAGGGCCCTTAATACATTTCCAGTGAAGAAGGCTCTAAAAGATAGTAGGTATGGTTGACGTGTCCAAAAATAGTCTGCAGATCATAACCAGGACCAGAAAGAACCAAGACCAGGGAGAGGTGCGTGAGACGCACCCAGGGCACACCTTTAAGGAAGCGCTCACTTGCAGTTGCCGGCCCTGCACTTCCACATCCCTGAAAGTGAGATGGCCTCCTTAAATGGTGCACCCTGGGCACCTTGCTTGTCTCAGCACAGTCTATGCTGTATGTGGGACTTTGTTCATCTCAGAACAATTGAGCTCACCTGGGTCACTCTCAAAGGGGAGAAATGATCTCCTTCATTTAGGGTACTGGACTACGAAAGAGAAAACTCCTAAGATTATAAATATCTATTGGAAGAAAAAGTGGTTAGAACGTAAGATATAAGCCTATTCTCCTAGCATTTGAGAGATAAACATGTTGTTTAGGCGACTTTGCTTACTTCAACAAGGAAAGCTACTCAAACACTCTAAGTGGATCTAAAACAGAAAGATGGATTTTGAAATCATAATAGCTAAGAAGCCAACGTTCAGGCTTTGATGGGATCTTTGCTCTTATTACTCTCAAATATGTACTTGAGAAAGTTATAAGATACTAAATTATTTTGCCCAGAGAGCCCAAAAATACATCTTTGTGGTTTTCATTGCATTTTGACCAATATTAAGTTAGTTTAGGAAAATATGAGTTCTGCATATTCACTCATGGGTCTCTTCTGGTGTATCTTTTGCTCATCCAAAAAGAACTTCACGCCAAGAGCACTTTGACATACCGGTGTAGCAAACTGCTATTACGCGCCTGCCCTAAGTACAGACAGAATTCTTCCCTATCACTTATCAGCAATGACACCTAAAAGTTCACTGTCTCTCTGAGGGCAAACTCTCCACTTGATTCTGAGTTGGTGCTTCTGGTTCCTAGGTAAATAGCTCCACAATTCCAATTAGAATGTACTGTGATGTGTCAACCTTTCCAATTGTGAACTCACTCCAGCACACACACACACTCTCTCTCTCTGTACTTCATCCTACCCTGTTTATCGGGAGAAACAAGATCTGCTTTCTAAGCCACTAGACGGGAAGACCTCAGAGCCTAGTATCTCAACAGGGAAAAATAAGCAACAGCGTGTGGTTCTCTTATCAGAGGCAGGCCAAAGCTTAGGCAGTCATAATGTGCAGAAGTGCCTGAAGAGATGCTATATTGATTATGAGATACGATTGTGAATTTTATTACCTTCTGGGAAAAAATAGGAAACATAAAAGCAAGAGTTTTGTGCCAGATGTAAGAACTAAACTCCATGGTTATCTGATTAGCATTAGAGACATGTGCTTTGAATGTGAAACACTTGTCAGTCTCCCCAGGTGAGCTCTTGATCTTATCTGTGCCATGTATGTCAGATTTTTATATGCCTGCTCTTCTCAAATGAGACCCAGATGAAGTTCAGTTGTTTGCCTAGAAGAGTCTGAGAGGTTCACTGGATTTTTTTTTTTTTTTTTTAATTTTAGAAGCCAGCATGATTTTTTATAAGAGAAAGGCAAAGCTTTGGGACTTTTCTTGGAATTGAAGGGGCAGCCTGGGTCAGGGCATCAGGTGGTATGAGACTGAAAGGAAACTAAGGAGATCCATCCTGGTGCTGCCTCTTGGTATGCTACCATGGGACTGCCCTCCTTGTCTTTACAATGTCAGCTCTGGGGTCAAAAGCTTCCTCTTGAGTCTACATATTGCACCTGGTGGCAAGAGAATCTCCTAGTCACTGCCCTCATGCGTATCTTAAATGCATCCTCCAAAATGTTGTTTGATTCTGCAGAACCTATCTCTGGGCACTCGAAATATCCCCCATGCCTACTCCTCTTCTGTCTGGAGAGTTCCAAGGGAGATGCAAGTCAGAGTTAGGTCATGGTGTTCCTTCCAACCTCTCAAACTTTAACAGCATCTATCATTTTGTTAAATGATGATCCCCCACGAACGTGAGGACAGAAAGAGACAGGTGCTCTCATGCATTTCTGGAAGGAATATAAACCTGTAATGTCTTTCAGTTGGGCAATTTGGCAATATATCTCAAAAGCTCTTAACGTGTACATAACCTCTTATTTAAGAGCTTTACTCCTAAGGAAATAATATGACAAAGCCCCCCAAAAATATATGTACAAGGATGTTCCCTGGAGCACTTTGGATGATGGAAAAAATTGAAATCCACCTAAATTTCCCAACTGTAGGAGCTGGTTGTCATGGTCCACCCACTACAATGGAAGAACAATAGCTATTAAAAAGGATGTTATTCATGAACTTGGAAAAATGCTCCATATATATTTTTAAAGTGAGAAGGTAGGTTTCCAAAGAGTACATATACTATAATCCAATGCTATAAATGTGTGGGTGCGTGTGTGTATAAGAGAGACACACACTGGGGTAAAATTGCACCAAAATATTACCAGTGATTATTTCTAGGTGAGCAATCATGAGTTTAAATTATTTTTCTTTTTTGGCTTCTCTGTCTCATGCAACTTCTCTACAGTAAATACATAACACTTGTGTCATAATTTTTTCTAAGCTGCCTTGCATTCCTCTGGCACTGCCATCTCAAATCTTTGAGGGATTTTTCATTCCTTTCATTGCACCTGTCCCCCTACAATCACAATATCTGGTGTAGTCAGCCTTCATCTGCAGGAAGAATAAAGCCTTAGGTTCCCACTCTACTTCCTACCATGCAAGGCTGGCAGAAAAGATGATGTCTGCACACTCCAGTGGAGATTTTAGACACTCTTGTACCTCCTGCTAGAACTTCTGTGCCTGCACCAGATTCTCTTCCCAAGCTTTGCTCACCTGCTCTGGCAGGCATTCAAATTCCTTCCTCATGGCTCTCCCCAGGCCTTGGAAATGAGAGTGGGTTTTTAAGATTCCTCACCATCCTCCTCCCTGAACATAAAGATTAAGAATGATTTATCTCTCCCCTCCCATTAAATATGCCATTCTTTCTCTCCAATACTCTCTCCCCCTCTGCTTTCCTGGGTCAGCGGGGCTAAGGAAACTGTTCAGCACCATCCCTATCAGCAAGCTTAGCGCCCCCGTCTCCCCCCATGCCCTTGCTTAATCGTTACTCCTCTTGGGTCTCCCAACACAATGTGTAAATCTTCTCATTGCCTCTCCCTGTTATCCTGGAATTCAAGCTCATTCTCTTCCCAAATATGGCAGGCATGGGAGCTCCAGACTTCACACTTGGACAGCAGCAGAGAGAGGAATCCCACCCCTGTCATCACCTTGGCAGACACCACTCTTTATTGCCATCATTGTCAACAGCCTCACTGCCAACTTTGGAAGGTGTCTTTGTATCTGGCCCTGTTGGGTTCATTACAAAGGGAATCCTCCTATGAACCTAACTGTATATGCCCTTTGAAAGCACTTGTCTTCAAGGAGCTTAAAATCTCACTGGGGAGATATGACACAAAACTTAACATGTGGCCGGGCGCGGTGGCTCAAGCCTGTAATCCCAGCACTTTGGGAGGCCGGGACGGGCGGATCACGAGGTCAAGAGATCGAGACCATCCTGGCTAACACGGTGAAACCCTGTCTCTACTAAAAATACAAAAAACTAGCCGGGCGAGGTGGCGGGCGCCTGTAGTCCCAGCTACTCGGGAGGCTGAGGCAGGAGAATGGCGTGAACCCGGGAGGCGGAGCTTGCCGTGAGCTGAGATCCGGCCACTGCACTCCAGCCCCGGCGACAGAGCGAGACTCCGTCTCAAAACAAAACAAAACAAAACAAAAAACAAAAAAACTTAACATGCTCATCCAGTAGCAATCTGCCTCCCACCTCACCTGTCAACCAAAACTGGTCTTCTAAAGCTAAGAGTACCCTCTCGTTTACCAAATCCATCTCCTAACTTCACACTCTCTTGGCTACACACCTCTGTAGGTCTTTGCCCTACTGAACATGATCTACATGAAACTCAGGAAAATTTTAAGGCTTTGAGACTAGGTCTCTTTTAGATCTTTCCAGCTGTGTGACCTTGCACAAGTTACTCTACCTCTCTGATCTTCATCTATAAAATGTTGACAATGTCTAGTGTGTACTGATGATTTTAGAAGCAGAAGGAAACTCAGGTGGAGTCTACGAATAGGGCTTTGCCCTATTCGTATCTGGCTTGGTCTGGAGGAGTTTTGCTCAGAAAAAATTCCAGATTATTCCCCCCCCCGCCCAAGATACCAAGATATACCAAACTTGAAGTAATAATAATAATTAATCATTTTGATGTAGAGTCATTGTCAACCAGCAGAGAGGAACAATGTCATCTGAGGAGTAAAATGAAAGAGCTGTTGGGTATTTTTGTGTTTGGTTTATCTTACCCCACTGAGCCGATTCCTCTATTTTCTCTTTAAACAGACACAGTGGAGGCAGTTAAATGAGCCTCAACCTGAATGCAGACAAGCAGGGAGTCAATTTTAGGTTGTGATGAATAAATTATGCAGGGGTTTTTGGCTTTAATTTTCTCCTCAGTTGACAGGTTGTACTTTGAGCTGCCTACTGCCCACGAGTCAGCGTTTAACTGGACGAAAATAGGCAGAGCTAACCTGTGCAATCCTTGGCCATAGGCGGTTCTGTTGTTGACACCTACATTACCCCAAATTGCAGGGCTTTGTTTGTTTTCGTTTTTCTCCTGTTGAGGGAAAGAGCAGCAGGAAGAGAATCCCTCCCTCGCAGGTCATCCTGAAAACAGCCATAAAGCTATCAAGAAGAAAAGCAACCGGATGGACGGGGTTGCTCCGCTCAATCTGGCTGATAAACTCAAACACATCTAGATGGTTTTCTGACACGTTAGGAGCTGACAGCTTGATAAATGGGAACGAGACACCTTGAATTTGTTGGTGACAGGTGCAGTTTCCATGAACTCGCTTTTTTCCCCCATAGCAGCCCCAGCTCCTGGAGAGGGGGAAGGGAACGCTTGGCTCAGGTTCAGTTTGGGGCTCTCAAAACTAACAATCTCATGGGGATGGAAGATTCATTAACAGCAAGCTTAGCTAAGTTTTTCCTCATCATCCTTTAAGAAGCAAAGACAAGGCCAGGCGCGGTGGCTCACGCCTGTAATGCCAGCACTTTGGGAGGCTGAGGGGGGCGGATCACGAGGTCAGGAGATTGAGATCATCCTGGCTAACACGGTGAAACCCCTTCTCTATTGAAAATACAAAAAATTAGCCAGATGTGGTGGCGGGCGCCTGTAGTCCCAGCTACTCAGGAGGCTGAGGCAGGAGAATAGTATGAACCTGGGAGGCGGAGTTTGCAGTAAGCCGAGATCGCACCACTGCACTCCAGCCTGGGTGACAGAGCGAGACTCCGGAAAAACAAACAAACAAACAAGCAAACAAAAAACAGCAAAGACAAGGCCAGGCGCGGTGGCTCACACCTGTAATCCCAGCACTTTGGGAGGCCAAGGCCCAACACCTGAGGTCAGGAGTTCAAGACCAGCCTGGCCAACATGGTGAAACCCCATCTCTACCAAAAATACAAAAATAGACAGGTATGCTGGTGCATGCCTGTAGTCCCAGTTATGTGGGAGGCTGAGGTAGGAGAATTGCTTGAACCCGGGAGGCGGAGGTTGCAGTGAGCTGAGATTGCACCATTGCACTCCAGTTTGGGCGACAAAAGTGAGACTCTCCCTCAAAAAAAAAAAAAAAAGAACCAAAGACAAAACAAAAAACAAACAGCTCCTCTGAACTAAAACAGTGTATGACAGTCCCGAGGCAGATTTGTGTAGGAGTCCAGCACTTAGCTGCTTTATGGCCACAGATTACATTGCTTACAGCTGTCATAGCATGTTACCGCATTTTTTTGTGGGGTATCTCAAACTCACTACTGCCCCCTGCCCTGTTCTATGTAGTTTCCTACTCCTCCCCTGAAACCAGAAAGATCCTCTTTTTCTTACTATAAAGAGCCTGGATCATCACCATTTCATCACCTCCTGGCTATGTTACCTTGGGCAGGGTATGTAATATCTTTGGGCCTCAGTTTCTTTATCTGTGAAATACAGAGTCATTTATTCAGCAAATATTTATGGAGGACTTATTTTATGCCAGGCATTTTGCAGGCATCAGCTGTGGTCGTAAACCAGATAAGTCCCTTCATGAAGAGTTTGCATGCTGGTGGACCCATCTTCTTTATTCATCTACCCAACAATTCATTCCTAAACACCATCCACAGGCCAGATGTTACTTTAGATGCTGGTGATTCATAGTAAAGAAGGCAAGTTTCCCATCTTGTGGAGTGTATGTGTGTGGAGAAATTGTACAAATGAGACTAAATGAGATGTATGCAAGGAAAGTACGCTATTAGCACATTGCAAGTGTGCACCATCTAGTGACCATTGCCCTATTATCGTCATCTTCAGTATCACCATGTGTGAATCACCTGAGATCACTGTGACAGACCAGTTGTCCTGACTGTGGACACGTGCTTTTCATGCTTTATGCCTGCATTACACATGTGAGAGGTTGGGTGGATCTAGTCTGAGGACAACATGGCCAGGTGATAGGAGGTTCCACTGCACCATGCAGGGACCAGAGGTTCCACTGTACCCCACTGCAGGAATCATTTCCTTCATTTTGTTGTCTTCCTACATGGTTGTACCTAGTATAAACTGAAACACATTGGATTTTTTTCTTTTCCTAGACGATCTGCCCCTTCCCACTCCCAATCCAGAAACAGACTTCGTAACTGCACCTCATGGTCAAATGTAAACTTTAGCATACATATTTTCTGAGTCCCAGGATATCTGTCTTCAATCATTGAGAAGTGGATTTTGTTTTTAATAAAAAATATTCAATAAATATCTGTAGAAACAAATGCATAAGAAAGATGTGCAGATGTCCACAGCAAATAAGCTGAAAACCAGAGCATCCCAGAGCCCCCTGCTCCATAGAAATGTCTGCTTTGATTCTCTTTCTTTTGAGGGAAAACCTTTCCACCTTCTCACTCACCCTCCCTCCCTTGAGCATCTTCCATGAGCTTCTGGAGCTACCACCTTCTAGGTTCCAGGGCTACCTTCTAAGTTCTGAGGCCACCTTGGGGAGTGAGAGAGTTCAATGGAGTTAGGTTATAGTTAGGGACATAGGGAACACATAAGACAACATGTAGAAAAACTGCAAAAAATAATTTCTGTAAAAAAGTTGTTACATAGTCATGGTGATGGGAAGTATTTGCAGGAGGCCATATTAGACAGGGCTGTGAGAAAGGTCCCTCTGGGGAGATGATGACTCTTGAGCTGAAACCTGAAGGGGAGGGCTCCAGTGAGAAGACCTGGAGAGGCATCCAGGCAGAGGCATAGCAAGCACAGTTGTCCTCCCAGTGGATTGGGGAAAGAGGAAGCACCAGGCAGAGATGGTGCAGGATGAGGTTGGGCAGGGTAGGGGAAGCCAGGTAGAAGCATGATCTTGAGGGACCAGGTAAGGATTCAACCTGGCTTGTTGATGGGCTGGCTTCAGGGCAACGTGTGTGTGTGTGTGTGTGTGTGTGTGTGTGTGTGTGTGTCGAGGAAGAGATAAATCAAAAAAGAAAGAGTCTTAGGTTTTTGGTTGGAGAAACAGGGTGGACTATAGCGGACCCTTTTCCTAGGATTGCTTTAGGGCCATCTTGGTGAGGACTCCCTAGACCTTATGCTTGAATCTCAGTTTCCCCACTTGTCAACTAAGCAGCTCTGAAAAGTTACATCACATCTCTCTCAGCCTTGGTTTTCTCATCTGTGAAAATGGTACATTACCTTTGAGGTTAGGGATGAGGTAGGGATGACACGAGATGGCCACTGGGAAGCACTCAGTGTGGAATGAAATCCTAATGAAGGTTCCATGTTTGTCAGATTCCTTTCCTTCCTTCCTCTTGTTGTCTTTTCTAGACTCATACCTGTCTCTGCCTGTTCTAACTCGGAGTTAGCTTGTTGCCTCACACTGGGTGTGAGAAGCATGCAACATTTCATCTACACTTCAGGGCAGCTGTTGTCACTCTGCTCTCTCCTTCTGTTCACAGGTCAAATGCATTCTTTCCCAAGTCCTTCCGTCCCCCCAGGCCGTGCCACAGATATCCCCCACATGGATTTTTAGGTTTTCTTCTCCTCTCTAGGTGTAAGTTCCTGG
Source organism: Trachypithecus francoisi (assembly GCF_009764315.1). Lineage (NCBI taxonomy): Eukaryota > Metazoa > Chordata > Mammalia > Primates > Cercopithecidae > Trachypithecus > Trachypithecus francoisi. The sequence continues at coordinate 122,491,081 of NW_022681465.1, read as the reverse complement.
TAAAAGCAGAGATGAAGTGTTTGGCTAAGTAAAATGCTGAGAGTAGCTGGTGCAGGCTTTCCTTAGATGACCTCTGAAATTCTTTCCAACTTCTGAATGTTAAGCTGCAGCTTGACATCGATTCTGGGCATCGTCTTTGAAGAGTCCACAGGCAATAATGGGTCAAAGACAGGTCCCTCATGCCTTGTTTCCATGGTGGCCATGAATGTAACTATAGTTTTCTAACTGCTGGCTTCTGACCCATGCACAGAAGAAAAACCTGAAAATAACTTTTTTCCCTCTTTTTCATTGAAAAATTTTATTATTATTATTATTAATATTATTATTATTATTTTGGAGACAGAGTTTCACTCTTGTTGCCCAGGCTGGAGTGCAGTGGTGCTATCTCGGCTCACCGCAACCTCCGCCTCCCAGGTTCAAGCGATTTTCCTACCTCAGCCTCCTGAGTAGCTGGGATTACAGGCACCCACTGCCACACCCAGCTCATTTTTGTATTTCTAGTTGAGACAGGGTTTTGCCATGCTGGCCAGGCTGGTCTTGAACTCCGACCTCAGGTGATTCACCTGCCTCAGCCTCTAAAAGTGCTAGGATTATAGTCATGAGCCACCAAGCTCGGCCTTCACTGAAAAATTTTAAGCTGCCTTATTGAGATAAAATTTACACACCTTGTAATTCATCCATTTAAAGTATAGGATTCATTGGTTTTAGTATATATGCAGATGTGTGCAGTCATCACTGTCAATTTTAGATAGTTTTCATTACTTCAAAAAGAAGCCCCATATCCCTTAGCTGCCAACTCCTACACCCTCTTCCTCCTACCCAGCCCTGAGCAACCACTAATCGGGACTCACAATATGCCTACCTCACTGTTAGGAAGGATTGTTCTTAATTGACAAGGAAGACATCTTAAATACTAGCTAATTTCAATCCTGAAATGGGATAAGCTTAACCCTTTGTATATAAATTCTAGACATTTGTAATGCAATTCAACAATGTCAAAGGGGGAAAGTTGGATTCCTCGCTAATGGAGCTTTCATGAAAAATACGGGTAACTACAAAACCATAATTATAAAAGTATCTCATTCTCGTTTTGTTTGGAACACTAAATTATACATTTCTTAAAAAACTGGCATCTCTCTCTCTCCACTCTACCTATCTACATACCCATCTAAATATTCTCAGAGCTTGCTCTGAAGTTTGAAAAATTATATCCAGAGAGGTGCAGCATCTTGTTCAAGCTCACACAACTACTTTGCAGAGGAGCTGGACCGCCCCTTAAGTTCTCTTGCCTCTTGGTTCACTGCCTTCTCCTGCTTCACACTCTACTGAAGTCACATCATTAAGGGCATCTGACTCATGAAACTCAACTATATTGCTCAGCAAGAAGAGAAACATTCTTTGTTGACCCCATTAGTTTTTCCAGTTCAAACTAGATCTTGGCCTCTACCACTCCAGGAAAGGCCAGATCCCAAAATAAAACAGACTTTTAAAAAGTAAGTTCCTGTTTGGCTTCTGAGTTTTGACGAGACCAGTTTCTAGAGATTTAAGGGTGACTGAAGGGGTTTTCAAGGGTATATTTGACTGCACAGATTTTCATATCACTGTGGTTTTAGATCTAAAGGCCTGTATTTAATAGACTGTATTATATTCCTTCCAAAAGTTCTAAGTTCCTTAGAACTTTTCCTCTTAGAAGAGGCTTTCGGACTCTGGAATCATCTTGAGAAGAGGAGGGGTGGCCCTTTAAAGACACCAGTTCAGAATGTGGTCACTTCTCTCTTTAGGGAGGGGCCGTCACCCACCAACTCTGCCCCAGGTCCTCTGCTGAGAAGGCTGAGTCTCAGCCATGCCAACCTCTCCTCCAAAATACCCCGACTGTCTAACTCCCAAGCATCTGATCCCAACTGTTGCAGGGGGTTCAGGAAATCCCCAGAGGAGGTGACCCTGCTCTTCCACATGTTAGCACATCCCTGAGAATGGGGAAAGGACTACAAGCGGCCCTTCTAGAAACCCTCCTCCTTTGCTAGACTTCCTCCCTAAGCTTGGGAGGCTGGTCTATCACCATTCTCGCTCCCAAGATCGACCACACATAACCACAGCATCCTCAGACTGGTGCTCCGGGCAGGTAGAAAAGTCACCACAAGGGGCACACAGACCCCCCTACTGAGCAAAAATGCAGCTGAACGTAGAAAGGGACTTCCTGGACATAGCCTTCCTATATCTCACAGATGATGTCCCCAGCGAGTCCCTCCACAGCCTACACAGGTGTAGGTGGAGGAGCAAGTAAAGTGGATGCAAGACTTGCCTCACCTGCCCAGGAAGCCCTGCAGCCACCAGGCTCTCCAGAGCATGCGGTAGAGCAAGGACTGAGGCTTTTCCTAGGGAACTCTGCTTCTGAAATCCTACTTCTACCGAAAATAGATCAGTTCATATATCATCAGGGCCAGTCTCACCGATTCTGTCCTGTTCTGGACCATGTCACTCCAGCCAGGAAATCCAATCCCTTTTCCTTCATTTGTGAACATCACACCTCCACACAGACAGCCCCACACACAGACATCCACATAGACACACCTACACAGAGACATCTGCATAGACACAGCCACACACGGGCACATATCTATATACCTACACAGACACCCACACTGACACACAGGCACACACCCACAGGATGCAGGCTCATGTGAAGATTGTATAGAAGGAAGGAGATTTAAAAATAAATTTTAAGCATCTTTGTTCTAAAAAAATGCAGCCACTTTTTTCTGCAGGATTCTGTTTCTTACATTCTTCCCTGGATTTTCCCCTCTGCTTCCCTCCCCAGAAGTCCTCTAGAAACCTGTTCCTCACTCCACCTCCTTCCATTTCATTAGGCAGAACAATTTAACTGTGCCCAATCTCTACCTCCGAAGGGAGTTCCTACTTTTGCCATGCATCCAGAGCTATGGGCAGGCGCCCTGATCTCACTCCCACCCCATCTCCTGCAAGAGGAAGGGAGCAGTACAGCAGTACAGAGATTAACTTCTACAATCAACTCTACCCCTGTAAAAGCCAAAGCTGGGAGGGTCGATTTTAAACAACACTAAATCTTTCTCCATAAACCACCAACTTCAGCCTTACCCTGGCCCAGTAGCTCCATGACCTGTGAGAGTAATGCAGGCACTGCTGCATACCAGGAGCCAACTGTATTCTCAATGCTTTCATTCATGATCTCACTCAGCCCTCCAGCACTCTTATGAGGTAGGTGCTGTCATTACCTACTTTTATAGGGAGGGAAACTGAGGCTCAGAGATACTATGTAACTTGCCCAAGGTTGTTCCACCAGGGATCTCCCTCAAAGTCCACTTTCTTGACTCTTCTGATATGCTCTTTTGCAAACTACAGGTCACTGATTCAATTGTTCTCAATGTGGCTGCAGAGCCAAACTTCCTGGGAAACTGAGTACCCACAATTTTCAGGTGGGTGTGTAGGAGCTAATGGGGCCACAGATGCTGTGCATACCACTGCCTAATCGTTGCTAGAGAGCCTGTTCAACCTCAGAGAATGTAGCATTCCATGCTAACCATCATTTAAAATTCCTGCAATAAATGAAAAAAATAAACACAGAGCTGACACTATAATTCAGCTAGCCTCACTCCCAAATGAAGCTGATTCCACATAGAAAGCAGATTTTCATATTTACTGTATGTGACAGCTGCAGGAATTAAATGAATCATCTGTCTATCTCTATTGCCTTGTTCCTCCTGTGCTGGGTGCATCTATCCCTGGGGTTGTCTGTCTTCCCATTCCAGGAAGACAGATCAGTGTAGTTTCAATTATTAATTCCATGTTTGGATCACAGTAACACCAGTTCCAGTTCAGTGACCTGCAGTTCCTATTGATTTAAGTGATGAATTATCTACACTGCAATGTATTATTAACTTTATTTTGTCTCTTATTCCTTCCGCATTCATGCATCAAAATAATAAAGCACCATTCACAGGCTAAAAGGACCCTTTTCCCTTCTCATATTTCCCATAAGGGCGAAGCCAACACACACCAGGGAGGTAATTACACAGAGCTGGGGTGGGGGCTGGACATTTATTTTACCTCTGAATTATTTATCTCAGCTGTAAATTTGGGGGAGGGGTGGGGGGGAGGTCCTCAGTGGGGAACAAAGGGGCCCAGGAGGGAAGTTAACAAAGACAAGTGATGATTAGAATCTGGGAGATTCATAAGAAATGAAATAACCTCAACTCAAAAGTTTAACTTCTGGGAGTCAATCTGCCCATTCTGATAATGGTGGGAGGACAGGTGTAGGAGTGGTAATGACAGTGGCACAGTGTGAAGGGAAGGAGGCAAGAGAAGAGAGCACCATCAGTTTCTCCTGCCATCTCTTTTGGATTGCTCTGCCTGCCCCATCACAAGACCTACCCGGCAAGGTCAGACTCCTGTGAGACATGGATTCATGGATGTTTGGCAGAAATGTGCTAGCCTTATGGCTAACTCACCATTGTCTTTGTCTTCCTTGGGTAAAAGTACATCCTCCTATTACCTTTTGAGAAACTTCCTTTCCCTGGGTATAGTCTGGTAGGACTATCAATCCAGATGCCCTACCTTGCTCTGACCAAATGCATGACCCAAGCTGGGTCAGTGAGGTTCTCCCTCCAAGACATTTGAATTACAGACCAAGGGCACAAAAGACTGAGTGTAAGTGGCATCTGTTCACTAGCGCTGGTGCCTGGGTCTGACTGTTGAGCAACTGCTGCTCTTAATACCTTCTGAAGATGATCTGCAAGCCTTGTTTTTCAACCTTCCCTTTGATTCTAGATGCCCCACCCTATAGTCTTTCAATAAATGCCTTTCTTTTTTAAACTAAACTTGAGTGTGTTTGGTTGTTTTCAACTTAGAGAACTCTGGCTAAGCAGCCAAAAGACATAGCTGTATCTAAAGTGTCCCTGAGCCCTCAGAGATGGAAAACGTGAGGAGGGAGAGGCTATAGATCTTGTCTACACCTCTTCTGCCAATCGAGCAACAAAATTGCATCCACAGGGAGATGGGCAGGAGGTGAAGTGAAGGCATTCCTCTGTCCTCGCTCCCATTTCCAGTTAGAACCGAACCCAACCTCCCAGCCTGCAGGATTCCTGTTGGGGCAACTCCCAAAGTCAAGGAGTCTGAAGAGACACCCCATCTGACAACCCCACACAAACAGAAGACCTCAGAGGGGGTTGCCTAGGGTCAGGCACCCCAGGAATCCCACCTATGAGCCAAACCCAAGAGGAAGGCGAGACACCCAGGACCTCCCAGTTTGAAAGTGAAGGCAAAGCTGCTAAGTGCATAGAAGTTTCCATGCACAGACAATTGGAGGATTACCTAAGGTCTCATTCCTAGTGCTATTAGACTCAGAAATGGCCTCACCTATGACTGCTCCCATTTTGTGACTCACAGCTCTCCACGCTGCACTGGTATGAAACAGATGTTGTGAATGTTTTATTGTAGTTTCCAATCACCACCCTTCATTCATCTGATTCAGACCTAAGAGCCTTGGGCTTTCTTTTCTTTTTATTTCTCCTCCTTTACCCTTTGATTTTAAGGGCCTAGAGGTGAACATCTAACAGGCAGAACCTGATTCTACCTCTCAACCCAGCCCCTTACAGCAATGGAGAATAGCCCAGCAATGCCCGAGAAATGAGTTGTTTTTCTTTCCAGAACTTCACCAAATAAGGAGAGAAGGATCAGAAAACCACTGTGATTAGATTATATGGAAGAAGGTCAAAGATTAAAAATCCGCTGCCTCTCATTATTAGAGGAGGGATGACAGATTCAGACCAGAGCACAAAAGAAAATACATTATTTCAAAACAGGATATGAAATCCAGTCCCAGGTGATTAGTCTCTGTTAAGTAAATTTACTATCTAATCTTTTAACTGTCTTCCGAAATTGCTGGTCCAACATTCTCTCCCGCCTCCATTGGAAGCTTAACCTTGGGCAGGTGCTGTCATCCACCCTGAGCTCCAGCGGCACCTTAATGGAATGGGGAGCTCATTTCAGGAGGGTGGGGGTGGAGTGGCTCGGGCGGAAGGGTCTGTAAGCGAAATGCACCCTGTAATAAAAGCAGGATGCGTGCACCGAAGACCAGCCTGACTTGAGGTAGGACGGGGATGGAGGTTGGGGCAAGAGTCCTGGTTTTGGTTTCAGAGTCAGGCGCATCACTGAGGAGACTATCCTTCAGCCCCACTCCAGGCTCATCCCGGGAAAACTGGACTCTCCTCTTTCCACGCAGCCCCAAGGGGCCCACATGCCAAAGAATCTCATGCTTCGGGGTTGTTCTCAAACTAGACCAACCTTCAAAGCTTTGATTTTAAACGAGTGCTGCTCTGCAGGCCAAATATCACAGGCCTATGTTGGGGCCCGAAGAGGACAAGATGTGCACTTGGAGGCCAGACAGGCTCTCAACACCATCCAAGCAATGAGAAAACAAAGAGAAAACAAGACACAGTGGAAGAGGATCTGTTTCTCAGTATCTGTCTTGGTGGGGTACCACTGTCAACATGGCATGCAACAATCAGAGAGACAGAGGATATCAAACTCAAAGCAACTCTTCCCCTATTTACCAGGAGGAACTCCTTTTTTTTCTGTACTTCACTATTTTCTCGTCTGTTTAGTCTAAAAGGCTGAACTATTGCACAAAGAAAGTTCTCTCCAAGAATGAGTTTTCCAGAGAGAGCTCTTCAGACAAGGGCAGTGTGTGAACCGTTCTCTGCAGCCTGGAGAATGGGGTGTGTGTTTAACAGAAGGGGGCTGGGGCCGAGCAGGACTCCCTGAAGGATTCCCAAGGTGCTCTGTTTGTGTGATTTATCCTTTCTGGAAAATCCAAACATACAAATGTGCCTGCTGCAAAAGCCAGGGCAGACTCCAGGACTCAGGCTCCCACACAAAGCTAACCACGTATAGCTTGCCTGCCCTGGAGGTTTTCTCTATTTTAACCTTTGTAGGTTTTCAACCAAAACAGATCAAAGGGAGGTGCATGCAGTTTTGCTGGGGATCAGCAAACCTCATTTTTCTCTCTCTTCTTAGCTCCTAGGCTCACTTCACAAAAAACCCTGGGAGAATAGGAACTGGGCAAAAAGGGGCTTCCCTCAGCTCCCGGGATTTCAGAACCAGACATTGTCATCCTGTTCACCAAGCAGCAAAAACACAAAACTCCAAGGTCCCACACTTCAGAGCAGGGGACACAACCCTCAAGACTCCAATCCCAAACCTTTTTATCTAGTAATCATTTGTTTGTGGAAATTTTGTTCACATTATAAGAGTGCAAGACCAGTTCTGCATGCCTTTGAAATTCCAGCCCCCACGGCCTCTCCTCCCTGGCTAAAATGTTCCATGGAGTGGTGCCCGGGTTCTGAGATGCGTGTAAAAGTTGATGGAGAAGGCAGACTGAATTAAAAATGCATCCTTGCTTATACACCATTCCAAAATGACCGAGGGGAAGGTTGCTTCCCACAGAAGGCTCAAAATGCATGATTTTATCTGAGTCCCAAAACAGTCCTACGAAGTAAATGCTTTTACTTTCATCCTTTTGTTATACAAGGAAATTGAGGCTCAGAGAACATCAGTTTTTGGCAAAGGCCACCCAGCTTGGTAAGTGGCAGAGCAAAGATTAGGATCAAAGCCTGTCTTTCTCCATACTCCAAGCTCTTTCCATCTCCCACAACCTTTTGACTTGGGCAATATGGCAAGGCTTCAGGAAGGTCCCAGAATATTCCATGCCCTTTGATCCAGGGCTATAAGGCTAAGAACTTAACCCAAGAAATGAAGGCAGACAAAAATAGATTTACAACTATATCAGCAGTAACACTATTGATAACAGCAGATGTTTGGGGGAAAAGTAATTATATGGTACTGATAGAATTTAGTATTATATCCATACAATAGATTACTATGCAAGTATTCAGTCATTAAAGACACTAGGGTAGAAGAATAGTTAATGATGTGGGAAAATGTTTACAAGGTAAAGTGAAAAAAATTTGAGTATGTAAACCAAATGTCCATCAAAAGCAATGGTTACCCTCATTTTGGTAAATCTATACAACAAAATACTATAAAGCTATGGAAAAGAAGGATTTAGTTCTAAACAAGTACTGACTTAGATGAATTTCTTCTTTTTGCTAATTTATATTTTTCCCAAAAAGATATTTTTTAAAAATAAGAAAAAGAGCATTGAGAATATTCAACATTCACATGCAAGGCACTATTTAGAAACTATCTCAATGTAAGATTTTGTTATTAAGTGCACAAGGCTGATATGAGACACAAGCAAAGTTGCTGCAACTTATGTAGCATGTAATTTGAACCACACGTCAGTTTATTCATTAATATGCATTTGGCTCATTGTGGGGTGTGTGCCAATAGGGATTGACTATGCAACAGTTCAGATTTTGGTAAATGGGGGTAGGGGACAAAGAGGGTGGGGATTGGATCTGAATAGACAGGTGAAGATGACAGATTCCTAGGATTGCAATGAGGCTTAGCGGCCTCAAGGATGGAGGCAAGAGGATCATTCCCTCCTCCTAAGCAGTAGCACCAATGCATGTGGTGGGGGTTCCATGCGCAGACCCTCCCTCATGCCCATCAAAGTACAACAAATCCTCACCCAGAGGAGCGCTGATCCTGCCAATGCTCCCTGACTTTCATTATTGTAGACAGAGCTGAATGGGTTATCCAGGACTCTAAGCGCTGCTGCCCCCATCCCTCCTGCCCTTTACTATAATAACCATAAGTCTTAATTTCTTCTTTGATCAATAACTTCATGTCTGAATTCTAAAATACATCATCTGCTCTCATATTCCTCTGATAAATGGTTTGAATTAATGTAAAGCACATTATTCTTAGAGCCTTGGCTTATTATATCAAACACATCTGGTTCCCCAAGAAACTTCTAGGAGCCTAGATGTTTAAGGACACTGAAGGCTAAGACTGGAGTCCTGTTAACTCTTGGGTGATCATTGCCAGTCCAAGAACTGTTGATTACCAGTCCCTGAAGACATAAACACTGAAGTTGAGAGTATCTAAAAATGACGATAACAATGTGACGTTACTGCATTTGTGTACATATTAACCACCTATACATGATATTAACCACCACACTTTCCATGACCCACATGCACAGTTTTGTAATTCTTTCCTTTTTTCTAATTATGTGCATTCTGATATTTTTTGAAATGCAATTTTGTGCCTGTTTAATCTAATAATTAAATATTTGTGCTTCAATTCTGTATATCTGCTATGGTTTGAATATTTGTCCTGTCCATAACTCATGTTGAAATTCCCAATGTGGCAGTAATGGAGAGATGGGGCCTTTGAGAGATAATCCATGGATTAATGCATTAATAGGTTATCATGGGGAGTGGGACTGGTGGCTTGATAAGAAGAGGAAGAGAGATTTGAGCTAGCATACTCAGCTCTCTCCCCATGTGATACCCTGTGCCACCTAAGGACCCTTCAGAGAGTCTTGAACAGCAAGAAGGTTCTCACCAGATGCATCCCCTTGACCTTGGACTTCCCAGCCTCCAGAACTGTAGGAAATACATTTAACGTCTTACAAATTAACCACCCTCAGCTATTTCGTTATAAGCAATAGAAAACAGACAAAAACAATATCTCTATTTCATTTTTCTAGTAAGTTGTTTTATAGTATTTTACAAATGTATTAGTCTACAGATTGGAGTTTTTTAAGAAAAAAAATCCATCTCCAGAGATAACTGGAGAAGCACCAAGTAGGTTTGGGCCTGTGACTCATGGGCGTAGTCCTCACAAACTTTTTATTAATTAAGACAATCAAGAGTGGAATAGAGCTGATATGTGGGGTACAGCCTTGTCTCTGAACTAAAACTGTAGCTGAGTGGTGCTTTGAAGGATCATCAGGGCCTTCTAAGACTCTCTTTGGACTAAACTGAGGGAGGGTTAATGGATTGAGATAATTCTGGAGTATAATCTGGTTATTTTATGCTAAGGGACTCCTGGTTGTTGTACCGGCTTTGAGATCTTTATTTCAAATACAATCATTATCCCCACGGTCCCCTGTTGCCTTGTAATTTCACTGAAACTCTTAGCTTCTTTTAAGAAAGAATAATCATGCATTTTACCATGTTGCTGAAGTCATGGAATAGTTAAAACTGAAAGGCAAGAAGGGGTCATACTGCTGACCTGAAGACCTGGGTGAATTGATGCTCCTGTCTCAAGCCACACTGCCATTCTCATTCAAGATGGATTTGAACGTCAAAAGGCTAAGTCAGATTTCCTGATATCTACTGGCTCCAGAAAACTTAGCGATCAAAATATCACTCTCTGTACGATAAAATGTGTCTCACTTTGTAGAGATCTCATGAGCTTTATCCGCCAGATAAACTCCCCGAGATCACCTAAAGCCAGGGATTTCCCTGTCTGGTGCCAATTTATCTTTTCACATAAATCAATAGCAGGTTAGTGCTACAGTTTTCTTCACCTAAGCCCTGCAATCCCTTCCCCTAGGATGGGAGAAAATATCTTCTTCATCAGAAATATCACAAATCCTCAGTGGGACTTTGATGTCTGGTTTCTCTGCAGCTACGACTCTTTTGGGGTGGTGGCACACAGTGGTGGAGAAGGACAGAGGATGATGTTCATTCTTTGTTCTCTTCTAAGCTGTGAGCCCCAAGCAAAATCACATAAGTGGCTCTGTGCCTCAGTTTCCTCATCTGCAAAATGGGGGAGCCTAACTCCTGGTATTATGGTAAATAAAAATTAAATTATAAAGCACTTAGAACAGTGCTCGGCACACAGTAAACATTAGCTGCTGTGTATTTATTTAAAACAGTATGAGCTATTTCCAAAAGGTTTTTGGAGGTATGATATGAACAGAGAAATCACAGCAAATTTTTCTTTTCTCAAAAGACCAAACTCCCCAAATTTCAGTCTTAGGTTAAAACGACATTAAGACATGATTACTCTCTTAAAAGGAGGCTAGAAAAGAAAAAACAGGCCTGACTCACGCCTGTAATCCCATCACATTGGGAGACTATGGTGGGATGACTGCTTGAGCCCAGGAGATCGAGGCTGCAGTGAGCTATGATCACACCACTGGACTCCAGCCTGGCTGACAGAGAGAAACTCTGTCTCTCTCTCCCTCTCTCTCTCTCTTATTTTATAATGGATAAATGGATCTCTCCCTCTCTCTCTCTCTCTCTCTCTCTTATTTTATAATGGATAAGTATTAATATAAATATTGTAAAATGTACTTGTAACAAACTAGAATATTACTTGATTTTGAAACTGAGTACCATAAAATTAAAAATAATGAAAGAACTTTAAAAATTTTCAAGGGAGGAAGGACACAGCAAATCTCAAGTGAATTTAAAATGCTGGTGAGCACGGGTGGGGGCAAGAACTCAATGTTGGGACTGGCTGGGCTGTCGGTGCCTGATGCAGAGCTCCTCAAATTGCATCGCCCTCTTTAACAAGGGAACTGGTTATTCAATCTGCATTTTCTAAATGAGAACCAGCTACCCCATCTGAAGTGCCCAAATTCATTTAAGTCACCTGGCATGCTTCCTGTCAATACCCTCTCTCTCTTGGCTTTGTCTTTTAACCATTATCGCCTCTGATCATTGTGAAGTTAAGGGCCTCCAAGCTGTCTGAATAAGGCCAACAACAGGGGAAAGCTTTTTCTAGCCCCAGTGAAATATCAAGGTGAGGCTGCATGGGGCCTAATGACCTCTTGCTGTGAAAATGTCAGGGTAACTCTGGAAAACCACTTGTGCCCTACTTTTCCAAGGGGAAGGGCCCATTTTACACTGTTTTCTACTCTTTAATGGGCTACCTTCAGAATTTAGAGGCAAACAAATGGAATAGAAGGCTGATGATGGGTTAAGTGTTAGTAAACTGTGAGTTACAGGAAAGATGGATACATCGCAGGGCAACATCTTCAGTGGCCTTATCAACCCATGCTGCTTGTTACACACCAGATTGCTGCTCCCTGCACCTCCCATTCTGAATCGGGTCTAAAGTAAGACCTCTGTTTCTGCACTTTCAAGCACCCACGTGATTATAATAAACTTTAAGAAGTAATGATCCAGAAATATCACACATAGGAGAGAAATGCTAAGAGGAAAGCAACAAGAAACTGGTAAGGGAGTCATCGAAAATTTTCAGGCCATTTCTTAGAATTACAGTTACTTGATCACCCAACTGTGCTCACCTTGAACTAGACATGATTCTCTAAGATCAGGGATGTTCAGAGTTCTTTCTATGGCCACCCTGGGCTTTGTACTTTGCAGGAAGAGTTCAATTCCTGGGTGGGGAATTAAACTGAACATAAAGATCGCTTGAACTTTTTCCACAACTAGCCCAGGAGTCAGGACCTGGTTCTTTGTACCATCTGAACTGAGCCAGAATATGCCATCTTGGCTTCCAAGGTTATCCTGCCCATTTTTCTGGACTTCCTAAGATCTTGGATCGTCATATGAGATTGGGCTTCAGTAAACTCTGAACTGCTGTGGTCATCAGCAAGTCCTCAGAGGAGCAAGCCAGAAGCAAGGGCTTTGCTCCCGGCAAGGGGAGTCTGTGTCCTGGTGATGACAAACCAAGGAGAAAAGCAATCATGGTGCATGGAATCAACCGAGTGGTTCACTGCTTGCCTTCCCCGTACTTCTTTCCCTGTGTTTTACTGCAACAGCCTCATTTTTATTTGCAGGTCCACTCCTCCCCAATTCAGTTCCTATGCATGATGGGTGGAGCATGCGGTCCTAGGCTAAGGCAACTAGCGTTTCTCATTCTCTGTTCCATGACCATGCTGTAGCCAATGGGAGCACATGTGCCCACAGGAATGTGGGGACAAAGACTCACCTTGAACCGGGAGGCTGTGAGGTTTGCAGCTGTGGTGGCCATCTTGCCACAGTGAGGGGAGGGCACCTCTCTGCAAACGGAGCCAGTGCAGAAAAAACAAGAGTAGGTAAAGGAGGGATGATGGGGGAGGCAGGAAGAGAGATACAAAGACAGAGTGTGGTGGTTGTATTAGAACCCCTGGTTAAATCACGCCTGGGAGTGCCCCACTTGCAACCTTTTCAGACCCATAAGTCAAGCATCTCTTTTAAAAGTGAACTTGGGTTTGCTTTCCCTAAAACCTTGTGACAGAAAGGCACTTCACCATGTAGTAAGGCTTTTCAAATGAAATGTCCAGCCTCACAAAGAAATGCCTTCTATAAGGGGCTGACACTGAGTCTTCTCAAAAGGCACATGCATTCAGTTTATGAAATCAGAATGCATAATACACCTCATACTTTTCAGTTCTTTCATGTCTTTTCTTACATCTGGTTCTCACAATTCCCTGACAGTACTAGATGCTAAGTAGGCAAATTTCACGATGTAGGGAAAAAATCATGATCCCTATATGATAGATGATGAAATTGAGGCCAAAAGAGGAGAATTAACCCACTTGAGGTCGGTCAGTTAGCGAAGGAGCCATGCACTGCACTTTCCAGTGGTGTGGATAAGGGAAAGGAAACATTTGGACAGTGGGGCCCTTCTTACGTGGCCTCTATAGCCCTCCTCTCCCTTTGGGTATCAAGATGCTTTTCAGCTCACATTGGTACATTGGTAGCTGTGGGGAGAGGCTTCAACATATTCATCAGCAAAAACATTGGCATCCAGGCCCCCATCTCCATTCCCAGTATCCTCGTCCATCCCACCCCTGCACACTCTCTCCTTTATCATAGCTTACATGACTTGGACCACCCAGGCATGCTGTGAGCATGGCCCTCCCTGCCTGTGTTAGTGGGATTTTTCTCCACCGGTAAACATGTAGCAGTTTTAGCACAGGCTTGGAGTCAGAAGGACGTGGGCTCACATTGTGACTCTCTTATTATGAATGTGACCATGGGGGAGTGACCACCTCTCTATGGCTTAGATTCCTCACCTATAAAATGGGGGTCATAACAACAAAGACCTTGCAGGGCCTTTGCATATTAATGATATATATATATAAATATAAATAAATATATATATATATATAAAGCCTTTAGCGTGGGTTTAACTCACGATATACACATTGTTTATAAAGGCTAATATTTAGCCAGGCATGGTGGCACGCATCTTTAATCCCAGGTACTCAGGAGGCTGAGGCAGGAGAATCACTTGAACCTGGGAGGCAGAGGTTGCTGCACTCTAGTCTGGGCAACAGACTGAGATTCCATCTCACATAAAAAAGGCTAGTATTTATCAAACACAGACTTGGCCAGCTTATTAATGGTCACTAAGCTGTAGCTCTCTCTGTTGATCTGATTCCTACCCATCCTTCAACAGCTACTTCAAATCCCACCTTCCCCTTAACCTGGAATCCTGACAACTCTAGTTCTCTCTCCCTCTTACTCTGGATTCCACTGCTTTTGATGTGAGTCACTCCATGCTTTGCATTCTTCCATTATGTTCACCAAGTTAATCTCTCCCACATATTCACAATGACCTATTTCTTCCACCCAGACGATCTATGTGGTCCTATTTTTCTATTCATGCTAATCTCTCTAGCAGTATGGCCTCGTGGTCCAGACCATGACCCTTAGGGCCAGCCAATCCTGGTTTCAAATCCTAGCTCTTTGCTGTGTCACCTTAAAAATATACTTAACCTCTGAGTGTCAGTTTCCTCATCTGTAAAATGGTGATGATTCCTACCTGTCAGGGTTGTTAAGCACACTGTAGAAGATATTACACGCAAACTGCTAAGTGTATTTATTTATCACAAGCACACAGCAAAGCTCTACCCTTGCTAACATAATGATAGTCTTAGCCACACAAGCATCTAGCTCACTGCCTCATACCCTATAGGGACTGAATTGATTTAAACCCAGAGGCATTTCTTCCTCTGTGGTTACCTGCACTTTCCCACATTCCCACTCATGGCCACAAGGTGGCAGCCTATCCATTATGGAGGAAGCTTCTATTTCCAGAAAGGGGAAAGGATGAAATGATTTCTTCTGGAATATATAGATGACTTCTTTTTCGGTGGTGGGTAGGTGGGGGGACTGAATATCCTCATAGGCCCCAGTTCCATTTTCTGTGAGTGCACTACCTATACACATGGGACCAGTGTGGCAGAGCTGATGCAGATCAAACTCGTCAACTGCACGTTAAGGTGTTCTCTTCTAGGGAATGTGGCCGGAACCTGTCTGCCCCTTTCTTTCAGCCAGACTCCATCAGAAAGCCTGTGGGGTTTAGCAACCTCCCCAGCCTGGGCTTCCCCATCCTGCACCTGTATTAAGGTGTCAGGAGTCTGGTGAATGGAATGTACACGTGCCTATGGTGACCATTTTGTCTGGAACTTTCTGGGTTTTAAAATGAGAAGCCCTGTGTCCTGGAAAATCCTTCAGTGCTGGGCAAGCACAGATGATTGCTCACTCTAGGGCATCTCTGCTACATCTCCACTGTAACTCCATGGATATGGTTTCCCTTTTTTTCCCCTTGAAAAAGAAATTGTGGACACGCAAATTGCCAAAGTCCTACAATTCCCTAATTTTATATTTGGGAGGGAACACAGACAACACTCAGATTCCGCATGATGGAGACAGTGGAATGGTCTTGCCCAGGTCACATGGCTGGGCTGGCAGGGAAGGACCCAGATCCTTGAGTCTCACTCTCAGCTCTTTCCAAGGGCTCCCGACCACTTGGAGCTGCAGGGTACAGGAGGAGGGTGTGTGGCATCCTGGATATTCCCTCAAAAGAGCTTCTGGGAAATAGCAAAACAGGGCAGAACCCAGGAAGACTGGGAGATCTAACTGAAAGCAAACTTCCAACCAAATACTTAGGGATGCAATTAATGTGCATACATTATATAAAAGTGTGAACAGGTGGAATTTAAATTTTACCTCGATGGAAAATCTTTACGGATCTCACTTTGGCACACTGGAGGAGAATCAACTAGGAGTCCCCCCTCCAGGGGCAGGCAGCACTAGAATTGAGCCTCTAAAGCCTTCCTGGGTTTTGCCTCCAGAGAAAAGAATCAGCAACTCTCTCCCGGGATCTCCTTGGCACACCACTCTCACTATCTCAGTCAGGCCAGCATTTGTCCTCACTGTTCACTGCAGAAAGCGAAAGCTTCTGGATGTACTTTCATTAACAAACCCCGCTAAAGCAAACTCCTGCTCTCAATGTCACTGCACGTTTACATCTTCACAGTCTCAACCACGGCACTAAATTAATTTGCCTCAGAGACACACCACTGAATTCAAGTATTTTATCAGAAAGATACACCAAATACAGGAAAGCTTTGCAGAACAGAATAGAAAGAAGGCCTCTTTTACAAAGCCATGAAAAGCAGGCAAATCCATACATGACGGAATATGGTAAGCATACATCCTTAAGAAATGATCTTTTGTTTTGTTTTCGGTTAGGAATTCCCACAAAATAAAATTCTTATTAGTAACAAAAACTTTAAAAAGTTGGTTTTCCAAAACAAACGTGACAGGGAAGGAAAGTACCTATGAGAGGAAGGAACCACCCAAGTGATTCTTCTACAAAATAGACGAGCTGCAAACTCAGGCACAGTCACCTGAAATGAATTTGCTGAAAACACAGCAGGAGACTTGCAGCAAACTTTCAGGTGGGGTTTGCCAACTTGTTTCGTTCCTTGGGGTAAGGAGGAGAGCCCGAGCAGAGGGAGAATGTGAGGTGACAAGTTCCAGCTAATGTCTCTGCATCTAATGTAATTCTGAAAGTTCTAAAGCACAAGCTAACTGTATCCTAAAAGAGTGAGGCAAATCTGAGCGGTAACCAACATCCACCAGAATGGAAAATGCAGGCACAAACTAGTGCAAAGCAGGGCAAAGACCCAAGAAAGTAATTGGTAGTCACTGTTCCCGTAGCTACCCTAAAATGGGAAGATCCGAGAGAATGAACAAGAAACGTAGAAAATCAGCTCAGAGATCTGGATTTTCATCCCAACGATGCCAGAAACCAGGACAGGACCCTGAACAAGTTCTTCACCTATCTGAGGTTTCATTTTCGTTTTCTGCAAAGTGAAGGGGTCAGGTTGAATATCCTCTGAGGTCCCTTTTATCTCTAACAGTTCTGTGAATAAATATGTAGCTGGCACATTATAGTCAAGAGGTTAAGCTGAGTAAACAAGAAAGTCCAGGTCCTACCATAAAAATTCCATGGCCGCCTCTCCTGCCTATTTATGTGGGGTCAGAACAGGGCCCTCTTCTCAGGCCAAGCTGGCAGATTCTTAGCTCCATTCCCCTAAAGATGTAAGAGAGGATGGGATTGTCTAATGAACTCACTACAGTCCAACTGAGGCAAGATTTCTACGTCAGGGTCCATCAGCATGTCCATCTTGCACCCTTGGCAATTGCAGCTCTGCAAGGCATAGCCACGAGCCACCTTCTCTTCCCACAATCTCTCCTCTCTTCCCTGCATCCCCAGTCAACAAAGGAGAGCATCACAGAGAAGGGTGAGGGTGGGACAAGGTAAGAAACTCCAGCCCCAGCTCTGACACCTTTACAGAAAGCCTTTGTTTGAATGCTAAACGTTTGTTTGTTTAAAGTGATTCAGATTCCGTAAGATCTTCTCAATTCTATTTCACTTTCACATGGTGGGTTTCACCTCTCACTCTACCTTTCATGAGCACCTCACAGCCTTAAAAGCATTCTCTCAAACTTAATGAGAATTAAAAAATATAAAACAATGATCTCCCCACCCCAGCCTAGTGTTGAAACAGCAACCTCTAAAGGGAGAGTGAAGGGCACCCAAATAGGTTATTTATTTTTGTCTTGTAACTAGAATTATACGTTGAATAGAGCCTCTACATCAGCCAGGGGTCTTCAAACTCATTTGAAAAGCAGGGGAACCTTCTGTCAAATGGAGCTGTGTGCAGGTACAGGGACCTCGGGCAGGTCCTGTCCCTCTCGGGCGGGTTGGGAATGTCCCTCAGCTGACTGCCGGGTCAGCCTTCAAGAAGGCGCTCCGGGGAGGCCTTAGAGAAAAACAAAATCCAAAAACACTACGTTGTCCTTGGAGAATAACAGCAGCTATCATGTATGGCTTGTTTGCCAAGTGCCAGGCCCTGCACTAAGCACTTGTTTGCATTTGTCCCTTTCATTGGCCACTGTCACCTTGTGGGATGGGAATGGTCATCTTCATTCTGTGAAGGGTGAAAGTGAAGCTCAGAGAGGTAAAGGAATGTATCTGACATCACACAGCTAGCAACTGGCACCGCTGGGAGGTGCTTTTATTAGATACTATACTAGAAGCACTTGCTTCCCATCAAGAATATCTAACTATAGTAACTCATAATAGCTAATGTTTTTGGGAGTAGTTATGATGTGCCCAGGACTCTGAGCTGGGGGTTTCGTCAAGATTGTCTCTTTTTTTTGTCCTTCCAAAAACCTTATCAAGCAACTGGTAGTTGTCGTCCCATTTTCGAGCTAAGGACACTGAGGCTCAGAGGGCTTCCAAGGAGGAAGTGGTGGGAATAGAGTCTGAATCGTTCCAAGGCCTCAGCTCTTACCAGCATGGGTCAGTCACCTGCCTGGCTGGGAAGCAGGTGGAGAGCCTACAGCCCCAGGCTTGGGTGAGGACACGGTAGCCCCAGGTGCTGTGTGGGCCTAAGCCCTCTAGAAGCCGGGCTGGGTCACAGGCACCACAAACAGTGGCTTCCCACGTTGGCCTCCCCACTGCCCCCACCACCCCCAGCAGCAAACCTGTAGGCAGGAGAGGGGAAATGCCAGTCTGGGGAAAGCCGTGCCCTGGGGATCTGTCAGGGAGGAGGAGGGAAAGCCTCCCTCTTCTCTCAGAGGTTTTGCTCAGGACCTCCAGGAAGATTCTTTTCAGTCATTCTAGCCTGCAATTGTTTTCAAAGGCCTGCCCCAGAGACCGGAGAGGAGAAAGTGCCTGTCTCAGAATGGCCACCCTGGCTTGTGCATTACCATAGAGAAAAACAGCCCAGACTCCACGTTCGCCTCTCCCCCACACATTTCCCTCTTGACGCCCAATTCCCGTCAGTCTCTGACCCAGGAGCCTGGGGTGGGGAGCTGAGGTGGGGGCAACGGCAGACCCTTTCAGGGCCTGAGAGGCCCCCTGACTGGCAGGCACTGATTTTTTAATTTAAAAAGCAAAGTAAACAGCAATAGGAAAGGGCCCATATAAGAACTCAGTGTGTAAGTGGGACCTGCCTCAGGCAAATTCTTCTAATTTTCCTGAAAACAAGCGTTTTTACCCTTTGGCCCAAAGCCATTGCCTTTGCCATTAGACTTGGCCCCTGCCCCACCCCCTCTCCTGGGCCACCCTTCTGTGTTTGAGAAGCTGCCCCTGGCAGAAAAGCGAATGACCTCCTGCGTTTTAGTCAGACACTTCCTACGGGCTGGTGAAGGTTTTTGGAGTTCGCTTACACCCCAGCCAGTGAGTCTGTGGAAATCCTTCACAAAGTACAGGGCAGCCTTCTGAACGGGGAATGGGGAGTTTCATGACAGATGCAACGACCCTCAACTACATCTGAAGGAGGAGAAAGAATTATCATGCCCGAATCCTGTAGAATTCTGCTGAGGTTTACTTTTACTTTATGCGAGGGCTAATTAAGCTGGATTTAGAAATAGGTTATTTATTTTTGTTCTGTAAATAGAATTATAGGTTGAATAGAGCCTCTACCTCAGCCAGGGGTCTTCAAACTCTTTTTAAAAGCAGGGGAACTTTCTGTTGAATGGAGTTGTGTGCAGAACCACAGCATAAAAATGGAAGCAGAAGTTCTCTGACCAGGATGGGAAGGAAGGCCTGGGGTCCTGCTCAGGTCTGGAGGGCACCCATTTCCTGCAGCCATCTGCCCCCTGCCTCAGTCCCTGATACGCTCTGTGGAACCTCAGGGTTCCAAGGGACAGAGTCTGAAAGACATTGCTCTAAACGAATCAGTGCTGCGTGGAATGTATTTTCCAGTCGCTGCCTCCAGGATTACTGAACATGGAGGAGGCACTGTGGTCTCAAATCCCAGGAGCATTAGCATTTCCGTTTTCATGTAGGTTGACACAGTGCTCCCTTGTACTAGAAAACGCCAGTGGGTGTTAGCAAAGGCCCTTTACACGCAGAACAATGAGCCCGGAGTGAGGCGCGAGCTTCAAAGCCGTCTCTTTATGGGAAAGGGTGACGCGGCACCGGATTTACCCCTGAGCCTCTCTGGAGTGTAAGCTTCATGGGCCTGAGTAGGTGGCTGTTTGGGTCGGCTCTTCTCAGTGCCCAAATGAAAATATCCTATGGGCTTATTTGAAACCTCAGGTCTGACATTTAGAGATGTATCTTCCTTCCCAAACTGAAAACACACATTTCCTCTCCGTCTCCTAAGAGACTGAGGAATCCCGAGATGTCAGCCAAGCGCAGAACAGCCAGGTGCTCGAGACGCTGCTGATGGGCTGCTGTGACTGCACAGGACTCAGGGCTCTGTACTCTCAGGGGGGCTCCCGGTTGGGAGGAGAGCACCCACGTGTCAGGCCTCACTTGCCCAGGCCATGCCCAGGGCACCCCTGGCTTTTTCAGAGACTCCTCCTGTCAATCTCTCTGAAGCAGGCAGGACAGATGGAAACCCACTACACAGATGTGGAGAACAAGGTATTAGGAAGTGAAAGGCCAGGGGACAAAATCCCCCAGGGGTCAACCCGTCTCCGTGGGCTCAATGCGCTCCCACAGCCCGCTCTGAAGGCCCTTTTGTCTTACAAGGATTTTCCATCCTAAGTGACTACAGGATTCTTCTCTCTCCTACTGAGATTTATGGAAAGAGTTCCTGTTTTCTCATATACTTTCTAGTAAGCAGGAAAAAAAAATCCTGACTAAATGATGACAGGCAGAAAAGAAACAAGACACAAAGTGAAGACGGGCATAGAAGTCCACCACCTTGTCCCTGGTCAGGGGCCACCTTCTCTTCCCCACTGAGTAAATGGTAGAGCCACGTGATCAAAATCATCCCGCTTTCTCCCCATTCTGGGGAAAGCCCTTGGGGTTCTCTTGATGTTATAACATAATACAAGTAAAACAAAGGCAAAACACAGAATTTACAGAATGTCAGTTTCTAGCAGCAGCTGCCAGAGGGCTTCTAGAGTCAGTGGGAACTGCAGGATGCCCAGGATGGGTCTGAGGGATACAGACAAGACATTGGGAACCAGGGTCCAGTTGTGACCTTGCCCCTGACTGGCTCATTATGTGGCTGTAGGAGGAGATGGCGAAGAAGAAAAGGACTTTACCAGGCTGTCCGCAGACGCCCTTGTCCTAGAGGCACTGGAGTGGGACAGCTGCGTGGCTCCTTGGAAGACTCCAGAACCCCCTGGACTGTAAGAGTCACGCCCCTAAAGAAAAATAGGGTGAATGGAATCCTTAGTGCTGGGATCGGGGAGGAACCTCTGCTGCTGGAGCTGGTGAAGACCCTCTCTCAGGGCTTTCTGGGGTTTACTGAGAATCAAAGGCATCCTCTGGAATCCTACAGAAAAGCAGCCGTAAGGTTTACATGGTCCTATACATTTATTCTCCGTACTTTTCCTGCCTGGAACTGGCTCATACCCCATAAAGGTGAAAGGTACCATCCCAGGATTTCGTTATCTGTCCATCTCAATCCCCTCTTACTCCCAACCAAATTATTTGTTTACAGACCCATACAAATCCCATCTTACCTCCAAGACTAACAGCTTTGCCATTCTTTGGTCAAAATGGTGACCGACAGAATAATAATATCTAATGCTACTAACCTGTACCAGTGTCTGGCATTCTACTTTTTTTTTTTTTTTTTGAGGCAGAGTCTTGCTCTGTCACCCAGGCTGGAGTGCAATGGCGTGATCTCAGCTCACTGCGACCTCCACCTCCCAGGTTCAAGTGATTCTCCCGCCTCAGCCTCCTGAGTAGCTGGAATTGCAGGCACCCGCCAATCATGCCTGGCTAATTTTTATATTTTCGTAGAGACGGAGTTTCAGCATGCTGGCCAGGCTGGTCTCAAACTCCTGACCTTAAGTGATCCACCCACCTTGGCCTCCCAAAGTGCTGGGATTACAGGCATGAGCCACCGCGCCCAGTCCTGGCATTCTATTTTGCATGTACTGTCTCCTATAATGCTTACAACGAGCCTATGGAGTTAAGACCTATTATTATGCCTATTTTTCCATAAGGAAACTGAGGCACAGTGAAATCTGGTGTCTTGCCTTAGATCACACAATCAGTAGGGGATATAGGCAGGGGTCAAACCAGGTGATCTTACTTAAGAGTCCCATCGTCCGCATGTCACTCCACCACAGCATACATACTGTACCTTCGGATCTCCACGGTGCCACCAGCAAATTGACACAGTATGAGAGCAAACAAAGCCTTCCTATACTCACAGCAGAAAAATGTTCACAAAGGAGCTGTTGAAGACTGCGCTACAAAGGGGGTAGTGTGGAGTAGAACAGGGAAGAATTAGCCACTTAGATCATCCAACAGGATGGACACGCCAAAAGTCACTTTGATTCTGCCATCAAATTAAGAACATGATTTTAATAAACGATTACATTTAGTATCTAGTCCTCATTGTTATACCTTAGTCATGCTTGCACAAGCTAATTCTGAACCTAGTTTGTCTTCCCCGGGTGCTCAATGATGAAGTGATGAAAGAAAGTGCTTTTAGTTGTGTTCGTTGGTATGGGGGAAAAAACCCAAAACCTTGGCTAATCTACTCTCAGAAAACTGAGAATCATCAGTATCAAGAAGGCTCTTCTCCTGAGAGGAGCCCCTTGACACATCTGCAAAATACACGGGTTTCATTAGTCAGATGAAAACAGTTTCCAGGGATTAGAAACTTGTGGTCTCTAACGGTAGCTTCCCCTGCTTCCCTCCGCCTCCCTGTCTCCTTTCTGGCGTAGTTGCTCACCTGGCAAACCAGCACCAAGCTGGGACCTTCCAACCCTGCATACAACCCAACTCTTTGGTGGCAAGGCCAGCAGACCCTAGACATCTGGGCCTCTGTTCTCATACAAAGCTTGAGCACCATGGTTGGTTTCCCTGAGAAGGTCGGCAATTGAAGCCAATTCCTGAAGCACTGGTATTCTTTCTGGTTCCTGTTGACCAACCATGAGTAACCCCATCACCCCGCCACCCCAGGACATTCAGCTGGTGATCATCTATCTATAGAGACATGTGACACTGAGATCAAGGATGTCCACCACAGCATTTAGCACGGGGCCAGGCACAGGGCAGGAGCTCCACAAAGCTCAGTGTGGCTGGTGGCAGCTGGGACAGGGAAGGGCATGGGGAGACTTCTGTTGCTGGCAGCTCTTTCCTTGAAGGGAGGCCTTTGCCCTTTCAGAGGGAGAACAAACAGAGAGGCATTAGGCCTGCAAGCACAGCCCTCACAGAGCCTGACCTGCAGGCCTCCTCCCGAGAGACACATGATTTACCTACGAAGTCAACAGAGGGACATCTGAGCTACAACTATCCTTTCCCATTTCACACCAAGGTGACACTAAATGGTTCAATTTTCAGTGGATGGGGGAAGGGAAGAGGGGAAAATGGAGCTAAAGTTCCATTTTTAATGAACATCAATAAAATATTCTTCCCTAGGTACACAGTCCCCCTGCCCCAAACCTATGCAAAAGAAATAATCTACTTCTTCCAGTGACTTTGGGCTTGTTTGCATATATCTGGGGCTTTGGATATAACGTCAAGCCCTTCGTGATGCCATGCTAAATTCAGAAACACGTAAGAAGCTGTTGATTTCAATCCCCAACAACTCTTGGCTTGTAGAAATACATGGTCTCCATACATGGTCATGTCCCTCTGGGCTGGCCAGTGACTTGGCATCAGGTCATCCATCCAATCCCCAGGTGAGGTGATAGGAAGTGGTGCTCCTGACGGTGAGAGGCCCCAGCTACCAATGTTTTTACAGCTTCCGCTGAGATGCAAAAGCAAGTGAGTCTCAGGAGGTGGGTGGCCTGAGCCAGGTGGAGTGGAGGAGTAATGTGCGGGAGAATGTGGCTCATGGTCTGTTGACATTCGGGATCCTTTCAGCTTCTGCAGGACCATCTTGACTACTGCAGGTCTATGTGAGTGGCTCATCCTCACACCTGTCAGGCCGGGTCAGTGCACTCTCAAGAAATGATGACGAAGTGGGGGACCAACCACCTCACTGGCCAAGAATCCTGTCTCCCGTGGCCCTCAATTTTATGCCTGGTGCACTAGGGGACTGTGACGCATCGCCTGCCCCTTCTCTAAGAGCGACACCTGTATCTTCCTAGACACACGGTCTGGAAGCTGGTCCTGAGAGGCCACATTGGGATCTGGGAAAAGCTGGGCTCAGAGGCTCCCTGGGGATTTGGAGGGTTGGGAAGGGGCAAACCTTTCCACTGAGAATTTGTGTCAGATTTGAGCTCTGTTGTTTTTCCTACCCCATCCCCCCACTTTAGAGGGAGAGACTGCAATTATTTTTCTGTACCCCCTGGAAAGAGGATTTGGGGTTCTAGGTTTGGGGAATCAAGTTCTATTGTGAAAGAATAGAATTAACTGAAAGAGGGAGGGGCTTCTCCTCCAAAACTAGAAAGGGATGGGGGTAGAGGGAGGTATGCATGGGGTCCAAGGATTTGGGAGAGGCAAAAGACCCCACAGAGTCATGGCTGTGTGGCTTTCTAGAAGCCTTGCCCCAGATTCCCTTTCTCATCCAAGCCCAGAAATGCAGAGCTGTTGCACGCAAGAGACCTCAGTGGGCCTGGGTGAGCTGGGACTGCTGATGTCCATCCTTTGTTTCTGGTCACCATGCAGACTCCTAAGTCTGCTGGGAGGGGTGCTGGAAGGAAACAGGAGAGAAGGCCTAGATAACAACTGGCATGGCGTCTCCAACCAGCGTATGAGATGGGCATTAGAGGGTCAACATCAGGTTCAAAGGAGTGGTATTTCTGGCACACCTGAGTTTGTCCTCGGCACTTCACACGCACCACAACCCCTGCATGGCTTTATCTTTGGTGTCTATAAAGAGATCAGGGCTCTATTCTTCATGTAATAACCTTTCCTAGAATTTGAGGCCAAGCTCTCTCTCCCCATCCCATGCCCTCTCTCTCCTTCCATCTCCTCTTCCCTCCCTCTCTCCTCTGTTCATATTCAAAGCCAGGTGGAAGCTCTCAATAATAAATTGTGGGAGTCACTTGGGACACAGGGATGGCTGCTGATCTCACAGAGTTACAAGAAAGAAAGTCATTCAGATTGGCTCTAGAGTAAAATGCCACCAGAAAACGTATTTGAAGAATGAAATACTTTGTCATAGTTTAAAGGGACACATCCGTTTCATCCCTTCCTTGTTTCTTTTCAGCCATAGAAAGGACAACCAGCAGCACCTCCAAAATGCTTCCAAAGGGTCTGCCTTGTATGCAAGGTTGTAGGTATTTTAAACATCCAATCAAGGTTATTCTTCTAGTTATAATGTTTTGATGCCACCCCATGTGCTAGTAAATTCTGAAGGTTAGAACTAAGAAATGGGCCAGGCACGGTGGCTCATGCCTGTAATCCCAGCATTTTGGGAGGCCGAGGTGGGCAGATCAGAAGGTCAGGAGTTCGAGACCAGCCTGGCCAATATGATGAAACCCTGTCTCTACTAAAAATACAAAAATTAGCTGGGCATGATGGCGCATACCTTCCTAGACTCAGCTACTCGGGAGGCTGAGGCAGGAGAATCGCTGGAACCCGAGAGGCAGAGCTTGCAGTGAGCTGAGATCGTGCCATTGCACTCCAGCCTGGGCAACAGAGCAAGATTCCGTTTCAAAAAAAACACAAACAAACAATAAACTAAGAAATGGCCATTGGATAGGGTGAAAAGCTGTGTCCTCAAAGTGTGGTCCCCAGACCAGCAGCATCAATGTCACCTAGGAATGTGTTAGAAATTCGAATTCTTGGGCCCTACCCCAGACCCACTGAATCAGAAATTCTGGGAGGGGACCCAGAAATCTGTGTGTGTGTGTGTGGTGTGTGTGTGTGTGTGTGTTTTGAGACACAGTCTCGCTCTGTCGCCCAGGCTGGAGTGTAGTGGAGTGATCATGGTTCACTGCAGCCTCAACCTCCTAGACTCAAGTGATTATCCCACCTCAGCCTCCCACGTAGCTGGGATTACGTGTGCACCAACATGCCCAGCTATTTTTCAATTTGCTTTTGTAGAGACAGAATCTTACTGCATTGCCCAGGCTGGTGTCGAATTCCTGGGCTCAAGGTATCTTCCTGCCTCTACCTCCCAAAGTGCTGGGATTACAGGTGTGAGTCACCCTTTAGCAGGTAATGAATGATCTTGCAAGTATGAGAGCCTCTGCTAATGGGTTCAAGACCTCTGGCTCTGGAGTGGGATACAGCCGGGTTTCAATCCCAGATCTGCAGGCATGGATCTGCAGTAGTTCATCTTGTGCTGCTGGCTTCACTTCTCTCAATTTGGTTTTCTGATCAGATAAATAGTAATAATTATCCCCACCCCATAAGGTTGTTGGATCAAATAAAACAGCACAGCTACATAGAGCCTTGTGTGGGTATTTTGGGGGGTGCTGAGTGATAACTAATCATATCCCCATCCCCTTCCAATCCAGACCCATGTGAAGCAGGCAGATGGAGACCAGAACATGGGCTCCACTGCTGATGAACTCCTCTGCAGGACTCAGGGGTCTGGTCCCCACCTACCATTGGCTTCCTAGTGCTGCCTCCCACAAACTTTGGACAGTGTCCCTACAGGGTGAGAGGGTAAAGGTCTGCAGAGGAGGCACACAGCCCAAGTCCCTGCCTTACACTGTCAAAGCCCAGGAATGTGGACAGAGGATATGCAGCCACAAAACTCACAAATGCAGCCCTGGCTTCACCACGGAGGGCTGGCCCTGGGGCTGCAGGTACTGAGTGGACGCCCACCTGGGAGCTTTTGCATGGGAAGCCCCATGCCAAAGTGGACCTGCTGGACTGCTCAGTCGTTCCTCTTGAGCTCAATGGCCTTGTAGCTCGTGACCTGGAGTAGGGAGATGACCCAAAGACCCTTCATGGTTTTTGCAGTTGGGGTCTGGGTATCCCCATCCTTCTTTGGAAACCAAGTAATCCCTGTCACTTGCTAAAATCAGTGCTCAACAAATACTACGATCATTACTGACAACAAAAAATCACTGTTCAACAAATGTTGCGATCATTATTAAGAAATTATGGCCAGGCGTGGCGGCTGTAATCCCAGCACTTTCGGAGGGTGAGGCAAGAGGATCATGAGATCAAGAGATGAAGACCATTCTGACCAACATGGTGAAACCTCATTTCTACTAAAAATACAACAATTAGCTGGGTGTGGTGGCAGGTGCCTATAGTCCCAGCTACTCGGGAGGCTGAGGCAGGAGAATCACTTGAACCTGGAAGGTGGAGGTTGCAGTGAGCCGAGATTACACCATTGCACTCCAGCCTGGTGACAAAAGCAAAACTCCATCTCAAAAAAAAAAAAAAAAAAAAAAAATTGCAAAGGATATTAACATAACCTTTTCTGAAATGGAAAGTTCTTTCAGTTGCATCCATGCTTAAGTCTACAATGAAGAATTACTCAAAGAGAAGAGCAATAAAAGACTCACAGAAAGTGTTCAATAACCTAAAAACAATAATCACAACAAAAATTTCACATAAGAACTCATAACAAAAACGTAATGATGTTAGAAGTCAGAGCATGACATTAATAATACGATACAGAGTTGAACGTGATAGATCTGGTCAGTATCAAACTCACTGAAGAATGGTCAGAGATTACCTTCATACGAACAGCAACAGAAAGAAAGATACACGCCTGACAGTTACTAGAGCCCTGAGCATACAGTAAACATCTGACAAATACTGATGGGCTGGCTATTCAGTTACAACAGTCCTGACAACCTATTCTTGAAGCATTATTTAATTTATACTAGATGTTCTTTATTGGGGTTTTCAGTTCTGAAATCTCTCTCAAATAACTTTTCCTGCCAAGCTGTTATTTGAGTTGCTTCGGAAATCTTTCTTAGTGAATTCTGCACTGAGTGGCTCCCCTGGAAGAAGTTTATTACTTTGTCATCTTATTTGTTAGGAAAGTTGTGATATGACAGAGGGACATAAATAACCCCATTCAATGGAAAAAAAGATGATGCTTTCCTGCAAATCCATAGTACTTTTCACATTTCAAACCACTTCCACATTTATCCAAATGCTTTGCTATTTTTATAAATGAGCATCTGATGAGGATAAAATGAAAAAAAAAACATTCTCAGTCAACCCTTTCTGCCCTTTCTGAGGAAACTTCTCACCTCCAGCTCATCGCTACTGTCCGTGTTTTGAACCTATGTCTTGTCTGCCTTATCCTGAGGAAAATGAAAAGTTCTCAAACCACCCCCACATATTAATTTGCCATCAACTTTTCCTATAAGTACTTAAAATTCACTTTC
This sequence comes from Trachypithecus francoisi, assembly GCF_009764315.1. NCBI lineage: Eukaryota > Metazoa > Chordata > Mammalia > Primates > Cercopithecidae > Trachypithecus > Trachypithecus francoisi. Next base: position 122,462,690 of record NW_022681465.1, on the reverse strand, counting down.
CGCTTGAAATGAAGGGAGAGGCACCCATCTTTTGAGTTTGGCTTGAACAATAAAAATATTTAGAAAAAAACCCCACCAAATAATGATAAGAAGTGCAGGCATATAGGCTGCTCACGTCTTTTTTTTTTTTTCCTCCTTAAGTGTACAAAGGAACATTTTGACTTGTTATGAGAGTGGGAATGAGAAAGTGAAATAGACTAGAAACAGGCCAATTTCATTTTTCTGTCAGCATCTCATGACAGGCCAAAGATAAACCTCATAAACTGTGAAAAATGAACAATTCTTGGTTTTGATAACCTAAGCTGGGATGAGAACCAAGGAATTAATATCTCTGGAACCCAGGAGTTTATCTCACTTGTTTTTCAATGATTAATCCCAAACTTATCCCATTTTTGTCAACAATTCAAATAAGCCAAAAGAAAAGTTTTAGACTCCTGGCTGCAGCTCCTCTCTTAGCCTACCCTTCCTGGTGCCAAGTGAAGCGGTAATTAACCAAAGTTCCCCTCCCTCCACCTTTTTTTTTCCCCCTTGACATACAGAATTGCAAGGCAGCAATACTTCAGAGAAGGGAGACATTGGTGGGAACTGCAAACGGTAGGTTTTTAGAGTAGGGAGAGGAGGGGACTCAAAAGAGGAATAGGGAGCATGGGGGTATGAAGGTAATTATAGGAAAAAGCAATGTGGCTGGTATGGTGGCTCACTCCTGCAATCCCAGCACTTTGAGAGGCCGGGGCGGGTGGATCACCTGAGGTCAGGAGTTCCGGACCAGCTTGGTCAACATGGTGAAACCCCATTTCTACTAAAAATAAAAATAAATTTTAAAAAATTAACCAGGCATGGTGGTGTGTGCTTGTACTTCCAGCTACTAGGGAGGCTGAGGCGGAAGAATCACTTGAACTGGGAGGTGGAGGTTGCAGTGAGCCAAGATCGTGCCACTGCACTCCAGCCTGGGTGACAGAGCGAGACTCCATCTTAAAACTTAATTAATTAATTAATTAATTAAAAAGCAAAAGCAATGGGACATCAATGAGTACAGATGGGATGTGGGGCAGACAATGAAAAGAATGGTCTGGCAGGTGAAGAGTTTCAGAACTAGGAAATAGTGGAGATGACATCAGGTGGGAGGATGGACTTGCAAACTCAGTTACAGAGTGTGGACAGAATGTGATGGCCACAGGGAGCCATTGTGTCATCTAGAGCAGGAAAGTCACATGGCGTGAGTGGGTATGAGAATGGCAATGGTGTGCAGGCCATCAGCGGGAGAGACTAGAAACAGGGGCTCTAATGTAGAAACATCTCAGTATTTGGGACAAGAGGGGATGAGGGCTACATTTTTCCATGTTTTTCTTCCTTGATCAAAGTATTTCCCTAACTCTAGCAGTCTCTTCTCACTATTAGCTGATTTTGCCATAGAGGCACAAAACTTGTACTACTGTTCACTTGTTCTACCTTATCCACTAATGACTCTTATTTACTTAAACATCTGTTTTATCCTCACCTTGATCTGCAATGTCTGTGAAATTACAAACTTGGTATATTAGTTATGTATAGGTTTTAACTGCATGAAAACAAGTATATGCCTAGTAAAAGAAGAAGTTTGTCTGAATTTTACTTAAAATCATCTCAAACTACCAGTGGGGCACTTATTCTTTGGGGGAAGGCTGCCTTCACTCACAAGTTCTTAAGCTTACTGGAGTCACAGATTCCTTTATTTATCTACTAAAATCTACAGTCCTTTTTTTTTTTCCCAGAATACTCAGTGTGTCTGAGCACACACAAATAACTTTGCATGTCATTTCAAGTTGTCACTATTCCTTGGATTAAAACTCTTTTGACTTATCTGAGGCTTGAAGAATACGGGCCCTAGCTTCTGGGCAGACCAGGGCACTCAGCACACCCAAAGCTCACTGTGGCCTTGAAGTCCTACCGAGTGTCTGCAGTACCCTCTGTGGGAGTCTGACCCTGCTCGGCTTCTAGAATGTCCTGTGGTGAATGCCATTGCTAACGTCTCCTCTAATACCCTAGTTCTTTTCAGAGGCTCCTACCAGAAAATTGCCATGAGGAAACTCTATGGCATTGGTCTGCAGGGGCCAGAGTGGACGAGGTTGCACATGTGTGTGCACACACATATGCACACACACGTGAACACAGGCTCAGGGCAGAAGCTGAAGGAGTGAGCTGTGTATTTGTGCCTGGTCTCCCAGACTTTTCTGAGAGAAGAGTTTGGTCTCACCCGTGGCCTGTGATTGCCCTGTCAAATCAATTTGGGAGACTATAAAGATATAAGAGCTGAACAGCACCAACAGGAGACTCTCTTTTCTTTCCTTAAGGCTTCTTGCCAGATATAACAAGAATAAATATGAAATGGCTTCATATTCCAAGCATGAACTAATGTTAGGGCTGCGGCTGATAAGTAAAGAACAGCTAAACAGGCTTTGACATAGTGACTCTGGAGGGGGCAGCGTTCTCGCTGGAAGTAGGGATGTGGGGATTTAACGGGGCTGTTGTGGAGTGAGCTGTCTGGAAGAGGTTCCTCTTCAATAAAACACCCAGGCCCCTGCTGACTGATTCTCACGTTAGGAAAACATTGGTAAATCATCAGCATAATCCAAGAATTATTCCCTTCCTCTGCTCTGCGCACGAAGGCCCTTCTTTTCTTATCTGTTTTTAATTTTCTTCATGGGTGCCGTTCCTAGTCCATTAATTGAAAGGACTTTTGGCTAGAAGCCCATGACTATTTTGGGGGGAAAAAAAAAAAAAAAAACAGAACAACAGAAAACCTGAAGGGCTGATATTCCGTGCATCTCAGAGAAATAAAAGTGGATGGGAATGGCTCCTTCGGGAGTCCCTGCTAGGTTCGGTTCTGCCATGCCTGGAGGCACAGGTAGGGGGAACTGGCTGCCTGGACATCTTCCCCCAGCTAGGCTGCCAGGGTAAATCACTGGCTTTCAGAATGTCCTCTGGAGAAAATAAGGTCATTACAAGGCTTTTAAGATCAACCATAATAAGACTCCCTCCAATTTGTTTTTCTTCGGCTGCTTTTACTGAGCCCTCTGGGCCTTCCTCCAAGTGCTGAGTATGATACTGCTCAGCATGATGCAGAGAGGAGAGAAGGGGCTGTGGACTCAGCTCAACAGACCTGAGTGAAAATTCTGCCTTTGCGTCTCCCGAGCTATGTAGCTTTGGGAATACGGGTAACCCCTCTGCTATGAACTGCATGTTTGTGTCCAACTAAAATTCATGTTTGAAAGCCTAACCACCAATATGATGGTATTTGGAGGTGGAGCCTTTGGGAAGTCATTAGGTATAGATGAGGTCATGAAGATGGAATCTTCATGATGGATGAATTCCCCTACAGGAAGGGTCCAGAGAGCTTGCTTTCTCTAGGCCATGCGAGGATACAGCTAGAAGGCAGCCACATGCCAGGAAGAGGGCCCTCCCCAGAATTTGACCATGCTGGCACCTTGACCTTGAAGTTCCTAGTCTCCAGAACTGTGAAAAATAAATGTCTGCTGTCCAAGCCACCCAGTCTAACATACAGGCATACATTGTTTTATTGAGCTTTGTTTTATTGCATTTCACAGATGCTGTGTTTTTCTTCCTTTTTACAAACTGAGGGTTTGTGGCAACCCTGCATCAAGCAAGTCTATTGGTGTCATTTTTTCCAATAGCAGGTGCTTTGTGTTTCTGTGTCAGTATTTTTAAGCAATAAAGTATTTTTCGATTAAGGTATGCGGATTGTTTTTAAAACATAATGCTGTTACACAATAGACTATGGAACAGTGTAAACATAACTTTGATATGAACTGAGAAACTAAAATATTGTATAACTCACTTTATGGTGATATTCACTTTTTGCAGTGATCTGGAACAGAAACTAATATCCCCCAGGTATGCCTATATTCTGTGCTAGTAGCCTGAGTTGACTACAACAGCCTCTGAGTTTCAGGTTTTGGGAAACCCAGAATCTAATGTCTGCATTATGGAGTGGCTATAAACACCTGATGAGATGATGCACGTCAATTGTAGAGGAGAGCTCCTGGCCCATGGCAAGGTGAATGGTAAACATTATAACCAGTGTGGTTGCTATGATCATCAGCAACACCACCAGTATCTTCCCTGATGATCTGGGCCAAGGTTGAATGAGAATAGAGACAATACGTTCAACTCAGTTTAATGCCGTTTAGAAAGGATTTGTAAATGGCACTCATGATATTACCAGTATGTATATTCCTAGTTTCATTCTTCAGCTACATAATTGGGATATAGCAAAGGATACAGCTGTAATATTCATTCATTCAACAAATATTTACTATGTTCTAGACACTTTACTAGAGTTGCAGGTACAGAAGTAAGCAGGGCAGACACAATACTTGCCTTGCTGGTGAGTACCTGTGCCTTTGGAGCTCTGGGGAAAATGCAGTGCACAAGTCTTCAAAGGCAACCTGTGTTATTGCTCAAGATTAGTGTTGCAAACAAACAGCAGCACATAGAAGTCAGCAGGGCCATAGGAACTTCAAGTTTATACTTTTCCCAAAATGCCCATAGAAAAGTCAACAGGCATTTGCTGTCGAATCTTCAACAGGCATTTCCTCAGTACCAGACACTGTGCTAGGCCCTTGTCCTTGTGGTGGACAAGGCAGGCCCAGTTCCAGCCTTGCAAGGCCTCATAATCTAAGTGAAAGGGGACACAGAAAAGAAAAAAATCATCCTACCAAGTGATAACGCCTGGTCCCCAAGGCCACTGCTGTCTCACTGTACTTCAGGGCCTTGCAGCATAACCACCAACCAGTCAGGCCATCCTCTGAATGTGGGTCTAGGGTAAACCTTAAAGCATTCTCTTCTCTAATAATCTATTTTATTTATAGGATAATACAAAAAGCAAAAAGTTAGCTTTCCTCACCTAAGAGATGGGACAACGAGAGAGTTGGCAGATCTGGATTGTATTCTACTGTCCATATGGCTGGTTCCTTCATCCCTTAACAACACGACTCCCCACGGAGCCATGAGGAATCTGCCCCTCCCTTCCCTCTTTCTTCACTATTCCCCAGCCTCCCACATTACACACAAGTTGTGGTCTGGGACCAAGAGGGTTTTGTTTTTTAAACAGTTAAATCTTTCATTGCAGACCAATTAAAATTTAAAGATTTTCTCTCTCTCTCCCCACTTTGCGCTCTCTCTCTCTCTCTCTCTCTCACACACACACACACACACACACACACACACACACACACCTCTCTAAGCACAAAGAGCTGGCAACAACCTAGTGTTTACTATTAGAAACAGGATTTGAAAATTTAAAGAAAGAAAAGTTAATTCTTCACCTCGATTTGTCTTTTCCTCCCCAAAGTTCCCTAAATGAGAGATTGCTTTACCAGGAAGCCTGAGTACCTCCCACCCAACCATTCCTGTTGCTGGACATGGGCCTTTTTGCAGAGTGTTTGGATACACATGTGGTGCCTGAGGCATGCCCTGGGCACTTGGTAAGCCAGGCTACTCTCATCACGCAGCCCTGCCCACCCCACCCCCCAACTGCCACCCGTAATGAGGTTAGGCTCCGTGTCCCCACCCAAATCTCATTTTGAATGTAATCCCCACGGGTCAAGAGAGGGTCCTGGTGGGAGGTGACTGGATCATGGGGGCCGTGTTCCCCATGCCATTCTTGTGATAGCGAGTGAGTTCTCACAAGAGCTGATGGTTTTATAGGGCAGTTTCCCCTGCTCTTCTCTCTCCTGCCATCTTGTGAAGAAGGTCCCTGCTTCCCCTTCTGCTACGATTGTAAGTTTCCCGAGGCCTCCTCTGCCATGTGAAACTGTGACTTAATTGAACGTTTTTCCTTTATAAATGACCCAGTCTCAGGTATGTTTTTAAAGCAGTGTGAAAACAGACTACTACAACCTGTATACTGCCAAGTCTCAGTATTTTGGATGTTTTCCTAGTCTGTCATCATGACTCATTGACAATTCCAGGGGCTCTGTCCTGATCACCAAGGATGAAGGGGTGGGACATCAGGCAGTCCCTCTGGCCCCAACCTTATTCTACGTGCTTTTTGATCCAAAACGAACAGATGTTAAAATAAAATTAGGTTGAAAGTGTCTAGGAATCTCTGGATAGGTAAGTATGTTTGCGTGACACATACCTGTGTGTGTGTTAAGTGTGTATTTTGGATTTGGGGTGTATAGTCTGCGTGTGTTTGCCTACATATACTGCAGCCTGTCTGCTTCACTGAACTTATATTGACTTGCTCTGCTACAGTTTTAACTATCTTCACTTTCTCCAAGTAGAAAGCCCCTCCTAATAGCATTTCTTCCCAAGAGTAATCAAAACTAAAGATGGCCTTTACCTAATGCAGTTATAATGCATGTACACACATGCACACCTTTTGCCTTTAGAAATTGGGCTCCCCATGACTTCTCTTGCTGAAGCACTCAGGGCCAAAAAAGTTATCGCTACATGTTAATTCAGACATTAATCTACCTGGTGAATTTTCCTTTTCCCTGTTGCCTTATAGGACACCAAACAGAGATCTCCTTGCAAAGCAGCCAGCCTGCCTGAAGGTCTGGTCTGGAGCTTCATGGAGCCCCATCCCCGGAGAACTGGACACTTTCTTTTGGGATTACCAGGTAGAGGGCCATTGTTCCGCCATGATGTAAGATAGGCTCCCAGCTCTATGTGGCTCTTGGTGAACTAATGATAATTTTATCCTCCTCTTGGGTAAAGTTAACACAAGGAAAGATGAAGATTAAAGGCAGAAATAAGATCCATTCTTTGCAATGAAAAGAAGTTAGAGAAAACACTGGGTCTTATAGAAAAAGGGATCTCTAGACTCATGAAAAAAAGCAAATGATTCCTGTGGGCACTAATCTTTGGGTCACCACCTCATCTGTGGCCATGGAGCTGCCAGGCTGGGAGCAGGCTCCAAGACAAGGGCCCGACTTCCCCAGCCATGCAGAGAAGCACAGGGGCTTCGAGAAGAGGCCATAGCAATAGCTAGAGCTGGAACCAGGAAGGAGCCAGAGAAATGCACAGACCTCTTGGGCAGGTGGGCCTAGACCAGACCAGACCAGACCTACGATCCTGGCTAGCTCCACCTTTTTATTGACAAAGTGCGGCTCCCGGCTCAGCTACTGACTTCCCTTGTGAGTCTGGATGAGCCACACGGTCTCTGTGTCTCACCATCTGTTTTTTTTTTTTTTTTTTTTTTTTAACTTTTTAGTAAAAATAGAGACAGGGTCTCCCTATGTTGCCCAGGTTGATCTCAAACTTCTGGACTCCAGTGATCCTCCTGCCTCGCATCCTTTTTTTCAAATGGAAAATATTCCTGCCCTTCCTTTGCCTCACAGATAAACTATTTTGAAAGCAATAAAAGCAAACATTCACTAAACCCTTATTATTTTCCAGGTACTGCAGCAAACACTTGAACACATTTTCTCACATAACCCCTCCAACTACCTCATGATGAACGTATTTATGTGCTGTCATTATTTGCATTGAACTGATGAAGAAACTGGAGTTCAGAGATTAAGTAATTTGTGTGAGGTCACACAGCTGGTCAGGCTGGGATTTGAACCAAGGCAGCTTGACCTCTGCACCCAAGGTAACATTTCAATATGAGCCAAAATTACAATTTTTTTTTTTTAAAGAGAAACCAGGAAAGGTTAATTGGGAGGAAGCAATTATCTTGGAGCACAAAGCAAGTGCACAAGGTCCTTGAAAGGTATTAAACTAGAAGATGGTTTTTCTCTTCCTGAAACTCCCCTTCTACATCCATGTCCTCCCCTGCACCTTTAGAGACCAAGAACCTGCTAATTCACTTTCCAGATCCCACATAGCTGTGTCTCTGGGTGACCGTAACTTGGGTGAGTCAGCAGACAATCTCTGCAAGGCTCTCGGAAAGATGTCATTAGTGAGAAATGATGCCAAATGTCACATGTGGGAGTCTGTTTGCAAACAGGCTCTTCCCTCCTTGCCGAAGAGCAAGCATTCTGTGTAGCCACCAACTCCTTTCCAGGTCACCTTTCTGCACCAGGCCCCCTGGCCCCACTCAGACACCCACGAAGAACAAACCTGCAGTAAACCAGGGTAGGCATATTTGGTCTGTCGTTATCATTGACAGCAGCTACCTTTCCTAAAAGGGACTTAGGTTACAGATAGTGAAAGCCTCATAGCTGATTGATGCTACATCCCAACGTCATGTTAAGTAGCTGCACACCACCAAAACAAGTTAAATGAGCATTCATTGAGCACTTACTTCAGGTAAGACATCAGATGTGATAAAGTATATGCCTATCCCTCCCAGAATTATAAACGTAGGGCAGGAAAGGACTGAGAAAGGAACGCTGTAACATATGGTATAATTAAATACATGCTAGATGAACATAATTTTAATGATGGCTGGAACATATTTTGAACTATTAATTTATATTTATTTTTCATCTATTTTCTGTTCTTGTTCCTCAAGCAAGTAGCCCAACAGCCTTGTCTTCATTGCCTTGGGGATGGTAACTTGCAAAATAGAAAGGAAAAGTAGCATACAAGACTCCTTGGCTTTGAAATGCCAAAAGCTGTTGTCCAGAGGTGAACCAATGAAGTTTTAGAGGAGGAAGGAGGCTAATGAGGGTTTGTGGGACAAAGCATAGTTGGGTGCTTTGCAAAGGGGACCTAACGTCATGAATTTTGTCTGAACGGGACCCTAAAAAAATGGCAGTGTGGAAAGTCTAGGCAAACATAGGACCAGAGGCAATTTGGCAGCAACTTCTCAGGTACCCAGTGTGACCACAGAGAGCTGCTAGCCCTAACAGTGCCATATGAACAGGGATAAGGGGAAGGGGCAACCCACAGTTAACTTGCTTGGTTGCTCCTTTATTTTAATGTTGCACAAGTCCCTAGAACTATGGCCCAGACTGAGGGTGGAACTCAAACGATTTTGACCATGGATTCCTGGATGGTGGCCTGGAGGGGTAGGGCTAAAGTTGCCAACGAATTATAGGATGCCCTGTACTGGGTGTCCTGTGTTTTTATTTGCTAAATCTGGCAGCCCTAAATATATCATGAAATAGAAATTAAGTTGACAAAATGATGTGGACTAAAACTCATACTTGAGTTTGTAAAACTGAATCTGCGGAATGAGATTCATTCCTATCAGAAAATAATGCCTTTTGATCAGGTGTGATGGCTCACGCCTATAATCCTGGCACTTTGGGAGGCTGAGGTGGACAGATTCCCTGAGCTCAGGAGTTGGAGACCAGCTTGGGCAACACGGTGAAACCCTGTCTCTACTAAAATACAAAACAATTAGCCAGGCATGGCAGCGTATGCCTGTAGTCCCAGCTACTTGGGAGGCTGAGGCAGGAGAATTGCTTGAACCCAGGAGGCGGAGGTGGAGGGTGCAGTGAGTTGAGATCGCGCCACTGCACTCCAGCCTGGGTGACAGAGCAAGACTCCGTCTCCAAAAAAAAAAAAAAAAACCCTTTTATTTTTAGAGTGCTTTACAGTATGAAGCCCCTTCACATGGACTATGTCATTTGATTCTCCCTATAACCTACTGAGATGAGAAATGTGAGTCTAATTATTTCCAGAAAGAAGAGTAGGGCTCAGGGAAGCTAAGCCCACTGAATACTAAGTCTATACAGGCTGAAGCTATAACCAATACCTGCTTCAGCCTTCAGTCCAGCTGTGCTCCTGGACCCTGAATTGCTTCTGAGTCCCAGCCTGGCCCAGGCCCCAGCATCCCAAAAATGACATCACCGAGTTCAGTTCCAAAGTGCCTCTCAGAAGCCTTTGTGAACCCTGGAGTTTTTGGCGTGTCTGACTCCACGTTACCGCTCTCCAGTGTGTAAAAAAGCCAGAACTACGAAAAGATTTAATTTGGAGAGGTGACCACAGTGAGTCTCCACTGCTTGTGGCTTCTAGGCAAAACTGTAACAGCTCTAGCTACTAATGCTCTGGCTTATCATCTTCCAGGCCAGGTGACACCTATGTACACATAGGAAGATGGCTTCATTCCTCCATGGCTCAGTGAGGACAGTGTGGATGGTGATTTATGGAGAAGAGAGCCGTGCAAAGAATGAGGCCAGACTTTCAGGGGTGCCTTGTAGACCCCCGAGGAGGAAGGCTGAGGAATGCACTGCCAGCCCACTCAAGACAGTCGTTTGCCGGGGGAGAGGAGGGGCCCACTCTGTCAGAGCTCAGGGTTTTACACATCCTAAAATCTTTACTTATGGACATCAGGTCAAAGGGAAGGGAAAACACTCAACCAGACTTGAAAAGTAACCTGATGTTATTGTCAGCAAATGCGCTGCAGCTGTTTTTGCTATTACAAAAGCTGGTACTTTTTTTGTTGTTAAGTCTGAATCTGGTAGGAAATAGAGAATATGATTCTGGAGAAGCCCTCTGTATAGCACTGCCCACTTTGATAAAAATATCATTTATTCATTCAACATGGGTACTTCAAAAACAGAGTGATATTCTTTCTTTCTCCCCCCCTTTTGTTTAACTAGGTGTTGGAAGATAGGAACCAGTTTTATTGTCATTTTTTATTCTTTATAACTTGATATGTTATAAATATTATTTACTATCTACTAAATAGTGAATACAAACGATAACTCTTCACTGTTGATGAAAGTCATGTTTGGGGGGTACAGGAAAGGGCGTCTTGTACATTGGGAGATGAGACGAGAATTCTGATGATTGCCTAGAAGACTTCATTTTGTAATAATCCTGAAGCAAAATGGCATGAAGCTCTGCTGACCTGTGATAACTGTGTGTATTTCCTTCCAGGGTCTCACCAACTGGCAGCCATCCACTTCAGGTGTGTCAGTGGAAGGATGCCACCTCAAAGGAGATGGGACCAGCCTTGTGTTGGGGTCAGGATTCTGGCCACTTGATCTGGGCAGGAGTGCTCTGCTCAGAGTGCAGTGCTCATTCTTAAGAGCCTGAGCTGCGAAAGGTCAGCAGGACTAAGCTCAGCGCCAGGATTCCAACTTCCCTTCTTCCGCCCCAGGTCTGGCAACTTGTAAATGTGGAGGCTCTGCTAAGCACTGGGATTTCATTAAGGGCCTCGTTAAAATTTACTAGAATCAAATAAAGAAAAGATCCAGCCTTGGAAATCATTCTCCATGCTGTCTCTCCTTCTCACCTCTTCTCAACCCCCACCCCCCACACCACTTATTCATCCAGGAAACCTTTAACAACTGAGCTAATTCTGGAAGGCTGCCCATATCGGATGTCTTCAGAAATCACTTTGGAAAACGCCTTTAGGAAGGTAGGTCACCTCTTTCCATTTGTCTTATGATGGCAGGTCCAGAGCTTACATGAAGAGGCAGTGAAGCAAAGATGTAGAGAATATGGACTCTTCAGTCACACCTGGGATGAACCCTGGCCATGACCTACTCACAGAGGAGCCCGGGCCACTTATCTAACCTCTCTGAGGCTCACTTTCTACATCTATCCAATGAGAATAGTGCTACTACCCACTGTATAAAATGTTGACAGAGTTAGGCAAAATAATGCAGGCACAGCAAGTGCCAAAAATGTGAAGGATTAAAAAGGGGTCCTTTACTAGCACTGGCCACATCCCCATCTTATCCCTTTATCTTCCATTGAGCAGAGTTTCTGCCAGGTGCAGGGGACAAGGGAGAAGAAAAGACATGCACATTCTCCTGGACTTCAAAGTTGTCCCATCCTTCTGTGATGTCATCATTTGAGCTGTAGCCCACAGACGTGAACTCCAACAACCCCCAAACCCAGTCCTCACCTCCCACACGCTTTTCATCACCCGCTCTCACACCCCATCTGGGGCCTCTGCTTCCATCCTACCATTTCGCAAGCCTGGCCAATTCAAGCTCCACATGCTGCACCCAGAGCAGCCCATCTCTGGGTCAGGTAAGCACGTCAGGGCTCCTAGGATGGAAGACAGGAAAACCTCTTCTGGGGGAAGCCGAAATGGAGCAAAATGGGACCTAGGAAGGGACAGCTCTTTGGTTTTGTAATTAAAACTGAAACCCGATCCTTCTGCTCTCAGAGACCTGACCACAGGTTTCGTTTTTCAAAGGGCTACCTGGATGCTTATTAAAGGCCAACTTGTGCCCAAGATTGGGTTACTCCACTTTCAGCAGCTGCTTGACCTCTGCCTCTTATGCCCGTTCTGAGGTGAAGCCTCATGTGGAATTAAACCCGGGATAAATAGGTGGCCCAGGGCAGCCGGGGCCCCAGGCAGCTCCTCGAAAGACAAATGTGTTTTGAGCAGGCCTGGCTCCTACTCATTCAGGTCTCTGCTCAAATATTCATTCACCTGCCCTCCAAACCTACAGTTACATACCTCTTCCCTCTTCCTCACATTGTCGTATTTTCTCATGCCACTTACTCTAAAACGCTTGGTTTATAGATCTGCATACTTGCTCTGGCTTGCAGGCCTCTAGGCTGTTGGCTCCCTGAGAAGAGAGACTGCCTGTCTTGTTCAAGCCATAGTTCCTGTGTGTGCTAGTTATTGCACTGAGTGGATGAGGGAAAGGATAAAAGAGTCATAAAATGCCTCACAAAAACTTTGAGGCCTGCCTGACTGGTATTACAGAGAAGCTTGTATAATAGAGAATGTTTTGTAGGAAGGAAGGAAAGGAAGGAAGGAAGGAAGGAAGGAAGGAAGGAAGGAAGGAAGGAAGGAAGGAAGGAAGGGGAAGGGGAGGAAAGGCAAGGAAAGTTGATTATGTTTTCACTCTTGGTATCTCAAAGCTTTATGACACACTCATGGAGTGAACATAATCTTTGTGGCATGATACAAAGGGACTGAATCACTCAAGAAGATAATTTTATCTGGTAGTATCACCTGCCTTTATACATTATACATATATTCTTATTCTCTCTCTCCAGCTATATATATCCAGAAATTTTTCTGAACCAAAATTGGCCAGGGCCTGAATACCTAAGTACATGGAGTGGAAAGTCAGTATAAATTTGATCAGAGCCAGGAAACCCGAAATACTGCTAAGGGAGAGGATGGTGAGGTGGAGAGGAGAAAGAATAGATAGCCACAGCCAGGGCTTTTCTGTGGCTGAATCCTAGGACAGACTTAGATAGGTCAAGACCAATGTCAAGCTGGCTTTCTCCACATGAACACACACACTTTCCTTGGAGCTGGAAAACAGTGCCTTTTGCACACAGGAATGAAGGGAAGGAAGCAAAATAGGGCAGAGAAAGTGGGCTAGCCCTGAGTGTAGGAGCATTAAGAAGCAACCTCAGCCTGGGTGCGGTGGTTCACGCTTTTAATCCCAGCACTTTGGGAGGCCAAGGCAGGTGGATCACCTGAAGTCAGGAGTTTGAGACCAGCCTGACCTGAAACGCTGTCTCTACTAAAAATACAAAAATTAGGTGTGGTGGTGCATGCCTGTAGTCCCAGCTACTCAGGAGGCTGAGTCAGGAGAATTACTTGAACTCGGGAGGTGGAGATTGCAGTGAGCCGATATCGTGCCACTGCATTCCAGCCTGAGCAACAGAGCGAGACTCTGTCTCACAAAAAAAAAAGATAAAAATAAAAATAATGCAACCTCAGAAGGTGGCAATAATGACCTTGTAGATTACAAAGCCAAACTTCCAGGAGGGCAAAAAGCAAAACCTTGTCATTGATAAGGGTTATTCATCAATTACAAACCAACTAACTGGACAAAAAAACAAAGCAACACCATCTATGTGTTGATATATTTGGCCCAGCCTGGTTTTTCTGTGTATTAGGAAAGGACAAAACAAGAGTGGCTCTGGTTCATCCCCTTGTCATCATAATCATCCCTCCCTCCCACCCTCCCCCACAGGGCTGATTTTATGCTCAGGAGGTAAACGGTCCTCCTGCAAGAGCAGGTTGACAGCCTGCTTTCTCCTGACCCTGTATCCGGCAGGGAAGCTCCTGCAGGTGTGTGTTGAAGACTGTGGGGAACTCTGCGTAGGGACAGTTCCAGGAGCCACTCAGCAATGAGGTTCCAAAAGCCAGCGTTCACCAATATGCATGCATTTGTGCAAGCATGGACAGCCTGGAGAAGTTTCTGCTGCAACTGTCCAAAAGTGATACATAATCCATAGCTGTGTAACTTTGCACAATTAACTTCTCTGGAACTTTCTAGCCTTATTGATAAAATTAAGACATTGGAATAGATAATCTCTAAGGATCTCTCTGGTTTAAAACTTTTATAATCTTACGGAAAACATTACTCTGGCCAGGTGTGGTGGTTCATGCCTATAATCTCAGTGCTTTGGAAGGTTGAGGCAAGAGAATTCAAGACCAGCCTGGGCAACATAGCGAGACCCCATCTGTACAAAAACAAAACAAAACAAAACAAAACAAAACAAAAGCAAAAACAAAAACTAAAAATTAGCCAGGTGTGGTGGTACTTCCCTGTAGTCCCAGCTACTTGGAAGGCTGAGGTGGGAGGATTGTTTGAGGCTGTAGTGAGCTATGATCATGCCACTGCACTCCAGCCTGGCTGACAGAATGAGACTCTGACTCAGAAAAATACACACACACACACACACACACACACAACTTTCTCTCTGCCCCCCTGTTCCTCCTGTCTCATCTCTGCCTTTCTTCTTTCCTCTCTTTGTCAAATCTCCTTCATCTGCCTCACAAAGGCCAGTGAGCCCCAGCCGCAGACTAGGGAAGCCAGCAAATTAGGAATTTTCTTCACAAAGTTTTGAATAGCAGTTTTTCCCACGTGCTTCTCAGGCTGTGAGATAAATCCCCAAGTCTCCTGTTGAGTGCTGAGTAAGAAAAGCCAGGCAGTCTGCAAGCAAAGGTCTCCTGGTCAAGTCCCGGGGCTACAGAGCAATAAATACAGCCCCTGCACCAAGACACTTGGTCTAATACAGAAGCACATGTGCACACAGAAATGCAACACTTCTGCTGTAGAAATCAAGACACAGCTAACGGGTAAGATGACCAGCAACTAAGGTATCATGCTGATTACTGGGGAAGTGATTTTTATGGATCCAGAAAGCCTTTCTAGGAATGGGGATGTAATATGCAAGTTTTTTAAAGACTAATAAATGATATTATCATTATTAAGTGTGTCTATTCCTATTTATTGAGAAGTCACTCCATTTGGGACATATCCATCCATTATACATATATAATACATGTAATTCTTATTTCTGGAGCACTGTACACTATGAGCTGTGCTAAGCTCCTCATATACATGTCTCATCTAATCCTCACAGTAACATAGCAGATCAACCACAGCACAGTGTTAAAGGCATCTTAATACTCACCTGGATTCTGCCCTTTTTCTGTGTATTAGGAAAGGACAAAAGAAGTGTGGCTCTGGGACATCCCCTTGTCCCAGGGGCTTGCACCGGCTTTGGTTCACTCCCCTAATGCAGACAAGGGACTGCTTCGTGATGACTTCAGTGCAGATAGGAATCACCCCAGGAGCTTGCGAAAAATGTGGGTTTGGGGGCGTCCCCGTCCCAGGGATCTGCCTCAGTTGTCTGGGGTGGGGCCTCAGCTTTTTCATCTATGAAATGGGACAAATAATAATACAGACCTCACAGGCTTGGTGTAATTTTTCAGTTAAAAAATTATGTAAAGCACTTAATACAACATTAAGAACACACTAAATGTTCTATAGATGTTATTTTTTGGAGTTTCTATCAGTTTTACACATATCGCTAATCGAATGTCCAGAGGGCGTTAATGAGTGACTGATTCCAGGTCCCAGAGCAAGAGTGGGGTTCAAATTCCGCTCCGTCTCTAAGCTCCATACTGAGCTGTTCCCTGTGATGTGAATTATTACTGCAGAACTCTAGTATTCTTGATAGCAATTGCTTTAAATCTTCAAATAACTCAGTACTTTGTGTGACTTGTCCTGTAGTCTGCCTTTAAAAGTCATTATGGATCTTCAGTTAAAATCACTTTGTCCTGGAAAGAGGTCAGGCAAATTCGTGGCATAGACATACCTTAATTAAAGTTAGACATCTATGGCCTTTCCTTTGAGATAGGGAGATCAGGCTGCTTCATGTGTTATCATCTGTGATTCCACATAGTTGACCTCCCTACCTATCCCCACTCTGGTCTCTCTTGGGACATTCCCTTCGACTCCTTCCTAACGCCCAGCTCACATCAGGTACAGAAGGTCCCTAATACGGAAATGTTGAGGAAAGAGCTAAGAAGAGCATGGCATGAAATGGGGCTAGAAAGACACGAGACCTGGAAATGCTAGCCGCTCTCACCAAAGGAAACTCTTAAGGAAAGGAAAGCAGCCACCTTGGCAGCGTGAGGAACATTCGTAACACTTAGGCCAGGGCTCGTTGGAAGCAGGGCTGAAAGGAGCAGGACAAATTGCAGCCAGTTCCTTTGAGTCAACTGATGCTTCCCATAAGCCTCTGTGCAGCAATGGGCTAATCTCCTGTAGCCCATTGGATGGATGGCCTTGAAGGTGCACGCTGCAGCAGTAACTCTAAAGAGGTGTCAAAAGGGGTGTGAAAAAGCAGCCCAAGGAGGAAGCTTGTCTGTAAGTCTGTCAATAAAGATTGTCTATGAGAAAACAAAAAACCTGAAGGAATAGCTTAGTGTGTTCAAGCATCTCCTAAGTCTTCTTTGGTTTATTAGCTTTTATGAGGAGGATTCAGAGTCAAAGACAGGAAAAATGGGCTTAAGCAGGAGGAAAATTCCAGCAGGACAAAGAAAGTCCTTTTTAAAATAAATAAATAAATAAAACACAGGCTGGTAAGATTGCTAGATTCTATTGCTGATGAGGTTATGGTTCTACCCATACATCTTCAAGAAGGAATTCTGACACAAAACAAATCTGCCACCCACGCCCCCCACCCGGAGAAGTCTGCATGTATCCTGTTTATGCTAGTTCCAGAGTTACCTGCAACATTTATACTATCTGCGTCAGAATCACCTGAAGAGTTTATGTTAAATACAAGTTCTCAGGCTCCACCCCAGACAACTGAGGCAGATCCTTGGGACGCGAACGCCCCCAAACCCACATTTTCCGCAAGCTCCTGCGGTGATTCCTATCTACACTGAAGTCATCGAGAAGCAGTCCCTTGTCTGCGTTAGGGGAGTGAACCAAAGCCGGTGCAAGCCCCTTTCAGCTTGAATTTTCTGAATTCATACATTTTACCAAACCCATCTGGAAAGGGCACTAAAATAAAAATACAGGCTTCTTGTTCAGGGAGGTGAGCTGCTCAGTTGCCAGAGTATCAACCTGAGCCCAGAACACTGCCAGACTGCTGAGCCAAAGAGGGTTTAACAGCCCATTTTCATAGACAGACAGGTGAGAGGAGGATGCCGGACATCGTCCCAGAGACATGGAGACTCAAGAAACATGTAGATCTGTTCACAGCTAAGGGCACATTTCCATGCCAAGAAATCAGGCATGAGCACAAGAGTCCTATCATCTACCAGAAAAGGAAATCTTTGGGTCATTTTTTTCCCTCTCTCTTATCTCTGAGTTGGGTGGTGAACTGTGGAAACACCGTATTGATTTGCTCTTCACTATTCAATGCTTTGCAGTCTTCTTGTGAAGGAAATTTAAAATATCTCCGACAACTCTGGTAGATGACTGGCTATTTCTAGGGAAAAGCAGCGGATCTGATGGCAGTTTTCCTTTTCCTTCTGTTTTGACTACATCTTTGGAACGGGAGCACGCTTACGGCTGTCTGGGACTCCTTTCCCCAGGAACTCCTGCAGTGGCTTTCTCAAGGTCACTCAGAATGCAGTTTTGTCTCTCTCTGCTGGGGTGCCCATTAGCACCCTGCCTTGACAACTAGTCACGCCCTGAGTCTCCAGGCCAATTTGCCTCCCCCATTCTGGGTTGCTGGGCAACAGGAAGGAAGCCTTGTACAGGGCTAAATCTTTCATAGACAGCAAAGGGAGAACTTTTAGCTGCATCCTGGGAAGGAGAAAGGAAGGGACATGGTATTCAGAATTGGGATCTTCCAGCTGTGTCAACTCATTCCACAAGACTGCGGATCTCTCTTGCCAGTGCAAACACTGTCCCTTCTCAGACCTGGGGGTCGACCTTTGCAGAGGAGGGAAGCAAGTGATGGAATGCCTGAAAGACGCCAAACTGCCTGCCGGGTCACAGCGTAGTTTGAAGTCTTGGCTCTTTGCCCCTTGCTTTGCATTAAATCATGGGTTGCACCATAACACAAGCTGTTAGTTATAAGTTAGAGTCCCCAGTTAATTCATTAAAAGAATAAATTAGGAAGACTTGTAAGATCACTCACATTCCCTTGTATTTTGATAGCTTCCTTGAGGGCAAGAGTTAGGCTTACCTAGGTCCGTGGCTTTGCATATGCACAGTACCTTATTTCTCACGTATTCCACAGGCTCATAAGTAGCTACACCCACAAATGTCAGAAAAACTGATGGCTTGGCAGCAATTAGCAAATTATGATCACCTGCTACCTCTACCACTTGCTTAAAACCAGCAGGGGAGCATATGGAAAATGCAGATTCCTAGGCCTCGACCCCAAAATACTAAGGGTGGAATCCTGAAATTTACATTTGAAATAAATGTCCTCTTCCTATAGCTATCACTCTTTTCCTTCGAAGCACAGCAGAAAACATTTCTCTTTTATAAAGGATTAATTAAGTATGTTTGAGTCCTTTTATGTCCTCTTAATATATTTTCTTTCACTGCCTCCAGCAGTGAAAACAGACATAACTTTTTCAGTTCTTTGCAGATGGTTTAAAATGCTCTTTGTTCTGTGTTTTGCTTGGGAATAAGTGTTTTCCCTGGGCTACAACAGAGACGGACAAATAAAGGCCATTTCTCGGGACAAATTTGGCCACTGCCTGTTTTTATAATAAAGTTTTATTGGAAGTCCTGCCATTTAGTTTTTTTACATATTGTCTGTGGTTACTTCATAGTATCTTGGCAGAGGTGAGTGGTTGAGGGAGAAACAGTATGATCTACAAAGCCTAAAATAATTTACTACCTGGCCTTTTACAGAAATTTTGCCAAATGTTGGTTTAGAAGGGTAGTGAGAACAAACCCATTTCCTTGTCTTCCTGGCTACATAACTAGGACTACATCTCCCAGTCTCCTTTGCAGTTAGTCCTGATCATGTGACTGAGTTCCGTCCAAGGAGAGGAAATTGGCCTGGCTCGGTCCATGAAACTTCCCTGAATTGATCCCCCATGATGCCGACAAACCTAGCATTGAACCTAGAACGCCTCCTGCTGAAAGTGGCAGAGCTCTTAATGATTACTCTTAATCATGAATTGAGTAAAGGAGTTTGGGAATCTGGGTCTCTTAATGATTACTTGGAAGGAAGCCAACTAGTCATTAAGAAAAGCCATTTTGGTCTTTATATGAGAGAGAAATAAACCTCAATCAATTTGAGTCATTATACATTGTATTAAATTCATTTGTTACAGCAGCTGAATTAATTTAACTTAAACACAGAGCCTCCTTCCTTAGGTTAGAACTTAGAGTTAAGGAACGAAATCTTCTCATTCAGAACACCTTTAGCATCTCCAAAAGCATGGATGGTGGGTATCGGGATTGCTACCTATGTAAAGCAGAAAGAGAAACACGCGGAACCAGAGAGGACAGTGGTCGCAGAAACTATTTTTGCCTGAGGTCTCTACTCACTTTCTAAAATACCCACATAATGAATTTGTCTTCCACATCACTGACCAGTAGATGTCCTGCCACACACAGTGCTAGAGCAAGAGAACCCTTCCTCCAGGAAATCATTATTTCCAGGGGAGATGGAACAGTGAAGTGTCAGGGTTAGAGTCCTATAGAAGACTATGAAGTAGGGAGGAAAGTGTTCTGAATAGAGTGTGGCAGACTGGGCTTTCAGAACCTTCCAGAAATGAACTGTGTGCTTAAGGCAAGTCACTATCCTTTGGAAGCCATGACTTGCTCATCTAGAAGATGTAGTTCTTCTGTCTATAGATATATAGATGTCTACACCCTGGAATGTCAGCACCAGATTTTAGCTATAACTAGCTCAGAGGTTTCCAAAGCAGCTTCCGAGGATGCCTGTGATTTGTCAAGAGGTGACTCAGTATCTTGAGAGATGGGCAAGGGGCAGGTTCCAGACTGCCCACGAAATCAACTGGAGCAACATGAATTTTTATGTGTTTATGGTGAGACAGTATTTTTTTTTTTTTTTCTTTTTTGAGATGGAGTCTCGCTCTGTTGCCCAGGCTGGAGTGCAGTAGTATGATCTCGGTTTACTGCAACCTCCACCTCACCGGTTCAAGTGATTCTCCTGCCTCAGCCTCCAGAGTTGCTGGGATTACGGCACCACCCACCACTCCTGGCTAATTTTTGTATTTTTAGTAGAGACAGGGTTTCGCCATGTTGGCCAGGCTGGTCTCGAACTCCTGACCTCGGGTGATTGACCTGCCTCGCCTCCCAGTGTGCTGAGATTATAGGCCTAAGCTACCGTGCCTGGCCAAGATAGTATTTTAAAATAGTAACCTATGTGTTTCACGCTGCTCCTTCCAAGACATGCATACTCCTTTGTATCTAGGCAGACCAGAAATATCCCACCTTTGCCTTAGGGACCAATTGTCCCAGCATAGCACAGAGAATAAAGACATTAATTCTTCATCTCTCAGTTTCAAAATTCTAGACCTGCGCTGTTTACCATGGCAGCCTCTATCCACATGGAGCTATTTGAATTTAAGTCAATTAAAATGAAACATTCAGTTCATTGGTCATACTGTGACTGTGGCTATTGTGATGGAAAGTACACATATAGAACACACCCATCGTCACAGAAAGTTCTATTGGACATTGTAGATCTAAACCCTGAATGTGCTCAGAGTATACTTGATCAGTCAGAATTAGGAATCTCCCTCCACCAGATTCCTCCAGTTGGGGAAAACATCAGGGGGCAAGCCTCTGAGAATTCCCTTGGCTCCATGCCGCTGCAGGAGCATTCAAGGAGGGACGGCTTCATGATGGCAATGAGCGGTATTCCCTGAAAGACAGCCTTTGAGAGTCTCCCAGAGCCGCTGAGGAGGAAGGCAGTAAGTAAAAGGATGATTTTTTGCGCCCTCGAGAATTGTAGGGAAGAAGCATATAGAGTGAGAAAGGGTTATCTCATTGGACACCAAGGTGGACAGACTTAGGTTCCATGAACGAGATGCCCACTACCTCCTCCCTTAGGCTGGGCTCTGCTACACTCTCTGAAACTTGGACACAGTCCTGGAAAGGAGGCAGAGGGATTTGCAAGTGCTTGTGATTTAGTTTTTGTGAAAAGGGAAACGTGAACATGAGTGAGAAAATGTTACAAACAATACAAGTCACCTTTCTTGGATACAGACACTTGCAGACTGAGTTTTCACTCACTATGTATTTCCTATATTTGCCTTGTACATAAATGATCCTGCAGCCGAAAACAACGAGATTGAAAACTCAACGAAAGGTTGACCCAGAGATGTGTGTGTCTCATATCTAAATGCATCTTACTAAATGTGATATTTTTGGGGGGTAACAGGCAAAGGCAGGAAGAAGTTTCAGGCCCCTCATGGTTTTAGATGAAACTCTGCATGAGAACAAGTGGTGGCAATCTCCAGTGTGTGCCCTGACCTCCTCCCGAAGGGAGCAAAAGCCAAGCCAAGAAACAATAGCGTGAGAGCTCTAAGCTCAAACATGTAAGTACACCCAAAAAGGACACACCCACATCAGCTTAGAGCCCTGCTTTGTTCTACAAGAAAATGGGCAAAAGGTGAACACGTATTAAGAAAAAATATATCACCATTTCACTAGGAGTCCAGTATTGTTTGTACTTCTAGTGCCACCCACTCTAACATGGTGTTTTCTATGTATATGATGTTGCCTAAGGAAACGGAAACGCTAACTTCCCTTCTCCAAGCATGCTATCTTTCTTAATCAGGTTATTATTACACCAACCATATTTGTATCCTTTCGGATGTCTTTTTTAGGAATTGCATGAGTGTGTACATGCATATAACTAGGTACAATGCCAACACACTGAAGATCCTGAACACTTAGGGTTTGGTATGAGCTCCTCTGTGAGGACCTAGTGCTGCTATGCAGAGGAGTGAGCACAGTTGTATGGGTGGGTTTGGGGTTTGTTTTCCTCTGTTACTTGAAAAATAGCTTTTTGTGTGTGTGTAAAATTTTTTTCAGGACTGTATTCAAAGAAAAAAGAGGGGTAGAATTTTCATTAAAAGGATAATTGTAAGACTAAAGCTCTGTCATCTGTTTTCGAAACAGCTCTGGGCCTCTGGGTTGGAGGATGTGTGCATTGAGAAGAGGCCTACAGTAAACTCTCCCTAGACTTCTGTGGACCTAGGAGGCTTCTGACTTCATAGGGTCATTCTCCTTGCTCGTTCTCTTCCTCATTCCTATTGTATTTTTAAGCCCCTGTTCTTTTTTTTTCCCACCCCACCTACCTGATCTCACTCTTCTGTAATCTTCAACCCATCTTCTTTGCCCTAAACTCCTAGGTTCCCCCACCTACATTCCGCCACACTGAAGGGCTTAACCTGCACGGTGCCAGCAAAGGTAATAATGCTGGGATGGGTGTGTGTGTGTGTGGGAGTGGGGCATGGGGTCAGGGGTTGAGTTTTATAACTCTGTTTTACCTATCTCTAAAGACAGAAGTGAGCTGGTATGATAAAGTCAGATGCGTCTTTGGATAGGAATGAAAGATTGAGGCTGGGGAAAGGGAAAGAAACCTTTTTCTTCCCAGTGGAAACATTTGCATGCTACAATTGGAGAATGTGATTCTGCCAGCAGGTCATATTGGGGTTGTGTCCTGAGCTATGGACCTCAAGCATACAATTCTCTTTCTCAAAACATAGCTTCGAGGTAGGCATAATTACTCCCTTTTGGTGAATAACCAGTACGAGGACCAGAAAGGCGAAGAACATGCCAGTCACCCAGCTGGTAAGCCTCTGAGCCAGGAACTTAATCCCAAGAGCAGATTATTAAGTGTGAACACAGTACTGGAACTCAGCAACGTGGAGACTGCAAGATGGCCAGTCCACCCTGAGAGGAAACAGAGTGGCATTTGAAATGGATACGATGACAGCTCTTATTTATTCGTTACGTGTATCACCTGGTAGGCAGCAGGGCTGGAATTTGCCTGAGATCCTGAAGTTTGAATCTTCATCCAGTATACTACCCTGCCCACAACATGAGCTGTGGGCAGACATTCTCTAACTTTAGGAAGCAAACTTTTCCACTGGGGAGAGAAAGCTATCAGTCAAAAACTTTTCACTGGGCAGGGGGTGCGCGTGCATTTTTCCCACCAGAAGTTGCTGAAATGTCTGGGAGACTTTTAAGGTCGACTCGGCCATGATCCTACTCCAGGATCCTGCTGCTTCCTTGGTTTCCAGAGCAACAGCGCAGGATCGGGAGAACATGCGTGGTGTCAGATTTGGACAGGGAGGCGAGCAGCAGTGTTTGTCGGTGGGAACGGAGTGTGACACACACAGCCTGGGCTCCGTGCCTTGCCCAAGCTGTCACACGCACCACATCCTCCAGAAGCAGGGTGATAACAGCCTGGAATCCACCAACCCCTTGCCTGTCTTTAAGGAAGAATAGCAGCGATGGGGGAAAGAGACAAAATAAGGAAAAAGGCAGACAGAGGAGACATTGGTTCAGCTTGAAGAAATTCCTACCCTGATGTACAAAGTATCCCCACAGGGCCGCAGGATTAGAGAACAGCTGCCGCTCCCAAAGTCTCCAGACACCTCCGATCCTCATGACTTGGACAACACTTTGCAAAATTAAATTACTTCTCATCGGGAAACTG
This sequence comes from Trachypithecus francoisi, assembly GCF_009764315.1. Lineage (NCBI taxonomy): Eukaryota > Metazoa > Chordata > Mammalia > Primates > Cercopithecidae > Trachypithecus > Trachypithecus francoisi. The sequence continues at coordinate 122,438,942 of NW_022681465.1, read as the reverse complement.
TTCGTTATAATTGGGGCTGGTAATTTTTCAGAGACTAGGTCTGAATGGAACTGTGGGTTAGGGCAAAGTATAGGAAGAGTCAGGAAGCAATCTCATTCTCTTCGGTTAATGAGCAGGTCCCAAATCAGGGAGGGATGTTTAGAAGAGACCTTTCTGGATATTGTTCTGGAGTCAGTTGGAGAGTTAAGAGAGGGGATTAAAATGCGTATATATATATCTTGAATCCATCCGGAATCTTAAAGAAACTATTATTCAAGGAAGGAAAGGGATGAATTCAGAAATGGCTGCAGCCCCATAATAGAAAAGGCAACTTAAGACTCCGGAGTTCCCAGCTCGTACCAGAAGGTACTTACTGAAAGTCTCCTTCCAACATCTCTGGCCTATAGGTGATTCTGTAGATGTGATGTGCAAGAAACCAAATCTGTTGGGTCCAGAGAAGAAGCAGAGAGGCTCAAAACCATTTTTCCCAGAACAGATGGTAAATTCCTTGCTCTTCTTTCTTTTCTTCAATCTTGTTCTCTCATGAACGTCTTTTGCAAGATGAATCCAGGAGCCTCAATCCATACCTGGTAAAGACCAGGCATATAGAAAACTTGGATCTCTCTGCTGTAAGGAATCTAAGAGTTGCCTGAGATCAACTCTTCTTTGTACAGAGAGAAGCATACAGCTCTAGGGGCCTCCTAGAGTCATGGTATGCAAATAATTAAACAAATGGTTTAACAGCAATGTTGTCAGAAAAAGAATTTCCAATTCCATCACCATGGTGACAGTTCATCAAAAAAAGTCTACATCTAAAAATTGCCTTCACTTGGCTGATGGAAAATAATAAATAAGGCTCCTAGGGCCTGCACTTTCTATTATGTATTACTATCAGCCTGAACTCTCCCCTAGTTTTGCCTTTATAGCTGGCTTGGCCCTAGCATAGCTATAGCCACCTGTGATTTCCCAGGATGCTTAAAAGGTGAGTGGCTAATTTCCCAAATCCCCCAATCACCAGCTTGTCTCCTCTCCCCATGCTCTTGCTGGCATCCATTAGCCTTTGACCCAGGGTTTATTAACTGTCCACAGCAATTTCATAGATGGGGCACTTATGAAAATGACTCTTAAACTCCTGGGTGCGGTGACTCCCTGGCACAGACTGTTCAGCAGGAGAGGAGATTAGGATATTCTGAGAACTGAATCAGAAATGGGCACCTGTGACTTCCTTCTGTTCGAAGGGAAATGCCACAGCCTAATTTTTATATTAAAAATGAAATTATATGAAGGCATCCTGAAATAGACAAAGTATGTTGTTTTGCCATTTCTAGAAGAACTGCAATCCAAGCAAATGTGGTGGGTGTGAAGCTTTCAAGAAGTTGGGTCAAGAACAAGGACGGAAAGAGGAGCATCAATTTGTAAGTTCAGGAATGTCTGCTCCATCTTTGCAGAGACAAGCACATATCAGGGACCACCCAAGTACATCCACTGTGGACTACGTGAATCATGACACAACCACACAATGGAACACCGTGCAGGACTATGATATACAAACTGTTGAAGATCTAGAGTTATTGACATGGAAAGATGCCCACGATGTATTGTTAGCAAAAAAATCAGGTGGCAAAACACCATGCATAGCATCATCCTATTTAAAGTGTATCTTTACATGTGTATGTATATCAGAAAAAGAGTAGAAGGCTATATACTGAAATGTTAATGACTGTTACCTCTGCCGGCTTTTTTTATTTTTATATAATTTTAGTGCCTAAAAAATATTTTATGCAGTGAGCTTGTATGAATATTATAATCAGAAAAAAGCCCACACGAAAACTCTAGAGCTACTGTTAGATTGACTTTTCAAGAATAAAGGATAGGTACCAGGTCTCTACTGTACCAGACACTGTGGTAGAAGGCAAAATTTTAAAACTACATGGTCCCTGCCCTCAGGGGGCTTGAAGTCTAAATGAAGGGATAGTGTGTGGAACAACACGAAATTTACCAGCAAGTCATAGATCTTTAAGAGTAAAAGAATGAAACATTAGATGACAGTGGATCGTGTTTCCTTGGGTAGACAGACTTAGGATGGTGGCTGAGTAAAAGAAAATTGAGGTGCCCATCCCAGATTGGTGTAATATTGGCCAAGTTGCTCATGTGCTCTGGGATTCAGTTTTCCCATCTGAAAGTAGAGTTAGTAACAGTAGATGAGGTAAAGCACATAGCACAGTGCTACACAGGCTACATTCAGAAAATGCCCACCTTTCTGATTATTTTATCATTCCCACCAAGGGCCTGGAGAAAGTGAGTATGGCAACGACTTTAGATGGAAGAAAGACTAGCCTTTGTTATAATATTTCTTGATGCTCACAGTCATGTCCCTTTTGAAAAGACACTTCCTCTAGCGTTAAGTGTTTAAACAAGTATTTAAATTAAATGGCATTCATTTTCCCAGGGACATGCAGAAGTCTGGTCCACACTTCTCCAGCACAATGCAGTTTTTACTGTAGTGCTTAATCTGTTGGTGACTTAATCTGTTGATGAAGCCAATCAATGGTTTTCCCCCACTTCCTAAGCAAATGACTTGCTCCACTCCGATCAAAAGGCACCTTTTATCTGATTCCTTTTCACTCAACTCTCCACCGTGACCCATATGCCACTTCATTCCACCTTCCCCCTCCTGAATGGAATAAGCCTGGTCCAATTTGCTTGTATAAACAGAAGGCCCAGGCAGGCGGGGGACATTACTTGGCCGCAGCGGTTCTGCTTTTTATACATTCCTCCTGCCTTGTTTCCTGAGACCTTTCAATACAGCCAGACTTGGAGGAGAGTTATATTAAACAGTTTGACTCCAAACCTAAACAGCCCCTGAAGCATTAGTGGTTCAAAGATCTCCTGGTGCATTTATGAAAAGCCATTGATCTGGGAAGAGGTGTTAGAGGACTTGAAATGCACTAAGAAAACTCCTTTGCTGGCAGGAGGCAGAGTGGTTTTCATTAAGGAACTGCCCTTTATCTCGTCACATTACTGACCTGCTGGAGCTGAGACGAACTGCTTCCTTTCACCTTTAAAGGAAGCTGCCTCTGGTCAGAAACTACGATAAGAAAGCATTCATTTTTAAGATACCCAGAAACGACAGAAGTGTGGCACTGTGGTGGCTTGGTTTTCTGAGTTTAGTCCCCAAATATTCTTTAAATTGTAAACTTTGTGACCACTCTGATGCACAGATGCCTTAAGAATGCCAGGGGTTATTTCTCCAAATGTTTGGTTATTAGTGATTGAAAAAAAAAATCTGTGAATTATGTACTTCAGAGCTCAGGGGGAATTGAACTATCACCTAGAACTGGGTCTACTCTTAACTCAGGGCCATACCTGTCCCAGAGGACCATTGGTCAGCTTCAGGGCTGTGTAGGCTGTCACAAATCCCATTGTGCGCTTACCAGCTGGGTGAACTGAGATGAATTCTCTTGTCTTTGCCATGGTTTTCTTATCTAGAAACTGGGCATTATGACCTCCTAGGGTTCTTGCAAGGATTAAATATAACACATGGAAAGTGCCTTGTACAGTGCCTGGCACATAGTTGGCACTCAATAAATGCTGCAATCATCATTGCTTGTTATTACTATATTATTATTCAGGCAGTCTAAAAATTGTAAGCCATATTTTGCATTTATTTGCACATGTCCACTTTCCTAGGAAGAGGTGCATATATTTCATTTTCATTTTTCCCAAAAGAAGAAGAACCACTAAGCTAGCTAGACTAGTAACTCCTCTAATTGATGAGGAAAATCCCACCCAGAGGTTTAAGTATTTTTTTCGACCATCATATGGTAACGTAGAGGCAAGGCGAAAGCTAGGACCCAAAATCTGTTGATTCACTGTCTACTGCTTTGCAAAAATTTTGGAAACATTAGAAAAAGCAGCCCAGGCCTTGCACAAATCTGGCCTATAAATAAATGTAGAATAGGACTGGACATATATTGGCGGCTTCAAGGCAAAGGGAGTGTTCAGGGGTCTGGAGGTGTGTGATGGCTGTGGAGCTGTGAAAACACCACTTGACACGTATAATCAACAGAAGAGGGGGTGTGCAAACCAGACAGGGGGAGGAATGGGTGGGGACTCCAGGAAGAAAACACCCCGGTTGCAAATTCCTCTGCATTTCCCATGCAATAGCAAAGCAAGTTGATCCCATAAGCTATCCATAAGCTTTACCAAATCCAAGAGAATCTATGCATAGCTGACTTAGGAAACAGTAGATACTTTTTGAATTCTAAGTGATTGTATCTCTTTCTCCAAGAAGACACAGCCACAGGACTTTGAGGTTTGCACTCTTTTTGTGTGCTGGGTTCCTTAAAACACTTTGATATTTTCCTAGTTAATTTGTTCTCAAAGGGAGGCCCTGGGGCAGCACTATAGCTGTCACTGGGGGAACTTGTTAGAAATGCAAATTTTGGGTCCTCTCCTTGGACCTACTGCATCAGAGACTGTGGGGTGGGGCCCAGCAATCTGTTTTAACAGGGTTTCCAGGTAATTCTGGTATGCACTCAACTTTGAGAACTACTAAGTTAATTGGTATGGCACAGAAACCAAGCAAGAAACGAGGGCTTGAAAAAGCCTTCCAGCAACTGAATCCCTAGAATACATTTTTTGTTTGTTTGTTTGAAACAAACTGGAACTCGATTAGTAACTTAGATCTTCCTGTGTTTTGCAAACAAGAGATCTTGGAAGGAAGTAGAAAATCAATTTCAAGGCCTTTCATCTCAGTTACAATGACACATTCATTTTAGCATTGTGTGGGGAGGGAGGGAAGGAGAGAGAAGGCAGGCGGTGGTTTGGTTTGTGGAGAGGAATACACAATTCCAATGGAATCCACTGTAATTTAGGGGCAATTAGCATCTGCACATTCTCCATCCATGAGGCTCCATTAATCCAGTTAATCCTCATCTTCTAATCAAAAACAAACATCCTTGAGTGTACTTGGGATCCTTTTAACACGTTCTCCCCACCTGAATGCTGTCCTCTGCCTTGTAATCCAGGGCTTTCAGGAACCACTTCAGCTTTTGGAAAGGGGGGAGCTACCCACCACCTTGGCTGGGTCCTGCCAGCCCCTTGGAAACCTGCCCTCTCCTAGGCTGCACCCTCCCCTGAAACTTGTTCTTTGACTAGACCTGCCCTCTCCCTGCTATTATTTAAGTCATTCTTGATACTTCTTTGCTATTCTGGGCAGCTTTCCCTGACGACTTTCTGACTGCCCCTTGGCTAAACACACAAGTGCTTGGATAATACTAATGCCTTGCATTGCTAAGTCACTTAACTGTTTCCAAAGGCCTTTCCTAGTCCACTTTTCATTTGATCCTCCAAACTATAATATCATTACTATTTCTCCACTTCCCACCCACTCCCACCCTCCCTCTGCAATTTAGAGATGGGGGCCACTGAGGCTTCCAGAGGTTTTGTGACCTACCAAACCTGCAGAGCTAGTAAATGGATGACAAGCTAGGTTCAAACCCAGGTCTCCTGATCTGCAGGCAGAGATCTATTATAGAACACTGTCTCTTTCTGACCACCCACCTAAATCCATAATGCCAATGAATAATGCATTTGTCCTTTCACTGTGTTTATGTCTTTGGAATGTCTTTGTATCTATGGAAATCAGTGCATCTTCCTTAATTTAGAAGCCGCTAAGGAGAAGAAACCCTATCTGTGCAATTCAGGTTCAAATAATACTGTAAAGTACTTCTACCTATTCAAAATATTTTCATTTTTATTTTATTCTATCCACAAAACAATCATATGAGTTAAGGAGGATAAACAATATTACATCTATTCAATGGTAAGAAAACTGAAGTTTGGCCAGTTAAACCAACTTACTGGCTCAGTAGAACGTGGTATGGTTGGGAATAGTATACAGCTTTCTAGTTTCTGGTGCTGTATTTATCTATTAGATATGTGGTTTTAAAATTGTGACCCTTGGGCTGTTGTGTGCTTCCTCGTGGAAAGGCGAGGCAGGCAGGGTTCAGGGTATTCCACCACTGGTTTAACTAAAAGCTTTCCTCTCCTGAAAAGCAGCTTAGAAGCCTCTGACAGGCCCTCACTTCCTGTCTTGAGTATCCAGCATAGCGGTAGTACTAGTCAGGTGTAAGCAGTGGCTTCAGGATAATATCCTTGCAGATGGCCCTGGTAAGCCTTGAAGTTTTTGCAAGCATTTCATACTTCCTGGCTTGTAATCAGGGTAGGCAGTGAAAACTGCACTTTGTCCTCAGAGTAGGAAAGTTATCCCTCAGCCATTTCATATTCTGTTCATTAATTCAACAAATATTTGTTGAGTTACTATGTGCTAAGTACTATGTTTGTGTCTGGGACTAGAGAAGTAAAAAAAAAATATATGGAGGTGATTTCACCTCTACCCTCATGGAATATGCCTTCTGATAGATCTGAAACAGATAATCTCACCAATAAATAATTCCAAATCATAATAAAAGCTATAAAGGAAAGAGCTGTTTGTTGCATGAAAGTAAGGAGTGGGATCTCATCCAAACAGGTGGTCAGGGAATTACAGTTCATGGAGGTTACACCGAAGCTAGGTTTTCTTGGAGAGGCCGGGCGCGGTGGCTCAAGCCTGTAATCCCAGCACTTTGGGAGGCCGAGGCGGGCGGATCATGAGGTCAGGAGATCGAGACCATCCTGGCTAACACTGTGAAACCCCGTCTCTACCAAAAAATACAAAAAACTAGCCGGGCGAGGTGGCGGGCGCCTGTAGTCCCAGCTACTCGGAGGCTGAGGCAGGAGAATGGCGGTAAACCCGGGAGGCGGAGCTTGCAGTGAGCTGGGATCCGGCCACTGCACTCCAGCCCGGGCGACAGAGCGAGACTCCGTCTCAAAAAAAAAAAAAAAAAAAAAAAAAAAAAAAGAGCACACCTGCTGCATGGAACGGCACTGTCTAGCATGATGCAGCAAATGTTTGCCCTGGTTGAGAAATCCAGAGGAGACGCAGCTGGCTGGGGCCCAGTGAGCAAGGACAGTGGCAGGAGATGGGAGACGGGGTCAGAAGGAGCAGGGCATCGAGTTTATGCACAGCAAGTTAGGCAGCCGTTGCAGGGACTTAAGTAAGAAGTATCATGATTGATTGACAGTCATGATGACTTCGGCTATTATCTGGAGAACAAATTGGAGCTGGTCAAAAGTATAAACAAAAGAGCTGGAAGGAGGTGATTAGGTGGTTTTCCTTTGTTACACAGTTAGAGGTGCCCTTGAGGGATTTTGTAATTGAATGTGGAAGAGAGACCAGACAGCATGGACAAGACTTAGAAGAGTAAGCATGGTAGAAAATAAAAAGCACTACTTTGGATTAGGTGATGTGGTTCCAATCTTGCACCTCCATGTCCTGGATGTGTAACGTAGGACAGGCCACGTAACCAACCCCTCTGGGCCTCATTTTTCCCATTTGTGACAAGGGGCTAATAATCCAAACTCAGCAGGTTATTAGGATGTCTAATTAAATAATGTCAGTGCAAGTCCTCTGTGAATGGGAAGGCACTGTGAAAATAAAGGGTGTCATTATCATTAACCATGTCCATATATACAAGTAATTATAATTATAGCTCTGAGTAATTATGAAATAACATTTTTTATCTCTGTATCCTGAAAGTAAGTTACTGGAAACCAAGATTTTTGTGTTCTTAGAAGTTTGGATTTGTATTTCATAAATCTACCTTTTTGATGCTAGAAACTTTACAACTGATGAATAAAAATCACTTTAATCTTTAGAACAATCACATTTGCTCAGAATTATAAAATAATCATATTTAGTTCATATCATGTCTTCCAAGCCTTACTCATTGATGTGCCAGTCATTTTTTTTTACCATATATGTGTAAATAGTAACTTGATGTTTTACTTAAGTTGAATTTATATAGATTCCCCTCCATATTTTAGTTTTTTTTTTTTTTTTTAATTTCAATGTAAAGAATACTACCTGTGAAGTCATGGAGTTGATCTGCTAGTTATTTTTTTTGTCCCAATTCACATGAAAATAGTTGCAGGACTATTAACATATAATCTAAACTATCTAATGGGACCTCATATAACACTTGTGGTGAATACTATGCTTGGGAAACAAAAGCGTATTCTATTCATTTTGTAAAATGAATTTTATTGTGTATATTGTATATCCCATGATATGGGATACAAACAGATAGTAAAAAGATACCATAGTGAAGCAAATTAACATAGCCATCATCTCATAAGTATCATTTTTTCCTCGATTTTTTTTTTTGTGTGTGTGTGGCAAGAGCAGCTGAAACCTACTCCTGTAGCACGAATCCCAAATACAGCACAGTTTTCTTACCTACAGTCTTGCAGTTGTATCTTAGGTCTCCAGACCTGGCCATCCTCTCTATCTGCTACTTTGTACAGACCTCCATCTCCCATCTGCTCCCTAGCTATCCGCTGCCTGGTAACCACTGTTTGTTCTCTGTTTCTGTACATTCGTGTTTTAGTTTTTAGATTCCACATATAATTGAAATAATGCAATCTTTTTCTTTCTGTGTCTGATTTATTTCACTTAACACAGTACACTCCAGGCTCATCTATGTTGTGGCAAATGGCAAGATCTCTCCTTTTTAGGGCTGAGTAATATTCCAATCTATACATATACCACAATGTATTCATTTGTCTGTCACCAGACACTTAGGCTGTTGCCTATGTTTGCTGTTGTAACGCTGCAGTGAACATGGGCGTGCAGGTCTCTTTATGAGGTGGTGATTCCATTTCCTTTGGGTATGCCCAAAAGAGAGATTGTTAGGTCATCTGGCAATTTTATTTTTAATTTCCTTAGGAATATCCATACTATTTTACATAAACGCTGGACCAATCTACATTCCCAGTAACAGTGTACAATGGTTCTCTTTTCTCCATACCTTCACCAACATTTGTTATCTTGTGACTTGATAGCTGCCATCCAAATGGGTGTGAGGTGGTATCTCATCTGGTTTTGATTAATGATTAATTAATGATGAATGACATTGAGCACCTTTTCATATACCTGTTGACCATTTTTGCATATTCTTTGTAGAAATGTCTATTCAGGTCTTTTGCCCATTTTTAAATAGGGTTATGTGGTTTTTCCACTATTGTATGAGCTTTTTTTTTTTTTTTCCTTTTTTTGAGATGGATTCTCACTCTGTCACCAGGCTGGAGTACAGTGGCACAATCTCGGCTCACTGCAACCTCTGCCTCCCAGGTTCGAGTGATTCTCCTGCTTCAGCCTCCCAAGTAGCTGGGACTACAGGTGTCCACCACCACACCCAGCTAATTTTTTGTATTTTTAGTACAGACAGGATTTCACCATGTTGGCCAGGATGATCCTGATCTCTTGATCTCGAGATCCACCCACCTCAGCCTCCCAAAGTGCTGGGATTACAGGCGTGAGCCACTGTGCCCAGGCTGTTGTATGAGTTGTTTATGAATTTGGGATATTAACCCTTTACCATATATATATCTTGTAAATAATTTTCCCCAACCCATAAGCTGTTTCCTTTTGCTGATTATGTCCTTTGCTATGCAGAAACATTTTAGTTTGATGTGGTCTCATTTATTTGCTTTTGCTTTTGTGGCCTGAGCCTTCGGTGTGATATCCAAAAAAAACCTGTCAAGGCCAATCAATGTCCAGGATCTTTTTCCCCGTATTCTCTTCTAGGAGTTTTATGGTTTCAGATCTTACATGTAGGTCTTTTATCCATTTTGAGTCTATTTTTTTGTGAGTGGTATAAGCTAAGGGTCTAATTTCATTCTTTTACATGTGGAAATTCAGTTTTCTCCACACCATTTATTGAACAGACTATCCTTTCCCCATTGTGTCCTCTTGCTGCCCTTGTTGAAAATTAGTTGACTATTAAACCATTCATATTCTAGGTCTTCTTCAATATAAAATTAACAGGGCCTTCCACTGGCTCAGTGGTGCCTTGGAATCCCCCAGAGTGTTTCTAAAAGTCATGCAGCCCAGCTAGATGCCAGATCAATTAAATAAAAATCTCAGTTCATGGGACCCAAGCCTCAGTATTTTTTAAAATTTCCTATGATTTTTTTTTTTTTTTTTTGAGACAGGGTCTTGCTCTGTCACCCATACTGGAGTGCAGTGGCTTGCAATCACTGCTCACTGCAGCCTCGACCTCTCCAGGCTCAGGAGATCCTCCCACCTCAGCCCCCTAAGTAGCTGGTACTGTAGGTGCAAGCTACCATGCCCAGCTACTCTGTGTGTGTGTGTGTGTTTTGGTAGAGATGGGGTTTTGTCATGTTGCCCAGGCTGGTCTTGAACTCCTGGGCTCAAGTGATCTGCCCACCTTGGCCTCCCAAAGTGCTGGGATTACAGGTGTGAGCCACTGGCGCCCAGCATCCCTAAGATGATTTTTATGTGCCACGGACTTAGATTCTTGGATGCCTTCTAGAACTTCTAGGATTAGACAAATATTGCGGATAGACTGTAAGAGAAGAACCTGGCTGTAGTGGAGACAAGCACTGTTATGTTATCCAGAGGAGAGGGCCATCTTGATCAATAATAGCAACAGTAGTAGTAATACTGCTACTACTGATGGCAACATTGAAGGCTAACTTTGTCAGTATTCTTCTAAGTGGTTTATAGGAATTATCTCATTTACCCTGGGCCCGGTGGCTCACGCCTGTAATCCCAGCACTTTGGGAGGCCGAGGTGGGTGGATTTTGAGATCAAGAGATCAAGACCATCTTGGCTAACATGGTGAAACCCCATCTCTAATAAGAATACAAAACATTAGCCGAGTGTGGTGGTGGGCACCTGTAGTCCCAACTACTGGGGAGGCTGAGGCAGGAGAATGGTGTGAATCCAGGAGGCGGAGCTTGAGGTGAGCCAAGATGGCGCCACTGCACTCCACCCTGGGCGACAGAGCAAGACTCCATCTCAAAAAAAAAAAAAAAAAGAAAAAGAAAAAGAAAAAGAATTACTTCATTTAATCTTCACAACAAGACTACAAAGTGAGTACCACAATTATCTATTTCCAAGATGAGGCGTCTGAGGCCCAGAGAGGTACAGTCACTTGCCCAAGGGCACACAGTACTAAGTAGTAAATCTGGAATGTGAGGCTCCCTGAAAGCAACCCCAAATTTCTATCCTTTCTTGATGGTTTGCTACTTGAAACAGTTAATATCGTAGTCTTGAATCCTGTTACGTCAACTCCAGAGTCTCCTTCCTCTGAGCCTTTTTATTAGACTTCTTTCTCCATCCCTAATTTTACAGATGAGCACATTTTATCGATGTGAAAATGAAGACCTATAAAGACTGTCCTATTTCCCAGGTCATATATCCAACTCCATGTGTGGTCCTGTCAAAGTGCCCTGACTTCTTTCGAATATGGTTTTTCTCATTTGAGTTGCAAAAATAAACCCATCTGCCTTGTAGCCATTAACATTGAAAGAAGAAGAGCCATCCAAAGAGTTGGGTCCTCATCGCCCTTGCCTTGGAGAAAGCGCTAAAGAGAGGGAAGGATGGTTTCCAGCAGTCCCTGAAGTGACTTTCCTCCTTAGTAGGATCCAGTTACACCCAGCAGACTTCAGTTTGAATAAACAGAACTGGATGAACACACCTAGGGAATCTTTGAGGCCGGCCTCAGTTTTTCACATCCAGCTACAGGGAGGTGAGAGAAGCTTCAGCCAGTTGTTTTCTAAAAGGGAGATAAAGAAACCACCCTCCAATTATGCAGCAAATTCTGCTTCACAGTTGAATAACGGGCATGAAATCGGATGTTTTTCAAGCTCAATATAAAGCAGTGGAAAACCTACCTCCTCTCTCCCCCATAAAGAACATCTAAACGCACGGCATTTAATTTCCGAATTGGGCAATGTTCTTTTTAAGGGAAATGTTAAGCAGGGATTAGAGACATGATGGGCTGTGTAACTCTATCCTCAGTCCTTTCATTGCTAATAGTATTTTTTTTTTGGCGGCGTCTGTGCAGAGATGTGGGAAAAACCAAAGTCTTATGTAAATGAGAATCGACACACGCTGATAAACCAAACGCCAGACCTGAGGTCTTAATTACACAGGAGTCTAGATGTCAAAATGAATGCAGCTTATTGACGTCCAGAGATTTCACTCAGTATTAAGTTGGACGACCTTCTTCCGGGACCAGAGAGCAAAGCGCTGGTTTCTCATTACCCAGGACCGTGTTCACAAATGGCAAAGAGCTGCGTTCATGCCTAGACACTTTTCTGGGGGGACTATATCCCTGAACCACAACACTTAACACACGTGCTCACAATGGGACAAGCAAAACAAGATGTTTTCAGGTGTGGGCCAAACCACTGCTAATTGACCAAGGGCTCTTCTGAGCAGAGGTCCCTAACTGCACCCTCTCTCCCCACTCAGCCCCCACCTCCATCATGCCTATTCTTGTAGTCTCATTCATTGCTTCTAAGGCATTGCCATGGGCACTATCTCAACTTCAACAACAAATACTCCTGTGAGATACATAAGAGCATTAGTCGTCACTTTTTAATGTCAAGAAACAAAGTCAATAATTACTAAGCATTTATGTTGCTGAAGATGAGAACACTTGGCAGCTTGGGCAGCTCACAAAGCAGCTCCTGGTAGACTAGGTTTACTGGCCCATAGCTTTATTCGTTAGTTGAGACTATGGCTGTTATCCTAAGCGGCACAGGCTCTGTTTTTAAAGGGAGAGAAGGCTACTTTCAGGCTTGGGCATAACCAAACAGTGCTCAGTGGGAGTCAGGTTCTTTGCCTTGAAATAGAAAAATAATACACCCTTTCCCTCCACCTCAACTAATTAAAGTGTCAGGATGGAGCCCCAACACTGACTTGACACATGACATGATGTCTCGTGTAATTGGACGTGTTTCACGCTAACATCAAAGCCTCGTCAAGGATGATGGAGCGAGATGTTTAGTGCATGCCTGTTGCAGTCTGACATATAACTCCATCCAGCTTCATTCACAGGCTCTCACTCACCGGGAGATTAACCCACTAGGCTGCCGAGTGAGAAGGGACAGAGCAGGCCCTGACGGGAGGCCTGGGATGCAGGGGAAATCAAAACAAGTCCACCTGCTTAAGGAGGACTGCTGCACCGTGACCTTGTCCTCTGGACATCTGTGGCAAGTGTTTCCGCAGCCACTGATGTGGCAATGGGCCACTGACAGCTGCCTTATGATTTCTTTTTCACAATTGTGTTTACACTATTGTTTAACAACTTTGTATAATAATCTCTTTTCACTCCAAATAAACCTTAGTGCCTGGAAGGCCAAGAGTATCTTCAGTATGCGTCTATCCTAGTAAGCTTCTCGAATGATAGAGTTTTTTTGTTTTTTAAAAAAATTTCCAATCTCTCATGTGCCAATACTTTTGTATAATTAAAATGTCAGAAAAATGAACATGGACTAGAATGTTTTAGTAGTGTCAAATGACTATAAATGTGTCTAAACGTTTAATGTCAATTTCTCGTCATAGACGAGTAACACACAGTTTGCTAACTGGTATGGGTCTATGGACCTCATTTGATTATCATTAAACCAGAACAACTAGAATGCCTGGTACAATAGGGAACAAAGAATATCTTCTCAATATGGAACTGCTGATCGAATATGTGTGAGTATGAATTATAACATATATACACATATTATAATGTATATATGTGGAATACATTTCACACCAAATACTGGTATATGCACATACATTCAATCAAATTATACTTTATGCCACATCATATGTGTAAATAAGAAGATGGGGTTACAAAAGGAAGACCTATACCTAGGTTTTTTAAAAAGTGCATTAGGTAACGAGTTGGCACCATGACGCACTCTATGGGAAGGTACAGGTGGACAGGGAAGAATGACTGAGAAGTGCCTGTCCTGTGCTCCATGCTATAATTCTCCAAGCTTTGTGTGGGACTGGTGCTCACACCCATATTTACCCAAGAAGCAGTGAAGCTCACTGAGGCTATGCAATTTGCTGAGGTCACTCTGCTATTTAGTGATGGAGATGGGATTCAGGTACAGGACTGTCTGGCTCCACAGCCTGCGTTCTGTGGCACCACATGAGTTCAGTGGTGTCACAGGGAACTATGCTTTGTTTATATTACAGAGAGTATGAAGAGAATGGATGTGTTCCTACCTCCCCCTCCAAGCAAATACCACCATAAAATAGTCACGATGGGCTGGCCTGGGAAGGTTTTGAGTGAGAACAAGTCCAACTGATGAACTTCTAGGAAAAGTTTACTCCCTCCTAAGAAAAAAGCACGGAGAAAAGATGACCCCCTTCTTCAGTTGGAGACTGAAACATCGGGATAGGATGGCCAGGACATCCCCCAGCTATTTTAGACCCAGTTTGAGGATGGTGTTGCACACTGGGAAAGGGAGCACACCAAGATGACCTCGTACGAAGAAACAGAGGAAGTACATTACCCTAAGGGGTACAGGCTCTGCATTTAAAGAGAGAGAAGGCTACTTTCAGGCTTGGGCATAACCAAACAGTGCTCAGCGGGAGTTAAGTTCTTTTTTATTTTTCTTCTGAGACGGAGTCTCGCTGTCACTCAGGCTGGAGTGCAGCGGCCCCGTCTCGGCTCACCGCAAGCTCCGCCTCCCAGGTTCACGCCATTCTCCTGCCTCAGCCTCCTGAGTAGCTGGGACTACAGGCGTCCACCATCATGCCTGGCTAATTTTTTTTGTATTTTTAGTAGAGACGGGGTTTCACCATGTTAGCCAGGATGGTCACAATCTCCTGACCTTGTGACCCGCCTGCCTCTGCCTCCCAAAGTGCTGGGATTACAGGCATGAGCCACCACACCCAGCCAGGAGTTAAGTTCTTTGTCTTGAAACAGAAAAACAATATACCCTTTCCCTCCACCACCGCTAATTAAAGTTTCAGGATGGAGCCGCAACACTGACTTGAGACATGACATGATGTCCCGTGTAATCAGGACATCTTACAGCTGGAGCATCCCCTATCGAACGACTCCTTATTACGTGACACAGTACATTGTCTTATTAAAACGAATTCAAACAGGAATTGTTCTGTTACTTGCAGCCAAAGGCACCCTACCTAATGCAAGCTCCTCAGGGCACAATACAATACTGAACTTCACTATCCTGTTTAACAAAAGCCAATGTTTGATTCACATTGTTGAGTCAGAATTTCAAAGGATGCTATCATTTAGCGTATAGCAGCAACCATATAGCAGCAACATATATTTTTGAAATCACGATTTAAAATAAAATTTAGATGCCATGAGACCACTGAGATGAGACATAAAGAGTTTAACTTGGAAATAAAAAAGCCCTCACAACACGTAATGTAATTCCTACTGACTACATTCAGTGTTTCATTCAACTTCTGGGACAGAGTATATCAAGGCATGTGGAATCACAGCCCATCAGCTCTGTTTAGGCATTCCCCTGCTTCTTCCTGCATGTTTACACAACTTTAATACTTTTCTATATTGGCTCAATAAAGCATTTTTCTACTGAGATGACATTGCTCGTCTGTATTTATCCCACAGCGAGGAGGCTAACTTATCTTAACAGTCCATTTTGGTAACTGTAAAGCTGACAAAATTGTGCATAAACAGCTCAAATATTTCTCAGGAAATAAAACTGGAAAGAACAGGCCCTTGTTTCAACCATTTAAGACAGTCTTGCATATTTAGAGATTAAGAATAAGGTGTGGGTTTCTTCTTTCAGCTAAAACCTCATCCCCACCCTGCCCTTGACAACTTAATTTCCTGTCCTCTTTGGGAGACAGACGGATGAATATTTAGAGTAGAACATGATTGTGATTAAGCTTCCAAATGTATCTTCATCTGGATTCCAGCTGGTGTGGCATCTCAATTACTCCTCCATTCCCCTATGGAACTGTCTTATTGATGTAGTAAGCTTAGCATGATGGCACTGGATTAAAAATCTCCTAGGACTCTCCAATCTTCTTACCTCAATCAATTATCCCTTAATGAAAGGAAAAAAAGGTCTTGTGCATATACATTATGACCTGTAGAATCCTACCAATAGGCATCAGGCCATTGCTGATTAGCTACCCATAAAGAGCAACAATCTTTCTCAGAGCTGACTCATTTCTCCTACTCCCCACCTCTGCAAATGATGATCAATGCATTAATGTGAGACTGATAAACTCTGAAGAAGGCAGTGATTCATACGTGTACTATCAATACAATATGAAGAGAGTTGCAAAAATGTTCAGTGGCCCACAATTTGTTTACTGGATGAACATTCCACATTTGTCACTGTTTCCATGATTCCTAGTATCATATGCCCAAATTCTGGTAGGTTTCAGAAGTACAGTATCATTCAGATCAATTCTGATACCTGGAATGTTCACCTATTATTTCTTCAGTAACACTTCTTTTGAGACATGGCCCCAACTACTTTACATGGCTCTGTCACTCATTTGCTCAACCATTTATTCGACAAACATATACTGAGCACTTAGGCTGTATACTGAGCACTGGGAGGAAAGATGTGAATGAGACACAGTCCTTGTTCTCATGGATCTCAATCTAGTGGAGGTGACAAACATTCACACAGGTCATCACAATTGAGTATGATGAGTGCCGGATGGAGCTGAGTACCAAGATACCATGGGAGTACAGCAGAGTGGCGTCTAGCATGGATTTGGGTTGACAGGGAGACAGCAGGGAGGGCTGTTCAGAAGGCTGTTCAGAGTTTTTCCTCTTGTCTATTACATTTACAGTGTTCTCAACACTTACACTAAAGCTTCTGTAGAAGAATTAGTCCTACAGTGCCTGTCCTTCCTTCCTTCTGAAATGTAGTTATATAAGTAAATGTCAGATATTCTTCAATTCTGATAATATAATGAAACGTTGGGAAAGAAAGGCAGGCTTAAAGCTATTTTCTACTTTTTTTCTGCTACAAATATATATTACAGGAGTTTGAAGAATGGAAGCAATCTGTGTAGATTGGAGTATTTGGGAGATGCCTCAGAAAATAAAGAGACTGAGTGTGCTCTCTAAGGTGAACAATGAAGTCAGTACTTTCCACTTCTGTTAGACAGGACCCTATTTCCAGCAATCAGACGCATGAAGATAGTTCCTCTTAGGAACCCAAGTGGATAGGTATAGGGCCCCAAGATCCCTTCCTGGAAAAGAATAGGAAAAAATAAGCTATTGATCTCCTCCCTCATTTAAATATTACAGTTCTAAAAAAGGCACTTCTCTGTAAGAGTGAAGTATACTTCTCCCACCTGTCTTCTTGGTTTGATGATTGCATGTATAGTGCTGTACACAGGGCATAGGCAAGGAAAATGGAAGAGGAAGGGTGGATATCACAGAACAGTCCAGTTCATAATGGTCTGTTGGAGAATTCTCAAACTCCCCAGAATCACACTTCCAGACAGTGACAAACAGAGCTCCTCAATACCTTCATACGGAAACACTTTAATCACCCTACACATTAGAAAAAGAGTCCTGAGAAACCAGAAGAGGTTGGAAAGGTATCTTGGAGTTCCAAGAACTCACGAAAAATTAATTCAACCCTCAAAGTCAGCACCAGTAAGGACTGTTCTACGTAACAAAAAGTTCTCAGCTGCATTATTTAAAACATTGCTTTGGACTGACCAAATAATTTCAAAAGCTCCACTCTTTGCATTAGATGTTATTAAAGATGAATGTGCTAAAAGGGTCCTCTCTATCAAATCCAGTGCCCATCCGCTCTCCCAGGGTTATAATTGAGATCCTTATTACAGTGAGAGCACTTTTTGCTTTCAATTTAACCTAAACGTTTTTGTGAGATTTCCCTTCAAAGCCTGATGGAGAATGAGATTAGTGAAATCAGCCCTGTTCTCCTAGGAGCCACTAGCTCCTTTGACTCAGAGACCTTGGAGCTCCCTTATACGCTACAGTCACATCAAAGGGGCATTTTGTTGTTTGTTTGTTACACCAGCATTTGCCAACCCAAGAATCAAGCTGTTTTTTAAGTAGAGGCAAGAGATGGGGGTGCTGGGCTTAGGATTCTGAACAGGTGTATAACATTTTAAGAAATTCTGTTATTCAAAAATAAGCTATAAAAACAAGGAAAACTGGAAATGATCTATTTACAAAAGAGGGCTCACTATGGGCTTCCTTAAAAATCAGCTCCCTAATCTAGTTAATGTTTCATTATCCATAAAACAAAAGGGTGTTTACTTGCAACATTTTTGGAATACATCAATTATTTATAGAATGAGACATCTTTCATACTACTACTAATGGCTTCCTTTATTGAATGCCTCCTATTTATGTGACTGTCTCTGTACTGACAGTTTATATAAGTAATCTCATTTACTTCTCAAAACAGCCCTGTAACCTACATATCCGAATCTCATTTTATACTAGAGAAAAAAATGACTTGCCCAAGGTCATACAGCCAGCGCAGAGCTGGGATTCAAAGGCAAAGTCAGTTTTGCTTTGCACTTCACTGTTTAGGTCTTGTTAGTAATGCGACTCAATGGTCATATTCCAAAGCATCATTAATTTGGGCTGGTTGAGACACATTATAGTTTAAATTTGCCAGAAAAGTTTGAATTACAAAATATCCACAGATTACCCACAAGTACACATAATGAGTTGGTAATTTCACTGTTTGATACAGATCCTTCAGGACTTCCTTCAATGATAAGAATAATTATAAGTCATAACCCCAGTGTATAAAGGCAATAGAAACACCCAACTAAAATGCATGAAAATTCTTTGTTCCCTTAAGTTGGTTAAGGATAACTTGATAACTTGCCTATCAAACTCTCTCTTGAAAACACTTTATATGAGATATGTTCAAGGGATCATGAATTTTCGAGTAGTAGGCCTTGATGTGATTATGTTCTGATTTTAATTTCTTTTAAACAAGAGCTCTTTGTATATTTCATTAACCCCTTGGTTTAGCAATAAAGAGAAACAAGAGATTGTGAGAGAAAGCAACGAGTTTCTCCACTCCCCACTCCAGTTGTCTGAGCAGGAAGAGTGGCTGATTTAAGAGGGAACAGCTATCTCTGCCTTACCAAAGGTAGGCCTTATAACTAGCAAACAGCAGTGAGAGTCATCTGAACTGGGAGCTCAAGATTGGGATGATGCAGACTCTGGTCAAGTCAACAGTAAGAATGACATAACTATGCTAGAACATGTTAAAAACTGTTCATATCTTCCTTTCCTTTCTAGGAAATATTCTGGATCCCAGATCAGAGGAACTTATTCTGATAGCAGCTTATCCTGAGTAGAGAGAAGTAGTGGACAAAGCCTAGAGTGGCCAAATCAATGCACAGAAGCAAGGACACCACCTCACACCCACCAGGATGTCTATGCTAAAAATGAAAAGGACAATAATAAGTGTTGACAAGGATGTGGACCAACTGAAACATGCGTACATTGCCGGTATGAATATAAATGGTGTGGCCATTGTGGAAAACAGTTTAGCAGTTCCTCAGAAAGTTAAATAGAGAATTACCATGTGACCCAGTAATCATGCTTCTATGTATATACCCAATACAACTGAAAACATACAGGCACATGGAAATCATTGTTCACAGCAGCATTATTCCTGATAGCCAAAAGGTGGAACATGCAATGGAATATTATTCAGCCATAAAAAAAGAAATGAAGTATTGATACATGCTGCATCACAGATGAATCTTGAAAACATGCTAAATGATAGGAGTCAGACATAAAAGGCCACATACTGCAGGATTCCATTTTTATAAAATACCCAGAATAGGCAAATCCATAGAGACAAAAAGTAGATTAGTATGTGCCAGGGGCTGGAGGAAGGGGGAGATGGGGAGCAATTTTTAATGGGTAGCAGATTTCTCTTTGGGGTGATGGGACACTCTGGAATTAGATAGTGGTGATGGTCACACAACATAGTGCATAGACCAAAAAGCACTGAATGATATAATTTAAGATGGCAAATCTTAACGTTAAATTATATCTCAGGAAAAAAGAAAGGGCCAGGGTTGCTAGAAAGAGAATGTCTCCAAACAGGGGGACTTCCCCCTTTTAATTCAACTGGCTTGCAGACCCCCGCTCTGTTTCTGGGCCTGGAGAAGGATAGTGCTTATTGCTGCATTTTTTTGATCATCAACAACAGTGTAAGCTTCCTCAGCTCCCCACTGCTCATACTTCTCACTCTGAAGCAGCAGCTTTCTGTCCATCACGGGATGAGAACTCCTCCTCCATGGTTCACAGGTTTCTCTGAGACGAGGCAGCACCAGAGATGTGGGGTCAGGCTAAGGTTTCATACAAGAACTTCAAGTATTCAGCAGCAGTGGGGGATTGCACAGCTTAAAGGGTTTTAGACCATTTGTGACAGCAACAGAAGATGACAATGCATTCCTGTTGTGCCCTGCTATGCGAAGCAGACCTTAATTTGAGACAGGGATGGGGGTTGGGAAGGGTGACTCCTATAGGCTGCAGCTGCTGGTGAGATGAAAACCCTAAACGTGCAACTCGGGCACAGCTTCACTTGCTACTTCCTCACTGCTCGGCTTTCCCTCACACCTAGAAAATCCTCTGAGTTGCTGCTTCAACAGGCAGCAAAAAAGAACTTCTATTGTTACTTCAAAGACTTTCTCCAAGTGTAGTCCATGCAGAAAAAAATAAAAAGAACTGAGATGATGTAGTTTATTTCCTAGAAACATTGGTATTTCGAGACCTGGGTGCACCATCCACATTTTCCAAGGCATTGCCTGACACATTGTAGGTACTCAATAGATGATTTTTACTGAATGAAGGAATGAATGAATATGTGTATGTTGAGTATTTACTATGTGCTAGGTGCTGTACTAAGTTTTTACATCATTATCACATTTTTAAGGCACAGAGGTGTACAGTGACTTGCCCAAAGTAAAACAGCTTGTAAACTGCAGACCCAGGAGCCAAACTATAGCAAGCTCTTCCATCCTACAGGAAGCATTCTCTGCCTAATTAAGATGAGTTAGTGGCCTATACTCCATGTTCCTATAGCACCTAGTGGGTCCTCCTATTTTAGCATCCACCGAGTCAAACTGTTAAGTTTGTGCTCACTTTTCATTCGTTTCGCCCACTACATTTGGTGAGCGCTTAGACGCAGTAACCGACTGTGTTTTGTGCATTGTTGTATCCCTAGGGATACAACGGGCACAGTACTTAGTATAATAGATCACTCACTATGGACATATTGAATTAATGATTGAATTTCTCACTTGATGAGTGCGAGTTACACAGACTGAACAGGGAAGCCAGAGGATGAGAAGGGTTTGATGATGGGCAAAGAAGTAGGAGAGAGTGAATGGAGGGAGACCCCTTCCCTACCCCCAAAAGGTGCCTTATTTTTGTGCGTCAGTATAGGTAAAGAGGTGGTATTGCCTTGAGGGACTGTAACTGGCCAGGAATCACAAAGCAAATTAGGGGGCACCAGGGTCTGGCAGTGAAACATCTGTACAGCACATTGTGAGCGCCAGATGAAAGGCATGCATAGAAAAGCAAAGATCACAGCACTATTTTTGCAGAAATGAAACATTCCTAAACTAACGCAAGAAGGGAGGTGAAACTCCAGAATCAGATACACTGCAGAAGATACAGATTCCCTTTGACATTGCTTTAAAAGCAAGTCAGTAGCTAAGTAAATAAGAATAAAATGCAAGAGAGAGCAACATTCTCTTTGGATATTTAAAATGTCTCCAGATCCATAATCCTATCCCTACACTTGGAGCAGATCGGAACTGAGAGGTAAACTGCACATTTAGGAAGGCATGAAGAAAGCCACGAAAGGGTTGAGAATCACTTTTTCCTTGCTCTGCACCAAAAATACATTCCTTTTGTGTGCTGGAGACTGACTGTTCAGCAGAGAGCAACGGTGTCCCCCAGCCTCCCATAAACAGAGGCTTGCTCTTATCTCTCTATCTTCCTTCATTGCAGAGCATGTTCTTGAGAGTATTATGAGCCCCGTGTGTGTAAAATTAAAATCAAAAGTGATTTCTTCTTAGAGATAATGCTTCTCCTCCCTTTTCTGCACCCTTCCCCAGCACCCCTCTGCTCCAGAGCCCTCTCTCCAGACCTGGCCCCTACTCAGCAGCTGGGAGCCTGTATCAGACTGCCAACACCACCATTTGCTTTCTATATTCTAGACTCTTGCCACAGGGTGCCTACTCTGGCCACAATAAAGACATACTAATTCTGACATTACTTTTACTGTCAAGTTCATGAATTTAAGGAGGATTCAAGTTCTATTTGTAGACTGGAGAAGCAAAAACAAAACCAAAAAAAACCCCAGAACAATGCATAGCTGCATAATTTGCTTCCCCACCTGGATGTCCTGCAGATGCCCCCAACTCAACAGGGCCAAAAGTGCAGTGACTCCTCCCCAGCCACCTTCTTGAGCCTCCTCTGGATCCTCCTGCAACCATCCTCCTCATCCTGGTGAACAATGTCCCTCACTTACCCCACCGCTTCAGCTAAAACCCTCATATTCATTTTTCCCTTGACCTCTTCTCCCACTTTCAAATCTGTCTCCAAATTCTGCTGATTTTACAGCTGAAATGCCTTTTGAATCTAACCATTGACCCCATCTCTGCTACCCACTGTCCTAACACAGGCCCTTATTCCCATCTTTATTGGGGTCTCTGCCTTCAGTAGTCTCCAGAGGTCTTCACGGCACACTGGAGGTTCCATCAGGAGACTCCAGGTTCCATCTGAAGACCTAGATGGAACCCACCCTTCCGTCTAGCCTTACGTCCATCATCTCCCATGATCATTCCTTCAGTCCAGCTGGGCTGACCAAACTCCCCCGACTACACTGTCACTCTCTGAATAAGTTATGTGCTTTCATTTTGGGGGCCTTCATATACAATGCTGTCTTTTTTCTTTTTTTGGTTGGGATACTTGTTCCCCTCACTTCCCCAGCTGCTCTTCCCACTGTACTCTGGCAGACCAGGATATAGCTGTAGGTCTATGATGGTCCTCAGCCTGTTTTCCTACAAAGATGCATCATCATGTCCTCTTCTAGGTCCTGAGCAGCTCTAGAGCAGGAACTAGGTGACAGCCATCTCTGTCTCACAGAAACTCAGCATGGAGCCACAAGCATCAATTAGATGCTTGTGGAAGGACAAAAGCGGGAGGAACGAGGGGGAAAAAAAAGAGAAAATCAAATGGAAGAAACCATGTCAGACTCTGCTCTGTCACTGCTCTCAAGATCCATTAATTGCCCCCAAACCTCAGTTTGTTTCTTCTGATGTCCCTTGACTAAAATTCAAGCTAGAAAGGAGAAACTGATGAGGCTGAAAGCATAGACTTAGCAGCAGACAAGCAAGGTTTGAATACACACTCTCTGATGATGGGTGGTCTTGGATGGCTTCTTGAACCCCTCCAAGCCTCAGATTTCCTCATCCTTATATAGAGAATCATAAGCTCATCTACACAAAGCTGTAATATCTGACCAGTGGGATGAGGTATAAAACATTTTCATAACAAACCAGGCATAACAGAAGCATTCCACAAATGCTAACTTTCGTTATTGTTTGTTATTACCGTTTTTATGACCTTTTACTGAATACAGTCCTCAAGTTCTAAGATAATCTCCGTCCCGGTGAAGCTGGTAATTTGGCTAGGGTGACAGATCAGGTGTGACAATAAAGAACACGGATTTCCTTAAACCAGCCACAACAGAACTCAGGCATCACCGTCGGCGTAGCCATTCACACAGTAGTTACCTAGTTTGCCTTACAGACTTCTTCCAGTGTTGCTACCACGTACTCAAAATAGCTTGTCCTTTTTGAGTATAAAAAGCAACATCATACCCGAGTCCCAGAAAAGTAATACACATTAAATGCCACACAGCATTTTTGCCTCGGACAATAATAGCCATATTAAGTTGTTACAGACATTGCCTCTATCTCATCTCTGGAGGTGGTATAGGATTCTTCTAGAACGAATCACAGTCTGGGAAAGCAAACCCAGACCCCTTACGCCATTGGTTCAGCTGCTTGGAAAAACTCCCCACTTAATTAAGAGATTGTTCTTAATTAACCAATGGCGTAAGGGGTCTCTGTTCAAAATATGGAGTTTCAGATTAGGCTAAGCAATGACCAGCCCAGAGCTTTGGGAGAGGCCCCTGGAAGCTGAGAGTGATGCCACAACCAGCACAGTACTGGACATTCAGGGGATGACTGAAAATCCTGGTTGACTGAATAGAGAGAATAGTTGGGCAGTTTCTTTGAGAAAAGTCAATAGCCTGTGAGGGGGGCCAGGGCTATGACAGGCAGGGCCATTACCTATGTCAGTCAAGCCCTATGTCACATGAGCTTCCTGGGGCACGTACAAATGTGTCGAGCTGGAAAAAAATACATTGGCCCCAGTGTAGGAAAAATACAAAGTTAAAATTACAAGAAACAAAATAATAATTGTTTCTATTTTTCTGTATGCTACATCTAATGTGTGATCGAAGTGTAATTCACTATGTTTGACATGGTGGGGGAGGGGACTCCTCCAAAAATAAGAGGTCTCGGGGCTTTGACAGGTGCTAAAGTAACCAGAGGAGGTCCGCAGGAATCAACCTACATATTTACCGGAATTCAGTGTTGCTTTGCTTAACTTTTGTTCTCTTAGGTTATGGTGTTAACGTCTCTCCTCCCCACCTTCCCCCAACACAGCAAACCTACATAAACAAGAAAGACCAACCAGCGACAGCAGTGGAGAACTGGAAAGAATTATCTGAAATGCAGAGAGGCTGTAATTTTTCAAACAGTCAGGAGTAGAACAGCAGAAATTCTCTAGTTTCTTTCCACGACATGCAGCCTAGGACCCTAGACTCCCAGCAGGATGTTGGGCGGCTTCTAATTGTCTGAAGATTTATTGTAGCGGTAAGGACAAGCGACATTAAGATACATAAACTGGCATTTGGGGTTGACGAATGATAGGCAACACATTTAAATTTGCAAGACAGAAACCTAAACTCTAAAGTGGGTAGAAGAGAAACAAAATACAAGTGTTCTGTAGTTCCCAGGGTGGGTTTGTGGTATTGTTTTTATTTGCTGTTGTTGGCTCTATTTTGTCCAGGAAATGCCACTATAAGCATTTGATCTCTACTAGGGAGGTGCTGGCCTTGTAACATCAGACTTGGACACTGGTTTCTGGGTAGAGTTGAGCCATCTATTTTTTTCCTGGCTGCTTCCCCTCCTCCCCACTTCTCCTCTAAGTAAATGAGATATCTCCAGAAAGAGAGATAAAAGAAGAGGTGTGTAGAAAGAGGGGTGCGTTTTCTACAGTCAGCAACAGAGCAGAATAAACACATCAGCAGACCCTCTGCTGGACCACACTGCCTGATGTGAAGGAGTCTCTCCCTGTTCTGCCTACTTAGTGCCCAAACCTAATTAAAGCAGAGTCACTCAACAGTTAGGAATGCAGCACTGTATCTCCTTATGCACAAATCCCCAGCGTCTGTGAGCTCTTTCTTGAGAGTGAACCTTGAGTTTTATTTGCCCATTATCAGTCATCCCCATCTTATTTGTCCAAAACAAAATCTCATCTCACTTCCTCTGATGTCACTTTACCCAGTCTATCCACTCATCCATCCCATAATTATCCTATCTGACCAACTTACCCAGCGCAAAGTTGGCCTCTGTTTCTTTGCCACAATTGGGTCTGTGCCCAGAAAACTGGTTCATTCATCAAATATCTATTCAGTGTCCATGGTATGCCAAGCCCTAAGCTAGGTTATTGGAATGTGGTGAGCAGCAAGACCAACACTGGGTCTGCCCTTATGAAATTTATAGTCAAATAAAATGCCAATTAATGTTAGGATTTGTTTAACCACTGCCCCCTTTGAACTGGATACTGCGCAGCCTGTAATAGCACTTTTTTTTTTTTTTGGCAACCATATAACACTTCACATTGAGCTTGCTGCCAACTGTAACATGTAGATTTCCTTTCTGACGAGGAGGAATACACATGGAAAGATGCCATAGGTATCACGGCGAGATCCCATTCCCCCTTTCTAGAAATTTCTGTGTACCTGGGACACAATAGGCAGAAATATGCATTGAATGAATTTGTTGGCACTATTTCTTTTATGTTTCACATTTAGATTCAGCAGCATTCCAGCGCTCTGCTGTCTTATGCACCCTGGTTGGTTATCTGACATAACTTCTCTCTTACTGGCTTTTGTTTTATCTGAAAACGTCACTAGCAAACCATCAAGATCTGCAGCTAAATCACTGCAAAAAGGAGATGAAAAATTGAAGGTTGGCTGTACCAGGAAGTTCATGTCAGCTTCTAAACTTGTTGTCAGAAGCAATAAAAGTAGACTTTGTGGGTCCTTCAGAACCGGAAAGGAAGAGGAAATCAAACATTCAAGGGATCAATTAAGATTCACGAAAAAAAAGAAAGGAAGGAAAGTGAAAGCCAACCAAATTAACTCTAGTTTGGTTCAAAAATACATTGCCATTTTAAAACATTTCTAGCCTTTTTTTTTCCCCCCTCTACAAGATACTGTGAGGCTGTATATAAAAGAGTAAATCAGAGCTGTGGGTGCTGAATCTCGATTCTCATATTTAACTTTCCTCCTGCCCAGGAGTGACTCCAAGAAGGAAATGAATTCTCAGTGGGAGACCCTGTAGTTGATTAGCTTTTACCTTCCAGAGGAGATGTCAATCATGTTAATTGAAATCAATAGACAGCTGTTCAGGGGCCCAGGATAATTAAGCAAGTCATAAAGGGTAGACTTAGAGTTCCCTTTAAAAATTAAAAGGGATCCCACTGTTTGCTAACATTTTAAGCCATTTTGGCTACCTAAGACCTATTCTGATTTAAACTCACCAATCACAGAGCAGTCAACTTTTGTATGGGCAAAGAGTTATGCTCATCCTGTGGGAAAGTGGAAAATCCACCCTGCAGAAGTGAGCTTTGAGTTTCCACTGCATTCCAAGGGGAGCCTAAATTTGTGGGTGTTAGGGCTTATGAGCCAGGTTGTTCTACGGCACTGGAGAGAGGGGGAGAGACAGAAAGAAAGGAAGAGAAAGAGTGAAAGAGGGAGAGACAGAGAGAACACTAGCACTGTGGGCTCTCATTCATTTCAAGCTTGCACACCTTCGTGTCCGCTAACCAACCTACAGAATCCATCATCTGCAACCCAGGTCTTCCCAGAGGGCAGCACAGAGAAAACTTCACAGGACTAGAAGGAAAGACGATGTACTGAAGGCAAGTTACAATAACTGGACATCCCCAGCCCCCTTCAGAAAGATGCCCCCCCGCCCTGGCCAGAGAACTTCTTCACAGAAATGCATGTGTATTTTTATTTCCCCTTTAAAACTTGAAAGGGAGCTCATATACCCTCATCCCACATTTGGTTAAAGACAGAGAGGGCTCCTTCACCCACATGGCAACATGAAAAGAAAATGAAATTCTGTCCCAAGGCTTATGATTCTTTTTCTTTCTTTTCCTGAGTCAATGAATGCCAGATGTTCTCACAAAACATCTTCATATCTACAGGACGGCCTGTGAAAGTACTATTTATTATTGCTCAGAGGTCATGAGGCCACAACAGAGTTATAAGAAGGCTGTGGTCACTCTCTGTGTCTCCTATAGTTAGGAATTATTTGTGGCAAGAGTCAGAGAAGGCTCTTCTTTCTACATAATTTACTTCCCCAGGGCCAATTAGCTGGGTCAGATTAAGAGCAGAGGTGGTTTTCCCCCTCAGGCAACAGTAAGCGAGTCAAAGTCAGCCAGGCCATGCAAGACTTCCCAACTGTCAGAAGAACAAGAGGGAAGGAGAATGTCAAAAAGAATATGGAGTGTGAGCAGCAGTAAGCCTGTCTGTCAACAATGTGTAACATGTGGTAGGACATATCCTGTTTGGCCTTGTCCCTGACAATGTCTCAGCCCCAATAAGCCATCATTCTGTTGCAGTCCTCTGAGGTTGAACTGGGTTCTAAGTGGAAGGAAGGTGGATTTCACTCCACGCTACCCAAGCTACCTCTCAGACCACTGCTGAAATACTGCATCATCACCTCTGTCTGGTGCCTGCAAATTCAATCGGCCTTTTCCTGGGGAGCACCCACCCTCCCTTGCCCCACTCTGTTTCAAAGGATAGGCGGATGTTGCAGAGAACCACCACCTCCAGGTAAACAGGCTGAAAGGCACCGATGCTCACAGGAAAGTGGGCCGCGTTTGGTCTGGACATCAAAGAGGTTGAGCAATCGGCACCAGATGAACCATGTTAGAACAAGACCTGGATTATGAGGGCCAAAGAAGAAGGTGTTATACCTGTAGGGTCTGCTGCTTCCTGTGCATACTAATGCTCTTCTGAAATAAGCTCTGTAGCTAGAGTTGGGAGTTGGACTCCCTTTTCTAAGGATTTCAAACCAAACAAGACACTATTGATTCCAACCTGGCTCCAGAATGAATGAAGGGTCAATAGATTAGGCTGGGAAAACAGGTTTCCTTCCTTTTCCTCCACAAGGAAAACTCTGGTTGGGTCTGTGGCTCTAGCTTTTAAGAGATGAATTGAGTTCAGTCACTTGATTTTCATTTCCGCTTCTGGTCTAAACTTGGAGGAAGCTAATGTTCCCTCTTGCTTTACACAGGCAGTTGCCTTTTTTTGTTTTGCCATTTCTTCCTCTCTAGGGGAGTTCTTTGGGCTACTAAAATTGCTTTGAATAATGTGCTAAGTATTTGTAGAAAAGAAACAGGGACCTTGGGTTTTGTCTTATATGATGTATTCTACATTTCAATGAATAGTTTCACCCTCCACCGGATTGCACAAACCAAATACATGGGAATCTTTCTAGATTATCCTCTCTCCTTTAAGCATTTACATCTGTTTAGTTTCCACCATTCACTGAATCCAACTCTATTCAACTCTGGAATTCCCCGCCCCCTTCTTTTCATTCACTCCCTGTTACAGGTGAATTGTGTCCCCACCAAAAGATTATGTTATGGCCCAAAGCCCTGGTTCCTGTGAATGTGAACTTATTTCAAAATAGGGAATGGGTACGGTGGCTCACGCCTGTAATCTCAGCACTTTGGGAGGCTGAGGTGTGCAGACCACCTCAGGTCAATAGTTCAAGACCTGCCTGGCCAACATAGTGAATCCCCATCTCTACTAAAAAAAACACAAAAATTAGCCGGGCCTGGTGGTGCACGCCTGTAATCTCAGCTACTCGGGAAGCTGAGGCAGGAGAATCGCTTGAACCCAGGAGGCAGAGGTTGCAGTGAGCCAATATAGTGCCACTGCACTCCAGGCTGGTCGACAGAGCGAGACTCTGTCTCAAAAAAAGGAAAAAAATAAAAAGGGTCTATGCAGAAATCAAATTGAGGATATTAGTGTGGGCCTTACTCCAACATGACTGGTGTTCCAATAAGAGGAGGAAAATGTCATATGAAGAGAGAGACACTAAAAAAAGGTGTCAATGTGAAGATAGAAGCAGAGATTGGGGTGATGCAGCCACAAACCAAAGAATACTGGGGGTGGGCTACCAGAAGCTGGGAGAGGCAAGGAAAGATCCTTCCCTAGAGGCTTTGGAGGGAGCCTGGCCCTGTCCAACCTGGATTTTGGACTTCTATCCTGCAGAACTGTGAGAGAATAGGTTTCCATTGCTTTTAACCACCCAGTTTGTGGTGATTTTTTTCAGCAGCCCTAGGAAACTATTACATCCCTCTTGTCCAGGCCAATCGGGTCTCTTTCTCAAGACCAAAGGTCTCTGTCTCCTTTGTTTTCTCCTCTGATACAACCTCCCCCTCATGGCCAAAGTGATCTTCCTGAAACGCAACCCAAAGCCCCTCCCCTTCTTACAAGTTTATAATTGTTTCAAGGTAAAGTCCAAGCTCCTTAATATTACAAAGGCCAGTCCCACTCCAGCCCCTGTCTGCCTCTGCTACAGGGAATCCTTTACTTCAGGCATGCGGAACAACATCTGCCAGGCTCTCCTGGGCTCTGAATATTTGCTTTTCCTGTACTTAGAATACTTCGAGCCCCTGTTTGCCTAACTCCTACACATCCTCCAAGGTTCAGCTCAAGTTCTATCTCCTTTTAAAGGCCTCCCTGGATACCCCTGGCCTACGGGTCCCATTTTCTAAGTACACAATGCACATATTTGTTCTGGTTCTTCCCACATTGAACAGGTATCATGGAATTTTCCAGATCTTGAATTCTTGGAGGTCAGAGGCTGCTCTGTGGCCCCCACGTCTAGCATATGGGCTGGAAAATAGTAGGAAATTTGTAAATTCTTATCGAACAGATGAATTTATAAAAACGAATGACTGGATCACTGGTAAACTTCAATATGGTTGTTGCTCAACTGGCAAAGGAGACCATCAGTTTTGGGGAAAAAAGGAGTAGCCCAGCCAATGAACAAGTTTCATGAGGATGCCAGCCATGAGACAAGTGACCCTCTAAGGTACCATTGATACAGCTGTGAATAAGACCAAGTCCCTGCTTTCTTGAACTTTCTATTGTAGATTAGAAAGATGGATAGTAATCATGTAAACAAGTATATTTTAGGAGATATGCGCTAATAGAAATGAAACAGAGTAATGCAAAAGAGAGTGACTGGTTAGGAAAGGCCTGTCTGGGAGGTGACATTTGAGATTAGAGTGGAATGATGTACAAGGTTGAAAGCAGGACACTCAAGCCAAGCTTGAGCAAAGGTCTGGAGGCAGGGACATCTTGACCTATTCAAGTAACAACAAAAAGGCCAGGAAGAGGCCAAGGCTTAGGGAGAGAGTTGGGCAAAGGTATGAAATAAGTTGGAGAAGGCCAGGCACTGTGGCTCACACCTGTAGTCCCAGTACTTTGGGAGGCCGAGGCAGACAGATCACAGGTCAAGAGATTGAGGCCATCCTGTCCAACATGGTAAAACCCCGTCTCTACTAAAAATACAAAAATTAGCCAGGCATGGTGGCGCACATCTGTAGTCCCAACTATTCGGGAGGCTGAGGCAGGAGAATCATTTGAACCCGGGAGGCGGTGGTTGCAGTGAGCCAAGATTGCACCACTGCACTCCAGCCTGGCGACAGAGTGAAACTCCATCTCGAAAAAGAAAAAAAGAAAAAAGAAAAAGAAAGAAGGAAGTTGGAGAAGTAGACAGTGTTCAAAACAGGGAGGGCTGTGTTGGCCATCATATGAAATTAAGAATTTTATTCTACATACAATGGAAAACAAGAGAAGACAGGCTCGAGTAAGAGGCATAACATGATCTGACTTTGGTTTTCAAAAGACCACCCTGGCTTGTCCTTGAATATAGATTATAGAGGGGCAGAGCAGAGTCTGGGAGGCTGGTTAGGCAGGTTTTGTAGAAGTCCAGGAACAAGCTAAAGGGGCTGAGAGGAGGCAGTGGCGTGGGGGTATTCAATCTTCTCTTCTCAGGTAAAAGCATTATGCAGAAGGGAGGTCCCAGTTGGTTTGGAAGCTTTGCTATTGGCAGTCAAACCCTCATTTTTTTTCATAAGCTCAGTGGATGAGGACAGGGTGCTGACTTGATTCACAGGCCTTGTGGATTCTTGGCTGGGCAGGTTTTCCAGCAAGAAAAAGTATACAGTCCAAAAGATTCCTCAATTATTATGCCAGTTTTTGTTCCTTCTGCAGTCCATTAAATATATATATTTATATATACTTACATGCCCATCTGCTGCCTTCCTGAACCACCTTTGCAGAGACCCAGGCATAACTGATTTGTCTTTTCAATGCACATTGTTGAGTGATTTTGACACCACATTGCCATCGATAGGTTTGACTTACAAATTATTTAGTGCTTATAATGGATCGTTGGCCACCTCCCAGACATTCATAGCTGGGAATCTCTTTAAAAAAAAAACATTAAATGAAGTTCATAGTGACTTCAGCATTAACTGCTGGCTTCCAGGATTCATGCCTATTTGAGGCAGAATTCCTACTGTTCCTGCAGCTGTGGATTTCATGGCTTCTACTTTATAATCACTTTAAGAGACAAGGGAGCAGATTGGCAGAGTTGACGGTGCCCTGTGGCTGACTTCACAGTCCCGTGGAGGAAAAGAGAGCCCTAGCAGGGGAGGTGGCCCGGGGCCACAGAAAGAATACTCTACCAGAGCCCAAACACTCACGTGTTCTTGACTATGGCCCCCACAAGCTGTGTGACCTTGGTGGGTCTCTTAACCTCTCTGAGCCTCATTTTTCTCAGCTGTAAAGTAAGAAAATGCTATCTGCCTTACCTGTCTCCATAATGACAAGAGCAGGCATGTTGTAAGTGAAATGAATGGTGTCAATATTTTTAAAATATTACCTGATATATTTCACTTTTTCTGGTAAGTAAGATCTTCCCTTATGTCCTATCTGCCATTAAGGCCACATTGAGGTTTGATATTCCAATAAAGGGAAGGGTAGCTCCCACATGTAACCTAGGGAAGTTGAGAAGGAGGGTCTAACATAGTTATAAG
This sequence comes from Trachypithecus francoisi, assembly GCF_009764315.1. Lineage (NCBI taxonomy): Eukaryota > Metazoa > Chordata > Mammalia > Primates > Cercopithecidae > Trachypithecus > Trachypithecus francoisi. The sequence continues at coordinate 122,406,555 of NW_022681465.1, read as the reverse complement.
TTATCTTAAATGGGAAGGGAAAAACATGCTCTTCTTGTCCACAGGGGAGAAATTCAGAGTGGATGAGACTTAGGGGAGAGGGGAAGATGTTCAGTTTCCCCAAAACCCTGAGCTGAGGTCTGGAAAGATGAGGCATGGAAATGAGAAGAGGCTGTACAAAGTCCCTTTCCTTTTCCGGAAGCTCGCTTTGCCTAGTGGCCTGACACCAGCATGGGGCAGCCAGGTGAGCTCAGAAATGCTGGTATGATGAGGTTAAGCAGAGAGAATCCAGAAATCGAATGCAAAAGCAGCGTCTGAAAGTGCCCATAAGCTCCCAGAGGGGGATGTAGAAGGTGGCTAAGAGTAGGGAGTCAGAGGGCCTACTAGGAAGCAGCCACGTGAAGACCTCTCAGTAGAAGCAGAGGAAGGGATATGCTGGGGTCTGGACACGGCACTGGCAGAATGTAGGTGGAACCCAAGGGCAGAAGGTGGAGTAGGGTTATCCTGACTCCCCACAGCACCAGGAGAAGGGACCACAAGTGCCCTCAGCCATAGGCTGAGGTGAGAAAGGATGCACCAGCACATGATAAGGCTCACACTCCACACTTCACCCTGCCGTGTGGGGCGACCTCTGTGACTTCTTGGTTAGGAAACTGAGGAGTGCCCCTGAAATGCTAAGCATTCACCCCAAAGAGAATAGCTAACCCCAAAAAGGCCACTTAAGCAAAAAGACACAGCTTTCTTTTATTGGGAAGGTTTAGAGTTTTCTCCCTTCCCTTTTGGCAGATAGAGGCTTAAGGTCAAGAGGAGATCGGCTGCAGAAAATACCGAGCACCCTGGTTGCTTGCCCCAGCATGTAGTGAGTTATTAAACAATCAACCTCACCCTGTAAGGTATAAAGCATGGAATTTCCTACAGTGTCAAATGAGACAAGTGCTATGCAGATGCAGGGACTGCTGTATTCTTGCACGGAAGGTCTTCTCCTCACGTGACTTCTCAAATATTCTGCCTATTAAAATCTACCAACAGACCGCTTCTCCCCGAGCCTTGTGACATCCACTGTGTTAATGCCATGGGGCCAAGTGCAGATGAAAATACCATCACAGCCTTTCTCCCCACTAGCATTTCAACACCGATTCTTTGTCCACCTGCTAGATTACTGTGCTGCTTAGGGTTCCGGGAGGGCCGCCCAACAAGGGAAGCCAGGAAGCTGAGTATGGTTTCCATTGGAAAGGCTAAGTTAGAAAGAAACTAGATCTGAAAGGTAAGAACACAGGTCAAGGAGGCAAGAGCGGCTCAGGACACATTTGAAGGGATATTTGGGAGAAAGTGGGGAACAGAGGCCTGCTGCCTGACATATGAGATATAGAAAAAATTCAGAAAAAGCTTGTTGTGTTTTATGAATGCAATCCTGCACTTTAAGTTTTGAGAAACTGTTTAATATATTAAGATCATGTCACAGTGTCAAAAGCATTCCTTGTGGCTGCTGGTCTGTGGTTCTGTCTGAATGCTTTCCTGTGTGGGGACAGGATGTGAAGCAGTTTGGCTTTCTATGGATTGTATTCATTTCTAATTCTGTTTCCTACTCTGGATATACCACACCTCGGTGAGTAAGTCCTCTACTTCTCTCTCCTTTGATGAAATCTAAATGGAAGGCTGAGATCAGAAGAAAGAATAAGATGCCTCAGGTTTGGAAAATGCATCTCTCAGGAGAAGGACTTCCTGCTGCTCCAGAGAGTAGCAAGGAGGAGCATCAGAATATTCCAGGCCAGGAAGCCACCATTTTGGGCACCTTTGCACAGACCAAACATAGCGAGAATGTTGCAGTGTCCAAAGCCAGGGACCCAAATGCTGGAGAGTTTGCCAAGGGAGCTGAGGAGAAGTCCTGAATTCGAGGGTTTATTTTCAAGCGTGAGCTCCAAGAACACTTGCTTTCATCCTTGAGCTGGTGCCAAGGGAGTTAATCGCCAGCTCCAGGCATCCTTTGACTTCTTGGTAAAGAGTCACTGTCAGAATCCTCCTGACAAACAGAAACCTGCAATTTCTTTGGCTGTGAAGACCAAAAGAGAAGACCACAGAGATGTTATGGAAGACATCAAGTGAAAAAAAGGCACTGTCCGCACTGTAGGAGCAAAGTGGAGCAGAGACAGGCAGCTCACCCTTCACACATACTGGAGAATGAGGATACCAACAAAAGCTGCATTCTTTAAGCACCAGGCACTGCCCCAGGCTCTTTGTAAGCCTTACCCATTCAATCCTACAGCACAGCCTGCCGGGTGGGGGTAGGATCCCCACTTTATCCAGACCTCCAGGCATTTACCTGAGTTGCACTGCCAGAAAGTAGAAGGGCAGTGATTTGAACCCAGTGCTCTTGGCCCCAAAGCCCCTTCTCCATGTCTACACTGCAGAAGCCTCAAACGGGCCTCTTCCAGCCCACACATGTAATTAGCATGCCCAGCACAACATTAAAAACAAATTTTTAAGTTGGTTGCCAACATTTTAAAGATGTGAGATTTCACCCTTAAAAACTAAATGTCTGACTTGGCTTAAAATAAAATGAAAAGACCTGAGTCTACCAGTCCCACGTTGCCACGAGGCCCAGCAGGTTGAAGGCTGAGGAGGAGCTGCCCTTTGAAGGGGAACAGACTCCATTTGGCTGGGGCTATGGTCTGAATGTTTAAGTTCTCCTCAAATTCATACACTGAAATTCTGACGCCCAAAGTGATGTGTTAAGAGGCGGGCCCTTTGGGAGATGATTAGGTCCTGAGGGACAGGCTTTTCCAATGAGATTAGTTCCCCTCTAAAAAGAGACCCCAGAGAGCTCTTTCATCCTTTTTTGGCCATGTGGGGACAAAGAAGCCAGCCATCTGCAGCCCAGAATAATGGCTCTCCCCAGAACCTGACCACACTGGCATCCTGATCTGGAACTTCCAGTCTCTAAAACTGTTTGAAATAAGCCGAGCACAGTGGCTCATGCCTGCAATCCCAGCGCTTTGGGAGGCCAAGGCCGGTGGATCATCTGAGGTCAGGAGTTCAAAACCGGTCTGGCCAACACGGTGAAAACCCGTCTCTACTAAAAATGCAAAAATTAGCCAGCTGTGGTGGCACGCACACCTGTAGTCCCAGCTACTCAAGACACTGAAGCACGAGAATCTCTTGAACCCAGGAGGCAGGGATTGCAGTGAGCTGAGATCGCGCCATTGCACTCTAGCCTGGGCGACAAAGCAAGACTCTGACAAAAAAACAAACAAACAAACAAACAAAAAAAACAAAAACCCAAAAACAACAAAAAAAAACCTGTGAGAAATAAATTTTGTTGTTTATAAACCATCCAGTCTATATCAGCCCAAATGGACTAAGACAGCCACTTCAGTCACTCAGGCTACCTGCACAGCACTGTGGGCATGTGAGTTTTCTAGTCATGTGTGTTGCTTTGTGTCACCACCTCCCTGGAGATGAGCTGCAACCGGGATGTGAGCGTCATTAGCTGGGAGTCTGCATAGGCTCTGTGTCTCCTCTTGTCTATTGCACCATGTGACACAGGGTTGGCCCCTGCTCCTGGGTGAATTTCAGCCTGAGGCTGATTACCAGGAGCAGAGCTCAGGCAGAGAAGTTCTACGAACAACAGGACGAGAGAGTGCTCATTGGGTTGTGTGGAGCAGTGTCCATAGCGGGTCTGAGTCCACTTGGAGCCGGATTTAGAAAAATGAATGGCTGTCCAAGTGCCTCTGGGAAAATCATGGCCCCTCTAGCTGTCTGCTCATGCTGAATCTCTTTCCCAGCCTCAATGGAACCTTTAGTGGCATCCACAGGGGCTGTGGGGTCAGAGTCAACAGGACTCAAGTTCTGCGCAGTTGCTTCCTAAGCTGGGTGTTTTTGAGTGACTTTGTCACCTCCCTGCACCCCGGTTTCCTTATTGCAAAGTATGAATATAAAGAGCATCTACCTTGTTGGGATGCTGTGGGTATTCAATGAAATAATCCACTAGCATGGTTCTAGAATAAATATTCCATAAACAGAAGCAATACTTACATTTTCCCATGAATGTTTTCTTCCTGACTGACTTAGAGGGATTTTCAACTTAGCCAGGGTAGAAAATAACCCTTTACTATGGTGTCACTGGGGTCTCTTCAGCAGTTTGGTCCAAGGAGCCAGGGAGAGTGAAGCTCTGACTGATGTCTCTATGTGCTAGAAGATGCTGTGTGGGTGGCTGGATGTTGACTAGAGGCCTTCCCTGGACCAGAACCCAGGTTCGCTTGCCCCTCAGGTCTGTATTCGCTCTTCATAATTCTCCCCTCAATCAGCCACAACTATGAATGCTATTCTTAGGCAGAGGCCCAATACCCACCCCTCGGCTCCCTACTATCTGCCCATGGCTGTGATCGCAGAGTATCTTCTTACCACCCAAAATAAGGACTGGAGGAGAGACACATCTGCGTGGCACCTAATCCCTGGCCCATCTCTACTTAACCTTACTACAAGGGCTCTAACTGAGCCATGCCCAGGATGCAGGGAAGGTCCAGGCTGGCTTTGTTTCTGTTGTATAAGCCATGCATGACACAGCGCAAGGACGCATGAGGGCCTGGACTAGGACAACGATGAAGCCAGCATCACTGGGATGCTTCCGGCCCTTCCTGGGAAAATGCTGAATCATCATTCATCTCAGGTCATGATGGATACCCTGAGAAACAACTCCCTCCCCTCCAGCCAAGGTGAAGATCACGATGATAGAATCATTCCCATCCCACTTCCTCCCCTCTGGGGCCAGAAAGGGAACCAGAGAGACTGAGTCTATCCCACTGCCTTGGGGATAGTTAGAATTTACATCACTCCAGAAAGAACTCCAGACAGTTAATTTGACAGACATTCACCACTCACCCTTCTAAGTAGGATCTCTAGTGACATAAGATAAACCTACCCCATTTGTTTAGTGCTTATTAAAGCTTTGGGTGCCACATGAATGCTACACGGACACCTAGGAATAGACCTGGGAACTACTTAACCCTTCTCCTTACCTTCATAGCGTAAAGATCATTCACCACCTTTGAGTCCCCGCCTTGGCCCTACCCTAGAAGGCCTGGCCTCTGCCTTCTTCTCTGATTTTATCTGCCTACTTCCTCTGTCCTCACTCACTGTGCTCCAGTTGCCTTTCTGTCCCTTCCACTTTCCAAGCCTGTCCTGTCTTCTTGCTCCTGTCATTAGATACTAGTGTATCATCCTATTGCATTGTCTTCCTATTTTACACTTTCTGGAACCTGTTTCATTTACTCATGTGTTTGGTTTGTATGGTGTCTCTCTCTCTTCAAAACAGTGTAAATTCCGTAAGAGCACAGATTCTGCCTGTTAGGTTTCTTTACCCATGAGTCCCCCGGCTCAGAGTTGGGCTCAGTAAGTTGTTGTGACCATCATTCCCTGCTTCATGTTCCTTCCCCGCCTTTCCCATACGGAGAAATTCTCCAAGTAGCTGGGGAAGAAAAAGACCTTTAACCAAGAATGGCAGGAATGTCCAGGAAGGTGAACAGCACCAGCAAGAGGCTGTGTGTGTATGTGCAGGTGTGTATAAACCTGCTCAAAATCAAGCCTTTTCTAAGATGTTTCTCACATTTTGTAATAGAAACTTTTCTTGTTTGAACTGTTTTTGAAATGTACCTGTTGCTACATTCGGTATATTTGTTCTGCCAAGCTTAGCCATGAAGCTTGGATAAATTAGCACGTTGTCAGCTGTAAAGACCTAGAGGGACGAAGTTTGTGATCGTAAATGCCAACTGAGCCCCTGTGCCAGCCCTGCACAGAGGGCCACAACTGGCCTTAATGCCAGGTGCATTACGGTCAGTGCATGATTCAGGGCAGACTTTGAGGATCAGTCCTGAATTCGTCAGTTATTTGCTTTGATCGCCTCTTACAGGCTTGCCCCTTGATAGCCATGAGACCCAGCACTGGAAGGAGGGGCTGGAGGTTTCCTTCCTGCCAGGACCAGATGATCCCATTCAGCATTCCTTCTCTTACATCTCTCTATTCCTTCAGTCCTTCCCGCATTCCCCCGATTCTCTTGTGGCTGACAGGAAGGGTAGGGACAGATTTCCTGGAACCGAGGCTCCCAAGCCCTGCTGCTTTCTGACCGGCCTCATGGGCACGCCCCTCTGGTCTTTACACCCTGCTGGGGATTACTTGCTCCACAATCTGTTCCACCTGTGGCCACAATTGACTTCCTCCCGTGTGCGTGTGTGAGAAACAGGGAGATCCTAGTGAAAGTTTTATGTGTGTGATGCGGACACCATAAATCAGGACCCTGGCAGTATTTAAATCTGTGAAATGTAAAGGGAATTTAAATAACAAGTCAGCCACACAGGCAGGTGGCCCCTGAAGCTCCGGAATGTTCATCTCGCGCTAACAGCTTGCACATTTATATTATGGTACGAGAAGCACTGAGCAGAAGGAGTGGAAGGTGTTAACAACTACTGCAAAATATTTCTTTAAGGATACATTTCCTCCATTTCCTCTCAACATAAATTCTGACAACACAAATGCCGTATTTTGCATGAAATCGTGTATCTGGGAGGACTGCTTTTAATTTATAGAATGATTTGAAAAAGCAGTACTTTAATCTATACCGGGAGTAGTTGGTTAATATGATGTAATTAGCAGGGTAAATTATTTTCATAAGGGAAGGGCTTAAGGCCTGAAACCAGTCCATTACAAATGAACACCTTTCCATTCTGCTTGGTGCCAGAAAATTGGATTCTGTTGCTCTCCTTTAAACAGATAAACAGATGCTCTTTCTGGGATTATTAAAACCCTGTGACCCTCCTCTGACTTCCTGAGAGGACTCTAACTGAAGTGGGGAGGGGAGGCAGAGGGACAGAACAAACATTCTTTGCCTGCTTGAAGAATTCTTGGCTCCGAGCCACTACCTCTTAATTCTTTGGGTGGCTGAAATGGAAACTTGTCTTCTCTGATTTAGTCCAATAAAAGCAATGGCGGTCACATTGCTGAATGCCCACTATGTGTGAGGCCCTATAATATGCCAGGATTTTTAGATATGATCTTATTTGCCACTCACAAGACCCAGCGTGAGTAGTGTCCTTTTTCTTTCTTCCTTACAGAGATGGAAATTGAGGCCAGGGATGTAAAATGACTTGTTTTAGGTTACATAGCTGGAAAGTAACCGAGTCAAAATTTGAACCCAGGTTCTTCTGCTGCCAAATCTCACACACTTCACATGCAATGACTGGCTGTATGATGAGCGTTACCGCTTCCCATGCTGTAAGTCTCCTGTGACTGCAGCTACAAGAAAGGTCAGTCCGGCTGGCTCTTCTCTGCACATCTTCTGTCCCGAGACACCAGATTTCCTTTAGTATTGATTCAATTCTAGGAGCACTATGTTCTAGGGATTTGCTGTTGATGAACCCTTTTGAATATTTCATATAGACTCCCAGAACATTATACCTACGAGGGACCAAAGAGATTTTCTAGCCCGACCTCCTCATTTTAATGAAAGGGAAATAAGAGCTTCAGAGACTTTTTCCTGGCAATTTTGAAACTAGAACCCAGTCTAATTGCTTACCTTGACACAAAGAGTTTTGACCTTTCATTCCCACTATTTAATTTTATCCTCAAAACTTTGCCCTTGAGGAAGGTATGGAAATTATTAGTATGGTCCTTGAAGAACCAGAAGCACAGAGGAGCCAAGTTCACATGGTTAAACAGTCATATGTCATACTAGCGGAAAAGTGCAAAGTGAAACCTGCAGATACCACCTAAAATGCTCAGAGGAGTCCTTAGAGAATCTTAGATGTGCATATAAAGTAAGACTAGTGCCCTTTTCAAACCTGCTTCAAACACAGTCACTGCTGCCCTCCAACTATCTGATGAACATTCAGTATCCGTCTTGGTGGCAGCTACTGTCTAGTGTATCACACAACGTGGTAGAATAAAAAAATGACAGAAGAAATATTCCCCATGTGATGCCACATGGATAATATGGAAGTCATCACATGGAGCGGGGCCCAAGGTCCATGTCAAAGTCCTTGTAAATCCATTCCCCTCCATTTGGGCGGCCCCTCTGAAGTGTTTGTAGAGTTGAGCCCATGTCCTGGTGTCCCCAGAAGTTCTACACTTGGGTCTCCGGGGAATGAATGGGAGGAGCCTGGCCACCAAGACAAGCCTCTTTTGAACTTGACCTTTGTCTTCCTCACATCAGACACCCTGCTCATTGCTAAGGAATGTGAAGGCCCTGTCACCCTCCCAAAGGCATCCCTGGGTCCTGGGAGCACTGCTATTCCCATGCCACTGTGAGGCAAGGAGGGCAAGATCTCTGCAAATCCCCCAAGATAGCCCATTCCATAGGAGCTGGAAGGCTTCTTCCCAACATAGCATGCACCCCTGCTCCTCTGTCCCTTCAGCAAAGAGGGAGGAATAGAGCGTGAGGGAGACCCTTATGATTCCATCAAGGCTACTCCAATTAGATATCACACATATAGTCTCTTAAATGATAATGATATCTCTTAATGGCTGCCATCCTTGTGCCAGGCACTATGTTTTATGAACTTTATCACATTTATTACTAGCAAAAAGTATGCAAGGCAGGTGTCATCCCAGTTGACAGATGAGGAAACTGAGGCTCAGAGAGGTGCAGCAACCTGGCCCAAGCTCACAAGGCTAGTAAATGGCAAAGCCAGAACTCAAACACAGTCTAACTATAATAATGCGAATAAAACCATAGCTGGCATTGAAATTTAAAAACGATTTTTCAGCAGTCTGGAATTTGTTAAATTATATTCTGACTGCAATGATACCACTGCAGTGCTACCATTACATTTCTACCATGACCCAAGCCCAGGGTCAATCCTATCTTCCCCATTACTATGAGGTCATACAGACAGTAAGTGGGGAAAAATTAGTTTTGGTAAAGTAGGACCATCTGAATCCTTCAAAAGATAATCACACCAAAATTCACATCACAGCCCAAAATGGGCAAAGAACAAGAGGAGGCAATCTGCAAAATAAGAAATTCAAATGGCCAACATATGCATGAAAAAACATTCAACTTGCATGACTGAAAAAAGTGCAAATTAAATCAACCACCATTCCCTGTGCCTTGAAACCTAGAAAAAAATAATAACAATAATTCCCACCGTTGGACAACATATGAAGAAGTAATCAATCCTCATACACTGCTAGTGGAAGTTTACTTTGCTCCATCTTTCTAGAAGGCAATTTGGTACTACATAGCAAAAACATTAACATTCTCCACTCCCTTTGACTGGCATGTAAAATTTTCACCCAAGGAAATAATCATGGTATACTTAAATATTTTTTAAAAAGGATATTAATCGAAATGTTGCTTATAATACAAGTCTTAAAATGATCTAAATGTCCAACAAAAGGCAGAGATTAATAAATTATGGTACATTTATATAATGACCTATGTTGGCTGAACTTAAAAAAGGATTTTGTGGAAGACAATTTAATGAAAGACAATTTAATGACATGGAAAAACATTCATGATATATTGCTAAGGCAACACCATGATCCCTTTCCTGGGGGGGGGAAAAAAAGAAAGAAAGAAAGAAAAAGAAATACACGCCTAAAGACAAGAAGAACAAACACACAATATTGATAGTAAAACTAATTGTGATGATGATTCTCTTCCTGTTAGGCATTTTCAAAAAATTCCACCATGACATCTTTGTTTATGAAACATCTATATTCTTAAAAAGGTAAAGAATGACAGATGAATAGGCCGGGTGCGATGGCTCACGCCTGTAATCCCAGCACTTTGGGAGGCAGAGGTGGGCGGATCACCTGAGGTCAGGAGTTTGAGACCAGCCTGGCCAACATGTTAAAACCCTGTCTCTACTAAAAATACGAAAAACTAGACAGGCACGGTGGCACACACCTGTAGTCCCAGCTACTCAGGAGGCTGAGGCAGGAGAATTGCTTGAACCCGGGAAGCAGAAGTTGCAGTGAGCAGATATCACGCCCTTGCATTGCAGCCTGGGCGTCTCAGCGAGACTCCACCTCATCAAAACAACAAAAAAGAATGAAGAATAATTACCCTACATAGGCAGTGGGGTTCCTGGGACAATCCATCCACCCCTGTGCCTCTGCGGCAAAAGGCTGGGGGTGCTGAGAAGTGGATGCTACCAGTTGGAATTCCCAGTCCAATGCTGATGTTGCGGAACCTCTGAATGAGCCTTTTGCAGCTCATAAACAACCTGCTACTTGGGCATCCTGACTTATGCCCTGACTAGTGACCTAAAGATACTTGGGGAGATATTCCAGTTGGGTTAGAATTTGAGACATCAGAGGAGTGAAATGGAGGGTGTTTCAAGCAGCACCACACACAGCATCAAGACACAGGCTCCGATAGCTGACACTTTCTGTCCCTTGCGCCTTCATATGTCTGCAGGCTTCCCAGCCTCCAACTCAAAATAGCTGCTCTGCTATGCACTGCAGAGAAAGAGACCGGCTTAGGCCAGCGGCTGCTAACACTCAGGGCATCAAACTGGGCTGGAACACTTGAGGAAAATTATTTAGTTATGATAATTATTAGCTGCTTTTAATCACAATAATGAACTAATACAGCAGTACTTATGCTTGGGAAAGTCAAAGAGGTTCCATTAAAAATCTAATTAAAAGCCAGTCCTTAAGAAGAATCATGGCTTATTTATCTCTCTATTAGGTAATATAAACTAGTGAACTGTGCAGCTTGGAAATTTTCCACCAGTCAAGCTGGTAAGCACTATTCCCCTTTCAGTTGTAAAAGTACAATAAATCTGCTGTAAGGGAACTCTCACTATGTTTTAAGAAGACAGATGATGAGGGAAGAAAAAAGAGAGGAAGAGAAAGAAAAAATGTTAATATAACATTTCTTCACTTATATCTTGCCATTTTCCAAAAAAAAAAAAAAAAGGTATGAAACAAGTATAGAAAATGTATGAAGAGCAGTCTGTTGGTGAATAGACTTTGGGAAATAGACTGGTTAAGAACTTTTCACCTGTTAGCCAGGTATTGAGCTGGGCACTGAGGTGAAGAGACTGAAGTATAGGAGAATCATGTAGACCACTAAGACGAAGCCTGGGGCCAAGTCAGAACACCATGTTGATCACCAGAGGGTTTTGTTTAAGGTGGGCTGCATATTATACTCAGCTTCCTAGTGGCCAAAGCAAAGAGAAAATTTCCAAACATAGCAGTCAGTCATTCTATAGAAATATAATCCTTTCTGGCAACTCAGGGTTGACAGAAATTTCTTCAGTGAATCCTGAAAAGGACAATGTTCCCAACAATGCATGTAGGCCATCCCCCAGCAAGTTTCAGGATGGCTTCTTGTGACATCTCTGGGCACGAGCATGCACTAAGCACACACACCACCACCCACCCAGCTCGAGAAGCTCTGCCACAGTGCCTTTATCATACTCATTACAGGAAAAACCCTCTTAACTATCCACATTTTAAAAGCCTCAAAAATGCATAATAAAAATGCTTTTATTATGATCCCATAGGAAAAGTTTTCCTAAAGTAGTGGAGACTTAGTGGCAATTAAATTTCAATTAATACAATTATTGGGTGTTTCTTTTAGGTCTTTACAACACATAGAATAAATAAGTGGATAGGCACGAACCCTACCACAATCAAGTAGAAGGCACAACTAGGAAATAACAAAGCAGTGGCTGCCCTTTATTGAAGAGCAAAGATGTAGACTATGTGCTCTATGCAAATTATCTCAATTAATCCTTGCAACAACCCTTAGAGGTGGTAACAATGACCACCCCCAATTTACACTTGAAGAAAGTGTAAATTTGAGGAAAGTGAGTTCGGCACACATTAAGGGGGCACACAACTCCTCAGTGCCTGAGAGGGGCCTTGAATGTGAGTCCGACTCCAGAGACTGTCCATCGCTGCTGGATACCACCTTCCAGGTGCTCCCATATCACAGTGGGGAGAGAGGAGTGACATGCGCGTGACAGGTGAAATATGAGGAAGAGGAACTGCCTTGGAGGGCCCTAGAATGTATGTCCCAGGGGATCACCCTCAGAGTCCTATTAGGGTCAGAGTTCAACCCCCATTTGTTCCACAGACAGGGAGGCAGGCAGGCTGTGAGCACTTCCCACGTACAGGTCCTCTGCAATTCACTCGAGAGAGAGGGCCCTACCCTGGGTGCCGAGGAAACTCAGACCTATAGGAGTGGTTCCCTAGAGGCATGCCCAGGAGTCTTTGCAAGCATTGGACACTTAGCACACGCTCTGTGTGGTAAGATTATTACAAGGTTATGACAGGTAGAGGCAACATTATGTGCAAATATTTATATATCATGACCCATTGGGGATCACCAAGAGGTTTGATATGAGGAAAGGAAGTAGGGGAGGGAAAGAGGGGAGGTAGGGAGATGGACAGACAGATAGACAAACAGAGTGAATATGAAACAAATGGAATGTGGGGAGTGTGTGCACCATGAGAACAGGGAAGTAGGCAGGCACCAGAGCAGACCACGGAAGAAGACATGCAATGCTGAGAGTCTGGGTAGTGGGGAACCCTCAGAAAGATCTTCAGATGTTAAGTGGAGTCAAGTCAAGCTCCAATGGAGGTTTCAGAAAGGTTACTCCACCTGCAGTGCAGAGGATGGTGGGATGCAGATAGGACAGCTGTAATAGCCCAGGCACAAGGTGACAGCAGTGGGAAGAGAAAAGGAAATGAAAATAAAAGTGATATTTGGAAGGTAGGATCGGTCTGATTCGATTTTGGGTAAAAGGGAAGGTTGAGCAGAATCCTAGGGAGCTGGCTGAAAGGTGACAGGCGACACAGAGAAAGGGGGATTCCGGGGACTTCAACAGGTGGTATGGTGGGCTTTGCAGTATATTCCAGTGATGTGTCCATGAAGTAACTGGATGTTTCTGGGAATGAAGGTGAATCCTGGGGAATCCAAGTAATGGACTGAGTGGAGATTTCCTCTGGAGAGGCTGCTGCTATCATTAAGCTCCAGTATACATGTCTAACTCCAGTTCTGGCCCAGATGAAGAGAAACTTTTTGATGACCATAAGCTCCGTATTGGGTAGAATCTCAGGCTGTCTCTTGTCATTGACCGTATGTTGCAAAGAGGGCTAAAATCTGAGGTTTCGGCTAAAACTCTCACCAGGGAAAAGCAAAAGGCAAACTTGAACTAATTACTCTGCCAGTCGAGATGACCTTTAGAAACAAGTTTGAACTTTTGTCAGCATGTTATCGGTATTTCCATCAGGAAGTATTTCAACCAGCTAATGTTTGCCAACTGGGAGGACCAAGTGTTCGGTTCAGCATCAGGGTTTCTGTGCTAATCTGACCTTCCAAGGTATTTAAAGATGCAAAGGCCAGATTCATCACTTGAGTTCCCAAATCTATCGGCTGAAGGCCATAGTGCTCTCTACCAACATTTACCTAGATTTGCTCTCTACCTTTTCCTCAAAAAACAAACAAAACAAAACAAAACAAAACATCTTGAAGCCCTAACTTCCGAATTAACCTTAAAAAAACATTTAGAATCACATGTTGCTGAGCCACTTTAACCGTCATCAACCTTTAACCTTAAAAGGAAGCATCCATAGAGGTTAGCCACTTGGTCCTTGGAGACAGAATACTGACTTTGAATCCTGGCTTTCCCACCTTGGGCAGATACTCAAACCTGCCTCGGTTTCCCCATTTGAAAATGTAACAGAACCCACTTCACAGGTAACATAATTAAGAGGCTAATATACCCTGAGTCTTGAGACTGTGCTTGTTACAGGCTGTGATTTGTGATTAGTTTTTGATAAGTGGGGTTATCGTGATCAAAACACCTTTATTACACTTCATCGCCCAGAAAGTGCCATGTTGGCTTCAGTCCCTGAATGGGGCTCATGTAATGAACACAAAACCGGGGACTATGCTTGTTTTTCTTCTTCTTTATAAATAGAAGCAACCAATAAAATCATTTCTACACAGCCTAGTACCTTCAACTATATTTCTCTAAGAAGCATCAGCAGGAGAAATCTAGGGTTTAATTAAACTCTTATTTTGGGCAAAACAAAGAGGAGAAAGAGCCTTTGAAGGAAAGGTAGTTCATAAAACACTGATTACTGTGGTGGAGGGCACCCAGAGTGATAAATGACTATAGTGGAAAAATGTATTATAAGAGAGCTTTTTCTCACTCTGGAAGTTTCTTTCTTGGTTTCAGCCCCTCTAATGAAGCTGTGCTCTCTATTTCCTCCCAACAACGCCAGCCTCCACTTCAGGGGAGTTTTTGTGGCAGTGCTTTGCCACGGAATCTTTGCCATGTGCAAGTCTAGAATCCAATTCGTGATTGCAACAGAAACTGCCTGGCTGTCCCTTTCCACCACATAGACCTTGTGTTCTTGAGCTACCACAATGACTGCTTGGCCTCTTGTTCAGGAAATAGCCACTCTTGCCTTATCAATTCCTTGTGTGAGTGGTTAGGAGGGTGGGATGGGTGGTTAGGAGGGTGGGATGAGTAGGCAGGGCAGAGGGATTGGGTCATTTTGGTTAGAGGAAGAAGGGGAGAAATGATAGGTTCAAGACTCTTGGAATGTCACAGAGAGACAGCAGAAGGTAACAAAAGCTCCCTTTGACGTTGCTTGGATGTAAGTTGGCTTGAGCTGGAACTAGAACAAGAGCTCAGTTTTGATCCTCAAATAGCCAAAGAGTCCTTTACGTATGAGAATGACCACATCAGGATTCCAAAACCAGTTAGGGGGAGAGGAAGATGGTCCCCACATGCAAGTATTGCACCAAATAGAGGGGTCTTCCTACAGTGATGGGGGTATGGTGGTGATGGTGGTAGCGTCCAGGCATTTAAGAGTGTTCCAAGGAGCAGGAGAGAAAAATGATAAACTTAAAAACTTGAAAATGCACTGGCATCAGACTGGGAGACAGGAGACTTGAGATTGATCTTCAGTGTACTGCTTTGTGACCTTAGAGAAGTCACATAAGCTTTCTGAACCCTAGATGCCTCATCTGTCAAATGAGGCAAATAAATATCTGCTAGTCCTCCCCTAACGGGTGGAGAGGAGCAAATGACTTCAGGCATGGATGACTCTGCACAAAGTCAACTCTCACATTATTCATTTCAGGTCTCTCCAGCTCCAAAGGGACTATGAGGAAGGGTGAGTACAAATGAAGATGTGACTTATTATTCAAGGTTGAAGAGTCTCAGATGGATCAAACAAAGCCACCATGCAAGTGCTGGGTCTAGCCTGTCTGAGGACATTTTATCATCATTTCGACATAGCCACCCATGGAGGAGGTTAGGGATGTTTCTAGACTCCAGCTGGGCAGGGTCAGCATAGAACAGTAGGGGCGCAGCCACGGAAGACAGAAGTCATACCAGATCTTCTGCACGGCTGGAGGCAGTGGCCAGAGTAATCCCTCAGGCAGCCTTATGCCAAATCCTGGTCTCAGCATCTGGGAGCTCTTCCTGCCACCTTTAGTCACTCTCAATCTCCAACATCCTCCTTCTTGCAAAGCAGCATTTCACTCTGCAGGAGACCCAACTGTTGCTGTAAAGGTTGCCCGCCACTTGCTGAAATACCAGCAGCCTCCACAGCAGATCCCAGCCTACCTCAAATACGTGGGTAGCTTCAGGTGGCCAGAGACTCATCTAATAATTACAGCACATTCATTTAATATTTATTGGTAAGTGCTCACACAGTGCAGGGAGAGTGCAAACTGTGAATCCTTCAGGCCAGATCCTTCAGGTCCCTTGTGATGCTTTTCTTTGAAGGCTCCTTTTCGTACACTGCCACCTCTCTTTTCCCAGTGCCTTCCTTTACTTGGTTTCTCCATGTAACAAGGAAGGGGAGAGACCTTAATACCCTAATTCTCATGTACTTCCAGAAGTATTGGCACATTAAATGAGTAAGAGGGCAATCCTTAGCCCAGCAGGATGAACACCTGGTGGTCCAGTTGGCCAGTCAGGCCTTGAATATACAATAATCACACCATGCTGCACAAGATCCAATCTTACACAAGCCCTCATCCTCGTCAACAGCCTCCGCTGTCATTCTTTCTCATCTTTTGGTACTGTACCTCCTTTTCCAACATTTGGGGAATTCTCCATTCTCTGGGTCTTGGTGGGAGGCAAAGTTGCCTTCTACAGTAGAATCAGACAATGTCAGTGATATGATTTGGATGTTTGTCCCCTCCAAATCTCATGTTGAAATGTGATCTCCAATGTTGGAGGAGGGGCCTAGTGGGAGGTGTTTGGGTCATGGGGGTTGATCCCTCTTGAATGCATTGGTGCCATCCACATGGTAATGAGTGAGTTCTTGCTCTGAGTTTACCTGACAGCTGGTGGTTTAAAAGAGCCTGGAACCTCCCCACAACTTTGCTTCCTCTCTTGCCATGTGATGTGAAGGCTCCCCCTTCACCTTCCACTGTGACTGTAAACTCCCTGAGGCCCTCACCAAAAGCAGATGCTCGCACCACACTTCCTGTACAGCCTACAGAACTGTACACCTTTATTGCAATGCGACTGGACTAACACAGACAGATGTGTGCTTTCCCAGACTCTCTTGCAGTAAGAGGGACACACCATTGAGATTTTACCAATCAGACAGAACAGCACCACAAGGGGATAAGGAGTGAGTCCCTCAAAGAAGTGGAGATTTGGAAAAATCCTTCCTAGAGACAGCAGCTGGTTGAATAAGATTAAATTCTGGGGCAGTGGTGGATGGAGGGAGCAGTAGTTTTCAGAGCCCCAAGTGGATGATGTCTAACATGTACCCTATAATCTCTGGAGCTGGGTAGGGGCAGCAGTGTTACCCTCACAGGGCAAGTATTTTGGGTATTGTTGCTAGCTGGGTGGTCTCCAGGTCTCATTTTCCAGCTCTCTGAGAAATTCTGTAGGCCACCTAATATCATTTTTAATGCATTCCTTTTCTGCTTAAATCACCTAAGTCAGATTCTGTGGCTTGAGTGTGTATCCTGAGTGATACAACTCAGGTATAAACGACATTAATAATAACAGTAGTAGTAATAATAATGATGATGATAGCTAGCATTATGGAGTGTTTCTACTTTCTATGCACTGTCCCAAAAGTTTTTCAATTAATAACTCATGTATTCCTAAAACACATCCTATGAAGTAACCATCAGAAACCCAATTTTACAGATGAGGGAGTAAAAGCTTGGAGAGGTGAGTACCTTTCTGAAGGTCTCAAGTTTCACCTTTTCCTTCTGCTGCCTCCTAAGAAGCAGACTTAAGTATGGAATTCAAAATTAAAGTCAGCATACCTGGGACTCATAACTCTGGCTCCTTTGTGTTTGGATCTAGGGTGAACATTTTTTACGGGGGAACATTTACACTTCCCAGCAGAACCAAACTGTGGCTGTGGCCTTGTTCCTTGGTCAGCCTTGTTGCAAACAGTTGAAGCAAGACCTGAGGGTGGGACAAGGCCCCCAAGGGCTCCTGTGGCTCCAGAGGCACCTGAGGGCTTTGGAGCCTTAGGACAAGCTAACTGCTGGGAAGACAGAAGGTACACTCTGGAAATGTCACCGCTGACCTCTTAATCACCATCCTGTGATTGAATTAATTAGGCTGAGAGCTCTGCTATTGAGCTGTTCTCACATCTGGAGTAGTTTTATAATGCAGGAAACTGATCACAGAAGGCCAACTGTCAAGAAGGAGAGTCAGATATAAACATAATACATCACCAAGAGACTCTGCTTATGGCTGGGTCATGATTCGTAACCTGGGAGTGATTGATTGTCTTCTCCTTGTTCTAATTTTGGACCAGACATTTTGGGATGATGGTTGGGTTTGACATTTTAGTCATCTTTTCTTATTCCACAAGAAAGTCTAAGTAATCGTGACTAGGGTAAGAAGGGGAGGAAAGAGGGGATCTGTTGATGTCAGGATTTTTATATTTATTTTTCTTGAAGCAACAACAATAAAGTACACATGTACGGGAATAAAGCATCTGCGTCAGGGCTGAGCGAGGACCTGGAGCTTTCTCTGTTGGTGTGTTTTGGTGCTGCAGTGTCTGTGCCTCTAAATCCTGGAATAAAAGCTGTATCCTAAAATATTGTGAAGTTGAAGGCATTTTGTTAAGAAACACTCGCTTCTAAAACTCAGAGTGAGGAAAGTGTTTACTGGAGTGGGCTATATGAGAGCTTTCGTCAAGGAAATTTGTGATGGGTTGCCTGAGCCTGGTTCATGCCTAGCAACATTCTAGGTGGAAGCACAAGAGAGACTTGGCTTCTTATATGCAGATAGAACAATGGAGAAAAGAAAATGATGAACCACAGCACTCTCTTCAGAGAATTCCCATTGCCTTTCATGCAAAATCCTACATGATCTGGCCCTTCTGTGTTTCTCTCCTGGATTTCATCTAGTACTTTCTCCAGCCATGCTAGTGAAGACAGACCTTCTGTCTGTCTATCTATCTACATAGTTTGACTGTCTGTCTACTTACCGACCTACCTAGTTTGTCTCTGCAGGCTTTAACACAGCCAATACCTGCCAGAAGAGTTGGGGGACAGAATCTACATCTTGGGGAGGGGTGATGAGCTCAATTCCCAGTCTCTTTGAGAATCTGCAATGTGGTGAGAGGTGTTGAGGGAAGTTTCCTTAACAACCTGAGCCCTTCTGTTCTCTGTGTGAGAGTGAAGGTGGCCCACCAAGGGCAGGGCCCTCAGGGGAGTTTCATGCAGAAGATAGGCCTGGTGGTGACTCCTGTCCTTGGTCTGGCACTGGCCAAAGTGAGTTGCTGGGGGATCACAGGAAGGAAGATGCAGTGAGTTTTTCCAATAGTTTATAAAGAGTGCTATTCAAAGCTCAAGGAGTTGAAGGCCTTTTCAGACTTAAAAGAGATCAGAGAGACCATATATTAGCACCAGAGATTGTTCAGGAGTCTGTGATTATAACCCAGGGCTGCCATGTAATGGGCATTCAGTAAATATTAGTAAAATGAGTGACTTCCCCAAATCTCACAGCAAGAAAAGCAGCACTACAGCTTCCCTGTCCATCCCCCTGCCTCCTTTCTCCCACTATCTTTGCCTTGTCTCTACCGTCATTTCTTTCTCTCCCTCCCCCTTCTCCCTATCTCTCTCTCTCTAGCTTGCTAAAACTTCTTTCTATAGAGCAGGAAGGAAATTGTCAAAATGGATTTCTTTTTTTTCTCATCTCATAGTTACTTTAAGAGGAGAGAGAGGGTGGAAGAAATTTGTCTTGAAAGCCTAAGAGAGACAGGGAACATTTTATAACTCAGTTTTTGGAAATTCTAGTCCTTGAAAACTCTAGAACTGATTGTAGGATGTAGTTGAATATAACCTTTCCCAAGAATATTCTTTTGAAATTCAAAGACGTGAGCTAAGCCAAAATAGAATCTAGTTCAATTCATCGAGTACAGGACTTGATAGTCAATCAAGTGCTACTCAATTGATGAGACTTGGGACAAATAAGTTCTTAGGATATAATAAAAATATGCCCCAATTTTATACAACTCACGCAAAAATAAATAAATAAATACATCTTTCTCTCTCACACACACACACCCTAGAGGGATAAACAGTTGACCCTTGAACAACACAGGTTTGAAATACCTGGGTTCACTTGTATAAGGATTTTCTTCTGCTTCTGTCCCCCTGAGACAGCAAGACCAAACTCTCCTCTTCTTCCTCCTCCCCAGCCTACTCCATGTGAGGAGGACAAGGATAAAGACCTTTATGGTGATCCATTTCCATTTAATGAATTGTAAGTATATTTTATCTTCCTTGTGTTTTTCCTCATAACATTTTCTTTTCTCTAGTTTATTGTAAGAATACAGAATGTAGGCCGGGCACAGCGGCTCCCACCTGTAATCCCAGCACTTTGAGAGGCTGAGGCGGGTGGATCACGAGGTCAGGAGTTCAAGACCAGCCTGGCCAAGATGGTGAAACCCCATCTCTACTGAAAAAATCCAAAAAAATTAGCTTGGCATGGTGGCAGGTGCCTGTAATCCTAGCTACTTGGGAGGCTGAGACAGGAGAATCACTTGAATTCAGAGGGTGGAGGTTGCAGTGAGCTGAGATCACACCACTGCACTCCAGCCTGGGTGACACAGTGAGACTCTATCTCAAAAAAAGAAAAAAAAAATACAGTAATATATACATATAAAATATCTGTTCATTCACTGTTTATGTTATCAGTAAGGCTTCTGATCAACATTAGTCTATCACTAGCTAAGTTTTTGGGTAGTCAAAAGTTAAACAGAGATTCTTGACTGTACAGGGGGTCACCACCCCAAACCCCTGTGTTATTCAAGGGTCAACATACATTAAAATGTCACGGAGAGATGGATTATCTCTTGATGGGCTTATATGTGTTCTCTTCTACATTTTCCAAAATTTCCAGAATAAATGTCCACAACTTCCTTAATTACAAAAAAATCATTGTAAAAAAATATTATTTTATAAAATAGCAATACTTTTTAAGTTTCCTTTTTTTAGGCTGTGTCTCTACACACAGCCAGTTTGTTGCCTGCCTCGCCAAATTCATTGACAACCACAATCTCCAACCCATACAGGATCAAGATTCAGCTTGAGTCTGTACATTGGAGAATCCTCGGAAATCTTGCTTTACTTTCTAGGGGCATGATCTGGGACCTTGTGTTCATTTTGCTTCACCCACAGGGGTCACAAGCTGTGCCTACCCACTCCTGACCTCAACGACCCACTGCTTCAATTTAGACGCATCAGGTTACAAATACAAGGTTCATTGATAAGATGCTTATGTCCAAATGCAACGTCTCCCCAGGCCCAAGTCCAACCCAAACCAGCCAAAAGATTCCCTGGCTTCCTATTCTCCTTCCTATGCTTTTTGCTTCTGGTTTCCTCTCCACCTTCAGGTTTTATGTCATTTTGTACCTAAGGCATGTCAGGAACTCTGGGGGCTGCCTTCACAAATATATTTCTCCTTGTATACCCACCATCAATAAAGTGAAGATTTGTATTTCCATCTTACCGAAGAGGAACCTGAGGTTCAGAGTAGTCAATGACCGGGCAGAAATCACAGACACAGTGGGGGAGTAGAAGGCCAGTCTCCTGCACACCCAGCGCCCTTCCTACTTCACCAACTCCACCCTTTTCCTTGTTACTCTCCAGCTTCTCCCTCCTATCACCTTCCTTTCTTCACCCTTCATCTTCATCCTTCTCAGAAATAGGTCTCAAATCAGAAAAAACGAGCACTAATGAAAATAACTGTGCTGGGAGCTTTCACACACAGTATCTCAATATATAATTTCAGCCTCTCAGTGTGGTAGGTGATCTGTACTCATTTCAATATTTATTGAACACCGATGGTGTGGCAGATACCATACTAGACACGCCAAGTGAAATAAGGAAAACAAACCCAATTCCTGTCCTCAAGGAGCTGTAGCCTAGGAAATATTCCTATTATTTGTTTTCAAAGGAGAAATAAACTAAGCCTTAGAGGAATTAGTTTTTTAAATGCCATAGTTCAAACTCAAAATCCTTTATTACACTGGATTTTAAGTTTTCTCATGGCACAGAATTCTGGAGGAGATCAGAAAAAAAAATTGCTTCCTAAAATTCAGTCTCTTCCTTTAGCTCCCTAAACAAGAAAGAAGAGGAGAGACAGAGACAGAAAAGCAGATCCTCGGCCCCTCATCCTGCCATATGTCAAGGCAATGAATCACTGATGAATTCCCTCCTTTTCTATCTGGGAGAAAAAATGCTTTAAGGAGCCCCAAGTTTTCAGGCCAGATTTTGCCCAGGTGGTTGTGTAACCCAGAGAATCAAAGGGATGAGGCTGTTGTTTCACACCTGCCTCCTGTCAGCTCTCTTGTTTTCAGATCTTATAGTTCTAGCTAAACAAAGAAGTGCTCCTTCTCATCCTTGGTCTCCAGGCAGAGAAAATGTCAAGTTCTTCAGCTGAAACGAAAACTCCCACTGTCCAGGCTAAAAGAGCAGGGTCAGGGATGGGATCCCAAACTTTGAGGTGGAAGATGGAGAAAGGGTGGGGGAGGAGGAGGGAGGAGGAGGAGGAAGGATGAGAGGGAGAAGGGAAGAGGAGAAGGGAGGAGGAGAAGGGAAGAGGAGAAGGGAGGAGGAGAAGAGAGGAGGAGGAAGAGGGAGGAGGGGGAAGAGGGAGGAGGAGGAGGGAGGAGGAGGAGGGAGGAGGGGGAAGAGGGAGGAGGGGGAAGAGGGAGGAGGCGGAGGGAGGAGGAGGAGGAGGAGGGAGGAGGAGGAGGAGGAGGGCAGAGGACCAGGAGGGAGGAGGAGGGAAGGGGAAGAGGAAGAGGGAGGAGGAGGAAGAGGGAGGAAGAGGGAGGAGGAGGGAGAAGGAGGAAGGAGGAAGGAGGAGGGAGGAGGGAGGAGGAGGGAGGAAGGAGGAGGGAGGAAGAGGGAGGAGGAGGTAGGTAGGAGGAAACATGGAGGAAGAGGAAGAGCAAAGGGAAGAGTGAAGAAGAGGAGGAGGAAGAGGAATGGCAAAGGGAAGAGAGAGAAGAGGGAGAAGGAAGAGGAGGAGAAGATTATGCATGATAATCTCCTTGTTAAAATTGGTAAGAAAGACTTTATTTAAGGCGGGCTACTGCAACGGGGATTCACACAGGGGAGAGAGATGGGCTCAACTCCCAATATAAGGACAAGTGGACACGTATAGCTAAGGAGCAGGTGGGAGTCTGTTGGCAGGAAAATTACGAGGAGGAAACATCAAGGCTGGGGGATACTAGCCAGACCCACTCAACAGGCTTCTTGCTAAAACTGGACTAACTGCACCAAAGGCAGGGCCCGAAGTCAGCGCCTGGTCAAAAAGAGGCCTCAGAGGAGCCTGACTCAGGTTTGGCTAAGGAGAGCGTGTTTGTCGTTGGTAATAAAAATAATAGCATTTCGCATGTGTTGAGCCTTTATGTGCCAAGCACTGTGCTAGGTACTTTTGCATATATCTCGTTTAACCCACAGTAAGACAATCTGGGGAGGTGGGTACTATGATCACCTCCACTGCCACGGCAAGGAGTCTGGGACTGGGACACATGATTTGAGTTGCCACATCCTATGAGCAGGCGATTTAATCCCAGGGAGTCTGGCTCCAGAGCCTGCCTGCACCAGCTGTGTTCTAGGGCCTCCCAGGTGAGAGCTATAAAGCACATGGTAGATGCCTAGTAAATATTGGTCTCCTGAACACCTCTGAGGAAGCTGTTTTTTGCAAACCTGGCCCCTTCTCCAAACTATCAGCCACTCTACCATACAGCCAACTCTGTGGCCGGGGCTGACCTGACTGTCTGACTTCCATCCTGCATGCTGCAGTTATATCCTCAGCTGGCTGCCCCTCTGCACTGCCATGCTTTCTTGCTGTGCCTGGATACCCAGGCAATTTAAAAGCACGTTGACCCTAAGAACCTCTGCTCTGGAGAGCATTTGTGCTTGACTTCTCTGAACAACCATTGTTCATATTTCATGGCTTTAAAGAAAAAAGAAAAAAAAATGTGAAAAACCAGGTACCCTGGAGGAGCCAACAGGATAACCCCTGAGCTGTCACATGAGATAGGAACAAATGCACACAGAGGTCTGTGGCTGCCCCGCCCCCACCCCCACTCCCGCCTGCTTCCCCAGGGTTCCCCACTCCAGGACTTGTTTATGGCCTGGGGGAACAGAGAAGGACAGGAGCCAATTCTGCGCAGTCACGAAGGGCCTGGGCCAGGCCTGGACAGCCAGGTGCCTGCCACTTACAAGAAAACAATTTTCTCAGGTTGAACTCTGCCTCCTGCTCTGTGGGCCCCTGGAGGGGTGCAGTGCTTTTCTCTTTCATTAAACAAAGGTAGGGGGTACACAGCGGGGTGGGAAGGAGCCTGGGAGGGGGAGAGGAAGGAGGTTTCATGCAGTGCAGCCAGCAGGGCAGCTGGGCCTCTGCCTCCCAGGCTGGGCCAAATGGAACCAGAGAGACCCACAGGTTCATAATTCATCT
This sequence comes from Trachypithecus francoisi, assembly GCF_009764315.1. NCBI lineage: Eukaryota > Metazoa > Chordata > Mammalia > Primates > Cercopithecidae > Trachypithecus > Trachypithecus francoisi. The sequence goes on along the minus strand of NW_022681465.1, from coordinate 122,382,640 downwards.
TAATGAAGGGTCTCCGTAAACCTGCCGTGCCCTGGGGTTTCAGCAGGAAGCTCCTGGCCATTTTGCTGACAAGGGTCCCCAAATGTGCAGGTGCTAATGGGGTCCTTTCCTCCTGGGGATTTTATGGCATGTTTTGGAGCAACAGGATGCTTTAGAGTCTCAGGGCCCCCGAGGAGAAGGGGATGCTAGACTGCAGGGCTTGCTCTGAGAAGGTCCCAGAAGCCTCCAGAAGCTCTTCCATTGAGTGGTACATGGCCCTCTTAAGCAGACAGCTAGAGGAAGGCATGAGTCCCGGTAGCAATTCACAACGGCAGTAGGAGGTTAGACAGAGCAAATTATATTCAAAGCAGGGAATAACCCCCAAATTTATTTTAAAAATTTATCCCAGGCCAGACCCTGTGCTTTGCTCTTTTACACACACTGTCTCACTTATTCTTCATAGCAACACTGAGACGGTATTAGCAGCCCAGTTCGTCATCTGAGAAGACCAAAGCACAGAGGGGCTAAGTGATTGGCCCAGGCCCACACAGCTGGGTTGTTGCTGAGGCAGCATTTGAAACTAGGTCAGCCCGACTCCAGACCCTTCCCCCCCGCAACACCATAACAGGTAGTGACATTTTGCCTATTTGTTATCCCGTTTAACACAAACAATTCTGAGATGCTTATTATTAGCACATTCTGCAGATAAGGAAAACAACTCAGAGAGGTGTAGGGACATGGCAGTAAGTGTCCTTAGCAGGGACTCCACAGTCTGTAGCCATGCCAGCAAAACAAGCCTCGAGTGGAAGCCATGTGGCAGCCACACCAAACAAACCCCTGCTTTCTATGCCGAGTCTAAAGCCTTCAACTTTTTCTATTTTCTCGCCAATGAAACTCACAGACATTGAGGACACACGGCTCATATATCATGCTTTGATTGTGTTTTTTAACCTACAGAGCTTCCTGTTTAAGTTGCTGGCCAAAGGCCCAGTTACGATGATGTTGGAGTAAGTTTTTAAAATCTCATATGCCTTACTTACTTTCCGAAGAGTAATGAGATAGCTTCTTTAAAAAATAACACACAAAGCCACCTCCACCAACTGAATTGTAAACTCCTCAAGGGCTGGCTGTTTGTCTCTTTACGCTCTGATTCCTACTCTTCCCACTCCGATGCCTGGATTTTGAGAAATACCTGTTTGTACGTGCATGTGTCTCTTTCTCTACCTACCTACCTGAATCATGTGGTACAATTGTAGGAATGACTGCACCAGAGGCAAAAGATTAAGAGTTATCACAACTTGCCATTTAATTGGTTCAGCACATCCTGGCAACCACGAAGAGTAGAAAAATAGTAGATGAAGATGTGATATTGTTTAATACTTCTCGTTTGTAAGAGCCATTGTTTATCTTTCGACCATGATTGGTACCTTACATCAGCAACTGTATGCAACTTCACACTCCCTTTGGCTAAATTTATCCCTGCCCCTTCTCTGCCTCAATAACACCACTCACACATTGACAAATGTGTTCCCAGCAGTTCAACACAGGGCAAATCCACAATTTGAACTTATGCATCTTTCTTACAGCTCCAAAGCAAATAAAGTGATCACAGAATCTGAAACACTGATCTTTATTAAATCTCTACCATATGTAACGTGTGTTATTCAAAATAAGAATTTGGTCTCCTTAGTTGCTGGTGAGAAGAAACATCATTACTCAACACAATTTGGGAACTAACTGGTCACCTCAGAAGCGGAATGGATCACACAAAGGCCTCCAACCAAACTAACTTCATTGTTGACTCGATTTCTATTTGCACTGACAGGTATTTGCATTTACCTGTCAAATACATTTGAAAATCTGGATACATGTGTGAATATACACACATGGGCAGAAGGATATCTACCTATTCCCTCAACAGAGGCATACAAAAAGACTCTCTAGGTTAACTGGGAACTTAAAGCTTTACTGGTCTAACATCTCCCCTCCCCCTTCAAAGCACACACACCTGAAAGTGAAACGGGGCTTTAGGGAGTGGGGGCAGAAGAGATCAACACCCATCCAGGCTTAGAACTTCTTGTAACAGGTGATGGTGCTGAGGGCTATCAGCACGCCTTAAACTTACAATCCCAAACTGATGAGATTGAGGTTGCAATCTGGCAAACAGGAAATTGTCCCTGTGATCTCCTGCTCTTCAAAGGGGAGCCTCTCCAGTATGTGTGTTTGTCAGTTCAGAGTTTAATTAGCCATCTATATGCACTCAATCTGGGCTCAGTGGGGAAGACCAAACACTTTCAGGGCTGCAGTCAGCCATCACAGGCCTCTGGGCAGCACACAGCATGGCTCACAGCTGTCCACCAAGGAGCTGGCATGCAGCACCCTCTAGGATTGCTCCTTCCTCTTCCCAAGGCTCAGTGCCCCAGGGGGTGACCTGGAACGCTTCCTGTTTGTCTGGCAATTAAAGAGGCGGAGCTCACTAGCTACTTAGAATACCCACCTGGAGCAAACTGTCCCTCGTGGTTAGCTCTGCTTGCCTTTCTTAGTAAACCTGCTCTCTCACAAGCCCCGTACCTCACTTCCTCTGCCTGTTCCTCTCTTCGCTTGGAGGGCAGTCTTCACCTTACCAGTGACCAGGATCATGCTTGGCATTTGTTCTTTTCCAAAAGTGTGCTTGAGTGTAAGAATCAAAAGAATTCTGGAATCCTCACCTCTTGTTTCAGTTTGGCCAAGGGCAGGATATTAGAGACTCCTAGACGATACGGTACCAGAGTCTGCAGCCTGCAGCCTGCAGCCTAGGCTCTCTCACACACACACACCTCTGTTGGTTGACTCCAACAGTATTTGAGAGAGAGAGAAAAAAAAAATTGAAGCCATGGCTTGCATTCCAAAATAGGGATATTTCTTTTTTTTTTGGAGACAGAGTTTCGCTCTTGTTGTCCAGGCTGGGATGCAATGGCGTGATCATGATCTTGGCTCACTGCAACCTCTGCCTCCCAGGTACAAGTGATTCTCCTGTCTCAGCCTCCCAAGTAGCTCAGATTCCAGGCATGCGCCACCATGCCCAGCTTTTTTTTTTTTTTTTAATATTTGGTAGAGATGGGGTTTCACCATGTTAGGCTGGTGGCGAACTCCTGACCTGAGGTGCCTCGGCCTCCCAAAGTGCTGGGATTACAGGTGTGTGCCACCGTGCCCAGCCTCAAAATTGGGATATTTTACACACATGAAATCAAATGTTCAGTTTCTTTTGAAAAACAAAAACAAAAACCAGAAGCTGTAGCAACACTGGGTCCATACACCTGGGTGACAAACTTGGTTCTGAGCAGAGCAAGGTTCCCCTCTTTCACTGCCAGACCACTGCATGCTGTTGGACAGGTTGTGTGTGCTGAGGGGACTCAGAGGGGCTCAGATCAAAGCTGGGCCAAGTTGGCTTCCACTGGGAGGAAGGGGCCCCTTTTCCTATTCCACACAAAGGCTCCCATGGGCCAGGGGAGCCCAGTTCCCTCCACTCTCCACCTGACCAACCTCACCCATTCATGTTACCCGTGTCTCCCAGCAGGAGTGTCTAATCCCTGCTATCGACAACAACAACCTACAGCTATAAACGTTTTACAAGTTTAACAGCACCAACACGTGGAGAAGATTTCTACCCACGCCTTGGAGAAAATTCCTACTGGGTTACCAACCACATCCAATTCTCTGTAGACCCCAGGTTTCTTTCTCTCTTAATTCAGCCCTCCAACTTCCACTGGGGTTTACTTGCTTCCTGGGCTCCTGGAAAAACACATCTGACTCTCAGAGCCAGAGCAGGTCGGCTGGAAACACATGTGGCTTATTACACTGCCGAGTTATAAAGAATGAGAACGGCTGGTCCAGTTTCTTTGTGGAGCAGCCTGCTGTCTCTGAGGCTGTCAGCAACCTTGGGCTTCTGCTTTTATGACATCTTCTGACCCAATGAGCAGACCCGGGCAATAAAATGCAAATCATTCCAGCAGTCAATTAATCCCACTGAAATCCCTTCAACTAACACAGCAGCAAAGGAGGGTGGGAGGGTTTTTCTCTCTGGTCTTGCTCTACTCAGAGATAACCTGCAAAACTTAAGGGACTTTTAATTGTCCAGATCCACTCCAATTCCCCAAATCCAGGCCACATGCATGGCTGTTTAAGCCTTAATGAAAATTAATGAAATGGAAATAAGAAGGAGGTTACTGCTGCGAATCAGAACTGTTTGGTGTCAATATCCAAACCCAACACAGCCTGCCCCAGCTCAGCAAGACAAATCGTCGTCTTAAAGGGACCAGCCAGAGACATGCAATGCCTACGCTCTGTCCTCTCTCTCATTTCTGGAGTAATGAAAGGTCCATAAGTTCATGAAAACTCCTTCTGTGATATTCACAGCTGGGTGGATCGCGTGCAAACCACAGGCAGAAATGACATGGGTGTTGCTAGGCAGCCCCATCTTGCCAACTTTCAAAGCTGGTCCAGTGCTGGTGTCTTTGACCTCCATCTGACTCAGCCACAGAGCACCAGCCTGCAGCACTGAGAGTCAGCAGCACCCTTTACTCCATGAGGGCTCCCCAAATCACTTTTCAGAGGCCCTCATTTTCCCTACAGCCAGCTTCCTCAGCAGAAATGCCTACCCTCCCCCCTAAAGCCAATGGCCTTTCCTCACAGCTCCAACGTGTCCTTCAGAAGCTCTTGCGGTCTATATAATCGATTTTTATTCTCCTGTGAGAATGATCAAGGCACAAACACCTCTTTCTGTTTTTTAAGAGCATAGAGGTTACACAGGCTAACCACCTCATTTTACACATGAACAAAATATAAATGACTGGCAAGAGGGCAAGCAGCAAGGATCAGAACCCAGGAACTGGCAGCCACTATTGTAAGTTCTGAAAGTGTGTTGGTGAATCCATTGTTTGGATCTCAGAATGATTTCTCTTTAAAGCTTTTGACAAGTGTTGGCCAGACTCCCAGCCCACGGGTATCTAACTAGTTAATGCATGTGTTCTGGAATATAACACCAATGAGAGGCCGGGCGCGGTGGCTCAAGCCTGTAATCCCAGCACTTTGGGAGGCCGAGACGGGCGGATCACGAGGTCAGGAGATCGAGACCATCCTGGCTAACACGGTGAAACCCCGTCTCTACTAAAAATACAAAAACTAGCCGGGCGAGGTGGCAGGCGCCTGTAGTCCCAGCTACTTGGGAGGCTGAGGCAGGAGAATGGTGTAAACCCGGGAGGCGGAGCTTGCAGTGAGCTGAGATCCGGCCACTGCACTCCAGTCCGGGCGACAAAGCGAGACTCCGCCTCAAAAAAAAAAAAAACACCAATGAGATTCCTTTATCTATTTCTAATTGGTGGTTGAACAATTCAGCCTGAAAATTCATTTGTAAAAAGAACACATGAACTATATACGGCCTGACTAAAAATAAAAGAAATGCACATTAGAACCATTCAGAGATAGTATTTTTTTCCTTGACTTCACATATAGCAAGGATGAAATTTTAAAAATCATCAAACTGATGTCAATATTAGCATGGATTCAGTCAAGCTATACCCCTTAACTCTTGCTGGTGAGAATGAAAATTTGTGCAAACATTCTGAAAGCAGTTTGGTAACATGGGTCAAGAGTTTTAAGAATGCCCTGTCCTTTGGCCCTTAATTCATCTCCGGAAAATCTCTCCTAAGCAGAAATGTGGACAAAGGTTTAGGCCCAAATATTCATTTCAGCACTACTGGTATAACTAACTATGCCCTTGACTGCTGTCTAACAAGGGGACACCCAAAGGAGAAGTCTGTGTTGGGCAGGATGATGGTGTGAGAATGCAAGTTTGGAGAAGTTAAGAAGTGAGAAACTGCTGAGCATAAAAGGAAAGGGCTGAAGATTAGTACTATGCAAAGTGTATCCAAAAACTAGAGTCTATCTTGCAACTACTTACTAGCCAGCAATAAGAGTCATCAATACAGCAATTGAGTAAATATTTAGCAGCTTGACATCTTGCACCCTCCCAGCATGCTATTTTCACAACAAAGCAAAGCAAAACAAAACAACAAAACGACTTAGCTTCTTCCCCCAGATATTCTGCAAAGCACTAACTGCTAGGGAGGCATACTGTGGGGGTTGGCTGCAGCGGGGGAGGAGAAGACAGAGTCCAGAAGGTGGTGAGAGAGGTAGAGGACAGAAGTGTCTACTAGAGATTTTCAACTATATTTTGCTATGAGGTTGGTAATGCTACCATCTCCCAGGTAGGTCTAGGGCATTTGTAGGCAAATCTCTATTGCCTGCTGTTGATTTCTGGAGCTGGGCTCACTTTGTAGGGATGTGAGGCAGTGCTTTCTCCTGTTGCTTCAAGAGAAAAGTGAGGTCAGGACTAAGAATGCACCCCTGGCCTCTGCACATGGGGAGCTTTTATTTCAGTGTACAATTAGGAACGACCTATGTGCGTAACATGAGAAGAATAGTCACCTAAGGCATGGCGCAGCCACCCAGTGGAATATTATATGATCATCTAAAACATTTTCAAAAAGCTTTTTTTTTTTTTTTTTGAGACGGAGTCTTGCTCTGCCGCCCTGGCTGGAGTGCAGTGGCCGGATCTCAGCTCACTGCAAGCTCCGCCTCCCGGATTCACGCCATTCTCCTGTCTCAGCCTCCCGAGTAGCTGGGACTACAGGCGCCCGCCTCGTCGCCCGGCTAGTTTTTTTTTTTTTTGTATTTTTTAGCAGAGACGGGGTTTCACCGTATTAGCCAGGATGGTCTCGATCTCCTGACCTCGTGATCCGCCCGTCTCAGCCTCCCAAAGTGCTGGGATTACAGGCTTGAGCCACCGCGCCGGGCCTTCAAAAAGCTTTTAATAACACGGCACAATGATCTCAGTATGTTTTCTGTTAAATGAAAACTCAGAAAACCAGCAAAGGTTTTTGTAGTATAGTTACAACCAATAAAGAAAAAATATTGCTGGCTCATGCCTGTAATCCCAGCACTTTGGGAGGCCGAGGTGGGCGGATCACGAGGTCAGGAGATCGAGACCATCCTGGCTAACATGGTGAAACCCCGCCTCTACTAAAAATACAAAAAATTGGCCGGGCGCGGTGGCTCAAGCCTGTAATCCCAGCACTTTGGGAGGCCGAGCCGGGCGGATCACGAGGTCAGGAGATCAAGACCATCCTGGCTAACATGGTGAAACCCCGTCTCTGCTAAAAAATACAAAAAAACTAGCCGGGCGAGGTGGCGGGCGCCTGTAGTCCCAGCTACTTGGGAGGCTGAGGCAGGAGAATGGCGTAAAACCGGGAGGCGGAGCTTGCAGTGAGCTGAGATCCGGCCACTGCACTCCAGCCCAGGCGACAGAGCAAGACTCCGTCTCAAAAAAAAAAAAAAAAAAAAAAAAATACAAAAAATTAGCCGGGCATGGTGGTAGGTGCCTGTAGTCCCAGCTACTAGGGAGGCTGAGGCAGGAGAATGGCGTGAACCCAGGAGGCGGAGCTTGCAGTGAGCCGAGATCGCGCCACTGCACTCCAGCCTCGGCCACAGAACGATACTCCGTCTCAAAAACAAAAAAAAGAAAAGAAAAGAAAAAACATTGCATATCAAAAACTCAAAGGAAATAGGTCAAAATGCCAGTAGTAACTGGTGACATCCTAAGTGATTTTTCCTTTCTTTATACTTTCTATATTTTTTATAATTTTCACAGGGAGGAATGTATACCTCTGATAATCAAAAATAAGTGTTGGTGAAAGGAAAACAAATTGCTCTGTAGACCAACATATTGAATCCTAACTTGGCATCCCCCTACTTTCCTCCATTCTCTTTACCTTTCTACCACCCTGTTTTCTCTGGACTACCTATAGGCCAGGACTTTCCTCACTTCTAGAATATGGGCACACAGGAGGCAGGAGGGCAGAGGTGCCCCTAGCTGCCAATGTCTTACAACTCTGCATGGTAGCCATTCCCACCGCTGTTTTCTTGACCAATTACTCTCCAGATTCTCTAAAGTAGGAAACAAAGGACAACTGCTTTCGAGAAGGTGGGGACTGAGCAACTCTATCTCCCGCAGTGTGTCGGCTGGCCGTATGGCTTGTGTGCTTGTGTTCATAAATGAGCCTGTCCACCCTCCTAAGTTGGTCTTATCTTAGCCAGGTGGTTCATGGTGTTTCAGAAGACACAATGCATATTACAAAGCGTCCATCATCAGGGAGTTTGCAAAACGCTGAGATACGGTCTCCTACTCCCCTGTCAAAGTTTTTTTTCTTGGAATTTTTTTTTGCCACAACAACAGTGACAATAACAATGACAACAGAAACAATTGGCATAAGAATAGCAAACCCAAAGAGAATCACAGCATAAAACACTTTCCATAGCAACAGGATTTCTGAGCCAGGGATTTACAACTAGCCCAGGAGTGAGCAAGACAGGTCAGAGGAATGCAGTATGGAGAGACTGATAATTACACCACAACCATGACTTGGGGCTAGGGTCTTTCCAAGAATCAGACTGAGCACTAGGCTGCTGCACCTGGCTGTGCATCCAAATCTCCAAGGAGCTTTGAGGAATACCGATTCCAGGCCCTTCTTGAGAACAGCTGACTCTGGCTGGGCATGGGGGCTCATGCCTGTAATCCCAGCACTCTGGAAGGCCGAGGCGGGCAGATCACCTGAGGCCAGGAGTTCAAGACCAGCCTGGCCAACATGGCAAAACTCTGTCTGTACTAAAAATACAAAAATGAGCCAGGCATGGTGGTGCATGCTTATAGTCCCAGCTGCTCGGGAGACTGAGGCAGGAGAATCTCCTGTACCTGGGAGGCAGACATTGCAGTGAGCCAAGATTGTGCCACTGCACTCCAGCCTGGGAGACAGAGCGAGACTCCATCTCACAAAAAAAAAAAAAAAAAAAAGAAGAAGTGCTGACTCTGATTCTCCAGTGGTGGGGCCAAGGAATCTGTGTTTCATACGGATGTGCCTAGGATTCTGACGCAGCAGCCCTGTACCACGATCTGCACACAAATGCTAATAAAGAAATATAGGACCCCTTCCCAATCAGAGCCAGAACCTGCTTCATCCTTCATGCTTGCCATCCACCACGTGTGCAAGGCGGGAGGTGGAGGGTGACAGGTCCCTTTGTGCTGGAAACTTCTAGAAACCTCTTGCTGAGAGTGTCTAAAGCCTGAGGTTCTCTTGGATGGCTTCTGTGTCCACCACGTGTTACTTCATTTGTTGAAAAGAAAACTGGCTGCTCAAACTCCAAGGCAGGGTTAGCAGGGGTGCTGTCTGTCCCCGATCTCCTGTGGACAAGCTAAGGCCTGTCTTAGGTAGCTATTGGCCTGGAATATATTCCCTTCTGCTCCAAGCAAACAATACCACTGGACTCCTTTTCCCAAACCCAAATCCCGTGCACTCTGCCTACACTCTGTGCCCCTAGTGGTGAATCCTTCACTCTGGCTGTGGGCTCACTAGTCATACTGACCTTTCAGACCCTGGAGACCTCTGTACCTCTCAGATCTCAGCAAACTTCTCCTCCTCAGGGAGCCCTAAGGACTCTCCATCCTGGACTGGAAGTCCCATCACTGTACTTCTCTATAGCTGTCACATTTTCCCATCACACAATTGCCAGTGTTTGTAACCACAGATTTACTTGAGTGATAAGTTGCTTAGTGACTTTTCCGCTTGGCCAAGGGTTCCACAGAGGTAGGGGCTGTGTGTGTGGCCCACCACTGTGACTCATGGCACAATCATCCTTCCTACCCTAGGCTACATCCTTGAATCTCAGTTTGGACTTGGCATCATTCAGGGTCCTACCAAGAGAATCAAAACCACTTCAGGTATTTCTTACAGGGAGAATTTAATGCAGGGGAGTTGTGTATGCAGGTGATAAGAGAACTGAGAGCCCAACCAAGAATGCTGAGACATCACACAGATAAGCAACAGCAGGGAGCTGTTCCCACCTGTACGCTAGAGGGATAAAGGGAAGGGTGATGCTATAGAGCCCAGGGGCCTGTGTGGCAGGAGATGAAAATACCAAGGTGACACAGTCATTTCCAGAGAGGCTGTCAAACCAAAGAAGAGGGTGAAGGGGAGGAGGGAGGAAAAGAAAGCAGAGAAGGAGGAGAAATAATAGTAATAATAATAGTAATCTGCTTCTTCTTCCCAATGCCTCCACCACCAGTCTCCCATGAATGACTCTCCTTGTCAGGACCCGGATGGAAGCCAGCTGACACACAGGCCTGGGAACTGCAGCCTGCAGAGATCAACAGCTCCATGGAGATACAGAGCAGAGCAGGGAAAGAAAGAAGAATGGGCCTGAGGCAAACAGGCCCAAGTTCGGCAGGCCTTGTCCTCCAGGAAGCCTTTCCCGCCCCACCTCAGGCTGGAATAGGGGCCTTCGTAGGCTGAATGATGGGCTCCCAAAAATGTTCACTTCTTAATCCCTCAACCCTCTGAATATTACCTTACACGACAAAAGATGTGACTAAGACGTGTTAAGGATCTTGAAAAGAGACTGAAGCTGGGTTTTCTGGATGGGCTTTATAGACAGACACACAGAAGAAAAGGCAATGTGAAGACAAGACAGAGGCAGGATGGAGATGATGCTACCACAAGCCAAGGAATGCTGTCAGCTGCCAGAACTGGAAGAGACAGGGAACAAACTCTCTGCTAGAGCGTCCAGAGGGAGGACAGCCCTATCCACATCTTGATTTCAGAAGTCTGGCCTGCAGAACTGTGAAAGAATACATGAATACATGAGTAAGCTAAAAGTTTGTGTACAGTGCTCCTCCATCGTGTTCCCAAAACAGCATCCCCTGCTTCTGTCCCGTGCCTATTGTCCTTTCCCACTGAAGCAGCTTATCGTACTGTCTTATCTGTCCTACCAGGCTGACCTCCTTGAGGGCAGAATTAGATCTTGGAGAGAGAGTGCCCTAGTTCTCAACACTGTGACGGGTATATAATGGATGACAAATAAATATTAACTTGACTTTAGGTTTTAAGTCACACTTTATCTTTGATCTCTTATTCTTTCATATTGTTCAAATGAAGAAGTTAACACAGTCTAATATTTCTAGTCACCTAGGGGGACTCTACACAGCACATCTTCCTACCGTATAAGCCAGCCCTTACCTCCCAAGGCCCTGTAAGGGATGCATTCTTGCTTTAGGTGGCAGAAAATGCAGTGTTCCCAATGGCATCGTTGGTCCCATTCTTCCTACCCATTCAACCTGTAATCCCTGACAATAAGGGGGAGCCATGGAGAAAAAGACACCTCTTCCATCCTGCTTTTCTCTTGAGTCATGCAACTCACAGCCATGGGCCAGGTCAAAGTTCCTCTGGAGTCCCCCATGTTAACAAGCTGGAAGCTAAACAGCACACTGTTGTACAGCATTTTTCTGAGTAGTTAATTAACGAAAGGATAAGCTACCTTGACAATCACTGAAGCAAGCAGCCTCACTGTGCAGTCGTCAAGAGGAATGAGATTAGTTTCCAGGGAGACCATAGGGAAATGACAAGGAGGGCGGGCTTGATGGGGCTCGTGGTTTCCTCCGGCTGCTCCTTGCCTGGCTCTCCTTCTCCCCACAGTGCAGGCAGGCGTGTGCAATGCCTCATGGCGAAGCTGGACTGGCCTGATAATCAGTTATCACCCAGTGCCCTGAACATATTTAGAGTCTGCTCACAGATGGCACAGGCTGGGCCAAGGTCCTTCTGGAATTACATTGCCCAAAGTTGACAGCCTGGGATGGTAATGTGTCCCAGAAATCACTGAGAGGCCCAGAAAAAATGACTCAGGGTGGGCACGGTGGTTCATGCCTATAATCCCAGCACTTTGGAAGGCCGAGGCAGGCGGATCACCTGAGGTTGGGAAGTTCGAGACCAGCCTGGCCAACATGGTGACGCCCCATCTCTACTAAAAAATACACAAATTAGCCAGGCCTGGTGGTGGGCAGGTATAATCCCAGCAACTTGGGAGGCTGAGGCAGGAGAATCGCTTAAACCCAAGAGGTGGAGGCCACAGTGAGCCAAGATTGTGCCATTACACTCCAGCCTGGGCGACAAGAGCAAAACTCCGTTAAAAAAAAAAAAAAAGACTCAGAGGTAGGCAGGGTTGGTCAAATCAGATTCAGACTGACCCACAGAGTGAAGAAGAGGAGCTGTGGCCATTGCTAGGGACCAAGGATGGTGAGTACATGGCCATGAGGAGTGGCAGCATTTCTGGGAAAGAACATATGGACCATAGTGGAGATGTGCCATTCTATTCTGTTCTGTTCTACTCTATTGTATTCCATCCCATTCCATTTTTATTTCTTGCTACCCAAGTCTCAGTGGGAGTTGTAGTCTACCCTCCACTCCAGAAGCCAAAACGGTCAGGTCCTCACTTTCCCCGCCGCCTCCGTAGTGAGGGTGCAGGCATGTGACCTAGGCTCAGCCAATCAGACATACTAGCCTGAGATTTTGAATCTGGAACTTTTGATGAAAAAGCAGTGTCTCGGCATGCACAATTCTTGTAGAGATGGCAGCGCGGTCCATTTCTGGGGCAGAAGTGCCGGAGTGAGTTGTCCACGTCCAGAGCCAGCATCCAGGGGTGGCAGTGACCTTCTCTCCATCCTGTCCCTTTGTGGTTTTGGTGTGCCCACTTCCTTTCTTCCCATCCCTGTCCTGAGCCCAATTCTTCAGATCTCCAGCAATTCTGACACCTACCTGTTTCATTTTTTATACATCAATTTGCCATCTACATCAGCTAGCATGGGCTTATGTTCCTTAGAACTATTAGGCTGACCTGATACACAGTGTGTAGTGGTTTATTTCTAAGTGGATGGAGGAAGTGCAGAGAGCTTACTGTGTTTTATCCAGAGCGGAGTTCTGGAAAATGGTTTTCAATGTTTTTATTTCTGTCACAAAACAATAGGTTGGATATATTTGTTAGGCCTCTTTAAGGGGCAAAGTGACAGAAACTGGTTTAAGAACAATGGGAATTTATTTATAACTCTAAATTATGAGGGTTAGCAGGACCCAGGTACAGCCAGATCTGGCGAGGTAAGTATTATCAAGAATTCATCTCTCTTGCTTTTCTCTTTACTGGTTTCATTCTTAGGTGGGTTCTAGTCATGACCTGGTTTCCGGCTTCTCCAGGATTGTACCCTAACCAGCTTAGCAATTATTGTAGGTTACAGAGAACCCTTTTCTCTCAAAAGGTCCAGCAAAATGCTGGAACTGATTATAACTGGGCAAACTGGAGCCAGGATTTGAGTCTAGTAAATCTACACCTTGTATTCTTTTTGTCAATTTAACTTAATATTCAAAAGAACCCAATGAGGTCCTGGGGCAGGGGCTTGGGGTGGGTGTGGGAGACAGAAGCTGATTGGCCCAGGTCTGGCTTGTTCTGCGGGGTCGAGTTGATCATTCCTGAAAATGTTCTTAGATTTCTCTGCAGATCCTTACATCCCTTCCTGCCCCAACTTATGGGAAGCAGAGTTTTACAGCAGAGTAGCTCATGGGTTTCAGTCTTTGTTTTTAGTTTTATTTATTTTTATTTTTATTTTACTTAATTTATTTATTTATTTATTTTTGAGACGGAATCTCGCTCTGTCGCCCAGGCTGGAGCGCAGTGGTGCAATCTCGGCTCACTGCAAGCTCCACCTCCTGGGTTCACGCCATTCTCTTGCCTCAGCCTCCTGAGTAGCTGGAACCACCAGGCACCCGCCACCATGCCCGGCTAATTTTTTTTGTATTTTTTTAGTAGAGACGGGGTTTCACCGTGTTAGCCAGGATGGTCTCGATCTCCTGACCTCATGATCTGCCTGCCTCGGCCTCCCAAAGTGCTGGGATTACAGGCGTGAGCCACTTCGCCAGGCTTAGTCTTTGTTTATATAATAATATATTATTGTTAGAATTTATTTGCATCCCCCATTAGTTGTGCCAGATATAAGCCAGGCTATTGATTATAAGCTGATGCTCCATTCATTCCTCACTGTATAAAAAACTATACAATTGATCAAGTGTGATGTACTGATCACAATTGTAATACAAGCGATCAAGTGTGATCTTATAAGGACGGCCTTGAACAGGCCTTATGAATTTTTATTTCAAGTAAAAATTATTATTTTTAAAGTACTAAGAATAGAAATAATATGTAAATAGAAGTAATACCTTTCTCCCTACCTAATGTTTATTAACAGTATACTATGTTCCCGGTACTGTTTTAAGCCTTTCCTATCTGTGAACTCACATCATGGTTCTAACAACACTATGAAGTAGGAATGAATGTTAATCTTGTTTATAGATGACGGAACTGAAAAACAGAAATATAAAGAAATTGGTCCAAGATCACACAGCTAATAAATGTTGGAGCCAGGATTTGAATCCAGTAAATCTGCACCTTGTATACTTTTTGTTAATTTAATTTAATATTCATAAGATCCCAGTGAAGTCATTACTATTCCTATTTTACAGATGAGGAAACAGAGGTTCATGAAGTTAAACCACTTGTCCAAGGTCATGGTACTAATAAAGATTTTGAGCCAGAATTCCAACCCAAATTGTTTTTCAAAGCTACAGCCCAGGCCAGGTGGGGTGGCTCACGCCTGTAATCCCCAATACTTTGGGAGGCCAAGGCGGGTGGATCACCTGAGATCAGGAGTTTGAGACCAGCCTGGCCAACATAGTGAAACCCCATCTCTACTAAAAATACGAAAAATTAGCCAGGCATGGTGGTGCACAGCTGTAGTCCTAGCTACTTGGGAGGCTGAGGCAGGAGAATAGCTTGAGCCCAGGAGATGGAGGTTGCAGTGAGCCCAGATTGCATGACAGTGAGCCCAGATTGCATCACTGCACTCTAGCAGGGGAAAGAGAGCAAGACTCAGTCTCAAAAAAAAAAAAAAAAAAAAAAATTACAGCCCTTATCCACTCACTGTGCCCCCTCCAAATGTACTACAAATCCCCTGTGGGCAGAATAGAGTGCTGACACACCAAGGTGTGAAGAATCATTGCTTTAGGACAGAAGTTGGCAAAGTGTGGCCCTAACCTGCCACTGCTTTGTAAGTAAAGCTGTATTAGAACAGAACCATTTCCATTCATTTATTTACTGTCTACAGTTGCATTTGCATCACAACAGCAGAGCTAAATGGCTGTGACAGAGACCACATGTCCTGCAAAACCTACAATATTTACTATCTGGCACTTCATAGAAACAGCTTGCTGGCACACCCCAGCCTGGGGAGGACCCAGGGTGGTTCATGACTCACTGGCACCACCTTAGACCACAGGGACCAGGAGGAGGACATCTAATGACTGCTTCCCTAACAGCTAATCAAAGACATGAAATTTGAAAATAATCTCTGTAGTTTTGAAACTTTATCTCCCTGCCCTACTTCCCGTTTCTGCCAACTCTTCCAAGGCAAACCCTTGTTTCAGTCAAAATCCCCTGATCTAGCCATTTAGTTTCTTCTTATTCATTGTATAACTACTGCTCATCCTGGGAAGCACATGTAAATTTTCTTCCATCTGAACTAATTGCCTAACGTTAAAAATATGAATGCAGAGTCATCTTGCACCAAAAGCCACATGAGACTGGCACGTTTACATGTTATGGCAGCTATTTTAGAAGCAGGCATTTCCCCCCCTAATGAAAAAAATCCAAATCCAATTGTCCAGTCAATTTTAGGAAGCCCTGAAAAGCGTAACAAGTTCTCTGGTCCCCGCCTGTTAAGACACTGAAGAAATTAAAAACTAAGTGTGAGAGTACTGAGAAGAATAAAGCTCCCCCGCTGAGTCTGGCAGGCCAGACGGAGGGCTCTGTCCAGCCTTCGTATGTAAGCATGCATGGCCTTCCCACCTGACATCTCTCTCTGGAGTGGCTCACTGTGGCATCAGGTGTAACATTTTAAGTCCCCAGGGGGCCCTCAACTGTGAAAAATGACTTCCCTCCCATGCATCACCTTCTCCTGCCTTCAATGGGCCACACTAGTCTGTGTCCTCACTGTCAAGTGGCCTCGCTGCCTTTCTAGCCCATGATTGATTGGCACTTGCGGTTCCTTGACATCACATTCCTACCCCATCACGGCAGCCTAGCAGAATTACACCCTTCTTCGACCTTCTGCCCAAGTATCTTACGTTTTACAAACAATCCTTTTTAAAACAATATTAACTACATAAGTACATGAATGCATTCTCCTGATCATAATGCATTCTGTAAAAGTAGATAGGGCTGAAGTCTCTATTGACAAAAACTTCTAAGCTCCATTCCTCCCTCAAGGCAAGACAAGTATTATCTGTCCATTGCATATTTTTCCAGGGTCCCTTCGATGCATTTGCCTATTTACATATGCACTGCGAGAAAATATACAATATGTTTTGCACATTTTATACAAATGGTAAACATCTTTGCCTTTTTCATTCAACAATCCCTACTGGAAATTTTTCCACATTACTTAATGTAGATAGAATGTATTCTTCTCCACTGCCACAGTGTAAGTATAGCATTCTTCTTGTGATTGACATTTAGATTGTTTCCAGCTATTTCAGAGTAAAATAATGATGTTATAAACATCCTTGTCTATGACTCCTTGGTACCTGTGTGTCTCCAAGGTAGATTATATATGGTTTATTGTTTCCTAATTGTTTAGAGCAGGGGTTAGCAAATGTTTTTCTGTAAAGGGCCAGATAGTAAATATTTTGGGCTCTGCAAGTCTTAAGGTCTCTTTCACAACTACTGGACTCTGCCCTTGTGCCTGAAAAGCAGCCATTGATATGTAAATGAGTGGGTGTGGCTGTAATTTAATATAACTTTATTTACAAAATAGTTTGCTTGTGTTTTACCCACAAAAGAATGAAAGGAAGATAGACAGAATTTGACCCAAAGTCATAGTTTGCTGTCCCTTGGCTTAGAGCATACCTTCCAACAAGCACATCTGTGTTTTATGGATTAGGGATGGATCTAGGGCATCACACCACAGCACCAATGGCTGCTGGTATATACTGAGCCACTGAGATGTAGCCCATCGCTATGGGCATGATCTCATTTAGTCCCTTCAACATTTCTATGTAGTAGTAGAATCCATACTCCTACTGAGTCAATTGAAGCTCAGTGATATTAAATATTTAAGGTCACACAGCCGGTAATGAGTGGAGCCGAGATTCCTTCCCAGGTAGTGTGACTCCAAGCCTGCATTTTTAACCACTATATTACAATGTCATCCTACTGCTAAAGGGAGAAGAGCTGGAGTGCAGACAGGTCACAAGACAGCTAGTCCATCATTTAAGTCCCAGGTAGTTCTAACAACAATGGTTGTTAGAAGCTTCTGGTGGACCATTTCCCCAGGAATATACACAGATAGTTTGTCTGCAATTTCAGGTAACAGAGCTCCTGAGTGCCGCGCATGAACCTCGGGTTAAGATTCCTTGTTAGGACCCATGAAACTGGGAACCCATTCAGTGTTGAAATATTACCATTTGCTGTCTCTACCTGAAGCATGCACTGTTCCCTGCCTATAGGGCCAAAAAGCTGTAACTTCTAAGTCCTCTTTCTTCCCCACTTAGTCCATTAAGTGTGAGATATGGTATTACAGTTTGCTTGTGTTTCACCCACAAAAGAATGAAAGGAAGATGGATAAATTGATAGATGGGTGGGTAGATAAATGGGGAGGAGGAAAAGGAGAGAGGAAATGGGAGAGGAAGGAAGCAAAAAAGGAGGAAGAAAGGTAGAAGAGAAAAGGGAAGAAGGAAGATAGGAAAGAAGGAAGAAAGGAAGGAGAAAGGAGAGAAAAAAGAATCCCACTGTGAACTGTAGATGCATTTTCAAAATTGTATTTATCCAAAATGCTTTCACCTTTTTGGGACAGTTTGGGGAACTGTTAAAACTATCAAAGGCAGACTACCGGGGAGATGTTTCTTCTACGAAAAGAGTAGTTACAGGATGATGTCAGCTTAGCAGCCACAGACATTTCTGGCCATAGGGGGCCATTGGAGGAAGCAGTCAGGCGCAGCAGCAGTAGCAGGAGGGCTGTCAGGTTGACACTGGTACCTTGGCGCTTGCTCTGTAGACCCCCCTACAAAGGTCCCAGATGCTGCTCCTCATCAGCCCTTTGTTAGGTCCAAACCCTGCTCCCCAGGCACAAGTTGGAGGATCAAGTACATTTTCCAGTCCGTTTCATGCCAACTGAAAAGCTGAGACCTGCCAAGGCCTGAGCTTTTAAAAATATAAGTGGGGAACCCCCAGGGAGCCTGAAGCAGAAGCCATTCAAAATGTTCTTTTTAAAATTTTTTAAAATATACTTGACAAGTGCTTTCTCCCCATTTGGGGAAAATCTGTCAGAAAGGATGCCCAGAGCAAAGGGAAACTCTGACCCCAGGCAAGCTGCCTGGGCCTTCCCAATGGGTATCCCTGGGCTCCGGCTTGATTTTTTTTGGAAAGCAGGCTTCTTCTCACATGCCTTAGGGTTAATTATTCAGTCACAAATTACTCCAGGAAGAACTTCTCTTTCTATGGAGCCAAGTGACCAAGTGTCTTTCTACAAAAAGAATCTCATCCCTTTTAATGTGGGCATCCCACACCCAAATCACACGTGTGTGTGTACACACACAGTATACACACAACCAATAACTATGCACAATCATAGGCACATTTTTGGCCTAGATGTGAATCCGCTCTTAGTAGATGCAGAAGGTTTTTGCTCCCAAGCCCACAGCCTAAGGAGAGATGATTTTTATGATCTTAAGCTAGAATCTGAACAAATGCTAGGATGCACAGAGGACTCCATTTTATCAGTGGGATCTCCATCTAGTTCACACATTGCATGACGCTAGTCAGATGTTCGCAGCTCTGACAATTCCAGAAAGAGAGATGCCGTGTACAGTTTAGTAGACATGAAATAGCTCAGCAAGCACACGCAAGAGCGAAAGTGGATGAAATGGATGACACCGACGTGCCCACCTACAAATGTGTCAAATGATAGGAGGGTTAAGTGTAGATGGTTTCTGATGAAGATGTCATTTGATCACACGTCTCCTTTACTGGACACAGTCATTACAATGGGACGATTGTTCAGGTGCAAGAGGCAGGATTCACATTTTTCCAACCTCTTTGTACTTTTCTTTCCCAGAGGAGCATTTCTTGAGAAGCCGGAGGAATTCTGCTGATTACATCTCCAGCACAGCCACATTCCAGTGGGTAGGAGGGTCACACACCTGGGCAGGCAGAAAAAGGCCGAAGCACTGAGATCCCAGGTCAGATCTCAGATGCCTGCACCCTTCCAGCAGCACAAAAGCTCATAGCCTGCTTCTAGTTGCCTGGTGGCTACTGGTGGCTATATCTATGACCTCTGCTTGACCCTTCAGAAATTCCCTTGAGGATTTAAAGCAAACATCTTCCCTACCCCAGACCCTCTCCCCAGTGTTCTGTCATCTCACCTTCTTCTGACCTATCCCCTTTCTTGTTTCTGGAGGGATAAAACAACCTGAGGAAATTCTCTGCTCAGCAAGGAATATGCCTCTCAGGCTATGGTTTGGTGTTGGCAAGAAATAAACGATTTGCAGGCACAGAAGCCCCCAAGACAGTGGCCTTGACATACAAACCTGGCAGGATGGTCTCAGGGTATCTCTGGGGGCTGGTCCTATCCTCGTGCTTGTGTGACTTGTTCATCATCCATTCAATTGTTCATCATTCCTTAATTCAGTGAACACTTCCTTCCTTCTAGCTCCCATTCCTTCCCTTCCATGTGCTAGACACTAGGGATGCAAAAAGAATCACTAACACATGTTTAGCCAACTACTGTGTGCCCTTCACGGTGCTGTTTTCTAGATTTTATGCCATTTTATTCTCATAACCTTTTGATTAGAAATGATTATTAGCCCTATCTTACAGATATGACAATTCAGCCTCAAAGCAGTCACACAGCTATTAGGTGCTGGAGCTGGGGTTGAAATCCAGGCAGTCTGCCTTCACAGCACATCCTAGTCCTAACCATGCCATAGCCTGACACAGAATGCTGGGCACGACCTCAGTGTGTGCTCATGGTGTAGTAGGCGAGGTGGCCAGGTAAGGGGAGGATGGCCACACGATGCAACAAGTTATGGCAAGAAGGCAGGCAATGTTGCAATAAGATAACATCTAAGGTGTGCCCTGAAGGCAAGGAGGGCATCTGCCAGCTGGAAGAGGCAGGTCCAGGCCCACTTGCCAGGCGTATTTGAACGAAATCAGACTGACCATGAGCCAGAAAGCAGTTTCTTTCCTGGGGAGCAGATGTCAGAGAGATGACTGGCCTTTAGCTTGGAACACCTTGTTCCACTTCACCTCTACTTATCTCATCACCCTGCCAAGTCTCATCTCTGGCACTGCTAATGCTGGGGGTAAGTGATAAAATGGAGTAGAGCGTGCGGCCTGTACAAACAGGTAGGTTCAAGCCAGCAAAATGAGGGATCCAGTCCAAAGCTAGAAGAGCCTAGGAAGAATGGTGAACATGGAATCCTCTTGGGCCCAAGGAGATGGTGATAAACAGCATGTATCAGATGGGAAGGAGAGGACAGAAAAAAGCCCTGGACTTAACAGTTGGGATCAGTCCTGGCAAAGTCACGTGAAGGATTTGTGAACTTGTGTCAAATCCTTCAAACTAGATGAGGCTTCATTTACCTATTAGTCAAATGGGGAAAATGGTACCCACTTCCCAGGATTGTCACAGCACAAAGGCAAGAGTAGAAGAAAGCGCTTTGTAAATGAAAGCAGGTGAAGAGTTTCCCAGAATAAAGGAGTCAGGAATATGGGTCCATGCTGTCACTTAGGTGCAGGAGAGATTGGTGGCTCAGCCAATGAAAATAATGCTAAATCATTCCTTCCAATCCTGAGGCGGGGGACAAAAGGGACACAAACACACTAAAAGTGTTACTAAAAGTAACCTTACTGTAACCATCTGCCCCAGAGCCTCCACACTAAGCCCACGGTGGTGGGAAGGCCAAGTAGACACTGGGTTATTCCATCCTCCAGAGCTCCTGTGACCAGTTCCAGGCATCTCCATCCTCTCCATCTTCACCAAAGGAACAGAGATACCTCACAGTTTAAGAGGCTGACTCATTAGGGTTCTCTGGGGTCACTGGCAGATGACAAGCTGATGCAGGAAAATCCCACGTGTCAACAAACCCTGCTGGCAAGAGAATGCTAGTTGCTGCCTCCCAAAGTGTCCTTCTGTTTTTTTAAAAATAAGTAGCCCAGAATGGGAGTCAGAGTGAAAGCTGACCATTGGAGTCCTCCCTGGGCTCATCCTGCCTACCTGGTTTTGAGTTCTATTTGCTTTAAAAAAGAATAGTGAGTTAATACTTAGCATATTTCATTTTGTCCTGAGTGCCATGGGAGGCTGAAATTAGTGTTTTCACTTTGATGATCTTAGAGAGAAAAGGAAACTTGGCTGTCACCTTCCAAGAAGAAAGCCATGAATGTGGGCAGCTGGAGGCAATGACTTTGGTTTTTGCTGCACAATATTTAGTCCAAAAGAACAGCCCACAAACATCCCACCCAAGGTCATTACTGGTCCCTTGAATGGTTTCTCTTCACAGGACAGGACGTGGGTAAAGGTGAAGTTTGTTTTCAATGCCTTAGTGTGCTCTCTAGACCTCCCACCATGGAAACTTGCTCTTGGGAGAGGTCCCCAGTCTCATTCACATTGAAGCGTGTTAAGAGATTAAATTACTATCCCATGCACAGTGCAATAGGAATCTAAGCTTTAACTACCAGAACGGAGATCTTCGACTCCATGAGACTCATGAATGCTCAGCCATCTGCCTCCATGACTCCTTGGTCTCCTTGTCTACACCATGCCCCCTCAATTCATTCTCCACAACACAGCCGGAAAGAACTTCCTCAAATGGAAATATATTGATCATTTCATTGCTAAAAGAATCCCTCAATAATCTTGAATCAGTTTCAAGAAAAATGATCCTGCCACTCATACCCCTCTCTGATCTCAACATCTGAGTGCCACAATATGCCCGGCTACTGTTTGCAGTATGCTCTGGCTACCCTCACCACAGGGCCTTTGCACACATTATTCCCCTCTGCTTAGGGTTTCTTTTATCTTCTTCTCCACCCCTCTAACTTTCTATACAACCTTCAAGACTCAGCTCAAGGATTCTCTACTTTTCAGTGGGCTTTTTAAACATCCCGTCTACTCCAGACTGGATAACCCCAGAGATCCTGGCCTTACCCAGCACTAACCATTCAGCACCACAGTCCTAGACTTATTTGTCTTTTCCAGCAGAATGTGAGCTTCTTGAGTGAAGTGACCCCTGTCCTATTCACCTTGACCCTGACACCTACCAATGAATATTCACTCCATGAATGAATCCTGTATTCTTGAGGGCAGTCAATTTGCCCAGTGGTCCCGAGAAAGTCACGCTACTGCCTACGTGGAGCTGGCCAAAAGGAAACGTGTGTTGGGCTGAGGATAACTGGGGACATCCCCTGCCTGAAGGGGACAGTTGAAATCACTCCCAGTTTGAGGCCACTGCAGTCAAATCTCGTGACTTTTCAAAGAACATAGACATTTTTGGATTACATATATCCATGTTCATGAACGTGAATATATATACAGTTGTCCCTCAGTAGCTGTGGGGGACTGCTTTCAGAACCCACCCCTAGGACACCAAAATCCATGAGTGCTCAAGCCCCTCATATAAAATGGTGTCGTATTTGCATATAACCACTGCACATCCTCTCACATACATAAAATCATCTCTAGATTACTTATAATACCTAATGCAATATAAATGCT
Source organism: Trachypithecus francoisi (assembly GCF_009764315.1). Classification (NCBI taxonomy): domain Eukaryota; kingdom Metazoa; phylum Chordata; class Mammalia; order Primates; family Cercopithecidae; genus Trachypithecus; species Trachypithecus francoisi. Next base: position 122,359,929 of record NW_022681465.1, on the reverse strand, counting down.
ATATAAATATTTATTAGATGTATTTTAAAATTTGTAGTATTTTTATTATCGTATTATTTTTTCCCAAATATTTTTGATCTGCAGTTGGTTGAAACCATGGATATGGAACCCACGGATACAGAGGACAAGTGTGTGTGTGTGTGTGTGTGTGTGTGTGTGTGTGTGTGTAGGTAGAGAAAGAGAGAAACAGGGAGAGGGATTTATTATTAGGAATTGGCTCACCTGATTTTCAAGGATGAACTATCCCAAATCTCCCACATTAGGGAGAGCAAGATGTTTTACTCAGTCTACAGGTTTAAATGTTAATCTCATCCTGAAACATCCTCCCAGAAGCCCTCAGAATGATGTCTGACCAAATACCTGGGCACCCTGCAGCTGAGCTGAGCTCACATACAAATCACAGGCCCCCTCTCTTCTAAATCATTGGATTTTAAACTTGTTTTAACCTTAAGAAACCTCCTTTTTTCTTCAAACTGCATCTTCCCTACAACTTGACTGGGATAATAAAAATTATAATACTAATAAATAACCACGGTAACATTTCTGAGTGATTACTTTGTCCAGGCCCTACTCATGGTATTGTACATGCATTAACTCATTTAACTTCCACAGGAATCCTATGAGATAGGAACTATTAATTATTCTTCCCATTTTACAGAGGTAGAAACCAGAGCACACAAAAAGAATGGTTAGATAATATATTCAACACAAAGCAGCTCGTAAATAGTGAAAACTGCTTTTGTACCCAAGCAGTGGGATTTTTATTTACCCATCACATTGTGTAAAATAGACAAGTCAAGCCTGTTTTATTTGCAGTGGAGGTTCAGGCTCCTTCTTCCAGGCAATGTCCTGGAGTTATAGCCTTTGAGAAAGGGTTTGAAAAGCCCTGGCCCAGGCAATCCTCAGAGTCTGTGAGAAAAACTAAGCCGAGGATATGCTGTGGTCCTGGCTGCATTGAAAAGTCAACTCTGCCTGGTGAGTTTTGAAAGCAAGTGGCTGTCAGGTCCCCCAGTTGTCCTTTGGGCTGAGGCTTTTCCCTTTCTGGGTATATTTTATTTCTCTTTGCAAAACGCAGGGATTAAGTTCCCTGTCTCAAAGCCTCTTCCCCAGGGTAGGCATGCTGTCACTGGGAGGTGGGCCGGTCTGCCACTTTCCTAGGTCCAGGGTGGAACTGCTTGCAGCCTACAACATAGGAACTTTCTGAAAACATGGCCTGGCAACCCCCTTCCACCCATCCCCATGTCTACTCACCCCTCGGGCCAGGGCAGGCCTGCTCGGGCTGGGGCTCGCCACCCTGCTCAGATGCTTCAGCTCCCAACCTCGTCTCTCACCAGTGGGAAGGGCAGCAAGACCAGAGAAAGAACAAGCCCTTGATGGGTGGCAGGGGCAAGATGCAGGGCCGAGTGGCCCCGCCACTCGCTGCTCTGTGCCGAAGTTTCCTCCAGACCCGTCTGTGAACTCCGGACACACTCACTCCCAGGGCTGGCTACAACTTGTCAGGGATCCTGTTACTCCTGAATCCAGTTTCCAAAAACAATACTGGGACCGATACATTCGCCCTGATTAAATTGGCCCACAACATGCTTCTCACTTAATTCTCCTATTTTGCTTCTTACCTCTCCTTCTCTGGGTTCCACCCCTCAAAGCTCAATTTGGAAATACCCTTACATTTGATCTGAAGGAGGTTCCCTTGCCAAGAGGTGCACCCATGAAGCCATGCCAGGAAGGAGCCAACATCCATGGAACCACCTGCCTTTTGTGCATGTTTACATCTAAGCCTCAGTGATGGAAAATGCCCGAAGAGCAAACAGGCAAGAAATAAATAAGCCCACGTAGAAGTCCAGGGCAGAGGAAGCGTACGCTCGGCTCAATCACATTTTCCAATTTCCTCTTGTATATTTTTCCTGACATCTTTGCATAGGGTAATTCTGATGAGGTTTTCACCTGTCAAAATGAAAAGGCTTTAAAACTAACAGCCAGTTTCACACAGGGGTCCTGTTTAATCTTAAGTCAAAGAACCATTGAATGCATTGATGAACTTTGGGTCAACAAACAGATTGGCAGGTCAGCTTTCTCCTTGGAAACCGGGCGCAGCCATTCATTCCACCTTGGGCCAAGCTTCCGGCCTTATCATCTTCTCCTGGTCATGAGTTTTGGTGATTTTTTTTTTCTCGTATTTTGGAGAGGGGCACTTCGTGGATCCACTCACCCCTATGTCTGGTCTCCTGGCAACCAAGGAATCATCTGGGAGCCAGACAAGGTTGTCACACCCCGTTCAAGAATCAGCAGCTCAAAAGAAAACTCTCAGGGGCAGAAAAGAAAGAAAACCAGAGATTTATCAGTTTTTAGGAGCTGGGCTAACCTGCCCCACATTCTGGGTCTGCCCTTCCAATCGTTTCCCCTTCTTTCCAGGGTATGGCATTTTGAAAGAAACATGCATGCCATTTTCATGTCAAGAGAAGAATTAGTGTCTCAGAAAAGCCTCAAGTACGATTGCACGTAATTGTTTTATAGATGCTGGCACAGGTTCAGGGAAGAATGGGTTTTTAATACCAAATCTTTCCATTTCCCTTTGTTTGCCTGTGATTTGTGGGCTCTGTGAACGGCAGGTTTCTGGCAGATCCACAACTTCGATTTCCCCTTTGTTTTCTCACGACTCGTGGGTTCAGGGTTTCTTTTATTTTTTCCATGCGTCACAAATACTGTTTAATGTGGGCGGGGGACGGCTTCCCTCACCCTCCCCTGGAGACACATCATTTGGTTAAACCGCACATAAATTTAACCTCTCTCCAAAGAACTATTAATGATTCTAATGCACACATATGTACATGCTTGCACAGATCGAGAAGGCTTTTCTTTTTCCTTTTTAAACCAAGGAAATACCCAAGGTACAACTTCTCGCCCCATCTTTATCCTCATGGAAAAAGCAGTTTTCAGGCAAAGAAATGCAGACAGGCCATGCTGACTCTGTGAGAACACACTTGTCCAAAGTCACGCCAAGCGTTACCAAGGTTGGAATTGCCTTTGGGGTAGCAGGCAGCTTCAGGGGCATCAGGCCTGTGTAGATTAGACACACCCACCAGACAATATCCCCTGAGGCCATCCCTGGATAAACCAACATGTTCCAGAGCAGGGAAAAGTAGAAAGCAGGATTCATCTGTTACTGTTCAGCTCCCACTTGTAAGTGAGAACACGCAGTGTTTGGTTTTCTGTTCCTGCGTTAGTTTGCTGAGAATAGTGGCTTCCTGCTCCATCCATGTCCCTGCAAAGGACATGATCTCATCCCTTTTTTATGGCTGCATAGTATTCTATGGTGTATATGTGCCACACTTTCTTTATCCAGTCTATCATTGATGGGCATTTGGGTTGATTCCATGTCTTTGCTATTGTGAATAGTGCTGCAGTGAACATACATGTGTGTGTATCTTTATAATAGAATGATTTATATTTATTTGGGTATATAACCAGTAATGGGATTGAGGGGTCAAATGTATTTCTGCACATAGACACATGGGGGGAAACAAAACACACTGGAGCCTGTTGGGGGTGGGGCGGGGGGGGAGTTGAGTGCATCAGAAAGAATAGCCAATGAATGTCTGGCTTAATACCTAGGTGATGGGTTGATCTGTGCAGCAAACCACCACGGCACATGTTTACCTATGTAACAACGCTACACATCCCACACATGTACCCCAGAACTTAAAAGTTGAAGAAAAATAAAAACAGGATTCCTAGATCAGAATGCAGAAGCCGAGGGTCCTCTTTTAAACAGGTGTGTCTGAGAAAAATCCCTCTGGCTGCAGTTTGGAGGGGAGACCACAGAGCTGCTAGCGCTGGGACTGTTCAATAGTGTGAGTGACTTGTGATGAGGGTCTGTACCAAGGGCATGAAAGGGGAGGAGAGATGAGGGAACTCAATGGAGATTTTTGTCAAGTGAACCCTTCCTTAGTATCTCCAATGCAAAGTGAGTCATTTTGATGTGGCCATCTTGCTACAATCATTCCAGCGCCAAAATTGTATCAACATGCGAAACACTCTTTAAAAAAGTCACCAGTATTGAGTATAACCCTCATCATCCCTGATGCTTCACCATCTCTGACATCCTCCTCAATCTCTGTCTCAGTTCTGAGCTTCCCCATCCCTGATGCTACTGTACATACTGCATCCCCTCCCTGTCTCCCTGTAGCATACAAAGGCATCCTGTCTTGCTAGGCATCACAACGGATACTGATAATTTACTAACTTCATTTCTAGGTCACATCAAAATGACCCCGTGTCAAAGCAGTGGGCCAAATATCACCCATCCTTATGCTGAACTTCAATTAAAGCAAAAGTCCTTCTGTTTTTGCAGATGAACCTGCAAGAGAGAGAGAGCTGGGGAGAGAGTAGTACCCTGTAGAATCTTTAGCCAAACCCAGCTTCGCTTAGCATTCCAAGGTCACCCGCATCTAGGGACAAGCTGCAGGAGCAGGTGAGATGCTGCCAAATGTATCAGAGGAGGCAGCACCTGGCAGCCCCTAATCCAAGGCCGCCTGCCCTGCGCAGGAAATGGTCGCTGCTGGGCGTCCTTGCAGCCACTTCAGCCAGACCTTCCTTTGCTTCTAATTAACACTGAGCAGGCTCCACAGTCCTTGCCTCCTCATGGCTGCCCATATGGCTGGACCCTGCTCCTGGCTGCTAGCAGAAAAGATGAGTGAGGCTGTCTCCCTCTCTCTTTTTCATAGATCAACCCTATGGCTCACACTTCTCCCAGCTTAAGCTTGTATTCCCAAATGTGTAGGTGTTGGGGAGGTGGATAGGGTGGAAAATCAAGCTTCCCTCTTGATTTTATAGACCTTGATGCATTTCTCAGTTTTATTTAATTTCATAAGAGCTGTGGTCTGCATACCTCCCTGGAGCTAAGAGCTGTATAGCACTGGTCTTTCATTGCAAGTAGATGTGGGTTTGACATTCCTGAAGGCTTGAAAAAAAATTATTATTCTAAGCTTTGTGCTTTGAACATGGTGAGCCAATTGGTTAGATTTCTGCGTGGTGATAACCTTTCCCAAGGGGTGACAGCCCCAGGGAGGAGGCATGGCAGGGCTTTTTAGAATGACAAATGGGAGGCCCTGGCCACGCTGGGATCACAGGGAGCCTGGGAATGTGCAGAAGGCTTAGAGCCTTTCAATTCTCCTTGTTTGGGTCTGGCTGCCCGACTTCAGCTTCGGTAAGAACAACCACCTGGCTCTCTTGCTCCAGCCCAATTCACCTTCTTTTAGTTTTTACAATGTCTCTCCCACATAAGCTCCTTGGCCTGTGCTGTGTCCTCTGCCTGTACCACTGTTCTAACTGCCTCCCCTCATGCCCTAGGCTTGGCTAACTTTCCTCTTCCTTTTAATTGCAGCTTGAGGACTCCTTCAGAGAAGCCTTCTTGACCTCAATGATCCGGCTGAGACGTTGCCGGGGCTCTCCCACCACCAGCAGGATGTTCTGCTCATTCTTCACACTTATTTTGGCTATTACTTCCCCTTAGACATGTAATGCTTCAATCCACACCTCTTTCCCCCAGCAGACCAGACCATAGTTCCTCACCAAAAGCAGGAGCCCTGCTTGTTTTTGCCCCAAGGCATCTGATGCAGGTTCTAAAACCCAGTAGCTACTCAATGAACATGCGGAATAAATGAAAAGTCAAAAGTTCTCCAGATAGAAGGCAAGGAACAATCAATCCCAGACAGTGGGAGGCAATGGGAGAGAAGAGCCTTCAGGGTCAGGCAACCTGGGTTCAAGTCCCAGCTCTGACATTTGGATGCTGGAGTCACCACATTTGAGAATGGATTTCTGGCAGATCTAGAGAGAGCTGGCAAAGCATACTCCAAAGACCACCAGCACAATGGATCACTGGCATGCATTCTACCATGGATCCAAAGACCAGAGGAATCTTTCAGAGAGCTGTTCCTCCAGGCTAGGGAAGAAGTTGGGTTGGAGGAGAGGTAGAGGCAGAAGAAGGGCACAAAGGAGAGACCAGCTCAATTGTTGTAAGGGTGAACCATGGCAGCTTCGGCAGCTAGAGATGACTGGAGGTATCTGTAACCCTTGAGGTCTTGAGGAATGGTTGAAGCCATGGCTTGGTGAAGGACTCCTCTTAATGCTCTTGGTGGATAGGGTAGCTTTGAGAAGGAAGTCCCTCTACATACCATACTTCAGGAGGAAGATGTCCAAAGGCCACCTTCGTGAAAGCCATCTCCTCTTCACTGCACACACTCACTACTCTGCAATGGAGAAGCTCCATGAGGGTGGATGCTCTGTCTGCCTTGTTCTCCACTGTGTTCTCAGCACTAAAACACTGCCTAGCACAGAGTGGGTACTCTATGAATCCTGGCTGAATGAATAAAAGACTAGTCAGTATCCTCATTCATATGCTCTTTCAGGCCACTGTCTGTGGTGGACAGGCCTTTGGGGGGTCTCCTGATTATTTTCTGCCAACTTGTGTCCACATCTTTGTGTGATGCCCCCCACTTAAGTGTGGGTAGGACCTAAGACTTGCTTCTCACTGAGACGATATGGCAAAGGGGATGGGATGTCACTCTTTTGATTAGGCTAAGTTATATAGCAAAGACAGTAGGAAGTCACCCCAGGATTACATTATGTTATATGGCAAAAGTGATAGAATGTCACTCCTGTGATTAAATTAGGTTGCATAACACTCTGTCTCAGAGGACTGGAGAGAGATTCTCCTTGTTAATGTGATGAAGTAAGGCATGAAGCTCACTTGGCAAGGAATAGCAGGCTACTGCTAGGACATGAGGGTGGTTTCTCACCAACAGCCAGCAAAAAGTGGGATCCTTAGTCACACAGCCAGAAAGAAATGAATTCTGCCAACAACTGAATGAGCTTGGAAGAAGATTCTTCCCCGGTCGAGCCTCCAGATGAAAATGCAGTCCAACCAACACCTCGTTTACAGCCTTGAGAGACCCTGAGCAGAAGATCCAACTACACCGTGCCCAGACTCCTGATGCATAGAAATGTGTGATAGTAAATGTGTGTTGTTTTAAGCTTCTAAGCTGGTAGCAACTTGTTATAGGGCAATTGAAAATGAATACAGCCTCTAGACCTTTAATCACACTTTTCCCTCTCTCTGGAAGAACAAAACTAAGGGACTCTCATGAGATGAAGTTTAGGCTCCACTGTCTCCAAGAAGACTTCCCTGTTTCACTCTGCTCTCATCTTAGGAGTCTCTGGTCTGTGTTCCTGCAAAGCTCCCTATGTTTTCTCTATATTACTTTTGATGCTATGTTGTCCCTTTCTGTTTCCATATTGACTTCACTCACGAGGCTCTGAGCTCTTTAAGAGGCCCTGGCTGCCTTCTGTTTTCTTTCCTCCCTTCTTCTACCTTTGTCACATGGTTTTGGAGGGCTTACAGTATGCCAGTTGCTGAGATGTGAAGTCAAACAACAGCAGGAACATCAAGATCCTCTCTTCATCCTCATGAAGTATCTAATCTAATAACAAGGAGACATAGTAATCCTAGAATCACTACACCCATGGAGCATTACACTTGTGGATAGATGTCAGGAAGGTGCCATATGGCCAATCACAGTGCCTGTGACTTAGTGAGCCAGGGCAGGGAAGGCTCCCTGAAAAAGGGATAGAGTGTGAAAGGTGGAGAGGACATGAACAGTAGAGATGAGGTGAAAAATGGCCTAGGCATGCAGCAGTTTACAGCAAGGCCCTGTGAGGAAGGATGCACGGGCAGTTTGAAAACCTGAAAGTCAGTGAGGCCATGACACAGAGAGGGCAAAGGCCTGTGGGGCAGGAGCAGGTCGTCAGGGCAGTCAGAACAGATGTGTGGCACCACAGCCCATGTTATAGAGCTTGGTCTTTACCCGCTTGATGTGCACTGGAGAGTTTCCATCAAGAGGGTGACACAATCCCATATGAACTGTGAAATAATTACTCTGGAAAGTGAACAGTTGGCTGGAGAGTAAGGGTTTGAGGGTAGGGTGAGCTACGCTGCAAAAATGGGAGACCCGTTAGGAAGCTATTACGATAGTCCAGGTAAGAAATAACATAGCCCGGTGTTACGCATTGAATTGTGTCTCCTAAAAAGACACCGAAGTCCTAACCTCAAATATCTGTGAATGTGACCTCATTTGGAAATAGGGTCTTTATAGATGATCAAGTTTAGATGAGGTCATTCGGATGGGCCCTAATCCAATATGACTGTGCCAGAGAAGGGGAAATTTGGGCACAGAGATAGACATGCATAAATGACAAGTGATATAGGGTACAGAGAGAGTGCCTTCCACAAGACAAGGAACACCTGAGGTTACCAGCATCAGGAGAGAGGCCTGCAACAGAACCTCCCTCACAGCCCTCAGAGGGAAACAACCCTGCCAACACTTTGATTTTGGACCTCCAGCCTCCAGAACTGTGAGACTATAAATTGCACCTACTTTGTTACAGCAGCTTTAGGGAACTCATACGGTTGGCTTAGGTCAGGGTCAGCAAGCTTTTCCTGTAAAGGGTTAGACGGTAAATATTTTTGGCTTTGGGGCCATACTCAGCTGTGCAGTTATAACATGAAAGTAGCCACAGAAGATAGGTAAGCATGAGTGTGTCTGTGCACCATTAAGATTTTATTCATGGTTGGGCATGGTGGCTCACACCTGTAATCCCAGCACTTTGGGAGGCTGAGGCAGGCAGATCATCTGAGGTCAGGAGTTCGAGATAAACCTGGCCAACATGGTGAAACCCCATCTCTACAAAAAATACAAAAATTAGCCAGGTGTGGTGGCAGGCGCCTGTAATCCCAGGTACTCAGGAGGCTGAGGCAGGAGAATTGCTTGAACCCAGAAGGTGGAGGTTGCTGTGGGCCAAGACCATGCCACTGCATTTCAGCCTGGACAAGGGCAAAAACTCTGTCAAAAATAAATAAATAAATAAATAAATACACAAATAAAATACTTTATTCACTAGAACAGGCAGAAGGTTGATTTGACCAGTGTGTACTACGGTTTTGGACTCTGGGTCTAGGTGACAGTGATGCAGATGAAAAGGAGAGGATGATGTACTAGATATCTGGGGGTATGCTCTGCATCTTGGGTCTCCCCTATGTCTAGTTTATAGTCGACTTCAGCCAGGGGCTCAGTCCATGTGGAACTCTGGATCTAAACTCACACTGGATGAATGGGTCCTTCGGGCCCAGAGCAAATGAGGGGGTTTGAGAGATGGTTTCAAATGTCTCTCTCAGGACTAGCATTCTGGGGACTGCTGATGGGGAACGAACAGTATTTCTGTGTCCATGTTTAGTGTGGCTTGTTACAAAGTAGGTGCCCCAGCCTGAAGGCTCAGTGGGGGCAGGAGAGGCACTGGGGTTTTATGCACAGTAGCTCCCTTTGTCCTGACACACAGCACAAAGCGGCTCTTGCTCAGTGCCTGCTTCTGATGCTGGTGATAACGGTGCTGACAGTGAGGGGCTCTCAGCCTGAAGGTCATGCAGTTGGTGGAAAGACAGCAGCTTTGGAGTAAAATCCTTGATCTGCCACCTCTTGGCTGCTTGATCTTGGGTTTGTTCCTTAATTAAGTTCTCTGATTCTTTTCTCACTCATCAGAGAGGAGAAAGCACAGTGCCAGGCACAAGGTAGACCCTCATGACATTTTGGTTTCTCCTTCTTCCATCTGGAAGCTCTGGGGTCAGCATCCCAGGTTCAAAGCCATCCCAGGTCACTAATGGTGTGAGCTTGGGTGAGTGACTTTACCTCATTTTTGCCCCATGGTGGTAGCTGCAAGGCATAGTTTCTAGCGGATCTCGAAGTCTGCTCTTCACCCTCTAGCCTTCCCTGAGCCCTGGGGAGGATAATTTGCATGGACTATATCACCAGCTTCCCTTGGCTGCTGACTTCTAGAGGGGGGCGCCCAGTGGGAGTCATGAGCAGGAGGTCAGAGGGCCAGAGGACAGAAGTCACGTATCTATCCCCTGACTCCTCTCTGCTGGGCCGTGGTTTGGAAGTGCTGAGTTCCCAAAAGCCACAGCTTCTGTTGGGTGGCCCCTTCTCCCATGGCTACTGCTCTCAACTTGTCCCAATAACCTCTCCTTCCACGAACCCCTCAGGCCTAGGGGTGGATGTAGCTTCCTGCAGTTGCTACTTCCTCATGTTTAACCATCATTCATAAGCACCTATCACCCATCTATTTGTAAAAATTCCCTTCCTGAAACCCTCTTTCAAAATTATTTTTCATTGTGGTAAAGTGTACATAGCATCAGATTTAACATCTGAATGATGTTCAAGTGTACAGCTCTGTGGCGTTAAGTATATTCACATTGTTGTGCAATCATCACTACCAACCATCTCTAGAACTCTTCTCATCCTGAAAAACGGAGACTCTGGACCCATTCAATAGCAACTCCTCATTTGCCCTCCCCTACCTTCCCCTCTAGCAACCATTATTCCACTTTCTGCTCCCGTGAATTTTCTACTCTAGGTACCTCATGTCAATGGAAACATATAGTATTTGTATTTTTGTGACTAGCTTATTTCACTTGGCATAATCTCTTCAAGGTCTATCCATGTTGTAGTCTGTGTCCGAATTCTTCCTTTCTATGGCTGAATAATATCTCATTGTCTATCTATATTGCATTCGGTTTATCTATCCATCCACTGATGGACACTTGAATTGCTTCTACCTGTTGATTATGTAAGTAGTGCTAGCTGTACAAATGATGAATATGGTTGTACAAATACCATTGGATCCTCTTTAACTGTCCTCTTGAGGGTTCCATCTGGGTTCCTACCATGACCCTCACTGATATATAATATATGCCTAGTATCATCATGCCATTTTTTTTTTTTTTTTTTTTGAGATGGAGTCTCGCTCTGTCTCCAGGCTGGAGTACAGTAACTCAATTTTGGCTCACTGCAACATCTGACTCCCTGGTTCAAATGATTCGCCTGCCTCAGCCTCCCAAGTAGCTGGGATTACTGACAAGCGCCACCATGCCCAGCTACCTTCTGTATTTTTAGTAGAGGCGGAGTTTCACCATATTGGGCAGGATGGTCTGGATCTGTCGACCTCCTGATCTGCCCGCCTCAGCCTCCCAAAGTGCTGGGATTACAAGCATGAGCCACTGCGCCGGGCCCATCATGCCATTTTTAATAATTGAATCAATCAAGTGAATGTGTCAGTGCATGGCACACGGAAAGCACTCAGTAAGTGTCAGCTACTGTTATGATTAGGGAGGTTTTCTGGGTATGGCAGAGACCCTTCATCCTTAGCAGCAGCTCAACTACCCTCCCCCACCTAGCTGGGTTGGGACCATGTGACTGCAGTCTAGAGACTGGAGTGTGACCAGAGTAGGACACATCCCTTCTAAGAAAACCTCCCTACCTAATTCTTTATGCCTTCTCTTTTTCTGTGGGCTAGATGCCCACCTGGCAAGAAGGTCCCGGATGCCACATGTTAAAGACAGCAGAGCCTCCATCTGCCTGGGCCCCCTGATATGTGAACAGAGGAAAGTGCTCATATTATCACCCCTGTTTTACAGATGATGAAGCTAGAAGATTTGGTAACTTGCCCAGCAAGTAGCAGAGCCTAGATTAGAACATAAGCAAGCAGCCTGGCTCAAAGGTCTGTACGCCTCAACACTATTCTACACTGTCTCTCTCAAACAAGCCTTAGCAATTAGATTTCCCTTTTCTTGAACAACCCCCAGACTCAGTCTAAACTCAAAATTGCTACAGTGGGAGTCCACGGAGCTGAGCAGTACACCATAGGCCCAGGGAGTCCTGGCGTGACACTGCAATTTAAGGACATTTCAGTCCCCAGTGGTGCAGGCTGGGGAGGGTCATGAGGAGGGAGGGAAACAGACCTGTGCCTGCAGCTGCTTTCTTGGCCACCTCTGTCCTCCTCCTTGGTGTTCTTTCCTCTTAGGGCTGGTGGCCTGCTCTCACCACCTGGGAAGGAGTCTGGAGAAAGACGGGTCCTCCCTGGCTCCGTGGCGGCAGAGCCGGGATTACCCACTGACATTATAGCTGGCAGCCGTGGGCTGTTGGCACCCTTTAAAAGAACACGATGGCAATTTTCCAGCTAAATTCTCCCAATTAGGCAGTTAGAGAAACATTATCCACCCCAGCATAAAGCTGATGACATGGAGGGGGAGGGCTGAAGGAGGGGTGCTAATCTGTCTGCATTGGATCCTACGGTTTAGAGAATGTACATATTTCCAGGGGTGCTCTGTGTTCCTGGAGAAGTTTGCAGGGGTCTGATGAGCTGCCTGGGGGCAAACAGGTGATTCCAACTCGGCCACCTGAAGGGTCTTATTCTTCTAAGCAAGGAATACAAATCATTCTCCAAAATCCCAAAGCTTTCTCATCTCTGGTCTGAACTGAGTAGGTAAAGGGAGGCATATGAGCAGAATTACATAAAGTCAGAGCCAGAAGGAAGTTTGTACTTCCCCATCCCAGCTAGACTCAACACAGGGACTGGGAAACAGGACCATCAAGAAAAGCCCAAGCTGTGACTCAGGCCATGATTCCTGACCATTTACTCGTAGCAATTAGTAGAATTCCATGGTTTTCTCATTTACCAAGGCTTTCTTTCCTAAATGTAGGCATTTTCCAGCCATCATCGTATTTAATTCTTATGATAACCCTGAGCAGTAGGTATTCCTGTTGTCCCAATTTGCACACGAGGAAACTGAGACACAGGCACACGTATGGGAGCCAGGCCAGGGAGGGATTCCACAGGCAGACCAAGCCAATGTCCAGCCCCTCAGAAAGGCCCAGGATCTTGTTGCCAGAATTCCTAGTCATCAACACACATTGATTTAATGACGATAACGATAATCCTACATTGAGCACTATGCCAAGGGTATAACCAGAGTATCTAATTTAATCCTTATAAGTATTTTTATTTTTTTTTTTTTTTTTTTTTTTTTTTTTTTTGAGGCGGAGTCTCGCTCTGTCGCCCAGACTGGAGTGCAGTGGCCAGATCTCAGCTCACTGCAAGCTCCGCCTCCTGGGTTTCCGCCATTCTCCTGCCTCAGCCTCCCAAGTAGCTGGGACTACAGGCGCCCGCCACCTCGCCCGGCTAGTTTTTTTGTATTTTTAGTAGAGATGGGGTTTCACCGTATTAGCCAGGATGGTCTCGATCTCCTGACCTCGTGATCCGCCCGTCTCGGCCTCCCAAAGTGCTGGGATTACAGGCTTGAGCCACCGCGCCCGGCCAAGTATTTTTATAAAATAAGAGTCATCACTCCTCACATTGCAAATGAGTGAAACTCTGGACTAGAGATGAAGGAGCTCGCCTGTGGTTGGATCATGTGGCGGCATCCGATCCTCACGCTTGAGCCAGTGCTCCTGACAGCCATGGAGGGCCACCCCCACTTTGGACAAGGGCCACCCTGCATATCAGGCAAAGTGTTCCCTGTAAAGAGGTGGACAACAGTCCTTGCCCTTAGGGTAGATACTCTATAAAGCACCTAAACCAATTAGATAATAACATAAACCAGTGACAAGTTCCCAGCTAGCCAATGCTAATGGAGCTCAGAGAAAGAGAAAGAGAGAGACTCCCTGGGGCTGAGGCTGTCAGGGCTTCTCTGTGATAGATAAGGATATGGAGAGATAATTATTGCAGGACAATAATTATTGTTTTTATTACTATTTTTGCATTTATTATTGTATTTATTATTGCAATAATTATTTCAGGGCAAAAAATCATTACTGCAGGGCAGTCCAGGTAAAGCACTCTGAGCAGAGAGGTGAGCCGGGAGCTGTCTGAAGGCCAAAGAGCTCTCTGGTCTGGTTCCCACGGAAGAAGAGTGGGACAGGAGATCATAAACATGAGCGGAGCTCATACTGTGTAGGGATGCGGATGTCAGGATACAATGTTAGGACTTTATCATTGGCAATAGGGAGCCTTTGAACAGTGGGAGGCAAAGTACCAAGATATCTCTCCAGGATGCATGACCTAGTTATGGTGTTCAGGATGAATCTGAGGACAGAAAACCCAGGAGCCCAAAGACATTGTTAATGAAAGGAAGAGGACATTATGAAAGCTGTGCTGACAAAACATGGCAGCTGACTGGAAAGATCTAGGCAACCATGCCTATTATCATCACTGATACGATGATAGTCCATGCACATGATCCTTCCATTAATTATGTTTCCTCCTACCACAAGTGTTTCTTCCCCTCAACAAAAGGTTGAGGTCTGAGGGAGAACCAGGCTGATCAGTGCTGCATCATGAGAAGAGGCTCTAACTGCTTGGCACCAGTGCTGGGGAAAAGTCCTCAAGCATGAAGCAGGCTCATGTCCTCTGATTCCCCCGCAATCATGCCCTACTTGTTTATAGGGAATCTAATAAAAAGCAAGGAGTAGCTGATTGTTGAGGTTTCCCTAGGCCAGCCTCAAAGTCCACAGAGCCTTTCAGATTTACATAACCCTTCAGGGAGGGCTTACTCTCATCCTCATCCCTCATTCACTCCCACAATATCCGGCAGGGGGCAGGGGGCAGGGGGCTTGAAAGGGTTGGCTCCACTGGGGACACACAGCAAATCAGAGGCTGCCCAGGCAGGTCTATCCTGTGAAGCGGCAGGAGGCAGCAGTCCTTCTTCATTAATCACAAGCAGTGTGGAATGAGAAGGTACCAAGAGACGTGTGTGTGCCTGCGCTGTCCTAGGGCACCCATAAAAATAGAGAAAGCACCACTTTATAAACTGCCAGGATACATAACTCCACAATGGACTTACAGTCTATAAAAAGCACGGCTCCATGCCCGGATTGAGGAGCTGGAAGGGCCACACTGGAAGTGAGTGAGCAAAGATCATGTGAAATGACATCCTCGGGGCAGATCCGCATCACTGGGCCCTTCGTGACAATTACTGTGTATGTTCTCCCCTGTCCCCTCCCTGCCCCCCTCACCTCTTCCCAGCCCCATTTCGCCCGTAATTCTGAAAAGCTATGGCTGTTTCATTGGGACTTGGCTCAGGTCTGCCAGGAAATGCAAATTCAGGACAGAAATAGTGGAATTTGGACACGATGGCAAAGCCAAGCTGCTGCCAACCCCAGCTGTACCTCAAAGTTAGATGTGGGCAAGAGGAATGGAGGATTTCTAGGGACTAATAGAAGGTGTTAGCCAGAATTCTGTTTGTTTAAGTCTCACCCAACCTGTACCAGGGTTCCCGTTCTTTGGAGACGTCTAACAAACTCTATTCCCTGTGACCAAAGGGGTCCCTATTCTCAAAAGGAGAACTCTGTTTCTCCTATACAAGGTGACTGCCAAATATTGCCAATGAAGTCAGAAGTAGACTGAAGATATTCGAAAACTCTAGGTTCTCTCCTTGGCCCTTTACATGACACCCAAGAACGTGCCACAGTGCTTCCTAAGCACGAACTAGCATAACAAAGAAAAGATGCTCTCATACAGGCCTAGCATTACACACTAGGACAATGTTATGGTTGCCAGATTCCATGATGTGTGCCTTTCGCCTTTCCACTTGAATATTTCTGAAATGTGGCCGGGGGTGGTGGTTCACATCTGTTAATCCCAGTGCTTTGGGAGGCCAAGGCGGGAAGATCACGTGAGCCCAGGAGTTCAAGGTTGCACTGAGCTATGATCACAATAATGCACTCTAGCCTAGGTGACAGAGTAAGACCTCGTTTCCAAAGAAATTTGTTTAAATGATTTTTTGAAATGTGCACATTTGCAATGCCTGCATATAAAAGAGTCTGTATTTCCTCAATAATTTGTATTAGGATTTTAGATATGATATATGTTGCATTCTACGAAGCATGTATGGAGGACACGTGTGTGCTGAGGGTGGAGCTAAGACCATGCATTGGTTGGTCGTCTTCTTGAATTGGTCTCCCTAGTGACACTGGTTGAAGGTGCCTAGTGACATTGGCTGAAGATGCCTCTGGCCCAGATGCTCCTTTTAGTCTTTGAGGGTTCCTGGACTTTTGAAAGGCCAGGTGAGACCAAGAAAGGGAAAGAAAATTCTGAGTTAGTGGTTTTGTTCTGCTGCTCTCAGGTCCTAGGCAGGACCAAGTCAAGACCCATTGTTAACCCAGGAGAAAGCGGTCAAGGCAGTCTGTTCTGGTTCTGTAAAGAAGAAATGACCCAGGAATTTGTAGGATCCATAGGTCTGGAGGATTTAGGACCTTGGCTATCACTAGATGAAACCAGCAGTGGTTAACAAGTAGAGGTGGTGCCATTTGGCATTTTCAGGAACCTATTTATGTACAAACCTGCCACTCTAATAGTGACTCGCTTTAAGAGTAGGGAATACTCTAGCCACCTTTTCACCTGGAGTGGCACTGATGGTATTCTTTCCCTGAGGATATACCCCTTGCTGCTAAAGCCCCAGAAAACAGGCTGCAGTCACATAATTTAAAATTTTTTTTTTTTTTTAGTTTTAGTGGTATCCTCATTTTATAAACTACCATTTATGACCACTTATTGTGTGCCAGGCACTATGTGAAAGTGTTCCACATAGATTATATTTATCCGTAAGTGTTAAATTTTTCCCAAATTCCCACGACCAGTTAGTCCAGAAGCTCATGTTTGAATCCATGCCTGTCTGGATCCAAAGTCTGTCTACTAAACCATGATACTTGGACTGCTTCTGCAGCTTTTAAAAGCATCAAAGCTGATACATATGGAAGTCAAAGACTCTGACCCAGAGCAAAAGTCTTGGAGTTCCACCAAAACAGACTTCTTCAGCCTTGTCACGCAGATGACACCTGGAACCTATTCAAAATTAAATCACCCAAAGGAACAATTCCCCAGCCTGGACACTTGTGGGTCTCCTAGGAGAGAACACCCCCTAGAAGGAGTTTCTGATCTTCCTGAAGGTTTGACACAGGGACCTCCATATGCATCAAACCTAGAAACTGTTATCATGCTGATTAATGCTACCATTGTTCAGAGCAATAATTAACCCAGCAGGAAGGACTAAGGGGAATGAAATAGTGGCTAATTCATCTCCAAGGAATTGCCAGGTGATGTTTATTTTGTGAAAACTGGAGGGAACCAAACACACAATCATTTTTCTTTAACATTGACGTTTTCTGTCTACCAGGCTGGCAGCAGTGGCAGCAGAGCTCTTCCATATCCAATTTCAGGTGAACAGTCAGAAAAGACTCATGCAGGAGGAAAGGGACAGAAGAACATGTCTTTGGCTAAACACCCAACTGTGACATGCTGCCTCTGTGGGTCTCCTGTCTTTCCTCCAACCTTAACATCTTTCTCAAAAGCCAGCCCTCACCTGAGTTGCTAATTAAGTAATTTCCTTGTTTGTCTGACTGCAAGTTTTTTTTCTTGCAGCATTGCCAATTGGAAATGGCTCTTAATTATGTCAACTCATGAAACCACACCAAAAACAATCCTATCAGTCCCTCATTTGTCATATTACTTAAAGAATCAAAAAAGATAAACCAATGGATGGGAGGCCAATAATAAACCTTTTCATCATAAAGCTCTTCATAGCTCCGTTCATCAGCTTTCAAATCCAGCCTTGGATCTGGCTATTTAAAACCCTACTCCATGTGCAAAATGGAACAGAACCAAGAAGGATAGCTTCTCCAGTAAGAATATAAGAAGAGTGCTACCTTTCTTCCTATTTAAAATTAGACTTGATTTGATCTTGAGTTGATCAAGTGCAGTTGATCTTGATACACAGTCAGAGTGCTCGGTTTCAGGATGATGTGTAAGTCTCAAAGGCAACAGGGACCACATTTTCTAGGCCTTCTGCATCGTCCTCATATGGGACCAAATTTTCTAGAATGTCTCCATCTTCCTCATATAGTTGCTCCAGGAACACATGCTTTGTAGAAATCCTGTAGGAGGGATGTGATTTCTGTCTAGTGCCATCCAACAGAGTTCCACACTTGGCCTGGGAGGAGAAAGGGGATGTGATGACACAGCAGAGAGAGGCTTGAAGATGCTTCACTGCTGCTTTGAAGATAGAGTAAGGGGCCTTGAGTCAAGGAATGTAGGTGGACTCTAGAATCAGGAAAAGGCAAAGAAATGAATTATCTCCTAGGATTTTAAGAGTGAATGTGACCCTGCCAACATCTTGATTTCAGCCCAGTGAAATCCATTTTGGACTTCTGACCTCCAGAACTGTAAAATACTAAGTTTGTGTTGCTTTATGCCACTAAATCTGTGGTAATGTGTTACGACAGCAATAGGAAACAAATACATCAAGTAATCTAAGGACTTGCACCTTGCACACATGCCTGTTCTGTGCCCACCTTGAGAGTTGCATCCTACCTGTGCCCAGCCCCCAACAGGTCTTCTATTTTCTCTATCATAGTATTGGTTTAGTGGCCTCTGCAATCACTGACCCACCACCCACATTCCAGCATCCAGCTAGCCTCCTTCTTCCTGCTTTAGAGGTGATGGGTCTAATCCTAGTGTTTTGTTCACAGGATTGATGCTGGACCCTTTCTTATAAGCCCAGCCCCCATTTCTTGGGAATTTATCATGAGATCTCTTTCCTCTCTAACTACTCACTATATGGAACATACTGTATTTTTCCCATTTAGCAATAAGGAGGCTAAAGTTAGAGAGATATTAAATGGCCAAATTTACACACCTAGTACATAGTAGGGCCAGGATTATAACCTAGACCTGCATAATTCCAAAGTCTATGTTCTCAAGGACTCTTCAATATGGCCATTCTCATGAGCCACCCCTCTAGGAGACAGCAGAAGCTGTGGCCCAGAGCCTCACCTCTTAACCCCAAAGACACAGGATGAAATGTAGGAACTCCAATAGCTTAAACCTTTCTGATGAGAGTCAAAACTGACTTAATCTCTACTTGATTTCATTCAAGAGAGGGCTAAAGTCACACTCTCATGTGGCATAGTTTGTGCGGCTTTAGACTCATCAGCCACTAGGGTTCCAAAAAGAACCAGCCCCTGCAACCAGTGATCACCTGACTCTTCCAAAGGGTTCCCCTGAACCCAATGTCCTGTCTGTCCCAAGTATTTACTGACATGGAGGCTGCCCTATCCTGTCAATATTCAGAAGGGTTTCCCTTCTATAGTTAACCAATGTTCCAGGGGTCACTCATTCTGATATTCCTGGTTGCTCTGTATTTAGTTTTGGAAGTCATTCTATAAGGTGAAAACAATCTCATCATTAACATTTTAAAAATGCTATTATCATTAAAAAATGGAGGCATTTATGAGAGAGAGAGAGGACAACCAACACTTCTTCCTTTTTTGAAGGCTTTTCCTCTTGCAAAAAACTTTTCTGTAAGGCACCCTGAGCTAGTGGTTCTTGGGCATAAAACCATGCATGGGGTTTAACAGCAGGAAGGATCCTAGCCATGAGCCAGAGATGACAGTATCCAGGATGACGACGCACATGTGGTTACACAGGGGCTGCTATGAATTCCAGTTTAGTGCTCCTTTCTCAACTCCAAGTCACCACCCAACACTCCAATTTAACTGGTTTCTCAGAGAACTCCAGTGAATAAGCTGCCCTGGGACACTCACTCAGCTTAGCAAATGGTAGCTCCTTTTACCATCCCCCAAATGTAGGGGCAACTTCCTGTTGCTTTCCATTGAACTGAGAGTGAGGAGTTGGCGAGCTTGGCCTCGGACTGCCCTGCAGATAATGCTGCTTCTAAATTCCATTTCACTAGGGCCTATGTTTAGGTGCCCCCAGAAAAAGGGTGTTCTGAAATAGAACTCAAAGTGAAGGCTGTCACAGGATCATGGGAAACACACTCAGTTATTACGTACTTAGACTATACAAGCCAAGGTCTCAGACCACACTCTTGAGAGAAGAACCCAGAATAACTATCTGGTTGTTCATAAAATGGTCATTATTCTAACTCTGAAATTAAAACAAGGCCATCCAAGTCTCTGGGGTCAGGAATGCTATTTCTGGAAGGTGCCTGCCTTTCACATGTGCATCAGGGCCCTGGGCTCTTGCACCTGGAGTATTTTTTTTGACTCATCACAGCTTTTCTCTGACTTGAGGCAAGAACCCTGGGAGCCACTTGGTTCTATCACTTTTTATTTACCAGGTGTTTCCGGCTTACAGGCAGTTGTCTCTGTAAAGCTATACCAGTTTCCCCGCAAACAACAAAGGGATACCGATTGAAAAGAGGATGACACCATCTTTCACCCCAGAGTATAGCCACATGGTCACAGTATCCCTTTATTTTACGTTACTGGTAACACCATCATCACCTCCTAGAACAATGAAGGCTCCCTGCATCCTATCAGCACCACAGCGTTACTAGGGTTTTCCATTGGTCAATGTCTATTACTGACTTTTCAACATCAAATATTCTTGCTTCTCTCCCAGCCCATCCCCATTCCTAGGAAATATGGATTTAGGCACATAACAGGATAGTAGAAAGGTCCAAAGCAGCTCATTCTTCTACAAAATCCTTGAACTTTACCTACCCCTACAGATAGCTAGTTCTAAAATCTAGACCTGAGTATAAAGAGTCCTGATACATGTAGACTGAGAAATAGTTACTCTTTATAATACAATATGGTGATTATGAGATGGCCAAAATGATTAATGTGGAAAATACATATGAGGGATCTTCAAAAAGTTAATGGAAAATGTTTATTATGAAAAAACCATGTATAGATTTAAAGATTTTGCACCAAAATCAACTTGTACTAACTTGCTACAACATGTCTGAACAGGATCTAGTTTGAGGTACTAAGAAAGATAAGATATCAGTTTGTAAAGAATCTCTATCAGAGCAACATGAATTCTGCTAAAATTGAAACAGGAACATTAAATTTATGACAAAGCTTTAGTAGAAGAATGGTGAAATCATTGATGCTTTATGAAAAGTTGAAGGGGACAATGCCCACCTCCCAGTCAGTTTACACACGAGTAACTCATTTCAAGAAGGAATGAGGTGATGTTGAATATGAAGCCCACAGCAATAAACCAGCTATATTAATTTGCCAAAAAAAAATTCATCTTGTTTGTGCTCTCATTGAAAAGGACTGATAATTAACAGCACAAACAATAGCCAATGCCACAGACATCTCAACTGACTGGTTCAACTCACACAATTCTGACTGAAAAAGCTGAACAAGGCTTTTACTTGATAGGTGCCAAAACCGTTGTGCCCAAATAGGCTGCAGGCAAGAGCAGAGATCTCAGTGGAAATTTTAAACAAGTGGGATCAAGATCCTGAAGGATTTCTTCTAAGAATTGAAATGAGGAGGAACATGGTTTTACCAGTATGATCCTGAAGACAAGGCACAATCAAAGCAATGGCTACCAAGAGGTGGAAGGGGTTCAGTCACAGCAAATGCAGACTGGTCAACAGTAAAAGTCATGGTGATGGTGTTTTGGGGTGTTCCAGGTATTTTGCTTGCTGATGTTCTAGGGGGCCAAAGAACCATAATGTCTGCTTAATATGGCAGCGTTATGAGAAAATTAGCCAAAGCTTTAACAGAAATACATCCAGGAAAGCTTCACCAGAGAGCCCTTCTCCACCACAACCATGCTCCTGCTCATTCCTCTCGTCAAGCAAGGGCAATTTTTCAAGGGTTTCAGTGGGAAATCATCAGGCATCCACCTAACGTCCTGATTTGGCTCCTTCTGACTTCTTTTTACTTCCTAGTCTTAAAATCTGGGAAGGACCCTCTTTTTTCTTCAGTTAATGTAAAAAAGATGGCATCGACATGGTTAAATTCCCAGGACCCTCAGTTCTTTAGGAATAGACTGAACGGTTGGTATCACTGCTTACAAACGTATCTTGACCTTGATGGAGCCTGTATTGGGAAATAAACTTTATTTAACTTTTAACTCCATCTTCCTATGAATTTTTTGAAGTCCCCTTATATACACATATATACACACACAGACAAACAGGGTTGCTGTGAGCAAATCCAGTATCATTGTGTGGATGAGAGCAAGACATTCCTTCAGGGAAAGTTGGATAAGAGTTCCCTTTCCTCTGGGCAGACACTGACCCATGTCAGGGATGACTTAACAAGCAGATCAAAGAAGGGATTGATTCCAGATCCCACTTCACCCCTTCTAAACTAGGTGCTGGAGCAGTGCTCTACACAGCAACTCTGGAGAGAAGTACAGACATAGATATGGATATAGGTCAAGATTGCTAGAACTAGAGTGATTAAAAGCCACTAAAAGAAAGAAGTTAAATCTTTATCTTTTCAAAGAAATAAGTTGGAAAACAGGGAAACCTCAAAGGAAAAGTAATTACTAATAATATTACTGAGAGATCATCCCTATTTAAATGTTGGTTGTGATGCTTTCTATTCTTCTTTTTAAAATGGATACATATGGAGAATACCAACGTGGTATTGTACTGTACCTTCTACTTCATGGCCTTTACTTTTAGCCTATTACATCCTGCCCTCTTCACGTATGAGCTAATACATATTTCAAGCATCCCTTGTAACAGAAATGCAGCATTCTCTTGACCTATTATACATTTGGCCAATCCTATGCTTGGAACTTCAGGTTAACTAGGTTTCTTTTTTTCTTTTCTTTTCTTTTTTTTTTTTTTGAGATGGAGTTTCACTCTGTCACAAGGCTAGCGTGCAGTGGCGCAATCTCTACTCACTGCAACCTCCGACTCCCTGGTTCAAGTGATTCTCCTGCCTCAGCCTCCCGAATAGCTGGGATTACTGGCACGTACCACCATGCCCAGCTAATTTTTGTATTTTTAGTAGAGGTGGGGGTTTCACCATGTTGACCAGGATGGTCTCAATCTCCTGACTTCATGGGCCACTTGCCTTGGCCTCCCAAAGTGCTTGGGATTACAGGCATGAACCACTGTACCTGGCCGCAACTAGGTTTCTTAATTCCTGTCTTAGCCACCTGCATGCCACGGAAAGCCTCCTCGCTGGAAACGAAAGCAAAGGAATCACCAAGTCTTACAGTTAGGATGGAGATATGACTTATTAACAGAAAGGTGTAGAAATGCCTTTCCTTGGGAAAATATAACCAGGGGAGCTTGTTCCTGACTCACAGTGAAGATTTACCCTGAGTCCAACTGGTCACTCGGCCTTCACCATGAGACAGGTCCCTGGCTTCCACACTCACGGAGCCAGATGCCGTTGTCAGAATCCAGTGACAAACGGCAGCTGGCTGAAGCTGAGACAGCTTGTTCTGCACCCCTCTCCCTGCAGAGCATCCCCTCCTACCACATTTTTCCCCCAAAGCAGAGAGAAGGAGGAAAAGAACGTGACTGCCATTTGTGCCTAGGCACTATCTAATTCCTGCCAACAAACGCATTCCTTCCATACCTGTCCATCAGCTTGAGAAGAATGAAGCCTGGGAACAGGGGTTCACATTTCCTGAGCAAAGTTCTTTATCTTTCCTCAGGTAGAGATGAAACCAGCTTGCTACAAGCTGAAATATACTTCCAGCCTGTCTGTAGTAAGAGTACCTCAACTCCTCAGGGACTTCATTTTGCAAGCTTGCTTTTTAGCTCACCTCATGGTGGCATGTTTGCACTGAGACCCACAGACATAAGGGGCCCATGGAATTATTGCAAGAGATGCTACATTTATCTTAGAAAGTCGGGCTTTGCTGGCTTCTAGCTCTCCAATGGCACATTGTTAGACATCAAAGGACCTTGTAGGACTATCTTCCTAAGCAGGATCCTTTGATAAATTTTTATTTTACAAATCATGTATTTTAGACATTCTATTTATGTTCTGAAGTGACAAGTGCTCTGGAAAAATTTAAAAAGCAAATGTATTTAAATAAAGAAGAGACAGCGAGAAGGAAAGCAGGAGAGAGAGAAGGAAAGCAGGAGAGAGAGAGGAAGAGGGGCAGGAGAAAGAGAAAGAGATGCGAGACCTCATGCAGGGAACACCATGATGTTGCTAAAGGGTAAGATATTTTGTAATCTTCAGAGCCTCTTTCCTCTCTTGTCACCAATTAATAAAAGAAGTCAGCATAAGAGAAATGTCTTTGATTCACAGTCAAGCGACTTCAGTGGTGACATCATGAAAAGCACAACTTAGACCTGGACCGGGTGGCCCTCTCAAATGACATAATGGTTGACACAGAGCACTGCCTCTTACAAGCACTCCATCATCTGCTTTGCTCAGACACAGGCTCTGCTCTCTTGACACGACAACATTAACCATTGGAGGCACCAGGGTGCAAGGGGCAATGCTGGAGATGCCTGAGTCTGCCAAATTGTCTAGCTCTTTCTTCTAATCAGGCTAGGGAGGCAGGCCCTGCTAAGTCAGAGCCCAGAGGTGACAGAAGGAGACAGCATTTGCCAGAGCCTAGGCCACAGATAGGGATCACTTCAAACCTGGTCCTCGATTGCCCAGATTTTTCTCCCCCACTTAACCAAATGACCCCATGATCCATTAGTCACTCTTTACTGAGATCCACTGGGAGTCATCAGGACTTCACGATCCACATAATTACAATGAAAAGTCTGCACTGACTTCAAGGACTCAAGTAATTTATGCAAAAGATTCCCCAGATGACTTATCATGGTTTCATTATCAGAGAGCTGGTCTGACAGTTACTCCTGTTGATCAGACAATTTGTTCTTCCAACCCTACTTGGAAGCCATTTCAAGATGGTGCTCCTCACACCCAGTCATCATCACAAGAAAAGGAAAAAGAAAATGTTTTGTATGAGGCTAAGAGTACCAACGAGGACAATCAGAAAAGTCGAGTCATAAAATCAAGGGCTTTACTCTCCAATGCAGAGAACAGTAAAATAGGCACGGCCCTTAAAACTGCTGTAGAAACTTGCCAGAGTACACTTTCAATTATTTATCAGAAATCCCAGTGCTTCCTAATTACTAAAAGGAAGCAGCAGCTGCTAGGCCCATGAGGCTCCACACAAAATGCTTTGTCCGGGCACAGACAAAATGTTTTAGTTTTGTGCCCTGAACTCAAGTTGAATGATTTTCAAATTGAATGTGGAGTGGTCATCTTGGTCTAAAATCGGAGCAACTTAGAAAAACAAAACCGGAAGAAGACAGTCAGCATTGAAGCATCAAGTCTCTGGTAAAAACAGATGCTTTCAAATGGGTTTCTCTAACTCTATTGTCAAGCAAATCAGGGTCTTTCTGGGTCAGATGCTATTCTGGACATGAGAGCAGGGGCTCGGGTTTTGCTTGGTCTCTTATCTTCAGCATCTGGCACTGTACCTGACACCTAAACTTGTGTGAGTGAGTGAATGAATGAATGAAATCACAACTTTAGTTTTGTGGCCAAGTCAAAGTTCATTTAAGTTCAGAGAGCAAACAGTGACATAGGGCAAATTAGGAAATTTAGCATTATTACTTGGCTTCTATGGAGCTCTAATAAGAAGAGTTTCTCCTCAACTCCAAAAGGGATCAAAAGTCTTAAAAATGTTTATAACATTTGACCCAGTAATCCCACTTTGGGACTCTACTTATAGAAAAATAATCTAATAAATAAGGAGGGAAGCATCCTATTTTGAAACACTATTTCTCAAGGCATTAAAAATTTACCAAATGTACCATAGAATGATTAGGTAAACTAAAGATTATTTAAATGAAAAACTTTTTTATTTAATAATTATTTAAAAGAAACAGGTAAAATGCTTATGATGACGTTGAATGAAAGCGTATTAAAAAGCATGTAATATAATGTTCTTCAAAAAACATAAATAGAAGAAAATAGGCAAAATGTCAACAATAATTTTCTTTGGGACAAGGGTCATGGATAATTTATATCTATATATGTATATATACACATTTATATATATACATATATATAAAATTTACATGTGTGCATATATAACTTTTTGAAATTTGTCTGAAACACTGCCCTAAGAAAGCACTTGGCTCTTCAGTAGCTTCTAAGAAGGAACTCTTTTTCTGGGCTCTTCCATCCTGTAGTGTAATGCTATATATCTTTATTTATTTATTTTTTCTTAAGGTGGAGACTCCCTCTTTTGCCCAGGCTGGAGTACACTGGTACAATCTCGGCTCACCACAACCTGGACCTCCCAGGTTCAAGCTATTCTCCTGCCTCAACCTCCTGAGTATCTGGGATTACAGGCTCCCATGACCACAGCCGGCTAATTTTTTTGTATTTTTAGTAGAGATGAGGTTTCACCATCTTGGCCAGGCTGGTCTTGAACTCTCGACCTCAAGTGATCCACCTGTCTTGGCCTCCCAAAATGTTGAGATTACAGGTGTGAGCCACTGCGCCCAGCCTATATCTCTTTTAACCAAGAACTTTGGATATTGTTTCAAAGAATTCTCTGATCCCTTCATGTTGCCAGCCAACATGGACAGTGGGCCTGGTGAATATAATTACTAAGTTCTCTCTTATGACAGCATTGCAGAATCCAGGTGACTGCAGCTCACACTCATCTGCTTGTCACTAAAAGAAGGCTTGTATTTGGAGTTACTGGAAATAAGAACTGACTTTTGAAAGATACGTATACTCACAGGCAAAGCTGGAGCTGGGGGAGGAGCCAGCAGTATCAAACCATGGTTATAAGACACTTGGAATTGGACTTGGACACAGCAGTGGAGCGGGGGTTATAATTCCTTGGTAAGCTGCTTGTTCATCGGAAACCTACAATTTGCCATACTCTGCAAGCACCTGGCCCGAAAGGCCATGCGTCACTCCATTGTTTCCCTGTGTTTTTGCACCAGGAGAGCACTCAGCAAGCAGTGTGGGAAAGATGCCCCTCTCTAATGTGCTGAAATGGCAATCAAATCCAAACTCTCTTAAGAGATACTTGTATTAATAGTTCTCTAGGCTGGGCGTGGTGGCTCATGCCTGTAATCCCAGCACTTTGGGAGGCCGAGTGACAAGGATCATTTGAGGTAAGGAGTTCAAGACCAGCCTGGCCAACATGGTGAAACCCTGTCTCTACTAAAAATACAAAAATAAGCCAGATGTGGTGGTAGGTGCCTGTAATACCAGCCACTCAGGAGGCTGAGGCAGGAGAATCGCTTGAATCCGGGAAGCAGAGATTGTAGTGAGATGAGATTGCGCCATTGCACTCCAGCCTGGGCAATTAAGCGAGACTCAGTCTCAAAAAAAAAAAAAAAAAAAAAAAAAGTTCTTTAAATTCTTGATACTACCTCATTTGGACATTTGGGATAAACTAAAAATAAGGTCAAGGTCACGAAAAACAAGAAGAAAACCTGAAAAAGCTGTCACAGTAAAGAGACTGAGGAGATATAGCAACTGACTGCAACATGGCACCCTGGAGTAAATCCTGGAAAAGAGAAGAGGATATTAATGGGAAAACTGGTGATACCCAAATATGCTTTGGAGTTCTGTCAACAGTAATATACAAATGCAAGTTTCTTAGGTGTTTTTTGTTGGTTTGTTTGTTTTTGTTTTTTTTCCCCTGAGATGAAGTCTTGCTCTATCACCCAGGCTGGAGTGCAATGGCACGACCTTGGCTCACTACAGCCTCTACCTCCTGGGTTCAAGTGATTCTCCTGCCTCAGCCTCCTGAGTAGCTGGGATTACAGGTGCCCACCACTGCGCCGGGCTAATTTTTGTATTTTTAGTGGAGACAGGGTTTCACCATTTTGGCGAGGCTGGTCTTGAACTCCTGACTTCGTGATCTGCCTGCCTCAGCCTCTCAAAGTGTTGGGATTACAGGTGTGAGTCACCGTGCCTGGCCAGTTTCTTGGTTTTGACAAATGTACTATAGTAATGTAAGATGCTATTAATGAAGGAAACCAGACTAGAGGTTTAGGAGTATTCTCTGTACTCTCTCTAAAACCACTTTGTAAATCTAAAATTATTCCAAAATAAAAAGCGTATAAAAAAAAGAGTCATGACCTCCAAAGAAAATTAGGAAGATGAGGAATGGTGTTTGTTATTAGGTTCAGCAGATATCCTGGTGGAACTGTAGAAAGAGTTAACAGTGAGATTATTTGATTCAAAACTCCCTTGTTCTCTTTGGTGGGAACCCAGGTAAGTCACTTAAATTCACAGAATGTCCATTTCCTCATCTGTAAAATGAAAATAACAACACCTGGTTGACAGAGCTGTTGCACGTATCATACGAATAAGCATCATCAGGGTAGCGAGCTTGTTCATTTACTGCTGAATCCTCCCTGCCTAAAACAATGCCTAGCCGAAAGTAGGCACCTGATAAATATTTGTTACATGAGCGAATATACGAAAATAGTTCATTATGTCATCCACTTCAATACATTGTTGCTGTTAATAATAATATCGAAGCCTCATTAATCTGTTTAAAAATAATCTGAAACATGAGGGAGGGATAAATACATTCTAGTATATGAATATGGAATACTACAAAGCAGTTAAACTAGACTGATCATGTATCAGCATGACGAGCTCAACATAATGTTGAATGAAAAATGTACGCCACAGAATGATAGAGTATACTATTTATATATAATGTTTGAAAATATACAAAATGTTGCAATATGTGCCACATATAGATACTTACTTAAGTGGTGAAAAAAAAAATCCAGAAACATGGACCAGAAAGTTCACTAAATACACAGCAGTGGTCGTCCCTGGAAAAGGGCAGAGTGCCCTTTGAGGCACAGCCAGGTCATAGGAGCAAAGAGCCTCTGGGTTTCAAATAACATAGCTATCAACAGTTCTAAGATTAAGTTAGTTCACCCATTGGCTGCATTAATTATCTGCAACTACATTACTTAGCTGTTAAAGAACACACAAAAATGCACAAGTTAAAATAGTAAAACATCAGAAAATCTGTTTGGGGATTAGTGATTGTAAATTGCATGCTTGCAAGGTCAGCCCAGTGGTTCTCCCAGCGGAGTACCTGGACCAGCAGCATCAATATCATCTAGGAGCTTGCTAGAAATGTAGGTTCTCAGGCCCCAGCCAGACCACCTACTGAATTCTGAACTCTAGGGGTAGGACCCAGCAATAGGTATTCTAACAAGCCCTGCCGGTTATTCTGATGCTTACCTCCAGACAAGAACCACTAAATTAGCAGGGTCTTCCGAGGAGGGCTCTTGTCCCACTGAGCCCTAAGTCCCTTTTTATCTCTGACTTAGTTTATCTTTTAAAATATAAATCTGGTCCAAACGACTTCTAAATTCTTTCCTAATTCTGCAGGTTTATGATCATGCACCGACTTAGAAAGTTGTTAACTTTTAACACTTACTTTCTCAGCTTGGAAAAGGAAGGCCAGAGATCGTTATCTGTACTTCTTACTATCCTCCTGCTTGGCTGACTCTGTGGCTTAGCTATCTCTAAACCATTCACAACCCGATTTTTCCTTGCCTTCCTCTACAATTGAGGCTGTAAAGCTAAAACATGAACTCTCTGCACTTCCCTTGCAGAACATGTGAAGAAGTACTGGCCACGGAGATCTGAAGGAAAGGGTTTAGCTTCTTAAGTATCAAAGTCTAGAGAGAGGGCGCTTCACAAGTATCACTTTTGTGTTAGCAGCTGTCTTCCAAACCTAAAAATGAAGCCACATGGTAAAGATGGTGGCCTAGGCAGACAGAAGGAGCTTAGGTCTTCTACACCATCCTAGAAGAGCCACATCACTTCTATTCTGCCTTTCTCAGGACTCAGAGCCCTGTTTCTTCAAGCCACTGTAGTTGGCTTTTCTGTTATTGCAGTTGACCCCATTCCTGTTTGAAGTACCCCACATGTCCAGCACACAGTAGGCTCTAAGGAATGCCTGTGGATGATAACAGGGTCAAGAAAAAGGAAGGAGGAAAAGGAGGAGGAAGAAGTAGAGAGGGATGACAGAGGGCTGAAGAGAGCCAAGTGAGGTTCCTGAAGACAGGAACCTCAAAGTAGTAAGTTCTGAGCAAGTTTGTAAAGGGAATAAGGGCCTGAAAGAGAGGAAAAAGAAGGCATGCCAAGTCTGTATTTACACGAGAAACTGTGTTATATCCATTAAAACACAGGGTTGAGGTGCCAGTTAGACATATTTTGATACACATTAAAATGAACATACAACTATTAAAAATTTTTTAAACATGGTCCATGTGCCACCAAAAATCATCTTGTGAACCAACTGAGATTTGCCTGGCACTCAAGGGAAAGGCTGACTTATGCAAATGCCTGGGCCAGAGGGTTTGCAGTTTCAGTAGATCTGAAATAGCAAAACATAAACTGGAACGATCCAAATCTAAGCTTGTGTGAACGAAGCAGGAACCAGGACTTCTCAAAGGGTATGTTCTGTATCAAGCTGCAGGTCTGTATGTCTATTCTCTTTATTTTCCTGAGATGCACTACATTTCTTGGCTAACCCCAAGTATACGAGGAAATATGATGCACACAAAGAAGAAAGAATGGCTTCTGTCTAGCTCTGGGAAGATTCCAGGGATCTCTAATCCCTCTGGACATTTATTTCACACTCATAACAGGGTTGTGCAAATATTTTAATGGGCATTTGCTATACTTTGAGGTATACAGTCGTGTTGCCAGGCTTTTTAAAAATATATATATGACTTTTGGTATTCTTTTTATTTTCAAGCCATTGCTTTTGTTCCTATTCTACTCTCACAACATCTTTTCTCTTTGCAACTACCTCTTCAGTAGAGAGACATAGACAACTGTTTCCTGTGTGTGGAGAGGTGGTTACAGGTGCATCAGCTGCGATGATGGCTAGCAAGAGGTGCCTGCAGTTTTTGATCTGCACCTCATCCTTCTTTTCCTTCTTTTATCCAAGTTGAGATTTTATATGTCTACCCATAGGCAGAACTTCCTCTTTCTCCATTCCTTTTCCCTGCCTGCATCCCTCAAGCCCATTATCTCTGTGGGCATGGCCCAGGCACAAGCCTGCTTCGCTTCACAGTGTTTGTCAATGCACTCTGTGAAGGACATGCCACAGTCATGGTTCAACTTCTTGGAATCCTGAGTGGTGAGAGCTCACCTTTGCCACCTCCCCATGAATGCAAAGCCTGGAGTCTGATGGTCTACAGCCCACAGCTGTTGATCTGTGTCGTCTATGCATAGAGCCATGGGAGTTGGCTTGCCAACAGTCTCCATGGAGAAGGGCACTGGTTACAAGAGAAGTCACTGAGAGACATGCTGACGTATCAAAGGATGCTCAAGGTTGTCAGGGATCACTTTCCTTCTCAAGGTGGGAGAAAAATAAAATCTTTATAGTAGGAGCTAGATTAAGGGGGAGGGAGAGGCAGAATGAGAGGGTGAGAATGACATCTGTGTCAACTGTTTATTTTGGTGATTGTCTACAACTAGCAGGCAACATGGCTGAGCAAAGCTGTCATGGAAACACGATTTCGTTGCAGATGACAAGTTGGCATAAAGACAATGTAGGTGCAAAAGAAGTATGGGAAACAAAACTACCTGTCAGGAAGGCAAAGGGAGGAAGAAAATCTACCCTCACATACTTTCCCATAATTAAATGTCAGATGTACACAATGCAGTAAAATAATTAGCATGGCATAATTACTATTCCGATGGAGTCTTGTGTATATGCCAAACAAATTGCTGTAGTAGAGCACAAGCTGTTAAAACAAATTGAGTTACTTAATTTTTACATGTAGCAGCCTGTTTTATCATTTCCTAAGACGCAAATGTTTCATTAATAATGCAGTTTTTCTAAATGTGCAAAGCTTTGGGCCATTGCAAAGGCAGATCCGCTGGCCTTCCTCTAGAGACTATAGATAAAAATCAACTGATTCCCCTCTTTCCACAGTTATCTGCTGAAATCTCCCTCCACACGGTAGCCAAAGGGATATTTTAAAGTCATAAATTAGATCATATCACATCCCTGCTTTAAGACTTCTCAATGGCTACTCACTGACGTTAGAATAAAGTCCAACAAAGTCTAACAGGAGTGGGCTCGTCGGTCTCTCTGCAACCACCTGCTACAGCCTCTCACCATGCTACAGCCACACTGGCTTTCTTTCAGCTCAGGTTCAAGTCTTCTTGGACCCGAGGTCTTCATGCTTACCGCTCCCTTTGCCCAAAACACTCCTCCCCCACTCCTTTGTCTTCTGTCCTCCCTTTCTCCCACTGCCCCATAGCAGCCTCATTCTCTTCCATAGGACTTGACTTAAACTGTGCATCCTCAGGGACACTTTTCCTGACCACCCTATAAAAAGTAGGCCCTGATGGTGGGGAACATCACACACTGGGTCCTGTTGGAGGGTTGGGTGCTGGGGGAGGGATAGCATTAGGAGTAATACCTAATGTAAATGTCGAGTTGATGGGTGCAGCAAACCAACATGGCACATGTATACCTATGTAACAAACCTGCACGTTGTGCACATGTACCCTAGAACTTAAAGTATAATAAATAATAATAAAAATGTAGGCCCTGACCCTCCATGCCCCAGCTGGTCCACTAGACCTCTCAGCTAGGCCCCTCTGTGGCATTTATTGCAGCTTGGACTAGAATTTTATATGTAATTTTTTAAAATTTGCATGACGCCTACCTCCTCCACAAGACTAAGCATCTTCAGGGCAGAGTACAGCTGTTTTACTGTTTTTCTCACGACTAAATATCCAGTGTCCAAACAGTTTCTGACATATAGTAGCTGCTCTATAAATATACATGGACTATGTGTTGTGACACTGGGTAAATCACTTCCCTTCACCATGCATCTGTTTTCCCCTCTAGCAAATGAGAGGGTGGACTTGATCAGTGCTTTTTTGTTTGTTTGTTTTTTGGAGACGGAGTCTCGCTCTGTCACCCAGGCTGGGAGTACAGTGATACAATCTTGGCTCACTGCAACCTCCACCTCCCGGTTTCAAGTGATTCTCCTGCCTCAGCCTCCTGAGTCGATGGGATGGGATTACAGGTGCCTGCCACCATGCCTGGCTAATTTTTGTATCTTTAGTACAGATGGGGTTTCACCATGTTGGCCAGGCTGGTCTTGAACTCCTGACCTCAGGTGATCCACCTGCCTCGGCCTTCCAAAGTGCTGGTATTACACACGTGAGCCACCGCACCCAGCAGATCAGTGCTTTTTTAACCCATGAGTTGTTCTCTTTTCTTGGCTTCATGAGACCAATTTAGTAGCTGTCAGGACAAATACTTGCAAAACATGAAATAGCACAGAAACTATCAGGAACATAGAAACGATACTTATCCTCACCACCAGTCATGCCTTTTATCACTGGTAGTGAGGACAATTATCGTTTCATGACACTCCTCTTCCAGTATTTATATATGCTTTTGTTTCCTGAGTCATGATATAAATTATACATATCTTTTTCTGTGGGACACACACACACACAAAATCAGAAAGTCGCAAAACACTGGAAGCTGGAAAATGACAGAACTAGGCAATCTCCATGGGCTCTAAACTTGCTTCCAGCCTTGGCCTTCTAGGATCCTTCTCCCCACAACCCCTTCACCACCAACGGTAGGCCAGTAAGGTTTTTCTAAGTAGGATAGAATCACTCTTTGCCCCGGAGGAGCCTTAGAAGAACCTTTAGGCCACAGCCTTGGTACACAGAAGAAAATGTCACCATCTCATCCTGTCTTTACCACCCCTCACATTACAGATCACTTCTTTATATCACAGACACGGATACACAAACTCCTGTCTTCTTTTCCAACCCTGCAACCTCCTAGGACAGTCTCTTGAACATAAGGAAACAGGTCAGAAAACCAGAAGGGGAGAGGTAGAAATAAAGTTGTTTCTCTCTTTTCCTACCAAATAGGAGCTAGACTGGACATCACAGTCAGAAGCCAGCTTGAGGGGAGGGGGACAATCGCCTCTCCAGATCAGGCCTCAAAAATCGTGGGCTTTTCAGTACTTTCCATCAACATGGGAAACTTAAGAAAAAGTAGCATGAACTACGAGACTGAAAGAGCAGTGGTGATTCTAAAGACTCTTAAATAAAAGGGAGTCAGGGCATTGCCTTTTATAAGTGCCTGCTACCCTGCCCATTAAAGGGTGGGTGTTTCCCAACATCTCCCACAGACCCACACAGCTGAGCCCTAGCCACTCCCTCACAAAGGCCTCCTGCCACTAAGCACAGCAGCTCCTCTACTCCGGACAGAGAGGAGATGGTGGCCAGAACTTTGCTGTTACCACTCCTGTGACTGTGAATGGTCCCTTGACCAACCTTGCTCCAGAAATGGCAGGAAACAATACTCGTGTCGAGGGTCAGGTTGGATGACGTGTCAACAAGGCTATGGCGGAAACCGCTAACCTGACCATCATGAAGGTTATACTTGGTGACCTCTGGCTCCATCTTTCAACTCCTAAAAACAAGCCTAATGCCTCATTAAGGGCCTGGATTTGTCTTTCCCATTGGAGAACGGGCCAGGGTATTCTTCTGGCTAGGAAGAGGTTGTGTGTGTTTGGGGGGTGGGGAGTGTGTATGAGTTGGGGATCTGGGACCCACTTTTGCTTTTAGGCCTCTGGACTTCAGATCCTAGCCACCCTGTGTGTTTCTTTCCTATGCTAATTTTTAAAAATAGAGATGGGGTCTCCCTATTTTGCCCAGGCTGGCCTTGAACTCCTGGACTCAAGTGATCCTCCTGCCTTGACCCCCCAAAATGTTAGGATTATAGGAGTGAGCCACCACACCTGGCCAGTCTCTTTGTCTCTTACCCAGAAAACTTCACCAAGGGCAAGTATGATTATGCATGAGCTTCTTAACTGTGGACTTCCTGATAGCTTCTCATGACAGGTCTGCTGTGGAAGACTGCTCAGATTTGGACAATCAGGCCTTTCAGAAGCACAGGAACACACTTTACCTTGCCCAACTTTATGGATGGGATAGGAACTTACTTGAACATTTCCTCATTGGAGTCCAATGTTCATTCTCCCCTTCTCTCTCTCAATCTCCTCCTCTTCTCTTTCTATCTCTATAGACACACACACACACACACACACACACCACACACACACACACAAACAGCTTGCTTCAGGGGAAGGGTATCTATTTCTGGCAAGCTCCCTGAGGAGGCCTCAGGGGTCTGGTAACTTATCCCACTTGCCTTCTCCTATCAATGCAAATCTCTCCTCTCATTAGCCCACCCTGGATCTCAGACCACCTTCTCTGCTCAGTTCCTGGCCAGGATACCCTCCTGACGGGCTTTTCCTGGCTTACTTCCCTTCACCCACATCCCCCAAATGGCCACTTGCCTAGGTGTCTCTGACTTTGGTGCCCTGGAGAATGACAACTCTGATTACCTTTAAGCCACCTCACACAGTGCCACATTAGGGCCACAGAGACCCTCACATCCTTGCCTTGCTCCCACCCAGAAGCCTAGTGTGAACAACTACCCCCATTTGCCAAGGACTGATGGGGTTCCCACGATGTGAGACTTTCAGTGCCAAACACATAGTCCCTCACAAAGCAGGATGAGTTGGTCACACCACAGCAGCCTAGATGACCCGTGGGCTCCTTTTATGATGTTTTCCTCATCTCCGGGACTCCTGGGCCCTTGTCTCACCTCTCTCTCATTTACTAGTTCTCACCTGGCCCCTGAGTGGGACAAGTGATTTAACAGAGAAGGGAGTCATGCAAGACCAAAGGCTATCAAGATAGATGCCTGGGTTTGAATCCTGGCTCAGCACATCTGTGGGCCAATTACAGAAACACTCTAGGCCTCAGTTTCCTCATCTGGAAAATGGGGCAATAGCAGCAGATGCTGTTGGTACACCACCCAATTCCCCTTTTCTGGGTTGGTGCATTTGACTGCGGCTGCTGTGAAGTTTGGCTAACAGCTCAATACAGTCCTTGCAACATGGGAACTCTCCCATAAATGCATGGGACTTATACCCCACCCTGTCCTGGGTGATGTAACCTACAGCCAATGACTGGTTGACAAAAGAGAACAGAAGCCCTGCCCCCTTGCCTCAAGTGAGAACAGATTTGTGGTGCCATTCACATGGGTCCTCCTGTGGTATCAGGCTAAGGCTAGACTTTTTCTGCAACCATATATCTGCTAGGCTTCCTCCCCTGTGTTTTCCTGCTTCCCCCATTTCTTTAACCCTTTTCCCCTGGAGCACTTCCTCCACAAATCACTTGCACAGGAATCCCTGGTTCAGGTTCTGCCTCTGGGAGAATAACCTAAGACATCTGCCTTATAGAACTACTGGGAAGATTAAATGAGATAATGTCCAGAAAATGCTTATGTCAGAGGCTGGCACATGTGAAGTTCCCACATTGCAACTGCTCTGTCCTGATGTCTGGGATAGAACTTGCCCCATGGCACTGCAGGCCTTGCCTGTTCTCTCTTCTGTGGTTCCACTCGTGCTATCTCGTGCCCTCATGCATAGCACACTTGCATGGCATATCCAGCACCACATTCTGGGTATCCCACAATCTCTGACTTGCAAGTCAAGCAAGTGCTTCACAATGAAAATGCCCTAAGTGACATTATCATGGCATTGATATGATCATGACATTATCATGACATTATCATATCAAACTGTTCTAAGTTTTAAAGTGATCACTTGAAAGCTCCAGGACTATCCTAAGAGGTTGCTCACGATTGACGGCCATGGACCACTGCCGTCCACATCCAGCCCCACTGCTCCAGCCTTTCTTGGAGACCTTCTCCAGGCCCAGACCCTCTTTTCTCAGCTTCCTGAAGTGATCACAGTTCTTTTCCTCATTTTTCACCAGCATGTCTCAAGCCTGGAGACAAGTCCTCCGTCACTAGTGATTTCTCCCTGGGTACTACTACCCAGTGCCATGAGCACCAGCCTTGGAGGTAAGATTGTTCTCTCAGAGTCCTAAAGTTGTAGGAAGCCTTTCTTGTGTACCTAGCACTGTGCTCTTAGAAACAGAAGAACTACAGAAAAATACAAGGTTTGGTCCTTGCCCTCAAGAAACTTAGGGTAGGCCAAAGGATCCAAGAAGCACTATTTATTAAATGAGAAGAATGGTGATTAACAAAATGGAACATTTATTGAGCATTTACTATGCATCAAGTTTTTGCAAACTACTTTGTATGTGTGACGTTATCTAATCCTTACAGCTTTTCCATCATCATCATCATCCTAATTGCTCAGACTTCTGAAACATCAAGAGGTCAGGGAGCATGCCCGGGGTACACAGCTAGCCAGCAAGAGCAGGATTCATCTCAGGCCATCTGATCCTAGCCCCACACTCTCAGCTACTAAGCTCTACTCCTTCTAGCACTAGCCCACTCTCCAGGGGCTCCCAGTTGAGCAATCAAAAGAAAACATGGGTATAAGGAACAGAATTCCAGAAAAGTTGCAATGAGTGAAATATACCAGGAAATAGTGACGGAAGGAACATGAGGCACTGACAACATCATACAGGGCCAAACTGTGAGACTGAGGCACTTCTGGGAAGAATGGGGGCTCCTTTTCCACTCTTGTCAGCAGCTAGTAACCCCCTCCATCCCTGCCAAAACAGAATGCCACTGAAGAATGCTACAAGAGAAAGCAATCTATCTGCCAGCGTCCCAGGAACCTGTTCTGTGCCAGATACCCTCCCGAGCAAATATTGATATATTAACCGCAGCTCAAACACTGTAAGTGCAACTAACATGCCTCAGTAGGGAGGGGTGGGCTGGCCTGCTGCCACCTCTCCAAGGCCTTCATCACAGCCAGAAATGGGTCCTTCTTCCTGGTGGAGGAATCTCTGCAGGGCCCTTGAACCAAAGCTGACTGGGAAGCAACAGTCCAGGGAATGCTAAAATAAAGTTCCGACGATGGGCAAGTGGCACAGGCAGCTGGGGATGGAGTCAAGGTCTGTTCATAAGGAGCTCTGGGGCCAGGCATGGTGCCTCATGTCTATAATCACAGCACTTTGGGAGGCCAAGGTAGGCAGATCACAAGGTCAGGAGTTCAAGACCAGTCTGGCCAACATGGTGAAACCCCATCCCTACTAAAAATGAAAAAAAAAAAAAAAAAAAAATTAGCCAGGCATGGTGGTGTGTGCCTATAGTCCCAGCTATTCAGAGGGTGAGGCAGGAGAATTGCTTGTATCTGGGAGGTGGAGGTTGCAGTGAGATTGCACCATTGCACTCCAGCCTGGGCAACAGGAGTGAAAATTCCATCTCAAAAAAAAAAAAAAAGAATCATGCAAGCAGTCAGGCACAGTGGCTCACATCCACTTGTAATCCTTAAACTTTGGGAGCCTGAGGCAAGAGGATCACTTGAGGCCAGGAGTTTGAGACCAGCCTGGACAATATAGTGAGATCCTGTCTCTACAAAGAGAGAAAAAAATAGCTGGGCATGGCTGTGTGCCTGTAGCCCCAACTTCTCAGGAGGCTGAGGGGAGAATCTTTTGAGTCTAGGAGGTCGAGGCTGCAGTGAGCCATGATCATGCGGTTGCATTCCAACATGGGTCACACACTGAGAGACGCTGTCTCAAAAAAGAATCATGCAGGCCAAAGTTTAGACCAACCATACCCCTCTCCCACTCAAAACCTCAGTGGTTCCTCACTGCCTTCTAAATTAAATATAAAACTATTTAAATCTGGCCATCACCCTACAGTAGAACCCTATCCTTGAATCCAACTGCATCTTGTCATCTTCATGCCCTATGCAGACTGATCCTCTTGCCATATCCAAAACAACTCCTTTTCCCACCACCATAAACCCAACTTAAGTTTTTTCCTTTCTTTTTGCTCCTGTATTGATCAGAATCTGACCTATCCTTCAAGACTCAGCTCGATGCCACCTGTTCCAAGAAGCTTTCACTATTCCCTTTATTTGGGGATCCTTTCTCCCTCAAAGTAGAATAGAAATAGAATTAAGTCTACCCCGACATGACCCTCCAAATCATGGAACTATACACAAAGACATACTGACTATGACATTGCCCCACAAATAAACAAAAACAAAACGAAACTTAAAACAAATCCACTGCAGCAAAGCTGATTTTAGGATCTTAATTCTGCCTCTTGCCTTGCCACCTCCCCATCTTTGAAAAGGTTTTGTCCAGGCCTGAGGCCTCAGAGACCTTTAAGATTTTTTTTTTTTTTTTAATAAAGTCAGATCATGAGGGTGCATAATTCCATGGCGATTTCCCATCCGTTGCATATTCACTGTGAATAGAAGCTAAAACTCAACTAGTTAACTTTATTTATACTCTGGATGGAGCCTTCTCTTTTAATAAAACAGAATCCGTTAAGGGTTATAAACAAACTGTTTTATGAACTAAAACTGCAGTGCGCTAGTCACTCAAGGGTAAAAACAGGGCTCTGGGTAGCTCAGCCAGCTATAAATAAAGATAAGGCCCTGCCAGGCAGGGGCTTGGGCAGAGTAATTGCTGACTCCATAATCAGCTTCTCCCCTCTTCCTTCAGGCCCACAAATCACTCGGGTGTTGGGTCACTGCCCACTGGATTCAGCCCAGAGACAGAGTGAAATAGCAAAGCAGTTCATTAGCTCTAAGACTGTGAGTATAAACTGGGACTCCTGGAACGACGAGGTTCCAAGTCAAACTATGGTGCGCCAACCCTGGCACTTGCACTGCTGGCCGAGCTGAGTCAACAGAACCCATAGGGTGAGCCTGTGCTACACTCTGGATATAAGCTCTAAATGGGGGATTTCGCTAATGTTCGTGACTCTGCTAGACCTTACCACCCTCAATGGGAAAACCTGTTCCTACCCCGACACCTACTCCTCACTCCAACCTGAGGTGGGGACTGTCAATAGCTCCAACTCAGGTCTTGGCCACAGTAATTGGTCCACATGACAGGTATGTGCTCCAAGCTGAGTCAATAATCTATGATGGAGATTGTTCAAATTGGAGCTGAAAGAGAATGTTTCTTTCCAGGTTGGTCAGTAATAGAAGAATATGTCTTTGGCGCTGCCAGAGGCCACCTTTCTTGCTATGTGAAGGGAGCCCACCTGCCCCAGGAAGAATGATGCTGAGATGCAAAAAGAAGCAGAGAGGAAAGGAGGGTGGATCCTAATAGCCAGTAAGTTCCTATTTTTAATGTAAGTTGTGTCTCTGCCACTTTAACCCAAAGAAATTTATTAATACTATGTTCGGCTGAAAAGCAGATTATGAAACGTTTAGTAACTATAACATCATTAATTTAGCATCTACTAGGTGCTAAATATTGTACCATACCATTCAGTAATAACAATGTAATTGTTACTATTTATTCAGGATTTACAGTTTGCTAAGGGCATTCCATGGAATGTCATTTAATCTAAATACCACCGATAGACAATCTCACCTTCCTTTTGCAGATGTAGAAACTGATTTTTAAAGAGATTAAATACTTTCATTAAGGTTATGTGGCTAAAGGTTAGTGTAGCTAGGATATAAACTCAATCTGACACCAAAGTCGATGCCCTAACCCCGACACTATATTGCTGCAGTATGATTTCAACTTTGTTTGCATAAACAGTATGTATGCATTGGCCAGCTGCAGGGGCTCACGCCTGTAATCCCAGCACTTCGGGAGGCCGAGGTGGGCAGATGACCTGAGGTCAGGAGTTCAAGACCAGCCTGGCAACATGGCGAAAACCTGTCTCTACTAAAAAATACAAAAAATTAGCCGGGAATTGTGGTGCATGCCTGTAATCCCACCTACTCAGGAGGCTGAGGCCTGAGAATCACTTGAACCCGGGAGGTGGAATTGCAGTGAGCTTAGATCGTGCCATTGCACTCCAGCCTGGGTGACAGAGCCGGAAAAAGAAGAAGAAGAAAAAAAAAACAGTATGTATGCACATGTGTGTGTGATGCATTCATTAACAGGTATCAGGGAGAGAGAAAGTGAGAAAGCACTCACAATGGGCAGAGTCACATGGGTCCATGGCAAAAAGTGGAGAGAAGATACAGAAATATCAGAGTAGCATATCCTAGTCTCTCACACTGCCAATAGGTAGTGTAAGTTAAGGACTATGATTCCAGCTTTGACTGTACTGTAAGAGAAAATCAAGGTGCATGGTAAAATCTCCATGGTGTAGACGAGACAAGGGGATACCACTTTTATTTTACGGATGGGAAAAATGAGGGCCATTATGGTATCTCTGCTTCTTCCCACTGTCTCATGACACTCACCTCGCCCAGCTCTGTGCCGTTTATTTTCCAATCTTTGAAGGTCACACTCATTCCTGTCTCAGGGTCCTTGTACATGTTCTTCCCTAGGATTAGAATGCTCCTTCCCTCCCATGTTTACCTTGCTGAGTTCCACTCCTGATCTCCGTCCCCAGGTCCCTTTGTTGGAGCCATCTTTCCTCACTACTTTCATGGCCCCTGCTTTACGTTCCCGTAGTCTCTGTACTTTTCCTTTCGGAAATGTTTCACTGCTTCTAATTACTTATTTGGGTTATTGCTTCATTAACATCCAGCTCTCCCATCTGAGTATAAACTCTTAAAGGCATGGAACATGCTTGTCATGCTCACCATTTCATCCCAAGTGTCTAGCACAGGGTCTAGATGCTCTCAATAAATGTTTGACAAATAAGTGAATGATGGAAAGTGTGTTTAGAATGACACTGAAATAAAAAGTGGCCCTAACATGAGAATCCTCAGGAAGGGTCTGGTCTCTTCGGGAAGCCATGTCCACCACCCAAGGCTCTGGGCCACTGAACTCAGTCCAGGCCTTCTGGCTGACTTCCATGGCAGGAGAATGCATAATGGCCAAGACCTCAAAACCCAAGACCCACAAGACACAAAGTCCTGCGATCTGGGCAGAAAAAGATGGGCTTTGTCCCAAGCCCTACCCTGCAACAGCAGAGGCAGCTATGAATTGAGAAAAGAAACAGCAAGACGTAAAATGTGGCCTGCCTGGGACAATGCAAGCTCCTTCCCTCCCTCCTTCCTTAATCTGCTAGGGAGCACCTTTTACATCCAGCCTGATTATGTTTAACCATGGGCTTTTTGTCCTCACCTTATAATTACTGCCGTTTTAAACCAAGTCACAAAATTAATTGCCCCTTAATGAAGGAGGGTAGCAATTAAGGGCAGTGAACCTTGTGAGGAAGGAGAAACACATGTTTGTTAGAGGTGCATCATCAGGAGCCCGACTTTGGAGGCATCGTCATTATGGTTGTAATTATTTTCCAAGGCTGCGTGACACCTCCTTAGACCTGACCAGAATTGCTCGGCTCTGGAGAAACCCATTGTTTCTTCAGAGTTAATTAGAGTCCAATTTGGAGCTTCCTGTCTCCTGGACTAGAGAGGAAACACAATTTATTATTGCCTGATGCCCACTAGGTCTGCTGAGGACAGGGGCCTTTCCGGTAGAGACAGCGCAGGGCATGTCAGTTTCTTCCCAGGTCAATGCTGCTTCTAAGGTATACATGTGCAGATGCTAGAGATGTCCAAAGCTGCAGGCAAACCCCACAGACCTCCACTTAATGAGGCTCTCCATGTAAAAGGAAGCACACCTACGTTATTAGCCTTCTAGTAAATCAGCTACAATTAAGTTCTTTATAGCTAAGGGGCCCAGCCACATTCATTGGGCTCCTTGTCACCCGTTAGCAGGGCTAATGACCTCAGATGGCTAAGAAACAGAGAGGGATGCTCTGTATGGATAAAACTGCATACTCATACATGCAGAGTAATAACCTATTCCTGCCAGCTTCTGGGCTCAAGTCTCAAAGCTGAAGATGATAACATATCAACAACAACAATAACAGCTAACACATACTGGCTAGGCACAGTGGCTCACACCCATAATCCCAGCACTTTGGGAGGCCAAGGTGGACAGACGGCCTGAGGTCAGGAGCTTGAGACCAGCCTGGCCAACATGGTGAAACCCCGTCTCTACTAAAAATACAAAATTTAGCCAGGCGTGGTGGCGCACACACCTTTAGTCCCAGCTACTCGGGAGGCTGAGGCAGGAGAATCACTTGAACCCAGGAGGTGGAGGTTGCAGTAAGCTGAGATTGCACCACTCCACTCCAGCCTGGGCAACAGAGCAAGACTCTGTCTCAAAAAAACAAAAAAAATAATAGCTAACACATACTGAGATCCTATCACATGCCAGGCACTTTTGATTCTTACAAGAACCTCATGAGGAATGTATTATTAATATCACTCCATTTTACAGTACTGAGAAGAAACTGAGGCACAGATAGGTTGAGTCACTTCTCTAAGGACATGCAATTAATAAGTGGCAAAACAAGAACACTAACCCGGTAGCCAGGCTGCAAGGTATTTGTTCTTAACCACAAAACATATTCCCCCTTAAGCATAGGCCGGTGATGTTGCAAAATAAAACATTACTCAGTGTTTGGCCCATGGTCCCGTTAACTAACGGCGGTTTTTTCTTTCAAACAAGGGAATCTGCTGCCCTGACGGAGCCTGATGCCTCCAGGGATTCCATCAGCTGCAGGGCTTTCATCACTTCATTTCCCCTGGTTCTGGTTTGATGACAATGACTTGAAGTTCAAGGCCCTTCACAAGCCAGCTAGCTGGCTCTAGCCATCCCTTCTGACCTCCACACCCCCTTCTCTGTTATCCATCTGCTCAGATCACCTGGCTCCTCCTGCCTCCACTGCCACCTGCACACCTCTCATCCACCAGGGTGCTCTCCCTGCTTGTCTAAGCTCTTCCAAACCCAAGTGACACACCCCCAGAGTTGACACCTGTGCCAAACACCCAGCTCACAGGGCCCCCCTTCTTCCTTCAAATCTATATAATCCTGAGGGCTTTTAGGCCTCATCTGGCACATATATTTGCCTAGCTGATATTTACAAGAACGTTTTTTAAATGCATGGTACCAACCAATTATCTTTTTATGCAGCAGAATCCTGAAGCTGCCACTTACTAGCTGTGTGAATGTGGACAAGCTGCTTAGCTTCTTTGTGCCTTAAGTTTCCTCGTCTGTAGAATGGAGACAATGACTGTGCCTATCTCATAGTGTGGTCTGCAGTTAACACAAGAAAACTACTTAGCCTAGTGTCTGGCTCACAGTAAGTGCTCGCTAAATGCCAATTGTTATTATCTGTCATATTGGATTGACAGCTCCTTGAAGATGCAACCATATCTGATACTCCTACGCAGCCTCTACAGTGGGCCCAGCACAGGGTAACTTCTGAGGCTAGATACATCTTTGGGTAGACACGCCTTTCACCAAATTTGTTCCCGCCACACATCAGAAAAAATGTCAGAGGGTCTGGCACATAGTAGGACTTTGACAAACACATAAATCAATATTTTAAATGTTTTAAAAATATTTTGAGATGGAGTCTCACTCTCTTGCCCAGGCTGGAGTGCAGTGGCGCGGTATCAGCTCACTACAACCTCCACCTCCCGGGTTCAAGCAACTCTCCTGCCTCAGCCTCCCGAGCAGCTGTGACTACAGGCACATGCCACCATGCCCGGCTAATTTTTAATACAGACAGCATTTCACCGTGTTAGCCAGGATGGTCTCCATCTCCTGATCTCGTGATCCGCCCGTCTGTGCCTCCCAAAGTGCTGGGATTACAGGCATGAGCCACTGTGCCTGGCCATAAATCAATGCTTGATGGTACTTTGTACATTACAGCACTATCCACAAGGTTAGGTGGTTTTATCATTAGTATTGACATGCAAGTATTTATCTTTCTCTGGGCTGATCTGAGAGTTCTTGGCCCTCTGCCCCTTTCTCTCTAATCCAACTGAAGAGGGCCAGGATGAGAGTATGGAGATACCAGGGGCCTCCTGCTTTTCAGTAGAGGGTGTCTGGTGCAGCCTGCGCCAGCTATCAAGTATCCCTGGGCCCTAACTGTCTAAGAAGTAAAACCCTGCTGGTGTTGACTCTCTCACCATTCCACCTACTGCCATGAAAACAGAGCTCTGTGCCTTTCCCTTTTCCTCCGTCTTCTCTCTTCCCCTTCCTTGGTTGGCGCCCTGTACGCCTGAAGCCAAAAGGAAACCCCCTTTCCTTCTTAGAGAAAGATTCCAAGCAGATACGTTCCTGTCCATTTTTGCAGGTCAGGGAAAGAAGAGGTGTGGGTTAGCAGCTTTGGAAGTCAGCCATCGTATCTCCATGTACCAGGTTCCAATCGAAGGT
The DNA here is from genome assembly GCF_009764315.1 of Trachypithecus francoisi. Taxonomy (NCBI): domain Eukaryota; kingdom Metazoa; phylum Chordata; class Mammalia; order Primates; family Cercopithecidae; genus Trachypithecus; species Trachypithecus francoisi. The sequence goes on along the minus strand of NW_022681465.1, from coordinate 122,315,107 downwards.
CCTCCCTTCCATGCAGCTCCAAGCCCTTCCAGAGTAATCCAGGCCTCAGTCACTATTGCTGCTTATGTTCAGGGTCAGAATTTTTCATGTTTGTTTTGATGCCCCTGGAAAACCTCAATGGGTTTTGAAAAATGTAGATGGTCCCAGCAGCCAATGCTGGGCCCATATTTAGCCAATTTAACTTTGCAAAATGCTCCAACTATGCACATGCTTGGGCTGCTGCTCAGAGCTCTTTTTAAAAGGCCGAAGAGGAAATAAAAATGAATGATGATGACAAAATGTCCACACGGGTAGAAAAACAGAATAGCCTGAAAGCTCCAGGGCAGGAACTGACACAATCTAATTAACTATTTGGAATAAACATGTTTGGTGCTGCTAGCAGAGCTGTTTGTTTGCCTTCACAAAATCATGCTTTTAATAAGTCTGAGATTAAACCTTCTAGAGAGTAATTAAATGCAACACCTTGACTTGAAATGTTAGGAATGGCCAAGCAGGCATAATATTTTCTTTGCACATTGTTCTGTGGCTGTCATCTCACATAAATAATCCCTGACCTTGGTTATGTGTTGTATAAAAATTGTTACTAATTGTGATTTGGCATTGGTGCTCAATATAAAAAGTATATTCCTTAAATAATGTAATAAATGTTTAACAAGGAAATGGAGTGGATAAAATTTAAACAGTAGTGGAGCTGACACATTTAATTATATCCTAGAAGTCATAAACTGTTCTCCAAGACAAATCAGTGATGTTTGTGACAGCGTCACTTAAAAAAAAAAATCACAATACCTGCCATTTATTGGAAAACCTTATCCCAGACGTTGTGCTCAATGTACATCTACTATTCACAGAAGTCCTTTAAAGCAGTATGGTTATTCCCATTTTATCGAGGAGAAAACAGAGACAGAAAGCCTGCATGACCCGCCAAAAGCTACAGAGCTATTAAGTGGAGGAAAGTGAGATTTGAAAGTCAGATCTCCTTAACTCTAAAGTCCATGGCCACAAGCTAGTCCGATCTCCTAAAACAGAAGAAACAGCCTAGGAAATTCTAATCACACACTAATTGCATGACAAATTAAGAGGAAATGACACTAACAGATTCTATTTGATTGCTTATAAAAAGGCATTTTGTAGTCAATGATCGTTCGGGGGTAAACTTATTGTAAACCTTCTTGTTAGAAAAGAAGATACAGCCTAAACTTATGAGAGAACACAACATGAGCTTTTTTTTTTTTTTTTTTAATCTTGTGGTAATTCTCCTTGATTAATTAATTCCAGCTCTAAAATTCTGTTCCAGGATCTGCACTACATTCTGGCTCTTCACCTCTGAGGGCTCTGCAATGATTGCCTTTTGACTTTACAAACCCATTAGTAAGAGACCCAGACTCCAGAGACCCCTGGCGCACCCTCTAGTGGTTATCAGCACAAATCCATAGAACCAAAGAAACCGGGAGGGGAAAGAGGACCACCGTTTAACTACTTTTGTGAACACTGGTGAAAGTGAAGAGGAGGCAACTGATGTTCCACAACTTGAAAGATCAAGGGTATGAATAATGTAAAATGGTTTTTAAAATCTGGTTACACAATAGTGTCCCAAACTAGGACAATCTTAGGGCACACACTCATGACCGAATTCCAACAGATTCTTCTCTCCTGAGTCAGGTGAGATGGTCAATGTTATCTGGTCCTTACTTCAGCAGAATCGAAGCTGTAGACACAGCGGATGTGATGGCATGAGATGGCTGCAGCATGCTAGATGAGACCCCCTACTTTTGTTGACTTCCCTCCATGCCAGGAAATATGTCAAGTGCTACTACTGCGTATCTCCTTTAATTCTCATTTGATCATTCCTGTTTTACAGATGAAGACATCGAGGTTCTGGCAGATAAAATAACTTGTCCAGCATCACACGGCCAGTGTGTGGGATTTCAACCCCGGACGTTAGATGCCAAAACCAGGCTCTTTACACCATTACATTTTGATGTGCAATTGGATATTATAAATATGCCTTATATGAGCAACAAATCAACAAACAATTAGTTTCTGTTTTATGAAGACCTCTGCAAATTAGCAAGGATTTTTCTGAATCTGCTCTCTGCTCCAACCCCTAATATCCTGTTGTAGTCAAGATCTCTAAGTTAATTACTACACCAGGCACTTCATGGCAGAGATAAACATCACAGATGCCTTGTGTGCCTGCCATCATGATCTGGTCCAGGCCAGGTCCAAACTGGCTACTAATGAGGTTAAATATAAAATAAGATAAGGATAAAGCTGTGAGGCTGTGCAGGTTCTCTGAGACATGCAGAACACTTGGGCCTAAACAAAGGTCTAAATAAGGAAATAAAAATGGTCTCTGTCCCAGACTAGGATCGAGGAACAATTCCCCATTCTACTTCACACACACACACACACACACACACACACACACACACACCCTTACCTCATATAGGGATGTACAGACTTTGAATGGAGTAATGGAGCAGTAATGTCTGTTTTAATGGCTCTGGCCCCTCTTTGCCTTTTGGAGGCACCAGGATGAAGGAGGTGAAAGGCTGACTTCAGAGTCAGGTAAACTGCCTCCTGCTGTGTGTCAATACTAAAACATTGTGACCCTGAACAAGACCTTGAACAAGAGTTCACATCTGCATAAGAGAGGTCTTATCTACTGGTCTCCAAAGGATCTGGGGATATGGAGCAGGATCCAGCCTTCACTCTGTAAATTACTCATCATCTTTAAAAACCCACCCTTACATGTAGCTTGGGAATCAGTAATTTGATCTCATGCGGGAGATACTGGAAACAGCTGGTAAAATTAATTCTCCAGTAATTTGAAGAGATCAAAACTCAAACCTTTTCCGACTCTATGAAAGGGGGTCCTAAGCTCTCTGCAGCTGGACTTCCAAGTAAGAAGGATCTAGTAGGGAGGAAAAAAAAATTCCAAAAATACAACTTGGGACTTGGGATCCAGGTGGCAGTTCAGGAATCAGGGCTGGAACACAGAAGAGAAGTGTAAGGGACACCAGGATCGATGTTTGAAACAGAAGCAGTGACCACCCCCTGCTTCCCACTGAGCAAGCGATTCCTTGCCTTGCCTTGGCCATCTCTCTCTCAGCACAGCAGGTGGCCATTTCATTAAATGCATCATTTGCAGCCCATTGCTGCCTGGGAGTGTATTTCCCTCCACCCTGAGTGGTCCTGCTTCCCCTTTTATTGGGATCAAACCTCCTGCCCTCATTTCTGAGACTTCTCTGGGCTCCATCCATAGTACCACTGGGACTGTGTTCTAATCGCCTCACTGAAAGCAGAGCACTCCAAAGAGCTAACTCACTTTAAAAGCCAGCCTGGAATAACAGCTTTGGCAGGAAGAAAAATCAATGCTGGGACAACCCTCCTGTCAGGGACCCAAATGAGCTTCCTTGAGAATACAGAAGAAAGAATTTGAGCACTTTGTCAGCCCTGGGAGAAGAGGTGCTGGCTGCCTGTTCACTTGGCATCAGTGTCATCTTTCTTGGAAACTTTATTTAGTGAGATGACTGGGCCATTTGCTACTAACTTCCCAGGCTCATGATCAGAGCAAGCCAGAGAGCCCAGAGCTGTAAAGTACTAGGGTCGGCTCCTTTCAGCCTCTGAAAGGCCCGCCTTCCTCACTAAGTAAGTGAGCACATCCCTCAGTGGTCAGGAAAAGATAAAGAAGCAGAAGGACAAAGCGGTGAAGGCCACGGAGATGCCAAATCTGAGTTCAAATCCTGCCCCTGCCTCTTACAAGCTGAGCAACCCTGTTCAATCATTCTGCCTTAGTTTCCCATCTATGAAATGCAGATGATCAGAGCACCTGTCTCAAGGTGTTGTTTGAAAAGCAAACCGAATAAAGCTTGTGCAACACTTAGCACAAAATGAGATCTCCATACTTGCTGTTGACATCATCGTCATCATCATTTTTATTATTATGGCTGAAATGTTAATAGATGAATATTTCCTTGACCAGGCAACACTGGACCCAGAGGGGCCATGTGATTATGGTACAAAGAGCCCCAGGTTTGAAGTCAGGGGGCCTTGGCTCAAATGCTTGCTCTGTAACTTCCAGGAAAACCACAGCACACATAAATTTAAATTGAGCAGATTCAACTATGTGCATTTCTCACAAAGAAGAAAGAAAATCAACAACTGAAATGGTCACCTGCCACATCACTCAGAAAGCAAATACCGGCAGTGAGCATGGAAGGGGAGACTCGAACCTGCGGATCCCTCAGCTCCTGCACATTTCCCGCATGTATGCGTCTCAGCAGGCTGAGTATTAAGAAACTTGACCTCTAAATGTAAGTCCACTGAATGTGGCTGGTAGTCCACTGAAGGAACTAATCTCTTCCAGCTCTTCCGGGGCAAAGTGTCTGGGCACCGCCTTGGGGGGATGACTTGCAGCATTTTGCAGGGTAATTTTGACCACATGTACCTTTCTGGCTTACAGGCAAGTATAGTGGCTGAGAGTCTACTCTAGAGCTGTGTGGGCGTGTCACATGGTGAATGTCAAGATCCTCATCAGAAAAGTGGAAGACAGCAGGTCTGCCCAGTATATCCAGTACCATCAGTGATAGAAAATTTGTCCATGTGTTTTGTAAACAGTACTCAGAAATATAGGGAATAATTATTTCCTTCCCTGACACTGTGAGTGTCCTGGTTTCAGACTCAGAGAGTGAGGGGCTGTAACGACACCTACCCCTGTATGTGACATTCCCAGAGCCTAAGAACAGGCACTCCCACCTGGACCCAAGGAAGCAGCCGAAGGGGGCTTCCCCTAAATTAAGTATAGCCTGGTTTTGCTGTGAGTCATTCTCAGCTCTATGGTCTCCAGAAGGGTGGCACTTTCCCTTTTTCAGGTTAAAAGCATTCTAAAAATACCTTCAGAAGGCTCTGAATGTCCCCACAGTCATCCCTGCTCTGATTTCAATCCAGTTCACATTTCCCATAGTGTGTGTCTGGATAAGACATCACTTTGGCTGATGTGGGCCAAGTTCAGAATGCACAGCAGGATATTGACAAGTTGCCTCAAATCAAGCTATGCTGCCCACCCCTCACTCCATCTGGGCCAATGGGGAGGGCAGGAGGAATTCCCAGCCCCACCCCACCCCCACCCCACACCTGCTGCTTTGACTTAAATTCCCAATATTTGGCAAATGGACAAGTAACGATTTTCTCTCCCTGAACAACCCTTGAAATCCACAACTTCCCTGTGCAATTCTCAGGCTTCACACAGCAATGGAAAGCATATTGGGTAGTTCTCAGGTGCTTCTGCAGAATTTGAATTCGCTTAACAAATATTACAACCTGTAAACTGTGGCAGTGGACTGTATTTTATTTGAGCAGCAAAGTGCTATTGCAAAACCCAAGTTTGCTGTCGTATTGTCTCTACAAACAGACTGTCAGACAATACTCAGATCCTTGGCTTTTCTTAAACATGCAGGCCTGCGTTTTCTCTTTGGCTCCAGGACAGGCTGAACATCAGGCACAGACTGCTTGTAGTCTGCCTGAAGGGCTTGTCCTAAATCAGCACAAGAAGTTAATTATCTCTTGGGCAGAGGGGATCTTGGGATTTCTGCCTTGCAGGCCGGGACTCTCCAACATGAATGCTGCTTTGACTCTGATTCTAACCCTTTCCTTTAGCTCAATTTTTGCCTTCAGTGCCCAGTCTCTCCTTGAACTCTAGTTCTGGTTATTGGCTGCAGATGTCTTCCTTCAGCCAGACTCCATCAAGGTGAACTACTTGGCCACTTAGTTCAAGTTCATTCATGGGGTCCTACTCTGAACCCCACCCACCCAGCTGTAACCTTGACGGGCTCCTCTGCTGCTGCCAGCCTTTTAAGAGCTCTGGGTAACACAGACTCTTAATGTTTCCATCATTTTGTTCTGCTTCTATTACTTCTAATTGTACTTCCCTATGCTGCTGGCTCCTTGGCCATACCCCGTACTTCCTGAGTTCTGCCTGCTGCCATCCTATAGGTGGGCATGACTCTCTGCCCCTTCTGCCTAGTCCTAGGGCTCTAGGTCCAGCTCCTGCCTGGCAGACACATCTCATCACTGAGAACAAGGCCATGCTCAGGTGTTCCCCGAGAGAGGGACTGTTGCGTTAACAGTATAGGCTCTGGGTCAAACCCCAGCCCCAGAGCTCCATTGGCTGTGCAAACTTGAACATGTTCCTCAATCACCTTATTCCTCATTAATAAAGTCAAGATAGCTTCATGGAATTATTGAGGGAATTAAATTTGTGATGAATGTAAATTTGTAATGAATATAAAGGCTAGCACAATGCTTGGTACTTCTTAAGTGCACTATAAATGTTAGTTATTGTGTGGTGTGGACATTCAGGAATTCTAAAACTTATTTTGGAATATGTAGTGGCCGGGCGCGGTGGCTCAAGCCTTAATCCCAGCACTTTGGGAGGCCGAGACGGGCGGATCACGAGGTCAGGAGATCGAGACCATCCTGGCTAATATGGTGAAACCCCGTTCTCTACTAAAAAAAAAAAAAAAAAATACAAAAAAAGCTAGCCAGGCGAGGTGGCTGGCACCTGTAGTCCCAGCTGCTCGGGAGTCTGAGGCAGGAGAATGGCGTAAACCCGGGAGGCGGAGCTTGCAGTGAGCTGAGATCCGGCCACTGCACTCCAGCCCGGGCGACAGAGCGAGACTCCGTCTCAAAAAAAAAAAAAAAAAAAAAAAGAAAATAAGCATCATCAGCAGAACTTTCTTCTTGAATGTTATAAGCTCATTGAGGCTTTTCCAAATTAACCTTCAAAGCAATCTCAGACCAACCCATCTTTGGACTATATCTCATGGTAAAAAGAATGCTTTCCTCAGGAACATTAACAGAAGGAATCATCTAAAAGTCAGCTCTAAGAATCAAATAGGATGACAAAGTTGAAGACAGTCATTTTGTCTTACCACCTTCACCAAGACCTGGTTAAAGTAATGACAATGTGCACAAGAAGTTGCAGTTTTTGGTAACCTCGCATCAGCAGCTAGTGTTTGAGCCAATCAACCCTGTGTCCATGAGTCAGATAAGGGCCAATTTGCCAAGCAAATCCACATATTTTCCTCAACAGAAGGACAATACACTGAAGTCTTCCCTATCAACAGTCAGCTTTTGGAGGCTGCATTCCTACTCGGACAAAGCAAGACTGTTCCAACCACTGTCAACACCTCGGTGTCTGCAGCTGATAGTGATCCAAGCCTTTCTCCTGGCCTAAGTCACGTTTACATAATTCAACATCATGCACAATTTGGATCTGAAATTAATTTATTGAAAACCCCACTGCCCCACAAGCTGCTAAAGGTATAAACGTTTTGTCCTAGGTAAAAATCAAAGCACTTGGAGCAAAAGATCCCCAAATACAAAGAGATCTCAATTCTAACGTAGATACAGGGCTGGGACCGGGAGAAGGTAGACAGAAAATATGAGCCTGAGTCTTTGCTCACTGCAGTGAGTCTATACTTCTGGATAACTTGGGGAACTTGGCTCTTTGGAGAAAACCCAAGGCAGAACTCTGAGGCCTTTCCTTTCCTTTGAAGTAACGGTTTGCAGGGGACATGGATCTGACTAAGGCATAGCCCTCCAATTCTCCAAGTCACAAATGTAAATTGGCTTTATCTTTTCTAAAGGGACAGAAGTGGCCACAGATAGGAAGAGAAGTTGCCTGTGCACCCTGGTTAGAAGGGCCACCACTACTCCTTCTCTTCAACGTATGAACTGCTCAACCTCGCCTACAGCAGCACATCCCACAAGCTGCCTCTTCAGGACACCAGTCAAGAGAGCAGTGCTCCATAACAAAATGGATCCACGCTGGGTTGAAGTTGAAAAACACTGAAGATTTACAATGTACATCAGCACATTAAAGGTTCTTCAAAGATTCCACAGTAAGTTATTTTACTTATTTTAACCTAGTATTTCTCAAATGTGTTTGAAATGTGATCATGAAAACGTATTAATTTCTGACCCCATAGAAGCCTCAGGAAACATTCTGGGGAATGTCAGGCTCACTACTATAAGATACTCAAGTCATTCTCCTAACTGGTAAGAGAAAACCAACAACTTGCATCCTATCTCATTCCCTTCTGCCAAAGAGTGAAAAATCAATACAGTGGGGTAAAGGGAAGCCTCTGAAAATACTTTTTCCTCTAAGATAGATGCCTCCCAGAAAGCCACAGTATACATGCACACGTGCACAGGGCCAAGTAACATCCTCTTTAATGGCCTTTATGACCCTAATGAAGCATTCCCTGATTGATCTCTCACCCCCAATGGCTAATCTGACAAGTGAACTCTCAGCCTGTCAATAGTCCTCCTGTTCCAGAAGGCTGGTCCTAGGATCTGCAGGAGAAGTATTCCCTGGCTGTGGAGATGGGAAGGCACATCTATGCTCATTTCCTGCCCTGTCTGGGCTGTTTTCTCCCCTTGATGGAGAGCATCTTCTACCTCATTACTGATGGGCACCAGGCAGTATCATTAAAAATACTCACTAAGAGATTGAAAGGTAATCATACATGAGCAAACGATGATGCAAACCACCAGGTGGCTCAAGTCTGCTCTGTCAGAACCATTGAGGTACCTGATGATATACATAAAAAGCTATCCTAGAGGACTTCCACTTCTGGAAGGATGGTATAGATGGGCTTTTGCTTATTCATCACACTGAGTTGAATTTAAAGCCCTGAGCATTATACAAAACAAACACCAGAAAACTCTCAAAGGCAGGAGAGCAGAAGGCAGGCTGGCAAGGGACTTGGGACCTGAGGAATGACACAGATGGTAGTGAGTTCTCTGGGTTTTCCTTTTGCTTCATATGTCTCCAACCTGGCAGCTTAGTAAACAGAAAAACTGAACACAATAATCACTTGACTCTAATGAGATACCACACACAAAAATAAAATCTGCACCCCCAACCTCCACCAGCACTGGCTGAATAGGGAGCCTAGACAAAGTACCCCAAGCCCCTGCTGGGGTAGTATCAGAGAAGGCTAAGTAGGGAGCTGGGACTTTGAACTTTGCTGAGGAGTGATGAAGTCCCTCCAAACAATGTCAGCAGAAATCCCTCAATACAATGTCAGCAGAGACTGTGAGGAGTGGCTGGCCTTCCATGCCCACTTGGCAACAGATAAAAGGTGCCCCTCCCCTGTGACATAATCGTGGGAGTGACGTCAGAGGAGTTCTATGGAAAGTCAGTACTTTCACCAGCACGCAGCAGTAAAGAGGCCACTCCTGCCCCTTCTGCCCTGAGGTGTTGGGAGGCCATGTGGGAAATAGTAATAAGGCATGCTTGCCCTCCCAGCCAGGTGGTATCAACAGACACCCAGTGAAGAGCTGAAATTCCCACACCTACTCAGCAGTAACAAAGATCCCCTCTCCCCAAGGTATCAGTGGAGGCCAAGTAGAGAATTTGGATTTCCACCCCTATCTGGCAATAACAATGCAATGCCTCCCTTCCCATGTCAGAGCAGTATCAAAAGCCAGCTAAAATAGAAGATTTAATAAGATCCAGAGTCTCATAACATAATACTCAAAATGTCCAGTTCCAATAGAAAACCACTCATCGTGCTGTGAATAAGAAAAAATCAACTTGGATGAGAAATGACAATCAAAAGATGCCACCACTAATTTGGATTTTAAAACACCCATGTTACAAATGTTTTTATGAACGATAAGGAACATGTTTGATACAAATGAAATACTAGAATGTTTCAGCAAAAAAAACAAAGAAAAAAGAACGAAATGAAAATTTCAGGAAAAAATAGCCAAAATAAAACATTCAATGAATGGGTTTGTTCCACAGTAAAACTGAGTGTAGAACAATAAAAATTACTCAACCTGAATAACAGAGATAAAACAGAATTAAAACAAAAAATGAACAGAGCCCCAGGGATCGAACACCTGTATAATCAGATATCAAGAAGAAGAGGGAGAGAAAGGATGAGGCTTAAAAAATACATGAAGAAATAATGGTTGAGACATTTCTAAATTTGGAAAAAGAAACCTACAGATTAAACAAGGTAAGAAGATCCCAAATTGGATAAATCCAGAGAAATCTATGCCAAGACACATCATAGAAAAATTTCTGGAAAAAACAAAATCTTGAAACCAGCAAGAGAGAAACGATACTTGACTGACTTACCTACTGGGGAAAAAGAATTCCAATGACTGCATATTTCTCATCAGAAACCATGAAGTCCAGAAGGAAGTGACACAATTTCTTTCCAAGGGCTGAAAGAAAAGATCTGTCAACCCAGAATTCTATATCCAGCCAAAAATATCCTTTGGAATGAAGGGAAAATCAAGAAATTCTCAGATGAAAGGAAACTAAGAAAATTTGTCACTAGCAGATGGCCCCTAAAAGAAGGCTAAAAAAAAAAAATCCTCTAAACAAAAAGAAATGACTATTAGAATATTCAGAAAAAGGAAGAACAATGGAAAGAGCAAAAATATGGGAAAATATATTTCCTTCTTAAATTTCCTAAATTATGTTTGGTGATTAAAGCAAAAATTGTAACACTATCTGGTGTCGTTTTTCAATTTATGTAGAAATATTTAAGACAACTGTATTGTAATAGGGGAGGGTAAAGGAACATAAAGGGAAGTGAGGTTTCTACACTTCAGTTTAACTAGTAAATTGTCAACACCAGTAGAATGTGGTAAGTTATGCATATGTAATACCTAGAGACACTACTAAAAATGCTATACAAAAAGAGAATCAAAAACCTATAAATAAATCAAAATGGAATTCTAAAAAATGTTCTTGTAACCCACAAGAAAACAAGGAAACTAAAAACAGAACAAACAGAAAACAAAAAATAAAATGGCAAACTTAGCATTCCAATAATTACATTAAATGTAAATGGCCTAAATATACCAATTAAAAAACAGAGACTGAGGCTGGGTGTGGTGGCTCATGCCTGTAATCCCAGCGCTTTGGGAGGCCAAAGTAGGTAGATCACCTGAGGTCGAGAGTTCAAAACCAGCCTGACCAATATGGAGAAATCTTGTCTCTACTAATAATACAAAAATTAGCTGGGCATGGTGGCACATGCCTGTAATCCCAACTACTCAGGAGGCTGAGGCAAGAGAATGGTTTCAACCTGGGAGGTAGAGGTTGCAGTGAGCTGAGAGTGCCATTGCACTCCAGCTTGGGCAACAAGAGCGAAACTCCATCTCAAAAAAACAAAACAAAACAAAACAACAACAACAACAACAAAACAGAGACTGGTAGAGTTTTTAGAAAAGCATGACCCAGGCCAGGCACGGTGGCTCATGCCTGTAATCCCAGAACTTTGGGAGGCTGAGGTGGGCGGATCATGAGGTCAGCAGATCGAGATCATCCTGGCTAACACGGTGAAAGCCTGTCTCTACTAAAAATATAAAAATATTAGCCACGCGTGGTGGCAGGCGCCTGTAGGCCTAGCTACTCGGGAGGCTGAGGCAGAAGAATGGCATGAACCTAGGAGGCGGAGCTTGCAGTGAGCCCAGATCACACCACTGCACTCTAGCCTGGGTGACAGAGCAAGACTCTGTCTCAAAAAAAACAAAAACAAAAACAAAAAGCATGACCCAACTATATGCTAATGTGATATAAGCAAAAGTGCTACATGGCTACTTCCCTTAAAATGCAACCAGCACATACTCTTTCCCATTTTTTTGTTTTTCCTTCATTCTGCCTCTTAGAAAATGTATATAATGGTTGCCATTCCAACTTAGACTACTGGGATAAGGCCACAACATAGGGATAATAGAACAAAAAGCTAATCAACCTGGGCCTCTGAGCACTTGGTAGAGCAGAACTACTATACCAACTATAGATTTCCTAATTGTAGATTCATAGAGAAAAATAAATCTCTACTTTGTTTAAGCCATTACTAAGGGGTTTTATGTTCCTTTAGTTGAACTTAATCCTCACTGATCCCAAAGAGTTGTACTTACTGAAGGCTATTACATGTCTATCACGGTGCCATGCCATTCAGAGAGATTATTTTAATGGTCTAAGGAACAAGACACTACTATTATCTTCCTTTTATAATGAGAAAATTACTGCTCAGAGAAGTTAAGTGACTTGCCCAAGGTCACACATCTCATCTGCCTAGTGTGAACCTGACTTGTCTAACTTTAAGGTCTAGGCTATTAACTTTACATTGTAAATGAAATCCAGTGAAATACCTAAGAAAAAAGAGACTTGTCCGTTCCTCTTAGCCTGGGTGAAAGGCTTCCTTTCACAGTCACATGGGGCCATGATGAGTTCAGAAAAATCTTTAATTCATCAAGCATTTCTAAAGAGTTAGCCAAGATTCTTTTTGAATTTATCATCCTTTTGGACATAATTAAGCAATTAATCAATCAGTCCCCTCATTCACTCAACAAACATTTATAAAAGCCTCATGGTGCCAGGACTTGAGATAAGCTAGAGGAATGAATTAAGTGATACAACCCTAACCCTCCCAGCATCCCCAGTGTGAGCTGGGCACTGAGCTCATTTACTTTCAAAGTTGATTTTTTCCACATTTCATTGCTCAGCTCCAAGCCAAAGATGTCAAACAAGCAAACCACGTGAAGCCCATTCTCCCAGAAGCCCCATTGTTCCATCCACCTACGCTTTGAGGGATCCAGGTCAGCATTTCCCTTTTAGCTCTCTAACATGGCAATGGGAGACTTTGATGTCTCACCTTGCAGAGAAACGAAAAAAGGGCAGAAAGACTTCAGAGATGGTGGCCAAAAAAGCTTTGAGATGATGCGAATCCCCAGCGGCATGGCTTGGTCTTTCCTCTATGTTGTTCCTTGGAATGAAAAGCGGATTTTTCTAGCTTCTCTCTCACTCCTACATACGTCCCCACCCAGCTCTCAGCTCCTGGCAGTGCCAGCACTCACATCTAGGGATAACAGTTAAAATTGCCTCCTCCTTCTCTGACAATGAAATACGGCATACCATTTGGCATCCCGGCGATGCCCCAGTCTCCTGACCCCTGGCAGGGTCCCAGCGGATTTGTGGTCAGCCGCTAATCAGAGCCCTGGCCATAGCCATTTCCCATGACATAGCTGGAATTCTCCCACTGCCTGCCCTCTCAGCTTCAGTTACTCGGCCACGCTGAAACTATTTGCTCCCCTCCCACCCTGTCCATCACTGCCCCTTCCTTGGGCCGAGGCTCTGTACCCGCCTGCTGGCTAGACTCCTGAGGCCCTCCATAGGGGAGCTGCAAATCTCTCTTCACTTTTATTACTGACCCGCATCGTGCCGCCTCCACTCCTTCAGCCTGAAGGCCTCTTTAAAGTACCATCCTCTTGAGCAATGATAAACCTCGGTGCCAGAGATGTTTAAAGAGAAACAGTCACTCCCGGCTGACTATATTGATATCAGAAGGGAGGCCAAGCATGTGGTTTCAAAGCTGTGGTCATAAAACAGTCTTTTTTTTTTGTCATGTATGTTTAACCTGCCTATCAACTAGAAAAATAATCTCCCTGCCCTTTTGTAGGGCCCCTTCTTAGTGTAACCTGGGAACGGGGAAGAGACAGGCCAGGTACTGTCTACTGTGGCAGCTGAGGATGTGGCCTCAGGAGCCATGCTGTCTGGATTATAGCCCAGCTCTGCAGACTTTCTAGCTGGGTGACCCTGGGCGAGTCACAGACCATCTCTGGGCTTCAGGCCCCTTCTCTGTACAAGGAAGAAAACAGAGGCACTACCACCTAGCCTTGCTATGAGAATTAAGTAAGTTCATATTTGTAAAGGGTGCCAACATGTGTCTAGCACATATGAAGTGCTGTATCTGTATTTGGTAAAGAAATACTACGTATATATGGGATATTCAGTTAATTTTCACAACAACTTGTTGATGTTATTCTGCTTTCATTACAGAGGGTGCTACTGGATCCTTGAGAGTTCTAGAAACTTCCCTGTGGTCAGTCAGTAAGCCACAGAGATGGGATTTGAATTTGGGTTGTACTTCTCAATATGACAGCCATCCTCAAAGTGGGGTCCAAGACCTGCTGGGATCTTGGTATATGTGCAAATTATCCAGCCCCATGCAGAACCACCGACTCAGAAACTGTGGGGTAGGTTTAGCGATTTGTTTTAACAAGCCCTCCAGGAGACTGGGATGCAGAGAGTTTGAGATGCGCTGTGTACTGCCATGTTCCCCTTACAGCAGGAGGAGAAGTTCCTTTCCTTCCTGTCTCTAGGCTGTCAGTACAAAGTGAACATGAGCCGCTCAGACCTCTCAAACAACACACAGTCATGCAGGTCTTCTGGGTGAAAAGTGCTGTGCCAGATGCCACGGGGACACAAAGAAATGTGAGCTTCTTGCCTGCAGAGCATATTCCCTAATTATCAAAACCAGACAAGCATGTGTGCAAAGTTATCCAACAGCACTGAACACACCAGGAGTCAAAGCATCCGTGTTCAGAGCTTTGGGGTCAGACAGAGCTCACACCATTCCCAGCCCCAGATTCTTATGAGTGGGGCTTTAATGAAGTCAGGTAACCTCACTGGGCCTGGCTCCCCTTACCTTTCCAGGCTGCTGTAAGGATACAATGGAGTTAGGGCAACAACCTTGTATGATGCCTGGCGCATGGTATGAGGCTTAGTTGCTAAATGGCCAGGGTCATCATTAAGATCTGTCAGCCAGGTGATACAGGATTCACTGTCAAATCATAATAGGAAGGCAAGGTAGGAGTGGGGAGATAGCTCTAAGGGAGAAAGACCTGCAGAAAATGGGGAACTTGAGCCAGATTCCAACACAGAGTAAGTATCTCAATAACAGATAGGAGGGAGAAGAAAATGGTTCCACTGATCATTAAAAAAGGGGTCGGGCACGGTGGTTCATGCCTGTAATCCCAGCACTTTGGGAGGCCGAGGCGGGTGAATCATGAGGTCAGGTGTTCGAGACCAGCCTGGCCAACATAGTGAAACCCCACCTCCACTAAAAATACAAAAATTGGCTGGACGTGGTGGTGTGTGCCTGTAATCCAAGCTACTCAGGAGGCTGAGGCAGGAGAATCGCTTGAACCTGCAAGGCGGAGGCTGCAGTGAGCCGAGATCATGCCACTGCACTCCAGCCCAGGCCACAGTGCGAGTAAAAAAAAGGAAACGAAAAGGTATGCCAGGCTAATAGTCAAATTCATCTGATTTACATGACTTTTGCTTTGAACATGCAGACTCCAATGCATGAAGCCTAGGTTGAACCAGGGAATCCAAATTGCACTTAAGATACATGAGTATCTTAATCCCGACACAGGCTTTCTGAGCCAGGCTCTGTTTAATCAACGGGTGTTTGGAACGAGGGCTGTGGACATCACAGTGGCTCCCTTTTCCCTAGTGTCTCTCTAGAGGAACAACCAAAATGCAACTTATATGTGTGGAAAAATGACTGAAAAATGTTTAAGTTCTGATTTATCCTTGAGGCTGGAAACCTCACCAAAGTGATTAGACAGATAGCATGAGCTATCAGCCCAGATAAAATCTGGATATTTTATCATTGCAGAGGGCATATCGGGAAATACTAAGGAAGTCCAGGAACTATCTAGGTTCATTCTACTGGACAATGGAAGGAAGGGTGACGTGATCACTCCTGCGCTCTTCCAATCTTACCACTTTCAGGCTAGTTTCTCTATAAAACTCACCAAGGCAAATTCCTCAAACTTTTGCCCCATTAACTCCTCTGGGCCTGGGCAGAGGTGACGCTTGTGGGCCCCCAGTGAGCACAGCCATTGGGCAGAGGGCAGAGTGCAAAGGGGAGACCATGAAAGACGGGCAGTAGGCCCATCTCCCAGTGAGCTATGATAGACTCCAACCCCACTCTCACCCCAGTGATTTATGTTCTGGAAGGATTTTTGCAAATCAACATGTTTTGGCTGCTCCTTTTCAAAGCCAAGAGAAAGCAACCCAAGACATCTAAACATAACCACACATTCGAAAGTCTGGTCGATTGTTTTAGAATTTCTGTTGCAGGGCCTCTAAGTACCATCCTCGGACTCCCCATCAAGACCAGTCAATACAAGCCAATGGGAGGGAAAATGGGATCTTAAATATTTCCGGCTAATTCAAGTCCCTTGGAGAAAGCTTTCCTTCCCAAGGTCCCACTGTAGCACAACAGGGTGGGAGTCTCAGGACCGCAGCCCCTTTTCCTGAAGCAGCAGCAGAGTCTGTGGTTCCATTTGACTCAACTGTTTTAAGTAAAAATTATCCTTGAGGCTTCAGGGTGCACTTCCACTCTGGGTGGGATGGTGAAGGGAGTGATTTGTCTGCCACATTACTCAGCCCCAAAGTATATATGCACTGGGGTAAACTTGGCTTCTGCACTTTCCCATTCTCTCCGGGCTGTTCTGTCATCTCTGTGAGTCAGCCTCATCCTGGGCCTTCCCCGCCAGACCCTCCGGGCCCTGGCAGTTGTTTGGTTTGGGGCAATGACAGTGCCCTTTCCTGCTGGTATGTGGAGCCATTGTTCTCTAGGTCCATGGCCGCTTTTATCTCCAGCATTCCTACAAGCAGGATTAACAGATCTGGGCCTGTCTCAATGGGTTGCTTTCCACTTCAATTAAACTGCAAGCCAACAACACGCCCTGTTCTCAGGCTTCCCAGGCAGGGCTGCCCTGCTGGGGTGGCATGCCAAAGATGCGGGCAGGCTCACTGTGTGAGCCACAGAAGATTCCCTGCAATGGGCTGTCTGGGCTTCAGCCCCAGCAAGCGGCTTATTGCTGTGCCAAACTGGGGAGCCACACCTAGGTTTCCTCATCTTTCAAACAGTAATGATAATGCATGGTCTCCTGGACTCTAGGGAGGGATAAGGGAGGCAACATATATAGGCAAAACAACTAGCAGAGTGCCTGGCACATAGTAGCTGCTCAGGAAATGCTAGATCCCTTGCCTTTGCTAGGGGAGGGGGTCACTAAAGGCACCTGCCTTGCTACCCAACAGGGATGTTGGAAGAAAATGATGCAATTTATGCAAAAGTATGAGAAACCTCAGAAGGGCTGCACGCATAAGAGAACTTTTATAATCCAGGTGCGTGTGATGAGTCTTAACTTGTGCCTAGGCCAACCTAAAAGAGAGATCCCATTGTATGCAGTCTGCTAACAGAATCAGAAGAGACTTCTATGGCCTTCCTTTCTGCGTATCTGGAAAATGCTTTCAGAAAGCCAGAAGTAGGGGGAGTGACAGCAACAACTTCATCGCCTAATCTGCTAAATATGAAGATGGCTAACATTTATTGAGCACGTACTATGCGTCCTGCACTATTCTAAGTGCATTGCATTTATTGTGATAACATTTCATCCATATGACCCTATTTTATCACGGATTCTTTCATTTGATAGATTCATTCATTCAATATTTCCCCAAATATGCCTGTGGCTCCTTCCCTCACCTTCTTCAAGTCCTTACTCAAGGGTCACCTTCTTGGTAAAGCCTTCTCTGGCTACCTTATCTAAAATTCACCCCACCCTTCCACCCTCAAAGACAACTGCTTTGTGTAAGTTTTCTCCTAAGTATGTATCACTGTCCAACACACCAGTTGCTTTATGTGTTTACCTGGTCTATCAAGTGCACCCCCACTAGAATGGGAGTCCCATTAGAATAGGAGCCCCCTAAGGACAGGCATTTTGCTCTTTCATTCCCAGCTATGTCCCCAGCACCTAGAACGAAATAGTGTCTGAGTGCCTAGCTCTGAGTGAGTGCTCAGCAGATATTTGTCAATGGGATGAAACCTAAGAGGTAGGCACTATTCATATCACCATGCCTATCTTACAGATAAAGAAACAGAAACAGGTTAAATAACTTGCCCAAGGTCACACAGTAAAGATCAAAGCCAGGATTTGACTTCAGAAACCAAGCACTACCTTCTTTCACCTTTCTATCTAAGACTAATGCTACTAATTTGTTCTCCTCCTCCTCATCTTCTGGGGTCACTGCCTTTGTTTTCTAGCCGTCTTTGCTATGGAGACCAATGACTCCCCCCAAAGTTCTCGTTCATGCTGGGCTGCAGAATCATTTGCTGACACATGTTCTTAATGAGAAAACTGCTGCCTGGTGAATTATTCGCTCAACGTGTTCATGCTCAGATGCTTCATTTAGCAGCGGGCACATCAAGGCACATGAGAGTCGTATTACAGTCTGCAGGGCAGTGGAGATCATCTTGAGCAACAGGGGAGTGGGCTGAGGTGGCAGAAATAGCGAGAGTCCCAGAGTCACACACATCTCGGACTGTATGCTAGTGAGACCTCATCATAATGCAGCTGTGGGATCTTGATCAAGTCAGTTCACCTCTCCTGGCATCTGCTTGTGGTGAGGCTAATTCAGCACATAACAGAAGGGTGGGAGCTCAGCATGGTATTGTTAACCATGCCCTCTTCCACCCACCCAGTCCATCCCCACTATCACCTCCTAATGCTACGGGCCTCCTTGTTTCCAGTTTCTAGTTTATTTCAGTTATTGCCCAAAAAGCACAGGTGAGAGAAACTCCGGAATGGAAGAAATGAAAAGAATGATGCCTCCTATCCAGATAGGCCTGTGTATGCCCCCATGTCACTTGGAGAATGTAGAATATTCTCCCAAGTGACTTCCCTCCTACCTCCCCTATCCCTGTGTTGATAACAATGTTTGGCCAGGCACGGTGGCTCATGCCTGTAATCCCACAGTGCTCTGGGAGGCTGAGGTGGGAGGATTGCTTGAGGCCAGGAGTTTGAGAACAGCCTGAGCAACCTAACGAGACGCCTCCATGTTAAAAACTTTAAAAAAACTAGCCAGACATGATAATGTATGCCTATAATCCTAGCTACTTTAGAGGCTGAGGTGGGAGGATTGCTTGAACTCAGGAGTTCAAAGCTGCGGTGAGCTACGGTTGTGCCACTGCGCTCCAGCCTGGGCAACACAGTGACACCCTGTCTCTTAAGAACAAAAACAAAAACAAAACAAACAAAAACAATGATACTGACCAACATGAACTGAATGGCTTCTTGGTTCCAGGCCCTGTTCTAAGCACTTTTAAAAAATAATTCACCTAATCCTCACAGCAATCCTGTGAGCTAGGTACTATGTTCATGCCCATTTCACAGACGACAAAACTGACACCCTGAGAGGCTAAATAATCTTCTCTGGTAAGGAGCAGAGGGTTGAAACCCAGGCAGACTGGTTTCTGGTACCTGAACTTCTGCTTCCTCTATCCACTTCCTAGCACCCTCTCTGCCCAGCTCACCTGTCACCCAGCGCCCACTCAATGATGCTCTGGCTACACTACCTAGAGATGAGCGATGGGGGAGGAGGGGCGGAGGGTAGGTGAATTCTGGAAAGTGCCCTGGCCTGAGGGAAGATACACACATCTCTCTTGGAACTCTACCTGAGAGTTTCCCAGCCTGTCCACTCTGGGGATCTGAACTTTCATGTTCTGCTGAGATTTCTGGCAACAAAGACGGGCACAAACATGAGAATTTCCTGTGGGGGCTCCTCCTCAGCTCTTCAAGCATTTCTCCTACACCGTAGGTCAACAGAACCCAAATCCCTCACATCCTCCTGGGCCCTTCACTCTAAGCACGGGTCAGCCCCTTCCTACAATCTTGTAGTAATGAAAACAGTTTCCAGAAAGTAGGCTATGCATCTTACAAGACTGTGATTTAGTATTATATCTAAAACTGCTCACTCAAATCATTCTTAATAAGGTGAAAAATAACTTTAATAAATATTCTACAATCTTGTCTTCTATTGTTCTACGACTGCAGAATACCAGCTCTCTGGGCTGCTCCATAATCTGGCTTTAAGTTCTCCCCTGCCTTGGAGCCTTTTTGACAGGGGAAAATGCACTCCACTAGTCAGATGATAAAAATAGCAAATGTTTACTGAGACAGTGTTAATTAAATGCTGTGCACTGTGCCGGGAGCTTTACATGCATCATCTCATTTAATCTTTACAGCAGCTCTAGGAGGTAGGTGTTACAGTTGCTACTTCAAAACCAAACCAAACCGAATTTCTGGGAAATTAAACAGCTTGGCCAAGGACCAAAAGTGACAAAGTCAAGATTCAGACCCAGATCTGTCTGGCTTTCATACTTTTAAACCACTCAGTTACACATGATCCCCTTCAAGGCCTCAAACTCTCAGGGATGCTCTCATGACTGATGGCTGAAGTCTGAGCTGCCTGCATCCTTCAGCAGGAACAAGGGGAAATGGAGGCAAATTGGTGCAAACTATGGAGAAGTTCCTTGATTGCTGGCATATGGCCAGTGGCCAGAGACCCTGCTGGGACAACAGACTGGGGACCACTCCACTCTATGCTCCTCTCCCTCCACCAAAGCACTGGGGAGAGCCTGCTTAAGAGGCATTCACTTAGGTAGGATTCATCCCAAGCCCTGTGATCCTGGAGCAGGGTCAGCCCAGAGCGGGGCGCCTTTTTCTAACTCGCATACAGGTGTTGTAAGTAACAGCAGCATGCTAGTTGCCTCCAATCTCTGGTGCTGGCTCCTAACCTGCCAGATGAAGAGCATGAGCTCCATGGGAGTGACAGCACATAGGGAATGTGCTCCGTTCCCTGTCCTAGGTCCACAGCATCCAGGCCTAATATATCCACAGATGCCTTTTCTGAGTTTTTCTGACCTCAGAGTCATGTTCAATATATTACCCTGAGCACTGTTTATCTAATCCGAGTGGGCATCCATGACATAATCTCTTTGCCAGGCCTAAACTAGAAGCTCTTAAAGGCTACTTCCAGATTCGTATATCATTGCATGGCTTGTCTACATATGAAATGTATGAAAACACACATTATTTTTCTGAAATAAATAATGGAATCAGCTTTCAATAACATAACTCAGGAAAATAAACTAAACTAGCTGGCTTCTCCCAGCCTTTCCATGTGAAAAGGTCTGAGCCCAGGGGTCCTTGAGATGTCAAACTGGGTAGAATGGTAGAAGTTTTCATGGTTCCGAAAATTAGAGAGGGGATCCCTGGCAAGGAAAGTTCCCTTACCACAAATTGGTCCCTATCAGAGAATTGTTACTCAGTTCAGATGGTAATTAGCACACCCCAAATTACTTGCCAGAAATAATATAACTAAGACTTGGAGACAAGAGAAGACTAAACTTGAGAGAGAAGCTGCATCACCACAAAAACATGATCTGACTGAGGAGATGAAATGAGGTAACTGCTTCAATTCAAAACAGATCTACCCATTGCTCCAAACCCTCTATTTGCAAAGCCCCACCAGGCAGAGAAGCTTCAAGGCCTGATCTTGACGGGGTGATGCCAGAAGCTGCAGGGACTGGCCACAGAGCCCAAGTCCAGCCCTCCCCTGGGGTGGAAGCCTGTGATGCGGGCAGGCAGTTCAGGAATGCCCTTCCTCGCAGAGGAAATAGTCCCTTCGGACAAAAGGCCTCCAGGAGGGATGCCATGGAGGGAACCTCCAGACACTTCCTGAAGGCACCCGGATGAGGGATGTGGCCTTGCTGGATGGGAGGTAGCGAATGTGCTATGAAGATCAACTGATCACACCGACACCCACATTTGAACACCTCATGCCGCCTCCACACCCGCTGGCTTTCAGATCCTGGAAAGAGCATCTGAGGACCACAACGTTACTAGGCGCCCTATTCTTTGGGAAGAAGACCATGATGTTGGTCCCATCTACTTCTCAGGGGTAAAAAGACTGTGGAAACATCAAACAGAGGTCCAGAAGAGTCATAACTTCCAAAGGCAACTGAGGAAAAGAGAGCCCTGCTAGGGGCCTGCTCTTCCTCCTGAGGAGTAAGGAAGAGTCCTAACAGCCAGCCTGCCTCAGCGGCCAATTGCTGGCCCTGGACTTGCGGGCTTCAGTCACCTCTTCTGTGAAGCACTGTTGGGGGATGAAGACGGTTGTGTCCCCCAAGCTTAAAAGACTACCCATGTGGGACAGTGAGATTGATGGGAATGGAAGCAAGCTGGAGACAATATGCCCCTCTAAAGGCACTCTGCAGGCTGTTACCTTAAAGGGCACCAAAGGTAACAGCTTCTGCTGCCACCAGAGCTCCCAATTTGGGGACAGGAACAAACAATCTGAATTTTTATATAAAATCTCCCCATTTTAAAATATAATCAGTTCATTTTTTTTAAAAAATGGTATGGGCCAAACATTCCTGTTGGCAGGAATCCACCTGTGGGACTGCCATTTTGTAATTGCTTTCATTGAAAGGACAGTTTCAAAAGAGGGAGAACAAGGGTGATTTTTCCAAATCCTTGACTTTGACCAATCAGGTGGACCAATTTAAAAAAAACAAGTAAATTAACCAGCTATTCTGTGCAACGTCTTCTTGGCAGACATCATGGTTACCAACCATGTAGTTGGGGAAGAAAAGGCAGAAACAGAGGGAACATCTTGCTTAATAACACCAAAATGAGAAGCAGTCCATGAAAACAATGCCAAAGATATCACAAAAGGTGTGACTGGTGTGGTTCTGTTGACCATGCTGAGGAATTCAGGGCACAGATGAACAGAGAGACTTCTGTGTGGAGAGATGGCTGCAGCATTTTCACAGATTGAGGAGGATTTGAATCTTGATGGTTAGATAACATAGCTAGTGTTTACTGAACACCAAGCATTGTGCTCAACACTTTGTAAGAATTATTTCATGTGATGTTTGCAATGACTTTCTAGTTTAGAACCCTCACTCTTAAGAACCATATGGCACTGTCTCTAGACTTGGATGATCCTTGGAAAAAAAGGCAAGGCATCCCAGGCAGGGAGAATGGTCTTGAGCAAACGTGTAGAGCAGCAATGGGCAAAACAAATGTGTGCGGGGAGGTGGAGGGGAAAAGTACAAGTGTCTGTTGCAAGTTTCCTTTGTGCTTGTGTGTTTTGTACAAACATCCAACAGCAAGGTTCCAGAGGTCGTAGCAGCCCCAAGGCTAGTGTGGCACTCCCTAGATCTGAAAGCCTCAGGAAAGAGGTTTCAGCCAAGGATGCGGACTCCCAACTGGAGGTACACAGATCAGACCTCAGTCCTGAGCAACACGATGGCAGAGCAAACAAGATCCCTGCCCTGAGGCTGGAATGCAGCCCACCCTGAGAATACATGAATATTCACTGCTTTGGAGAAGCTGCTGAACATTTGCAGACATCTACCTCAGAAGACTCAGCTGGGAAAAATTCACTCTATCCCTAGAGGAAAATGGGGTGGGGTGGAGAATGGGGATGTTGGATTCAGAAAGAGATTTGAGTTCCAACAACCCACCCAGAATGCCTAAGGGGCCTACAGCTATTCTCTACCCCCTTGGGGCTACAGGAATCTGCCAGAAATAGAGTTGAGAAAGTGTGAAGGGTGGTGGGCAAAGAGTGAAGGAAAGAGAGCAATTTAGACAGTGTAGGCATGGAGGGGAAATGCCACCATTCTTCTAGCAAATCAGAGGAAACTTTGGGAAGGAGGTAGGGGGTTAAGAAAGCCTCTGAAATGTTTTTCAACTTGAGTGGAAAAAAGGTCCTGGAGAGGAAACTGGATGCTATAAAAGGACTAATAATAACAATAAGGTTCTCGAAGGCCATGTTGAGATTGAAATGAAATGGCACCACGGAATTGCCAACCTGCATTGACCAATCTTTGGTCCATTTTGATCACCATGGGGTTCCCAGGAGAAACACCAGATTGTCCTCAGATACTTATTTCAGGGTTCTTTTATGTCAGTTTAACCTATGAATTAACCTAATATTAAGAAGTCGTAACTTCCCATTTTCTTAACACCAGTCCTATAAAACTCAAGTCCCACCAAATGCATCCAAAACACAGATTCTACAGTCAAAAGGTATTTGGGAACTAGCTGTGTATTTACTTTCACGTCTTGGAAATTCACAGTGCATATTAACATGGCAAATACCCTGAGAAGTCCTGCAATCAAGAAGCCTTCCATACTTCCTTTAGCACAACATTTTCTGAATTTATTTGACCAGGATCCTTTTGTTGCTGAACACCCATTAAAATGAACGCATTTGGGAAACGCACATCTAGACATTTGGGAAGCTGATGTTCACATTCGCCGCCTCAAATACCTCTGAGGTAATGAATTCCATAAAATCGACATCTGCTCTTACAGCACAACTTCCCATTCATGCATTTTTTCCATTTTTAAAAAAAAATATTTTAGCACTGTACTAAACCCTGCTAATAAAAAATAAAAATACAATTCCCTGCTCACAAGTAGCTCATAGTATGGTGGGGAAGGCAGTTAAAGCACCCGTCTCAGAGTTGGAGTATGACTGATGCTCAATAATAGTTTGCCCGGGAAGCTAGAGGTAGAGGTTGTCTTTCTAATAAATAAGACCAGCGAAGTCAGGGAGGGCTTCCTAGAGGAGAGATGAGCAATGAATTTTAAAGAATGAGATTCAGCCTGTAATCCCAGCACTTGAAAGGCCCAGGGGTATAGATACCCTGAGGTCAAGAGTTCGAGACCAGGCTGACCAACATGGTGAAATCCCGTTTCTACTAAAAATACAAAATTAGCTGGGTGTGGTGGCACATGCCTATATAATCCCAGCTACCTGGGAGGCTGAGGTAGGATAATCGCTTGAACCCAGGAGGCGGAGGTTACAGTGAGCTGAGATCGCGTCTCTGCACTCCAGTATGGGCAACAAGAGCGAAACACCATCTCAAAAACAATAAAGAACGAGATTCAGCTGGATAGCAGAAAGTGAGAGGGTGGTTCCGGGTACGAATAAGAAGGCATAAAGATGGAGAGAAGAGAAAACATGGTAACTGGACTGCAAAAGGCTGGGACTGAAAGGAGTATGTAAGGAGTGAAAGCTGGAGGGGAAGGAAGAGGTGAAATCTAGAATTCCATTGAGTCTCTTGATTGTCCTATAGTCTTAGCAAGCTTCAAGGATGCTGTCTCCTAGATCTGAAAACAAGGGCACGCCCTTCCTGAGTGCACATTCCTTCCCCACATTATTTACCCAGTCTTATGATTTCAAATGTTCTAACCCGGGCAGTTACCACAGCAGTCGACATCTCCTCCACTGTATTAAATGCCCATCTGTAGCTCCCTGAGGTCGTTCCTCAGAATAGCTGCAGATGTGTTTTCCCTGTTTTCAGAGGACAAGGGAATTAAGTTGCATGGCACTCTGGGCCTGACTTTGGACTTGAAGAAGTCTGGCATTCTGGATAGAAGGCTGACTGTCATATTTTGCATGCATCCTGCTCAGAGCTCCTGCTGGCTGAGGTGTGGTTGCTCCAGTCTCTGTATGCCTAGAATCCATCTCCCTTTCTTTAGTAACCAAAGGTGGGCATGTGATGCTCACTCGGCTCAACCAAGACTCCAGGCCCCACCCACAGTGAAGCGTCTAGGGAAAGGCATGTGACTCAAGCCAGGCCCAACAGGAGTCCTTCCCTGAGGGTTTTCTGGCACAAACAGTACAGAAGACTTTTCTCTGGTTACAAACCTGTAAGGATATGGTGCCAGTCTGCCAGGGCTCCATCACGAGGGCACTGAAAGAAGCTGCCAGATGCAGAGGTGAGATTTGGATGGAGACAAGACCTAGTGGGCTCTGAGCCTGGAGTCTCTCGGGCCATCCTATTTCAAGGTTCTGCACTGCCATTGTTGTTGCTTGTTGGTTCATTTTCCCTTATCCTGCATTTCTTTAATTTCTGTCAATGATAATCCTGAGAGTCCTAAAAAATCCAGTTCCTCTAGGATGGAAGTAGTCAGACCCCATGAGACCACACACGGCCCCTGCAATAATTCCTAGAGTTTCTTTCCAGGCAGCTGGGGTGACATTAGAAGGTAGAGGAAGTGAAGAGAGCATCTCTCCTTCTCAGAGTGAAGACAGAGCATCTGATATGTACGATCAGCTTCCAAGTTGGAAAGACTCTTGTTCTGGTTTTGTCTTCATCTCTTAACACTTAGATCACAAGTTCTTTAACCTCTTTCCCTTGACATCAAATGGGATACCACTAATACCCTCCCTCATAGGGCTGAGAAGATAAATTGAGGATGTGGAGAAAGAACGTGCCCAGCACATAGTATAGTACAAAACACTGCTAATTTTCTTTCATTTTAAGTTCTACTGAAGGCCAACTCATCAGTACGTCACAATCTATGAAAAATCCAGGAGAGGAGATATCTAAGAGCTTTCCCAGATCAAAAGAAAAAAAGTGACAGCCTGTCCTCACCTGTCCCCGCTGCATATTTCCAGATCTCTCTCTCTGCTCTTTAACCCATGGAGCTGAAGCTCAACAAAGACGAATGATCAAAAAAAAAAAAAAAAATCTTCCTCTTAAATGCAACTCCCTTTGACATGCATATGATGAAAATACCCTTTGCTCTTTTCACAACTGTTTGGCTGTTCTTGGCTCCTGACTGTGTGTTCCATAAATGTATGTTCATGCTAGATGGCAAATGCCTCAAAGGCAGAAGGTGGATCTGCAGGTCCCACTTCCTGCAGAGCTCGGAGGAATACTGTAGACAATGAACAATGACTGCAGTGATGGAAAGCTTGGGTCTGTGTCTTAGTCATGGGAAGAAGGAACAAAATGAAGAAGGGCCAGATGAGCTCTTAATATGAGTCAGAAAATAGACTGATGCTTACAATACACCATTATCCTTGACTGTCTCCACAACTCTGGCAGTTGCTATATCCATTTACGCAGTGAATACTGAGGCTCAGAAAAACAAAATTATGTGCCTATGTGGTGGAGGTGGGATACCGTAGTTTGACTTCATATCTGTTCTGTGGTTTCCCCTCTTCCCACTCCTAGTACACAGAACGGTTAATGGGTTAGGCAGATTGGGTTATCAGCGCCACCATCTAAATTTTAGCTTGAGCAAATTATTTATCATCTCTGAGCCCCATTTCCTCTATAATAAATGAAACGGTAATACCCATTTCCCAGGATAATTATGAAGATTAAATGAGATTCTGAAGATTATGGCATTTAAAGTCCCTGGTGCTTTGTAAGCATTCAACAAATGATAGTTGCTGCTGTGTGGTTGTGTTATTGACTATCATTTCCACTACATCTTCTCATCTTCCTAGGTTCACAGCCCAATGACTATTTTGCAAGAGGTATTTTGGTCCCTGTTTTCACCCTGAAATGTCTGTGGCTTCCACAGACAAGCTGGTAATACCTGCAGGCCTTTCCTACACACCACCTTTCCTACACCCGTTTCTAAAGTTCAGGGCAACAGAATCTGGCCCCAGGCTACCCCAAAGCCTAGAGAACTGCTCCTGCAGGGTGTGAGAGCCACAACTATGTTTTCACGTTGGCTGCAGCAGGGCTGGTGACTTCCATGTCCCTCATAAGGAAGCCAGATGGACCTTGCTCTCTCTCCAGCAGTCAGCACTGCTCAGGCAGCAAAGGCCATGAAGTAAGCTCTTTATCACCCAGGGCTGCTTCTCTTCGGCTTTTCTGTTGTTGTTTGATAAACATTTGTAGGGTTTCCCAACAGCTAAAGTACTTCTGGGCCTGCTCCACCACCAGGCCCACAGTGAGTGCAGACTGAAGGAAACCAAGTCTCCCCCCACTCCTCCCCTTGCTTTCTGTGCCTCTGCCTTGGCTGCTCACATGTCTCTTCTCAGCAGCTCCTTTGCAGAGAGAGGGAAGGCCTGGATAAGTCCTCCCCAAGAAGGCCAATGCCTTCTTCCTTCTTTTGCTCAGGAAACAATGAGGTTTACCTGAAAGAAGGTAGAATTTAAAGGCTGACAGGCAAGGTATGAATGCCAGGTCTGCAATTTCTTCGCTGAATGAACTTGCCTAAAACACCTTTCAGAGTCTCGATTTTCTCTTCCGTTAAATGGGTTTCTAATACTTACTAGCCACCAGATTGTGGAGAGAAGATGCAATGAATAGAGGCGGAAGCAATACAGACTAAGTGATAGCCATCCTAGATCCTTTCGAATTTCCTTGCTATGGCATTGAATTGTTTGAAAGACGTTAAGAGGAGTGATCTAAATTAATCCCTCCATTTCCATATAAAATATTTGACACTTTTTTTCTGGAAGAATGAAGATCAGAGATCAGCAACATTTTTCTGTAAAGGGCCAGATTAGAAATATTTTCCACTTTGGGGGCTGTATAGTCTCATAGTTACATAGCCACAACTATGTTACTTTGCCGTGTAGCACAGAAGGGGCCATGTATCATACGTAAATGAATAGGTGTGACAGTGTTCCAATAAAACTTTATTTACAATAGCAGGTGGCAGTGGGCTGGACTGGCTCACAGGCTGCAGTCTGCCCAGCCTTGGGTTTGGAGCTGGTGAAGAGCATGCCCCTGGCCAAGCAAAGCAGAGGGCCAACCTTCCTCTTTCTGCCAGCACCCTCTTAGAAATCCACCTCGAGGGCTCCAGAGGCAGAGCCCATGCAAGCCACTGAAATCCCCCCTCTGCCTTTGAGAACTGGAGGTTTAGATTTATGGGCATGACAATTTGTTTCACATAATTCTGCCAGTAATTACATCGACTTCCACCAGCAGCCATTAGGTAAATGATTTGGCCCTTTCCCCTGAGTAATATTTTCCCCCACTGAAATAAATGGAGGGTGCATTTCTCTCCCATAAGTTAAGCATATTATTTGCCTCATCACACAAGGCAAATGCAGTAGCTCTGAGCTATTAGTCTATCACTGCAGCAATCAGACGGCCAGGAGCCAGAAGTAATTTACAACAGGGAAGTAAACAGGGCCCCAGATAAATAAATAAGAGACCCAGGCTGATCTGGGGCCTGAAAAGATTAAGTAATGAGAGTATCTAACGAGAGATTTAGTGCTAAGTGAACTAGGACCAAAGCAGCATCCCATGGAGGAATGAAATTATATCACTGGAAAGAGATATTATTGAAGTCCCTCATGCTGAGCAGGGAAATCAGCACTTCTTGGGAGGGGAGGGCTACCATCATTAGCATAGCAATTTGGGACTCCTCATTGGAGTCTGGCTAATTAGCTGCAGGTAAATGAGTTATATATGGTAGGTAAGCAGGGGGCAGTGACCTTGCCCACCAGGAAAGCCTGGTCAGGTCCTCAGTGGTGGTGGGATTCTAAGTACCAGGCTGGGGTCTTTTCTTAAATACAAAGCCTCCTTATAAAGGAGAAGTAACTATCTGGGATGGAAAAGAAAATGATGCTGATACAAAGCTGACTTTAGCTTTTTAACTTCTGAAATGCCTAGAGGGTGGAGACTGGGCTCCTAATGAATTGTCTTCCCTGGAACTGCTGTGAGCTCTGGGAAGCAGTCTCTGTCACTCCCACCTCAAGGAGACTTCCTTTCTCTTCCCTTCCTTTGAGGGAAGAGAGTGGCACTGCCAGTCTCTCAATAGCAGGGTGGAATCCTTAGGGAGTCATCCTCCAATTTTTCCTTCTGATTGCCTATTCTGTTGATTCTTTCCTTGGAATCACTCTCATGTGAGGTTTGTCCTTTCAGTTCCCTTCTTTAAGAAAAAAAGTACATCATGACAGCAACCACGTGGAGGCAGTCCTAGTGCTTTGGTAGAACCACTCACAATTTTTCTACAGGTGACAATGGCTAATCCTTAGTTTCTGCCGCAAATCTATCACCAGTATCATCAACATCCTTTTCTTAAAAAAGTAACTGCCATCCCAGCTGGCCCAACCCAGGGAAGCATCAATCTTTTACTTCTTGTAAGCTAAGATTCTGTCTTCTGTGATCCCCCTGTCGCTTAATGAAAAATCATGGCTAAGGTAAGCAGGTACCTTTAGGCTGTGCCCACAGCAACAAACCAGAAATCTGAGTGCTGAAGTTTGTGAGTCCCCCACTGCTCCATGCCTCCATTTCTCCAACTGTAAAATGAGGGCATTGCTATAGAAGTTCCAGAAGGTGCCATTCAGCTCTGGCATGCTATGAAGGTGGCTTCTTACCCACTGAGCGGTTGCTGTAGAGACAAGAGCTTACACAGAGCTTGGCACAGAATGGAGAGTCACATGTGTGATCAGAGATTCTTCCAGCTGCCTTGGGAGGAGCCAGACAAAGACTAAAACAAACCTGAGATATACCGCACCCCACCACACACACACGACTCTTATTTTCTTTCTTTCCTTTCTATTACCATATCTCTATCTTTAGCACCCCTATTCCCTGTTTAATTTTATTATTGCTGTTATCTTTTCTTCCTTCCTCCCCTTCTTCCATTCTTCAGGTTTTCTTCCTTTCTTTCCATTCTATAACCCTTCCCCCCGACCCGATTCATTTAACAAATATATTCTCACTCATAAGACACCTCTTCTCTTTCTTATGACATGGATTAAAGATAGTGATGAAGTCAGGTTGTTCCTAACAGCAGCCTCTCTCATTGACTTTATTGCTCTTGAGCAAATAAAGAGAATCTCAAGAGCTTACATTTTTCAGTGCAAGGTGGGTGACGGGCCCATGATTGAATGATGGTAGGTTTGCAGAAAGGAGAAGTGACAGGTAGGGGTGGAGGGGGCAGGATGTAGGAGAAGAACAAACAGTAGGTTGGTGGTACAGCTTTATACAACACCAAGCCTGAGTGTCTCAGAGTTAGTTTGGAAAACATTAATATGTTGTTGCACCAGTGTGGTTCTGGTTCAATTATTTTAGAAGATACGGTTCATTTCAGGTCTGGACTAATTCACCAGAGGTATTTCAAACAACCTCTGGTTTAGATCTCAGATCAAGAAAAAAAATAATTTGGAGGTTTAGGTCAATGTTCAATAAATTAGTGAAACCTATTCCTTTTTCTTTTTTTTTTTTTTCAGACAAGGTTTGGTTTTTGTTTGAGTCTCCACAGGTTATTTTTGTAAAGCCTTCACTAAGTTGAGGCTTCCAATAGCTAGACAATCCCTTTCAATGTCTATCAGAAGTCAAAAAATCAATGAGGCCTGGAGATGAAGCCAACACAGCTTATCTTTTCATTTCACTGTATCGCAGAATATTATTCCCAGATCTTTGAAACAGCATCAAAAACAACATTCCCCTCCCCAGCTCTCAGTCTCAAGCACTGGCTCACATCTGCTTGAAGAGGATTCTAGCATGGGCTGTTTCTTTCTCTTTGGTGGGAGACCCACTGTTGGAGTATGAAATCCTCCCGCACTGGGTTAGTTTTATTCTCATTTGTGTGTGCTTGTGTGAGTGTGCATGAGCATATGTGTGTGTGTGCGCACATGCTGTTAACTAGTCATTCGGGGCTTTTGCAGGGCAATGAGGAGAGAGCTCTGGTTTGGAACAAAAGGCACCTTTGACCATATAGTGAGCGGGAATAGCAGATTTTGGAGCGACCAGTTTCCTTCTCTCATTTGCTCATTTCCAGAGTGTGTAGCGAGTACCCACCATGTGCTAGATGCAGTGGTAGATGATTGACTTTAGAGTCAACAAAACAGATAAAATCCCTGCATTCAAGAAGCTTACAATCTACTAGGGGGATGAAAGAGCAAAATACAAACAAGTAAACAAATAAATGAGCAAAAAGAATTTCAGGTAATGATAAGTGCTATGAAGAAAATAGAGCAGGATCATCTTGTAGACAGTGACCAATAAGGAAGGGGACCATGACTGCAGACAGGGTTGTCAGGAGAGGGTTCTCTGAGGAAGTGATGGCTGAGCCAGGGCTTGAATTTCAGGAAGGATCTGGCCACACTGACATTTGAGGTCAGCATATTCCAGGCAGAAGGAACAGCAAAGCCAAGAAGAGAATACAATTGTTGGAGCAACAGGAAGAAGGCTCATGATGCTTCAGTGTGGTGTATGTGGGGAGAGTGGCGTGAGATGGCACTAGGACGAGTACCAGGGGCCAGATGATGTAGTGCAGGAGCTTAGGATTTCTTTTCAGGACATGTAAAGTCATTGGAACTTTTAATTGGGGGAAAGAGGAGATCCGATTTGCCTTAAAACACTAATGGTGGCTGTTCGATTGACAGTGAACAACACAGGAATAGGGGATGCAGCAGGAAGATTACTGAGGTCCTTGAAATCCAGCCAGAAGGACTGCTGGTCCACAGTGATGACAACAGAGACAAAAGGTGGTGAACACTTTGGTAATGCATGGTGAAGACAGAGATGGCAAGTGCTAGCCAATATGCACATCACTCACATCAACAGCCCTCTACTCACGGAGGAACTGTAGAACAGAATATTCCCTGGGCAACTCTGTCTTTCCCTGCTGCTTCTTTTCCAGCCCCATTAGACCTAATGATCTCCCATCCTTCAGTTTTATTTAAATAAAGGAAGTGTCACACATAGGGAAAATGATCTGCAGAGAATACCATTAGCAATGGAACACCTAACAATTATTTCCTAAGATAATGTTGTTCAACAGCTCCGCCCTTGAGAACTGGTGGTTGGCAACGGTCTGCTCTGAGTTCTAGCATGAAATGAAAGTCCGTGAAGGTCTCAGGTGGAAGCCTGACCCACGCACATCTCTTCCAGGGAAAAGAGAGCTCTCCCTGGAGGCCAGAAAACATTTACAGGAATAATTTACCGTCTCTGACACAGATCTGCCACTATCATCTCTAGAGACCAAAAACACTAATTATGAGCCAAGACATCAAAGAGCTTCCCTCAACCATCACTGCGGCTGCCTTTCTAATCCCTAATATCTCACCATAGCATTGCCCAATAAGTCTAGCACTAAAGTGAAATTATATCTGTGAGTTGATTCAGCAGCCCCAAAAGGATTTTCATTTATCGGTCTGGGATTCTCCTATAGAGAGAAGGTTTTATGTGTGTGTGGGTGGTATGTTAGGTGTATGTGCCTGTGCTTTTGACAAAAAGGAGTCAGAGTGGGAGACAGATACAGGAAGAAGACTATTAGAGCAATGATATCAAGAAAACTGATGATTCTGCATTTCTCTCTAGATTGCTACCATTGGTTTTCATCTTTTAAAAATTATTAAAGTTGGCTGGGTGCAGTGGCTCACACCTGTAATCCCAACACTTTGGGATGCTGAGGTGGGCAGATCACGAGGTCAAGAGATCGAGACCATCCTGGCCAACATGGCGAAACCCTGTCTCTACTAAAAGTACAAAAAAATCAGCTGGGTGTGCTGGCACGTGCCTGTAGTCCCAGCTACTCGGGAGGCTGAGGCAGGAGAATCGCTTGAACCCGGGAGTTGGAGGTTGCAGTGAGTCAAGATCATGCCACTGCACTCCAGCCTGGTGACAGAGTGAGATTCCATCTCAAAAAAAAAAAAAAATTATTGAAGTTAGATTTATCTGAGCATCCTGATCCACAATACAGTTTCATGAATCCCAAATGCAATGAGGCTGAGATAGAGGAGATTAGTCCTAGGTTATCCTTGTACTCTCTTCAAAATCCGGTTTTCTTCTTTAGACCGAGCATTTTTACCTCCAAAAGTCAAGATGCTCCCTTTATCTGGAGAAATGTTGGCATGATTCAACATATATTTCAATCAAAAGCTGACTCGTTGACTAAAAATTCAAGTCCAGAGTCCCAGACACACCGAGAGGCCAAATCATCAGTTCAATAGCAGGATATTCCACTTGGCCAACCTTGGGGAGAGTTTCTGGCTATGCAACAGGCAGTGCTAATCAAGGGGCAGGGGGGCACACTTCTAAGGAGGCTTCATCACCATAAGCAGGGTGAGGAGAATTAGAAAAGGAATGATGGGAAGAAAGAAACATCATGAATAAAACATTAGAATATTATTCTAAACCATGAATCAAAAACTCAGGTCCAGCACACCGAATTTAGGCAAGGAGCGTGAAATTGACTTAAACGTCTCCATTTCTATTTGGTTTGGACAGTGCTGTGTTATCATAGCTTTGCTGTTGTTAATATTGCGTCAACACTTTCATTACAGGCCTCAACCTCCAGGACTTTGTAAGTGAACTGCAAAGCTTACAAATGGAATTTAATGTTCAAATCCAGGATACTGAGTCCATAGGAAAGCCAGAAGAAAGACAAAGTTACAGATGTTTTTGGTGATTTGAAATTATGCTAGAATTTGGGGCATCAAATTAAAATACTATTTGTCCCCTGGAGGGATTCCCAAATTTTGGTTGAAAATGAGAGATAATTAGGTTCTTTAGAAATGTTTCTGTTGATGCTGAATGTGGTTCAAGAACAAATATTTCAAGATTATTAGATGTGGGTACATTTGCATCATTCAGACAACTGAAGAATGTGTGTTTGGGTTCTGCTCACCTCAAAAGGTTGTTATTTTTCTATATACAATGCAGTATTTCCCTGATATTTAATTTCATGGATAGTTTCTAACTCCAGATAAAGAGAATGAAGAACCCATGGTATGGGTGAAGGCTGGCTTCTGGTCCTCATTCTTAACAAAGAGATGACTATTTCAGCACCCTTGGTGATGCCACAAAACCCTGCCTAGGCTGGCCGACCCCACCACATGTCACAGGGTGCTGAGAGCAGCACTGGTTTTGTGGAGAAAGGGCTCAGCTGTCACAGTTTCAACTCCGCAGGTGGGTCCCAGCCAAGGAAGTCTGAGAAAGAGCCAGGTGGCAAGAAGCCCACACTTACACCCACTGGGCTCAGGTTAGACATTTCTGAGTTCTATATTTAGCATCCCAACCACCAGCACGTTGGAGTGACACACACACAGTAGGTGTTCAACAATGCTTTAGTTGTCCCTGGACACACACTTCTCTTCCTAGAAATGGGGCAGGAATATGAACAGGGAATTGACTGAGTTCCAAGTATCAGCTGGGTGTTTGTTTTATTTTTCCATTTTCCTAACTCACTATTTTCATGTGTAGTAAAGGAGAGTGTACTGATGTATGAAGCGAGGAGGTGAGCTTGTCTTGCCATCAGCTGTTCAATGTACCACCAGGGCTAAGATTTAGGAGGTTTTTCTGAAGCCCTTACACATACAACCCTTTCTCCCTACATTCCTCCTTTCCTGCAGTGAGTGATTCAGTTGGTCCTAGATTTCACCATTATCTCTAATGGTCCAGTGCTGCTCAACAAAGGTTGGTCTGATTTCCTTAAAGTATGGCTTTTCCCACTCTGGTCCACGGCATGACTCTAGGATGATACAAATATCTTCAGAAAACCATCTTGGAAGGCACACCAAGTAAACCAGCAAAAACCCTTACCTTCAAACCGAAGAAAATACTAAATCCATGAAATCACTTAAGCCACCCTTCCAAAGAGAAGGAGATTCAAAATGTTTTATGCAGCAACCTATAAGAAACTCATTTTGTGGGATGTTTCACATTCCAGCCCATGGTTTATTCCCCCATATATCCCTGCCAGTAATATCAACCAGATGTGGCAAAGAAGTCTGTGCAGAATTGTAAAAATTACAAGCGTATTCTGTAATTCCAAAGCATTGTAAAGTCACAGTTTGGTTTTCTTTCCTTCTTAAAAAAAAAATTTAAAAACAATTTCCAAGCTGGCAGAATGTACTTCTCAGTACAAGTATTGCCTGATCACGTTAGAAAACTCTTCTGCTGGTCCACAGGGCTGAAGAGACAAAAAACGTAAAACCCAACTCTACCTTTGATAAATCATAGGAAATTTAGAAAGGTCTACTTGCTAGCATGTATTTAGGTCTATAAATCTTTTTCTTTCAATGTTTCAAGTATTAATATCCTAGATCTCAGATAGGAGCATGTGCTCATATATACTCATAGGAGCATACAAGTTCAAAATATTGAACCATGAAAGCTTCATAAATTTACGATTGTTAATCTCTCTCTCATTCAAGATGTGTTTTTGCATAGAAAGAACACCATAAGGTAGAGAAAAAACGCACAGGGAGTAAGAGGGTGAGAAAGTCAGAGAGACCTGGCTTCATTTCTGGTGAATGAGTGAAACTCAAGCCCAGTTTCATCATCAGTGCAGCAGACCTAAAAACACCTTTCCTGCAGGATTCTTGGGAGGACTGAAGGAGTTGGCATCAACATAAGGTACCTAGCATACATTAGGTGCTCAAAAGATGTTTGGTTCCTTCCTTCAAAATATATAAAATAACAGGGGCTGTATGAGATCGATGTTTCTTAAAGTATGCCCCTAAGTGACACACAACAAAATCACCTAGGGTGCCTATTTATAAAGTCAAATCCCCTGGTCCACTCCAAATCCAATGAACCAGACTTCCTGGACGTGTGGCCTGGGATACAGCATTTTAACCATCATTTCAAGACATTTGCTTCTATATGCTAAGTTTGAAAACCAACCATAGCCTAGGTCCTTGCTCTGCTGTGGTCCTAGGCCAGCACGATCACTTGGGAATCTGTTAGAAATGCAGATCCTTAGGTCACACTCCAGACTCACACCATCAGAATTCACATTTTAACAAGATCCTTAGGTGTTCAGACACATACTAAAGTTTCAGAAGCACAGGTCTAGATTGCTATTCCCAGCTCAAAAATTCTGTAATGCAGAATCTACAAGGCCGTTTAAATGTTAGCCTTGTTACCAACTCTGTGGTAAGTCCACAGGCTTCTGTGCTCAGCTGGACACATCCTATTGGAGGAGAGAGACGACACCTCCCAGACCTTCATCCCTGGCACTGGCTTCAGATACTACAGAGAGAATGACACAGCACCCACCATAATCCATTCCGTGTCCGCACACAGATTGAAGCAAAACCTGTCTTCAAAAGCACGACAAACCCTGGAATTGATGACATGTGCCATAAGACAAACACAAGGCTGGCCTCACTGCAGCATTCAGCGTTTGGGGGAACAGGGAGAAAAATCAGGAAATGGGGACTCAGTTTGCAAGGACATTTTGCGTGAGCTTTGGGTGGTTGTGTCCCTGAAAAACATCACCCCACGTATGAGATGGTGAAGCTGGTCCTGCCATCCCTGGCCTCTGAAATCCAGGCCGGCACACAAGGGAGCAGGTCTCTGCATCCTGCTTCAGGCAGGCGGGCAGTCTCTGAAGCCCCCCACCAGCCCGATGGATTGGTTTTCCTGTTGTGCTATGATCATTTCACCACATCAGATAACAACTCCACTGGAAAACTGGGTAGTATGGTTTTTGTTTTCTCCACTGGGTTTTCACTTTTATAGCACTGTTTCACATCAATGCAGAGTTTTATAGGGACACATATTGCATGTAGTTATGTTTTAAAGTTTAGTGCTGAATTGGAAGACTAAGGTGGCTGCAAAGGGCTCTGTGAGTAGCAGAAAGCACTACCTAGAGGTGCACGGCTCCAGTCATTCAACAACTCTGAGCTCATTTAGGGCTTCATAGAGATAAAGGAGCTGGCATTCACTGAATTCGTAACTAGGCGCCTGGCACTTTAGTTACTAACTTCTCAGAAGTACAGTACAGGAATCATGATTAGGAGTGTGGGCTCTGGAGTCAGGCAAGCTTGAGTTTCAACTTTGGCTCAGCCAGTTACTGGCTCTGTGACCTTGAGCAAGCTGTCTAAATCTCTAGGCCTCTGTTTCTGTCTCTTTAAAATGGGGATAATATCATATCTACCTCTGACATCTGAGAGGGAGTGGCAGAATATAGGTGAAACACTTTGCAGAGCACCTGACTCCTAGCAAATACACCACACACATTTGGGAACTGATCAGGGCTGAATTGCCCCTGCCCCCCACCCCCGAAAGGCTTATGTTGAAGCCCTAATCCCAATACCTCAGAACATAACCATATTGGAGATCAGGTTGTTAAAGTGGTGATCAAGTTAAAATGAGGCCAGCAGGGTGGAGTCCTAACCCAACATAACTGGTGTCCTCATAAGAAGAGGAGGAGACACCAGGGGTATGCTACCACAGAGGCACGACCACATGAGGCTGCAGCAGGGAAGGTGGCTATCTGCAAGCCAAGGAGAGGGGCGCCAGGAGGAACCAATCCAGCCAGCATCTTGATCTTGGACTGCTGTCCTCCAGAACTGTGAGAAAATACATTTCTGTAGTTTAAGCCACTCAGCGTGTGGTATTGTGTGATGGTAGCTGAGCAAGCTATTGTAGGAACTATGATTAGCATTCCTATTGTATAGCTAACCAACACAAGACTGAAAACAGTGAGGTCACTTGCCCAGGGTCACCAGAAGGGGGGATTCAAACCCAGGTCTGTCTGGTTCCCAAGTTTCTGATCCTTGCTTTAATATTGGACTGCCTCAAAGAAACATGAGATCATGGTTCTGAATGCAGCTTCCAATTTGTGTGGGCTTGGAGCATGTACACACGACACCTGTGATAAAAGCAGAAAATGGTGAATATGAAGAGG
This sequence comes from Trachypithecus francoisi, assembly GCF_009764315.1. Lineage (NCBI taxonomy): Eukaryota > Metazoa > Chordata > Mammalia > Primates > Cercopithecidae > Trachypithecus > Trachypithecus francoisi. The sequence goes on along the minus strand of NW_022681465.1, from coordinate 122,277,001 downwards.
CAGTGCGCACTAGCCGAGATGAGAGTTCAGAGGAGGACTCAGCCCTGGGAAGCAAGTTCCCTAGAAGCTGGAGTCTAGCAGCCTTGAACTAGCAGGCTAGCAGGCGAGGTTTCACCATGTTGCCCAGGCTGAACTTTCTGGTTGGGGAATCTGCTCTTCCATGATAACAGCGCCGGTGACTCGGGGCTAAGTTGGTTAGCCATATTGCATATAGTTTTTGGGTACCTGGGGATTAACTTTCCAAGTCACTTGCAACTCCACTGCCCAAGTGAACGACAGCAGGTTTAGCCTCAGTGGCATTTTTTTTTTTTTTTTTAAAGCTGTCAAATACCTCGTAGAAGGGAATGGAGAATAGATAAGCCGGAGCTCCACCTGGCTGTAAGTACAACTGCTTATGCAGCTATGGGTTTTTTGTTTGTTTGTTTGTTTTTGAGACGGAGTCTCACTTTGTCACCAGGTTGGAGCACAGTGGCGCAATCTCAGCTCACTGCAACCTCTGCCTCCCGGGTTCAAGTGATTCTCCTGCCTCAGCCTCCGAGTAGCTGGGACTACATGCGTGCGCCACCATGCCCAGCTAATTTTTGTGTTTTTAGTAGAGACAGGGTTTCACCATGTTGGCCAGGATGGTCTCTATCTCTTGACCTCATGATCCGCCCACCTTGGCCTCCCAAAGTGCTGGGATTATAGGCATAAGCCACTGCGCCCGGCGGCAGCTGTAAGTTTTAAACCATTACCAAATATGGAACCTGACTACTTGAACCTGAATCTGGGACAGGTGGGCTGAAAGGAGCCCCTTGGACTGCTCACCCTTATAGGGCAAAGATAAACTTTTTTTTTCTTTTTCTTTTTTTTTTTTTTTTTGAGACAGAGTCTCACTCTGCCACCCAGACTAGAGTGCAGTGGCACAATCTCAGCTAAGTGCAAGCTCCACCTCCCGGAATCAAGTGATTGATCCTCACCTCGGCCTCCCGAATAGCTGGGATGACAGGCATGCACCACCATGCCCGGCTAATTTTTGAATTTTTAGTAGAGACAAGGTTTTGCCACATTGGCCAGGCTTATCTCAAACTTCTGACTTCAAGAGATCGGCCCGCCTCGGCCTCCCAAAGTGTTGGGATTACAGGCATGAGCCACCACTCCCGACTGCAATGATAAATTCTTAAAAAAAAAGTTGTGAACCATGTGTCCCTCAGCCCCCACGAAAGCTCTCTAATCTGGTAAAATACAGAGGGTGTATTTTGTTTGTTTGAGGTGGGGTCTCACTCTGTCGCCCAAGCTGGAGTACAGTGGTGTGATCTCAGCTCACTGCAACCTCCGTCTCCAAGGCTCAAGCGATCCCTGCACCTCAGCCTCGCAAGTAGCTGGGACCACAGGTGCAGGCCACCATGCCCAGCTATATTTTTGTATTTTTGGTAGAGGCGGAGTTTCACCATGTTGCCCAGGCTGGTCTCGAACTCCTGAGCTCAGGCAATCCGACTGCCTTGTCCTCCCAAACTGCTGAGATAACAGGCATGAGCCACTGTACCCAGCCATGCAAGGGATTTTAATCACTGCTTGCATCTTGCCTTCTGCTCCTTCTAAAGAATTTCTGGCAATATTAACCAGTCAGCCTTTAAATAACTAGAAATCCTTCACTGTCTCTCCCATGGGTAGGTTAAAGAAAAACCTGGAAGGGGATGGCAAAGGGAGAAACTAATAGCCTATAGGCCACGCAAGATCATGCTCCATCCTGTCCTCGCTAGATGAAGCCCAGAGAGGCCAAGTAACATGCCCAGAGCCACACAGCTTACAGGTAGAAGAGCCAGCATGACGACCCAGGTCTTCCCACTCCAAGTCCAGTGCTCATCCAACCCTCCTCTAATTTGGAGACTGGACTCCTTCCCTAGGTGCTGCAATGTTTATACCACAGAGCCCAAAGCCCCAGCGTATGCACTACTCTCATCAGCTGGCCAGTCAAGGTCAGCCATGAGCATTTTCCATGCAGTATTTACTATGTGCTTTGTTCAATGCCAATTATTTTCCCCCAGATAATTGCTATTTATCTTCACAACAACATGGAGAGGTCATTTCTACCATTGTCTATGTTACTTATGAAGAACCTGGGACAAAAGAGGTTAAGTAACTTGCCAAAGGTTTCGGGACACACAGTGGGCAGTCCCTTAACCCCTTCACTTGACTGCCTCCTCCTTTCCTCTCCTCTGGGTCAGGTGCTGCAGCAGCCTAGAAAGAACAGAAGCCCAGTCTCCACACTTGACCATGATCTATGTCAGGATGTCAGGGGGCAAATATTTACTGAGTGACCCAAGTATGGTAGAGGCCTCACTGGGCATTCTGCAGACCACAGCAATATAAGTTCAGGGCACTTCCAAGATCTGGGATTTCTGGGATTCTATGGCTCATGATCTGTGTGTTTGAACAGCATAAGAGGACAGATAGCCTGCTAATACACACATGGGTCAGATGGTACTGGCTGTAAGATGGGTGCACGGAGGGTAACCAGCAAAGTCCTAAGGGAAACCCTTGGATATATGACAGGTCCATCACCAATCCTTTTGAGCATAACTTCAGCTGCCTATGGTAGTTAGCATGGCAGTGTGGTATGGCAGAAAACATAAGGAATTGGCAGAGACACAGATGTGTACCAAGTCCTAGTTCCACTGCATCCTAGTTATACAACTATGGGTAAGTTAGATACCCCTAAGCTTTAGAAATAGATTTAATAATGATTCTCTTTGCATGATTGTTGTGATGGTTAAGTCTAAGCATTGAGGCAAAGTGCCCAGTACAGTACTGCTTCTTAGATAGATGGGATATATAATATATACATATATATATATATGCAGTAATATGCAGTAATCTAAACTTTGAGCTTTAATTTCCTCATCTATAAAATGAGAGCATTGATTGAGGCTTAGGCAGGGAACTCCCAGTAGAGACAAATGCAGACTCTGGAGTCAGGTTACCCAAATGTGAATCCTGTTTCTGCCACTAAGTAGTTGTCTGATATTGTTCAAATTCTTTAACCTTTCTGTACCTGTTTCACATGTATAGAACAATACTAACCATAGTACCTATCCCACAGAGTTGTCAGGAGAATCAAATGAGTTAATAGACATGAAGTGCTCAGAACAGCACCTGGCACTCAACGTGTTTGCTAGCGCTATTACCTATCTGAAAGTGCTATTGTAAGGATCCAAAGTACTCAAAGCACAGGGAACTGCATATACAGTGGATGCTCAATACACTAGCAGACATCTGTTGTTTTCCCATTTCACGTCCCTTCTTCTGTCTTCTGATAACAGAATTACTCTTTACTGTGGTGAGCCCATTCTCTAAGCAAGTGGGATGAACACAGCTTGATCATCAGAGGACACCATCTCATTAGCAACATTGATTGGCTGGGACATGGGCATATATGACCAAGCTAAGTAATCAGTGTCTACCCTCAGTTCTTTCCAACAGGAACATTGACCAAGTCCCTCTTCACCAGGATCTCTGAATTAGTGCATTTTGAGTCTTTTGCATTAGCTCACAAACAAGTCCACGGTTCCAAGGGAGTGAAGGAACAAGAAGAAGACCTAATGACATCAGCAAGACCCTGGATCCAGCTGTTCTTGAAGCCATTCATAACTACTACTGCTCTTCTCAGCTATGTGAATCAATACACTGCCTCTTTGGGCTAAACTAACTTCTGTCACTTGCTAGTGAGTGGTGTTATAGTCACAGCATAGGTTCTCATAAACATTATTTCCCTTTTCATTACTATTCAAAGCCTGTTTTTATTACATGACTATAGACTTTCCAAGAGATATTATTTGGATAAATACAAAATATTAAGTAGTTTTGCCTGTATGACAAATAAAAAAAGTAGTATCAAGAATTGTTTATCCCACATGGCATACTCTGGCGTAGCCAGCCACATAGAACCCACATTTAGCATAAAAAATGCCTCACTGTGTCTATTGAGATGCAGTGCTCTTTTAAAACAGAGTCAGTGGCACATGTATACACACTCATGATTGCACAGTTATTGATTTCTAATTTGTACCCTGCTTACTTCCGAAAAGGCTCTCGAGTGGCTGACAAAATAAGACAAAGACACAGAGGGCCATTAAGAAAAATCAAAGATCAAGCCCAGAGAGAAAAAGGGATTGCTGATTATAGCCCAAACTTGGGTTAATATAGCTGCTTCAATAAAAAAAATTATATTTAGCTCTCAGCTTTTTGGCAGCCATTCAAAGTGTGTCATAATAGGGCACACAGAGAACTGGACATCCTTCATGTCTGCAGCTCAACACCCAGAACAGAGGCCATGCTGGAACAGACACCCAGGGAAAACCTTACTGAATGAGTGAGTGAATGAATAAATGAATGAACAGTGGATAAAAGAATCAAAGCTCGCCAAGGGCGCTGTTTCTATCCTTAGGTCTATATCATTCATTTATTCATCTACCCATTCAACCACCACTGACTGAGTGCCTATGTGTGCCAAACTACACCCGGACAGGGACCCAGCAAGAGACGGATACCAAAATGAGTCAAACGTCATCCCTGCCTTCCCAGCTGCAGCTCTCTGACTTGAAGCAAAAGCTCAGCGTAATTGACCTCAATGCTTATCACAACTCCTAGTCTCTTCATGCCTCCCAGAGAAAGGAGATCAGAAACTGAGGTTGTAAAGACGGGAACTGTAGGAGTAATAATAGTTGCCTTGGTGCTTACACTTATAGAGCAATTAAAAAAAAAAACACGCACACCATGATCTCACTGGATACTTACAGTTCCTCTATAAGGTAGGTAAAAAGGAGGAGAGGGTATCTCCCTTTACTGATGAAGACATTTGGGAGGAGAGGGTATCTCCCTTTACTGATGAAGATACTTAGATACCAAAGGAAAAGTGACTCTCTCAAGCTCTCTCAGGACATGGCAGAGGACATAACTCATAGGTTCCCCATGCCCACGTCCCTGGCTCCCAGAATCTCAGAGACCTGTTATCACCACTTGAACTTCCTACTTTGCCTGGATCAAGACCAACTCTGCAAAAATGGCCATCACCTGATAGTCATGGGAAGGTTCCTGTGAGCAAGAACCAGCCCACCTGACAACCGGCAGCGGCTGGGATGCTCAGACCCCACCCACATAAAGTCGTCCAGCATTCCAGCCTCACAGGTTGGAAGTACCTTCCCTTTGCCTTTAAACTGATGCTCATTTCTCAGATGGATAGTATATACTCTGCTGTAGTACTTAGTTAAGAGCAGGTTGAAAGGTGCAATGCAGTACTGGGTGGAGAGATGGTGATTATGTGAGCATCTAAGGGCAGAGCTATACAAGGCAGGGGATGTTACAAACCAGGGTGGTTTCCGGTATGTCTATTTGGCATAGCTTATCCAGCTCTTCTGGACCCCCCGGGCTGCTGAACAACATTTCCTCTGCCCCCATGCCCATCCAGGCAGACCCAGACTGGAAGAGTAAAAAGGAGGGTATAGCCTTTCCTACATTTAGCAAAGTCAGCTAGGGTGACTGAGCCAGAGAAATGGGGCACACAGCAAGAGGAGACCCGACAAAGTTCAGAAGGCAAGCAAGACCACTGCATGACTGGAATACCAGACAACCCTTGCCTGCTCTTGTTCCAGCAAAGTGCCCTTTTAAAAGAAATTTATGTATATAGTCTCTGTGTGTGTGCGTGTGGCTGTGTGTATAGACATATATAAATATATATTCCTAATTCCGAACTCCTTAGTAAGTGCACACACGGACATGTGTTTCATGTTTCCCAATTTATCCCAGAGCCTGGATGCAGTGTTTGGCTGCACAAGTAGGCATTAAATGCAACCACTGGGAATCAGAATGGTGGCCACAACGTTGGAGCCTCCCTGCAATGTTCGAGTCTTCCCAGCCAGGCTGTAAATCTTGCTACCTGACTGCAAAGCCATCCAGGACTGTGTCGCTTCATTCAGAAAGGTGAGCTTTGGGCAAGCTAGTACACTCATGGCACTACCAGCATGATTTCGGGTTCACTGTCAATAATTTAATTAGCACTTGCCTGACATCTGCAATACATGAATCACAGTCTCCACTGTCACCTGCAACTCCAGCTCCTGGGCTTCCAAACTCTCCCACTGAATAACAGAGGTATCTCCCACTCTCCCCTCTCCTCATTTTACCCTGGACCACTGAAAAGGATAAAGCAAAATTCAACATGCTTCTTCCTTTTCCCACAAAATCATAAACCCCCAGACCCAGGGTTCCTAGACTGGCAGCGCTAGGAAGTGGGAAAAAGGAAAAGTCAGGAGCTGCCCCAACCAGCAAAGCGATAAGGTTGCCGTGTTTGGTCCAAACCGTTGCCTTCTGAGACCACTGGCAGTCTCGCGTGAATAAACCTATCTCAAATCCCACCTCAGGGAATTTCCCTGAAGTAAGTTCAGACCCACAGTAAATGGAAGCATCTCCTCCCTCCTTGCAAGGCAATTGATCGAATACCACACATCACTAGTCCTCACTGATCACAAAAGCCGCCGATGTCTGAGACAAGGAGCAAGAAGTCAGGCCTGGAAGTGTATGGGGGTGGACGTCAGGTCAAAGCCCTGCTCCAAGTCTCTATGTCAGGGCCTAACTGCCAAGCTCCACACGGCACGGTGCTCCACAAACCACATCCTCCGCGTCACCAAAGCCAGGCAAGGCACAAGGTAGAGGACACAAGGCAACTCTACTCACAGTCTGGTGAGCTTCGGCGTGCTCTGGAAAAGCAATTCTGGAAGGACTTGGAGCTTATTCTTGTTCAGGCGCCTAAAGAGGAAAGAGAATGGAAGGATGTCAAGGGGACATTAAACCAGATCAAATGTATTCAGATACCACTTTAATCAATCAGTCAGTCAATCAATAGGCATTAAGAGACTCTCCACGTCTTTCAGTATGGGCTGCTCAACACATGTAAGGTATATTCCCTGTCGGCAGGGCTTAGAGTCAGATTGAGAACGCAAAGCAAAGGTCAGTCAAAAGTAAAAACACAGCAAACGCACTGTGCTGCCACACCTCCATCAGCTGTGATCTTGGACAGACATCACCAATGGATCACAATATTCCTTCCCATGGACCCCAGACAAGACTTTTGAACTTTTCTCGCCATGAGCTCCATGTAGTTATTGCTGAGTGATGGAAATAGCATGTGAAATATGCCCCTAAAAACATAAAGGGGCCAGGCACGGTGGCTCATGCCTGTCATCCCAGCACTTTGAGAGGCTGAGGCAGGCAGATCACGAGGTCAAGAGTTCAAGACCTTCTTGGGCAACATGGTGAAACCCCATTTCTAATAAAAATACAAAAAATTAGCTGGGCATGGTGGTGCGTGCCTGTAGTCCCAGCTACTTGGGAGGCTGAGGCAGGAGAATCGCTTGAACCCAGGAGGCAGAAGTTGCAGTGAGCTGAGATTGTGCCACTGCACTCCAGCCTGGCGACTGAGCAAGACTGTCTCAAAAAAAAAAAAAAAAAAGAAAAGAAAAGAAAAGAAAAAGAAGAAAAAGAAACCATAAATGAAATATCAGAGGAAATATTCAGGATCCTAAATGGTGATCATGGGAGCAGATAGCAGTTGCTTTAGGAATACAGAAGAGGGCATGGCAGATCCCCTTGGATTGAGGAACAAAATGGAATTCTGGCCATCTTGGCTCTGTGGACCAGAGTAGGGTTCCACTGTGAGTTTTGTGGGTCCTTGGCAATTTTGCCTTTGTGGGCTGCTTTCTCCATCAAAAAAATTTTTCATATTACATTTTATAACTATGTTGGTATAAATGCAAATATATTAACATTACATAACATTTCTACCCAAAAGTTCATTTTTGTCTTCCAATATTAGAAGAAATTAAAACATTTTCATGAGTCCCTAACAGTATTGTAGACCCTTATCACCGTCCCCACTGGGACTCATGGAGAAGTACACACTGGGTCAGGGACCAAGGTCTGGGCATGAGGTGGGGCTTATGGCAAAAATCGGCCCAGTAGGGATGGCTCACATTGGATGTTGGCCAACAGAGCCAATCAGTCTCTCTTAAGCCTGGTCAATGCTAAACACCCACAGAAAGGCCACCTGAGTTTTTAAGTGACACAGAGTCACCATTATGATCTCCATGAAGGCTGCTTTCCTGGGAGCATTAGGCCAAGAGAGAGGCCCTGTTGCATGCTAGCCCCACGCCCTTCTGCCCTAGTGAAGTGACACAGCCCAGCAAGGGAAATGGGAAGCCACCTAAACCATGGTTAAAGCATACACCCCACAGTCCCCAGAATCCTTCAGCGCCAAAGAGCAGTTCATAGCCTGATGGATTTTTCTACTTAGAGTGAATTGAGTATGTCCTATTACATGGTATAACTATATGATCCCCATCTGAGAGCTAAGGAAACTAAGGAATAGAAAAGGTGAGCTTCTCCCTAGCTCCTGGCCCCAAAGCCCTGGCCCCCTTCCCCTGCCACCAAGCAAACATGCTTCCCTATTTGGGATTTTGCTCCCATTTCCCCCGCTTTCTTCCTAGATCTATGGACAACAACTTTAGAGGGATGAGCGACTAGAAGGAGGTCAAGCAGGACAAAGCATGGGAGAGAGAAGCATTGAAGACTTCACATAATAAGCTCACTGTCAAGAGGGTGCTACTCAGTCTGACAGCCACACAGTGAGTGGGTAAGCATTGGGCAGGGATGCCATTCACGAGACTCCTGATTAGGAGGAGGCAAGGAGGAAAGGTTGGAAAGTTGGATAAGATAAGCTCTAATTCCCTGGCCACCTCTGGGGCAGCCTGACTCTTGTTTTGTTTTGCTCGAGACGGAGTCTCACTCTGTTGCCCAGGCTGGAGTGCAATGATGCAATCTCGGCTCACTGCAACCTCCACCTCCCAGGTTCAAGTGATTCCCCTACCTCCGCCTCCCCAGTAGCTGAGATCACAGGCACGCACCACCACGCATGGCTAATTTTTGTATTTTTAGTAGAAACGGGTTTCACCATGTTGGCCAGGCTGTTCTCAAACTTCTGACCACAAGTGCTCTGCCCGCCTCAGCCTCCCAAAGTGCTGGAATTACAGGAGTGAGCCACCGTACCCGGCTGAGGGCAGTCTGACTCCTAGCCCAGTGCTTTCTCTTTATTTTTTAAAACTTGCTGTAAAATCACATATCATGAGATTTATCTTCTTAGCAATAAAAAAACTGTACACTAAAAGTGTAGTTAGTTCAGTAGTGTTGAGTATATTTACATTATTGAGCAACTAATCTCCAGAACTTTTTCATCTTGCAAAACTGAAACTCTGTCCCTGTTGAACAACAACTCCCTGTCTCTCCTTCTCCCAGCCCCTGGCAACCACCGTTCCACTGTCTGTCTCTGATTTTGCCTGGTGCTCTTCGACCACTGCCAGTATCTGCTTTTTGTGTGTTCCTGTCACTAAAGTAGAAAAAAAAAAGTGGGGAACTCTGGGAAGAGCAGGATGAGGCAATATGTACTTTTATGTTTTGAGTAGTTCCCATGTTCTCAGTGATAACAGGTGGAAGCCATTGGAACTGGAGAAGGCTTGATGTGATGTCTTTGGGATTCACTGGGGCTGGGCACAGGTCTGGCTATATTGTGCTCTTGTTGTGAGATCCGAGGCAAGCTATCTAGCCCTTTGGACCTCAGTTTCGGATCTGCAAATGGGTTACGGTGAGTCTTCAATGACACAGTGTCTATGCAAGTGTTCAGCACTGCAATAAGAGCATGGCAACAGTGATGATAATGGTGCTGACTGAGTTCTACATGCGTGTCAAACGCCATGCCACGTGCTACACAGGCAGGATCTCAACTGCAGCAGTGCTCCCGGTAGGTGTCATTAATCCTGTCTCATACAGAATGAACCTGAAGCCTGGGGAGGTCAAGCCATCCCCAAGGCCACAGTGTCAGGAAGTGGTAGTGGCAGGATTTGCACCCAGTCGGTCAGACTCCAGAGCTCTAGTTCTGAACCACCATGTTACTCGAAGCCTTTCAATAAATAACAGCCCCCTATCCCTTTCCCTTTCTTAATTTTTCTGTTTCTTTTCATCCACGGTTGCCACTTCTTGCAACCCATCCAAGGCAATGAACCACTCTGTGTACATTGGCCTCCCTGAGAAGGAACTCTCTTGAAGGTCCCCAAGGCAAGAACTGGGTCTCTATGTGGGTCTGTCTGGACCCACCCTCTATTGTCACAGCTGTACAAGCCTTATAAGAGTTACATTCAGAGAACCAACACCCCAGTCTAGGCAAAAATCCTAAAACCCAGCCTGCCGCTGTCTGCAGTGAGTAGGGTGTTCAGTTTGCTGAAAACCCTAAACCAGAGTTGAAGCTAAAAATAAAACCAGCTTGGCTCCAAGGCTCCTGGAAGGGAAGGAATCATTTTGTTTTTTGCCAGTATTTGTGGCTGGACAAAAATAAAAATACAACCAAATTTAGTCAATTGTGCGCTGCCCACTGCTTCATAAACCCTGAATAAGGATTCTGGGGCAGATGGGTGGGGCTCTGCTCCCAAAAGCCTTGGGGCCTTTCCACTTGAGCTCGGGCAGGTCACCTCCTGGTTCCCAATATCAGAAGGAGCTAGATACTGTATTTCCAGGTAACTCCAGGATCTTTTCATATTTACTGAGTGAACAGCCCGGCCTGGAAAGTCTTCCTTGAAAAGGTGATGAAGTCTCCAAGCTGCATAAGGTACGTTTCCCATGTGGCCGCTATGAAAGCAGCCCCTGAACAGGAAAATGAACAGAATGAGACTTGCTGTTCTCCTGATAAACAGGTAAGTGCCGGGTGCAGACAGTGGCTATTGGCCACGGTGCACTCATGCCATCTGCTGTTCTGTTACTCTGGGCCCAGAGGTGGAGATCTCCTGCCATAGTTCAAGCTGGAAGTAAATCTACGATTACTGAATGGAGAACAGGACTGAATGCGACTCATATGAGCACAGAACTGAAAAAGTCACCAAACGAGATGTGGGCCAGGGCAATGACAGGATAAGGCCTTCCTAGGTATTTCCTCTCCCGCTAAGATCAAAACTCCTTCTCAGCCTTCCTAATGCAACAATGGGGAGCACAAAGGTGTAAAAAAAAAAAAAAAAAAAAAAAAAAATCAACTGGCTACTGAGTTGCAAAGTCACATTGATTTTTCAGCCAGAACTGAGAAGCACCAAGAAATAGGCCTTTGTCTTTGTGGAACCACTAAAGGCCTTTCTGGATGTACCTGGGTGTAAGATATAATTAGAAATTTTTGCCACTTCATTGAATTCATCCATGTATCCATTCAACCATTCATCCATCCAACTGTTAATTTAGCTGTACATCCAACCACCATCCATCTATTGATCAGCCTATCTACCCAAGCATTCACTCACTCATCCATCCAACCACCATTTACCCATCCATCCTTTAATTTCTCTAGTCATTTTTTTCAATATGAACATACAAAAATGAATAAGATACAGTTCCTTCTTTTAAAAATGTCATATGCTTACTGTAGAAGACAGACCTGAAAACAAAAAATTGCCATGATCTTGAAAGCAAAGGTGTCGTGGGAACACAGTGAAGCAGCAGCTAACCTAGTCCTTGTTAAAAGACTTCCCAAGGAAGACGGTTTTGAGTCTAGTTTTAAAGGATAACTGGGACTCCTTAGGAGACAGAGATGGAGAGTTCTAGACTGAGAGAGCAGTACATGCTCTGTACTCCATGGAGGGCCAGGAGACAGAGGAGCATTTGGGAAGCAGGCTGGCATTGCTGGAACGCAGAGGTGACCTGCCAACACAAGTGATGAAGGTGTACAACTAGGCAGCAGTCATACCACAAGGGGCCTTTTTATCCATAATAAAGAATTTGGGCTTGGCTTTTTACAGATAGTAAGAGGGAGACAGAGAAAGGGTTTGAGCAAGGGAGTGATACTCTGGTTTGAATTTTACAAAAGTTCTCCTGGCCAGGTGCGGTGGCCCACGCCTGTAATCCCAGCACTTTGGGAGGCCAAGGCGGGCAGATCACAAGGTCAGAAGCTTGAGACCAGCCTGGCCAACATGGTGAAACTCCATCTCTACTAAAAATATAAAAATTAGGTGGGCATGGTGGTGCACATCTGTAATCCCAGCTACTTGGGAGGCTGAGGCAGGAGAATCACTTGAACCTGGGAGGCAGAGGTTGCGGTGAGCTGAGATCACGCCATTGCACTCCAGCCTGGTGACAGAGCAAGACTCTGACTCAAAAAAAAAAAAATATATATATATATATATATATATATATATATATATACACACACACACACATACACACACACATCTCCTGAGTAGTAGTAAGCCCGGTTTGGAAGAGGGTGAAATCGGAAGCAGGAAAACCAGCTCACAGGGTTCTTGGGTAACCAGTGTCTCTGTGTGAAGGCTTGGTTAAGGATAACAGTGTGGCTGAAGTGTAGGAGAGAGAGGTGAGTACAATCGACTGCGTTTTGTGACAGGATGTACGTGAGGATTTGTACGTGAGGATTGAGGGAATTACAGGAGTGCAGGTATGAAAAGTGGCTCCAGGTTGAGTAACTGATCAGTCAAATTACCAATCCCTAATGAAAGGAACAGAGAAGGGAGGAACACCGTACGGAAGGTGGTGTGTTTAGATTCAGGATTTCTGTAACACTGAAATCTCTCAAATATGTTTTGACAACTAATAGCAGTAGCTAGTAATAACACTAAAACCATGAGCCAGGCATTGTACTGAGCACTTTACATGCACTACCTCATTTAATCTCCATGGAAACACTCAGAGGGCCAGCGCTCTTAGCATCCCTATATTTAGGAAATACCAGCCTAAGAAGGTTAAGAACTTGCCCAAAGTCAAGCTTGACCAATGTGATAGTTGGTGGGACTTGAACCCAGGTGCCTGCTGCTAAGCCTGTGCTCTTACCTACTATGTGTAGTGAGAATTCTTAATTTAGCCCTTCATTATAAACTGTCTTATCACCTAAGTTTCAAAGGCTAAAACTGGGAAATACAACTAAAAATTCCTTTGTGTCCCAACAGTAGCCAACACAGCATCAGGCACACAAAGAACCTTCCAGAAGGGCCTGCTGAATTTCGTGATAAACCAAAAGGTAGGAAAGGCCAGCTAGGGGAGCCTATGAATCAATAACCCTGCTGAGCTGGGAAGTCACACTGTATGGGGGTAAACAGGGTTCCCAGATCACCTGCCTGAGTCTGTCTTCATCCTTCAGAAACTTCTTAGAGACTCGGCTTTCAGAGGTATCAACTTCACTGACAAGCAAAGCGAGCAGCGGGAAGGGCTCACTACTTCCCCTCCTTCAGGAAATGGAAGGGGTAAGAGGCCACCAAGGCCTGGGCATGGCCCACTGCATATAAGTCCCCTCCTTTCCTCAGGGAGGTGTGGGATCTCAGCTGCCCAATCAGGCCTGAGGGAGGAAGAAAGTCATAGTATGCTAATCCCTACAGGTCACCAGTACTGCTTGCTTTAGTAATGAACTCAATTGTTTCCCTTTCCCCAGGCAGCTTCTTAGGCAGCCTGAATTCTTTCTCAGTCTATTGGTACTTTCAGAAACACTCACATGTCTCAACAAGAACCCAAGCAGTTTTGTTATCTAGAGCAGAAGCTCCATGCCACTCCCAATGCAGAGAGGGAGAGGGACAATGCTTCCTGCCAGCTGCTGCTCCAGGCCAGCAAGCCCCAGGGATGATGACTACAGGCTCTGGGCAAGGGCAGAACCAAACTTCACAGGCCTCAAACATCAGTTCAGAGATGACATCATCAACTATGAAGATGTACAGATATCAGTATAAATCACCAGCAAAAAACTTGAACTGTGGAGAGTCAAAAGAGCAGAGATCCTTGATGTGGGGCTGTTCCAACTTGTTGTTTGCTCTAGTCACTGAAGGCCTCTTACTTGCTTGGTTTCCTCACCTGTCTAATAGCCAGTTTGGACTTTTCTTCCTGCTATGCAAATTTTCATAATGCAAACTGGATCTAATCTGAGCAATTCAATAAGGAAGCTAATTTGTAATGGTTGTTGGTTTATACCAGTGTCATGGTCAGGAATGGCCCCCACATGTGAGGCAGGAAAGCCTAATGGCTTACAGACTCAATACCCATGGCCATTTTAGTTGAATGATGCTATTCTTTACTTTTGTGGCTTCCCTTTTTTGGAGGGACAAGCAGCTTCATTAAGATATAATAGAGCTTCCTTACAGTAAGTGTGGACCAACCCACAATTTATTTTGATGGCTTAGCTTCAAGTTGACCTGAGATTTGTCTTCCATGGTATTCAGTATTTGCTCAATGACATTTAGGCCGGCTTATACTAGTTTGAAAATCTGTTATTTTTTAGTTTGTAAGTTCTGAAAGTCCTAATAGCAATTTAAAACCCCTTTATTTTTGACATTTCTGTAGGATAATTTTGTGGTCATATTCTAAAATTCTGATCCCTACACAGTTTTTTTTTTTCCCTCATTGAAGTTGTTTGCAAAAACCCTTTTAAAAAATAACCTAAAGATTATTTTAGGAACACAATTATTATGTAATAGCAAAACATGTACCTCATGGGATATCTGAGAGGGCTGAATGGTTTAACATCTGTAAAGGGCTTTGCAATATTTCTCAAGGGCTCAATAAGTGGTAGCTGTTACGGCTACTGTTATTATCATTATAATCATCCCTAGATGTCCCAAGAGGTTGGAAATTCAGGAGATTTATTTCTCCTTCATAGATGACTGTATTGGTCAGCAAGGCAATAACAAACGAACTCCAAAATCTCAGTGGGTTAACACAATAAACACTTACTCCACACTCACGTAAAGGGCTTGTTCCATGTGGTATGATACCTTAGAGAAAATGTGGCCTCCAAAGCTGCTGTGCTAGGGGAAGAGAGGGAAGGAGGAAGTACATCAGCTCTTAACTCTCTTGACCCAGCAGTGACTCATACCGTTTCTCACATGATTGGCCAGAACTAGTCACATGGCACAAACCTAGCTGCAAAGGAAGCTGGGAAATCTACAGGAACACTTGGATATTTGGTTGAGGACTATCTTAACAACCAGTATGCCTGAAGCATCAAAACAGCAAAGATCTCTTTATCAGCCAGGCACAGTGGCTCATTCCTACAGTCCTAGCACTTTGGGAGGCCAAAGTGGGAGGACTGCTTGGGTCCAGAAGCTTGAGACCAGCCTGAGATATATAGTGAAACCTCATCTCTACAAAAAATCCAAAAAATTTGCTGAGCATGGTACCACACACCTATAATCTCAGCTACTCAGGAGGCTGGGTGGGAGGACTGCTTAAGCCTGGGAGGTAGAGGTTGCCGTGAGCCAAGATCATGCCATTGCACTCTAGCCTATGCAACAGAGAAAGATCCTGTCTCAAAAATAAATAAATAAAATAAAATAAATCAAAAAATCTTTGTCCTTGTCCATCTATCCATCCTTCCTTCCTTTTTTATGTTCACATAGGGCACTTACTACTATGAGCTAAGTGTTATGTTAGGTGTTTTATCTGTATTATCTCACTTCATCCTTAAAGCAACTCTTGAAGCAGACACTGTTATGGTCATTAAGATAAGGAAACTGAGGTACAGTAAGGTTATGTAGCTTTTCCAAAATCACACAGCCCAAACTTAAGGCTTGAACAGAGGTCTCTTGGACACTAAAACCTGTGATTTTAACCCCCTTGCCATTCTGCTTCTCTAACTTTTTGGAGCTTGGTCGACAAAAGGCTGCCCAATAATCCCAGGAGGGAGGATAGAAACAAGGAATATTTGCTGGCCCTGCCTCTCTGGTTTCAGAAAGAAGGTTGTGAGAGTCTCAGGAAATCCCTGCCCTATTTACGTGGTTCTAGAGAACTCTGGGGGCTTGGTCAGGATCACATCCTATTGAGACCCACCTCAGGACTCAGTATGAAAAGAAAACAAGCACAAAGCCACCCCCCCAAACCCCCAAAACACACATACCAAACAACCTCTTTTGACCTTTCCTGTACCTCACAATGGATTACTTTTTCTTCAACGACATGACTGTTAGGGAAATGTGGGGTACATAATGGTCTGAGCCTGCCTTGCCTCTGACCCCTGCCCTGGCTACTTCCACATGCCCCTGATGCTCAAATGCCCCTGCATCCAGAAGACCTTGATTTCAGGAGAAAAGAAGGGGGTGAGGGAGAAGATGGACAAGAGTCCTATCTACGCAGCAGTGGAAAATCACTGGCTCTGCAGAGAGTGGGCCAAAAGGCACTGTGAGTCCTCTAGTTCCAGGATGGCTGACCCACAGGCCTAAGTAATTTTTGCCTAGAACAATGCAGGGGAACCCCAGAGGCCATAGCCAACATGTTGCTTTATACAGGACTAAAGTCAAGGGCATGGGTCTCTGGGGATCCCCAGAAGATTGTACATGGGTATATATTAGTACACTGAGGGCTCAGATTCCAAGAAAACATATCTAGGGTGGAAGAAAGCACACATTTCTGTGTGCATGTGAATGTGCACGCACACACACACACACACACACACAGAGAACAGATAAAAATATACATGCAACTTAATAGTCATTTATAACTTCAGAGCTGGCCAGACCCATTTCAGGCAGTCAGACCACTTGGCAATCACCAAAGTTCCATCCCTATAGTGACCTCTTCCCCACAACATCTCATAATGGGACCAACAAGGCAGACAACTCCCCAGATTCAAGAATCACTCCTGGATCTCTTTTGAGATTTTCTACTCTTGCAGCTTTCCCCAGATCAGAATTGTTGCACATGCTCTCCCCTTCTCTGGGAATGCTCTTTACCCTGCTACCAGGATAACAGCCACAGAGGTGTTAAGAAGTAGTCAAATTCTATAAATAATTTGAGGGTAGAGCAGACAGGATTTGCTGATGGATTGGAGGCAAGGCAAGAGAGAGAAGGAGAGTCAAGGATGAGGCTGATATTTTGGCCTGTGCATCTAAAACTTTGGAACTACTGTTACCCGAGATGGGGAAGACTGTGGGTAGAGCAGGGGGTGGGGGGCAGATTTGGATATGTTAAATTTGACATGCCTACAAATATTCCCAATTATAGATGCCCAACAGATGATGGGATATACAAATATGGGGCACTCAGGGATAAGACCAAGATAGAGAGATGTAGGTGGTAATTTAAAGTCATGAACCTGGATGTGGTTACCATGGGAGATGAAGATAAGGCAAGAGGAGTGTGGACTGAGTTCTGGGCTACACCATCCAGAGCGAGGAGGAAACAGCCCCCAGTGTGGTGGGGGAGAAGCAAGAGAGAGAACAGAGTTGTGAAGGTCAAGTGAAGGGAGAGTTTCAAGGAAGGAGGGGGGTAGGGAGGGAGGGAGGAATTGGTTAGCCAACTTCTGCTGAGACACAGAGAAAGATGAGGATAACATTGGGTTTAGCAATGAAGAGCCCACTGGTGACCCTGCAAAGAGCTGCTTGGTCCAAAGATGGGCATGACTTATTAGCAGGAGTGGTTCAAAAAAGAATGGGGGAAAATAAAAAGGAACAACGATGTTGAGACATCTAAAATAAAGGAGGAGAGAAAATGGGTTGATAGCTAGGAGAGAATGTGGTCAAGTGGGGGTTTATCATTTATTTAAGATGAAGGAAATTGTGACATGCTTCAGTGCTGATGAGAATGACACAGAAGAGAGGCACATTGATGATTTAGGGGAGGTAGGAGAAAAATTTGAGAGTGAAGCTCCTGAACAGGCAACAGAAGTAATTCCAGTATACAGGGATGGCAGTGGCCTTTGGCAGGGTCAGAGATGGGTCCCTGTGGCAACAGCAGGAAGGCAGAAGTCAGGGGACAGGGGGTGGCAGATGTGGTGGTGGGTGTCTGTGAAAGGTCTCTTCTGACCACTTCTGTTTCCTCAGTGAAAAACAAAGCCAGATTCTCAGTAGAAGCCAGGGAGAAAGGAGGAGAGGTATGATGACTGAGAAGGAAAGGTGAGACATCGCTGTTTAGGAAAGGCTGGAGGGTTACCAGGCAGCCGCCAATGCCCATTTGAGGTTAGTGATCATGAGCTGTGAGTGAGATTCGTCCACAGAAGCACGTGTTTTTCTTCAGCAACATTCAAGTCCCCTGGGTGAGAGGGTGCAAACAATAGAAGACTGAATTCAGCCAAAGTTAGGGTGTTTCCAGGCAACTATGATGGAGGAAGAGAGGGGCTCAGGAGTTGAGGGAATGTGCTTAGAGTAATTATGAAAATGAGCCATGAAATCTATGCTGAGTAATGAGGGAGGGGGCCTCATTAAGCGGGTAAGGGATGGTGACAAGTGACAAAATCTATGAATTATACGCCTCTGCAGGGTCTAAGAACTCTTGGACAGGGCATGGGGCTGGGGCTTACTTAGGAAGGCTGTACTATATAATTCTAGCTCTATCCTAGAGCTATGCAACTTCAGGTAAACCACAGCCCTGTTTTCCTCCATCAACAGCATCAGTGGGTTGGATGAGATGAGTCCTAAGATGACCTATTCTATTCTCCTTATTCTGAGAGCTGGATAGAATATCTGAATTTCAAGTCCGGTTCTTAATGTACTGCACAGCCTTAGGATTTAATATCCCTATGCCTTGGTTTCTTTACGTGAAAATGGGTAAAATGATACCTACCAGAATATCCATTCAAATGTGTAGTGCCATGGGAAGAAAGATTTTTATCTGTTTTGTTCACTGCCACTTGAGCCTGGCAACTAGTAGGTGCTCAATAAATACTTACTGGTTAGTTGGCAGGTTCATTGGTTGGTTGAATGACTAAATGAGTGAATATCTACTCCATTTATCTCACAGAATTACTGAGGAACAGAGGAGCCAAAGAGGGCAAACTGTGAAGAATTGAAAGTGCTATGAGTTGTGTGCTGCTGCCCAAGACCTCTGTGCTGGCTTTCACTTCAGCTGTTAAAACCAGAGGATTTCATTAGGCACCTTCTAGAGTATCACAACCAGGTTACTGAACAGTCACAACACAATAGCACAAATCAAACACTTGGACCCACACTGCTTGAAAGAGGGTCCTGAGAGTTTGGAGCAAGAGGCTCATGCCAGCAGTTTTGTGCAGTAGGGTGAGGGAAGCAGAGGCAGCTTCAGAACAGAGTGAAGCCAGAGTCAGGGCGAGCATCCTTACACCAGGTGAGGCATTCACATAAGGTTTCTATATCAGAAGAGTGAGGGGTGCTATTAACAAAAGGAAAAAGTGGATGGCCCTGAAACTCTAACTTTCTGTTTTCCACGCTGCCTGGGAATAAATATGGAAGAGCTATGTTGGGGGCAGGGAAGAGGGACTGAGAATGCATTAGCCTCATTCTGCAAAAGCACGCTCCATCAAGACATTAAGCAGGCCTTGCGTAGCCTATGGTTAATATCTACTCATTTTTACTAGGAATTAAGAGAAAAATACTTCAGGCAGTTCTTAGGATTTTTCTCCCTTTTTAAGACCCCCAAAACAATGCAGCAAAGCTGGTTCTAAATCAGATGGCATGAGCACAGTCCACCACAGATTCTCCACGTTCTCTCTGGGTTATTCTGGGCCTTTCGTCTGGGTCTCCAACCCCTTCAACCCACAGGTAGGAAACTGACAGATGCAAATTGAAAGAGAAATACTCTAGCTAGTAGATGTCAGAGAGGGCAGGTACAACTCAGCCAAATTTTCTGGAAGTGTGCTGTTTAAAATGATCCTGTTTGAACCCATTGGCCTTTTCTTTTGTTCTGAGTTAGTTCAAAGTGACAAAAGAAGTCCTGACAGTAAAAGATTCAAACATTCCTAGTTTGTGAATGATGAATTTCTCTTTTGTTTTTATTCTGAACATTTGAAATCTGCAAGATCTGTTAATGATGGTGTGCCTCTCTGTGTGTTTATCTAGGCATTTACATCTATATTTACATATCCAGCAACAACAAAAAAAAGTTCTTTTAAGTCTTTTCCGGCATAAACCAAAAAACGTAATCATCTGTGACCAATTCTCATCTATAACTAATTAGAATTTTTATTTTCTCATAGCATTTCCTCCGATTCAGGTCCAAGGTTTTTTTGTTATTATTTTTTCCTAGAAAAGGAAGATACCTGAATATGAGAACTGTAGGATGGAAAGGGAGCTGGGTAAAAGGGGGAAAGGGGCACTTTTCAGATTGTATTGTCACTTCGATCTGATTGAATCTTTTCCTTATTCCTTTATTTTTTTTAATGCTTTTCCAGCATGGGAAGGATTTCTCAACCCTCTGGCTATTGCATTTGAACTGAAGTCTGCAGAAATAGTTTAAGAGCCCCCGCTTACCTCGCTCACTCCCACCTCAGGCGAGCAGTTCCACATCCCAACCACAGCTTTGAGATCCCATCCAAACTTGCTGGCATCTCAAACTGAATCCCAGATGTTCACTTAGCGAAAAATAAATGAATGGCCCATGCCGTGGACTGAAGCAGGGACCCTCACAAATAGATTCCAGGTGTTTTGGCCTCTGGACCACTATCTTTCTCTGTTTTACATACACACACACACACACACACATACACACACACACACACACACACACACACAGCACCAATTCCATCCTGAAAAGACTTCAACATCATCTCCAAGTTAGAGCCAGTATAGGACAAACAGAGGTAGTTACCTAACACAAATAACATATTTTCAATTGTGAATGAAGGCAAAGAGCTCCACATTTACATTCCTTCAATTATACTACTCCTCCACATTACACTACTGCCTTCAATAATCAAAATCATGATGTGTGTGATGTTCAAACTCATCTTAGGCTTAAAAGAACTAAGAATGGCTAAATGATCTGAATTATCATCACTGTTCATTATCCATCTTAGCTGCCTTCTTGTGTTCCCCTGTGCTATGGTCCAAATGTTTGTGTCCTTCCCCCACTAAAATTCACATTCAAAATTCAACCACTGAGATGATGGTATTTGGAGGTGGGACCTTTGGGCAGTGATTGGGCCATGAGGGTGGAGCCCTCATGAATGGGATTAGTGCTTCCTTGCATCTCCCACAATGTGAGCACATAAGCTAGAAGGTGCCATCTATGACCAGAAAGTGGGTCCTCACCAGACACTGAGTATACGGGCACCTTCTTTGATTGGACTTCCCATTATATATAAGCCACCCAGAGTATGCTATTTTGTTATAGCAGTTGGAATGGACTAAGACTACACAATTCTTATGTCAAATTTAACAAGCACCTACTGTTCGCTTACCTTGAGGCAAACAGGGAAGAAAAAAAAAGAAAAGGAAAGATCTGCCTCAAGTCATAGTAGTGTTTTGAAACATCAAAATTCCAGTTGCTAGCTTATAAATTAAGAAATTCATATTCTGTGAAGAAAGTCAATGGGTAGCCTGATGGGAATAGCATTGAATCTACATGTTATTACTTTGGGCAGTATGGCCATTTTCACGATATTGATTCTTCCTATCCATGAGCATGGAATGTTTTTCTATTTGCGTCCTCTCTTATTTCCTTCAGCAGCGGTTTGTAGTTCTCCTTGCAGAGGTCCTTCACATTCCTTGTTAGTGGTATTCCTGGATATTTTATTCTCTTGGTTGTAGTTGTGAATGGGAGTTCACTACTTTAAATTTCATATGGAACCCAAACAAGAGCCTGTATATCTAAGAAAATCATAAGCAAAGAGAACAAACCTGGAGGCATCATGCTACCTGACTTGAAACTACACTAATAGGCCACAGTAACCAAAACAGCATGGTACTGGTACCAAAACAGATATACAGACCAATGGAACAGAACAGGGGCCTCAGAAATAATTCCACACATCTACAACCATCTGAGCTTTGACAAACCTAACAAAAACAAATAATAGGTAAAGGATTCCCTATCTAATAAGTGGTGTTGGGAAAACTGGCTAGCCATATGCAGAAAACTGAAAGTGGACCTCTTCCTTATACCTTAGATAAAAATTAAGATGGATTAGAAACTTAAAATTTAAGATGGATTAAAGACTTAAATGTCAGCTCTAAAACCATAAAAACCCTACAAGAAAACCTAGGCAATACCATTCAGGACATAGGCATGGGCAAAGACTTTATGACTATAACACCAAAAGCAATGGCAACAAAAGCCAAAATTGACAAATGGAATCTCATCAAACTAAAGAGCTTCTGTACAGCAAAAGAAACTATCATCAGAGTGAACAGGCAACCTACAGAATGGGAGAAAATTTTTACAATCTATCCATCTGACAAAGGGCTAATATTCAGAATCTACAAAGAACTTAAATTTACAAGAAGAAAACATACAACCCCATCAAAAAGTGGGCAAAGGATATGGACAGATGCTTCTCAAAAGAAGACATTTATGCAGCCAACGAACATATGAAAAAAAGCTCATCATCACTGGTCATTAGAGAAATGCAAATCAAAACCACAGTGAAATACCATCTCACACCACTTAGAATGGCGATCATTAAAAAGTCAGGAAACTATAGATGCTAGAAAGGATGTGGAGAAACAGGAACACTTTCACACTGTTGGTGGGAGTGTAAATTAGTTCCACTATTGTGGAAGACAGTGTGGCGATTCCTCAAGGATCTAGAACCAGAAATACCATTTGACTTAGCAATCCCATTACTGGGTATACACCCAAAGAATCATAAATCATTCAACTATAAAGACACATGCACACGAATGTTTATTGCGGCACTATTCACAATAGCAAAGACTTGGAACCAACCCAAATGCCCATCAATGGTACATTGGATAAAGAAAATGTGGCATATATGCTACATGTGGAATGCTATGCAGCCATAGAAAAGGATGAGTTCATGTCCTTTGCAGGGACATGGATGAAGCTGGAAACCATCATTCTCAGCAAGCTAACCCAGGAACAGAAAACCAAACACCACATGTTATCACTCATAATTGGGAGTAGAACAACGAGAACACATGGACATAGCAAGGGGAACCTCACACGCCAGGGCCTGTCGGGGGTAGGGGGCAAGAGGAGGGATAGCATTAGGAGAAATACCTAATGTAGAAGATGGGTTGATGAGTGCAGCAAACCACCATGGCACGTGTATACCTATGTAACAAACCTGCATGTTTTGCACATGTATACCAGAACTTAAAGTATAATAAAAAATAAATTATAAAATTCAATGTTTACTAAGTGCCTATTCTGTGTCATACTCTGAGATACAAAATTCAGTAAGACCTCCTCCTTAAGGAACTTGCAATCTAGCAGGGGAGTAAGATAAGCAAGATAAGCCCCTCAGTGCCTTGTGAACATGTGATGTGTGCCACAAAACACAGAAGTTGTGGGAGAAATCTTTATGGCAAATAGCTACCCATGGCACTACACAGTGAGGGGTGCATCACGACCCAGGCAATGGACATAGAGAGAGATTAGAGGTAAGACCAGACAGGTAGGATGAAGGTATAGGGCCTTGTGGGAAGCCAGTGGGTTCCAAAATGCAGTTGTCCAATCTCTCAAGATTTCAGAGGGCAAATAAATGAACAAAAAAATTTTATTTGCATATTTTTTATGTTTTTACAAAAATACATAACTCTCTCATGGTCATTATTTAAGAGAGGCCAAGGAAAAAGAAAGGAAGTTGACTTAAAGTCAAATTAAAGAAAATAATTTGAGTAAAGGTGTCACATGAATTGACAAAAACCATGAAGAAGGTATAGAATGCACTGGCATGTGGAAAATGCTGTGTTGCTCAGGAGCTGGTCACTGAAGTTTCCTCGGAAGGACTGGCATGAAGAAAGTCAGCTAGTAGGAAGAGAACTTGGGTAGTGGTATGCAGAATGTGTTGGGTGGTGGGGGTGAAACTGGAGTTGAACACGATGAAGACCATGGTGTGAATCAAAGGGGACCAGAGGTAGGAATGAATGAATGAAAGAGGAGAAACAGGAGGAGACAAGGCAAAACTTAGCGGCAAACGGGATGAAGACAGTTAGAATAGAGACAGGGTATGGACACTGGTTCACTGTTTCCAATTCTACTCTAGTAGAATTATACACCCAATGGTTTGGCTGTGTGATTTTGCAGTATCTCCCATTAAAGTCAGAAGTATGTATTTCCTTGCTCCATTGATGTTGGGTGTGGCCATGTAACTTGATTTGGTCAACAGAAGGTTGGTGAGTGTGATGTGAGCAGAGATTTTAAATGTGCTTGTGTGACTTGGCTTGATTTCATCTCTTATTCCATTTGCCATCAAAAAATATGCCTTTGATAGCCAAGAACCCAAACAGAAGGAGAAGTCACAAGGATATTTCTGAACCCAAATCACAGGCTGAATCCAAGCCCAACTGAGCCCAGCTAAGACCATCTGAAACAGCCAAACCTAGCCAACCCATGACCCATATACAAAGAAAATAAATGCTTATTTTTGTAAGCCACTGAGATTCCGAGGTTGTTTGGCTAGAAGGGAAAACTAATGCAGAGGAGGAGGAATTGGGTTGAGAGTTGCAGTAGTCTCATGACAGGTTCCCCTGTTTCTGCTTTTGCTCCTACATCCCATTTTCCATGAGCAGTTAGAGCGAGTGTTTCAAAACTCATGTTAATCAACTCATTCCTTTGCTTGAAAACCCCTCAGTTGCTCCCACATCACTCAGGGTAAAAGTCAAAGTGCTTGCAATGGACCACATACCCTTACATGATCTGTCCATCTCCCTATCCCTTTACCCCTCAAAATTCACCTCCTACCACTCTCCTACTTTCTTACTCTACTCCAGCCATGTGGCTTTCTTGCTACTCCTGGAACACATTAGGGTGCACCTTCCTTTGGGCCTCTTCCTTGCTTTTTTATTCCTAGAAAACACATCTAGGCCGGGCGCGGTGGCTCAAGCCTGTAATCCCAGCACTTTGGGAGGCCGAGGCGGGTGGATCACGAGGTCAGGAGATCGAGACCCTCCTGGCTAACACGGTGAAACCCCGTCTCTACTAAAAATACGAAAAACTAGCCGGGCGTGGTGTCGGGCGCCTGTAGTCCCAGCTACTCGGAGGCTGAGGCAGGAGAATGGCGGGAACCCAGGAGGCGGAGCTTGCAGTGAGCCGAGATTGCGCCACTGCACTCCAGCCTGGGTGACAGAGCAAGACTCTGTCTCAAAAAAAAAAAAAAGAAAACACATCTAAGAGCTGACATCTTTTATTATATTATACTTTAACTTCTGGGGTATATGTGCAGAACACGCAGTTTTGTTACATAGATATACACGTGCCTTGGTGGGTTCCTGAACCCATTGGCTCATCACCTATATTAGGTATTTCTCCTAATGCTATCCCTCCCCTAGTCCCCCAACCCCTGACAGGCCCTAATGTGTGATGGTCCCCTCCTTGTGCCCATGTGTTCTCATTGTTCAACTCCCAGTTGTGAAAGAGAACATGAGGAGTTTAGTTTTCTGTTCCCATGTTAGTTTGCTGAGATGATGGTTTCCAGCTTCATCCATGTCCCTGCAAGGGACATAAACTAATCCTTTTTATGGTTGCATAGTATTCCATGGTGCATATGTGCCACATTTTCTTTGTCCAGTCTATCATTGATGGGCATTTGGATTGGTTCCAAGTCTTTGCTATTGTGAATAGTGCCACAATAAACATATGTATGCATGTGTCTTTACAGAATAATTTATAATCCTTTGGGTATATACCCAGTAATGAGATTGCTGGGTCAAATGTTATTTCTAGTTCTAGATCCTTGAGAAGTTGCCACACTGTCTTCCACAATGGTTGAACTAATTTACACTCCCACCAACAGTATAAAAGTATTCCTGTTTCTCCATATCCTCTCCAGCATCTGTTGTTTCCTGACTTTTTAATGATCACCATTCTAACTGGCATGAGATGGTACCTCATTGTGGTTTTGATTTGCATTTCTCTAATGACCAGTGATGATGAGCTTTTTTTCATGTTTGTTGGCTGCATAAATGTCTTCGTTTGAGAAATGTCTGTTCATATCCTTCATCCACTTTTTGAGGGGGTTGTGTTTTTCTTGTAAATTTAAGTTCCTTGTAGATTCTGGATATTAGCCCTTTGTCAGATAGGTAGATTGTAAAAATTTTCTCCCATTCTGTAAGTTGTCTGTTCACTCTGATGATAGTTTCTTTTGCTGTGCAGAAGCTCTTTAGTTTGATTAGATCCCATTTGTCAATTCTGGCTTTTGTTGCCATTGCTTTTGGTGTTTTAGGCATGAAGTCTTTGCCCATGCCTATGTCCTGAATGGTATTGCCTAGGTTTTCTTGTAGGGTTTTTTATGGTTTTAGGTCTTACATTTAAGTCTTTAATCCATCTTGAGTTAATTTTTGTCTAAAGTATAAGGAAGGGGTCCAGGTTCAGTTTTCTGCATATGGCTAGCCAGTTTTCCCAACACCACTTATTAAATAGGGAATCCTTTCCCTATTATTTGTTTTTGTTAGGTTTGTCAAAGATCAGATGGTTACAGATGTGTGGTATTACTTCTGAGGTCCCTGTTCTGTTCCATTGGTCTATATATGTTTTGGTACCAGTACCATGCTGTTTTGGTTACTGTAGACTCTGTTTGCAGACGACCTGATAGTATATTTAGAAAACCCCACTGTCTCAGTCCAAAATCTCCTTAAGTTAATAAGCAACTTCAGATACAAAATCAATGTGCAAAAATCACAAGCATTCCTATACACCAATAACAAACAGAGAGCCAAATCATGAGTGAACTCCCCCTCACGACTGCTACTAAGGGAAAAAAAATACCTAGGAATACAACTTCCAAGGGATGTGAAGGACCTCTTCAAGCAGAATTACAAAATCCTGCTCAAGGAAATCAGAGAGGATAGAAACAAATGGAAAAACATTCCATGCTCATGGATAGGAATAATCATTATCGTGAAAATGGCCATACTGCCCAAAGTAATTTATAGATTCAATGCTATCCCTATCAAGCTACCATTTACTTTCTTCAGAGAACTGGAAAAAACCACTTTAAACTTTATATGGAACCAAAAAAGGGCCTGCATAGCCAAGACAATCCTAAGCAAAAAGAACCAAGCTGGAGGCATCACGCTACCTGACTTCAAACTATAGCTGACATCTTTACTTCCTTCAGATCTCTCTTCAAATATCCCTTCCTCCAGGAGATCTTCCTTGACCTTCCCATTAAAATTGCAACTCCATCCCTGAGCTCTCTGACTGACTCCCCTGCTTAATTATTTTCAAAGTGATGATCTGACCTATTATACATTTTACTTGTTGTGTTTACTGTCTATGGTCTCCCACTAGAATATAAGTTCCATGTGGGTAAAAACTTTTTTCTCTTTCTACTATATCCCCAGAACACTAAGAACAGTGCCTGGCATGTGACCCAATAAATATTTATTAAATAAACAAATCAAACAAATAGTCAGGTATTTATTCTAGAACTATGTGCATAATAGTGATGGCTTTGACAGACTCAGAAACTTGGAAGGAGAAAGAGGTGTAGAATAAAGTAAGAGTGGCCAAATGAAGCTACCAAGATAGCAAGTAATAGGTCAAGTTTAAAGAGACAGCAGACATCATCCACTTGGTGGTGAGAGCTAAGCCATGAGCATTGGGAGAGTCTGTCATTTACTACTCAGAGTAATTGACTAAACTCACCAAGTCTCAGCCTTCTCATCTGTTAAATGGAAAGAATACAAACACCTCCTTCCCAAGGGAGTTGTGAGAATTAACTGAGATCATATAAGTGGCTCTGTATTCTGCCTGATACAAAATAAGTGCTCAATACCTGGTTCCAAGTAAGTTGGCAACACCCGCTTCATGGAGAGCCCATCAAGGGGGAAAGAAGATGGCCCAGGCAGAGTTTGCTCTAAGGCAGCAGACAGCAGAAGTCAGGGCTCAAGAGAAAGCACTGTGTGAGGCAGTAATTATAACATCTCCCATAAGGGCCTTAAAGGGAAATTGGGACGTGGAAAGAGAGAAAAGGCAGAGGAAAACTCAGGAACCGCAGTGAGGAAGTGGGAACAACCAAGGCTTGTCTGGGAAACTGGGAGGAGGCAAGGGTGGCTGGGAGGGCCCTCTGGAGACGCAAATAAAGTTCCTAAAGGGGAGGTGAGGCAAATCCGTGTGTGAAAAAGTGGGTAGAGGAGATGGTGGTGGTGGAAGTGGGTGGAGTTCTTTAACATCAGGATCCTAAAGCTGTATATTACCCAACATTTAACAGGGACTCCCTCATTGTCTTCAAGAGTAAAATGAATGGGATATGCTCCTCTGCAATGAATCCAATGTGACATCTTCTGTGGGTATCCCAAAGGCATCTTCACCATGGACACTGTCATCTCCTTCTATCCCCAACCTGGTCCCCATCTCAGAGAATGGCTCCTCGCTCATGCTTCCTTCCTTTTCACTTGATATTCATGATGTGCAATCAATCGCTATATGCCGTGAGGTATGCCTCTTTAAATATGTCTCCAAACAGTTCCCTTCTCCTAACTGCCTGGCCGTTCCCCTGGTCCAGACTGCCATCCTCCCTCCGCATTACTGAAAGGAGCACCTCCTTGCCTCCAGTCTCATTCCTCACCCTTCCACTTAAGCCTTAAATCTACCTTTCTTGCAGGAAGAATGATCTCCCTACAATACAAACTTAATTTTGTTGTTTTTCTGCTGGAAATCCTTCAGTAGCTCCCCATTGCCCTCAGGAAATCATCAAAATGTTTAAATCCTACCAGCAAAGCTTTGTGTCATCTGTCCTCTGCCCCCTCCCCCAGCTATGATGAACTTCCTTTAGTTCATGATGAACTCCTTTACTTCTTGAACGTAACTTGCACTCTCTCACCTCTGGGTCTTTGATGATGTTGTTCTATCTGAAATACTTTTCCCTTCTCCTCTACTTTATTAACTGGAATTCAGCCTCTAGGTCTCACCAAAGAGGGAATCTCTTCTAGGAAGTCTGTCTGATCCTCCTGTCTACTCCAGAGTCCTCTGTCATTATTTTACTAGATTTTTCTATTTATTTGTTTCTTTCATCACAGAGTGAATGAAGGGTAGGAAATGCTTTCTATAAAGAGCCAAACAGTAATTACTTTGGGTTTTGTAGGCTCCATGGTGTCTGTCAGTACTACCCAATTCTGCTAATGGAGTGCAAAAGCAACCATAAACAATACATCAGTAAAGTAGTGTGGCTGAGTTCCGATAAAACTTTATTTATAAAAGCAGGCAGTGGGCCGAATTTGGCCCATAGCTGCAGCTTGCCATCCCCTGCCCATCTCCCTGGGCCAATCAGAATGCTTTGTACATCAAAGGGGTTCCTAAAAATTTCCTGAATAAAGAAGGAAAGATTGAATAAATATTCGAATAAATAAATGATAAATTTCAAAGGTCAAGTACTAACCTTATTTGAAAAAACTTCTTTCCTAGAATCAAATTCCTATTTTAGGAACTGTCTTTTCTTGTTCCCTCATGTCTGAAGCCCATCATCATCATCATATTTATTGAGTACCACTCTTTTAAACATTTTACATTGATTAATCTATTTCATGCTCAAAATAACCCTATGATACTTCAAACCTATTATGAGAGTTCATGCCTATTATTATCCCTAATTTACATATGAAGAAATCTTAGAGGGGTTTCTTAAAGACAGGGCTGTGCCTTGCCCTTGGCCAATTCCTCTTTTCCTAGAGACCCTCGCTCAGTGCCTAGAATCCAGCCCCTGACTGGCTGGCCTGAATCCATGCCTCCCACCTGCCTTGATCAGCTCACACACTGTGTCACCAGCCTGGGGTCGGATGGCTAGTACAGATCACCTGCTCACCTAACTCTCTAACTCCCTTATCCACCATCTCCAGGTCTGACACTGCTTTCCTGTGTCCAGTGGATTCATCACTGCTCTGGGCCCCAGTGACCCTTTGAGCTCCATTCTATCCCTTTTCCCTTCTCTCACCATCTTTCTGCCCTCCAAGGAAGTTCTAATACCCACCTGACACATTTCAAAGATTAATGCACAATGGATCATATCTAGAACTTGAAAAGTGTGAGAAAAATCCAAGAGATGAGAAAGGCTCTGATAGAAGCAGTAGCAAGCTCAGCAGTCTTCCTACAGAGATTCGGCCAATTACCGAAAACACTTCCTTTGGCTGAAAAGCTCACCATTGAATCAGACTTGGGGAAGAATGTGCTGTCATGTTAAACCCCAAAGGGCCACTCTTTGCTCTGAGCCCTGATTTCATCTGTAATTCCTCGATGGTTATCTGAAGTATGCTACCTGTGAGGATGTAAGGGCTATCAACAAAAGCAGATCCCTCATTGAGAAGCTGGAGGCAACACTTTCAGCCTAAGTTTGTCTTTTCTCCCTTTTCCGGACGTGGGTCTTTATTTGTCTGTCATCCCAAATTCAGCAGCCTGCAGCAGTGCTGGTTTGAAACTGACTTATGAGCCGATAGGTATTGCTACGAGATGCGTGGCTCGGATATTAATTGCTCATTAGCCATCTGTGTGTGCTGTACCTCAGTTAAAAGACAAGAGAAAGAACGTGAACCACTGATACCTGGGAGTCCAGCTACCGACACACATGGAAACCATCCAGGGAGACCTCAGGTTCAATCCACAGCTTGGCCACATATTTATTCCTCACTAAAATAACATCTGGCTTTCATTTTTTGGTGACAACTCGTTTGGACAAGACCTTGAGTAGGTTAAAAAAAAAAAAAAAATAGACTTTCTACCCTTTCCCCAGCCTTGGGGAGCTAAACTTTAAGTTCCTTTGTGAGCCAAGGGTGTGAATAAAAAATTGGTGTGAGGACGGCAAGCAGGGTGTAAACAAGGAGTTATTTGTTTCTTCTTATTAAAAGACAATGACTCTCTCACGAATTCACACACTCCCCACTTGTAAGCAGGGCAGAGTTCCTGGGGAGAATATATAGCAAATTATGCGTAGGTCCCAGCAGCTCACAGCTGAAGTACTTGGCAATCCTAGGGCTCGACTTTGTGGCCGAGGGACTGGGACCCCAGTGTCGGATGAATGGGTTTGGGAAGCATGTTTGAATTTTGTAGTAATCCAGGAGAACATGACACCACTGCCACAAACACTCTACAGGTCTGACAAAGAGCTAGTGGCCCTGATCCAGCCTGGAATTCCTGGGGGCCCGTGGTACAACGCAAGTTCCTGGAAATCGGGGGCATTTACCTCCTGGGTTCTTTACTGCACGCTGAACACCAGTGTCTGCTGCAGTAGGTAACAAACCAGCGACTGCTGAATCAATGAGCATATGAATACAACACACAGGCCGCTCTGTGATTCTAACCCCTACCTGTGGCCACATCTTCCAAAGTACACCCACAATTCTGAGAGGTGGGAGGTCATGAACCATGTGGTAAAAAAGGATCTTTGAGACAAAAAAGACAACATTCCTCACTGGCTGAACCACACAGAACACAGAGGGAATGGCAGCCGCTGTTTCCTGGCTATCCAGCTAGGGCATTTCTGAGGAAGAAATGGGTGAGGTTGCACAGAAAGCAAGACCTCTCACAGAAAGTGAGACTTTTTTGTCTCACATCCAAACTTGAGATTTAATTCAGTGCCTAACATGTGCAGAGCATGTTGCAAAATGCTTTGGAGGTCTCAGAGTAGTGAAGAAAGAAGAGGGTGTCTGCTCTTGGACTTTCTTGAAGATATTTTCATAGGCCATGCTCCTTTCTACCAAGGACTGTTTGTACCAGCTGCTTGCTTACTGTATGTCCTTCAAACGTCCCCATATTCATTTGAGTCACTTCAGATCTTTGCTTAATCATCATTATCTCAGGAAAGCCATATGATATCACCTTTGCCACGAATTGGTAAGTGGATGGCTGCCAGGCAACTGTGCATGATGTCACACCTTAGACCCAGCAAAACAAACTAGATAACAAAGCCAGCCAAGGCTATGTGGCTTCCTCGTTGAGAGCATCGTGACTCAAAACATGGGCCAGAGACCAGCAGCATCAGCATCTTCTGGGAGTCTGTGAGAAACGCAGCACACCTCAGGCCATGCCCCAGACCTGCTGATTCTGACTCTGCCTGTCAGTCACAACCACATCTCCAGGTGACTGGCAGGAACATTAAGGGATTGAGAGTTTAGAGCTCTGCAACTAGATTGCCTAAATTCTGGTTCTGCAACTCTGTGACCTTAGGCAAGTGATTTAACATCCTTAAAACTCCATTTCTTCATCTAGGCAAAGGGAGAAACTTATAGCACTAACTCACTGGGTAGTTCTGAGCCTTACTTAAGATCATGCATATAGATGTGGTTAACACAGAGCTTGCAGCTGGTAATTGCTGAATTAATGTTACCCATGATTATTAAAACCTCAGTATTCAAGGCAGAATGCAGGATGCTGGTCCAACTGACTACTCTTTAGGTAATGAGATGTTTAAAAAGGGATACAATTGGTATAATTAAGATGAGGCTGCCACCAACCCAGCCACGGTCTCCAGCTGCAATGATTTATCACTGAAATGTTGGGAGGCTCCAATCCTGTAAGAGTAAGTGAACCAGATCTGGCCCGTCCTCTTAGACTTACAGTTCAAGACAGATAAGATTAGGTCCAGAGCCAATGTAAACAACATTGAATTCAAACCCTGAATCTCTCTCCTGATTAGATCAGCAAACACACCAGGGCTGCTGCCTTAGGACACATTCCCCCAGGACAGAGGCAGATATGAAGCAGCTCCAGCCCTGCCCAGGAGTGGTTGATGATCAGAAGAAAAAAAGACCACAGGAGAGGACTGTCCCAACTCCAGCACAGACCACAGCCTCTGCTGACAGGTAGAGTAAGGTTCCAGTGTAAAGTAGCAACTCCTAACCTTCCTTGAATGCATTCTGCCAGTGCTATAAGTATACTGTAGGTTTTAATTAATTTAATCCCCCCAACATGGTTATGAGGTGCAGACCATTACTAATCTCACATTACAGATTATAAAACTGAAGCTTGGAAAACTGAAGTTACATGCCATACAACTCATCACACTACTGGTGAGTGGCTGACATAGGACTTCTGTTAGGTGCAGAATGCACCTCTCACCTTATCTGTGCCTTCCTCAACCAACACCCACCTGCTATCTGTCCATCCTGTTTGGGTGGGGAGCTATCCGAGCTGCCCAGAGGCAGCAGGGGTAGGCCCTGCTGAGGAATGCAGCAAGGGGCTCACCCCACGACCCAGAGATGCATGACCCTGCCCAAGGGAGGGCTTCTCATCTTACTCAGCCTCAGCTACGAGCCAGTGGTGACACATTCCAGGGTGCCTATTCCTATCCTGAGATACAGCCACATGGAAATTCAAAAGATGAAATCACAGAAGCAGTTTATTACCCAAGTATAAAGACAGGCATCTGTCAACAAAGGAACATGATCATAGCTGAGTGTTCCTTGAGTGGCTTTTCCTTCGTTGCTCTCAAAGCCTTTTGAGATCTCGAAAAGTCTCCAGTGGCCAAGACTTGACATTCTATGTGTGAGAGACAGATGCAGAATCAGACATGGATACTGTGATTTGCTGCTACATGCCAGCATCTTCAGCTCACGTCTGCTCACTCACACACCAGGAGGCCAATCCCAATGATGAGGATCCTGTCCCAGCCCCCAGTTCTCCAGCAGTGTCTCCTGGCTCCTCCTCCTTAAACCCAGCACCACTCTCATTCTTGCAAGCCACCCCACTCATGGCTTTCCCATTCACCCCCTGCCCTGTCCTTGGGACCCCACATTGCTCTGGGCACTGGTCCCATAGGCGGGATCCCCAGGCAGAGAGAAGATACTAAAATCAACTCACTTGCAAACAGGCCCTCTTCCTCACAAACTGGAAGATGGATCCTAGCCAAATGGGGGGAAAAAGGCTTACATTTGGACGTTTAAAAAAATCAATGTAAGGAAAATTCTCAAATGGCTGAAAAATATTCAATCTACAGTAGGCCTGGGGGATATGTATTTTTTTTTTTTTGGCTAGGGGACCTCCTGAGTTTCTTTAACCACACCAAATAAATGATTACCTTCTCCATCTATGGATAAGGCTGACTCTGAGTGGTATATGAGATCACACACATATATATTCTCTCCCTCTTGTAAGTTTGTAAAAGAGTAATTTCTGGAAGCATATAAAAGAAGACAATAGCTACATTTGGAAAGAGGAACCAGAAATTGGGTAAAACGGGAATATTTATCTTTTATATTATCTTCTAATCCTTGATAGTTTTGCACCATGAATATGTAATACCTTCTACTTTCAATTTCAAAAGTAGTCAATAGTAACAATAAAAATACATGAACTTGCTGAGAGAAGTATGGTCATCTCACGTGCCTGTTCCAAATTGGTTCATCAAACCAACCCTACTCCCAAAGCTTGGTGCAGGTGTCAGCCAACATGGGACACAGTGCCCTTCAGGTTACTGGATCTATACAATCCTCCTACCCCCAACTTCTCCCTTCTGTACCAGTCCCTTCCGGCATCTGACCCTTCACTTGGTTCCCATTTCCAGCTCTCACTCTTTGTGTTAATCAACTGATCTGGTTCTCCAGACAAAGTGCTTTGCCCCATGATGTGCTCTCAGGCTTTTTCTTAGGGTGGGACATCCCTGAGATCCCTAACCCATAGGAGCCCACCGCAGTCATTACAAGGGCTCAGGATTCCAGAACCCATTTTCTCTATCAGGGAAATTTGCCTCTGCGCTAGTTTCTGATTTCTTCATATAATCAAACTTAAGCTCTTTTAGAGCTCAAAGTGCAAAAGCAAATCTACACATTGAGGTTTGAAATCCTGGCTCACGCCAACAGAAGAAAATCTCATGATTCGATTAGAGCAAATATGGCTCAGAAAATTCGTGCTTTCTCTCTGGCTCGGGCTCTTTTGTTTATGCACTGTTTCTTCCCATTCAACAGGCTGTCATTATGTGAGTGTCAATACACTGGGCGGAATCGTGGACATGATATATCAGTGTTGAGGGCTACCAGAATTAGAACATAAAGACCACTTAACTCAGAACCAAATCAGGGAGCCCACAGATTAGTCACCAGAGAGATGCCAAGACAATGTTAGTCTACTCAATGCACTCAACAGTATTACACATCTGAGTGGGTGTTACGCTCCCCCAGGGGTGCAGGGTGGGATTTATTCACTGCTTCTGTTGCACGGGTGGGTGGTCATTACCCTAGCTCCTCTCAGGTGGTGTGTGACATGCCTCTAGACATCGTTTGCCCTCCGTTCCTCCTCTGACTCCTTGCCAGCCATCAGTTCCTAGTGCTGTGTCTGCCTTTCACCAGGTCTTGGTATCCCTCTTCCAATGCCAATGCACAGAATGGGATGTGCACACTTCACTGGGAAGCTCGTTTCTTCCCACTATGTCTCTGCCTCATCCAGACAGTCAAGGTTGCAGAGATTGCTTTACATCTTAATGATACTGGGAAATACATAGGATGTAGAGAGATTGCTTTACATCTTAATGACACTAGGAAATACATAGGATGTACAGGACAACAATTTCATTAAAAATCCATTATGGCTTGGCTGTGTGGTGAGCCATGCAAGTTAATGACCAGGTGTTGTCAAATACTCAAAAGCCCTTGGCTTACCTCCTTGAATAATAAACTGACTTGGGTCCTTGGGGATGTGTGTTTAAGTACACCTAGGATGGCAGCTTTTGAGATTTTTAATCATTCACATACTACCTTGTTATTCTTTCTCTGTATTACCTGTATTATTTAATATATTTTTGTGAATTAATTCCCGTTTCATTTTTACTTAAATATCTTCTGTACCCTTGTCCTAAGCAAAAATATCCATAGGGTCATGCGTTTGAAAAGCTGTGTATCTAACATACATCACCAAAAAAAAATTCATGAAATTATTATGCTGGCTACATTTTGGAGCACGTAGAAGGAAAACAATGACTCAGAAGTCAATAGACTCCATTGTGTCTTTTTATTTCCTGCCATTGCTAGCGAAGAATCATAGACACAGTACATGCTCAATATCAATTTGGGGATTATTGATTTGCTCTCAGGTGACAATTACAGGTGACAATTACTTGTCAGGATTGTGATGAAAGAAAAAAAGATAGTTCAGGATCTAATCTAAGCAAATTATTTCCCTGATTTCTAGGCCCTGAGACTTGGAAGCTACTGAAAAAAAATCTCAGCCCCAAACTTCTTGGTTCAAGTAGAAGGGTCTAAGAAAATTGACAAAGCTATGCCATAACTTACTCTTAGTAAAACAACAAAACACTCAGGAAAGCTTAGCTTGCAAAACAATGCAGAATGTTTGCTTTAAGTGTCCTCAGGAGGAAGAATGTCTCCAGATCCAGTACTTCCATGCAGAGTTGGTATACGCATGGCCATCACATGAATGCAGGTTAGCACTTCAGCCACTGTCACCCAGACAGAAGCACCAAGAGCCATGGCGAAATCTCCCCAGCCCACTGTTGACCAAAGTTGGTTGTTAACCAAAATGGCTGAGGTATGGGAGTTCACTCAACAAGGCGACAGATGGTCAAAACCAAATGGGAAGGTCTGCTTCTCACCGGAGAAACTAGACGCTACATGGAAAATTCCATGCCACAGTTCAAAGGGGCACTGTGACCTAATAAATTTAGCTGCATGGGTTATTAAAGGCAACTGTAAATTCAGCCCGGATTTTTTTTCCTGTGCTTTTCCCACAACTGAAACACATGTTAAACCAGAGAGAATTCCCAGGGAAGCTGAGTGCCTGTTTTGATAGCATCTGACATACCATGTGCCAGGATGAGAAATACCTCTGTAAATGACTTGTTGTCAAAACCAAGATCCCAGGAACACCAGCCTAGCATCTCTGCAGAAAGCCTTAGAGTGGGGATGCTATGACCTCTAGGTAGAGTGACTGAATCTGCAGTCTGCAGCCAGCCAGAGTTGGGAACCTTTCCTGTTGTTGACTGGTTCTAACACCTAATCTCACCAAGGAACCTCTGTTAGAGAGTGAATAATTCATGTGCTCTTCTTCTATGGCGTTTAGCAGCGTAGGTGTCCTGCCAAGTCAGACAAAAGTGATAGAGACGTGCAGTTAGGGATGAGTGCAAATCAGGACTCCTACCTGATGGGATTTAGCTCTGTTCAGGCCTCTATACTGCAACCTGGGTGATCTCAGGGTCAGAAAACCAAGTGCAAAGGTAGGGCTCAGGCTTGAGTAAGCATCACATTGGAGTCATATACATAGCCTGTCTTTTATTTCTCCTTGAGCTTTTCAGGAGAGACCTTTGGAGATAAAAAAGATTTTGAAATTCCAAAAGTGATGTACAAAATGGGTCCCTGTCAAATAAATCAACCAGGAAAAACAAAACCAGCAAAGAGATTGCTTTTTTTTCCAAGGGCTGACTCAGAGATCTGTTTCTGTAGAAATGCCTGTGAATCTGTCTTCCGGACCATCTGCAGGAATATCATGGAGGGAAAGGAGGAGGCTGCAGGCAATGGGGAGGGCTGAGAAATGGGTCCTTCACCTTTGTTTCTGCCTCTAGAGGCTGTGCACAAGGTACACAAATGAAACAGGCTTTTGACATTGTAATCACACCTCGTCTTTTACTAAGCAGTCTTAAGAAGACACGTCGGATTAGGAAATGGCAAGATCATTAGCTTCGAAGCTAAAGAGAGCTGCTTTCAAGTCTTGCTTCCACTTCTCACAGCAATGAGACTTTGGTCTCATTTAAGCTCACTGAGTCTCTTTTTTTTCTTTTTAAACTGGTAGAATGGGATAATATGCACTCCATAGAGTAATGGTAAGAATTAAAACAGAAATATATGTTTGTCAGGCATATAATAGGATATCACTACAGAAATTAGATGGCATATAGAAAATTACTATGACAGGAGATCACCCAGCTTACTCACATACTGTATTTATTTCACCTTGCTCCAAACGGTTTGTCCATTTTTAATTTTTAATTATTTATTTATTTATTTTGAGATAAGGTCTTGCTCTGTCGCTCAGGCTGGAGTGCAGTGGCAAAATCACGGTTCACTGCAGCCTCGACCTCTGGGGTCAAGTGATCCTCCCACCTCAACTTTCCAACTCGCTGAGACTACAAGCGTGCACCACCACACGTGGCTAACCTTTTGTATTTTTGTAGAGATGGGGTCTCACCATGTGGTCCGAACTGGTCTTGAACTCCTGAGCTCAAGTGATCTTCCCACTTCAGCCTCCCAAAATGTTGGGATTACAGGCATGAGCCACTGCACTCAGCCAGGCCCATTTTTTAAATTATTATTATTCTTTCTTTATTGGAGAGAGTGTCGCTCTGTTGCCCAGGCTGGAGTGCAGTGGTGCGATCTTGGTTCACTGCAGCCTCTGCCTCTAGAATTCAAGCGATTCTTGTGCTTCATCCTCCTGATTAGCTGGGACCACAGGCGCTGGCCACCACGCCCAGCTAATTTTTGTATTTTTAGACATGGGGTTTCACCATATTGGCCAGGCTGGTCTCAAACTCCTGGCCTCAAGTGATCCACCCATCTCGGCCTCCCAAAGTGCTGGGATTGCAGGCATAAGCCCCCATGCTTGGCCCATTTTTTAAATTAAATGCACTCTTTAAAATATATCATTCTTAAAATCTATGTATTTTATGTAAATTATACCATAATAAAAAAGTACTTGCTACTAATAAGGATGCTCAAAATGATAGGCTGTGAGAATGCAGCAAACATTTCCTAAGCACCCACTATGTGACAAGTCCTGTGTGACAACCCGGGGAGAGGCCAAGGCTCTGTAAGAAGTGTTTTACAGACAGGTCCGTCACTGGGACAGGGGTGTGGCCTCACGAGGTAACTATTAGAAGTAGTTCTAGATGCTTACCATTCCCACTGCAAGTGGGTGGGAAGAGAGCCGAATGAAGAATAACCCAGCAAGATCTCTCTAACTGGAGATGTAAGGACAATGGTGGGGGTAACACAGGGCTCCCAGGTCTGGCTGCCCCTCTCTCAGTGCTCTAACTGGATTCCAAAGCAGGATGCTACTCACTCTCACAGCAAACATCACGAAGTGTGGGTTCCGGCCAGGCACGAGGCTAGGTGCCAGGGATACTGTGCTTAGCACAAATATGTGGTTTCCCTCTCAGAGGCCTGATAGTCTAAGGAGGGAGAGAGATGCCAAGCCACCATCACTAACGAAGGCCCCGTAAGAATGTATGAGACCGGAGTGGGGCCATACCCGAGGGGCAGGGAAGGGTTCCCTGAGGAAGTGACTGTTTTGAGTTGAAAAATGAATGGCAGTTACCACAGAGGAGAAGACGGGGGTGGGCGGTGATTTCCCAGTAGAGGGAAAAGCAGAGGTGACACTAGAGAGGGAGGCAGAAGCTCACTCTGGCTGCTGTAGTGCAGAGTACATTGTGGGGCCAGAGTGGAAGCAGACAGGGAAGAGAGGAGGTCTGCAGTCCTTCAAGCAAGAGAGGATAATAGCGTGGATGAGGTCAGCCCAGTGGATAAGGAGGCAAGGGGAGAGGGCGAGGCCAACCGTAGAAGGCAGCTCCCCCATCTCAGCTCTCCATACCCCACTTTAGTCTCTGCCAGCCCCTGGGTGTAATGATACAGATGTGGAATCCCCATCCTTATGCCCACTAACCACTCACAGCTGGGAAGCAGGTGCTCTGGAGACACCGAGCCGGAGAGAAACCAGAACTCTCAGGAAACCAGGGAGAGGAGTAGGGGGCAAAGCCAAATTGCTGGGGTTCTGGGGTGGAAAGTCTCCTGCTGAGGCATACCTTTGGGTGACCAGATGGACTCCTCTGCAGTCCCTGTTCTTCCCCTGACCCTTCCCACTTCCAGGATGGAACAGAAAGTGGCCTGATCACCACTATCCCCCTACTCAGTCCAGTCACAAAAACAGAGTCCCTGAAGGCCTAGAACACACTAAAAGGGGCCCAAGCTTTGCTCTCAGGTAGCAATCTCTGATCTGCAGGACTAAAAACAAATTAGGTGCCTTCACTGACGTTGTTTCCTCATCTGTCAAATGCTGATCATAGTCCCCACCTTGCAGGATAGCTTAGAGAATGAAATCAGACAGTAGATATAAAGCACCGAGCACAGCATGAGACAGAGCAGGTGTTTAATAAATGTCAGCATTATTCATGCATTCTAGGGGCAAAGTGAAGGCCAGAATCAAAACCCCCACCCCATATTATCCTCAGTCCCTTCTCTTACTCTGTCTTTATCTATAGAGGTGGTAACAATGGGTCTCAGGAGGCTCAAAGACTCAGGTAAGATTCACTTTCAGTTTTTGCTAAAATTCTGGCCTAGATTCACTTCTACATTTACAATGTGGGACACTGGAGGGGGGTATTTTAACATCTGCACCAAAGCGGATGCCTCAATGAGATACATACTAAGGCTAGACTGACAGTGACTTCGTCTGCACACTCCACACCCCTAGCTCTGCCTCCTTCAGTCCTGTCACTAAAACCCCCACCTGGTGTGTGTGTAGGGGGGCCTACTAGCATGGAAAAGGGCGGGCTCCAGGCAACCGCAGGTCTACAAGATAATGGCTAAGTGGGAGGTGTGGAAGCCACAGAGGAGACACGGCCACCCCTAATGGGCACTGGCATATATAGGAATGGGAGTCACAGACTTAAGCGTGAGTTAGGGAATAGCTGAACAGTCCATCTTCTAATTTACACTTGCTTACATTCTTGGACAAGATTTTGTATACTAAATTATGCCACATAAATCTGATAATCAGGATGACAGTTTAGTTAATGGTTAATGCATTTTATGGGGGATTTACTTTGTGTCAGGCACTTTGCTAGACGCTTTACATGCATTACCTTAATTAGTCCTCTCAACAACTCAGCGGTAGGTACCAAGTTGGTACAAAAATAAGTGTGGTTTTGTGATTACTTTTTTTTTTTTGTTTTGAGACAGTCTCGCTCTGTCATCCAGGCTGGAGTGCAGTGGCGCGATCTTGACTCACTGCAACCTCCCCCTCCTGGGCTCAAGTGATTCACCTGCCTCAGCTTCCCCAGTAGCTGGGATTATAGGCACGCACCACCACGCCCAGCCAATCTCTCTATTTTTTAGTAAAGGCAGGGTTTCACCATGTTAGCCAAGCTGGTCTCAAAGTGATCTCAGGCGATCCACCCACCTCGGCCTCCCAAAGTGCGGGATTACAAGTGTGAGCC
This sequence comes from Trachypithecus francoisi, assembly GCF_009764315.1. Classification (NCBI taxonomy): domain Eukaryota; kingdom Metazoa; phylum Chordata; class Mammalia; order Primates; family Cercopithecidae; genus Trachypithecus; species Trachypithecus francoisi. The sequence goes on along the minus strand of NW_022681465.1, from coordinate 122,235,942 downwards.
ACCACACCTGGCCCTGTGCCATTACTTTTAACGGCAAAAGCTGCAATTACCTTTGCACTAACCTAATACTTCTATTACCCCCTTTTGCAGATGAGGAGATGAAGGCACGTGCCTAAGTCTGCACAGCTGGTAGAGAAGGAGCTGAGATTCAGGCAGGGGGAGGCTGAGGTCTCAGCCTGTGCTCCTCATCTCCAGGATGATTTCTAAAATATCAGCATTTTAGCAATACAGGTGGGAGCACTCTGCAATCTTCCACAGAGGGGTTCAGTGCCAACTTTATCTTATTTGATCCTAGAGAAACATGTCTAAGGAAGCGCCCAGGTTCCCAACGGAAGGCCTGATGGCAGGCTTTTTCTAGAAATGACCATGATGGCCCTACTGAATCAATTATAAACGGTACATTTGTGCATTGTACAGTATACAGTTCTCTGGTGTGTACATATATCAAATAAATAAAGCAGTACGAGAACCAATCACATACATTTAATTGCATTTCATTTACTTAGGAGCTCCTGGGAGAAAAACCTAGCAGTGCTGAAGAGCGACTGTGGGACTTTGAGGAAACTGCTGGAAGAATCTTGGGGAGACAGCCTGAGTACAAGAGCCAAAAAGGCCTCCCCAGGAGGGGAGTTGCCATTTAAGAGAGATTTTCTAAAGTCACCGAAGCAGGAGAACATACTCTGAAAACACAAAAGCTGCCAGGAAATGAAATTACTGGGTGACAAGGAGTGACGACCGCCAGGAGAAATTCTCTAAGTAATGACACGAGTGCCGTCATCAGGGGCCTCAAACTGTTGGAAGAAAGGCAGCACCAGAGCCTCCCTGGACTTGCTTTAATACATTTAATGTATCAATCCCTCTACAGCACTCACATCTTGGAGACAAAGTGTTTAACAACATATCCTTCATGTGTGCTTGCTTGGTGCTTTTTGGTCTCTGGGCCTCTAAAATGAAGTTGAACACTCAAAATATAATATTTTTTTAAACAAGAGAACCAAAGCATCCTGGAATGTCTTCCTTCATCTTCCTGCTCTGAAAGCTCCTAGGAATCTTCCTAGTCAGAACCTTAATTATGGAAATTCTCATTTATATTATGTGATTTATTTAAAGCCTTGTCTTTCCAAGAGAATAAAATCCTGGTTTTGAAGCACCTCTCAAAATAATTTATTCTTCTCCACTGACTAACTGCTTTGGCCAGAAATCATGAATTTATAGTACATTATGCCAAAGCAAAACACTCTAATAACTTAATCAAACATTTAAAATCCAGTGCACAGCCATATAATATACAGAAGCAGTTCTCTCAGCTCTCTCGTTAAAGGTCAATCACCATTTTTATTCCAAACCTTCACATCTTGGAGAAGCCGTGCGCACACACACAGATTGAGAGAGACACAGAGAAGGAGAGAGAGGAAGACATAAGCATTTGGAGATACAAAACTTGGCTGACATATACCCCGGCTCACAACAATTCTCCTTGTTATGCTTTGAAATGCAGAAGTCGATCCTTCAGCTATTTTTTTTTTTTTCAAATTCTAGCAAAAAATGGGATCTAAAGAATAAAACAAAACTAAAAAACGAGTTTTTTTGATCTTCAAGACATTGAGGGGAAAGAGCGAGACCTAACTCTCAACAGATTAATGTGGGCTTACCCACTAAGGATAGTAATATAGAAATAAGAACGATAATTTGCATTATTTTGTCTGTATGCCTTTTTAGAGTACTTTAGCACATACATACTTTCTGACAACACCCTTGTTCCTATCAGACATAAAAGACTATTAAGTTCATTTTTCAGATGAGAAGAAGCATGCTTCAGCAGCTTCTGATGGAAGAACACGGAAAGAATGTTAGTTTGGTATGTATTTGGCATGGGATGTTTGACCTAAGAGATGGACTAAAGCCAATGAGTAAAAATGTATTTAGCGCACTTAGTCAAATAAGTTCCTCTCTCTCTCCTTATTCATCACTCTTGGGCCGTGGTGATGATGATGAGGCAGAGGAGCGGAGCTGAAATCACTGAGTGATGACTGTGCCGATCTCGAAATGAAGCACTTCATATGGGTAATCTCATAAGAGCCTCATAAAGTGGGTTAATGGAGGCATGGCGTACATGCATTTAACTTGTAAGTGAACCTGAGCATAGGCATCCAGCAAAAATTAAGGGGGAAGGAGTAAGAGAAGGTAAGAAATTCAAGGTGCCAAACATCCTACAGCCATTCTTCTCAACGAGCCTGTACCCGCAAATGACCCTGAGACGAGGGATGTGAATCCGCTCTTCCTGCAGTCTCACAGTCCTCATCTGCTGCTCACTGTATGAGCATTTCATGGAGTGTAATTTCAGTAATCAAAGGTACTTCTCAGCATACATGGCCCCTACATATCTTGTTTATAGGAGCTATACCTGTCAATCATTTTGGATATATTCCATTTTTATCTTCCATGCTGACTTTACAAACAGGCCTCTCTTTAAAAGTTAACTCCACTGAACAACAATTAACTCCATTTAACAGATGATACTCGCAGCTGCTAAGAAAGTTGCCTAGAGTCTCATGACTGGTAAGTGAAATGAGAACATTTATCCAGATTCAAATCCAGGTCTATCCTAACTCTAAAGTTCAAGCTCTGAATCTCTACATACTTAGACTAGTACCCACCAAACCCTCTCTCTAAATTAGCAGATCTAAGGGGCTGTGGAAACTTTCAGAGAGCAGCCCTTGCTGTTCTTGCTCCCTATTCCGAATGAACCCAAGTTCATCATTCTTCGTCAAGCTGGTGGTCATGATGTACATTCTTATTTGATCTTCAAGACTTGGTTCAAGTAGTGCTTCTTCGGTGAAGCTTTCCCTGATCTCACTGGTGGAGGTGATCACTTCCTCTGTACTCCCAAGGGTTTACTATCTGCCATGTTAAAAGGTATGCATTTATACACCTGCCTTCCCAGGGGACTATAAGCACCTGGAGGGCAAGAGTTCCACTGCATTCTTCTCAAAAACTCTAACATAATAACTGGTAGACAGACACGCAATAAATGACATGAAATTGAATCGTCTAATGCACAGGACAAAAAAAAATTCCTGCAACCCCTCTCTGGAGGTAGGTGGGCTGCTGTGGAGTGGGGTGAAAGAGGACGTTGTGGGGTAAAAGTCTGAAAACACCTGTCTCATAGAATTGCCAGGAATATGTAATTATTTTTGGTCTTGCCTGCTTCGGGGCTGCAGTCAAATGCTTATGAGCATTTACTGTGGGCCCAAAACCACCTTAACTCTTTGCATGTATGCTATCTAGTTCTCCCAACAACCCTCTGAGGTAGATAGGTACATGTTTTATAGACGAGGAAATGAAGGGTCAGAGAGGGTCATTAATTTGCCTAAGGTCAAACAGCTAGTAAGTGTGGGCCAGGACTCCAGAGCTCATGTTCTTTACTGCCCTGGTATACTTCCTACTCAGCTGCTTCAATTCTTGCTACCACTAAGCCTATATTCTTGAGTTTTGTTCTCAAGGGAGACAGCTCCTAGATGACACTTTGAAGGTTTTAGTCTTAAGTTTTCCAACAACCTCCTCCTCCTCTGCCTCAGTGCCCTCAAGCACCCAGTGAACAGCGAGTTTGGCGGGAAGGGATCTCGCTGGGCTGGGCCATCACTAGAGGTCCACCATCTTGCCTGGGCCTTCTGATGGCCTTGAACATCTTCTCCAGTTTCTATGTTCCTTCTAATATTTCTCCAGTTTTGTGGCTTCCCTTCATTATGACTTGCAATTTTTAAAGAACTAAGGGAAACTACATTCCACGCTGGAAGTTTTTATTTTTTTAAAAGAAGAATCAGAAAACAAGCCAACCAAAAATCATGTGTGTCAACAGTAGTGTCTCTGGTGTTGTAGCTTACACCCACACAGAAACTGGGGTATTTTTCATGGACTTAGACTAATTTCAGTGTAGACGCCGCAGGTGATACATTTCACAAAGAAAAGCCTGTCCATAATTCTGAGTTAGTAACAATGGTTAGGCTTTGATGTTGATACAAATGAGGCCGAATGGAGAAAAAGTCACATTCATGGGCTGCTTGGGTGTCTGGTCTCTGAATGATCAGCTTAAGGAACATAATGCACATAACACAAGCTGACTTCCCTCTACTAGGAGCAAAATAACTCTCGCAGTAATTTAAAAGAATATATTTGCCACACATATGCATTTAAACATGTAATCTAATTATTTGTTTCACATCTAATGAAAGAGTAAATGGAACTCTAGGTTAGAGCTAAAAAGTCATGGTTTTTCTGTTCTTTGGATAAATGGAGCTAACACACCAAGGCAACTTAAACTTTAAATGTTGCACGCCACATTAAAATTTCATGAAAGTCAAATTCCTTTCTAGCCTATTTCCTTTTCTGTAAGAGGAGGAAATTGGATAATCCAATATCTCAGTCTCCTTCCAACTCCTGAAGGTTATGTTTTCTTTTCCTGGTACCTGGATTCAGAGCAGTCCTGGATTCAAATCTCAGAAGAGTAAATTTCTTTAACTTTCTGACTTTCAGATTTTTTCCTCTGCAAAAATGAAACTTTTAAAAAACATACATGTTAAAAAGTTTTTAGTCACAAAAATGGCCAAATATACAGAAAAGGATAAATGTATTTTGAGTATCCCATACCCACCACTTAGATTCAACAATTATTTTCATTTTGCTACCTTGTTTTATTTTATTTACCGAACCATTTTAAAGTACAGCAGATCCTTGAATAATGTCATTTCCTTCAATGTCCCTTCATTGTAACACTGATTAGGAAAAAAATCGCTTCCCAGCTGAGACCACTGCCTCTGTGGAGTTCGCAATGTCCCTTATCTGTATGGGTTTTCTCACAGCCTCAATTCAGAGTCATGCATGAAATTTGGTTGTTATATCTGTCTCTTGAGTCTCTTTTTAAAATAAATTTTTTGAAGTATAACACGTACAGAAAAATGTACAAATTTGTACAGCTTGAAGCATGTTCACCCACTGAACAGATCCATGAAACCTCCACCCAGATCAAGAAACAGCTGATGACACGCCCCAGAATCCCTTAGCTCCCCTCTCCATTCGCAACTCCCCATTGCTTACCACCACCTCGGCTTTTAACACCATAGATTAGTTTTGCCTGCGTTTGAAGTGTATACAAATGGAATCAGGTAATATATATTCTTTTATGTCTGGCTTTTGTCCCTGATTATGCTTCTGAGATTTACCATGTGGTCACAGACAGCAGTTTTTTTGCGCATTGTTTTCATTTTCTACTAGTCAATTCCATTACGTGAATACACCACAATCTATTGATTTATTCTAACATCAATGAGTATTTGGCTTATTTCCAGTCTGGGGCTATTACAATTAGTGCTGATATGAACATTCCTGTGAATGTCTTTCAGAGGGTATGTACCCAGGAGTGGAAGGTATATGTATGTTCAGCTCTGGTTGGTAACTGCCCATATTCGAGAGTAACTGTATCAATTACTCCCGTAACAGTGTATGGTAAATGCAGTTGTTTCACCTTGTCACCAACACTTGTTATTGTAAGTTTCAGCCATTCCAATGAGCGTGTGGTATGTCATTGTGGTTTTATTCTATATTTCCCTAAAGACTAATTACACACTAAGCAACTTTTCATATGATCATTAGCCATTTCTCAATCTTCTTTTGTGAAGTGTCCAAAACTCTCACCAATTTTTTTTACTGAGTCATTTGTCTTTTTCTTATTGATTTGTAGGAGTTCTTCTCAATTCTAAAATAAGTCCTTTGTCAGTTATATGCACTGCCAATATCTTCACCCACTCTGGGACATGTTCTTTCACTCAATAATGTATTTTGGTGAATTAAAGTTATTTATTTTAATGTAGTCCAAATCATCTTTTCTCTTTAGTGTCTTCTGCGCCTTGCTTATGAAATATCAACTACCTCAAGGTCATGAAAATATTCTGTTATTTATTTTTTTTGAGATGGAGCCTTGCTCTGTTGCCCAGACTAGGGTGCAGTGGTGCAATCTGGGCTCACTGCAACCTCCGCCTCCTGGGTTCAAACGATTCTCCTGCCTTAGCCTCCCAAGTAGCTGCGATTACAAGCACATGCCACCATGCCTGCCTAATTTTTGTATTTTTAGTAGAGATGGGGGTTTCGCCATGTTGGCCAGGCTGGTCTCGAACTCCTGACCTCAGGTGATACACCCGCCTCAGCCTCCCAAAGTGCTGAGATTACAGGCGTGAACTACCACTCTCAACCAAAAAATATTGTTATTTTCTAGAAGTGTCTTTATTTTATCTTTCTACAATCCACTTGTAATTGATTTATGAATGGCATGAGTAGGGATCAACAGAACAAGTTTTCCATATGGTTACCCAATTACTTTAGCACAATTTATTAGACAGACCATCCATTCCAGGTGGCCTCACAGAGCCACCTTTGTTACAAATCAAGTATCCCTCTATATCTGGGTCTTCTAGACCATCTTTGCTTTTCTTGGTCATTTGCATTCCTATATAAATTTTAGCATCATCTTAATTTCCACAACAACCTGCTGCTGGCATTTTGATTAGGACTGCATGGAATCCATCCATCAATTTGGAGAGAATTGACATATTTTCAATGTTAAGTATTCCAATACATGAACACCATGCAACACTCCATATATTTGACTCACCTTTAATTTCTTCCAGTAATGTCCGTCTTTCTGTGTTAGGGTCTGTGCATCTTTCATTAGACTTATTCCTAGGCATTGGTATATATACACACACATATATATACACATTTACTTTGAGACAGTCTCACTCTGTCACCAGGCTGGAGTGCAGTGGCACAATCTTGGCTGACTGCAACCTCTGCCTCTCGGGTTCAAGCAATTCTCCTGCTTCAGCCTCCTGAGTAGCTGGGACTACAGGCACACACCACCACGCCCAGCTAATTTTGTATTTCTAGTAGAGATGGGGTTTCACCATCTTGGCCAGGATGGTCTAGATCTCCTGACTTCATGATCTGCCCACCTCAGCTTCCCAAAGTGCTGGGATTACAGGCGTGAGCCACCACGCCCAGCTGGCATTGGTATTTTTTTGGTGCTATTGTAAGCATAGTTTTTAAAAATTTTCCCAACTGTTTGTTGCTGGTATATAGAAATTGTATTTTTTTTTTTTTTTTTTTTTTTTGGTGTATTGACCTTGTGTCCAATGACCTTAGAAATCTACTTAAGAATTCTGATAGGAAGAATAGCTAACGCGTGCTGGGTTTAATACTTAGGCGATGGGTTGATACATGCAGCCTTTGTGCACCTATCAACAATCTACAATCTAATGTGCCACCATGGTACACATTCACCATATGTACCCCAGAATTTAAAATTTAAAAAAGATTTATGATAGCTTATTTGCAGATTATTTTGTATTTTTCATGTACTCAATCATGTTGTCCGCAAATGACATTTAAATTTGTTTTATTCCAATCTTTATATCCATTCTTTTTCCTTGGTTCTGTGTTTTTTTGGCTCCTCTCTCTTCTTCCCTCCCTTTTCTCTCCCTTCTTTCCTATTTTTTGAATCATTGCCAGAACAAGAATTTTCAATACAGTATTTAATAGAAGCTATGATGGTAGGAATCTAGTTCTGTTAGGAGAAACATTTTCAATATTTCACCATTAACTACGATGTTTGTTGTAGGCCTTTTTTGGTAAAGAACTTCCCTTTTATTCTTAATATGTAAAATGCTTTTAAATCATAAATTAGTATTGAATTTTATTAAATACTTTCTTCAGTATCTGAGGAGAGTAAATGACTTTTCTTATTTCTTCTGTTAATGTGATTAATTACATCATTATTTTTGAAACAATAAAAATATATTTGTTGTTCATGTCACAGTCAAATGCAGGTCAGCAGGGGCCCAGGATCCTTCTACTTTGTACCTCTACATCCTCCTTAGAGTGCTGTCAATTTAGCCAACGTAGGGAAAGAGAACAAGTATGGGGGGTCATGAAGGGCATGTCGCTTCTACTCTCATTCCATAGAATTCCAGACGCAGTCACATGTCTGCATCCAACTTCTAGTATTTTTGGAAGCGTTGACTGTGTCTGTCCTTATACCAATGTCTCTCCAGTCTTTTGGTTGTATGAAGCTTGTTGTTTTTGTTGTTTTTTCTGAGATGAAGTCTCACTCTGTCCCAGGCTAGAGTGCAGTGGCACAATTTTGGCTCATTACAACCTCCACATCCTGGGTTCAAGCGATTCTCCGGCCTCAGCCTGAGTAGCTGGGACTACACGCGTGTGCCATCACACCTGGCTTTTTTTTTTTTTTTTTTTTCGGTAGAGACGAGGTTTCACCATGCTGGCCAGGCTGGTCTGGAACTCCTGACCTCAAATGATCCACCTACCTCAGCCTCCCAAAGTGCCGGGATTACATGGGTGAGTCACCGCGTCCAGCCTGAAGCTTATTCTTTGCAGAATCCTTAGAAAGTGTCCATAGGCACCACGATGCCTAAGTTCTTGAATGTTCATAATAGGTAGTCTGCAGTCACTGGACTTGAATGTCAGCATGGCTAAATAGAAATGCTGTTGTTCACATTTTCTTTTTTAAGTTATTCACTTGTATTCTGACATAAGATTTTGGCATCAAAAAATAGGCAAGAAATCCAATTTTCTTTCTTTATGAGTCTCTGATTGAATGCTTAAGGACTTTTTCCTTTAAAATTTAATAGTTTTATTAGAACATATTTTGTTCTGACCCTTCAGGGTTGACTTTTCCAAACATTCAGTGCACTTCCACAAGGTACTTTCTAATCAACTTTTAAGAACATTTTCTTGAATAGTAATTATCAGTACTATCAGTTTTGCTTTGTTCCATTGTTTTCTTCCTCAGAGATTCCTAAGTTTGTTAGAACCTCTTTGCCCAACTTTCACTTTCTCTTAAATCCCTTTATCTCTGTATTAATTTCTTGTTGACTTAAGAATACTGCTTTCCATCTTCTATTTCTTTTAAAGCAGTGTTTATCCCAGTTATTTCTTTTTACAATCCATGTAGATTAAAATATATGTATGTATTTTTGGCATAAAAAACATTTATTTTGCTCATAAGTCTATAAATCAGTCAGGGTTTCATGGTTCAACTTAAAAAAACCTTTTTATATTAGAATAGATTTTGATTTACATAAAAACTTGGAAGATAGTATTGAAAGTTCTCATATAGCCCACACCCAATTTCCCTTATTAACATCTTATGTAAGTATAATACAGTTGTCATACTTAATGAAGTAATCCTATTGCATTTATTATTCACTAAAGTCAATTTTTTTTTTCCAGATTTTCTTAGTTTTTACTTTTTGTGTTTGTTTCAGCATCCCATCTAGGATGCCACATTACATTTAGTCATTATGTCTCCTCAGGCTCCTTTTGGCTGTGACAGTTTTTCTGATTTCCCTTGTTTTTGATAAACAGTTTTGAGGAGGACTATTCAGGTATTTTTTAGGAAGTTTCTCAATAGAGATTTGTCTGATGTTTTTCATGTAAGACCGAGATGATGGGTTTGGGGGAGGAAGATCACAGATATGAAGTAATATTTTCATTGCATCATATCAAAGGTATCAAATCATTTATCAGTGTTGACGCTGACCTTAATCACTTGGCCAAGGTGGTGTGTGTCGAATTTCTCCACTGTAAACCTACTGCCCACTCCCTTCCCTTTTCACACAGTACTCTTTCGATGGAAGTGTCGATGTGAAGTCCACATTTAAGGAAGGCCGCATTTAAGTTAGGTTCAACATTCTAGAGGGCAGAGAACTTACACAACAAGTTAGTTAGAATTATTCTGCATGAGATCTGTCTCTTCATTCCATTTATTTATTCACTCATTTATTTCTGTGAGTATGGACCCATGGATATTTAAACTTTGTTAATAATTCAATACTTATTTTGTTATTCAAATTGTTGCAGCTTTGGCCACCAAGAATTCTTTGTTTGCTTTTATGTCCTTTTGACATACTCCCCAAATTGTGGGGTTTCACATTTTGTTTTGAGCACTCCCTTTATGGCACAACATCATTCCTCACCATTAGAATAAACCATTTTTCCAAGAGGCTTTAATTCCTTTTTGTGGGAAAATGATTTTAGAAACCATCAGCTGGGTGCTGGGCATGCTCATTGCTACTCCAGTGTTGTTGCTTCCAGGCCCTCTTGCTGATAGAGCAAGAATTTTTTTTTTTTTTTTTTTTTTTTTTGAGACTGAATCTCACTGTCACCCAGGCTGATTCTCCTGCCTCAGCCTACCAAGTAGCTGGGACTACAGGCACGTGCCACCACACTTGGATAATTTCTAGTATTTTTAGTGGAGACAGGGTTTCACCATGTTAGCCAGGATGGTCTCAATCTCCTGACCTTGTGACCCACCGATTTGGGGCTCCAAAAGTGCTGGGATAACAGGCCGTGAGCCACCACATCTGGCCAGAGCAAGGAAATTTTTTTTGCATATTAATTCATATAAATACACATATCAAAAATGTTTCTATGTATATATTCATCTATATTAAAGTATCTACAGTAGGCTAAACATGAGTTGATACTGATGTCTCAACTAGTCCATTCCCACATAGATTATTCTAGCTCTCTCCATTGTTTGTTTCTAACCACCCATTTCAACAGCAAGAAATCTATCCTCACCATCCACCATCTATTGTTCAATTCCAGTATACATGTACAGTGTCTCAGAATTGCTAACACATACCCTCAGGGGAAACAACTTTATCAACTAGAGTACAGTTCTTCTGTGCAGTTCCTTTTGCCTTTAGTCTTACAGACTCCACTCATTTCCACAGCTTAGGTCAGCACCTTTGCTCCCTCACTTCAGTGAGGCTGATGCATACATTCATCACAGTCTGCATTCCATTCTGGGATACCCTACTCTCCTACATGACTTTTTAAAAATTTGCATGCATTATAGTTCACTCTTTGTGTGGTAAAATTTTATAGGTTTTGACAAATGCATAGTGTCATGTATCCACAATTTCATTATCACACAGCATAGTTTTACCATCATAAACCCCACCATCCCCCACTGTGCTTTATTCAACTTTTGGTTCCCTCTTCTCCTCTGAATCCCTAGCAACCACAGATCTGGACTGTATAAGACTATGTTTAACTTTTTAAAAAACTGCTAAACTGTGTTCTAAAGTGGCTGTACCATTTTGTATTACTGCCAGCAATGAATGAGAGTTCCTGTTACTCCACCTCACCAGCAATTAGTGCTGTCAATTTTTTAAATTTTCACCATTGTAACAGGTGTGTAGCAGTATATCTCACTACATACCTATTTGCATCACCCTAATGAAAAATGATGTTGAGTACGTTTTTGTATGCTTACTTGTCAGCTGTATATCTTCTTCGGTGAAGTGTCTATTTGAATCTTTTGTCCATTTCTTTCCTTTATGGGGGAGAGCGGTATTTTCTTACTGTTGAGTTTTTAAAGCTCTTTGTATATTTTGCGTATAAATTCTTTATCAGATACATGTTTTGAAAATATTTTCTTCGTAGTTTTATATTTTACATTTAGGTCTATGAATCATCTGGACTTCAATTTTGTGTAAGACACAAGATTTGTATCCAGATTCATTTTTCTGTATCTGGACAGCCAATTGTACCAGCACCACTTGTTGAAAAGATTATTCTTTCTCCATTGAATTATCTTTACACCTTTGTCACAAAATCAGTTGACTGTATTTGCATGGGTCTATTTCTGGGCTTGCTATTCTGTCACCTTGATGTGTGTGTCTAATTTTTCACCAATGTCATGCTGTCTTGATTACTATAGCTTTACAGTAAGTCTTGAAACTGGATAGTGTAATTTCTACAAGTTAGTTTTTCTTCAGTATTGTACTGGCAATACTTATTTTGAAGTACTTCTATTGTTAAGTTCTTTGAGTTCTTCACCCCTCCTTTCAAAGCCTACATTTCTCTTATTAAATTTCTGAGTTTTTAAAATTTAGATTTGTGTTGTTCTCTTATAATTTATATGTTCTTACATTCTTCTTGCCAGTTTTGAACTATTTTATTACAGTTTATTTGTTTTGTGGGTATCTCCTTTTATGTTTTCATTGTTTCTAAGAAAGTTATGCTTCTCATACCTTTTCTTATTTAAAACCCTTTATATGGGCTTCAATCATAATCCTTTTAACTGCTTATTTTTTAAGTGAAATAAACTTCCCTGTAGTTTTAGAATGGAGGGGTGAAATAGCTTTTTTTTTTTTTTTTTTAAGCTTTAAGACTCTAGAGCTCATTCTTATTTTTGCAAAGCAATGAGAAACATGGCCTTGTATTTTCCAAGATTTGACTCTTCTGGTGAATTCTAACATACTTCTCAAGGAGTTCTCTTTTTATTTCTACCATTGTTCCTTTTCTGATCAACTACTCCCAGAAGTTTCTTACCAATGTTAGACCTTTCCTAGGAAAAGAGCCTCATTTTCGTTTGAAGAATGTATAAGCCACAGAATGTTCCAAGTATTATCAGTCATTATTACATCATGGTTCCTTTGTACTGAACATGAATTGGATCTGATAGAACTCTCTTCTATATTTGGCAGCTTTTCTCAGATTGGCCACTGTGTTTTCCAATGAGTAGAGATGGGTCATTTAAGGTATGCAGTCTTCTCAGGGTCCTAAGAACTGTAGCTGTCTTCCCTCTGCTTTCTCCCACACAGATGAGATACCACAACAGTCTTGAAACCATCTATTGGGGATTCACTGAATTACTGTTCCAACTAATTTTATCGTAGATGTTGTGTATGTCTTTGGTTTTGCTATCCTAGTTGTTCAGCATGTTTTTATTTGAGAGGTGAAATTTCCACTATTAAACCAACCTTGCCTTCTTTGAATAAGCCAGATTTCGTTAGAATATATTATCCTTTTCACATATAACTGAATTCATTTGCTAGTATTTTGTTGGGAAATTTGTAAAAATATTCATGAAAGACATTGGTTTATGTTTTTTTCTTGAAATGTCCTTACTGGGTTTTGTTCTCAAGGTTATGCTGGCTAAATGGACAAATGTTCATTCTTTTTTAGAATTAGTTTGTATTAAGTTGATATACTTTATTCCTTAAAACTTCGTTAGAATTTTTTGCTAAAGCCATCTGAGCCTAGATTTTTTGATGAAATGTTTTAAATATTTAATTTCTCTAATTGATATAAGACAGATTTTCTATCCCTTCCTGTTTCTATTTTCAATTTCATTTACTCTTCAAAATCATTGAGATAAACTTGTCCAAAGTCTGCTCTTATTATCACTTTAATGTTTATAATATCCATAGTTACATCCCCCTTTTTATTCTTCATGTTGGTCATTTAGTCTTTTGTTTTTTGATATGTCTTGTCAGTGTCTGTAATTTTAGGTGCTTCAAGAATTAGTTTGGCTTTTTAGAATTTTTCTATTATACATTCATTTCTATTTCATATACTTCTGCTCTTAATAATTTCCTTTGTTCTGTTTAGTTGTTCTTGCCCTAACTTTGTAAGAATAATATTTTAATCAAGACACGTACTTCTTTTAAAATATGTACTATACATAATATATACCATAAATTGAATAATATAGCTTAAAGGCTTTACATTTTCCTCTGAGCATAGCTTTGGCTGCAGTCCACACATTGTGATACATTATATGTTTATTAACATTCAGAAAAATATGTTCTAACTTCCACTGCAGTATGTTCTTTGACTCAGAGTATTTAGAGGTGTATTACTCAATCTCCAAATATTTTGGATTTTTCTAGTTTTTTAAATTAACTTCTTGATTATTCCTGCCGTCAGAGAACATGCTCCATATGATATCCTTTGATATGTGTCGACTTGCTTTCTAGATCAGTACATAATAAAACTTTCATATGCCCTTGAAAATATTTCTATTCTATGTTGTTTTGAGCATTCTCTATCAATTACATCAGGTTTAAAAATACTGTCATTTAATATTCTATATTTTTACTACGAATTGTATCTCCTTGTTCTATTAATTACCAAAAAGTGTTATCTTAACTATGATTATAAATTTGTCTATTTTTTTTAGTTCTGTCAGTATTTGCTTTCCATATTTTCAGGCTATGTTTTTAGACACATACAAATACAGATTTGGTATATCTTCCTGGTTTATTTCCTATTTTACCATTATAAAATTCTCTCTTTATATCTAACATTTTTTCTTTAAATTCTATATTATCTTTAATAGAGTGACACTAACCTTTCAGTTAGTGTTTTCATGCTATCATTTCCATTTTTTTACTTTCAAGTTTTCTCTATCCATACGTTTAATGTTATTATTTTGTAAAAAGCATATGTTTGGTATTTTTAAAATACATTCTGACAATCTATGTTTTTTAATTGGAGAATTAGTGCATTTACATATAAAGTAATATGATATATTCATGTTTAAATGTATCATCTTACTGTTGATCTCTATTTGCTCTATGTTCCTTTTCCTTCTCTTTTATCCTTCATTTTAATTAACTACATATTTTGTATCATACTGTGCTCCTTTTCCCTCAGACTATCATAATTTTTTGACTTTTTTTTTTAGAGGCTATGCTACAGATTTCAACATACATCTTTGACTTAATAAGGCAATAAATATTAGCACTATGACTTCCTGAATAATTTAAGGATCTTAGAACATTTTAATTCCATTGACCCTTTCCAATGTTTGTGGTACTGCTTCTATTCTTTTTTTGAAAAGCTTTTCTAAGCTTTTTTTTGAAAAGCTTATTCTAAGCTTTTTTTTTTTTTAAAGTTGACTCCCATGTTTTTCTTGACATTGACTTTTTGAAAAGACCAGGGCAACTCTCTCAAAGAATATCCCACCTACAAAATGTGTTTGTTTCCTCTTGGTTTAACTTTTTCCTCTATCCCATCCACTTTCTGGAAACCTGAAGTGAGATCTAGCTAAATTAGGTTTAGGTAAATATATTAAGCAAAGTACTTCATAGGTTATACTTTGAGTTTTATATTTTATCACATCACATTTTATAATTCTAACTTCATAATATTCTCGCATAGATTCCATGAGATGGTATACGTAAAGTGCCTGACATGCTATCTGACGTAGAATAGTTAAAGAGTAGAATTTCTCAGTTTTGGCACTAGTGACATTTTGGACTGAATAATTCTTTGTTGTAGGGCCATCTCGTGCATTTAAAGATGTTTAGAGATACTCCTGTACTCTATCTGTTAGGTAGCATCTCCCAGCTGTGACAATTAAAAATGTATCTAAACATTACCAAGAGTCCTCTGGAAGACAAAATTAGGCCCAGCTTAGAATCACTTATATAGGACAAAAACTCAAGTGTTTTGATAAATATTCCTCAAGCAGTTACTATCATGCCTTGCTCAAGGCTGTGAGATTAGGAGCTAAATGGGACATGAATCCTGACCTCAACATTCATGGTTTTGAGAAGAAACAATCCAGAAAACAGGGAATTAAAATATGGTGTCATAAGTGCTGTGATAGGAAGACACCTGTGTTATGAGAGTAGGGGCACCTAACTCCACCAGAGGCATGGGGTCCTTTCACGGAGGAATAGGGAATTCTGAATTGAGACCCAGAGAACAGACTTCCTTTTCCTTTCCCAGGAAGACCCAAGAGAACAAACCAATAATGACTACTCAGAGTGGAAATAAACCCTCCAGAAATGAAGTATCATAACCCCTAATATTTCCAGGCTCTATCTTAGAATATGATCAATAAAGATTTATCTATTACCAAATACAGAGACACAGATAAGGTGAGCCAGGAGTAAGAGCTAGAGATGGCACAATCCACCGTCATCTTGTTAATAGCAAATGTATGTTTTCCAATTCTACATCCCCCTGTCTGTATGAAAACAGAACGAATAACCAAAACCAGATTAACGCCAATCAGGATTAATGTCACACACATCCCTTCTTGCTAACACTGAAAGGTATTATGAGAATGACTATTCAACTGTGTATATGAACCCAGTTGCCTGTGTTTCCAATCTTCTTCCTGATTAAGTACTTCTTCAGATCACTTGCAGTAGAAGTCAGAGATTGGCTAGCTGTTCATTAAGCCTGTTTCCTCTACTTCCTGGGCACACAGCTCAACCATCTTCCCTCCATCCTCTGCAGTTTCCTGTGGCCACATGACTGAGTTCTAGCCCAAAGTATGTGAGACTGGAAGTGACATGTACTTCTGGAAATCTGAAAACCTCCCATGTGAAATTTTTCATGCTGTTTTCTCTTCTCCTGGCTTGATGCAGACAAACATTGTCACCTTGAAAGCCAAGATTTAAGGAGGGTAAAGTTGAGGAGAGGAAGAAGACTTTGTCCCTGAGTCTCCACTTGGAGAAGGGAGGCCTTATCAGCAATGCCAATATTGAGTTTTAGATGAATAAGAAGTAAACGTCCACTGTGTTAAGTCACTGAGATTTGAGGGTTTATCTAGCACAGCAGCTAGCATTATCCACCTAATACACCAACACGGAGAAATAGTCAGGTTACCTCTGCAACTGTAATCCATTCAGTTCCCCAGACATGCATGGGTATTTCAGCCTTGTTCACCAAGCCAAAGAAAAGAGGCTTTGCCAAAATATTTCACCGATACTCCCTGGAGTTAAATGTTTAGGTGAGAGGCTACTCTCAGGGCCCTTACTAAAGATCACACTTCATCTAATATCTGCTGCACATGAGTATGGAATAACATCATCTTTCATGTCAGACAGAAGTGACTTTGAATCTTGGCTCCCCTCTTGACCATTCCTTGACTCAGTCTCTCTGGGTCTGTTTCTTCATCTGTAAAATGAGGGTAATTACACCTCATAGGAATTTTGTGGCAATAAAAAATACAAACAGCATGTAAAATACTGGCATAGTTCCTGGCATGTCCAAGGTACTCAATTAGTTCCTTCCCCAAAACAAGGAAATTAATGAATTGGGAATTTTCTTCACTCTTCTAGTCAGTAGACTAAGGAGTGGCCTTTTCACAAAGGACCATGTATTGATCTTTCTGTAAACATGCTGAATATTTCATACAAAGGAACCAGGTTCAACAAATACTTTTATGTTCTCTTTGGTCTAAATAAGAACTTGAGAGTTAAGAAACTTAAAAATAAATGTGTAAACAGAGACAACATTCAGTCTTTTTATAACCATTTTCCCTTGCAAGAAATAAATGTCATATTTTCAAACCAACACCAGCAGAACATATGCTGGGATTTGACCCAGAAGGAGAACAATGAATGAGACGGTTCACACAACAGAGAGGGAGGAAGGCATTTTTCTGGGTAATACTGAGTGACGTGCAATGGGGACCTTCGCTGTTCTTATGTGGCCCCAGATAAATTGATTCCGGGGGAAGAGATGGCACATCTCAAAGCTAACTAGTCAGGGGCAGGCACGCCACCTTACCCAAGCCCACCTCTGTAAATGAGATATGGCAACCAGGCAGGTAAACAGAGCACAGTTCTTCTAAGGAAGCCGGCAGAGCTGTGAGCTGTTGCAGCTTCACCCTTTCAACTGCAGGAGAAAGAGGCTGAAATGTCAGGGCAACCAAGATTCAGAGAGAACTTTGAAGAGAGCCACCCACCAGCATGACTAAGTGCTCTTGGGGACAATCCCTGCTCAGAGGGCAGAAAGCAAATATCCAGATGTTATGAACTGCCAGATGTGATTAACAGAGGAAAGGTGAAGTCGCCGACTTAACCATCTGAGCAGCCCTCCTCAAAGTCATCCAAGAGTTTTCTGCAAAAGTATTCATCAACAAAACAAATGGAGGCTCCAACCGTTTTCCATTCCCATCCCTTTTCCTCTCTCCCTCTCATTGAGTCAGAACAGTGGCCTATTTTTAAACCACTGGCAATGCATTCTCTCGTGGAAACGTGGGGGCTTCTTGACACAGGCTGATGCTCACTCACAGGAGATACAAGCTCACTGAAGGCTGCGCCCACTCACCAGTCCTTCCTCTCCCACAACAGTGGGGCAGAGAACACTCAGGGAGGAGAGGGCCTCAGGAGGGAGCTTCTGCCCGTGCAGAGGAGTAGGGAGTATCTGATGCCGGATTTCATGACAGGGTAACTGCAGGCTTCCCTCCTCCGTGGAAGGGAAGGCTTACACTTGGTTAAAAACCAGCCCCTTATACAGGTACCAAGACAGAACTCAAGCCTGAGAAGAAGGGAAACACACCCTGGAAGCTGATTCTAGCAACTTTTACAGAAAAGGAGTGTAAGTAGATCTCAGTGTTTCTTTAACATGCATCTAATGTGCCTTAAGTATAATAGCAAACATTTATATTAAAACACTGGAGACCTTTTTAAACAAGGTCATAAGGCCAATTTACAAAACAAAAAGCACTAAAATTAAATAAACACTTTAAGAAAGGAGGTTGTGCTGTACTTACAGTCGCTCCAGCTGCTTCAGGTCCTGGAAGGCGCCTCTCTCAATGACGCTGACCTGGTTGTCTTCCAGATGCCTATAACCACAGAGACAGCAATGACTAACGACAAAGCTGGGCTCAGAGACCCTCATACTAGGCTTCGTGCCATGCAGGTATGGTCACTCAGCCCCTCCCATGATCGTCAGAGTCCCTTCAACTGGGATCAGTCTGATGGGACAAGATAACTCATATCCCAGCTTGGTGTCACGGTAACCAGGGTTTTGCCGCCTGCACACTTCTACCTGACAGATTGGTTTCCATGCCTCTATTTTAAGAATGTTCTCAGCAAATGTCCCCCCAAGCACTGCAGGATGTTGCGCAGAAAAGGAAGAGGTAAAAGCTGCTCTTTATAAAAACCACACATAGATTCAGCATCTCTTCCCTGGGAGCTCCCTCCTCCAAGGATTCAAAAATACTTCATTGAAAAGGGCCTTCCCTGCTCACCCTAGTAGAAAGGGTGAGGCTATTGTGAAACGATTAGCTGTCCATGAGAAAACCAGCCTGGTCCCAGCAACTCCTCTCACCTAGAGTCCAGCTAATCCCAACCTCATGATGATGGTCCTAAAAGATCAGGCTCCCTCCCTCCAGCCACATGCTTCACTCACCCGCCTAAGTCCTCCAAGCAGGTGATTACAAATCCTAAACACTCTGTATGAGTGAACTGGGTTCATGCATGCAGTATAGCCAAAGAATTCAGCATATAATGAAACGTTTGTTTCCTTAACTTAAAAAAAAAATGGCCACTTAAATGGATGAGCTGAACAGCAGAGAAGAGAAGCAATGAAGCTATGTAGCTTCCATTGGGGGCTGACCTTAGGCTGGGAAATGACACAGATTGCACATGGTGGCTGAATGGGACTTAGCGGGGATGCATTGTGATCAGAGAATGTTTCTTTAGAAAGTGGAGTTTAGGAAGGGCCGTGGATTCCTCTGGATTACACAGGAGGAGAGGTGCGCACAAGCACCTAAACAAATGGCAGATGGAGAGGAAGAGCAACCTGGGAAGCTGGGAAGGCTGCATCTTCATATCAAACTGAATGCTCCATGACAGTCTCTCCCTATTAGACGTTTCATAACCTCCTGCACTTCTCAGCCTTAACACTTGGACCCTTGTGTTTAGTTCCCAAGTCTATTTTCCCCACTGTGCCTAGGGAGCAAGAAGACAGACATTCTGCCCATCATCCTACTCCCAGTCCTAACACAGTTGCCTAGCACAGCAGGCACTTCATAAACGCTTACTGAATGAATGAAAACCTACAGAAAACTGTGGGCCACGGCACATGCCGACTGTACATGTGTCTGGGACAGGTAACTGTATTTTGTGTGGGCTTGATATTTTACATTTTTGTGAATTTGTTGCCAACAGTTGAAAATCAGGATATTTCACATGTATACACACCCATACCCCACAAAAAGAAACTCCTTTTGAAAAATCAGCTCTCACATTTCCAAATATCAGTTGAGCAGGAGTAGAACTTGTCAGGCGAGGGCACCCAGCCCCACAGTTTGCCATGTCCTCATCCGCTCTGCTTCTCACATTTCTATTACTTCTGGCCCCTCACAAGCTCCTCACTTAACAGCTATAGAAACGATTGAAGGGAGAGGCTAAAAGACTTGCCCGAGGAGAAATTATTTATGCCAATTCCCACAGCCAGGTAGGGTGGGCCTTCTAACTCCCACTCTGGTGAGCGTACCAGATTTAGTTTAGAAGCCCTGTTTTGCTTGTACATTAGCTGATGATATAAGAGTGGGTTAACTAGTCAACCTCTCTGAGATTCAGTTTCCTCATTTGTAAAATAGAGAAAATAAAACATTGCAAAAGTTCTTCGAGAACAAAAATGAAATAAGTAACTCATGTAGCCCAGGTTCTGCCATATGATTAGAGGCTTAAGAAATGTTGGCCAGGTGCGGTGGCTCACTCCTGTAATCCCAACACTTCGGGAGGCTGAGGCAGGTGGACCAGGAGGTCAGGAGTTCAAGACCAGCCTGGCCAACATGGTGAAACTCCATCTTTACTAAAAATACAAAAATGAGCTGGGTGTGGTGGCACATGCTTGTAATCCCAGCTACTTGGAAGGCTGAGGCAGGAGAATTGCTTGAACCCAGGACGTAGAGGTTGCAGGGAGCCACGATGGCACCACTGCACTCCAGCCTGGGTGACACAGCAAGACTCTGTGTCCAAAAAAAAAAGGCCTGGAGCAGTGGCCCACGCCTGTAATCTCAGCACTTTGGGAGGCTGAGGTAGGCAGATCATGAGGTCAGGAGTTCAGGACCAGCCTGACCAACAAGGTGAAACCATCTCTACTAAAAATACAAAAATTTAGCTGGGCGTGGTAGCACATGCCTGTAATCCCAGCAACTCAGGAGGCTGAGGCAGGAGAATCACTTGAACACAGGAGGCGGAGTTTGCAGTGAGCTAAGATTGCGCCATTGCACTCCAGCCTGGGTAACAGAGCAAGACTCTGTCTCAAAAAACAAACAAACAAAAAAGTTTTCCTGACTAACCCGGTGAAACCCCGTCTCTACTAAAAAATACAAAAAAACTAGCCGGGTAATGTGGTAGGTGCCTGTAGTCCCAGCTACTTGGGAGGCTGAGGCACGAGAATGGTGTAAACCCGGGAGGCGGAGCTTGCAGTGAGCGGAGATCCGGCCACTGCACTCCAGCCTGGGTGGCAGAGCGAGACTCCATCTCAAAAAAAAAAGAAAGTTTTTCCCTTCTCTTGTCTTCCTTTTCCATTCTACCATATGCAAGGAGGGCCTTGGAATGCTAATAGTCTCACACTAGCACATCATGCTAAATAGGGTCCCACTTCAACACTAGTGACTGGGGGTTTCCTGAGCTAAGTTTTTACTATCCATCCACCAATCAAATCAATCGTAGACTTTGTAGTCATTATTTCCTTGCTGGATAACAAGGAGCAACTCTAGGGTATTCTAAGTACCACATTCCCTCTGGGTTTCTGAGGGAGCCTAACTCACCCCTTCTATAATGAATCTTAGTTCTATGCTAATGAATCTAACACTTCAGGTTTCTTTCAGAGAGGGTAATAGAAGAGATGCAAGGATATCTATATGAGATACACCATTTCTACCTTGTGCAGGCCCTGGAAAGCTGACTTTTTGTTGTTGTTGTTGTTGAGACGGAGTCTCACTCTGTTGCCCGGGCTGGAGTGCAGTGGCCGGATCTCAGCTCACTGCAAGCTCCGCCTCCCGGGTTCACGCCATTCTCCTGCCTCAGCCTCCCAAGTAGCTGGGACTACAGGCGCCCGCCACTTCGCCCGGCTAGTTTTTTGTATTTTTTTTTAGTAGAGACGGGGTTTCACAGTGTTAGCCAGGATGGTCTCGATCTCCTGACCTCGTGATCCGCCCGTCTCGGCCTCCCAAAGTGCTGGGATTACAGGCTTGAGCCACTGCGCCCGGCCTGGAAAGCTGACTTTTATTGGCTTCATCAAGAAGCTGGGTTTTTTTTCCTCCCAAGACAAGATCTCACTGTGTCACCTATGCTGGAGTGCAGTGGTGCAAGTTGCTGGGACTATAGGTGCATACCACCACGCTCAGCTAATTTTTTTTGGTGGGGGGTAGAGATGGAGTTTTACAATGTTGCCCAGCCTGGGGAGCCCTGCCTGGGCTGGTCTCAAACTCCTGAGCTCAAACAATCCAGCTGCCTCGGTCTTCCAAAGTGCTGGGATTACAAGCATGAGCCACTGCACCTAGCCATCAAGACCATCAAGAAGTTTTTTGACTTCTGAATTCCTGTCAGGTTCAGCCAAAGAGAGGCACCAGCAGGAGATCAGAGGGTGGAAGAAGACTGTGGTTGGGGGATTTACTCTTCTCCATCCCTGCTAAGCCACTTCAGGCTGACTGCATCCCTCTACCTAAGGCTACAGCTCCCGTCAAATAGTCCCTACTTTTGCCAGGCTCTGATAACCACTTCCTCCCTGTGCTCCTTGAGGCCCAGGGCACCGTAGTGGCCCCGTTTTGACTCTGGCCTCAAGGAACTGCACTATCTCCTCTAGGTTTCTCTTCACTTTGTCCACACCTCTAAATAAGTCTTTACTTCAGTCTCCTCATTTGCCCTCTTTTCTGCTGGGACCCTCACTGCCAGGTTTCTATGTCCCTTCCAGATCTACTTCCTAGTTCCATCAGAGTCCAGCCTAGAACCTGGGAGTCAGAGGCTCAACAAATCAATGTTTGATGAATAAATGGATCAGTGAACAAATGAGCTAAGACCCTCCCATCCAGACTTCTGGGCTGAGATGCAAGCCAGGAGCAAGCATTAAAAGCCACTGATACCTTCCCCACATTTTCAGACAGGGGATCCAGGAGGGGCTGGACATCTAGAAGGGCTGTCCATGGATGGAGTCTGTTCTGAATTAGAACAGAGCCTGTGTTCATTTTCAGCTCTTTTGCAATTTTTTTTTTTTTTAGCTTTAGCACTGGATCAGGATCAGAAATCGCCCCCCTTGTGATGATGGCTGGGGTGGAGTTTAACTTTATTAACCCCGTTTGGGATAAAGCTGGCTCCCACATTGTGAGCACAGCAGAGCCCTAAACTACCAAGAAATGGAACATGATTTATACCATCAGAAGAGACTTTTTCCTACTCCCACCCCATGGGAGGAAAAAAAGAAAAAATGTCCTGGGCAATTCTTCCATCTTCTCCTTAAATGCTCTTCGTTTGGGGAAAATCGCCCTGGGTTGAGACTGAAGTGCCTCAATCTCCATTTTATCTGCTTTTGCCCATATTAACAGTTTGACATAGAAATGGGTGGCCAGTTATTCAAGATACTGAATCTTTTCTAGCTTCTCTAGAAATTGTAAATAAGAAACAGATATGGGGAATGTGCCAAGGTGTGAAAAAAATCTTTTAAAAAAAGATAGTTGTCTAGGTTACTCAGCTAAAAAGAATAGATTGAGGAAAAATATGGTAAAAATGTCTGGATATTTTATTGGTGTTAGTTAGAAAGCATTTCAGCTATTCCACCAGGCAGATTCTTTCACAGTAATAAAGGGCCACTTGAATGGGATTGTCTTTGAGTTGATAAGGAAGATAATGAAACAGAGTATATTAATAGTCTATGGGTGGGGGGGTTAGGGGAAGGCTTTTTGGCATTGCTTATCAAAATAAGAGGAATGTACCAATTAACTGAAAAGATAAACTGTAGTCAAAGGAATGTTGCAGACCATCCAGTGGATACTAAAACAATCTTTTGTGATTATTTTAAACTTTCTATTTGCAGACAGCAGACACGAAAATTGGAGTTTTTATTAGTCTTTCTGATGTAATGCTAAGAAAATCAAAGGGTTGTTTTTGACTTTGTTAGAAAATGAAGCATTAGGTGAAATTTCTGACTTGTAATCTCTCACAGACGCAGGGGAAATAAATTTTTTAAAAAATAAAGTGAGAAGGTAAACAAGCATCTATTTGTTAACCTGGCAAATGACACAGAATCAGGAGTTGTTACCTATACCTCTTCAATAACAATCGCCCTAAAACTGAACCATGGAATTCCCCCACCCTGATCCCAGTCTCGACTCTGATCCACGCGCCCCTTGTCAGAACTACCAGTCACTTGACAGACACATGGCTGCTAAGACAAAAGACTTGGCACAGGGTGTGCCTTCCCTTTGAGGTTGGTGAGAGGAGAGTGTTTGAGACCAAAGATGGAGAACATGTCCATGTGGAGAGCATCTGCAAGCTGGAGGCCCAGGATTCAGATTCCCCATGTCCCCACACATGTGTACGTAAGAGAAGCTCAGACAAGCCCCCACATTAACAGTGCTGCATTTACAAAATGGGTAGACTATCACTGTCTTAGTTTTCTCAGCTTTCTATAACGCGAATACACAGTGGCACTGTATGGAGGTTAGAAAACACAGACTCTGGGTTCCAATTCCAACTCCTTCAGTCACCTGCTATGTAGAGTTGGGACTACTTACCCTATCCATGCCTCTGGTTTTCTCTGCTACAAACAGGGGCTCATAATAATGCCCACCTTGTTTGTTACCACTATGTAATACTGTGCTGGGCCCATCAAAGTATCAGGTCCATCATCATTACTAACAACTCAATCAGAAAAGAAAAACAATGTTGTAAAATTAATGCTTCACAAGTAATCCTGAGAATAATCAGAAAATGTTAAAACAATGAAGCACTACACGTGTAACTATGAGAGCTGAAAATACTTCTAACTACGTATTCCCTGTACTGCAAATGAGAAAACTGAGGCCCAAGGAGGAAAGGTAACTTGCCCAAGGTTTCATGGGTAGCTAATTCTGAATCAGGACCAGTACTTACTGAACCAAGTACAAAATTCATTCTATGTATTATATAGGGCTATTAGTAAAAAGGAGGTAGCTTCAGGTACCAAGACTTTAGCTGTTACTTCTAGTAACAATTTGCCAGCTAAGATTCCATGGCATACAAATACCAAGGCGGTGGCCAATTGGCCCAGGCTGTACGTCTTGCCTGGAGCCATGTTTATGGGTCAAAATTAACCAAGTAAAGAAGGAAAAAAATGATCTAAATTGCTTTTTCCTGTACCTCTGAACTTCTTAGACTTTTCGACAGACAAGCACTTGGGAAGTTTCTTATCACTCACAGACTTAAGGATGGATGAAAGTGTTCAATATTCAGCAATGAAACCTAATATTCCTTGCTCCCCCAGTCCATCAATGCCCATCTCAAATTTTGCTACCTGTCTGCACAGCTGTGGGTGTTCAGCAAGGGCCCTGACCCTTTCTGATGCTCTCCTCCCCTCCTCTCCATTAAGCTACAAGACAGATAACTTTTGTCCTGATTGCTCTTTTAATGCACAGGCTGGAGACGAAATTATCATCTCTATGGAAGGGAAGCATGGTTAGTCAACCTGACATCGCTGTCATCCTAGAAGCTGGGCATGCTGATTTATTTGTTCATAGCCTTCCGCTTTCCCTATCACTGGAACTAAGTTCTTCCATCGATCTAGCTCAGCCAGCAGTATCTAGACACGGACTGTGATACCTGTGAGCACGTGGGTACACTAATGAGGGGCTTTCTGCTGCAGAATGGTGAATTCCTGTTATCCAGGGCTTGGGAGTGTGGTGTCAGGGGCAGTGGAACATTTTTTTCTGCAAGGCTGAAGAGCTAAAAATGAAAACGCACCCGAGAGCCATCAACTACTTACAAGACTCGGAGGTTCTTGAGCCCAGCGAAGTCCATCTTGGTGATCCTGGTGATATTATTTCTGTCCAGGTCACTGCAATGGAGAGCAAATTCAGGTCAGATTTTTGTGGGTTACAATCACGGTCTATTTAATCCAGACTGACTTGGACTGAAGGGACGTTGCTTGTCCAGAAGGCGGCAATTCTGATGATTAACGATATCCCTTGAGCATGCCCGCCTAACCTTAAGGATATTGTATGGAATAAACCATTCATTATGCACATAGCAGAACTCTGTTATGTTTAACTGCCTGCCTTCTGTGGTCCCTTCTTTAGGTAACACATTTTTCTGTTGAAGTTTCCCCTCCCCCAAATCTCAGATCATGTCATACCAATGGGGCTGACCCCTCTTCCCAGCTCTAGGCACTGGCATCTGATCCAGGCCAGGCTTATAAGTATCTTCAGTCTTCCTGACCACAGCAATTGTTTCAGAAATGCCTAAATGACTCAAAATCCCAATAACTGCTTATCTACTGGGATTGCTAAGCTGTTCAGGGTAGCCAGAAGCCATCTCACCACCACAGAAACAGTGAGCAGATGGTGCTCTCCTGTGAATGTCCAGACCCACTCATGCCTGAAGCCAATTACCTCTGTATTTTGAGAGTGTATGACCCATTCTATCCCATCTCTCCTATATTTTGATTTAAACCAGTTTGAGTTGAATTTTCTATTACTCAAAATCAAAAGAATTTGCCTGACTTTGGTATGTAGCTAGAAACTAACAAACAAGACAAAAATTGTCTATTTTCCAGCTACTTTGCAAACTCCCTGAGGGCAAAGGCCATATCTCATTTAACTCCATACCCAACATAGTAGACATAGTATGTGCTTGGCACACAGCAGAGGTAAATTCACTCATTTCACATGTTAGGTAAAGACATTTGCATGGATTACTCCTGCCTCAATTTACAGGCTTACGCTCCTGAATATAGCCCCAAAGAGAAGGATTTGCCATAGAAGAGCTGAAGTGGTGGTGGTGATATTTAAGTGAGGGTGGAGGGCAGCATGGATGATGGAAAAACAGTTCAGAAAAACTGAAGTCACGAATGAGCCTGTGAACAACTGCATGAATATTCCGTGTTCACTAAAATAATCTAACAAGACTGAATGCCAAAAAAAGGAACCATGAATAATACGCTACAGTTCTCAATAATAGATGCTGAATAATTGATCTCTACAGATTATGCCCTCTTTAACCCTCACTTTTCAGGGTTTTGGCCCTTGGACTTTCAACAAGGTATCTGTGAATTATCTTTTCTTTCTGAACATTTATATACGAAGAGCCATTTCTCCAATGATGAATCCCCATCCAAACGTTCATCTCTTCTTCGCTTTTCCTAGTCGCTTCCTAAAGATGCCACCCTGCAATTATGCCTCCTTTATACAGTTGCATCAAATGAACAGGGAAGGAATTTTCAGATTCTAGCACTTTATATATAAAAAAAATCGAGTTTGAGGAGGGATTACTCTCCTGATATCAGACATAATACTGAAATAAAAATCAAGTGAGTCCTTGAGTAACCTCGCACAGGTACCTCCTCCTTTTCTCCTTGAGTTCTCCAATACCTAAAACAGCATCATAGTTGTTTCTGAACTAGCTTGTGATGGAGAAAAGCAGCATTTAGACTTCTCTGGCTAATTTAAGTGCTGGTTTAGAAAAAAAAAAAAAAAAGCATAGCAAGAATTACCCAGGAAAATAAAGGGTTATCCATGCAGGGATGGGAAACCTGCAGACAGAAATCTGTACACACTCCAAAGCATCACACATGTTCTTACCTCCCATCTGAATTCAGATGGATGTTTGGGGACCTTGACAACTGTGAATATGACAATGCAACTAAGGGTTTAATTACCAGGACACAGCATGGTATCTCAGCAGCTTGTGCCAGCATCTGCAGCACCAATATTTTCAATGAATATTTATTATGTCAAAGCACACTGAGTGCACTGCTGAAATGCTGAGGATGTGGCGGGGGGCAGAGGGTGTGCTGTGGGACTGTCCCTGGCACAGCATTCCTGTTTGGGAGCTGAGATTCAGAGGCAGGCAGTCCTGAGCTTGAATCCCTGTCCTGCCACTTACTGAGTGATCTAATGGCAGTGTACTTCATCTCTGAGGTGCAGTTTCTCCATTTACAAATGAGGCCGACAATCTTGACCTCAGGAGCTTTGATGAGGGTTAAATGAGATGATGTACACACAGCACTTATCTAGCCTTGTTAAGTGCTCAATCACGGCAGCTATTACTGTAATTAGTTGAAGCGCATCTCTCGCATCTCAACTCTGAAATTTCAGTTCACCAACAGAAGCTGACAGCCCCATACCCCAAACTTTGTGCCTACAGATGAACCTTGGGGTCCCCAAGACACTCCTCGTTGGTGTGCTCTCTTCCTACAGGTAAAAAGAGGGGTCTATTTTATGGCTGAAAAATAGAATAATGGGGCCAAGAGTGCCCCCCCAGCCTGCTGCCTGTCCTTTGCAGCATTTCTGTGACCCTTATTTCCATGGTATCTGAGTGCAAGTGACACAGGGACTACGGAGGAGGAAAGCGCTCTCCCCTCCCACTCAGCTGTGCTGCCTGCCTCTGCCCACCTCCCAAACACACATACTCCCAGGAAGGCCAGGGAGCACGTGGACTCTGAGGTGAGATACCTCTAGCCCCCAACTCCACACAGTCGGGTCTGGGTGAGTTTGAGTAACTTACTTTCCTTCTCCGGGCCTGCATGCTCTGTAGGAGCTTTGTCTCCTACTTGCAGGCCACGGGATGATGAGAAACACAAAGCTGGGGCTTCAACACATGTGGTTAGAAATGGGAATGGATTACACTCACCCTGAGGAGAGGCTGCCTGTCCCAAGGCCAGCCCCTACTGTCCCCACCCAGGCTCCTCCAGACCTTTATGACCTTCAGCTCTGGCCTCAAGGGAGTCAGTATGTCAGCCTGGGATAGGTTCTGAACTGTCAGCAGGAGGGGTGATCCTGGATGGGGGCCAAGGACAGTGTCCAGATGTGGATGTGGGAAGTGTGGTGGTCTCCAAACATGTCTGTCATTTCTTTTCTTTTTTTTTTTGATACACTTGCTATCAAGAGGTGATATCTACGCCAATTTCCCTTGAACTTCAGCAGGCTTTGAGACTGCTGGACAAACAAGACTGTGGCAGAAGTGATGCTGCAGAGCTTCTGAGGCTAGCGTAGAAGAGGCAATAGGGGAGGGGCTCGCTCTCTCGGTCCCTTCACTTGCACTGCAGCCTTGCGCTGCCACATGAGAAAAGCAGATGATCTGAAGCCTCCATGCTGGTGAAACCACGTGGTGGTGGTGGTGGTGGAGGAGGAGGAGGAGGAGGAGGACGGAGAGATGCTAGCCCTGGCCTGAGTCTTTCCAGCCCAGAGGTCAGGCACATTAAGTGCAGATTCCTTTGGGACTCAGCCTCAGCCACCATCTGGTTGCAACTTATGAGAAACTCTAAGCCAGAATCACCCAGCTGAATGAACCACTCTTGAAATCCTGACCCACAGAAGCTGTAAGAGATAACAGTCATGTACCATATAGCAATGTTTCAGTCAATGAGGACGGCATATCCGATGGGGGGGGTCTCATAAGATCGTAATGGAGCTGAAAAATTCCTAGTGACATCGTAACACGACGTATCACTCACATGTTTACGTGATGCTGGTGAAAACTCTACCGCGCTGCCAGTTGTATGAAAGTACAGCACATGCAATTATGTACAGTACATAATACTTGATAATAAGTGACTGAGTTACTGGTATTTACTATGCCATATTTTTATCACTATTTTAGAGCATACTCCTTCTACTTATTTTAAAAAAAGAGTTAATGGTAAAACAGCTTCAGGCAGGTCCTTGAGGAGGTGTTCCAGAGGAAGGCATTGTTATCATAGGAGATGACAGCTCCATGTGTGTTCCTGCCCTTGAAGACTTTCCAGTGGGACAAGATGTGGAGGCAGAAGACAGCGAGATGGATGATCCTGACCCTGTGTAGACCTAGGCTAATGTGTGTGCTTGTGTCTTAGTTCTTAATAAAAAAGTTTAAAAAGTAAAAAAAATTGTAAAAGTAGAAAAATGTTTATAGAATAAGGAGACAAGGGAAGCAAATATTTTTGTATAGCTATACAGTTTGTGTTTTAAGCTTAGTGTTATTATGAAGGAATAAAAAAGAAAAAATTAAAAGTTTATAAAGTTAAAAAGTTATATAGTAAGCTAAGGTTAGTTTACCATTGAAGAATTTTAAAAATATTTAGCATAGGCTAAGTGTACAGTGTTTGTCAAATCAACAGTAGTGAATAGTAATGTCCTAGGCCTTCGTATTCACTCACCACTCACTCACTGATTCTCCTGGAGCAACTTCCAGTCCTGCAAGCTCCACTCATGGTAAGTACCTATTTAGGTGTACTATTTTTTATCTTTTATACTATATTTTTATTTTTGTGCCTTTTTTTTTGTATGTTTGACATATTTAGCCAGGCATGGTGATATATACCTACAGTCCCAGCCACTTAGGAGGCTGAGGTAGGAGGATTGCTGGAGCAATCCCACAGTTTAAGACTGGACTGGGCAACATAGCAAGACCCTGACTCTTAAAAGAACAACAAAACAATAGGTATAACTAGAAACACAAACACTCACCATTGCTCAGCACTGTGTTACAACTGCCTATAGTATTCAGTAGAGTAACCTGCTGTGCAGGTTTATAGCCTAGAAACAATAGGCTATAACCATATCGCCTACGTGTGTAGTAGGCTATACCTCCTAGGTTTGTGCAAGTACATTCAGGATTTTCACACAACAATGAAATTGCCAAGGATACATTTCTCAGAATGTATCCCTGTCATTAAACAACACATTACTGTACCGAAGTGACCACTGTGTCTTAACCCAGGAAGTTTTGGGGTGATTCATTGTGTAATAATGGAGAGGCAGGACAGAAAGGAGGAGAAAGCCACCTTCTGAATACTCAATATTTACCATTAGCAATGAAACCCTATTCACATGGCTTTTGGTGGCAAGGCCTTTCTGAGACTTGTGTGCCACCTCTGAGAACCTCGGTCCTGTCATTATGGTCAAGGATGGCTCACGGGGGCAGAAGGCTCCCGAGTTATTCTGGGGATGAGGTGAGAATTGTTCCTTCTCTCAAGCTCAAAGGAGTAAGGACTGCATAATTAGAGATGCCCATCCCTCCAAGTGGGGCTTAGGATACCATGGGAATCACCTATGATGTTAGGTTACTAATCACAGTAATGATTATCATTCATTGAGCATTGTGGCAGACTGGCAAGTTGTTTTGAGTTGTGCTCAAGACAGAGGGAAAAAGGTTTCATGGACAACCCAACAGTCCGCCACAATGCTCCATGAATGGTAATCACGGACAACTCACCAGCCTGAGCATACGGATAGACTACATTTCCCAGCTTTCCCTGGATGTATGGGCAACCATGTGACTGAATTCTCATCACTGTTACGGGGTGAAAGTACTATATGCTGCCTTCAGGCCTGAGGAATAAAACTTCCTGCCCCATCCTTCACTTTCTTCTCTCATCTTGGGTGGGATTCAGTAGATACACTGGAGGATGGGATACACCAGGGATGGGAAACTGAAAGAGCCCAAATCCCTGAATGACTGCATGAAACAGAGGCCTCTCCTCCTTTGGTCCCCCCACTGCCTACACCCCCACCCCCACCACAATCATTTACATGCATTAAACTCAGACCTATTCAAGAAATAACTCCTAAACCACTGAAATTTGAAACAATTTGTTATGGCAGTCTACATTGGCAAATAAAGTATCTTTGATACAATAGCTTTCTATGCCTTTTTTTTTTTTTTTGAGATGAAGTCTCACTCTGTCACCCGGGCTGGAGTGCAGTGGCATGATCTTGGCTCACTGCAACCTCCGCCTCCTGGGTTTAAGCGATTCTTCTCCTGCCTCAGCCTCCCAAGTAACTGGGATTACAGGTGACTGCCACCACGCCTGGCTATTTTTTTATTTTTATTTTTATTTTTTTTGCATTTTTAGCAGAGATGGGGTTTCTTCATGTTGGCCAGGCTGGTCTCAAACTCCTGACCTGAGGTGATCTGCCCACCTTGGCCTCCCAAAGTGCTAATATTACAGGCATGAGCCACCACACCCAGCCTTCCATACCTTCTTCTTCTTCGCAACAGTTCTGAAAGGTAGGTATTATCTTACTTCAACAGATTAAAACGCTGTAGATCAGCCTTAATACAAGCTGATATCTGTTGGACCCATACTATGCATGAGGTACTGTGCTGAGGACTTTGTGTTCATTTATCTAATCCAGACAGCAACCATATACAGTAGGTACCATTATCTCATTTTTCACATGAGGAGGCTGAAATTTAGTTTCCCCCATCCCCACCCTCAGCTTAGAAGATTTTTACCAATAAAGAAATTTAACATGAGTTCACATACCAGGGAAGTAGGTAATGCCGAGATTTGAACCGGGGCTCTCTGAATGCAAAGGCCATAGTTTCACTTATCACATCCTACTGCTCATCTACCATTAGAGCATTTTTTATACTGTATCAGGTTATCCACTGAATTTTTTAAAAGAATGCATAAATAAATGCACAAACATAATAGAATTTCCCGCTCCTGTGCCTTGGAGAAAAACAAAGACATACCCGCAGTAGCTTTGCTTCCCTCACTCCAGCCAAGAGAACACATTTCCTACCCTGTCTCCCAGTGAAGTCCTGGCCAGGGGAAGCGAGCCCCTCTGCAAGCTCAGGGAGGAAGAGCTTTCTTGCTGTGTTTGCCCCTATCTGGTTTTAGTCATGTTAGTCAGCATCTGCCATGTTGCCTCTATAAACAGGCATCACCATGGTAATTTGGATTGTTTTTCCCCATCCCAATCAGTGAATCATAAACCAATGCTGAGACTTGGAGCTTTGTGGCATTTTCACATCTGTTTGACACCTTGGGTGGGGTAGGGAGAAAGAAGAATTCAGAACAACATTGGAAAAAATGAAACAAAAATGACATTTTCTAGGTCAGGCAACTGGCCTTATCTTGGCACATGTGTATCCATACCCTTCTTTTTATTCATTCTGTGGCATTCCTGCAAAATTTTCTTCTGGCTGTGGCACATCTGGGAAGAGCAAGGAGTGAAAAAACAGCCCTCAGCGAAAGCATCGTGTGGGGAAAAGGGCTTCCATTATAAATTCAAACAGTGTGGATTTGAATCTCAACCTTTTTGCTCCTTAGCCATGTGGCTTGGAGAAAGGCACTTAACTTTATGGAACTCCAGTTGTTGTTGCTGTGACTTTTGTAAAACATGACCCAAGATATACCTCTGTCAGATTACCATGAGGCTCAATGGAGAAAGTTTTTTGTTTTTTGTTTTTTTTGACAGAGTCTTGCTCTGTTGCTCAGGCTGCAGTGCAGTGGCGCAATCTCAGCTCACTGCAACCTCCGCCTCCCGGGTTCAAGCGATTCTCCTGCCTCAGCCTCCCGAGTAGCTAGGATCACAGGCACCATGACCAAATCTGGCTAATTTTCATATTTTTAGCAGAGACGGGGTTTCGCCACGTTGTCCAGGCTGGTCTCAAACTCCTGACCTCAGGTGATCCATCCGCCTCAGCCTCCCAAAGTGCTGGGATTACAGGCATGAGCCATGGTACCCAGCCAAGGAAGTACTTTCTAAACAGCATTCAGAGTGGTTAATTTTTCACCCATGGGCTACAACTGGTAGGGAGAGGATGCAATGGTGTAGCTTGGGATAGACTTTTAAAAAGATGTTCATCTGTAATGGTGAGATCTGTGATGCTTAGGGAGCACACCACTGCTCAGACCAGACTTTTAAGACTACCTTGTCCCCTGTACACTGAGTGTTTACAATACTGCCTTCGGGGTTTCAGGAAAGAAGATCGGGTCTCAACATGAAGTAAACCTGTAGGGGCTACCACACAATGCAGTCATTCCTTATTACAAGGATATGCAGGCAAAGTTAACCCAGGTTGGGCATGATGTCTAGGAGATCCTTGTGATGGGTAGGAGGCTGAACTACATGACCTATGGAGTCCTGTCAATAACTCTGTAACTGTCATCTTTTGAGAGCCCAGAGCCAAATGAATTTTTAGAAAATGAAATATAGCTTGGTCCTTGTTCTCAAGGAGCCTGGAGTCTAGTTGAGGAGATGTGCTAAGACTCAGGAGATTCTTAGAGAACAAGGCAAGAATTTGCAAAATGAAACGTTACGGGATGTGGTCTAAACACCAAGGCGAGTAAGCAAGCAGGAAGTCAGAGAGAAGACCTCCTGCTCCTGAATAAGCCTTTCAATGTGTGACGCCTCCACATTCAAGATCCCACAGCATAGCTATCTCAATGGATTATTCAGTTACAGATTGTAGTCCTTGTTCTACTCTTTCCCCTCCTTCTCACAACTGCACTTGAGTAATCTTAAAACAACAACAACAACAACTTAAAAAAAATCCCATAGTGTGATTTGAGGACTCCTACTCAGGAAAGAGGTATGAGGAGCCAGAATAAAGAGGCCCCCATAGCACTTCCTGAGCCTTCATTTACCACCAGCAAAGAAGAGGTTCCAACCAGATCAGAACAAGTTGGCAAGGAAGCAGTGGCCTCAGTTTCAGTTATGCACTCACTACGCTTTCCACCTGAATGGACCACATCACATCACAGAAAGGGCAAGGTTCTGTGCTTCTTTGCTTCCCTATGAGCTAAGCAGGGGATGGGGGAAGGATCAGACTGAGGACAGGGTATTTATCCTCCCTGAGAGCTCACCCAGGTTAGCTAGTTTTGCCACCCAAGGTCACAGTTGCACTTTATGAATGTCCATTCATTGGTTCCAGGACACTTTTCTTCCTCCTATTTCTTCTGGCTTAGAGGTGATAAATGCTCCATTGCTTCTATGGTCTTGGTTTCTATAGCATCTATCTGAAACATACCCACACCTCTGAAATGATCCCTGTGTAAATAAATCAACTCTCCTGGAATATTCCTAATTTGAATTTTCTACCTGTTCTCTATTTCTTACTGATACACCATTCATTCATTCAACAAGTCTTCACCATTAAGTTTCATGAATTGTGCTAAATGCTGGTATATTATCTATAAACAATAGCAGTATAGTCTCTGCCCATAAGAAACTCAGAGTTGAGAGAGGAAGAAATAAAGGAGCAATTACCATAGACTATGATAAACGCTCTGTACCACAGGTTGGCAACCTTTTTCTTCAAAGGCTAGATAGTAAATAATTTGGCTTCCGCCAGTCATGTTTTCTATCACAACTATTCAACTCAGCTTTGTAGTGTGAGAGTAGCCTTAGACAATATATAAATAAATGAGTATGGCTGTGTGCCAATAAAACTTTATTTACAAAGACAGACCGAAGGCTGGATTTGGCCCAGGGGCTGTCGTTTATAGACTCCTGCTGTATACTATGCCAGAGGCATAAACAAAAGCTTACAGAAGAGTATGGAGGAAGGAGTATGGAGTAACTGGGGTGTAGGGTCAGGGGAGGCATCCAGGAAAAGGTGACATTTTAATTGAGACCTCAAGAAAGAGCTGGCTATATTCAGGTTGGCATGGGAATATTTAAGAGAGAAAAAGAATTTTAGGTTTAAAAAAAAAAAAAGCATGTATAAAAGCCCAGAGGCATTGCCTCAGGATAACTGCCAGCAGATTTATTTGGCTGTTATAGCATGTTTCAAGAGAAACACAGGTTTTTCCTTCCTTCCTTCCTTCTTTCTTTCTTTTCTTTCCTTATTTCCTTCTTTTCTTTCCTTCCCTCCCCCTCTCTCCTTTCCTTAATTCCTTCCTTCCTTCCCTCCCCATCTCCTTTCCCTTTTTAAAAAATCCCTCCCTCCTTTCTTTGCTTCTTTTCTTCCTACAACAAACCTTTATTAAACACCTACTCTAGACCTGGCACTATGCTGATGGCTAAGGATAGATGGTAAAACAGCAAAGAAGTTCCTTTTAAAGAACTTTTATTTCTTTGCTGAATGTGGCAGACAGATTCTAAGGTGGTCCCCAGTATCACCACCTTCCCCTCTACTTGAGTGGGCAGAACCTAGAGACCTGCTTCTAACCCAAGGAACACAAAAAAGGTGGTCAGATGTCAACTTTGTGACATGTTACATGGGACCACAATGCCCGTCTTGCTATAGGACTCTTTCTCTTGCTGGCTGCGATGAAGCAGGTGGCCATGTTTGGGAGGCCCACATGCCAAGGAACTGGAGGCAGCCTCTACCCACAACCAACCAAGAATTCAAGACAACCAGCAGGAACCTGAAGCCCTCTAATAGACTGCAAGGAACTGAATTCTCCCAATAACCTTGAAAGCTTGGAAACAGGTCCTTCTCCAGTCGAACCTTGAGATTAGACCACAACCTCAGCCAAACCCTTATGTACAGCCTTACGAGACCCTGAAGCAGAGGGCCCAGACAAATGGAAGGTGCTGAATGTGTGTTGTTTTAAGCCACTAAGTTTGCTACAAGATCATTATACAACAATAAAAAACAGAGAAGATAGGCCACCACAAATCAACAAGGAGACTACAGATTGCAATATGGGCATAGCTAGGAAACAGTACAGAGTGAGGTGAAGAGAATAAAGATGTGGTGAGAGGCAGTGAAGGCACTGCCCTCCCTGAGGTGTCCAGGAAGAACCTCTCTTACAGAGTGAGATTTGGTCTGAGACTAGGAGGAAAAGAAGGATCCAGTTGAAGGGCAGGCTAAAGGGAGACGTTTCCAGGTGGAAGAACAGAAACAAAAAGGCCCTAAAAGAAGAAAGCAACAAAAAGGTCCAGGTGACGGCAGCAGAGTGACACCAAATGGGATCACAGAGGCAGGTGGTGTCCAGACTGCAAGGCATCTATGGGGCTGACAACATGCTTGGAGACTGGAACCATAAAAGGGGCCGAGCAGTGAAACCACCGATTTAACAGCCCTCAGCCTCATTCCCCTGCCACCAATCCTGCCAGAAATTTCCCCCAAATGTCAATTTCATTCCACAGCTCAATAAGAAGGGGGTTCTCATTACTGCCCTCAGCTTGCCTCATTTAATTCTTCCTTCTTTATAGCCACAGACATGTATTGAGCACCTATCAGATCTGGGAACTGTGCTAGGCACTTCATTGGCACATATATGTTCCTGCTGTATGCTGGCCTCAGAAGCCCTCAAAGTCCTGCATCCATTTAAATCCTACTGCTCTGTTATGCGCTGAATTGTGTGCCCCAAAAGATATACTGAAGTCCTAACCCCAGCTACCTGTGAATGTGATCTTATTTGAAAGTATGGTCTTTGCAGATGTAATCAGGTTAAAATGAGGTCATTAGGGTAGGCCCTCATCCAATAGGACTGGTGTCCTTATTAGAAGAGGAGACAGGGCTGAGCACAGTGGCTCACACCTATAATCCCAGCACTTTGGAAGGATGAGGCAGAAGGATTACTTGAGGGCAGAAGGGAGTTAGAGACCAGCCTGGGCAACACAGCAAGATCCTATTTCTATAAAAGAGAAAACTAGCCAGGCATGGTGGTACTTGCCTATAGTCCCAGATACTCAGGAGGCTGAGGTGGCAGGATTGCTTAAGCCCAGGGGGGCTGAGGCTGCAGTAGCTATGATTGTACCACTCCAGCCAGAGTGACAGAACAAGACCCTGTCTCTACAAAAAACATCAAAATCATAAAAAGACGATGAGACAGACATGCAGGGATAGCGTTGTGTAACAACAGAGGCAGAGACTGGAGTGAAGCAGTTACAAACCAAGGAACGCCAAGGGCTGCTGGCAAACCCAGGAGCCAGGAAGGAGCAAGGTCCTCCCCTGCAGATTTCAGAAGGAGCCTGGCCCTGATGACACCTTGATTTCAGATTGCCAGGTTCCAGAAGTCTGAAAGGATAGATTGTTGTTGTAAGGCGTCAGTTTGTGGTACGTTGTTATGGCAGCCCTAGGACACAGATACGCCCAAAGTTCAGGCTTTGTCGGGCCCCACACGCCCCCTGCAGCCTCCCCCAGCTGCTCCATCTCATGCTGGCTTCTCCCTTCCCTGAACTTCTGAACTTCTGGATGGTTCAGCCTCTCTCTGCACAACTCATTTTGGTCTTTCATCACGTTTCCTTGCACCTCTTGTGCTGCGGCCTGTTTCCTGTGTATTTGCCTTGTCTCCCAAAGGACCTTGAAGAGGATACTCCCCAACTTCCTCCAGACACCTTGGATGAAGTAAGGCCTCGTGGAGACACTCAGAAAAGTGTACACTAGGTTTCTCAGGATGGAGAAATGGTTTCTTTTTTTTTTTTTTTAAACATTTTACATTTTGCTTATCAGTATTATCATTGTTTTCTGGAGTAAACATGTATCACTCAATGCACCTCCTACCTTCCAAAAAAACACTGAAAAAAGGAGTCCAGTTAACCTAAGACTCTCCCCATAGATAAAGTGGCCATGCAGTTTAAGCCATTCAAGACTCGGGAATTTTAGCCATTTGGCTAAAGAAAGATGCTTTTTGGTTTTTTGGGGGATGTATTTTGAGACAGAGTCTTGCTCTGTCTCCCAGTCTGGAGTGTAGTGGTGCAACCTTGGCTCACTGCAATCTCCACCTCCCAGGTTCAAGGGATTCTCCTGCCTCAGCCTCCCGAGTAGCTGGGATTACAGGCACGTGCCACCATGCCTGGCTAATTTTAGTAGAGATGGGGTTTCACCATGTTGGCCAGGCTGGTCTCAAACTCCTGACCTCAAGTGATCCACCCACCTCAGCCTCTCAAAGTGCTGGGATTACAGGCATGAGCCACCGTGCCTGGCCAGAAGAGGCTGTTTCGTGAGCCCAAGGGTAGATCTTCAAAACTGCTCACATCAGACTGTCTTAATGGGTGTCTTCCTCTGTCTCCTCTCCCTAGTCCAAAGGACCTAATGCCACCCACCCAGCTACCCTGATGAAAGAGAGAAACAGCATGTGTTCGAAAACCATGAAATCACCTTCCAACCAGGTCAAGGACAGCAGTGTTTCCCTTCGGATCACCCTCCTACGGCTCCCATCTCATGCTTTACCTCTTCAGACTCACACCACAGGAGGCATTATTAACTATTCTGATTTTTTGCACTTCGTTCTCATCTGTTACATAACCACATGCAAGTTTAAAAACATACACGCATTTGGGAAAGAAATGAGCTGAATTTGATTTTAAAAACTGGCTTCACACTACCTCAGTTGTTTGGGAACTAAGCCTCTCTGGGCTAAATTTTTGGCTTGGCAACACTCTCGCATATATAATTTCACACCTGCAAAAGCTTGCAGCCAACCCTGTGCAGACAGCTACCTGCAGGGAGAAGAACGGGCCAGAGGGGCAACCCCGGGTGGTTGGATATGGCCATGGTGAGGGCATGTAAAGAGAAGGAGTGGGCGTGGGGTCGCTATTCTTTCATCCCTTGCAGCAGGAGAAGCAGGAGGACTCCCTGCCCCTGTTTTGCTCAGTTCAGCTCCATGCTCCAGGAAAAAAAAAAAAAAAAGCACACAACTACTCTTTGCCGGGAACAGAAGAAATGAACTTGCAAACCGGTAGCCCACCAGCGAGTTCTGGCCTGCAGACCTGCGTAGTCTGGTTCTCACTGTGATTTTCTCATATGCAAATTAATTGCCAATTTGGGAGCATTTCAAACACAAATCTGCAATTCTGGCTTGTCTCCAAAAGTCAGCCCATCAAATAACCATGGAGTTTTTGTGGCTACCATAGGCTGGTAGTAAGAGGCAATTACCCACTTTGCATAAGGTACATGCCTGCAATTCACTAGTCCACCTGACCTGATTCCCTCACTCAAGTTACCTGCTTAGTCTTTTTCAGCAACAGAGTTTGAGATCCCTGCTGCCAAACATAACACTTAAGACGGCAGGCCCTAGAATCAGATAGCCTGGGCTCAAATCTTAGCAAATAGATTTTAGGCAGGCTACTTAACTCATCCCTAAGCTTCTGTTTCTCCATCTTAAATGACCATAATCACAGTACCTACCTCCTAGGATACTGCAAGGATTAAATGAGATGATATGTATAAAGTGATGCTAGCCCAGGGTTGGTCATGCAGTAAGTACTCAAGAAGTAACCGTCAATTGGCTGATTATTATTCAGGCAAAATGTGAGCACAAGTAAGAAGATGATGTTGGCAGGACCTCGGTGCTTCTAACACAAAAGTGCACCTGGTCTAATCCACAGCCCCACCCCAAATCTCCTTCATCCACTTCAGGCACATCAAAGCATCTGCAGAGACAGTGCTCCCCTTCCCAGCCCTCACACTCAGAAATAAAAAATTCTTCCTAAATTCTTCCCGTGATGACTTAAGGCAACATATTCTTTTCTCAGCACTAACCTCCAGGTGGGGACTATTAGTCCAAAAGTTTCACCTTTTATGTCCCTTATCATCATGCCCAGAAATCTCAAACCCTTCCAAACTCCTCATAAGGCCTCTTCTCAAAACACTTCCCTGCACTACATAGGAGAGCATGTGATAAAATGGCTCCTCCAATCACTGGGAGGCAGGAAACAAATCCTAGAAGAGACTGGGGCCAACCTTTGGAAATGTGGCAAGAAGTGTAGGGAATACAGCATGGCAAGGATAGTGCTCTGTGTTCACCAAACTGTTCCATTGTCCTCCTAGGCAAACAGCAAGATTAAATTTCCTGTGCCCTTTGCATCTAAGTGGGACCATGTGACTGAGTTCTGAAGAAAACGAATGTGGGTGGAAATAATATGTGCCATTTCCAGGCAAGGCTATAAAACATCCTGCAAGCATGACACTCTTTCCCTTTCTTGTCTTCATGGCATGTAGAGATCATGTGTCATAAAGGGAGGGGTCCCCCAAAGGAAAGCAGCCTGGGTTCCTAAGTGACAATATGGATCCTAAGCCACCTACCACCACCCAGAGCAGCTCTACTGGACTGTGATATGAGGAAGAGGACGCAATACAGCTTTATAGTGTTTTGTTACTGATACCTCTGGGCTTATTTGTTGCTGCAGCTTAGCCTTGTCTATGCTAACTGATACACCTATCAATATGGCATAGTAGGAAAGAATGGCCCAAGTTAAGCATCCATGATCTTTATCCATGCTAATCCACAATATGACTTTGTAGAATTTTCCTTCCTCATCTTTAAAAGGAGGAAAAACTGACTGATCCCCTAAGGTCACAATAATTCTCACGGGCTTTGGACCCTAACACATATTACTTTAAGCAATGTTTCTAAGAAGGTCACTTAACTCCAGTCAATAGAGGTACCATAGAGGCACTCAGCCAACATCAAGGTCTACATAACTTTCTGCTATTTACTATGCAAGAGCCAATCTGCAACGAGTGTTTACCATGTGCCAAGGACTATGCTAAACACTTCACATTTGGGGCCTTTTTTAATCCTCACAACCAGCGTATGAGGCTGATGCTATTTATTAGTCCCATTTTATTATTGAACAAATCGAGGCACAGGGAGATTAAGACACCTGTCTATGGTCACAAGCTGAGAAGTACCAGATGAACAGGGTTAGTGGCTGAAAATTTAGCAATCAACTTGCAACAAGTAAATACAGAGTCCTAAAGGGTGAAAGAGAAATTGAAATCACCTAGTCAGAGAATTTTAGTAACATACCCAAAAATTTTAGCTAAACTAATAAAACTCCAACTTATTGGGCTCCAGGGCCATATCTGATTTATTTTTGAATCCCCAAGGCCCAGCACAAGACCTGGCACATGAAAGGCGCAAATCAATATCTATTGAATGACTGATGTTAACTTGAGCTCTTTATTGACAGTTTTAACTGAGTTACATTTGCTCTTAATTGACAATGGCTTGAGATCTCAAGTTAATGTACTTCACTTATACCAGTAAATCCAGGCATCAGTTAGAACTGGAATGACCACATGATTTATTATCCAAACTTGAATACTTTTGCGAGTTAAAGGGGATGTCATTATTATACCACAGAAACAGGCAAAGATTGGGACTGTCTTGAGCAGACCAACACAAATGGTCATTCCCAGCTAGAGCCATAAAATATCCGCAACAGGAGTGGGTGACAATGGAAGTACTCACATGGGGCCTGGTTGCCCACCATGTCTTTGTTCTTAAGGACACCTTCTTCCTGTCCACTTGGGCTGAAGATCACTTCTAAGTCTAAGTCTACAGCTATTTGCAGGACACATCTTGGTTAAGTGTCATTCTCTGAATGGTGCCCACCTCCAAGTCCAACCAGCCACAAAGCACATACACTATTAACTTTTAATATAGGTGCATTAATCACTTTAAGAAAACGAAAGAGCAACTCCAAGGAATGCAATGATTGCTGCAGGAATATAAACAGGGACTGCATTGGAACAGACTACATACTTTGTATAAACACTAATAAAGTGAGTTCAGACTGAGCTGTGACTTTAAAGGAAATTCTTCCCCATAAACATGTCCTGCCATGCCCTAATAACTCTTTAATTTGATGCACATTTGGGAAGGATGATGCTAAGTAATCACAGGATAACATTAAGGTCTGTTGCGAAGGAGGAGTGGCAGAGGGGGGAATGTGATGCAACTTGGTGCTAACACCATGCACCAGAGAGTTGGCTTCGATGCTCATTTCACACATGGAGGGAATTTGCCGAGTGACATGCAGGAAATCAGAGACAGGTCTCTGCAGGTTCAACCCAAAGAAATTCTGAGTGTCATCTGATGGCACCACATAAGACTCCTAGCTAGTCATTTTCCTGCCTGTCTTCCCTTGCTGGAGACAGCAGAAGTGGCCCTCACTTCAGGCGGAACTCTCCAATTTCCAGATCAAGAGTCTTCCAATTTTAATGAGATATAAAATCCTTGAAAGCAGAGAACCTTTCTTACACATCTGGGCATCACCCACAGAACAGACACAGCCCCCATACCCATGAGAGAAGGCAGCATGGCACAGAGTCGAGGAAAACTAGACAGCAGCTGTAGCATCAGGCCTCAATTCCCAGTTTCATTACTACTCGTGTGTTTTGGGCAAACCACCCTTATTGGCAAAATGGGTTAGTAGCACTTGCAGAACCTCAGAGCGTTTTTGAGATGCTCAAGTGAGCCAATGCAAGAGAAAGCAGTTTATACATTTTTGAAAAGTTGTACTGCTGGAAAACTATAAAAATAATGATTAATAATAGTTTTCCCATGTATTGATTTATCATGTCATATCAGGCACCGTTCATCTCCCCTGAAACATCACAGGAATCCTATAAGGGGGGTACTCCTATTATCACCATCATAGTATATTATTATGAAAACCAAAAATAGTATTTATGAGAAAGTGAGGTCCAGAGAGGTTAAATAACTTGCCCCAATTCACACATCTTCCAAGTATTATCCACAGAGTAATGATTCTGGAGGACAGGCCTGCATGGTCTGAGCTCCCTGCTCTGTACTTTAAACTCTCAGGAAACTGAAGGCACCCAGTTTGTTTCCTTTATTAACCTGTAAGCAATAAGGGCATGGGCTGTGGGGGTTCACCTTCATGTCTCCAGGACCCAGGTAAGAACGAGGGAGGTAAACCCTTTGGATCCCATGACTGCAGATCCTCCTCTCCTTAACCACTCTGATGCGTATACCAACTCTTGTTGACTCCACACAATGGGCCTTGGCCAAAGACACAGCTGATGCTGACTTTGGCCAGGTGTTTAGCACTGGACTCCTCCACTCTCTATGGTTCTCCACCTTTACTGACACGAGAGGCCTCAGCCTAATGCCCCAGCTGCCTGGAAATGTGTCCCCAAACAGCCAGGCAGGTCCTCTGCACTCACCAGGCTCATTCCAAGCACCATAACTTTGCTCGGGCAACTCTCCCATCTGTAATACCCTCTCCCATGGATCAAAATGAACTGCAGCTGTCAGGAAGCTTGGCTGAGGAATGGGGACCTACTTCAGTAGAGTGACAAAGATTTGTCAAGAAAGAGAATGCAGTCAGACAGCGAGAACAGAGTGAGACCACCAATCCCATTCAGGCAGAAGCCACTTCCCCCATCTGGCACTGATAAAATGCCAAGGGACAGGAGTTAGGGAGGGAGAAGGGCCCATCTGCTTCTCCAACCAAAACTTCATGTCCACTCCCAATGAAGACAAACCTCCTTTCATCATCCACGA
This sequence comes from Trachypithecus francoisi, assembly GCF_009764315.1. Classification (NCBI taxonomy): domain Eukaryota; kingdom Metazoa; phylum Chordata; class Mammalia; order Primates; family Cercopithecidae; genus Trachypithecus; species Trachypithecus francoisi. The sequence continues at coordinate 122,192,196 of NW_022681465.1, read as the reverse complement.
AACCATATCTTGCTTATTATGACAATTTTTAAAACTTCTGATTATTCCTTTGAGAATTCAATTTGTTTCCTTTGCAAGGAGGAAACAATTCTCAGTTTGGGAGGTGGGGACATTCCATTTATCTTAAGTGGGGAAATCTGTTTCCTATTACAAATCACGTTCTGTATGTCTATTTGTGAAAAACAGATCTCTACACTTTACATAAAAATGAAAATTCTCTTTAACAAACATCCATGAAGACCCACAAGAGGGAGGCTCCCGCCGTCTTCTCAGCCATTGCCACAAAGATTGGATTCCCATCCCTCGCTCAGAAAAATTTTTACTCTTTCCCCAAAAAGCAGCAGTGTCCCCAACTCATCCAGCACACCTGAGAGAGTATAGAGTAATTCAATCAGTGTTTATAAATGGCAACTTAGTGCCAGGACCGAGTCTGATTCTAAGAAGGCACAGATTAAAATAAATACATCTTGCTCCATATCCCCGCACACCAAGACAGGGGTCAGCAAACTACAGGCCACAGGCCCGATCTAGCCCACTGCCTGTTTTTGTATGGATTGGGAGCTAAGAACGGTTTTTATATTTTTAAATGGTTGGAAAAAATCAAAAGGATAATATTTCATGACACATAAAAATTATATGAAATTCAAATTTCAGTATCCATAAATACAGTTTTCTTGGAACCAAGCCGCACTCACCCATTTATACATTGTCTATGGCTGCCTTCACGTGACAGGGGCAGGGTTGCATAGCTGCCACTTGGACAGAGACCCAGAGCCTAAATACACATGTATGACGTGGCCCCCTGCTGACTCCTAATCTAGGCGCTTATATAGTCTAGGAGGGTCAAAAACAAAGTGGCAGTCAAAAAAATTACAAGAATAACAATCACAACAATAGTATGGTGGACGAAACATAATGGTTAAAAGTGTAGGTTCTCACTCTGCGTCAGACTGAAGCTTATCCTTCACTTGCTGGACAAAAGTAGCGACATGACTCTGGGGAAGTTATTTTAACTCTCTGTGCCTCTATTTCCTTATCTGTAGTATGTGGATAATTTGTAAAGCGGGTGTCACCTTCCTTAGGTTGGGTTGAGAACTGGACAAAATGATACATGTCAAGTGGTTAGAGCAATGCCTAGCTCGTGAGTCCTCCATCTCTTTGCTCTTATTTTTGCCGGTATTGCTGCTCCCATAACTCCAGGGGACATCGTTCAATGGTATACAGTGAAAATGGCACACCTGGAGTACATCGTGTGAATGGTGGCCCAGGAATTCAGCAACGTAGTGGTCCTGACTGTAGCTGATACTACAATGAGGCTCAGAGTTTTGAGGAAAGGCAGGAGAGCGGATACACATTCCAGATGGAGGCAGCAGGTCCCGTGTATTTTTATTGCCACGTCATGTGCTGCTCCATTATGAAAGAGGCTATGGGGGGCTCCAGTGCAGACCCACAATGCCCACGCCTGCCTTTCTCCCAGCTTATGGCCCCTTCTCAGTCATCCTGAGATGAGTCTCCTACACTCATTCCTGCGATTACACCTTGCTCCTGGTCCCTCAAACTCTCAGACAGTGGGCTATTTTAAGCCTAAATTAAAGGCTCCTCTCTTGAATGGCTGCAATTTTAGTCTGTGGTTTGTTTACTCTGACGTGGCCTGGGGCCATGGTGCTGGTGCATAGGGCATTGCGAGGGGGTAGAGGGTTTCAGGAAGGAGGCAGGGGCTTTGCAGGAACAATTTCACTGCAACACACTCTATGGAAAACACAAGCACACGGATGAACAATTAAAAAGAAAACAACTGTGGGAGTATGCTACATATCTAGAGAGAGATGCTCAAAATAGCATCACACCAGAAGCAAGAAAGCCCTGGAAGCTACACAGTGCTTCAAACCCCAGAGAAAAGCACTTGCCACTCCCATTCCATGAGTCTAAGTCTCCTTTAGCCTCTCAGGGGAAGAACCCTTGGGGCAGATACAGGCCTTTTTATCCACAGAGGCCTTGCCATAGACCCTATCATTATGGGGTAGAGCTCTGAGGCTGAGACCACAGAGTAGGCGTTCAGGGTATCCCAAGGGACATCTGCATCCATAGACTAGCAATGGGCAAATGACCACAGTGCTGGGGAAAAGCAGGCAGGTGGGGACAGAAGGAAAGTAGAGGAAACTGAACAGGTGCAGGGACAGAAGCCCATCAAGCTCTCCACATCCACGTTCTCTGCCTGGGCAGTGCCTGAGTTATAGGAGACCCATGGGTAAGGAGGCTTAGGATCCCACTTCGTCCCTTCTCTCCATCCCTCACTTCCCTTGCTTGTAAAAGGACAGCAGAGAAATAGACCTTTATGTCACATTTGGAGGGCAAAGTCCCTGTTGCATTTGCAACCTGACCACACCCCTCCACCCTGACCCACCATCCCAGGTTAAGTCTTGATTTGCCTAGTTCTACTCTGGAGATGTTCTCGGGGGCTTACGCAATGTTGGCTCCTCAAGCAGCCGCTGGAGGGGGAGCTGGCTCCAGAAGAGGACACATCCATTCCCTCCAGGGTAAGAGTCCACTTGGACTTTGAGTTTGCAGAGCCTCGCACAGACATGAAGGAGCCCTTGGCCCACTAGCAGGGTGCCCACCACCCAGAGTGACTGGACACTGAGTGTCACACTGGCTGCCCACCACTGAATTCCACCATACAGACTCTTGTTTGGGTGGCAAAGAGGGTTCTTTAAAAATGCCTGGCCGGGCGCGGTGGCTCAAGCCTGTAATCCCAGCACTTTGGGAGGCCGAGACGGGTGGATCACGAGGTCAGGAGATCGAGACCATTCTGGCTAACACCGTGAAACCCCGTCTCTACTAAAAAAAATACAAAAAACTAGCCGGGCGAGGTGGCGGGCGCCTGTAGTCCCAGCTACTCGGGAGGCTGAGGCAGGAGAATGGCGTAAACCCCGGAGGTGGAGCTTGCAGTGAGCTGAGATCCGGCCACTGCACTCCAGCCTGGGCGACAGAGCGAGACTCCGTCTCAAAAAAAAAAAAAAAAAAAATGCCTTTTGCTGGGCATGTAGTCCCTAGTTCATCAAGGTCCCTCTTACTTCCTAAGATTTCACAGGCAGCCCACTTCACCCATTTATATTACCTGTCTGGCCCAGGTAGTTAACTGGATTTAACTGCCAACTTCATAATTACGAAATGTTTTCCAACCTAGCACAAAAGCTCTTCTAGGAAAGAAACCCAGCCCATGAATCAGTCCTCACTCTGGTGCCCAGCACAGTGCCTTGCCCAAGCTACTGCTCAAACAACAGTGGGGGATTTGAATGCACTGATGTGATTGTGTCTCTCATTCACAGCTTCCAAGACCATGTGAGAAGAGAAACGAGAAGGGAAGGGAACAAGAAGCACTCACCCCATCATCCCTCTGCCAGACTTGATCCTGCAGATCTACTGAAGTGGACCCCAGCTCCCAGGGACAGAGACGGAGGTAGTTGCAGGTGAGCCAAACCTTGGCTCCAGTAAAATTGAGAGCAGCTGGCACTTCTGAATCCTCTGGTCCCCCGGGACCCGGGCTGAGTGCACGAAGGCAAGCACCAGCCCTTTCCCCTTTCTCTTCTTGTCATGCTTAATTACACTGGGATTGTGCTGAGTCAAGCAACCTGCTGGGGCAGGGGCCCAGGCATGACCTTTCCCGTTGCTCTCAGCCAGCTCATGGGTCTCAGGTAGCCGTGTGTGTTTCTACCAAGAAACCCAAGAATCAACTCAGCACCGACACACATGGTGCCAAATGCTAAGCCCCACACCTCAGCCCTTGGGAAGACGGCCCCTTCTGAACCGAGAGAGAACAAAAAGGCCTTGCAACAGCCATACCACCTGGATTCAGTCCACCACCCCCTGCCTCTAGCCTTGAAATAGAGCCCCCTCACCGTGGAATGTGGCAACCAGCACTCGGCCAAAGGTGGCCACAGGAGAGGGAGGTAGGCACCCTTGATGCTCTCAAGTACCTCTGGCTTTGCCAAGTTTCTACCTGAGGCTTGGCTTCCAGGGCTTTGTATCCTCATCTCGGAGAGAGAGATGATCAGTCTGTACATTCAAGAGGCGTGCATCGCTACCCACTTCTCTGCACACATGTACATGTGTATGCACATACACAGCCTCTGACAATGCCCAGGAGAAAGTCATGCAGCCAAATGCTCTGGTCAGTGATTCCCAGTCTTGGCTGCAAATTAGAATCACCTGAGGGAGCTTTAAAACTTGCTGCCCAGGCCATACTCCAGACCAACTAAACCAGAATCTCTGGGGATAGATACCAGGAATAGTATTTTAAAGGCCCCAGGTGATTTCAATGTGCAGCTAGGGCTGAGAATCATTGTTGGAGGTGAACAGCAAGCCTTGGAAAATTCCATCCACCAACTTATGCTTTGAGGCTGAGCTTCCCAGCTTGAATCGGGCTTAAGATAAGGTAAACCCTCAGGCCTTTGGCCACAAGGACCAGCTAATATTTACCAAATATCTAGTGTGTGCAAGGTTCTGCACAAGGTCCTTAGTGTGAAATTCCTGACGCCGAGGAGCTTAAAACCTAAATGGCAAAGCCTAAGAATCTTCACATTGATGCAAAAACACAATATGGTACATAAAGAAGTGAGTATGCTGCTGAACAATTCAAAATAATCCGAAATAACAATTCAAGCAGCCTTGTACCAGGCACTGTATAATACTAGGGGAACAACAAAGGCAGAATCCCTATCTTCAAAGAGCTCAGACAGCATCATAATCCCCCAAATGGGGTTCCTGGACCAGCAGTATCAGCATCACCTGGGAACTTGCTAGACGTGTACATTGTAGGGCCTCATCCCAACCTACTGAGTCAGATCCTTTGCAGGTGGGCCTATCAATTTGCGTTTTAACAAGCCCTCCAGGTGATTCTGGTATCTCCTCAAGTTGGAACCACTAGTCTAGAAGACTGATGTATGCTGTGGGAATTGGGAAAAGCAAGACATCTCCTTGCGCTGGGACTGATGAACGCCCTGAAGGATTTGAATGCTGGCTCTGACACTTACATTTCAGGAAAATGAAAGGCATCTACTTTAACCTCCTTATGCACCTATTTTGTCAAATCGAAATAAGCAATAAGTTTTAGAGGCCAACCATGCAGAGTTGTATAAAAAACAGATAGGATAATGTGTAAAATTCACTAGTACAGTGCCTGGGGCCTAGTCAGTAGCCAATAAATGACGTCTAACACTAGCAGCCATGGTGCAAGGGGGCCGTTCAGTACATGAATGTTGATGGAATGAATGAAGGAAAGAATGAACTGATTCACACATGACTGATGGGAACTGGATTTGGCAAGCCTGGAAAAGCAACAATCTCTGTGCAAATAGGGAGATCTACGTGATAGGATAAGGGCTTCTAAGACTGAGTGATGAGAACACATCTCCAGTCTTGAGACTGGCATCTTCCTGGCTCAGCCTCCTTCCTGCCCATAACCCAGGGTGTTGGTTATGCACCTGGGCTCTGCAATCAGACCATCAGGATTCAAATACATACTAGTTGGGTGATCTTGGGTGAGTCATTTAAATCCATTAAGCCTCAGCTTTTTCTTCTGGAAATTTGATAAAATAAATAGGTCCAACTTCATAGGGTTGTTGTGAGAATTAAACATGATAATGTGTATAAATCAGCTTGATCCTTTGAATATAATAAGTGATCTATAAACGTTCGCTCTTTGTATCATGGCACACAACTGATGCTGCCTTAACCTCTGCAGAATTAGCCTGGGTTGAAAATTTTTCAAGCCAACAAACGTCAGTGCACTTGAATGCCAGATCCATTAACACAAAATGGTTGTCAGGTGCCTTCTTGATAGGAGTAGCTGCTGAATTTGGGTGGCTACACACAGGTTGTATGTAAGTACTTCTCATGTATAGGTGCTGAACACATAAACCCTGGGACAACAGGTAACAGTGCACCCATTTTACAGATGAGATAACTAAGGTTTGGTGACCCATCAGTTATACAACTTAAAGTGTCAAAATGAGATTCAAGTTCAGCCCTAATTCTCAAACCCAAGCCTTTCTACTGCTGTAAAATCACCCAGCCTTCCCTCAGAGACTGCCTAAAGACTTTTCCAAACAAGGTTCACCTAGCTGCAGTGTCAGAGGGCCAGACTTTGTCCTGATGTCACTGTGTCACACATAGCATTGGAGGGGGTTGTATTAGTCTGTTTTTTTACGCCACTTATAAAGACACACCCAAGACTGAGAAGAAAAGGAGATTTAATTGGACTTACAGTTCCACACGGCAGGGGAGCTCTCATAATCATGGTGGAGGGCGAAAGGCGCTTCTTACATGACGGCAGCAAAAGAGAAATAAATGAGGATGCAAAAGTGGAACCCACTGATAAACCCATCAGGTCTCATGAGACTTATTCACTATCACGAGAACAGCATTGGAAAGACCAGCTGCCATGATTCAATTACCTCCACCTGGGTCCCTTCCACAACAGGTGGGAATTCTGGGAGATCCAATTGAAGTTGAGATTTGAATAGGCACACAGCTAAACCCTATCAGGGATGGAACTCAGAACTGAGCCTGGAAGAGGGAAGTCACGGGTGGGCTAGGGTCAGGATGGTGGAGCCTGCAGGAAACAAGGCTCTTGGATTGTAAAACTGGTCCCTCTTGCCAGTGATAAAGGGTGTACACGTGTGTCTGTACATGTGTGTCTGTGCATGTCTGTGTGTATGTCAGTGTGTGGGCTGTGGGGTAGGATGGGTCGGGGAGTGACGCAATGTCTTGCCTCCTCAATCCAAAAATGGTGAGCCAAGCCTAAACAAAGAAAGAGAGCAATTGAATGCAACACAAAATTCACATCAGCTTTTAGAAACCATTTTCTTCTTCTGAAAGAGGCTTTCTGGCCCATCAAACAACAGTCAGATGACTCCCTTTTATCTCCTCCCAGGTCTATTTCCTTAAAGGCCAAATTGTAGTCTTCTTTCTTTTTTCTCCCAGATGCCAGCTGCGACTCTGCTCACAGCCCAGGAGACCTGTAGACCCATAATGTCTCTCTTCCTGATGATTTGAACTGTGTCGTCAATAAGCAGAGAAAAGTGTGGCTGGCCTCCCATCTTCTTCCGAGAGCTGCTAACGAAGATTCCCGGAGTCCATTACCAATTTGAACTTTATCCTCTATCCTCTTTGGTTCAACTGGTCCAAAGAATCGCGGGATGCCCTTCATTGGAACAAAGAGGATACTTCCTAGTTGGGATTCTGAGATTTTGCAACAATTACGAACAATTTACCCTCCCTCAAATCTTGCATTTACCTGCAAGGAGACATGTTACCTCCAGCTGACCCCACCTGCCAAAAATATTACTGCATGTTCATATTTATCATCTTTGTGTTCCACAGTTGCCATGGTAGTAAAATTTACACTCAAGAGCCTCAGTGCCATTTTCAACTACAAAGAGAATGATTATGTTCCCAGTTTGGCTTGGCAAAAGCAGAAATGTGCATCTACTATAGGCTGGGCTGTGTGCTACACATAAGGTCTAGGGGCTGAGGTAGATGAGAAAAGAATTTCTATAATTTTCCTCCTTTATAAAGCAGGCTTTTTATTTCTCTTGTGATGAGATTTTTTTAAATTGTGGTAAAATCTATAAGTGTTGCCATTTTAACTATTTTTAAGTGCACAGTTTAGTGGCATTAAGTACATTCACAATGTGGTGCAACCATCACCATTTACATATTTTCAAAACTTTTTCATTGCCCCAAACAGGAACCGTGTACCCATTCAGCCCTAACTCCCCATTCTCCCCTCCCCAGCCCATCATAACCTTTAATCTACTTTCTGTCTTTATAAATTTGCCTATTCTGGAAATATGCTGGACATTTCATATAAGTGGAATCATATAATATCCTTTTGTATTTGGGTGATTTGACTTAGCATAATCTCTCTTTTCTTTTCTTCTTTTTTTGAGACAGGGTCTCACTCTGTCACCCAGGCTGGAATGCAGTGGCATGATCACAGCTCACTGTAGCCTCTACCTCCTGGGCACAGGTGATCCTCCCACCTCAGCCCCCTGGGTAGCTGGAACTACAGGTTTGCACCACTATACCCAACTAAGTTTTGTACTTTTTTTTTTTTACAGATGGGGTTTCAGGCAGGTCCCATGTTGCCCAGGCTGGTCTTGAACTCCTGGGCTCAAGCGATCTGCCTGCCTTGGCCTCCCAAAGTGCTGGGATTACAGGCGTGACCTGCCACAAGCGGCCAGCATGTTTTCAGTGTTCATCCGTGTTGTTGCATGTATCAGAACTCCACTCCTTTTTAAGGTTGAATAATACTCCATTGTATGTATATACCACATTTTGTTTATCCATTCATCTGTTCAGAGACACTCGGGTTGTTTCCACATCTTGGCTATTGAGAATAATGCTGCAATGAAAGCTGGCATACAAGTATCTGTTTGAGTACCTGCTTTCAATTCTTTTGGGTACATACTTAAGATTGGAATTGCCAGATCATATGGTAATCCTATGTTTAAATTTTTAAGAAACTGCCTTACTGTTTTCCATAGCAGCTGCACCATTTTACATTTCACCAGCAATGTAGGAGGGTTCCAGTTTCCAATTACACTTGTGATTTTCTGGGTTATGTTTTGTCTTTGACTATAGCCTTCACAGTAGATGTGATGAGTCCGTTTTTTGTAAGAGCAAATGTAAGAAGCGGTTTGTTCACCACTGCACGAGGTGCACATGGGTGCATGGAATATAGCTTTGGTGAATGAATAAATGGTCTCTCCTGCTTACAATATCGTAACATTCCTTTGGATTTGATGTCCTGATCAACTTTTCCCTGACTCGCCTGTTGACATGATTTGGAACTCCCATACAGAAGCCCAGCAACACAGAAGAGACCCAGGCAGCAATTCAGATCACAAATAGGGGGCTTTCCTCCAGTGACCATCTGTTCCATCTTTCTGCATGTTTCCATGCCTGAAAATCAGTAAAACCTGCTGCTCTAGAATCAGGAAGCCCACTTGGTAACACCTGAAAAGTAAGATAAGCTATAGAGTGTTGTGACTAAGAAACCAAAGCAGTGGGCTAAACAGACTGGCCTGAATTACAGTTCTGCCTCTTGCCATGTGTGGATTCATGGGAAAACTATTCATCCTCTCTGTGTCTTAACTTGGACTTAATCCTATTCTTGTGAGCACTAAAATGAATCAATAAAGGCACTTAGCACAGTGCCTGGCACATTGTGAGGTCTCAGTAAAAGCTGTTATTGTTACTATAACGCTCCAGTATTAATGCACAGACCCAAAGAAAACCCTCCTTCTGCTACTTCCTCTGACCCCCCAAGATCCATGGGAAAACAGAAGTGGCTCCAGAATGAGAGGGCAGACTCATAACTGCATTTCCTTCATTATTTTCCAGGTACAGAGCCAAGGTTTGAGACAAGGAACCCCTCCGCCATGTTTCCTCACATGCGCTACCCATCCCTCAAAGCTCATTTTGGCAAGGGGTTTAGGGAGAGAGCAGGGCCATCACTACCAGCCTCTCCTGCAAGGCCCAGAAGCCACACCTCAAGGGGTCTCAGAGAACTTTCACTGCATTAAAACCCACAGATGAGACTGCAGTCGGTTAAAGTTTCCAAAGAGAAGGTTGATGGACAGGCCATGAATTCATGGTACAGGGGGCTGTACCATGAGGACCTGGGAGAAAATCCAGGAGGAGTGAGCCATGAGGCTAGGCAAGGTGGTATTTCATGTTGGCAGCACCATAATTCTTACATGTAGGGAAGACAGCAGCATTCGGCTTGGCCTGACAGGAAGCTTAGTGTTAGACTGAAGCATATTGAAAATATCAAAGTCCCATGGAATAAAAATATAGCTTCTGGGCCCAATACTTTACCTGTGTGTAACTTAAAAGCTTTATTGGACATGGAGACCCTCTAACCAAAACCAAGTGTGAGTGAAGGGTGGTGAAGGAAGGCGTATCAAATAGCAGGGCCCTGCAGGTGTGTGTAGAATAACAATAGATCCTACTTATTGAGCAAGGGGCTAGATGCTTTCCCCATACCCTGTCTCATCAGCATGGAAGAGCAGTACCTTGTGTTAGGCAGTGTTAACCCCATTTTATGGAGGAGGAAACTGAGGTTCTGAGTTAAGAACTAGCTGAATATGTATGCATACATACAGAAAAGGAAGAGAAAGAGAAATTTCTGTGACTTACATATATTCCGTATTAGGATGAACTCTCTGAAATTACTACTATTCCACCTTTTCTAACAACAAAAACGCCAATTCCACAGGGTTCAACCTAACATAACATTATGTAAATAATGTAATAAGCTAGATATAAAGTATATCATCCATGTCATATTTTATTCATTTTATAATGTTATCTATAAATTATATAATATGCACAAGAGGAGAATGCTTAGTGGTTGACAAGGTGGATTCTTGAATCAGATTCATGGGAAAGTTGACTCCGTCACTGACGAGCTTCGAGACACGGAATAAATAATGTCTCCTCTGGTGCCTTTGTTCCTCATCTACAAAATGAACCAACAATAGCACCAACCTCACAGAATGGTTGTAAGAATTAAGAAAACACAAAGTGCTAAAACTGTGCCTGGCACATGTTACTTATTAGCAGTCATCACGCTTGCTTTTGTTCACTAATTCCTTGCAAAAATCCTTGGCAATCATCAATGCTACCTTCATTTCACAGTGAGAAGCCTGAGACTCGGAGATTTGCCCAGGATTATACATCTAGCAAGGATGCATCAGGAATTCAAACTCAGGTCTTTCTGAGTCCCAAATCCTGCTGTTTCTTGTAAGCTGCCCAGCTTCCTCTGGGGGTCTCCTTGTGCCTTCATTTGCCATTCAATGAAAGGAGAAGTTGGACCAGCTGACTTTATGGTTCCTTCCAAAAATCCTCATGCAAGGAGGTGATATCAAAGCAGCAGCATCAGAAGTAACAGGATCAAATGCTTTTGGTCCCACTGAGCACAGTATCCTTAGCCATGTGGCCAGAAGCATTTGATATTGAGGGTTCCAATTTTTTTTTTTCTGCTATTTCTTTCCAGCCTCCTCAGTACATTTCCTAATTAATCACTCCCACTTAATTTCCTAAAGCAATCACATCCTCCCCACAGGCAAGCGGCCTCGTCTCAGGCAGAAGCACACACACCAGCTGGCCCCTCGGCTACGTGGGAGTGTGTGAGCAGCCCTTGGACACAGCCCAAAGAGTGGCATAGACACAGGAAAAATGCAGTCTGGGAAGCTACACTCAGAGGACACTCTTGCCATTCTGGTGACATGTGGGTTTCCTGGTGAGCAAAAGGGACACTGAGATTTGGTTCTTCAAGGAAACCCTAAGGTGCAGAAAATCCGGCTGGCACGTCTCAGAATGCAGGGAGACTCTACCAGTGGCTGCTCTGTGATGCCGGGCAGGGCTTTGCAGACCAGGTAGGAGGCTCAGGTCTGTCTCCCTCCCAGCTTTGCTGATGACTTGCTGTGTGACTTTGGGCAACAGCTTTGCTTTTGTTGAGCCTCAGTTTTTCTATTTTTAAAATGAGAACAGTAATACATACAACACAGTGTGGTTGTAAGAAAGGAACCACAAATACAATGGCCAAGAGGAACTGGACAGATGAGATCAATGAGCAAAGCTGGATCAAGCAAAAGAAAATCAACATAGGCCGGGCGTGGTGGCTCAAGCCTGTAATCCCAGCACTTTGGGAGGCCGAGACGGGTGGATCACGAGGTCAGGAGATCGAGACCATCCTGGTCTACACGGTGAAACCCCGTCTCTACTAAAAAATACAAAAAACTAGCCGGGCGACGAGGCGGGCGCCTGTAGTCCCAGCTACTCGGGAGGCTGAGGCAGGAGAATGGCGTAAACCCGGGAGGCGGAGCTTGCAGTGAGCCAAGATCGCGCCACTGCACTCCAGCCTGGGTGACAGAGCTAGACTCCGTCTCAAAAAAAAAAAAAAAAAAAAAGAAAATCAACATAATGTCAAATGGCAGCTGACGTACTGTCTCAGTGTTGGGGTCACAATAGGGAGTGGTGGGGACTGCAGTGAAATGGAGACACACCCATCTAAACACCAGTCAATTACTGCCATACAGCCAAGCTGAGCGTCTGTTGCTGGATTTTATTTTAGAAAAGAAACTAGAAATAGATTTTTATATGTATTCACCTAATCTTATTATAAAATGGTGGGGGAAGGCTGGGCGCTGTGGCTCACGCCTGTAACCCCAGCACTTTGGGAGGCTGAGGCGGGTGGATCACATGGTCAGGAGATTGAGACCATCCTGGCAAACATGGTGAAAACCCATCTCTACTAAAAATACAAAATTAGCTGGGTGTGATGGCGGGTGTCTGTAATCCTAGATACTTGGGAGGCTGAGGCAGAAGAATCGCTTGAACCAGGGAGTCAGAGGTTGTAGTGGGCTGAGATGGCACCACTGCACTCCAGCATGGCATCAGAGCGAGACTCCGTCTCAAAAACTAACTAACTAAATAAATAAATAAATAAATAATTGGTTGGGGGAATTTGACATAAAAAATTACGTAAGCCAATAGCATTGGTCATTATTACCGTTACTATTAACTTCTCTGTAACTCAGAACCCCCATCTGAAACAATGGATGTAAAGATTTCTGATAATGGTCTGCTCCATGGACATCTGCAAAAATTTCTGAAGGCACTACAGAGATTAAACACTGTGTGCACACAATTATGTTGCTTTATTAACTTAAGTATACTTCATTGACATTGGGCTAGCCAGTGTTTCTTAACCGGAGGTAATTTTTCCCCCCAGGGGACATTTGGCAATGTCTGGAAACATTTGTTGAGTTGTTATGAAACAAGGGTACAGCTGGAATCTAAGAAGCAGAGGTTAGAAATGTTGCTAAATATAATGAACAGGACAGCCCACCAAACAACAAAAATATCCAACCCAACATGTCAATAGTACTGAAGTGAGAAAGCCTGAGCTATGTGGAAGTTTCCCCTTGCATCCTCTCTACAGAAAGAACTTTTTGAAGACAGAGACTTGGATAGGTTTTGCTGGATATGGGAGAAGCCGGCAGGTGGGAGAACCAGCATCTATAATTATCTCCTCTATGAGGCTCAAGGCCTTGCTTTCATTCTGCCTCCTACAGCCTCTTCTCGTCATTGTCTTAACAACTGTCACCTCAATATATTTCACTCAAAAAAATCTGTTGAAGATGCGGAGGTCAGAAAATAGGCTCTGGGGAAACTGTGGACTTATGAGATGAACCGTCTGAGCCAAGGTCACTCAGCAAGTTGCAGGGCAGACCTGGGAGAGAATTCTCCTGGGTCCCGGTCCAGGTCCCTCAGGAAGACATCACTCCATTTTGCTGTTGCCATGGTAATTATAAATCAATTTTGTCTCTCCATTAAAGCAGTCACTCCATAGAACGTTCTCACAAAGGATTGTTGAACTTGCCCTAGTTATTCCAGGGATGTGAAAGTAATCACATTTTTGTATATTCTATAATTCTGGCTACATTTATGATTGTCCTTCACCTATACTGGTGAGGTTATATTGCATCGTGGTTTTCATGCATTGCTATGACTACTCCAAACAAAGAAAACTGTGCTAGAAGCAAGAGCAAGCGATTCTGGTTCACCTTAAGAAAGGACAGGAAAGGAGAACAGAGTGACTTCTATCATCCTTACATTATGCTAAATGTTTTACATATCTTACCTCATTTATTCATCCCTATAATTTGAAGAATTTCTTGAGGTCAATTTTCTCAAACACTGCTGTACATCAGAAACACCTGCAAGGTTTACAAAATCCCAACATCCAAAAAGCACCCCCAAATCATTAAATTCCACTCTCTGGGGATCGGCCTGAGCATCAGTAATTTTTTAAGTCTCCCCAGATGACTGCAATACGCAGGCAAGTTTGAGAACCAGGGCTTCATGACTCATTATCCTTATTTTACAATGATGCTGACATCCTAAGGGAAAAATGAACTTGCCTAAGGGCACCCAGCTGGTGAATGGTAAAACTGATTCAAACCTGGTCTGCCTTTCTCCAAAGGCCATACATAATCTTTCTCATTGTGCCATTTTCTCCCCAGAAGTTTGTTGTTTGTGGCTTTCTCACTCATTGGAAATTTGGTTGCAATCTTGTGAAGATGAGTGAAAGGGAATTCTCTAGAAAGCTATCAGGAACTCCTGGACTCAATGAGCATCTTAAGAACAGGTCTTCGGGGGTGGGAGGGAAGCAGGCATAGGCTTGTCTATGCTTTTGAAGGTGCTTAGATTAAATGGAAAACCATTATGTCCAATCTCTTTGTTCCTCTGGTCAAGATTTCAGTTCCAGAAAGAAAGGATCCAATTGACCTGACTTGGGTCATAAACTAGCCCTTGAGTAGGAGAGGCCAAAAGCGCTGATCAAAAATCTACCAGACTGTATCCCATGGGTGCAGAAAATGACATCCCAATAATGAAAGAAGGGCTGCTGCTAGGAAGAGAGAGGGAACAAGTCCTAGGCAGCCAGAAAACAACGCATGTCTACTACAATGGAGGGGACTGAGAGACTTATGACAATTTCACAGCTACATGATGATCCCAAAGTCAAACTCAGCAAAAATCCAGAGGTTCATCCAATCAAAATCACTAAGACAGGTAAGGATCATTCAGAAGAAATATGCCACTGGAGAAGTGGCCATGGAATGACCTCAAAATCATTTGCAAAATGTTGTGAGGTTTGTGCATTTTTCTAAAGACAAGATAAATGTCTTTTATCAGATTATTTAGACTCTTAAAAAGCAGAAAAGATAAGGTTGGGGCTCCTGGGAGGTCTTAGGGAAGAAAACGAGAAGCTCGTAGTCAATGGTTCCTAAGAGAGCTTCAGATCCCAGGAACTACCCGGGAAAATGAACCCCCATGACCTGGCTTGACAGCACAAAGACAAGGCTGGTACAGTTTGCTGAACTTGAGCCAATAGAACAATGCTTAAAAAAAAAAAAAAAAAAAAAAACAAAGGCACTGACAAAAACAGACACAAGGTAAGAGCTAACATGTTTGCCCACAGTTGCACAGCAGCAAGGGACAGGATCTATCCGGTGAGGAAAGAAAATGTGAACCTCTGAGCAAAACGATTATAACTAGAGGAGGCCAAGGGATCTCTAGGGTCAGAGGCCAACAGGGACAATTAAAACTCAGCTGTGGATGTGTCAAAATAGAGTACTGTCCCAGGCAGCTTACTTGGGACCCTGAGCTCCTTTCCAAAGGGCTAGTTCTCTATCCCATGAAGGTATTTTCCCAGATCTAGGCATCAACAGACACTACCATGAGGAAACTTGATAAATGAAGCCATTGTGAGTTATTAGCATTACATGAGTCACTGTTCGGTGCATAAATTCATGGACAAATCAATACCTAACTGTGGCCAATATAGGTACTATTTCAAGTCCCTACTATGTGCCAGGCTCTGAAACAGAAGCGTTACATGATGGGTCTGAGATAGAAGCTTTTCTTATCTCCACAATAACCCTACAAGACAGTTACTATAATACCCATTTTACAGATGAGGATCCTGAGACCCAAACAGATGAAGGGATTTATCTACATTCACACAATGAGAAGTGATGGAATTTGAAACCAAGTTTGTCTGACTGGAGTATCCAGGTGCTTGCCACAATGCTACACTGCCTCACAATATCTGTAATTTAGTTAGAGCATTGACTGTGTGTTTTAGGCATTTTGCATTTACTATCCTTAGTTCTTACAACAATCCTTGAGATAAGTATTACTGTCTTTATGTCTTTTTTTATGAGAAAGACAAGTAATTTTTCAAAGGGCACATTTTGAACACAGATTTTTTTTTTCTTGGAGACAGGGTCACACTCTGTCACCCAGGATAGAGTGCAGTAGTGCAATCATGGCTCACTGCAGATTGACCTCCTGGGCTCAAGTGATCCTTCCCACCTCAGTCTCCTGAGTAACTAGCACCACAGGTGTGTACCACCATGCCAGGCTAATTTTTTTATCTTTATATTTTGGTGGGTGTCAAACTCATAGGCTCAAGTGATCCTCCCGCCTCAGCCTCCCAAAGGGCTGGGATTACACATGTGAGCCACCGTACCTGGCCCTGAATACAAATTTTTGAATCCAGATCTCTTTGGCGCTAAGCTCCCGGTCTTTCGACCAAACCTGCTGCCTATCTAATTCTATTTGATTTTTGAAAATATGTTGATTTTGCCTTATTTTCACAAGCATCGTACTAAGCTTCTATAGAGAAATGCCAGCTCCTGTCCTCAAGGAACTTTTTGTCTACTTAAGAGATTAGATTATATGGTACAGAAAAATGATGATGATAACTATACGGGTATGGAGGTTTTAAAACATAGCTGCAACTTCTGAGAGACTTCTTCCATGGAGAGATGGCCCCTACCCTTTCATCTGGGCAAGCTGGTACTGTTCAGAGCAACAGAGCAGAGCAGAAGGGGTACTATGTTGCTTTTAAGGCTGATTCATAAAAAGCCATGCTACTTCTGAGTTGTTTTGAGTTGCTGCACACCTCTTCTCGGAGTGTGGAGCAACCATGTGAGAAGTTAAGACTACTCAGAGGCCACCATGTTGTGAGGAAGCTCAAGCCACATGGAGGTCACATGTGTAGGCAGCCAGGTCAACAGTTCCAGCTGAGCCCAGCCTTCAAGTCATCCCAGCCTAGGTGCCAGACATGTGAGTGAACAGCCTGCTCGTGATTCTAGCACCCAGGTATTCAAGTCTCCCCTGGTCATTCCAGACTCTGCAGATGATGCTTCAGACTGTATGGAGCAGAAATAAGCCATCTCTACTGCACTATGTCCAAAATCCTGACCTAGAGAATCATTGAGCATGATAAAATGGTCATCACTTTAGAATACTAAGTTTTGGGGTGGATTGTTAAGCAGCAAAATATAGCCATGATAATGACTTTTTGAGTGATTATTTAATGCCAGACACTGTCCTCTAAGCTTGACATGTATTACCTCATTTGATCTTCCTAGTAAGCCAGGGAAACAGGTTACTATTAAAGACCATGCCCAAGATTACTTAGCTACTAATGGCATTCAAAACCAGATCACACTAACTCCAGCATCAAAGCATCAATAATCTAAACTGCTATACTATAGAGGAAGTAAAATTATGTCTCCGAATAAAACCTACAAAGCCCCAAGCCAATCAGTTTTAAGAAACATCAACTGCTTTTTTTAAAAACTAAACATCTTTTTTTTTTCTTCTTAATTTCAGAAGGCTTACTGTGGAGCTGAGCTAATTATTTGAGCCTTAATCAAGGACCAGCCACTCCCCGAAGCAGCTGTCCTGGCCTCTCTCTTGCCTCTAGAAAGTCTCTTGAGTTAGATGGATATTGGCTCAGGTCTAAACCCCAAATCCCAGCCCCCAGAAGTGAGGATGCATAGGGCTGAAAGGATCCTTGGAGATCATCCAGTCTACTTCTCTCATCCCCTTTAAAGATCAGGAAACTGAGGCCCAGGGAGGTCAAATGACTTGTCCAAGGTCACACGGTGTGTCAGAGGTACAGCCAGGTCTCCAAATTCCCAGGCAAGCATTCTTTCCACTACACCATGCTGCAGTTGCTAAAAATTCCCCAGAGCCGCCTCCCTCGGCCCTCCTCTTGACAAAGCTATTTTCCCCCCACACAACTACACACAGTCACATTTGGCAAGAGGTGCTATCAGCCCTGCTCTGCTCATGAAATGCTGTTTTGCAATGGGGCCTCTTTGTTCGTTAGCAACACAGACCAAGAAAACTGTAGTGCAGTCTTCTTGGAAGAAGATGTTTCTTGTTTTAAAGACGGGAAGAGAGCTTCCTGACTGAATATGGCTTGAATCAGCATGCAGCTCCAGTCAGGAAAGAACCCAGAGGAGACTTAGGTCTTTGCAAAATTTCTAGAATGTACAAGGAGGGCACACGGCAGGGGGAAGCTTACGGGAAATGTTTCAGAAAGTACTAAAATGTACGCCTAAACAGAGTACACAGAGCAGATTGGTTACCATCTTGTGCTATGAAGCAATTAGAAGGGGAGGGGTGTTGGTGGAGAACTAGAGTCATTAAAAGCTCCATGAAGCAACTGGCCTTCCCATTTTTGAATTCCTGCTCCAGTCCTGGTTCCCAGTGTTCCTTCCCTTGCCGTTTTCTTCAGCTGGGATCTTCCCTCTCCAGACTTTAAATAAGCTGCAGCGTTGGTGCTGAGAGCCCTCAGGATATGATCTGCCATCCCGAGTCACCCATATGGTGCCTCTCCCCTCTGCTTCCACATGATTCCCTTATTTTTTGTACTAGATGTGGTCCCTCTTCTGTCTCCCTAGCTTCCCAGACTGGCAGAGGCTTCCCATGGCTCTGCATGATCATTGCACAGGATGAGGCAGAAATGAAGCACCTTTTCACAAGGACAGACCACACCAGGAAGCTGATGTCCTCTCTGGTGACCTTTCTAATGCATTTCCCTTTGGAGATGGGCTGAGATCAGTGGGGAGGGAGTAGACCAGATGATCTCCAGAGATACCTCAAAAGCCTGAAAATCTCTTGGCTAGGGAAGGCAACAAGAGGGGGAGGAACAGAACCAAGTTCTGTGGCACAAATTCAGAACTTGTACGCTGGCAGCAGATGGAAAGGGAGGTGCCAGCTTCTAGCAGGAGGGGATGTGGTGGACGCGTTTCTCAGGGCGGTTGCAAGCCACAAGTCTTGCATTCCAAAGGACTGGGTGAATGCTGCCTGAGAACCTGCCTCTGACACAGCCACAGCATAGGTCTCCAGGCACCACGTGAGGTCTCCAAAAAGAAACTCCACTGGCCAAGTGAAGGTTCTTAGACCCTTTCCCCCACAGCAGGGTCTTCCCCATCGCCTACCCCATGCTTACGCAAACCTGACCAAGGCACAAATTTTATTCCAAATCCCTCTCCCTCATTTTCACCAAGGAAAATTCCTCCTGCTGACTTAAACCTAAGAGAGAAAAATAAAGATAATACCTCCTCAGGGAAACAATGTCCTAGGGGTCCCTTGCAGCCCAGGAGGGGAAGGGAAGCTGGCCCCCTAAAGAAGGCCCTGTATCTCCTCATGGCCTCAAATGCTGCTGTGCTGTGTGTCAGTGTTTATGAAATGCTTCTCAAATAAGGTCAGTGTTCTACACAGAGTTAGGACTCTAATAAAATGCAGAACTTGTGCTGTTCGTCAGCTAGCTGCAGAGGCATACTTGAATGCTTTCTCAGATACAATTGTTCTCAGATTAATATTTTCCCCATGAGTTTTTTTTTTAATTCCACTTGTACTATTTTTTTATGATGTGTGAGGCTTTCTATATATTTGTACCCACTAAAATGGATGAGGGGGACTTGCTTTTATCATTGATTCCTGAGAGTTTGGTGCTACATCCTTCATGGTTCTAGCATTTCTCCCAATCCATAAATCTCCCTGCTGTGAACCTAGCATGGTAGCCTTTGCCTTGTCCGTCATTTGGAGGGAGAGAGAGTCTAGACTAACTTTGAAGTTAGTGTGAGCTGTTGTAGTTATCAGAACATTTCACTTGCTTTATTCTTTGTGGTAGACACTCAATAAATGGCCCCTTTAAGTGACTCCATCCTTCATGGATTCCCTTATTTGGTCCTACTGTCTTGGACACTGTCACTTATTAATTAGCCAGTGCTCTAAACTCCACCTGGTTAAGCTGCTGACATGACTGGTGAGAGGTTATATTTTAATTTATAAAAGACGCATTTTGTTAAATGAAAAGGAAACTGGAACAAGAGTTTGAAGACATGGGTGACTCTGAGCAAGGTTTTGGAGCTCCCTGAGTTTCTTCATCTGTAAATGAAAGCTTCTAAAATATACCCTGATCATCTTCCAGATACAGGATTTAGTGGTTCAATTCAGAAATTGTGGGTGGACTCATTAAGGTCTTCGCACAGCACTAAATTTAGAAGGCATTTGGAGACATCTGATCTCATTTAAACCTTGCATCAGCCCCGAGATGAGTGTTATTTCTCCCATTCCAAAGGTTATAGATGAGACAATGGAGACCGCAAAGGTCCTCAGACAGGTGGGGCAGTTAGAAAGCGACAGAAGCCAGGATTCAGCCTAGGTCTTTCTACTCATTTCGGCTTACATCCAAATTGTACTCCCCATTGGCTTCCCACTAATTCCACTTAGAATCCCCATACTCAGAACACTTTCTACCTACATTCTAGAGCTGGGGAGAGAAGGGGCAGAGAGAAAGAAAGAATGTCAGCGAAGTACTAGATAGTCCAGAAATTTCTGCAACATATTTCTGAGCAGGACAGCTCTCCAATGAGATCATCACTGCTGTGCTTTTTAATTATAAAATGATCTGTCCTATTTGGGGTACAGGGAGTTCAGGAGTATGTCTAAGTAATTCGTCATCTACAGAGTCCAGCCCTGGGGCACCTTTACATGCTACCCTGGACATGATAAAAGATTTCAAATAGCCATAAAAATGAAGTCTGAGGTTGTTTCCAGGGCAGAGCTCTGAGTTCATTGCAAGTCTCCAGTCTCCAGTGAAGGTCCAGGCCATGAAAGCCAATTTCAGGACCTGGGGTTCTGATGGTGACAGTCCAAATTCAATACCAAGACTACGGAGAACTACACAGCAGGCAGTAGAGGGCAAGAAGCCAAGCCAGAAGGATTAAGGCAGGAGCCAGGAGCAGCTAAAGCTCAGGGAGAGATGCAAACATGCACAATTCTATGGCCAAGTCATAACACTCCGATTAGAAGAGGATCATGGACTCCACAGCATGCAGACATACCTGAGTTAGGGCACTCACTAGGGCACATGCTAGGGCATCCGCTAGGGCACATACTAGGGTATATGCTAGAACATACACCAGGGCATATGCTAGGGCACACACTAGGGCATACACTAGGACACACGCTAGGGCACAGGCCAGGGCACACACTAGGGCATATGCTAGAATGTACACTAGGGCATATGCCAGGGCACACACTACGGAATATGCTAGAACGTACACTAGGGCATATGCTAGGGCACACACTAGGGAATATGGTAGGGCACACACTAGGGCATACACTAGGGCACACGCTAGGGCATACACTGGGGCACACACTAGAGCATATGCTAGGGCACACACTAGGGCACACACTGGGGCACATGCTAGGCCATACACTAGGGCATATGCTGGGGCACACATTAAGGTACACACTGGGGCACATGCTAGGGCACACACTAGTGCATGTGCTAGGGCATACAATAGGGCATATGCTAAGGCGCACACGAGGGCACATGCTTTGGTGCGCACTAGGGCATACACTAGGGCATACACTGGGGCACATGCTATGGCATGCACTAGGGCATATGCTGGGGCACACATTGGGGCACACGCTAGGGCACGCACTAGGGCACATGCTAGGGCACACACTGGGGCATATGCTATGGCATGCACTAGGGCACACGCTAGGGCACATGCTGGGGCACACACTGGGGCACACGCTATGGCACGCACTGGGGCACATGCTATGGCACACACTGGGGCATATGCTGGGGCACACACTGGGGCACATGCTGGGGCACACACTGGAGCATATGCTGGGGCACACACTGGGGCATATGCTGGGGCACACACTGGGGCACATGCTATGGCACGCACTGGGGCATATGCTATTGGGGCACATGCTATGGCACGCACTAGGGCACATGCTATGGCACGCACTAGGGCATATGCTAGGGCACACACTAGGGCATACATAGGACATGCGCTAGGGCGTACACTAGGGAACACACTAGGGCACACGCTAGGGCAAAGGATGGGTATACCTGGTAACAGACAGGAGCTAGAGAGGTAGAAAAACCCAAGAGGGAGGCAAGGTGGGTGGTTAAATGTGCTGGCAGACTTTCAGGAGCCACAAGATACACTGCTGCCAAAGTGCAGAATGAATCACGGGTCAGGAACCAGATTGGCATTTAGGACAAGAGAAGAGGAGTCTGAGCCCACACAAGCAGTGATATGGCCGTGATAAGTGCAGTCACACTCGACTCCAGCCAGGATACAACTTATGTACATCCTGTTGGAACAGGACCTGATGCCAGGGCAGGTGAAGCCCAGAGATCCCGACTAAGAGAAAGCAAGTGGTGCATCTAACTGCAAAGGAAGATGACTCCTGCCAACATTTGAGTAGATGCTTGAGGGGGAAAATACTACTCAGCAAGATTCATCAGAACTACTCTTGGAGGGTGTATCCCCTCAAACCCGAAATTTAAAAAACAGTCAGTGGACACATACCATAGAGATATTTTCCCTAAGATTTGGATTCTGTTCTAAACATCCCCATGAGATAAAACTTCCCAAAGTGCAGCTCCCATCATTTTAAGTCGGGCCAGGAGCATCTAATCATGAATTTCTGTGACTGTACCACGGTCCCATTCCTACGTACAGGGACCCTATTAGTCTTCAAGCTCCGATACAAAGGCCACCTATTTCTCCAAACTGGACATGATGGCTCTGTTTCACCAGGTGTCCAGATCACATCCTTGACATTCCTCTTGATGCTCTGCATCAAACAGGGGCTCCTTGATTTAAGTTGAATTCATCATGTTCTTCTTCTAGTTGTTACTTGAGAATGGAGTTTAGAAGACAGAAAAGGAGGTTGACTTGAAAGATTCTGAAGGAACGACATGACCGGGGGTTGGCGTGCAGCCTCTGAGACCAGCCTGGCTGGATGAACCCTGCCTCTCCTGTTCCCGACTGGGGATGTCATTTCACCTCTCTCATATAGTTGTCGCATCTGTAAAATGCAGACAGTCCTCCTGCCTACTTTACATAACTCTTCCAATAGGAAATGACTCCATGCATGTAAAGTGTAAGAGCAATGCCAGGCGCAAAGAATGGCTCAATAAATGCCAGCTATTGTTATGGTGATGACTGTTGTTGTTGTTGTTTATAGAGGCTTGGGGACCCTGTAGGCCTCGGTCCTCTATGCTTCATGCTCCATCATGTCTGTTCCCAGAACTACTCCAGAAAATGTGCCCGATGCCATTGGGTACCCAAGATGCTAAGAGAAATCACTGTGTTTAAAAACCTGAAGCTACCTGAGCTCTGCTATTGGCAGAAAGGCTCAGTCCTTCAGGCTAAACTTTTTACCAGGAGAGAATAATACATACATACATATACATTCAACATACACACACATACATGCGTCATATCCTGTGCTGGTGGGACTTGTGGTACTAGCCTAATAGGACAAAAATGAAGCTAAAGTCATGATGGAAAGTTCCATGAGAAACCAAGAGTATAGAGAAAATTTAGCAAGCTGAAGAATTAAGCATTAATGGGAAATTATTCCAGAGAAAATATGAACCAACAGGACCCCAGGGAAAGAAGATGCTACAAGCCAAGAAGACCTCAACATTTTTTTCAATCCCAGCCAGAAAGAACGGGGCAATATATTTATGTAATCCAAATGCCAGATTGTAGAAAGATTTTGAAAAAAAACGCACAGAGAACTCTGCTGATTATATTGACAACTTGGATAAAGATCCATAGGGCAAGCTCATTAAAATTGCAGAGGAAATAAATAGTGGGAGATGGGGAAAGGAGTAGTTAATTGCTAGATGAGGAAATCGAAATAGAAAATGCTCCTGAAAAGCTGATGAAATGAAATGATTTGCCAAAAGTTAATTACGATAAATGCAAAGTGTTGCACTTAGACTCCAAAAAGTCAACTGCACAAGTCTAGAAGGGGGGACAACAAGCTAACAGCAGGGAAGGCTGGGGAGATATGGGGATGTCAGGCAGCTTGGTCAAAATGAGCCCACCCAGGGCTGTGGCTGTCCAAAGTGAATAGGTTCTTTCGAATGTGCTGGCTGATAGAAGTCAAATAAAACAGTGAGGGCGTGGAAGGTCTCCTTCTAACCAATGCAGTCCGAGAAGACTGGAATCCATTTAGAGGAAGAGAAGTAGGCATGGAGGACAAGGCCTATGCCCAAACTGTATCACATACAGAACAGTTGAGGCAATTGTGAAAATGTAAGGAGACTCGGGTAAATGGGTGGTGAGAAACACCACAGCAATAAGACTTTTGAAAACCTGTCATTTGGAAAAAAGATTATACTTGCCCTGGGTAATGACAATCAGTAAGAGATAAGTCCAATCCCCACACAAAGAACATTTTCTTATTAGGACTGTGTTTTTTAATGGAATAAATTGCTTTAGGAGGAACTGAGCTCCTCATCACTAGATATCATCAAGCAAAGGAGGCTAACTGACCACCTTCCCTGAAATTGTGCCAATGGAAGACCAACCTTTGTGTGGTTGGAACTTGGACAAAAGGACCGCTTCCAACCCCGAAGATCCATATTTTTCTTCATGAAGCTTCATCCTGATCATGCTCTGATAGGAGGTCTACACTCAGTAAGACTTTTGATCATAATAACAACAGGAATATTGATGGAGGGAGCTCTTGGTTCCAGGCAGCCTATGTGGATTAATACAGCATCCTTTGAAGGGAGTATTATTATTATTCCCATTTATCAGATGGGAAGACTGAGGCCCATCCAGCTAGTAGGTGACAGAACCGGGATTTGGGTCCCAGAGTCTCGCTCTAGTGGCACATTTTCCCATCTTCTCTGTCCACTCAGTACAGAAGGTTCTAATCATGCACCCTTTGGCCAGGGTTTCACTGTATCAAACATGGTACTGACAACACAACTATGAAGACCACAGTGAGAGGGGAAGAAAGGCTAGCCTTTCAACAGGCCAGCAGTCACAGTAGTTACAGATCACAGTCCAGGCCTGCAAAACAGAGAGGTAGAGGATTCATGAGCATCCAACCTGGGCAAGGTTGATTTGAATTTAAGGATGAGGAACAATGAAGAACGGAGAGCACAGGGAGCTCAGCGCAGTGCCAGGGCACCCTCTGCAGCCATCCAGTTTGGGATTAGCAGTGGTCCAGAAGAGCTAGCTCTCTGGGAACGCCTCCACCCCTTGTTTTTCCTTTCTTTCCAGCAGTTCTAAAAAGGGTTAAGACCACCTTACATAATGAGGGTGGAGCCTGCTAGTAAATACAGCTGTCTCAAGTAAAAGCAGTAATAGAGGCAGACATGGGAAGTCAGTAAAAGGAGGTATTTAGGGAAAGATAGAAGGAATGAACATTGCAAAAAAAGTCAGGGCTAAAAATTCCCCATGAAAACCCACCCCCAAAAAATAAATAAATAAAATACATTCCTTATTTAAATATACCACAAAGCACACACCCATGGAACAGACCTAAACCACTTTCACCATAATTCCCCTTCTATGGAACAGAGGCCAACCTGGGCTTTGCTGTAGGGGCAGGACCAAGAGCAGAGAGAGAAAAGGAGGGGCCCAGCCAAGAGGGTATTGGGCAGAGCCCACAGGCAGGCAAGGAACTTGCCTCCACAGGGCTCTGGGATGTAGCAAATTTGGGGTAGGCATCTCAAACCTGCCAGCTGGACAGAGCCTGAGATGAAGATATAAAAGTAATAGCCATGGTCACTAATATGAATAGTTTAGGGAGGGCTCCTATGGTGCAGTAACGCATTACTTAATGATGGGGATATGTTCTAAGAAACTCATCATTAGGCGATTTCGTCATTGTGCAAACCTTATAGAGTGCACTCACACAAGCCCAGATGGTCTAGCCTACTACACGCCTAGGCTATATGGGATAGCCTATTGCTCCTAAACTCCAGACCTGCATAGCATGTTACTCTACTGAACACTGTAAGCCACTGCGACCCAATCGTGAGTATGTGTGTTTCTAAACATACCTAAACATAGAAAAGGTACAATCAAAATATGGTAGGAAAGATAAAAAATGGTACATCTGCGTAGGGCATTTAGCAGGAATAAAGTTTACAGGACTGGAAGTTGCTCTGGGTGAGTCAGTGAGTGAGTGCTGAGTGAATGTGAAGGCCTAGGACATTACTGCACACTACTGGAGACTTTATCAACATTATACACTTAGGTGACACTACATGTATTAAAAATAAGGTGACGGCACTATGACGTTACAAAAGCTACGACATCACTAGGCGATAGGAATTCTTCAGCTCCATTTTAACCTTATGAGACCACCATCCTCTATGTTGTCCACTATGTCATTTTATGTAGCACGCGACTGTACTGTGTTAAGCACTTTCCTGTATATTATTTCATTTAATCCCCCCAACAGGGAAGATTCATCATACATACTTTACAGTTAAGAAATCACAGAGGGATAAACAATCACAGCAATGAGTGAACAACATAGTAGGAGCCGTGCTGAGTGCATTACAGGGACTGCCTCAGGTTACATTCACAGCATCCCCGTGAAGACAGTGCACTTATCGTCCTGGTATCACAGGTGTGGAAATAGGTACAAAAGAATTAAACACACTGCAGTCAACAATAGTGTAACACGCCCACAGTGCAACAGCAAGATGTAACAGAGCTGCAATTCAAGCCCAGAGTTGTCTGTCTCCAGAGCGCCTGCCCTAACCACAATGCTTAGGGGTCGGGAACCTTCTTGCCACAGCCCACATTGCCAAGGTGAGAGATCCTACAGCTGCAACCCACTATTCATTCTCACTTTCCAGGGGAGACAGAACTCTGTGACAACAAACAATACCAGAGAGAAAACAACATAACAATCAAAACGGCAAAAACGCAGAAGTAATAGAAAACCCAGAGGATCAACAAAAGCAGAACGTATCAATTAATACAAGAAGAGCAGCAATCAAAACCCACAGAGCGCCCAGGATGACGCTGATGAGCTCCTGATTAGAAAGCCCTATGGTTTCAGTGCTCAGGATTTCCAGCTCTTTTCATGGGCATGTGCACAGTAGGAGTTTTGCAAGGTTGCTAAGCAATGCCTGGCAACCAGACTCCAGAGCAGATCACTCAACAGGAGTCCTTGGTAACTCTAGTAAGGCAATAAATATTAGTTCATAAAATCCAAATTTTAGATACCCTTAATAACTCATGACATAGGTTACTAGTAAGGATCCCTTAGTTATACACCAGAATGCAGATATAGAATGGCCCATCCTTCACTTGTAAGAACTAAAGAAAGACTTCTACCTTTGAGGTTCATTATTCCTTTATTGAATACGCATTTGCTGAAAACCTACTGTGTGCCAGGCACTGTTCTAGACACTAGGGAGGCAGATACTGACAGTCCCCCCAATGGACTATAACCCCTAAGAAAACCACTAAGACTATGCAAGAATTCTACTTTCACGAAAATGAGGCCCAGAGAGGTAATGCAATCTGTTCAAAGTTGCACAGCACCCTGGAGGCTAGACCGGTCCACTGGAGGCAGGTCCACCCAGCCGCTCCTCAGTCTGCCCAGAAGGGCACTGTGTTTCCCTAAAAGGCCACATCACCATGGTTGACCCAGAGAGACCCCATGATTCACTAGCTTGTCCCTGTCTTCTAAGTTGACCCTGAGGGCTGGAAGTACCAGGACACAGGACTTGGCTATTGAGCATCTTGGAAAGTCTCCCACTTAACCTCAGGACCTCTGTGGTCAAGTGAGGGAAAGCCTATGACATGGTGTCAGTTTTTATTGGACCAAACCACCGGCAAAGCTAGCCGTCATCTGGAGTGATGGAGAAAATTAAGTTACCACATTCTCACGTTTCAGCCTTTCGCCCATTCTCCTTCGCAAACAGGAAATGTTTATTTAAATATAGCAGTCTCCAGCATGTTCCAGAGCCAAGTGAAAAACCAAAGATGTCCACTCTTGCCCCCACTCCACCGTTCAGGCCACCCCTCACTGCGGTGAGAAGTGGGCCTCTGCCTGCCTCTAGGCAGGAGGGCAAGATGGGGAGAAGTGGCCCCACGTGAGAGTTCATTTTCATCTGCCTCCTCTTTTTCCAGGCTGAGATTGTGGTTGGAGAAGAATTACATCTGTGGGCTCCTTTTGTAGTCAGAAGGGTAAGTGCAACATCTGTTTACTCTGTGCTCCATGGTAAATGTTTGGTTTCAGGCACCGCCATCCACTTCCTCTCCTCTCGTCCTCTATCTTTGCTGCACGGATAATAAATTACACTGAATTCTTCTCTGCATTTATTTAGCTTTCTTGTGGGTGTCACCTCCTCATGGAGGGGGAAAAATTGTCAGTAGTTTATAAAAGACAGAGAGTTTCTTTTTCTGCGTGATGTGCTGACATTACAGGGAATACCTTGGAACACGGACCCCCAACTCTGATTCTGGCTTAATTATGAACAATTCAGGCCCCATTCCAGGCCTGAAGCAAAGTCCAAATGCTGAGCACATTATCCCCACTCAGGTTTTCCTTAATGTCATAACACAAGGTTTCAGAAGTCAGAAACATCCAGAGAAGCAATACACACAGACACACACACACACACAAATCCCTTCATCAAAGGCTTTTTGGGAGGCAGATTACCAAGAATGGAGAACGGAGAAAATGCTGTTTCTTTGTTTTAAAACACAATTTAAACATTTGAGATCAGAAAACTGGATTTTAGGGAGGTCCTGAGCATCTGATGACAGTGCTGACAAAACGTGCCCCATGGCAAAATGAACCCTGGGAAGTTCAAAAGGCTCACCAAAGCAAGTTTCCTTCTATCTTTTGCTTACATTCTTTACATTGAAGTGCTGGTTTTCTTCTGTATATGCAATGATTCTATATACAGTTTCTGGAATGCAGTAGAGGTTCAAGTCATGTTTGTTCTCAAACTCCTAGGCTCAAGCGATCCTCTCACCTCGGCCTCCCAAAGTGCTGGGATAACGGGCATGAGCCACAGCGCCCAGCCTCAAGTAATGTATGTTGAATGAATGAAGGCAGGAATAAATGAGTGATTCCTCTCTGAAGAAATCCTTGGCAGAGCGTAAAAATGCCAAATATCCCCCAAGAGTTTTCAGAATTGAAATGTTACATCTGAGTTGGCTGAGAGAGAGTGTGGTGCAGGACTTTGGTGGTGAAAAAACTGTTGGTGGACTGCCCTGAAACCCTGCAGTGAACCTGACCCAGCTTGCCTCTAAAGACTGTCCCCCGTTCCCAGGGAGGAAGGAGACTAGAATGAGATACCATCGCGGCACCCCCATGCACCCTAGCCAAAGTGGCACCAGTGACCACAACTGAGGCAGAAGAGACCAGAGATATCAAAGCAGCTCCTGCTCTCCCACTGCCTGTTAAGGACTGCAGCAGGGGCCTATGGGAACGACCAGGACTCCAGTCTCTGCCCCGTTTCTCCAGTTCTAGAGCTGATGGGTTGCCCTGAGCTGCACAGATCTCCTATGGGAGATGACTGGGTGGCATGCTAGCATGGGTGCTGTTCCTGCAGCTCTGGAAAACTTCCTACATACCAGGAGGACAGGGACTTACTCTCCTTGGTTTCCCAAACATGGAGCACGGTTTTGAAGATGAGGAAGAAATAGTTTCAAGACCCCAAGCATCAGAGCTAACATCAAAGTGAGCTGAACATTTGCAGGGTATACCAGAAGCAGAAGCAACAGCAGCCTGTTCTAAGATCCAAGCCCAGCCAGAAACCTCCCAGGACTGTCTGTTTATAGACTGTGGTCCAAACTGACCCTTGTTCCAAGGAGGACCAGCAAAGTGATAAGGGTTGTGGGCTTAGGAACCAATCAGGCTTGGATTCAAACACTTCACTAGCTGCATGACCTTGAGTAAATGACAAGACGGCTGAACTGTAAAATGGAGTAATAGGCATTGCCTATGTAACTAATGGACTGTTGGAGAGATTCAATGAGATAATACATGTACACAAATCAAGGCATGCAAAGCGTTTATCAAACATTAGCTACAGTTATTATTTCACTAACTCATGTGGCTAGCACTGGTGTGACGAGGACGGGAACTTAGTTTACAAGTTACAGGTATCTAAAAATACCACTAAAACAAGTTTTGCACTCCTATGGACTAACATAATGTCTGAATTAAGGTGTGAAAAACTGGATTTTGGCCCCTTTATTGCCATCAACTTGCTGTGTTTTCCTGGGCAAGTCATTTTATACTTCCAAGCCTGGTTTTCGACATTTGTTCATAATTCGGCTCTCACCCTTTAGGATTCTGTGGTTCAACCCAACAAAACAATCATTGCACTTGAGGAAAAACAAAAAAAAGTTTTCAGCCAAAGGAAAAAGAGAGCATCAGGAATAAGGAAGACAGTTCTGCTGAGTCTCCACCCAGAGACGCACAAAGAAGTGGAAGAGAAGAGGAGGTGGGGTGATAGGAGGTGACTAACAGGAATAACACTCTGGGACAATGCTTGTCATCACTACTCTCTTCCAGCCTGAAGTCAAGAAAGCAGAGTGGAAGATCCAGGCGCCTACCCCTAAGGCACGTGAGGAAGGGGAGAAGAGGGAGAGCAAGACACGGAGGGAATCCACCACACTACAGCAAACCCTCACCCACTTCTCGGCTGGGTTCCCAGTAAGGCTCCCACCCACTCCAGCGTTTCTCCCCCACTCCCTTACCCCACCCCAACTGCAGACTAAGAGGAGCCCACCCCGGAGTCCAAGATTTGAATCCGGTCCGAGGATCAAAATGATAAATGTTTCCAAAACGTTGACATATGAAAAGTAAATATTTGGTTGCACAATTGGGGCTAAAACTAGGGTCAATCCACCCCATTCTGCAAGCGTCTCTCTATTCGCTGCCAAGCCCAGGATCCGAGGCTGAGTGCGGTTTGTAAGATTATAACGCTTGGTCTCATTTGAAGAGCTGTCAGCATTTCCATTCCGGCCCCTTCGTTCGGGGAGGCATTTATAACCGAGCCATAAAAAATTCACCCGGGGCTGCAACTTGGCATCTCCCAGACTGCTTTCCAGGCAGCGCGGGTTTTGCGAGCACCCACTCTGAATCTGTCCAGTTCCTCAGAAGTTAAACCTTCACCCACACTCTCAACTTTCCTTGCAAGGGCAGCCAGAGAGCGGCTGGCCCATTCTGATCTCCAAGCAGGTCAACAGTCTTGGGCCCTCTCTCCCGCCTCTGAGCCTTGACGGCCCATCATCCTATAGCTTTCTCCTTCACCCGCCCCCGTTTTTAATGAGCGCAGACCCCTGGCCCTCACCCTAAGACCTTGAGGCTGCAGTGCTCTTGCCTCCCCTCGCCTCTCGCCGGCTACTCCTCGGAAGCTGTCAGTGGGCCCTGCGTCTGCAACCCTCACCCCTGGAGAAGCACTGCTCTTTGCTCATCGCGGGGGGTTTCGAGACCTCTCTTTCCAGATCTGACCAAGCCTACAGACTCCCAGCTCGGAGAGCGAGGGATCCTATCCAGGAAGGGATGAGAATAGAGACTGCATCCAGGGAGGTCGAAAGGAAAGGAGGGATCTGGCGCCTGGGGCCACCTCGGTGGGACCCAGGTGGGTGGCCCGCGTGGGGTGGGGCAGGGGTACTCACAGGCGCTCAGCGTTGCGGGGGATGCCCCGAGGAACCGCGCGGAGGCCCAGCCCGTGGCAGTCCACGCTGGCGGCGGAGCAGGTACACTTGGTGGGGCAGGCGACGGCTGGGGGCCCACTCAGAACGCTCGCCAGCGCCAAGGCCAGCGCTAGGCGGACGCGCATGGCAGCGCCGACCCCTGTCCACCCGGGGGCCATGGTGTGCAGGGCCCCGCTCCCGGAGGAGGCTGCCTCTGCGGGGCAAGACGCGTGGAGCCTGAGGAGTCGCGCAGGGAGCGCGGGCGGCCTGGGGAGCGGGCGGCGGAGTTGGCGCGGAGGAGGGGCGAGCTCGGCGCTCAGGCGCACCGGGCGCGGGCGGAGCGGGGCGCGCCGGGCGGCGGCGGCGGCAGCAGCAGCAGCAGCTCCATCGGCGGGGCCGGCGCTGCCCCGCTGCGCATCGCTGGGAGTGCCCAGGTGCGGAGCGCCCCCTGGCCCCGCTGGCCCGCGGGCCGGGTTGGGGACCTGGGGCGAGCGCAATGGGGCGTGGCGCCCGGGGAGGTCCGGCTTGGGGCTGAGCTGGGGAGCGCGGCGGCGGCGGCGGCTGAGGCACGGGGCGGCGGGGTGAGCTGGCCGGCGCTCGCTCTCTCCATTCACTGAGCAGGGCAGACACCGGAGACGCGGGGCCCACCCCTCCCGCCCCCCCACCAAAAATCGCCAACTCTGCCTCCCATTGGCTGCGCCGCGCGTCATGTCGACTAAGTTGGGAACTTTGCTGGAGCGACCGAGAGCCTGGAGGGAGGAGGCAGTAGAGGAGGGAGAGAGAAGGAACCAGGGAAGGAAAGGGGCTCGGCCAGCAGGGCCCCGGGAAAGAAACACTGAAACTCATTCACTGTTAGGAGCCAAGGACGGATAAGGCTCCTGACACTTTTTTTTTTTTTTTTTTAATTCTTGCACTGAGCTGAGCACTCTACTCATATTCTTTACTTAAGTCCACGATCTTCCAAGGGGGCCTCTGAAAACAGCTCAGAGAAGTGAAGCGACTTGCTGGAGGTCGCACAGCTGCTAGGGACGCCAAACCATGGCACTGTCGCCCACGAAGCCGCTTCCCTACCGCACCTAGTACTCATGGCAAAGATCCGCAATTTTGCGGTTGACATCAATGTACTCCACAGCTACACACACACACACACACACACACACACACACACACGCGGTGGTCCATGTTGTTGAGGTCACTGCTGGCAAACCTTACCCGGAAATTTGCCCTGCTTTGCCCAGACCCAACGCTTGGTGGGCTGCTAAAAGTAGTGATGGCAGCGACTCGGACCCCTGGATTGACAATGCCTTCTTCCATCCTCGGGTTTCTGCTTCCTGACTGGGTGACTCTGGGCCAATCGTGTCATCTCTGAGCCTTTATTTTCTCAAATCAGGGGCCACAGTCCTGCCTGGCCTCATCTCCCTGGGTTGTTTGGAGCATCACAGAAGATAACGTGTTTTTGCAAAAGTCATTCGCAGATGAGGCATCCCTTCTGTCCCCAGCGCCTTCTTTCTTCCAGCGCCCGCTTTAAATTGGCTAGGTCTGAGCTTTTCCAGATGCCAGTGGGGAGGGGCGCGTGCGTTAGAGGCTCCATAAATACTTGTAGGAATGATTTTGTTTGTTTGTTTGTTTGTTTGAAAGGAAAGGGCAGGAACTGGAGGAAGTATTGCCCAGATTTCCTTGAGGTCCCCTCACACTGAGAAGGCCTGAATGAGCCCTGCATATATATACACACACACTGGTGCCTACATATTCACAGCCACGCACACACTTTCACATACTCAGGCTTACACACACCCATTTATACACACGCAATCACACACACATGCACATGCACGCTCGCGCGCGCGCGCACACACACACACACACACACAGTGACAACTATACTCCTGAGAGCGCTTCTCTTTCCTTTCATAAGAATGCTATTCTGATTTCTTCTACCTCATTTTCCTTCAAGGAAACTTTCAACTACTTGACCACATCCTGTGAATATATAGTAGAGTTGCACATTGTATTGTATTCTACTTTGCAGATTTTCAGTCTTAGCTTTGGGCACCCAGTTGCGCGCGCGCACACACACACACACACACACGCACGCACACTCAAATACACACACACACACACTCGAGTCCCTTCATCATTCATAAACACATTAGGTGCAATTTACTGCTGTTATTCTTGGGAACTGCTTTCTGTACAGATGCTGTTGTCATCGCCCCCTGGTGGCCGGCGAGGGTCTATGCTCCGGTCCTCAGGGTGACTTCAGCATTTAAGAACTCTAAACATCCTTTTCCCCCTTGCTCTGAAGCTTTCCTCCAAACCTTGAACCAATTTAGTACCAGGACTGAGGCAGATGAGAGAACCGGGCAAGGGCCCAAGGGCACAAAACGTCTCAGACTGTCTGGAGCAGCAAAGAGTAGGGTTTTCTTTGTTTTCCCAAATGCATGCTAGAGCATGTTTTGCAATCCCTTCGGGCTGGGCCTGGATCTGTGCTCTGGGCGCAGTGGGGGACTGTGTTTTACATTTAAGTTGCTCAGGGGGTTTCATGAGCCAGACTATATCTTTAAAGGGCTTTATAGGCATTCAAGTGTGATTTTTCCTGGGAGAAGCCCCTTAGAACAGATGGCAAGTGTCCTTCAGAGTCAATCAGCCCCTAGGAGGAGGCAAGTGGGAAATACAGGAGGGGCCCAGAGCACCAGGATACACAGAATCATGGAGTGTTTGGGCTGATACAGCCTTAGAAATCACCTAATCCAACATTTCTACAAGTGCCTTCTGATGACTACTGGTTCCACACGTTTCATCATGGGGGAGAAAAAAGTTTCCTTGGGAAAGATAGATTGAGAAATGCTACTCACCTTCACCCCTCTTGGATATCTGCATCACAGGTGAGTGTTTTTAAGACCCTGAGAAGTCCTGCAATAAGGAAACCAGTTTAAGGCTTATTTAACACAGTTTCCCAGTATACAGGACCCCTTTTCATGTAAACTGGAAATTCTCTTGGAACATACGTTGAGACCCCAAATAGTTCAACTCTTGTATTCTACTAACAAGGAAGCTGAGTTTCAGAGAAAGGTGGGCATTTATGCAGGGTCACCTAGCTAATTAGTGAAATAACCAGAGCCAGGACTCGGGGCTTCCGGTGCTGAAAATGTGGCTCTGTCCACTCCCTCAGCTGATTCTGGGGCATCTGCAGAAGGCGGTAGCCACCCCATGGAGGAATTACTCTCCTTGGAGAAGACTGGGTATGTCGTTAGGAGGTCAGGCTATTGTTTAGAACTTTCTATGTCCAAAGGCCAAAGGTGGCTTCACACTCTGTGGTGTCATTTTTACAGTTCCACAAAGTCACTGGACAACTTTTGAACTTGTCCCTTTACTTTTCTGTAGGCTTTTCAAAAGCAAACTACTCGCCCATTACTGCAACAAACCCCATCTCAAACTTTCTCCTCAACCTGTGTTTCTCAAAAGCAAAGTACTCACCCATTCCTTTAAGAAACCCCATCTCAAACTTTCTCATCAACCTGTGTTTATCTCCCTGTGTAAGGTACCACACGTGGCCACCACAGTCAGCTGAAATTTTCTCTTTCCAACCAGCCAGACTAACCATTTGTGCTCATCGTTCTCCAATGAATTCTCCAGATCTACTCTCTGCCCACTGTCGGAGGCAGTTCTGTTCCTCAGAACAAACAAAAAACTTCAGCTTATTGAATTTTCCAAAAAAAAAAAAAAATGACTTTTAAAGAAAGCCATGGATAGCATACAGAATCTAAGGAAAAAATTGAAGATGGAGGCTTCAACAAAGACAAGACCCAAGACAGGATCTAGATGCCAAACCCAAGATTTCCAAATTCCCAGGAGGGAGCAACGGATTGTCCTGACTTGAGTCACGTGATCTCCCTTTTGGCCAGAGAAGACAAGAACTATGGGTGACAGTTTTATGGAAACTGCACTCAGTTGGGCAGGTAGGAGTCCTGCTCTCAAAGGAAAACCCAGGAGCTATTAGCTGAAAAGTGAGTGGGAGTATTGAGAAGGCAAAACAGCTCAAAGAATTTTCCCTCTCTCACACACCACAGCCATTTAATTCTTCAGTTCTGTTCATTCTTCCCCATGACCATATCTTGAATGTATCCCCTCTTCATCTCTGGTCCTCCTGCTATTGTTCAGATCCTAGTTTCATGCATAGGTATTGCTCTCTGGCCCCCACATAATTTCTCTAACTTTATTTCTTAGCTTTTGCTCCACCAATCAATCCATCCTTTGCCCTGATGATCCAAGGATCTTAAATACAGACCTGACAATGCAATTTTGAAATCTGGAGTTGTTTTCTGCTTCTTCCACCTCATCTGCCACCACTCCTCCACATCCACTCAATACCCATCCCAGAACATCCTTTCCTACTCTCCTGTCTGTCTACCCCAGAGTCCCTGTAGCAGCCAAATCCTCCAGTTTAGAAGCTGAATCCTCTGGACTTGTTGGTCCAGACTATTAGGTTCTTGGAGATAGTGACCCTGTAACCCTGTGTAATCCAATTTTTTGAAACTTGTATTATAAAAAGTTTCAGGCGTATAGAGATGTCTAATCAAGTTTTGCAATCTTGACATCTAGAGGTGCAAATCTTGGTATCTTGATGATTAATAAATGAATACATGAATGAATGAATAAACAAATGAATGATCTTCCAATCAGCCAGCTTATTTTACATTCTCCTATTGTATTTTTATTCATTTTCATCAGTGTTACTCAATCTTTTGGGGGAGGCGGTGGTTACATTCTTCTAGAATGCTTTTGCAAATGATACACATTGCCCACCCCCACCCCCAATTCTGATATATTTGCTTCACCCCATCAAGACTAACAATTTGTGCTCATTATTCTCCAATTGATTCTTCGGATCCACTCTCTGCTCACTGTCAGAGGCAGTTCTGTTCCCCAGGAAATTAACCTTTCCAGACTGCATCACCTCAACTCCCTTGGATCCAGCCATATGGGGAACTAGCTCAGAGAGCTAGAGGAGAGAGGCCAAGGCTTCCTCTACAGGACTGCAGTTTGTCAATGGCTGCCTTTCCCTATTGAAGGTCATAGGTCATGTCCAACAGCTGTCTTCTTCAGCTATGGGTCTCCTTGGAAATCACTGCCATCCCATTACGCCTTCAGAGGACAGGAGTGGAAATAGCTTTCCACTGCTGCTAAATCTTGGGCAGTCCATCCCTTATTGATATATTTTCTTTTTTCTTTCTTTCTTTCTTTCTTTCTTTTTTTTTTTTTTTTTGAGATGGAGTCTCACTTTGTCACCCAGGCTAGAGTGCAGTGGCGCAATCTTGGCTCAATGAAGCCTCCGCATCCTAGGTTCAAGCAGTTCTCTGCCTCAACCTCCCAAGTAGCTGGGATTACAGGCACCCACCACAACACCTGGCTAATTTTTGTATTTTTAGTAGAGATGAGGTTTTGCCATCTTGGCCAGGCTGGTTTTTGAACTCCTGACCTCGTGATCCACCCACCTGAGCCTCCCAAAGTGTTGGGATTACAGGCATGAGCCACCGCGCCCGGCCCCCTTGTTGATTTCTTAACCCTGCCTCACCTTTCCATATAGTCCCTTTACCAAACTTTCTTCAGGTGCTCCTTTGAATTATCCATTTCCTACCAGGGATACTGAAACTGACACACCACCTCACTGAGCTGCTGAGGCAGATCTCGGAGGAGTAGGTAAACAGGAAGCGGGAAGAGAGAAAATGAAACCCCCAATTTGAGATTAAGACTATGATCCCTATTACATTTTCCTGGGAGAGAGACTAGCTCATGTATGTGAATTTTAGGTCATTTCTGGAGAAATGGCCTAAAAGGGATAAGGAAGTGGCCTAGGAAAAGATACCATCCGTTGGACCTAGAAGGACAGAAGGACAGAAGGACATTGTTTTCTTTTTTCTTTTTTTTGAGACAGAATCATCTTGCTCTGTCGCCCAGACTGGAGTCTAATAGAGCAATCTTGGCTCACTGCAACCTCCGCCTCCCGGGTTCAAGCGATTCTCCTGCCTCAGGCTCCTGAATAGCTGGGATTACAGGCATGCACCACCACACCCAGCTAATTTGTTTTTGTATTTTTAGTAGAGACGGGGTTTTGCCATGTTGGTTAGGCTGGTCTCGAACTCCTGACCTCAGGTGATCAGCCCATCTCAGCCTCCCAAAGTGCTGGGATTACAAGTGTGAGCCACAGCGCCCAGCCTGAAGGACATTGTTTTCAATGCAAATACTTCTCTCTTTCTCCCCTGAAAGAGAATGAACAATAAAGGTTTATTGCCAGTTAATCTATTGAGCCTCCCCAAGGGATAAGAACTACTCTGAATACAAAAATGTTTAACGAATGAATATGTAACATAAATTTGATAAATGAATATTAAAATAAGTAACCTATTGATATGGTTAGGCTGTGTGTCCACACCCAAATCTCATCTTGAATTGTAATCCCCATAGTCCCCATGTGTCGAGGGAGAGACCAGGTGGAGGGAATGGAATCCTGGGAGTGGCTTCCCCCATGCTGTTTCCATGCTAGTGAATGTGTTCTCATGATACCTGATGGTTTTATAAGGGGCTGTTTCCCCCTTTGCTCAGCACTTCTTCCTGCCGCTTTCCGAAGAAGGTGCCTTGCCCCCAGGCCTCCCCAGCCATGCTGAACTGTGAGTCAATTAAACCTCTTGCCTTTATACCCAGTCTTGGGCAGTTCTCTATAGCAGTATGAAAACAGACTAATACACTTATCGTGAGGAAGAAGACTGAGCAATAAAACCTTTCAAAATCTATATTCAACTGTAGCGGACAACTATGAATTGGCCTTCTGCTCTAACCGTGTGATTAAGGGGCGGGCACATGACTGAAATGGACCAAGCAGAGTCCTTTCCTCGGATTTTTCCAGCTGAAACTGGAGGAAAAGATCTAGTCCTTCTAGGGCACTAAAACCGTAGCATGTGAGGAACGGGAGTGAGTAACCATGTGGCCCAGTTGAGACTAACCATGGTGAAAGAGACTAAATTCGACCATCTTCCAGAAGTGTAAGTGGCATTCAGCTTAATTAACCAATCAAATAAACATTTATTGAGAACTTTATATACGCCCAGGAGATGATACAACCACAGCTGACAAAAATCCAACTGGGAAGACAAAATTAAGATACATGAATGAAGAGAAAAGATACAGTATATAACTAAATGCTAAGTGATATGGGTCACGTAGTCAGAGGGAGAAATCCCTTTAAGCTGGGAAGGAGGGCTGAATAATTCAGTCTGGCGTTTGAAGGATGCATGGGTTTGCTAACGCCAATGAGAGGGAGAAGGGTTCTGGCATTGAGAGAAACAGAGGCAGGGTGGTAGGAATAGAACAGTGTTTGAGCTGCGAAGAGGGCTTTGAGAATGTGGAGTACAAGAGAGTTTGGAGCACATTTCTATTTGCCTAAGAGACCATTAGAGAAAAAAAGTTTTGATACCTAATTTGCCCTTGACTGTGGCTTGGCTGCCTTGATTTAGAAACTGGAGGACTCTGTGTAGAGGCAATGGCTCTGACTTTGAGAGGTGATACAAATTGGAATCCTCAGAAAGGAACCAGAAATATGTCTCCAGTTCAACTTTGCCCTGGTCTGAGAGGAAGCCAGATGATTTGGGAGCTCTTGGTTCTCTAAACTGGTGCAGCAAGAGGCAAGTCAGCCAGGTGTGGGGTCAGGCTCTTGGTCCTCAGAGCCAGAGTGCTGACCCGAGAGGCCTGGCAGACAGATGAATGTGATCACGGACCTCTCCAAATTGTACAGGGAAGATTTGTCTCATATTTGAGCAAAGAAAGAACTGTCACTAGGGAGATGGCTCTCCAATTTGAGGAACATTAATCACCTAATTAACCAGAACACCTGCTCATAAAAATGGTCCCACCCAGGGAATCAAGTTAAACAAAGCATGAGGATGTGCTGCACAGACTTAGCTGTGGCATCTGTATCCTTGGCTGGCCTCCTTGGGCACTGAGGCTCACAATACTCTCCAGCCAGCTGCTGGGCTTGACAGAGGCTTCCGAACACCAGCCTTGTTTAGCAAGCCGCGATTAGTGAAAAACTCAGAGAACTCCTCTTGCAACTTACCTTGAATCGTGGATACTGGTGAAAGTGCTGGGCAGTATTCTGAGTGTTTTGCATACATTAAGTCTCTAATACAACAACCAAAGGAAATCTCCTACTGTTGCTGAGGCTAGTGTGATGCTCACAGATCTAGTTTCTTCTTCTGGGCACATGGGAAGACTGCATTTCCCAGCCTCCATTGCAGTGAGGTTGGTGCCATGTGCCTCATTCTGACCAAAGGAGCATGTGCAAAAGTGGTGCATACCACTTCCGGACTTGGTCTTGGAAACTTCATATGCAATCAGTACAGTGCTCTCTCTTTGTCTATTAGCTGGACACATAGAGGGGATTCAGGGAAGGATCCCAGGGTGTCCTGAGAGAATGGCAGAGATACAGAAAGAAAGGCCCTGGAATCCCTAAATCACCACATAGAAGATGGTGGCCAAACAGTCTGTATTATGAGAAAAAACTAAACTTCCCACTGAGATTTGAAGGTTTGAATCACTGATGCAATCTTGGCAATTATGTTTCCTCAAATCACACAGGACCAATCTTAGAGAAAGCTGCTACCTATGTGGTATGATTTCAGAAACTTCAGGAAATTCCTCCATCCCAAAATAATACCTCCTCCTATTGGTTAATCATTGACATGCTTTTAAATAGGAACCCTCATTATCTGTTCTTTACTTACCTTAACATTCCTTCAACATATATTTATGGAATACTTTTTAGGTGCAGATAATCCTGGAAGTGTTATGGTGATGAAAAAGTAAACATGGTTGCTATTCTTGTAGAATGTTTTATGGGAAACAGATGTAAAACAACCAATTACACAAGAAAATTAATACATACTTACAAATTATAAAAGTTAGGAAGGGAATGAATAGGGTGATGTAATAAAGATAAATAGAAATTGGCAAAGTTTCAAAAAAAGTAGTCAGGGAAGGAGACTTAAAGTATAAAAAGAATCTAGCTATGGCGTGTGAGATATGGAAGTGAGTAGGTCATTATTCTAAGAGAGACAACAGCACATGCAAAGGCATTAAGGTATGACTTTGATAGCTGGAGAAACATAGGAAAGGCACTGTGGTTAGATCCTAGAAAGGGAAGGAGATCTGTTCTGGGAAGGTTAGAATTATTTCTCCTTCACTATTGCATTGAGCCCAGTATACATGAAGTACTCTGGTGAGTGACATTCCTCCGTTCATTTGTGTATAAGAAGGGAAGCCTGGCCAGGCGCAGTGGCTGACGCCTGTAATCCCAGCACTTTGGGAAGCCTAGGCGAGCAGACCACCCAACGTCAGGAGTTCAAGACAAGCCTGGCCAACTTAGGGAAACCCTGTCTCTACTAAAAATACAAAATTAGCCGTGTGTGGTGGCGGGCACCTGTACTACCAGCTATTTGGGAGGCTGAGGCAGTAGCATTGCTTGAACTCAGGAGGCAGAGGTTGCAGTGAGCCGAGATTGTGCCACTCATAGTCTGGGTGACAGAGCGAGACTCCATCTCAAAAAAAAGAAAAAAAAAAAAAAAGAGAAGCTTAAACTTTTGGATGAATCTGACTTGACATAGAGTCTATTGCAGTTTTAGAAGTATTTGAATACAGGGGGCTGATCAAAGGCAATCTACTCAGAGGATTGCTATGAAAGCTATCTTGTATAGGAGCATTATATTTTCCCACAACTTTTAAGCTTTTTGATGTGGCTCAGGGCAAGGGGTTGGAGTTGATGAAGACCACTGGGGTAGGAGGTTAAAGCCCCTCTAGCCCTTGGAGCTGCCATCTCATTGAAGGCATGGACATTACTATAAAATATTTTATTGTATACATTTCCATTTCCAAAGTTTAGCTAATGGCACCATCATCTACGAAGATGGCTAGACCAAAAACTTAAATGTCATCTTTAGCTCTTCCCTTTTTTCCTCTTAACCTATCCCACATTCATCAGCTCACCAAGACCTGTTGATTTTATTATTATTATTATTGTTATTATTATTATTATTATACTTTAAGTTCTAGGGTACATGTGCACAAAGTGCATGTTTATTACATATGTATACATGTGCCATGTTGGTGTACTGCACCCGTAAACTTATCATTTACATTAGGTATTTCTCCTAATGCTATCCCTCCCCCATCCCCCAACCCCATGACAGACCCCAGGGTGTGATGTTCCCTGCCCTGTATCCAAGTATTCTCATTGTTCATTTCCCACCTATGAGTGAGAACATGCAGTGTTTGGTTTTCTGTCCTTGTGATAGTTTGCTCAGAATGATGGTTTCCAGTTTCATCCATGTCCCTACAAAGAACATGAACACATCCTTTTTTATGGCTGCATAGTATTCCATGGTGTATATGTGCCACATTTTCCTAATCCAGTCTATCGTTGATGGGCATTTGGGTTGGTTCCAAGTCTTTGACTTCATATGTGGTAAGATCCACCCCTCTGCCCCATACCTGTCATCTGGGCCCCTTAACTGGCTTCCCTGCCCAACACCTGTCCAGTCATATTTTCCAGAGCCTCTGAGGGCTTTCCATGACTTACATTACTTAAAGTCTGAGGAACACACATGGTAAGGAAGGATCTTTGTCAAGTGTTCTCTTCCCCGCCTTTATCTCCTGCTTCATTCTTCACCAATTCCTATTCCCACCTTAGGCTGAGCTATGGAGACTCAATCTTTCCTGAAAGTGTTGAGGGGTTGATGGTTCACCTGTGAACTTCCCCCATGCTCTTCTCTCTTTTATGGATGCCCTTGCCCACCTCCTCCCTCTGACCACAGTGTCCTGGTCCTTCCCACTGCGGCCCATGTATCAACACATGTGTGAAGCATTTTATACTTTCCTCCCTATTAACTCCCCTACCATATTAGAGACTTCTTCATTTGACCTGTGGCTATATAAACCTCTATCATTACACTTCTTCCATTAATCCTTACACATCTTCCTCCTTCCCCAGTTAGACTGTAAGTCTCTTGAGAAATGAGATGTGATTCACCAAACTTCTCATGAGAATTGTCCATCCTCACTGGGTCCAATTCCTCTCTTCTCATTCTTTCTTGATCCCACTCTTTCCAGAATTTCTCCCTAACACTTTACTGAAACTGTTCTTTTCAGTGACCTCCCCATCCTTCTAGGTAAACTGGGCCAAAATTCTTGGAATTACCCCTCATTTCTCCATTCCTCTCTTACTCAACATCCAAAAAATCAGCAAATCCTGTTTATTTTTTCTTCAAGTCCATAATCCAACCATTTATTTTCATGTCTGTCATTACCACAAGTGACTGTCATTCCTGGACTGGATTATAGTAATAAACTCCTAACTCCTGCCACCATCATTCCCTACCTTCTGTAGTCAACTTTTAACCCAGCAGTCCTGTCATGATAATATATATGTCAGATCATGTCATTCCTCTGACCCAAAGCTTTCAATATAGACTTCTGCTTCTAGCTGTGATGGCATAATGGAACTGGATTTATTCTTCCACCTTAAACAAGAAGAAAAACTGGACAAACTATGCAGAAAAAAAGTTTTTTGTTTTTTGTTTCCAAATGCTGGAAAATTGAAAGTGCATTACTGAGCTCTCTAACATGACAAATTAGGTGAGTCGTATGATGATAATAGCTTATTGTCTAGAAATAATTTCCAGGATGCAGTGTGGGGAGGATTCAGCATTCTGTCGTAGTTGAGCAGACAGAGATCAGAGGGTCCAATGTGTCTAGAATTGTAAGATGGCATACCTGAAAGATGGGAGCTAAGCGGTAGGAGGGTTCCAGAGATCTCCAGAGAGGTTCCCTTGAGTGTTGGCTGAATATGTGTGAGGGAAACCCTATGAGTCTGGGAAGAAAAGACACTTAAGATCAGTAGCCTGAATAATTCCCAGAATTCACACATGACTGATAATAGTTCGTGTTTTCACCAGCCATAGTAAGAAACCCTCATAATATTTAGGGCATTGGGTAAAAGCCTCAGAAGAGTGTTGCCTTGTAGTGGAGTTAAAGACACCTTGGACTCATCCTAAAAAAAAAATTTAAAAACAAGCCTTGACAGGATGCAATTGATTTCATGTAACTTAACTGTGAGATGGAACAAAACTCTATACTCCTATTTAAAGAAATATAGCAAGATCATCCAACAATTTAAATTTCACAGTGACTGACATCCAATCAAAATTATCAGGAATATGAGGAAGCCTGAAAATA
Organism: Trachypithecus francoisi; assembly: GCF_009764315.1. Taxonomy (NCBI): domain Eukaryota; kingdom Metazoa; phylum Chordata; class Mammalia; order Primates; family Cercopithecidae; genus Trachypithecus; species Trachypithecus francoisi. The sequence continues at coordinate 122,148,505 of NW_022681465.1, read as the reverse complement.
TAACTTATTAAAACGAAAAAAATAGAAACAGATCTGGATATGGTAAAGATGACATTATTAACAGACAAGGATGTTAAAGTAGCGATTATAAATATTCTTTAGAAGGTAAGAAAAAATGGAAGATACAAAAGAGAACCAAATGAATCCTGTCAAAGCTAACACATGGATGAACTTTGAGGACATAATACTAAGTAAAATAAGCTAGTCGCAGAAGGACAAATCCTGCATGATTCCATTTATATTAAGAATCTAAAGTAGCGAAACTCATAGACGCTAAAAGTAGAATAGTGGTTGCCAGGGCCATAGGGTAGAGAGAACTCGGTGAGGGGAATTGTTTTTCAATGGGTATAGAGTTTCAGTCATACAAGATGAGAAAGTTCTAGAGATCTGCCATACACCAATAGGCATATAGTTAACAACACTGTACTGTACACTTAAACGTTTGTTAAGACAGTAGATTTCATGCTATGTGTTTCTATTATCACAATAAAAAATTATCAAATGGAACTTCTAGAGATGTAAAATACAATACAGGAAAATAAATTACACTGGATAGAATTTACAGCAGGTCAAATCTAGCAGAAGGTCTTGAATTCAGGATTTAGTTTAAAAAAAACTCCAAAAACCCGTCTTGCAACTTAATTATAAAAGACCAACAGACAAATTAAAAATTAGCAAACGACTTGAAGAGACACTTTAGCAAAGAAGAGATATGAAGAGTTACAAATAATGAACAGATGGAAAGATGCTCAAAATTATTGGCTATTGGGAAATGCAGGTTAAAATCATAATAAGATGCCACTCCATAACCTCTAGAAGGACCAGCATCAAAAAGACTAAAGTTTGGGTGAAACAGGAACCCCATTAATTGAGAGTAGGAATGAAAATGGTACTACTACTTTGAAAAACAGTTTCAATTACAATATGGCATGTTAAACATGCACTTATACAATTCAGCATTTCATTCTAAGTCCTTACCAGAAAGTATATATGTATGTATGTCTACACAAAGTATATATACATATGTCCACACAAAGATTTATATATGAATGTTTATAGTAGCATTAGTTATATACGAATGTTTTTAGTAGCATTATTCATAATAGCCAAAAATTGCAAAACTTCTATGTGTCTATCAACTGATGACTGGATGAAAAACTAAAAATGATATATTCATGCAATGGAAAACTACTCATCAATTAAAAGGGATAAACTCTTGATACATGGAATAACGTGGCTGAAACTCAAAAGCATGATGTTAAGTGAAAGAAGCCAGACACAGAGACAAGACTACACACCACAGAATTCCATTTATTTGAAATGTAAAGAAAAGGCAAAACTATTGAGACAGAGAGCAGACCAGTGGTTGCCTGAGGCCGAGGGGATGGCGGGACAGGCAGTGGAAACTGCCAACAGGCATGAGTGTGCTCTTTGGGGCAACACAAGTGTTCTAAGGCTGGATTGTGGTGATAGTCACACAAGTATAAAAATTTCCTAAAACTCATCAAACTCGGCTTAAAACGAGTGACTTGTATTACATGTAAATTTTACCTCATAATAAAGTTGTTTAAAAAGGTAACTGTTTAAAGTAAAGTAATAATGTACCAAGGGAGTTATAACAGGTGTTAAAATAAAGTATATGAAAATAACAGCACAAAGAACAGGAGAACAGTAATGGAAGTACACTGTTGTAAGGTTCTTACGCTGTAGGTAAAGTGGTATGATATTATTTGAAAGTAGACTATGATTAGTTAAAGACATACGTTGTAAACCCTGGGGAAACCATAAAAAATAAATAAATAAAATACGGACATATAGCTAAAGCCAACAGGGGAAATAAGATGAAAACATTAAAAGTTCTCAATATACCTAAAACAAGGTAAGAAAATAAGGAAAATAGCAAGGACAAACAGATAGAACAAATAGAAACCAAACAGCAAGATGGTAGATTAAAACCCATATAGCAACAGTTATGAAACATAAATTATCTATACAATCTAATCTAAAGCCAGAGATTGTCAGATTGGATAAAAAAGCAAAACTCAACTGCATGGTATCTATAGAAAATCCACTTTAAAAATAAAGACACATATAGGTTAGAAGTAAAAGTATGGAAAAGAATACAGCATGTAAATACTAGTCAAAGAAAACTAGAGTGGCAAATACTAGACAAGCAGATTTTAAAATAAGCACCATTTCTATGGATAAAGAAGGACATTTCATAGTGATAAGGGAGTCGATTCACCAAGAGGACACACAAGTCCTAAATGAGTATGCATCCAACAACAGAGCTTCAAAACACATGAAAAGAGAAATTAGCAGAACAAAAAGGACAAATAGACATATGCAGAATTACAGTTGGAGACGTCAACACTCCTATTGCAGTCATTACTGAAACAAGTAGACAAGAAATTGGTAAGAATCTATATGAGAGACTTGCAAAACACTAGCAACCAAATAAGCCTAATTAACATTTAGATAACTTTTCTACCTGGCAACAGAAGAATAGACATTATTTTCAAGTCTACTTGGAAGATCCAGATAAATAATAGTCTAAAGCACAAAACAAGTTTCAATAACTTTAAAAAGAGTGAAATTATATAAAAATGTTCCCTGACCACAACAGAACTGAACTAGAAATCAAAACCACAAAGATATGTGGAAAATCACCAAAAATTTTGAAAATTAAATAACGTTCTTGTAAATAAATCATGGACAAAGGAGAAATCACAAGAGAGATTAGAAAATATTTGGAATGGAATGAAAATGAAAATATAACACATTAACATTGGTGGACTGAAGTTAACATAGCATTTAGAGGGAAAATTAAGGCATTAAATCTTTATATTAGAAGGAAGGTTTAAAATCAATAACCTAAGCTTCCACATTCAGAAACCAGATAAAGAAGAGAATGTTAAATTCAAAGTAAACGAAGTAAGGAAAGAATAAAGAGCAGAAATCACTAAAATTGAAACAGAAATGCAATGGTTTTGAAAAGCAATGAAATCCAAATTGGCTCTTTGAAAAGATAAATGAAAAAAATTTAAATTCTAGCCAATGTAGTTATGGAAAAAAAGAGAGAATTATCAATATCAGGAATAAAATAGAGACTATTCCTACATTGTCAACTAATATTAAAAGACTAATAAGAGAATATGATGAAAGGTTTTATGCCAAACATTAGATGGAATGGAAAAATTCCTCAGAGGACACAAACTACAAAAACTCACTCAAGAAGAAATAAATAACTAGCCCTTTATCTATTAAAGAAATTGAATTTATAGTTCAAAAGCCTTCCCACAAAGAGACTCCAAGCCTAGATAGTTTCACTGGCAAATAGAATTAATTTTACACAAATGCTTCCAGAAAACAGAAAAGGAGAGAGTACCTTTCAACTTATTAAATGAGGTCAGAATTACCCTATCAAAACCAGACAAAGACATCATAAAAGTAAAAATTACATACCCATGTCCTTCATAACTCAGAAATTAACTCAGAAACCTTTACCAAAATGTTAGAAGGTGGAATGCAGTAATAAATAAAAGAGATGATATATCATGATCAAATGTTGTTTATTCCAGTTGTGAAAAGTTGATTCAACATTTGAAAACTAATCAATATCATTTAGTTCGTTTAAGACTGAAAAAAATAAAAAGCATATGATCATCTCAATAGGTGCAAAAAAAGTATTTGACAACATTTCACATGTATTCATGATAAAAATTCTCAGAAAGCTAAAGAAAAAGGGTACCATCCTGAAACTGAATAAAGGATATCTATAGAACACCCTGCAGCTAATGTATATAATAATGTATATAATAATGTAAGAATGATGGCTTTCCTCCTAAAATCAGAAATAAAGGCAAGAATGTCTAATTTCACCACTCATTTTCTTTTTTCTTTTTTTTTTTAAAATGAGAAAATCATAAATTTTTTTGAACAAAGGGTTAAAGTATAATAGGGTAAATGGTTTTACACATGGAAGGGTGGTTGTTGGGACTGTAGTTTTTTACTTATTTTTAATTTTTTTTTATTATACTTTAAGTTCTAGGGTACATGTGCATAACGTGCAGGTTTGTTACATATGTATACTTGTGCCATGTTGGTGTGCTGCACCCATCAACTCGTCAGCACCCATCAATTCGTCATTTATATCAGGTATAACTCCCAATGCAATCCCTCCCCCCTCCCCCCTCCCCATGATAGGCTCCGATGTGTGATGTTCCCCTTCCCGAGTCCAAGTGATCTCTTTGTTCAGTTCCCACCTATGAGTGAGAACATGCGGTGTTTGGTTTTCTGTTCTTGTGATAGTTTGCTAAGAATGATGGTTTCCAGCTGCATCCATGTCCCTACAAAGGATGCAAACTCATCCTTTTTTATCGCTGCATAATATTCCATGGTGTATATGTGCCACATTTTCTTAATCCAGTCTGTCACAGACATTTGGGTTGATTCCAAGTCTTTGCTATTGTGAATAGTGCTGCAATAAACATGCATGTGCATGTGTCTTTATAGCAGCATGATTTATAATCCTTTGGGTATATACCCAGTAGTGGGATGGCTGGGTCATATGGTACATCTAGTTCTAGATTCTTGAGGAATCGCCATATTGGTTTCCATAATGGTTGAACTAGTTTACAATCCCACCAACAGTGTAAAAGTGTTCCTATTAATCCACATCCTCTCCAGCACCTGTTGTTTCCTGACTTTTTAATGATTGCCATTCTAACTGGTGTGAGATGGTATCTCATTGTGGTTTTGATTTGCATCTCTCTGATGGCCAGTGATGATGAGCATTTTTTCATGTGTCTGTTGGCTGTATGAATGTCTTCTTTTGAGAAATGTCGGTTCATATCCTTTGCCCACTTTTTGATGGGGTTGTTTGTTTTTTTCTTGTAAATTTGTTTGAGTTCTTTGTAGATTCTGGATATTAGCCCTCTGTCAGATGAGTAGATTGCAAAAATTTTCTCCCATTCTGTAGGCTGCCTGTTCACTCTGATGGTAGTTTCTTTTGCTGTGCAGAAGCTCTTTAGTTTAATGAGATCCCATTTGTCAATTTTGGCTTTTGCTGCCATTGCTTTTGGTGTTTTAGACATGAAGTCCTTGCCCATGCCTATGTCCTGAATGGTACTACCTAGGTTTTCTTCTAGGGTTTTTATGGTATTAGGTCTAACATTTAAGTCTCTAATCCACCTTGAATTAATTTTCATATAAGGAGTAAGGAAAGGATCCAGTTTCAGCTTTCTACTTATGGCTAGCCAATTTTCCCAGCACCATTTATTAAATAGGGAATCCTTTCCCCATTTCTTGTTTCTCTCAGGTTTGTCAAAGATCAGATGGCTGTAGATGTGTGGTATTACTTCTGAGGACTCTGTTCTGTTCCATCGGTCTATATCTCTGTTTTGGTACCAGTACCATGCTGTTTTGGTTACTGTAGCCTTGTAGTCTAGTTTGAAGTCAGGTAGCATGATGCCTCCAGCTTTCTTCTTATGACTTAGGATTGTCTTGGCAATGCGGGCTCTTTTTTGGTTCCATATGAACTTTAAAGCCGTTTTTTCCAATTCTGTGAAGAAACTCATTGGTAGCTTGATGGGGATGGCATTGAATCTATAAATAACCTTGGGCAGTATGGCCATTTTCACGATATTGATTCTTCCTATCCATGAGCATGGTATGTTCTTCCATTTGTTAGTGTCCTCTTTGATTTCACTGAGCAGTGGTTTGTAGTTCTCCTTGAAGAGGTCCTTTACATCCCTTGTAAGTTGGATTCCTAGGTATTTTATTCTCTTTGAAGCAATTGTGAATGGAAGTTCATTCATGATTTGGCTCTCTGTTTGTCTGTTACTGGTGTATAAGAATGCTTGTGATTTTTGCACATTATTTTGTATCCTGAGACTTTGCTGAAGTTGCTTATCAGCTTAAGGAGATTTTGGGCTGAGACAATGGGGTTTTCTAAAGATACAATCATGTCATCTGCAAACAGGGACAATTTGACTTCTTCTTTTCCTAACTGGATACCCTTGATTTCTTTCTCTTGCCTGATTGCCCTAGCCAGAACTTCCAACACTATGTTGAATAGGAGAGGTGAGAGAGGGCATCCCTGTCTTGTGCCATTTTTCAAAGGGAATTTTTCCAGTTTTTGCCCATTCAGTATGATATTGGCTGTGGGTTTGTCATAAATAGCTCTTATTATTTTGAGGTACGTTCCATCAATACCGAATTTATTGAGCGTTTTTAGCATGAAGGGCTGTTGAATTTTGTCAAAAGCCTTTTCTGCATCTATTGAGATAATCATGTGGTTCTTGTCTTTGGTTCTGTTTATATGCTGGATTACGTTTATTGATTTGCGAATGTTGAACCAGCCTTGCATCCCAGGGATGAAGCCCACTTGATCATGGTGGATAAGCTTTTTGATGTGCTGCTGAATCCGGTTTGCCAGTATTTTATTGAGGATTTTTGCATCGATGTTCATCAGGGATATTGGTCTAAAATTTTCTTTTTTTGTTGTGTCTCTGCCAGGCTTTGGTATCAGGATGATGTTGGCCTCATAAAATGAGTTGGGAGGATTCCCTCTTTTTCAATTGATTGGAATAGTTTCAGAAGGAATGGTACCAGCTCCTCCTTGTACCTCTGGTAGAATTCAGCTGTGAATCCATCTGGTCCTGGACTTTTTTTGGTTGGTAGGCTATTAATTATTGCCTCAATTTCAGAGCCTGCTATTGGTCTATTCAGGGATTCAACTTCTTCCTGGTTTCGTCTTGGAAGAGTGTAAGTGTCCAGGAAATTATCCATTTCTTCTAGATTTTCTAGTTGATTTGCATAGAGGTGTTTATAGTATTCGCTGATGGTAGTTTGTATTTCTGTGGGGTCCGTGTCCCCTTTATCATTTTTTATTGCGTCTATTTGATTCCTCTCTCTTTTCTTCTTTATTAGTCTTGCTAGCGGTCTGTCAATTTTGTTGATTTTTTCAAAAAACCAACTCCTGGATTCATTGATTTTTTGGAGGGTTTTTTGTGTCTCTATCTCCTTCAGTTCTGCTCTGATCTTAGTTATTTCTTGCCTTCTGCTAGCTTGTGAATGTGTTTGCTCTTGCTTCTCCAGTTCTTTTAATTGTGATGTTAGAGTGTCAATTTTAGATCTTTCCAGCTTTCTCTTGTGGGCATTTAGTGCTATAAATTTCCCTCTACACACTCCTTTAAATGTGTCCCAGAGATTCTGGTATGTTGTATCTTTGTTCTCATTGGTTTCAAAGAACATCTTGATTTCTGCCTTCACTTCGTTATGTACCCAGTAGTCATTCAGGAGCAGGTTGTTCAGTTTCCTTGTAGTTGAGCGGTTTTGATTGAGCTTCTTAGTCCTGAGTTCTAGTTTGATTGCACTGTGGTCTGAGAGACAGTTTGTTATAATTTCTGTTCTTTTACATTTGCTAAGGAGTGCTTTACTTCCAATTATGTGGTCAATTTTGGAATAAGTATGATGTGGTGCTGAGAAGAATGTATATTCTGTTGATTTGGGGTGGAGAGTTCTATAGATGTCAATTAGGTCCGCTTGGTGCAGAGATGAGTTCAATTCCTGGATATCCTTGTTAACTTTCTGTCTCGTTGATCTGTCTAATGTTGACAGTGGAGTGTTGAAGTCTCCCATTATTATTGTATGGGAGTCTAAGTCTCTTTGTAAGTCTCTAAGGACTTGCTTTATGAATTTGGGTGCTCCTGTATTGGGTGCATATATATTTAGGATAGTTAGCTCTTCCTGTTGAATTGATCCCTTTACCATTATGTAATGGCCTTCTTTGTCTCTTTTGATCTTTGATGGTTTAAAGTCTGTTTTATCAGAGACTAGGATTGCAACCCCTGCTTTTTTTTGTTCTCCATTTGCTTGGTAGATCTACCTCCATCCCTTTATTTTGAGCCTCTGTATGTCTCTGCATGTGAGATGGGTCTCCTGAATACAGCAGACTGATGGGTCTTGACTCTTTATCCAGTTTGCCAGTCTGTGTCTTTTAATTGGAGCATTTAGTCCGTTAACATTTAAGGTTAATATTGTTATGTGTGAACTTGATCCTGCCATTATGATATTAACTGGTTATTTTGCTTGTTAGTTGATGCAGTTTCTTCCTAGCCTCGATGGTCTTTACATTTTGGCCTGTTTTTGCAATGGCTGGTACTGGTTGTTCCTTTCCATGTTTAGTGCTTCCTTCAGGGTCTCTTGTAAGGCAGGCCTGGTGGTGACAAAATCTCTAAGCATTTGCTTATCTGTAAAGGATTTTATTTCTCCTTCGCTTATGAAACTTAGTTTGGCTGGATATGAAATTCTGGGTTGAAAATTTTCTTTTCTTGAAGAATGTTGAATATTGGCCCCCACTCTCTTCTGGCTTGTAGAGTTTCTGCCGAGAGGTCTGCTGTTAGTCTGATGGGCTTCCCTTTGTGGGTAACCCGACCTTTCTCTCTGGCTGCCCTTAAGATTTTTTCCTTCATTTCAACTTTGGTGAATCTGGCAATTATGTGTCTTGGAGTTGCTCTTCTTGAGGAGTATCTTGGTGGTGTTCTCTGTATTTCCTGAATTTGAATGTTGGCCTGCCCTATTAGGTTGGGGAAGTTCTCCTGTATGATATCCTGAAGAGTGTTTTCCAACTTGGTTCCATTTTCCCCCTCACTTTCAGGCACCCCAATCAGATGTAGATTTGGTCTTTTTACATAATCCCATACTTCTTGCAGGCTTTGTTCATTTCTTTTTCTTCTTTTTTCTTTTGGTTTCTCTTCTCGCTTCATTTCATTCCTTTGATCCTCAATTGCTGATACTCTTTCTTCCAGTTCATCGAGTCGGTTACTGAAGCTTGTGGATTTGTCACATATTTCTCGTGTCATGGTTTTCATCTCTGTCATTTCATTTATGACCTTCTCTGTATTAATTATTCTAGCTATCAATTCTTCCACTCTTTTTTCAAGATTTTTAGTTTCTTTTTTCTTTTTTTTTTTTTTGAGGCGGAGTCTCGCTCTGTCGCCCGGACTGGAGTGCAGTGGCCAGATCTCAGCTCACTGCAAGCTCCGCCTCCCGGGTTTACGCCATTCTCCTGCCTCAGCCTCCCGAGTAGCCAGGACTACAGGCGCCCGCCACCTCGCCCAGCTAGTTTTTGTATTTTTAGTAGAGACGGGGTTTCACCGTGTTAGCCAGGATGGTCTCAGTCTCCTGACCTCGTGATCCGCCCGTCTCGGCCTCTCAAAGTGCTGGGATTACAGGCTTGAGCCACCGCGCCCGGCCAGATTTTTAGTTTCTTTGCGCTGGGTACGTAATTCCTCATTTAGCTCTGAGAAGTTTGATGGACTGAAGCCTTCTTCTCTCATTTCGTCAAAGTCATTCTGTGACCAGCTTTGATCCGTTGCCGGCGATGAGCTGCACTCCTTTGCAGGGGGAGATGCGCTCTTATTTCTTGAATTTCCAGCTTTTCTGCCCTGCTTCTTCCCCATCTTCATGGTTTTATCTGCCTCTGGTCTTTGATGATGGTGACGTACTGATGGGGTTTTGGTATAGGTGTTCTTCCTGTTTGATAGTTTTCCTTCTAATAGTCAGGACTCTCAGCTGTAGGTCTGTTGGAGATTGCTTGAGGTCCACTCCAGACCCTGTTTGCCTGGGTATCAATCAGCAGCAGAGGTTGCAGAAGATAGAATATTGCTGAACAGCGAGTGTACCTGTCTGATTCTTACTTTGGAAGCTTCCTCTCAGGGGTGTACTCCACCCTGTGAGGTGTGGGGTGTCAGACTGCCCCTAGTGGGGGATGTCTCCCAGTTAGGCTACTCAGGGGTCAGGGACCCACTTGAGCAGGCAGTCTGTCCGTTCTCAGATCTCAACCTCCGTGTTGGAAGATCCACTGCTCTCTTCAAAGCTGTCAGACAGAGTCGTTCACGTCTGCACAGACCTCTGCTGCTTCCCCTTTTGTTGTTTAGCTGTGCCCTGTCCCCAGAGGTGGAGTCTACAGAGACAGGCAGGTTTCCTTGAGCTGCTGTGAGCTCCACCCAGTTCGAGCTTCCCAGCGGCTTTGTTTACCTACTTAAGCCTCAGCAATGGCAGGTGCCCCTCCCCCAGCCTCACTGCTGCCGTTTCGGTTATATTGCAGACTGCTGTGCTAGCAATGAGGGAGGCTCCGTGGCCGTGGGACCCTCCCGGCCAGGTGTGGGTATAATCTCCTGGTGTGCCCATTTGCTTAAAGCGCAGTATTGGGGTGGGAATTACCCGATTTTCCAGGTGTTGTGTGTCTCAGTTCCCCTGGCTAGGAAAAGGGATTCCCTTCCCCCTTGCACTTCCCAGGTGAGGCAATGCCTCGCCCTGCTTCAGCTCTCGCTGGTCGGGCTGCAGCAGCTGACCAGCACCAATTGTCTGGCACTCCCCAGTGAGATGACCCCAGTACCTCAGTTGAAAATGCAGAAATCACCGGTCTTCTGTGTCGCTCGCGCTGGGAGTTGGAGACTGGAGCTCTTCCTATTCGGCCATCTTGCTCCGCCCCACTCACCACTCATTTTCAATATCATACTTCAGGTTCTAGCCAGTGTATTAATATGAGAAAAAGTAAAAAGACATACAGATTTGAAAGGAATACATAAATCTCTATTTACAAAGAACACAGTGATCTACATAGGAAATACCAAATAATCTGCTAGGTGACAGCTGTACAAAAAGAATGGAATCATTTATTTTTGCAGTGACAAGGCTGGAACTGGAGACCACTATCTTAAATGAAACAACTCAGAAATAGAAAGTTAAATACTGCATGTTCTCACTTACGGGTAGAAGTTAAATAATGAGTACATGTGGACATAGAATATGAAATAATAGGCACTGGAGACTCAGAAGGGTCCAGGATGGGAGCAGGAAGAAGGATGAGATATTAATGGGGACATTGTTCAAGTAATGGTTATACTAAAAGCCCAGATTTCACTACTATACAATATCTCCATGTAACAAAACTGTTCTTGTGTTCATTAAAATTATCCAAATAAAACTTTTTGAAAAGATTCTACTGAGTTTAGTAAAGTTGTTGTATATAAGAAGATATGGTCAATGTATGCAAATAAATTGCCATCTTAGATACTGGGAGCGAATAACTAGAAATTGAAATTACAAAACAGTGTCATTTACAATAGCATTAAAAGACATGAAATATTTAGGGGAAAACTAAATATGTGCAAAATATCATGCTAAATATGACAAAATTTTGATGAAACTAAAATGAACTTATAAAATGATTGATGTAACTGTGCTTATGCTTTGGAAGATTCTATGTTGTTAAAATGTCAATTTTCTCAAATTGCTCTATATGTTCAATGCCATTCCAATCAATATCCTAACATAATATTTCTTTTTGGAAATTGACAGGGTATTCTAAAATTCATATAGAAGAACCAAAGAACTAAAATAGGTCATTGTGAATAAGAAGAACAGAGTTAGAGGATTCACATTACCTGGTTTTAAGACTTATCATAAAGCTATAGTAATCAAGACAGTGTGGTATTGGCTAAAAGAGAGACACAGAGATTGAGAGAATAAAGCCAATATAATAGCAGCCTACAGATTGGGAAAAGTATTTACAAACTATATATCTGGTAATGGTTTAATATTTAAAATTTACGAAGAACAGATACAACTCAATAGTAGAAAAGCAAATAATCCAATTAAAAATAGGCAAAGGACCTGAATAGACATTTTTCCTGAGAAGACATAAAAATGGTCAACATGGATATTAAAAAGTGTTCAATATTATTAATCTTCAGGAAAATGCAAATTAAAACCCTGTAAGGTACCACCTCACACCCATTAGGATGGCTATTATCAAAAAGTCAAATGATAAGAAATATTGGCAAGAAGATGTGGAGAAAAGGGAACCCTTCTCAAAAGGGAACTTTTGGTGGGACCGTTGATTGGTGCACCTATTATGGAAAACAGTAAAGAGATTTCTACAGAAATTAAAACTATAACCACCACATAACCTAGTAATTCCTCTTCTGGGCATATCCCCAAAGCAAATGAAATCGCCATCTCACGGAGATACCTGCTCTCCCATGTTTATTGCAGCATTATTCGCAACAGCCAAAATGTGAAAACAGCCCAAGTGTTCATCAATGAATGGATTTAAAAAATGTGGTATGTGTGTGTATATATATATATATTTATACACCATGGAATCTTACTCAGCCTTAGAAAAGGAGATCTTGCCATTTGCCACAACGAGGATGAATCTGGAAGATATTATGCTAAGTGAATAAGCCAGACACAGAAAGAAAAATCCTGCATTATCTCACTCATATGTGGAATCTGAAAAACAAAAGAAAAGAGTCGAATACACAGAGATAAGACAGTTGTTACTAGGGACAGGGTTGGAGGGAGGAAGCAGGAAGATGTAGGTCAGAGAATGCAAAGTAGTAGATATGTAGGTTGAACAAGTCTAGAGATCTATATCCAACATGAAAACTGAGCGCTAAATGTATAAAAACTTCCAGAAGAAGACCCAGAAAATCTTTTCAAGCTTGAGTTAGGCAAAGATTTTTAAAATAAGATACAGAAAGCACAAATCAAAGCAGAAGAAAATAATAAACTGGAGTTAATCAAAATTTAAAACATCTGTTCTTTGAAAGATATTACAAAATAAGAAGACAAATTACAGACCAAGAGAAAATATTTGCAAAACATGTATCTGACAAGGGGTTTGTGTCCGCAACATATAAAGAACTCTCAAAAATCAGTAAGACAGGCAACTCAATAAAAAGAATGGATAAAAGTCTGAATAGACACTTTATCAAAGAAGAAATATAGATGGCAAATAAACACATAAAAAGAAATTAAACATCATTAGTCATCAGGGAAATGCAGATTAAAACTACAGTGAGATACCACCACATACCCTTTAAAATGGCTAAAATGTTAAAAGTGCTATTGAAGATGTAGAGTAACTGGAAGCTTCCTGCACATTACTGATGGGAATGCAAAGTGATAACATCTTTGGCAGTTTCTAGTAAAGTTATGCATTCAGCTGCTATATGACCTAAAAACCCCAGTCCTAGTATTTTAACCAGGAAAAAACGAAAACCGTATGTCCACAGAAGACCTGAATAGAGCTGCTTATAGAAGTTTTATTTATAATAATTAAATGATAGAAACAACTCAGGCTGGGCGCAGTGGCTCACGCCTGTAATCCCAGTGCTTTGGGAGGCTGAGGCGGGTGGATCATGAGGTCAGGAGTTCAAGACCAGGACCAGCCTGGCCAACACGGTGAATCCCCATCTCTACTAAAATTACAAAATTTAGCTGGGCATGGTAGCAGGCACCTGTAAGCCCAGCTACTCAGGAGGTTGAGGCAGGAGAATCATTTGAAAATGGGAGGCGGAGGTTGTAGTGCGCCAAGATCACACCATTGCACTCCAGCCTAGGCAACAGGGCAAGATTCTGTCCCCCACAATCCCCCCCTCCTCAAAAAAAGAAACAACTCAAATGGTCATCAACTGGTGAGTGGACAGCCAATTTGTGGTACATGAATTTAATGGAACATATCTTAGCAGTAAACATACAGCACTGATACAGGCAACAACATAGATGAATCTGAAAAGCATTCTGTTAGAGAAAGAAGGCACAAAAGTTACAAATTCTCTTACATTTATATTGCATTCTGAAAAGGTGAAAAGCAGACCCAAAACTAGATTTTTGCTTGCTAGAGAGTGGTGGGGAGGAGAGATAATAGGCTATAAAAAGACACAAGAGCATTTGCAGTGATGGAAATGTTCCATAGCTTAGTTATGATTTTAATTACACAACTGTGTACATTTTTCAAAATTCATCACACTATACTCTTAAAAAGGACACATATTCCCATCTGTAAATATTTCAATCAACCCGACAAAAGCAAACAAAACTCACCTAAGCCTCAGTTTTCTCATTTTAAAAATTGTAGCCACTATTATTATTTTCTTAAAAATGATCCTTTTCCATGTAAATATTATCTTGGTCAGGATTCCTAAGTCATTGCTTTGATTATCATTTGCCATTTTGTGTCACTGATAAATAAAGATAAAACACATTTATGACAAACATCTATTACTATGCTCCATACATACTGGTAACTTGCATAACACTTAAATGAATATGACATTTAATAAAAGAAACAGAAAAGAGTCAATAATCTTTTCAGAATACCAGCAGATGCCAGACTCCAGACCATGGTAAGAACAATTTGCTTTTGAATTCATGCCCTGCTCTCTTTTGTTACTTTGCAATGGAATGTTTGTTGACTGGGTTGAAGAAGAATTCTAAAAAATGTTACTGTTTATTTCTCACGGCCTAGGAGGTATCAGGGTGCTGACATACAGCATTGTGACTTGTAAATGCATTTTCATAGCTGATAATAATTACTCTCAGTAATTGAGTCTGTTTTGTGATTTCTTCCCTTTCATTTTCCCTGGAATTACTCCCTCGCTGGCCCTGAGAACTCAACCTGTGTTTGCATCCTATTCCAATGGTACCAGTAATTCTCGTTGCCTAAACTTAGTATCTAACACCTGCACAAATGTTCAGCCCCCAAATGTCCTGACTTGTCTCATTCTATGGTCCCAAATTGCCACTCATTTATTTCAACAGGAGACAAATACCTAACCCTACCCAAATCTGGATTTTCTAAACCAGACCTATCTGGAAACTGTACCACCATGATCATTATTTTGCTTTTAAATAATAATATAAACAATAATAATGATGATAATACTATAGCAACCATGACCATTAATTGAAAGTTGGATTCAGGACAATCCTGGACACTTACACCTAGCCCTTATGACTATCACACGACATAGGTATGATCTCCACTTCACAATGAGGAATTGAAGCATGGTGTGTCTCAATAGCTTTGCCCAGACCACATATCCAGTGAAGGGCTGATCTGGGCTCCAGCACAGGTCTGACTGCAGAGTTCATGCTCTTTTGCTGGCTGAGGAAGATCAAGAGCTCACCCTGCCTATAAGCAAGGATATATTGGCCCCAGGAATTAATTTGGACCAAGCTTTTAGAAGAAGAAAAATAAATGAAACTTCAAAAAATTACTTTGTTCCTATGTTTCATGGCAAAGAAGAAAGTTTTTTTAAAAAAAGAAAAATTACTTTGTAAAACTTTTCTCTTTAAGCTAGCCACTGACAACCTTTAAGATTCCCTCTTCAATTACAACAGAGCCCAGTCTCCAGACAACTGCTTCCTTGATGACTGCTAGTGGGCAACTGTGGTGGCAGATTGGCAATGATACATACATATGACCCTTACCTATATGCAATCCATGGCAGACATCATTAATCAATCATAGCAATCTCTGCCATAGAGCCCATAGCTAGTTCCCAGTGATTCTTATTATTCTGCTAAAGCAGCTTCCGGCAATTGATTATCATTGAAAGATAAGTTAAAAATCACTTACTGTCTCTGTCCTAGATGAACTTGTTTGGCTTGTATTTTGATTCTTGCCTTCTACAGGTAAATTGGAGAGGTGGCAGGTGAATTGGAGAGGTGTCATCTTGGGACTAGTGTACTTTGAAACCTCTCTTCTGAGAGATTCTGTTCATACAGCTGCTCTCAGGATCTGTCAGCCCCCAGAACACTGAGGCAGTATCAAGCAACCAGCATTGTATGCACCTAGTTCTATATGTGCAAAGCAAAAAGGTGGGCAAGAATTCGACTGTACCTAGAAAGATAAAATCTAGGCATCAGTTCCCAATCCTGACTATACACTAGAATCACTTAGGGGAGCCTTTAAACTATGCAGATTCCCAAACACCATTCTAGATTAATAAATTTCACATCTAGCTATATGTCCTAAAGAACTGAGCAATTCCATATCTAGATGTAAACGTACATATGTGCACAAAGAAGACATGTAAAAGTATGTTAATTATAGCATTTCTTGCAAATGCAAATTATTGGGAAAGCCTAAATATCCATCAAAGTAACACATAAATAAATTGTGATGATACATACAGTGGAAAACTATGCAGCTGTTTAAATTAACAAAAGCATCATGTATCAACATAAATATAATTTTAAGACACAAGTGAACAACAAAATTCAAAAATATGACAGTATATTTTGCCATTTATATAAATCTTAAAAGAAGCACATTTAATTCCTTGTGTTCTTTATTGGCACATTCATATGAGCAAAAGAATTAGAAAATAGAGATGTAAACACTAAGTTCTAGATAGTAGTCACCTGCTGAGAAGGTGGGAAGGCAATGGGATGAGAAGCTTTAACTCTATGTAGAATATTTTACTTTTTAAAGAGTTCTAAAACAAATGTAGCTAAATATTAATATTTAGCAAAAACGATCAATCAGTTCAAGAGTGTTTTCATATTATGTTTAAATTTTTATATGTGCCAAACTACTCCAACATAGACATTACTGTGTGTGCTATTAAGATCAAATGAGATGTATGAAAAGTCATTTGCACAGTGCACCATAACTGGCAGCCAATAATTGGTCATTAAATGGTGGATAGCTATATTATGAATTCATCAATTATGCTTAAACATGCTCAAAATATTCATCATAATATATTTTAATAACACATTTGAAGTAACTTAAATCTCCAATAATAAATTGTTGTGTAGCATATAGTACATTTATTCACATAAATGGACATATGAAAAATTATGTAACCATTGAATTGATGGTTTTGGAGATTAACTCTATGGAAAATGCTTAATACTTAATATTAAATGAAGGAAACAATATGTAATATTGGACTCAGATGTGATATCTAATTATGAGAAAACTAGTGTAAAAATTAACATAAAGCAAAACTCCAGGAGAGGTGAGAGAATTATGGATGGTTTGTCTTTTCCTCTTTTTGTAATTTTTTGTTCTAATTTCTTATGGTTCACAACATTAAAAAATCAAATAGAATTCATATTTTTCCAGGTAGCATCCAAAGAATATAGTATCACGTGATTCATTCTCTCAGAGAACTGAGAGTCTGACAGAGAAGCAGATATACACACTAAATTTGAGGATAACGATAATGATGAGTTTTTGAACACTGGTTTTTGTATTTTATAAAATCTGTGCAAGTTATGAATTATTATTTATAAGTGAGAGTCAAAAGAGATATGTGACTTTCACATCCTCTCTTACCTCAAATGCCCTAAAAACACATCTCCCCTCTCTTCTCTCTGTTGTCCCAACTTGGTTCCTATGTCACTGAGAAAGCTGAAGCCATCACAAGGGAACTTCTATAGGCTCCTTCCAGCACACCCAGCCACTTGCTAGATTCCCATCCATAGACTCTGACTTCTCACCTGTGTTTGAAGTAGCCTTCTTCTCATCTAGCTGAGCCCTGCACCCCTGACCTGCATGCCAGATTTCATCTCCTCTCTTCCCTTATCATTCTAGCAATTCTCTTCTGTCTTTTCAATATAATTAAATTTATCTATGGGCCTTTCCCTTCAGCAGAAAAACATGCATTTTTTTTCATCCCATCAAACTCTTCTTGATTCTACCATTCATCACCATCTTTGCTCCATTTTGAAAAGAAGTTTTCTAAAAAACTTCTTCCTGCGAAAGCAACTCATTCACCGCTGCACTGAAAAAGGCTTTCATCAAGGTCAGCAATGAGCTCCACGTGTTCCTGAATCAATGGTCAGTTCTAAGTTCTCATCTTGACCCATCTGACACAGTTGATTACTCTCAATACACTGTCTTCCATCACACTCTTGGGTTTTCCTTCTTTCATGCTGAATATCCTGCTTTGGTGTCTGATGCTAGTTCTTCTGGTTTCAATACTGTAAACACAGATGTCCTATTGGACATTTCCACTAGGATATCTAATGGAAATTCCAGACTTATATTTAAAACTGAATTCCTGGGCTCCCCTCTAAAACCTCCTCTGCTTGTAACCTTCCCCATCTCAGATTATGGCAACTCCATCCTTTCAGTCTTTCTGCCCCAAAACTTTGACATCTAGTAGGTGTTCAAACCAGTGTCCTTGAATGAATAATCTAATCAGCAAGTTGCCTGAATTCACATGGTGGGCAATAGAGGTGGGTATGTCTGACTCTAAAACCCAAGCTTCTCCATTAAACCCATGCTAAGACAAGTTTTTCATATACTCAGAGGAAACCATTTATTGAGATAAAACTTTAAAAAGAATGACAGGCATGTTATATTTCAAAGGACCCTTAGAAAACTCTGCTTTCACTCCAAATGTGCTTTGGAAAAGTCTCTTCACATCTTTAACTCTAGGTTCAGGCTTTGTGATTCTGAAGTTAAGTCACTGCAACCCTATCACGTACGCAGGAAGGAGCTTATGATGACATTTCTACCCATTGATCTTTGAACTCAGGCATGTGAGATTGGTTGTCCACAGAATGGAGTATAGGTCAGAAAATATGTTATGGTGACTGGAGTCAGAGATGGAAATATCTTAGCTCCACGAGTGTGGGAGCAGAGTCCTTAGTGAGCAGAGCCTAGGACTCAGGAAAGCAGTCAGGGGCATCCTTCAGAGTGTGGCCTTGGAACTAATCAGACTTAGATTAGAGACCCAGCTTTGTCATTTGCTGACTAAACGACATAGGCAAGTTACCTAACCATTCTGAGTTTCACTTTCCTTATCTGCAAAAAAAGGATAGTGATAGTACCTACTTCATAGAACTGTTGTAAAATATACATATACAAAGAACTTAGCATGGTGCCATTTACGTAGTACACTCAATAGATAGTGGTTCACAATATTAATGTTTGTATTCATTTCTTCCCAATAAATGTGAGGTTAGTTGGAGAGTTTTGTAGATGCACTATTGCTAAAAGACTCAATGTTTTATCAAGAACAAAGTGAGCATATTCACTCACATGACTCCTATCCAGCACCGTATTAGATGTCCTAACCAGTGTAGTAAGGTAAGAAAAAATGTTTTCAAATTAGAAAAGAAGAAGTAAAACTATCTCTATTCACAGACAGTATAATTGCTGTCTAGTAAATGTCAAAGAATCTATTAAAAAGTTACTAACACTAGGCCGGGCGCGGTGGCTCAAGCCTGTAATCCTAGCACTTTGGGAGGCTGAGACGGGCGGATCACGAGGTCAGGAGATCGAGACCATCCTGGCTAACACGGTGAAACCCCGTCTCTACTAAAAAAATACAAAAAATTAGCCGGGCGAGATGGCGGGCGCCTGTAGTCCCAGCTACTCGGGAGGCTGAGGCGAGAGAATGGCGTAAACCCAGGAGGCGGAGCTTGCAGTGAGCTGAGATCCGGCCACTGCACTCCAGCCTGGGCGACAGAGCGAGACTCCGTCTCAAAAAAACAAAAAAAGTTACTAACACTAATATGTTGTTACAGGATAAAAGAACTCAAAAATCAATTCTTTTTCTATATACTAGAAATCTTAATAGGAGTATAATTTACAATATTGTCAAAGTCATGAAATAAATACATAGACATTTAATAAAATTTGTGCAAGATCTATATGCTAAAACTAAAAAAAACTTTAAAATACTTTAAAAAGACTTAAATAGAGAAATATTATATATCAAGATCATATATTGATAGATATAACATTTTAAAGATATTAGTCCTTCCCCAAATTGACATATAGATTTAATATAATCTCAGTTGACATTCTAGTAGAAAATGATAGAAGTTGTAATTTGTAAGTAAAGGCAAAGGAATGAAAATAGTCAAAACAATTTGAAAAAGAACAAGGTTAGATAATGTATACTACCTAATTTAAATACTTAATATAAAGTTACAGTAATTAAGACAGCATGCTATTGGTTTAAAAGTAGACACATAGATCAATGGAATAGAGAGTTTAGACACAGACCCATACATATATGATCAATTGATTTCCACAGAGGTGTAAAGGCAATTCAGTAAAGTAGTCTTCTTAACAAACTGTGGTAAAATAACTGGACATCCATATGAAAAAACAAAATCAAGACCGAGAAAACCTCCACCCATACATTGCATCATAAACAATGAAGTCAAAGTAAGCATAGACTAAAATGTAAATCCTAAAACTATAAAATTGATAGAAGAAAGCATAGAAGAAAATCTTTGTGATCTTAGATTAGGCAAAGATTTCTTAGATATAGTTTTAAAAGCATCATATATATAAAAGAAAGAAATGTAAAAATTTGGCTTTGTTTAAATGTAAAACTTCTGTCCTTCAAAATACAGTTAAAGCAATCAAAGGAGAAAACAACTCTACAGAATGGGAGAAAATATTTGCAAACGTTGAATCCACCAAAGGTCTGATATCCAGAATCTATAAGGAACTTACACAAATTTACAAGAAAAAAAAAAAATTAAAAAATGGGCAAAAGACATGAACAGACACTTGTCAAAAGAAGATATACACGTCACTAAAAAGCATATGAAAAAAAGCTCAATATCACTGATCATTAGAGAAGTGCAAATCAAAATCACAATGAGATACCATCTCACACCAGTCAGAATGGCCATTATTAAAAAGCCAATAAAATAACAGAAGCTGGCAAGGTTGTGGAGAAAAGTGAACACTTATACACTGTTGGTGGGAGTGTAAATTAGTTCAACCATTGTGGAAAGCAGTATGGTGATTCCTCAAAGAGCTAAAAACAGAACTATCATTGACCCTGCAATCTCATTACTGGGTATATACCCAAGGGAATATAAATTCTATCATAAAGACACATGCACACATATATTCATTGCAACACTATTCACAATAGCAAAGACATGAAATCAACCTACATGAGCATCAATGATAGATTGGATAAAGAAAATGTGGTACATACACCACTGGAATGCTATGAAGCCATAAAAAAATTAGGTAATGTCCTTTACAGGAGATGGACCTAGAGGCAATTATCCTCAGCAAACTAACACAGAAACAGAAAACCAAATACCGCATGTTCTCACTTATAAAAGATGAAAACACATGAGCATATAGAGGGGAACAACAGATGCTGGGACCTACCGGAGGGTGAAGGGTGGGAGGAGGGAGAAGAGCAGAAAAAATAACTATTGGGTACTAGGCTTTGTACCTGAGTGACAAAATAATCTATACATCAAACCCTCATCCCATGAATTTACCTATATAACAAACCTGCACATGTACTCCTGAATCTAAAATAAAAGTTTTAAAAAAAGAAAACAACCCAACAAAAAATGGGTTTCGTTAACACTTAACAAAAGAAGTATACCAATGGCAAACGAGCACATGAAAGGTGCCAATTAAAACTGTGGTGGCTCATGCCTGTAATCCCAGCAGTTTGGGAGGCCGAGGTGGGAAGATCACCTGAGGTCAGGAGTTCGAGACCAGTCTGGCCAACATAGTGAAACACTGTCTCTACTAAAACTACAAAAAAATTAGCCAGGTATACTGGTGGGCTATTGTAATCCCAGATACTTGGGAGGCTGAGGCAGAAGAATCACTTGAACCTTGGAGGCAGAGGTGGCAATGAGCCGAGATCATGCCATTGCACTCCAGTCTGGGTAACAAGAGCGAAACTCGGTCTCAAAAACAAACAAACAAACAAAACCCCTGCATTTAAATATGACTACACACCATTTTGGGAAAAAGTCAATAATACAAAGTGCTGGTAAGGGTGTGGAGCAACCAGAACTCTCATATATTGCTGGTGAGAATGCAAAAATGATACAGCCACTTTAGAAAAATGTTATCCAGGTTTTTTGTAAAGTTAAATATATACCTGCCATATGACCCAGCACTATGGCTCCTAAGTTATTTACCCAAAGAAATGAAAACACATGTTCACACAAAATTCTCTATCTAGATGTTTACAGCAACTTTATTCATAAATACCAGACACTGGAAACAATCCAAATGCCTTTCTACTGGTGAAAGGGTAAATAAACTATATTACATCCATCCAGTGGAATACTACTCAGCAATTAGAAATGAACTACAGATATACACCACAACGTAGACGAATCTCAAATGCATTACTTTAAGTGAAATAAGACTGTGCAAAAAGGCAATATTCTGTAGGATGTCATTTATATGACGTCTAGAAAATGAAAATTATAGGGACAGAAAACAGGTCAGGGGTTGCTGTGGACTTGTATGGGAGGAGGAGTTGACCACAATGTGGCATGAGGTGTGGCATGAGGAAATTTTGTGTATGCGATGGAACTATTCTAAATCTTGACTATAAAAGAGATTGCACAACAGTATCCATTTGCCAAACCTCATGGAACCAAACACTAGAAAAGAGAATTGTACATTATGGAAACTATACTTCAACATACCTGAGTAAAAAAAAAAAAATTATCTTGTTTGACTGCTATGTTTCTTCATCAGCACTTAAAAATTGTTACTCAACTGCCTTTTATCCTCTATCATTGTAGATAATGATATTTGTTGGTTTAACTATAATATCTCAAGGTATGTATCTATTTTCATGTTTGTTATCCTGCTTTCCAAATCCGAGGAATCATATATTTTATTAAATGAGGAACATTTTAAGCATTATCTCTTTGAATATTTTCTCTCTCATTCTCTCTAGTCTCTCTTTATGGAGCATTTATTATAGATGAAATTTATTCTTCACATTTTTAAAATCCTTTTTAGATTTTCCATTTTTGTATCTTCCAGTTGCATTCTGAAGAATTTCTTCAGATCTATTTCTTAATTTTCAATTCTCACTTTGGTTGTGTCTGACCTGTTTTTTAACCATGCCATTGCCTTTTTAAAGTAATACTTTTTATTGAACTATAGCATACATACACGACTATGCATAAATCACAAATGTCAACTCAAATAATTTTCACAAGCCACACTGTGAAATCAGCACCCAGATCAAGAAACTGAATGTTGCTAGCACCCTGCAGACCCCCTTTGCACTCCCTCTCAGACCTCCTGCCAAGGCAACAACAATTTTGCCTCTAACGCCATATGTTAGTTTGACTAGTCTTTGAACTTAATATAAATGGAATGTTCAATCTGAACTCTTTGGTTTCTTTTATTCAACATTATGTTTGTGAGAGCCATCATATTGTGTGTAGCATTCATTTCTCATTGTGGTTTAATATTCCATTATATTAAGATGCTACAGATTATCTATCGCACATTTATGGACATTTGGGTATTTTCCCATTGAAGCCAATTATGAAGAAGGTCATATGGACATTGTCGTACACATCTTTTGGTGCATTTATCTCTGCCTTTCTGTTGGGTATATATCTAGCAGTGGAATTGCTGGGCCACAGAACAGAAGGATTTTTCCATTGCTGGTGTGACAAGTTGCCACAAATTTAGTGGCTTAGAACACCACAAATTTACTGTCTTATAGTTCTGTAGATTAGAAGTCCAATAAGAATCTCACTAGGCTAAGATAAAGGTATCATCGGGGCTGCCCTCCTTTCTGGAGGCTCTAGGGGACAATGTGTTTCTTTGCCTTTTCCAGCTTCTAGAGACCACCTGAGTTTTTTGGTTCACTGACTTTTTGGCTGACTTCCTCCAGCAATTTTGGTCTGAATTCTTCTCACTTTCATCTTGTTCTCTCTTCTGGTTCCTGCTACCATTTTTAAGGACCCTTGTAAATGCTCCCACCCAGATAATAGAACAGTCTCCCTATTTTATTTCTCTAATGACTAATGATGTTAAACATGTTTTCAAAGCTAATGGGGCTTTGAAAAGCTTCTTTTCTGAAGTGCCTACTTGAATCTTTTGCCCATTTTTTAATTGAGTTTTATATCTTTATTATCAATGTGTATGAATTCCTTAGGTATTATGAATACTAATCCTTTGTGAGACATATGTACTGTAAATATCTTCTCTCACTCTATAACTTGTCTTTTCACTCTCAAAGTGTTGTCTTTTGACAAATAGAAATTCTTAATTTTAAAGTAGCCCAATTTTCTTTTATCGTTAGTATTTTATGATTATTCTATCTAAGAAATCTTCACCTACAGATATTCTTCCGTGTTTTCCTTTAGAAAGCTTAATTTTTATATGTAGATCTATAATACATTTGGACTTTCTTGTATAATACAAAGTATAAATTAAAATTCAGTTTTCTCATATGGGTATCCAACTGATGAAAAATTAATTTTTGAAAATACACTTCAATTCCCACTGCATTTCAGTTTTATCTTTGCCATAAAGAAGTAAACATAGATGTGTGTATCTTTCACTGACTTTTCAATTTGAAATGCAATGTTTTTCAATTTACAAGATCTACTAATTTATTTTTCAAATAGTTTTTTTTTCATATTTCCCAAATGGTATCCTGTGTTGCTGTAAATGGCACTTTAAATATTCAAAATGTACTTTTTAATATACTCTCTATCAAATAGTTCTATTATTTGGGCTTCTGGGCCACTAATTCTCAGTTTGTGTCTCAGCTGTCCCCCCATAGTAGATTGCCTCCCTGTGTAGTTTTAATTTTTATATGTGAGCTTATTTTCTTTCTTTTCTTTCTTTTTTTTTTTTTGAGACAGAGTTTGCTCTGGAGTGCAGTAGCAGGTTCAAGTGATTCTCCTGCCTCAACCTCCCGAGTAGCTGGGATTACAGCATGCAGCACCACACCTGGCTAATTTTTCTATATTCAGTAGAGATGGGGCTTCATCTTTTTGGTCAGGCTGGTCTTGAACTCCTGGCCTCAGGCAATGCACCCGTCTTGGCCTCCCAAAGTGCTGGGATTACAGGCGTGAGCCACTACACTTAGCCTGTATGTGAATTTATTTTCAATCAGCATTTGTGTGTGCGTGTTTATGTATAAGAGTCACACACAACATGAGTTCCGGCTTAACACATGAAAGTTTATTTTTCTCTCATGCAAAGTCTGAGGCTGCCTTTCAAGCAAGTGATTCTGTCATCCAGCTGTTTCCATCTAGTGGCTAAACTATCTCAAGATGCAGCTGCCACTGTCACTGAGGAACGAAAGGGGAAGTGGGAGATCCCATGCCTTCTCTTCTATGCTTCAGTCCAGAAGGGACTTGTGTCACTTACATTCCATTGCCTAGAAACTGTCACATGATCCTGGCTAACTGCACATGGCCAGAAACGTGGGGGAGCACATAGATATTTGGTGAGCAGTAAATGTCTCTGCTCTTCTAATTACCAAATACTCTTTTGCCTGCTTCTTCCCAGGGCTTCTTCTCTGCTTGAATGGGATCAGATCTAGACATGGCTCCTCTGAGTTGGGGGCCTATGAGCCACAGAGACAAGATATCTACCCCTCCATGCAAATACAAATATCTGCCCCTCTCCTCAACAGAGTGGCAGGACACAAGCAGGATAATCTCAACAAAATCATTCATTCAGAAAGGGTGAGAAGAGAGACACACAGCAGTCATCAGTCTGTAGCAATTCTGAGATGGCCCTGGGCTGATTCTGTGAGGGCCCCTACAATGGGAATGGTAACTCCTTGATTGTTATATAGTTTTCTTAGGAATGTTCCATAATATCAGGTTCTTGGGAGGTGAGTTCTCCCATTTATGGTGTCTACTGACTCTCCCTCAGGACGGACTGCTTTCTTACCTGTGTGTAAGTTTTGTTTGTGAGCTGATTATCAGTAGGATTTATGCTTGTGTGGGTGTGCTAGTTAGTCCCATGTACCCCAAATTGTGACAGTGTCTCTGCCAAGTGCTTCTGGGAATCCACCAGTTCAGGACTGTTTTTTTCTAAACATCAATTTCTTATTTGGAGATGTCTATGTTATGCAGGTGGTATAAATTTAGACTCATACTCCCCTAAGCACCAGTTGCGGATTTGATTTCCCATTGAAAACTTCTGACCTCTCTGAGTCACAGGACATTTGGTTAAAGCCTCTTTTGTGGCCTTCCCAATCTCATTTCCCAATTCTCTTCCCAAAAGTATTCTGAAGATGGGCTGTAACCTTCCCATCTATGTATTTAGACTTTTACTATTTATGTACATGTCTAAAAAATGGTATATAGTATTGATATGTCATTTAAATTTGTACTAATGGCAACATATTATGGTTATTCTCTGCAACTTGCTTTTTTCCTATAAATATATTTTCAAGATTTAAATATGCTAATATATATATATCCAGCTCATTCATTTTAGTCACTGTGTAGTATTCCCCTATAACTCAACATTTTTCCATTTCTCTGTTAATGATTTTTTTTTTTTAAGACAGAGTCTCTGTAGCCCAGGCTGGAGTGCAGTGGCATGATCGTGGCTCACTGCAACCTCTGCCTCCTGGTTTCAAGTGATTCCTGTACCTCAGCCTCCCAACTAGCTGGGATTACAGGCGTGCACCACCACACTCAGTTAGTTTTTATATTTTTCGTAGACTCGGGGTTTCACCATGTTGACCAGGCTGGTCTTGAACTCCTGAGCTCAAGTGATCTGTCCACCTTGGCCTCCCAAAGTGCTGGGATTAGAGGCCTGAGCCACGGCGCCCAGCCTGGAATTTAAATTGTTTCCAATTCTTAGCTACAACTTATAATGCTGAAGAAATATTCTTTGTACACATTTGTAGAAGGGTATTCAGGCTCTATATTTAGTTATAGAATTACTGGATCATAGGATATGGAGATTATTAACTTTATTAACAAATTACTGTCCGAAATGGTTGTGCCAATTTATAGTCATAAGCATTTTAATAGAGAGTATAATGTTTGTTGTCTTTTCAACATCCAGGCCAAAACTTGATCTTGTTCAACCTTTTAATTATTTTCCATATGACAGATTTAAAATGTTATTTCATTGTAGTTTTAATTTTCAGTTATAAGGTTACTATGAGGCTGAGCTTTTTTCCATTATTATTTGCTTTCCAGGTTTCTTCTGTAAATTATCGAGTTTTCTATCATGACTTGGCCTTTCCTTTATTGATTTATGAGGAATTATTACATTTTTTTATGTAGTCCTTTGTCAGCTCTGCGTATTTTAAGTGTTTTTATCTTGGACACCATCCTTAGAGTCCTAGGAAACCCTTACTTGGTTGAGACGTCTGGAGTTCACTGGCGAATAATTTATTGCTCATGCTTTTCCCACATTGCTACGGTGTGGTGCAGGTGAGATTTCCATGCTCCCCTGGAGTCCACACAGACACTGCACTTGTAGCTGGATTGGTTTACTTCGTTGACTTGTATCTCTCTGGTACTCCTGACTGCTAGCAGGATCCAGGGTACACCACTGGTCACGCTAGACTTGCTGAAGTCACTTCACCCGATGCCATCAGAGTGAAAGCAAAAAATGCTGGAGGCTTAAAAAAAAAAAATCACAACGTGAGCCACAGCTCACTAGCAGCCAGGGGAAGACAAACTACAAGCCTTCTACAGACTGGAAATGGTGTCTCAATTCAGGACCAGTGAACAGGAAGCTTTTCATTTGGCACAGGAAAATTACAAGTCATGAAAACCATTGCACTAGGTTTCTACCACAAGTTGTAAGGTTTCATTTTGAGAGAACATCGCAGATGTAGGGGAACAATTTTTATCAGAGCCACTCCAAAGAATAATAAGGTATTTCTTGATTGTTATTTAAAGAGCACCAGAGAGCCACAGGCAAAGGCCTTCTTTCTTCTCTCCAAAACCTCACTATCTCTACAGATAAAAAGATTTGACACCTTTTTACTGTTCTCTTTTCCTCTGACCCATATGTCCCTATTTGTCCCATGCAATTTCCATCAGTAGAAACACTTCTCTGGTTTAGTTCTGACTCTCAAACGTATGTCACAAAGTGCTCTAATAGGTTTCCTATGAGGTCCAGGGGCACAGGTCTAAGTATTTTATAGTCATAAAAAACATTTGTAATTATCATGTTTTATCTTAAATTATTAAGTGAATGTTGTAGCCTACTCCCTATTATGTCTGGATTTGACTTAAAGACAATATGATGTATTTGAAATTTAATTTTCAGGTAAGTTGAAGCTTCCAGGAATAGGCAACATGTGTATCTTTTGAATAGCCTCCAGTTAGTGTATAAAAATATCCATGGGGCTATGGTTCTGGAGCAAAGGCTTTCTCTAGCCATCTGTATTGCTACTCTCTAGGACATACACCAGACATCTCAGTCAGATGGTCTATTTGTTGTCCTTTGAGCTTGCTATACTATTTATTATGTGAAGATGTTTATTGACACTATTTTCCAGAATACTTATCCTTCTCTTCATGTCTCTGAGAACTTGAAGACCCTGCTTCTGTGACAAGATTTCTTCAACTCATGGAACTCGTTCCTTCTTCTGTGCTCAAAGTATTTTATACCTTCTTTGGCTGAGAATTTAGAGCATCCTGTCTTATATTGTTGGTACCTACACTGTATACATTTATCACTCACTGGACAGCACTCTCCTCAAGGGTGGATCCACATCTCAGACATCCTTGTTTCTCCTGGATTTAATTAGGACAATCCTTTCTAGTAGTAAGCATCTACATTTTTGGCAACTCTGTAAGTATTTGTAGACCAAGATGAGATTATTTGC
This sequence comes from Trachypithecus francoisi, assembly GCF_009764315.1. NCBI lineage: Eukaryota > Metazoa > Chordata > Mammalia > Primates > Cercopithecidae > Trachypithecus > Trachypithecus francoisi. Next base: position 122,120,090 of record NW_022681465.1, on the reverse strand, counting down.
CAAATAATAGAAAGAAAGAAAGAAAGAAAGAAAGAAAGAAAGAGAGAGAAAGAGAGAGAGAAAAGAAAGAAAGAGGAGAGAAGGAGGAGGAGAAGCTGACATTGATTGAGTGCCACCTATGTGTCAGGCACCATGCAAGCAGCAATAACACATGATACACATCACACTCCATCTTTACAATGACCCTGTCAAGTAGCTGTCATTGTTATCACATTTTATACACAAGAACACTGAGGCTCTTAGGTATAAAATAACTCCCAAAGATCACACTGCTATGAGAGCTGGAACTCCAGCCCCTGACTCCCTGATTCTGGATTTTAAGTTCTTAATTCTTAAGGAAAAGAAGGACAGGTGAGGCAGACCCATTTAACACAGGTGACGGAACTGGAGAAAGGAGCCACGCAAGATATTACCTGTGGTCAGTGGGACACGGCGGTGTTCTTTCTAATAGACAGAACTACTCCTTTCTAGGAAGAGAGTAGATGCTTTCTTCTAGAAAAGATTGTGCTAATTAAGTCCAGGATGGACAAAGAGGTGTGAGATCTGGACCTGACCTTGAGGAGCATGTGGTCCAGTGAGTGATAAATGTGTAGAATACAGGAACCAACAATATAAGACAGTGTTCCAGGCTCCAGTTGGCATCATGAAGCGGCAGAAAAGCCCAGGGCATTGGGGAGAGGGCAAGAAGAAGGGGCACCATTAAGCCAGCAAGGGCACAGCATTCCAACTTGCCTCCTTCCCATTTGGCCTCCAGCTGTTTTGATTATTCTGTTCCTCTCTCTCATGTGGCCATGCCACAAAGAACATGAATTCCCCAAGAACCCACTTCCTATCTTCCAACCGACCCCTTGCAGAACCCAAACTCCCTCCCAGTCTGTCAGTCTGATACCACGCTTGGCCACAGCAATCATGCCTGCTCAGCATTTTCACAGATGGATACTATTTTCCAGAATGGAGTGTGGAAAAAACGGTATTTTTTCTTCTGCCATGATAACATCCCCAAAATTAGGGGGGAAAAGTACCAGGAACTGATATTTTACAAGGTCACACTTCATTTTTCCTGGCTTGATGCAGCCCAGGGCTGAGAATCTGTTTTCTAAGAAGCTTGTGGGGACACTAGGGACTATCTGGCAGGGTCTGTGCCCTCAGAGTTTGGTAACTCTTTTACAGGGTCTCCCTAAATGGGAGAATGTAGGATTGCAAAGAGAGCTAGTATAACATCCAGCTGGCCAGGGAGGATTTGTCAGATCAACGAAGGCTCATTCTGATCATTCCCTGCTGGGCTTCCTAACGCACTGGGACACTCAGCTGAACTGTCTATTAAGAATATTTTCCTAAGTCATTTGTGTTAGATTATAGGCTATAAACCACTTATTGTTGCCTGGCCGCCATAAATGTAAAGCAATCATTTTTAATGCAAGCAGCTGTTGGGCTGGCTTCCCCAAGATGCTTCGCCCAGGGACTCAGGTTCTGCTGTATTCCCCTTCATCAAGTGATTTCTGATTGTTTTTCTGCTCTGTTGCATACCACACACGTGGTGGTGGTGGTGGTGGTGGGGGTATACATCTTCCTTGCAGAGCTTTGTTTGGATGCAGGAATTCTAAAAATAGCCAAAAGAAATTGATGAGGGAGGGGAGTGCAAGTTAAGTTATATGAAATTTGATGAGTTGAGCCCTAACCATAGTCTCTATTAAAAAAAAAATAGAGCACAAACCCATTTTCTGACCTCCAGCCATAAAATATGGGATCTTGAATTCTACTTATTGAAGATAAATTTGTATATATTTATTGAAGACACACTTCTATATCTTTGTATATTTATTGAAGATATATATTTTGCAATTATATTTGTTTGGGATTTTGGATTATATTTTTACTTGTAAATTATTTATGAGGGTCTATAATGTACTAGGGCACCAGGCTAGATATTAAGAACATAAAGGTAAGTCAAAATTGACATGGTGCCTGCTTTCCTGTCTCTTTGTCCAGTAGAAGAGACAGACTGCTCAAATTATTACAAAAATTGCTATATGGGATATAAAGGAAATTGAAGGAACCAGTAAAATGCCTAATCTAGTGATCCATGAAGATGCTCCTAATCATGAGTTGAGCTGAGACACCAAAGGGTGAATGAAGCTAACTCAGCAAGGGAGAAGGGTAAATGAAGAAGAGATCTCTAGGAACAGCAGCTGAGCTGAGACACCAAGGGTAAATGAAGCTAACTCGGCAAGGGAAAAGGGTAAATGAAGAAGAGATTTCTAGGAAGAGGTGGGAATGAGCATCACTCATTACAAGAATCCAGAGGACCAGGCACGGTGGCTCACGCCTATAATCCCAGCACTTTGGGAGGCCGAGGCGGGCATATCACGAGGTCAAGAGATCAAGACCCCTCCTGGCCAATGTGGTGAAACCCTGTCTCTACTAAAAACACAAAAATTAGCCGGGTATAGTGGCGCGTGCCTATAGTCCCAGCTACTCAGGAGGCTGAGGCAGGAGAATTGATGAACCGGAGGCAGAGGTTGCAGTGAGCCGAAATGGCACCACTGCACTCCAGCCTGGGCGACAAAGGGAGACTCCATCTCAAAAAAAAGAAGAGATTTCTAGGAAGACTGGGAGGTGGGAATGAGCATCATGCATTATAAGAACCCAGGGAAGGACAGGGTACTTGATGCAGAAAGGGAGGCAGGGTCTAGACCTAGCAGGGGCTTGGGGGTGTCTTAGTCAATTTTCTGTTGCTTTATAACAGAATATCTGAAACTGGATAATTAATAAAGAAAAGAAATTTATTCTTTACAGTTATGGAGGCTGAGAAGTATTTAATACAAGGCTGAGGGGCCACAATTGGTGAGGGCCTTGCAAGTGCAGACTCTCTGCAGAGTCCCAAGGTGGAACAGGGTATCACATGGTGAGGGGGCTAAGCATGCTGACCCAGGTCTCTCTTCCTGTTCTTATGAAGCCACCAGTTCCACTCCAGTGATTAACCCATTAGTCCATTAATTCATGAACAGATTATTCATTCATAAGGGAAGAACCCTCATCATTCAATCACCTCTTAAAGGCTCCACCTCTTAATAGCACTACCTTGAGGATGAAATTTCAACATGAGTTTTGGAGGTGACAAATATTCAAACCATAGCAGGAGGTTACGTGAAGAGCTTGCTCCTCATCCTGAGACCAACAGGAAGCCACTGGAGCCTGAAGCAGTTAAGGCCTCAGAGGGAAACTGCTGGTTTCCTCGAACCCTACTTAAGTGATGTGTTGGAGATAATTTCAAGAAGGCATTATTTCCATGGGTGTGGGTGGAATTAAAGGAACCCGGGAAGAATGTTGAAGCACTCAAGCAAAGCAACATCGAGAAGCCATGCTCACCTCTTGGCCTGAAGAAGCAAGAAGAGGAAACAGGGAGAGCTGGGGCTGGAGAGGGCCCACTCTGCAGGAGCTGTGGTCAGGGAGGCTCACAGCAAACGTCAGGACTGCAGCACTCTGGTGGGAGTAGGTACTTCACATTCTTTCTGCTGTTGCCCTCTAGTCCCTGCTGGATCTTTTTATTGGCTGAATCCAAACAGAAACCAGAAAGAAGGAGCCATTGAAATCAGCAAGCCCTCCCCCAATAGCCAGGGTGTAAAGCAGGGCAGAGAAGGATGGGGAGTGGCATTGGATGGGTAAGTAGAGAATAAAAAGCACAGAAGACTTTCAGGCTGTGAGTGGCATGATCACATTTGTATTACAAAATAGATCATTCTGAATGCTCTGCAGAGAACTAACAAAGATTAAGAGCAGAAGGACTTGTAAAGTGGCATCTATAGCAATCAAGGGAGCAATTATGAATGGCAGCCTAAGCCAGAGTGGGGACCAAGTAGATGGAAAGACGTGGACCAATTTAAGGATTTCTCACATGGTGGAGCTTGGCCAAGACTGGAAGGAACTTGGCAGTCTTCAAATTGCACCCATCCTTTGTTGTGAGATAACTGAGGCTCAGACAAGAGAAGAGACTTGAGCCAGGGGTAGAGTTCTTCCCTCACCTTTTCTACTACATAGCCTCTGTCAAAATGCTTTGCCTGGATAACACCTTGCTTCTTCATTTTTATTCTCCAGGACAAATTCCTTCCTTATCTAAGTCCTCTGAAGGTCACCTTGGCAATACCCACTCCTAGAAACTTGACTTTATCTTCCTGACTATAGGTTCTGTACTCCATGGCCTCCTTGCTGGGAAGACCTGAACATTCGCTGCCTCATAGAGCAGCACACTCTGAGCTCATCCCAATGGCTGGATCAGGATAAGCAAAGAGTGCTGAGGAAGCAGTGAGCAGTCTCTTCCCATCTTTATTTCCATTAGTAAATAATTAGTGGATGTTTACTCTTCTCTGGGCAACATTTAAATTTCACAACCATACATAGAGATTATATATATATATATATAATATATTACATATTTTATATATATATTATGTTTCAACAACTTATAATATATATAAGGTCCACAGTTGGTAAGTGGAAAAGCCCAGACTCAAACCCAAGTATGCCTGCCTCTAAATGTCCATGTTCTTAACCACTATACCATACTGCCTCTCACATACATGGCACAGCACTATGTTAGGTGCTCCTGTTTGTGGTATGAGGTTGAACGGGTTGGTTGGAGACATCAAAAAGTAGGAGGTGGTTGATAGTTACAGAAGTTCCAGGTAACAGCTTTAGCTGAACTTTACACCGGCAGCTACTCAAGCCTTCAGAAGACCGCAGCCCCAGCCACCATCTGACTATCATTATATTGAGAAGGCCAAATGACAGGCACCCAGACAAGCCCAGTCAACTCAAGAACTGTGGGAGATACTAATAATTTTGCTTTCAGACACCTAAATGCAGTTCCTTATGCATTAACAGAGTCAGGACCCAGAGTAAGGTCTCTTGTGGAAACAATATGTAGACAAATGAAACATAACCATACCACATATACACTTCTACTCCCAATAAATTGTTAATATAAAGCTGTTTTCCTGGTAGTTTTCCCATCTCTGCACAAATCTGCATCCTACCAGTTCTTGAGCCCAGCCTCCTTCTTTCATCTGTAGGGGTCTTGCTTCCTCTGAGGGTCTCAGTATGCAAGTCAGAGGTCAGTCAGGGAAAATGAGAGCTCATTGGTCCACACCTCTCTGCCTCCCCCTCCTTCTTCACAGGTAAGGTACAGTTCTCCTTCATCTGCTTTTCCAGGTGCATCAATCAGCATGGCACTCCGTCATCTGTCTCCATGAGGCTCCCCTGTCCCCAGTCTCCCTGCAGCCAGATGGCACTGGAGCTCTGGAGGAGGGCATCTCATGGACAGGATATGATATTGTAGGTTCAGCCCATTCTATGCCCCAGGCTAAGGATGACACAGGTCAGATTAATAAGTGAGCTGCTGGGCAGCTCTTCAGAGTACCAATCTATGGGGGCAACTAAAATGTCCCTGGAATAAAATTCATGTGGGAGCCAGTTAACTCAGGTCTCTACCCGACTGCTGACAAAACTGTTGAAACATAAATTGGTTTGGCTGCAATTAAACACTCCCTATGGTTACCAGCCAAACTCTGTTGATATTTTTGTGTTAGGTACATGCAATTTACATGGTGTGTCTAAGGCCTCACAACTAATTTTGAGAATGGCCCTCTGAGAGTTCTCTGTAACAGTTTAGCCTGCTGACAATCTGAAACTAAAATATTAATGATGCTGTCTATGCTCTTTAGTGGGAATAGTTTATTAGGATGTCTGAATTTAAAGAGTTTAATATGCCTCTCAAGAAATTGTCTAGTTCAGAAAATCACATGTAATATGTACATGGAAAATAAATCTTTGTTTTGAACATAAAAAGCATATACTTTTATTACATATTTCCATTCCTACTAAACATTGAACAGACATGCAAGAAATAATAGTGTAAAGAGGCCCCAAGTTATTCACCTCACACGTACCTGTCTCAGTCTGGCCTGGATGTAGTGCTGGGAGGCAGAGGGGCAGAAATTCAGGGAAATTGTGCTGGAAATATTTTCTTTCCACTTGCATTTATTTCCATTTAAAATCAGATCAAAGTAAATCTTCAAAGTAAATTTAACATGGAAATGAAGTAAAACAAAACAAGAAATAGTCTCAAATATTAGCCAGGAAGTGGGCAACAGCAGATCATCTATTTGGCTTTGGGGTTTTAAGAGACAGTGTGTGCTGATGGCATGAATAAGAACCTTGGATTTTTTTTTCAGCTCTGTGAGATAGATCCAGTTCTTCCTGCTCTAGTCAATACTTCCTTCATTCTCTGGCCAATCATTCTTTTTCTCCTCTTCAAATAAGGAAGTATTAGACTTTCCAGCCGTTGGGGTTGGGGAAGTCTCCCTGCTGCATGTTTCCTATGTGCAATCTCCAGATCACAGATGTGTTACTCCTGGTCCTCCAAGAAGCAGCAGCCAAGCTTGGATTAGACATACAGGAGATTTATTGAGGAAGTGTCTGTGAGGGGAACAGGGGAAGAATCAGAGGAGGCAGTGAGTGCTGCCAGACTGCAAGACAGGTCTGATCCTGAGAAGGAGACAGGAAAGGAAGCAGGGTTTGAGAGACAGAGTCTCACAGTGCAGCACAGTACTAGGGAAGTTTCACCAGTGATGGAGGGTTTTAGAGCAACTTATCCAGTATCTCACAGGAATGGGTCTACCTTCATATCCCTCTTGTGCTCAACCACTGGCAGACAGCAGCCCAAGGGAAGTAAAGACTAGAGCATACACTGTCACGGATTTGGAGCAGAGCAGCTGGTGGTGTCTGCCAGTTATGGTCTCCATGGTGCAGAAGGAGATCTGAGTGGTACATTTTCATGGCTACTGTAGCTGTAGAAGCCACACTGCAGGAGCAGCCCACAGATGAAAAGGAGAGGGGAGGGAGGAAGAGAGATACCAGCATGATGCCGGGGGGTCAAAGACCAATATGACCCAATTTTGCCAAGGGCCCAACTCACATTTCACAATGCAGAGTATTAACCACTATACATCAAGGCTCAACTCACCTTTCAAATGAAGAATGCCACTCTTGTCAGGTTTCTGATTCTTGAATCCCGGGCCAGCATGAGAATCCACTAGTTCAACTACTGCAGGCTAGCCTGGAAAGCATGCATCGTTTATTACATTTTACCTAAAAGCAAATGTGATTCAGGTTCCAAACAATCAATTTTCAATTGGCCTTTGGGGGATGCAGACATTCAAACTCAGGTGATTATCAACAATAAAGTATTTCGGTTCTCACGATGGCACAGCCATCATCAGAGAATACCAAAAAAGAGGATAAGATATCTATCTTTCACACTGAGAATGCTGCATGGCAAAGAAGCAATTCATTCTTTTCAGAAATATTTACTGCATGGCTTATATGTTGTCAGGAATCATCCCAGATGCTATAGTAGTAGGTAGATTTATTTGTGGATGTTCAAGAATGAAGAACTAAGAATAGGTGAATAGAAGCCATAGGGAGCAGGATTTAGATTTAAAATAGCAAAGGATATCTTTAACAAATTTCAGAATTCTGTCTTCAGATTGAACACACGCTACCTTCCATTGAGCTCACCAGCCTTTGCTCACGTGACTGTCACTCCATGGATCACACTGTGTTCCAGCTATTTACGGATTTATTTCCCTTGATAGTTTGCAAAAATCCCTACAGGATTAGGAGCAGATCATTAATTAACTAATTAAATAATTAACTCATCATTCGCCTATTTATTCAACAAAGGTTTGTGAATGCTTTGTCTGTGCCTGCTGTTGGTATCTGGGGAGGCCAAGATAAGTAAGATACAATACCTGTCCTCCAAGAGCTCACAGTAAGTTAGGGAGAAAGATGGGGAGATATCAATATAATCCCGCGAAGAGCAAGAGCATCAAGGAGGGAATAACTGACTCTGCTGAGGGGGCAGCAATGAAAATATTCATCATAGAACTGATGACTCTTGAGCGACATTGTGAAGGAAGAGCAGAAGTTATCTGGGGTTCTAGCTCTAGTTTCTAGCACAACAAAGTTCCCAGTTCATCTCTGCAAAATGAATGAATGAAGATGAATAAGCAGAGTGTGACTGAGGGTATTATTTTCCTAATCAGCATCTACTGCTGGTAACAGTTCCTCACCCCGGCTCCAGAAGTGGGCTGGTGACCCAGGCTTTGCCAGTTAAACAATTGAGCAGGTACTGGCCACAGCTATTGGTTCAGGAGAGTGGAAGTGGTTAAGGTTGTTCTAGTGAGACACATCCCGGGACTTGGTTGAGTGGTGGGAGAGCACAATCTCACCTTCTGCTGGACCTGGAGCTGTGGAATGTCAGCCAGGGGAATCTGGGGGCCAAGTGATAAGGACGAAATCTGTCTGAAGATGAAATTACATACAGAAAGCATGACTAGGGGCTGAAGAGAGAGAGAAATTGGGTCCTGATGACATTGTTTTAGCTCCTGGATCCAGCAGTATAAGAAGTGGGTTTCTCCCTTATCTGCTCTTTAGGTAATCAATAAATTACTTTGAGGGGGGCAGCATTTAAGCCAGCTGAGCTGACTTTTCTGTTACTTGCAACCTAAAGTGTCTTGACCATAGGACGGGATCCTTCACAAAGTATGGAGTTCTCCATTTCCAACATGAGTCACGTAAAATCACTAGCCTATCAGAGAAGGAAATGCTGTTACTGGGGAACCCTAAGTCCTTGTAGCCTTGCTGATTGAAGCTGGAAATGAGTCTACTACCCGATGCAAAACAAATGAAAAAAAAAAGCAAAAAAAAAAAAAAATTGGAAAAAAGAAAGGCAGGAGTGAGGGAGGAAATCTGTATCATAGTATCAACCAGACTGCCCAGCAGGCTTTTAATAAAGGCTTGGTCTGTTTAGCCTAAAGTTTTATTTCAGAATGACTATTTAGTTTCTGCATTTTGGGTGAGGGACAAAATTAACCCAAACCAGAGAGAACTGACACACACACAAAAGTGGTTAAAAAGTATTGGGAGGCCGAGGTGGGCAGATCACAAGGTCAGGAGATCAAGACCATCCTGGCTAACACGGTGAAACCCCGTCTCTACTAAAAATACACAAAATTAGCTGGGCATGGTGGCAGGCACCTGTAGTCCCAACTACTTGGGAGGCTGAGGCAGGAGAATGGCTTGAACCCGGGAGGCAGAGGTTGTAGTGACCCGAGATCACGCCACTGCACTCCAGCCTGGATGACAGAGCTAGACTCCATCTCAAAAAAAAAGAATCAAGTGTGCGCAGATTCATTAAGAGAAAGAAACGTGGTTGCTGAGAATGGTATTTTTCTTTCTCCTCTTGTCTAAGTGCATCATCTAGGGAGGAATTACTGCCAAAATTCAAAGTCCTCCCAACTTCTTGACAAACACAAACATCCTCCCCACGGCCCCAACTTTGGCAGAGACCAGAGGTGAAAGTCCCCCCGTCCTCAATCCAGGGATTTGAGTCAAGAGGCCAAGAAATCTGTACAACACATCCAGGGAAGGAGAGCAGACGCTGAATGCGGCAAAGCCTGGAATGCAGGAGAATGAATTCCATGAAGCGGAGATACAAATAAATAGCTGATGCTGGAAGACAGCATGTCTCCTGACTGTTTGGAAACCACTGGACTCTGGTTCTATTTATAAAGATATGTCCTACAGAACCAGTTTTCTTTGTTACTACTTGAGTCCACATCATCAGCATATCCTAGGCACCAGTGGACAGCAATCGAGATGTGGGTCCTGGGCTCTGACCTCTTCACTGAGTTCATTCTGGCTCTGGGTAGAGACAGAGGCAGAGTGATTTTGTGTTTTCTACTTTCAATAACTAGGGGAGAAACAGACCCACAGTCTTCCTCTAGGTTTCTAGCCCTTCTCACCTTCCTATTGGGTTTCTTCTTTCTTGCCTGCCTGCCTCCCTGGCCTTCTTTGCACCCCCTCTTAGCAGAAAGGACACTCTTCACTAGTCAAGAGGCATAGATGTTTTAAGTGGTTTAAGCTTTGCCAGTAACTGGTTGTTCAACATTAGGCAAGTTATTTAATCACCCTGGACCCCAGTTTCCTCATCTGTAAAATGGGTTTAAAATGTTTGCCCGATTTATGTTCCTTAAATACGAAGAACTGGGATGTGCATGTGGGTATTAAGAAACCTGATATACATTACAGAGAAGATGCATATTTAACTTTTGTTTTGCCCAGCATGGCTCAAATAAATTTGAAACAAAACCTCTCAAAAACAATCTAGCCACATTCTCTTGCTATTCTCTGGTATGCAGGTTGAGAAATGATTGTGGCAGATACTTGAATTTGTGACCTCAACTTGCTTTTTGCCATCCTTCTGTTTAGAGAGGTTGGGAATAAAAACTCTATTTCTCAGGCTTGCTTGCAGCTAGGGTTCTGCATTTGGATTCGATTTTGCTACTTAGATGTACTCATGCAAGAGAGGGGAGAGATTTTCATTTCCTGCTCAATCCTGATGATCCGCTGACCTTGATGATCTCTCAAGCCTCATCCAACTCTGTGGGATGTCGATGTTTTCTTTATTGGCCATATCTTCTCTTAGGAAAAGAGCTTCTTTAGATACAGTAGTTCTAGTTCATTTCTTCTCTTATGAGTTGAAATAGATCCCAAGAAACAGTTCCAGGATAATTCAGGAGAGGGTAAATGCTAGCTGGAATTCATCTTTCTCTGAAATTCCCATCACTTTTTACAGTTCATTTCTGACTCAGTAGGACATAGTTCATCCTTCTGGGGTCTTGAAGCAACTCCAAAAAAAAAAAAAAAAAAAGAATGACTTGCAAAAGAGTTAAAACTACAACCATAGTGCCCCCATCCCATGGGTCCTCTGGTAGCCATTTTGAGGCCAGATTGAGCCGGGCACACAGAAACTATCCCTCCTCTGAACCCCCTGTTGTTAATTTTATAGGCATGATTGTATGTCTCATCACATACCAAAACTATCTTAAGTGATGCTACAGTTAAACATAATAGCTCTGAGAAGGCAGAGACCTAGGTCTGGCTCCCTGATAACTCAGTAAGCAACCTTGGTCAGAACAAATAACCATGCTATCCCTTGGATTCCCTGGTCTAAAACTGATAAAATGCCATTTTCTCTGGCTGCTAGGACTTTAGACAAATGGGAGACTCTGTACTGCAATGAGTTTTAAAGCTAAGCTTTTAAAGTGGGCTTCAGATATGACCATGGTAAAACCTTACTTTGACTATGTAGAGGTGAAACATGAGAAGTTAGACTCACCAAACATGGGACAGACAACCTCTAGGTGGCCCATTCTTTGGCAAAATTGTGAAGTGGTTAAAACTTGCCTTTATCTTCTTCCAAAAGAGAAAAACTCCGTTTTTCAAGTTTTAGGACCAGAAACTTTTCCCCACTCTCCCTCTGCCCCTTAGAATTCTGCAGCAAGGCAACTCTGTCCTGCCTCTCAGAGAAAGAACATATATTATAGAAAGCTAATTTAACCCGAGGCTGTGGTTTCAACCCTGGCTGCTCATCAGGTCTGGAGAACTTCAGAGAGCACAGATGCCAGGGCCCCACACCTAGAAACCCAACTCAGTTGGTCTTGAATGGATCCCAGGTGTACTAAGTATTCAGAAGCTCCCATGGGTTGGGAACCATGGGGGTATTGTTACCGAAGAATACTTCTTCAAATAAGATCATGGAAGGGGTTCCAGGGATAAACTTGTCTTGCTCCACTCCTACTCAGGGTTTCCAAAAAGCAAGTTACTGCCATTCACTTTGACTTGTAAGCTTCAAGGTAACCAAATTCAGAGTGTGGCTCTTCCCATAAATAAGAAGCTTGTAAAATCTTGCAATAATGCCAAGGTTAGCTCATGATGGAGCTTCTGTCTAGTAGCTGGTGCCTGGTCCTGAAATTCTGTGCCCACTCTCGTTACTTGCTTGATTAGATTCAGTTATCCCACACTCAGATACTCCCAGAATCAAATTCTCATCTCTCTGCCTGGTGTCCTGTTCCTCATCTAACCTTCCAGTGCTAACCTCATGGCATCAAATAATGACAAACACAAGGGCTTTGAGTTAGAACTTGCTCAATCTTGACTCCATTGCTCTGTAACTCAGGATTTCTTGGGAAACTTATTCAGAGTGTTGGGTTCTTCATCTGTAGAGTAGGGGTGATATCACCTATTCTATTCAGTTTCAGTTTTGACACATAGTAAATACTGAATAAATGTTTGGTCCCCTTCCTCCAACCTCATTGTTCACCTTTTACTGATTTCCACCGATTGTCTGTCTCCCAGACATCAAGAATGTGATGAGTAACTCAAAAAATATCTATTAGGATTTGGGGTACCAGTAGGAAGGTGTTTTAGGGAAAACAATACCTTTTTGTTACAACTGAAACTACAGGACACTGGTCCCCACGAACTTTCTTAGTTCCCACGTAAGGGATGTGACCATGACACTGAGGACAGTCAATGACAGTGCCATGACAGTGTTTGTCACAACAATAATAACAAAACACAAGGGCTTTGTGTTTGGGAATGGGGAAAATAATGGCTGTAGTGAGAGGAGTGAGCTGATAGTCACTTGCGGGAAGCTGAAAAATAAACCCAGAGAAGACCTGGAAAGGACAGGCAACCAGATGTCCAACTAGGAAGCAAAAATCTTGGCTGGATTCTGTTTCAAACCACATAATCTGAATTTTTGGAAGAAAGCATTAAAAACAATAAATTACCCCAAATGGCAAATTTAGGATTCAACTGCCTCAAACTGTAACAACTTAGGCACTTGTAAAAGAGAAATATTCCAGATGGCAAAGTGGAAGGATGAATTACAGGAGAAGGAAGTGGCTAATATCCTGTGCAATACTCTGAAGCAATACAAAAAGAAAACCTTCGTGAAGGAACGGGCTGGGGACCCTAGTGTTTCTGGGGGACAGAAATGGAGTGCCATTCAATCAGGGGCAGCTGACCCCACTGGGCAGCCCTGGGTGCCTGGGGCTCAGGCATGATTTCAAATTGTTTTCTGTCTTCCAAGTGATTCTGGCACAAATGGCTCTGGTGGCCTCAGGGGCATGTCTGGAGTGACCACATGAAACTTCCAGGGCTTTGATTTGGCGTGGTCCATCTGGCTTCACTGCCTAGTTCAGGGTTCAGTGGCCTAGATATGATTTCAAACCTTGGTTCCTTTTCATCTTCTACCTCTATTTATATGAGGACACTCCAGCCCTCACATCAATGGGATTGAATCTGAACAGTAGAACTGGAGGCAGTCCAGGGACTTTGACTTTAGTCCTGTGACTTCTTAAAAGGTAGACCGCAGACCAGCAGTCTCATCATCACCTAGAATATGACAGGAAATGCAGCAACTCTACCAAATCAGAATTCATATTTTAACACAACCATCAGGTGTTTTGTGTACATGTGAAGGTTTGAGAAGCAATGGTCTAGACGATTTAATAGGGCAAAAGGATGTAGGTCCATAAAGATTCCTATAACCATCAGAAAGGACATTGCACTTTGAGGTAGTCTAATCTTTCCAATAATGATGCATCTCAAGGAGTCTGCAAGTGTCCCAATAGCACTGCCAAGCTTTTGACTCCAGTACTAATAATAAATGCCTTTTAGTTGGAAGTTGGGCCCATAAGCATAAAGACATCTTGTGCTCAGTCTCAGCCTCAGCTACTCCATTCTACTGTTTCTCCTCCTTCTCTCATAGAGCCATACATCCCCACTGGAAGAAAGTGACAGAATAGAAGAAAGGTGCACAAAATCCTCTATTGGTTTTTTATCACATAAAAATACCTGGATTCTTCACTATGGCCTTATAAGGCACTTCCTGGTTTGGCACCTGATTACACCTTCCATTTTATCTCTTACCCTCTCTCACTTTGCTCCAGCCACTTTGGCCTTCTTTCTTCCTTGAACATACCAAGTTCATTTCCAGTGCTAAGTATTTTCAGTCATTGTTTCCTATATGGCAGGGATCACCTACTACCAGGCTGTAGAATGATACTGGTTCATGCCCTGTTAGGAACTAAGCCACACATCAGGAGGTGAGCGGCAGGTGAGTGAGTGAAGCTTCATCTGTATTTACAGTCGCTCCCCGTGGCTCACAATACCACCTGAGCTCACTTCCTGTCAGATCAGCAGCAGCATTAGATTCTCATAGCAGTGCAAACCCTACTGTAAACTGCACACGCAAGGGATCTGGGTTGGGTGCTGTTTATGATCATCTAATGCCTGATAATCTGTCACTGTCTCCCATCACCCCTAGATGGGACCATCTAGTTGCAGAAAAACAAGCCCAGGGCTCCCAATGATTCTCCATTATGGTGAGTTGCATAATTATTTCATTATATGTTACAATGTAATAATAATAGAAAGAAAGTGTGCAATACATGTAATGTGCTGGAATCAACCCAAAACCATCCCCACCCTCGCCCCCATCTGTGGAAAAACTGTCTTCCACAAAACCAGTCCCTGGTGCCAAAAAGGTTGAAGACCACTGCTCTTTGGAAATGCTCTCTCTGTCCTTACATCTTATCATTGCTAGGTCTTCATAATTCAGGTCTCAGCACAAATGCAGTGTTCCTAGAAAGACTAGCCCTGCCACACCATCTAAAATCCCACCCCACCTTAACCATCTGTATCACATTATGCTGTGTGATGTTCCTTAGGGCACTTAATATTACTTGGTATTCTCTTCTTTATATTTACTGGTTTAATTTCTCTTCCCCACCACATATAATATAAGCTTTATAAGAGTAGGAAAAAGGTTCCTCTTATTTATTGCTATATCCCAAGTGCCCAGTGACTGAATGCTATATCCCAATGACTGAAAACAGCACCTGACAGAGCAGTTATTCAAAAGATGTTTACTGGATTTGAGTAAATGATGGGGCTAGGTTCAACTATGGACTTTTGGATTATCCGTGCATTCTTGTGTTTCCTGCTCTAACTATTCTACTTATGACCACAGACAACTCAGAAGGGCTTACATGGTAGAGCCTGAGTTAATGATACTTTTGGTCTGGCCCATAGGATTGAGATAGGCCACGCAGAGTTATTTCAGAGCTGTGTGGTATTTCAATCCAAGATTGTTCTGTGAACTATGATGGACTGCCTGCCCATGCACAAGGTACTTTCATATGTAAAGGAGAATATTACAAGCTTTCTGACCTTAAACCCTTCTCCTTAACTAGGCAGACAGGCGATAAGCAAATGTTTTTTATACAACGTGACAAGTAAGTTCAAATTATAGATGGACAAAGGAAGAATACAAGTTTAACAAATGGGGGGTGTTAGAGATATTTTCCTAAAGGTAGTGATGTCTGTTTGGAGTTTTAAAGCACACATAGGAGTTTGCTGGAAGCACATACAGGTATTCAAGGGAAACCAAATGGCACACACTAAGTTATAGAGGCAAGAAAGAGTCTGGGGAACTACAATCGTTTGGTAATGCCAGAATGCAAAATGTGCAGTTCAGGCTGGCAGAAGGAAATGAGGCTGGAGTAGGAGCCAACAGGCTTGTAATAATAGATGTCCTTGAGGTGCTAGATCCACCATATGTTTGAGGTCAAATACAAATATCTCAAATATCTTTCAGTCCAAAAGAGCCAACAATGAGTTGAGCTGAGAGCATGTTGCAACCTCCAGCCCCGCTTTGTACTCCCCTCGGGCATCATGAGCACCGTGCCCAACAATCTCAAAAGCCCCCACATGCTGGACCCATTAGGCACTGCATGCTCCACTGTCTGAGTCATTTCCCCCTCTGCCAATGGTGACTGAACCCAGAGGAACTCTCCACTAATTGAATTTGAGATGACTCACTCTAAACTGGGGACTCGAAACTGGAAAACCTCAGTAGCAATACCTTTGGCAGTAAGATTCTTGGGTCATTTTGTCCAGCTCGTTGTCTGGGGAGCCAGTAGGAGCGAGGGGATGTAGTGGGGGTATTTGTAGGGCAGGAAGGTGAGAGGCAGGGACTTTGGGCTTTCTTAGAGTCCTGGAAAGGATAAGATCATTCACTGCATGTCATTGTTTGTTTGAGCTCCAGCTGGTAGCCAAGAGTTTAAAAAAATGACATTCGAACATGTTTTGTTTGGCACACCTAGTTTTGTTTACAATATTTGATGCAGTGTTTTAAAAATAAGGAGATTTTACATTACATACTACATTTCTGATTCTATTAAAGCATTGAAAGACCTGGCAATAACCCATTGCAAGTGAAGAATGGATATCCCTGGTACAGGCGGTGTGCTCCCTAGGTTTCCAGAGTCTGCACCCCAATTTTTACATTCTGATGCCCCTGCACTTACATCCAGAATGTTTCACTTGTGTAACATTCAAGGGCCTTTTTGGCTCTATGGCATTTGTGTTTGCAAAGCCTGTTCTGAAGCTACCAATGAGGAGACAAATTCTGATGACAGTTTTGGTAACAGAGGAATGGACCTCAAAGTATTATCTCTTTGGCAAATTTCATCTGCTCAGTGCTCAGGAATTTATTAGAAAATAATGCAATAAAAGGGTGGGCATGAAAGTCACCAATCTCTACCTCCCCTACTTACTCTATTTTGGCAGAACATATAGTATACATACTGAGGCCAGGGTTACATGTATTATCTTACATTTCCCATCATAATTGCTTCATGGTATGTACTTAATGGATGCTCATTCAATGCATAGTGAATGGAATGTCATTGCTGGTCCAAGTCTGGGCATCTAATATCCTCTCCCAGGAGACCTGGCACCCACGACACTGCATGGAATGTTTTTCTTTTTCTCCATCTATTCATGTTTCACTTCTCCCCTTCCTTTCATCTGTACTCATCTGCCTGCTCTTCCCCAAAGCTTTCAAGGACTTCCCCAGCCTGGCAATAGTAACCTTCTCTTTTCTATTCTTTATCAGTATTTAGTTGTTTTTGGTACATAACTTCCCGAGTCTTTGTTTCATTTATGAGAAAATAAATATCTAATTCATAAGACCAATATATGCATTGTGTCTGGAACATGGTGAAAATGGTAATTGCATTTATATTTATATACTTACATATTGCTTACTTTATGCCAGGAACCCTTTCAAGTATCTTGCATATGTTGATTTATTTAATCTTTGCAACATTGCTATAAGGTAGGTACTGATGTTATAATCCTCATTTTACAGATAAAGAAGCTGAAGTAGAAACAGATGAAGTAACTTACTCAAGGAACACAGCTAATAAGCTCTAGAGGTAAGCACAGCTAACAAGCCTTTAAACCCAGGAAGCTGGACCCAGAGTCTACGGCTCCACCCACTAAGTAAAACTGCCTCTCTTCTGAAGTGAGGTCTACATGTATGGTAGTATGGTAGTATCCTTTGGGTTAGAGATTGCAAATTGTCCTTCAATATCCGTTCTCACCAGTGCTATTTTGTATTTCTAATCACACACAGCCTAATTGAATCCTACTTGCTTTTTTGTTGTTGTTGTTGTTTGAGATGGAGTCTCGCTCTGTTGCCCAGGCTGGAGTTCAGTGGCTCTGTCTCAGCTCTCTGAAACCTCTGACTCCCAGGTTCAAGTGATTCTCCTGCCTCAGCCTCCCGAGTAGCTGGGATTACAGGCATCTGCCATTATACCCAGCTAATTTTTGTATTTTTGTAGAGACGAGGTTTCACCATGTTGGCCAGGCTGGTCTTGAACTCCTGACCTCAGGTGATCCGCCAACCTTGGCCTCCAAAGTGCTGGGATTACAGGCGTGTAATCTCCATCATGCCTGGTCAAATCCTACTTTCTTTTAAAGCATGATTTGACTAGCAGAAGAGAAAGGCTGAAAAGAGGAGTCTCCAATAATAGAACGAGTAGAGTAAAGCCTTAGAGGTGGGATCCTCTATCCTTCCTTCTCCTCTTTGAAAAACAGCTTTGTCAGCAGATCCTTCCTGAGAGTTCTTGGCCTTCCAGAAGTACTATAGATCCAACACAGATGAGTAACTTCCCTGAGGCCAAGTCGCTTGGAAGTATCTGAATGCAAATGGCACTGGTTTTCCATTTCATCAGTTTTCAGATAGTACGAATTCTAGCACTAACTTACCTGAACACGTTTGGTACACACTCTCTTGTTTGTCCTTAGTTTCTCCATCTGTAAAATGAAGGACTGGAAGAGACCACGAATGGCAAACGGGCTTGCTTTTGCAGGCCATACTCAATCGATTAGTTGTATTTGCTGGGTGTACTGCATCCCATAAGCAGAATTTGACCAGAAATGTCTGCCATTGGAGAGAAACGTGTGTCAGCATATTTGCCTCCCTAGGTTAGATGATTCTCCAGGCTTCTATACAATTTTATGTTTATATGAAAACAGCCACAAAGGGAAAAGAGGACAATAAAACAAGATATACGAATAATGATGTATTGCATACTTGAAATTTACTAAAAGAGTAGAACTCAAGTGTTCTACATACACACACACAAAGGTAACTAATGAGATGATAGGTATTAATTAACTTGATTGTGGTCATCATTTCATAATGTATACATATAAAAACATCATGTTTTATAACCTACATTTATACAATTTCTCAACTATACATCAATAAACCTGGAAAAATAAAGATGTATAAAAAAGATTTACCAATAAGATTTTTTAAAAAGGATTGTGAGGAAACAAAGTATGACAGTAGAATTACCATTTTTACTAGAGGCAGTAAACAGTAGAATTAATATTGCAGAAAATCAAATCAATAATAGAGTTGACAAGTACAAAATTTTAATGCAGAGAAAAAGAGCAAAGTGTGAAGTTGAGGGCCAGGCACAGCAGCTCGCCTGTAATTCCAACACTTTGGTAGATCACCTGAGGTCAAGACCAGCCTGGACAACGTGGTGAAATCCTGTCTCTACAAAATGCAAAAATTACCTGGGCATGATGACAGGTGTCTGTAATCCCAGCTACTCATGAGGCTGAGGCAGGAGAATCACTTGAACCCAGGAGACACAGGTTGCTGTGAGCCAAGATCACGCCATTGCACTCCAGTCTGGGAGACAGGTGAGACTCTGTCTCAAAAAGCAACAACAACCATAACAAAAACAAAGTATGAAGTGGGGCAGAAGGGAGATGGATGTGGTTATAAAAGAGCAGCATGGGTGATATTTGTGGAGAAAAACTGTCTTGATTGTGGTGGCGTATACATGGACCAACATATGTAATAAAGTTACATATAACTAAGTATTACACCAAGTAGTACATATGCTTTCATGCACTCTCACCCAGATACTCATACCCACACCAGTACAAGTAAAACAGAAAATCTGAATAAGATTAGTGGATCATTAAATGTAAACATCCTGGTTGTGAGGCTGCACTATATTTTGGCAAGATATTACTCTGAGAAACCTGAGCAAAGGGTACATGGGATGTGTATGTATCATGCCTTACAATTACAATGGGAATCTACAATGCGAATCTACAATGATCTCAAAATTTAAAAATTAACAAAGAGAGAACAAAGTCATAAAGACATAGAGAATTGGAGACAAGAGATTAGAGATTCAAGGTATGAACAAAGAGTGCTGTAAAATGGAGCTAGAAGCAATGGTCAAAGGCAAAAATAGATTTAAATGTTTCTGTGCTGAAAAAAATGTCAATATTCAAGGATTGAAAAGACTCACTAGAATCTAGGCATAATGAAAGAAAAGAAATTGATCCTTAAACACACTGAGTCAAACTTTCTGTATTATGGGGATTGCAGACAAAAATGACAACCAGAGAAAATAGCCAAGAACCAAGAGCCCATGGGCAGCCCTGGGGGCTACAGTGGAATCTCGTAGCCAGTGGTATTGATGGACCCCTTGACTACATCAATTGTTTTAGGGGATTCTTTCCCCCTTAAAGCTCTGGACTGGTGACAAACCTGAAAAAGATGCTGAATCACAGGTATTGCATGAGAAACATTTGCACTGAGAGGGAGATTGGATAAATTTCCCTAAATCATCTCTGAATGATTTCTTACCATTCATAAATAATTTCTTTAAAAATGACAAAGGTATCCAGGCTGGCATGGGGCTTAAAGAAAAAAAAAAAAGCAAAAAAAACATGAAGGTGACTTTTATAGCTCCTAGTTAGATATGGATCTAGGTACAAAGCAAATTCAATCATTCCTGTACTTTTCCTCAAAAACGTTTTTAACCTTGGCCAGGCACTGTGGCTCATGCCTGTAATCCCAGCACTTTGGGAGGCTGAAGCAGGTGGAGCACTTGAGATCAGGAGTTAGTAGACCAGCCTGATCATCATGGTGAAACCTCATCTGCACTAAAAATACAAAAACTACCTTGGCGTGGTGCTGCACACCTGTAATCCCAGCTACTCGGGAGGCTGAGGCATGAGAATTGCTTAAACCTGGGAGGCAGAGGCTGCAATAAGCCAAGATCGTGCCACTGCACTCCAGCCTGAGCAGCAGAACATAAAACAAACAACATAAAAAACCATTTTTAACCTTAATGCAGGGTACTCCATCAATGTACATTGATGGACACTTAGTAGGTACAAGGCACTAGAAATAGACAAAAGTATTCAATGAGGCATGCCCCCATCCTGAACAGCCCATTACAGGTGTGCACAAAACCAATAAGAAAAACTATGAGTTATTGAGTGTTATTTGCATTCTAGACACTATATACATATTTTATATATTATTTAATTTAATTATCCCAATAATTCCTTTGAAGGCAGAATTGGGATTTTACTTTATGTTTGTGTGACACAATATGTGCTTTTTTACTGCCTACCATTTCTCAAGATGAAGGTCAAATCATACAGCCATTATGACATCTTCTCTACACATGTACATATTCATCATTCATTCATTCAACAAATACTTACTGACATCATATACGTACCAGGCTCTCTGCTAGGTTCTGGGATAAATGATGAGAAAACAAGACAGGAATCCATCCTCAAAGAGTTTCAAGCGTAATGGAGGAAACTGGTATTAATCAAATAATCAAATGCGTGTAGAACTGTATGTGTCCATAGCAAGGTCTAAGAAGGAAAGAGACATGTTGCTTTGAGGCCCTATAAGGAACAGATTTGACCTGGGCAGAGACCCAGGGAACGTTTCTCCAAGGAAGTGAACCCCACTGGAAGAAAGGCACTCCAGGAAAGGGAAACAGCATGAGCAAAATCTATGTGGTGGGAACGAGCATGAAAGGACCACTGTAGTGGGAGTAAAGACGTGTGCTGAAAGATGACAATGGAAACTAGCAAGATCCAGGGCATGCCAGGGCTTGAGGCCCACATAAGGAGATTGCCTTAATCTGAAGAGCAAGAGGAAGTCATGGGAAGGGTTGAGGAAAAAAGTAGTAGTGAATTTTCAGTCTTTGTATTGCCTTATATAAGTCAAAGCTGTTCATGCATACATCTCAATTATGTTCTGTCTTATACTATTTCTTGTGACACCAAATGACACAATCTCATTTTCCAAATTAGATGGGAGACTCCCTAGAGGTTGGGGATACTCCTTAAACCAAATTTTTCTTGGGTTTAAGACTCCCAAGTAAGAAGTATGTTTGTTGTTATGTTCTACTAAAAAAGAGAAAATGCTGCCGATTAGACATGCCATCAAATGGAAATAGCATCTCTATTTTGGAGATTCAAAAATGTGAAATAATGTGCACTTTTAGCTCAATGAAATATTATATATATTTTTGGTTCCCTCATAATGTCTAGGACAGAGCTGAGCTTGTCATAAGTGGAATGAGAAAAGTACCAGACTTCAAATGAGAAGACTAAGTTGGCAGCCTGGTTCTGACATATACCTGGACAAGAATGACTTAATTGTTTTGGGACCCAGTCCATTCCTCTGTAAAATGGCCATATGACCCCTGAGGATCCTCCCAGCTCTGCTTCTTCTCCACGCAAAAGCTGCCTGACAATTATCTCTAGCAAGATGTCTTCGAGGGCTTTCTTTGCTGGAGAGAACTCCTGCAGGAAGCTGCAGTAGTCCCTGATTCTTCTCCAGGCAGGAAGTACTGAGGAATGTGCCTGGAGGGCACACAGCCCTAAATTAGAGACAGAAAACTGAAAGCTCAAGAAATCTATTGACCAAGGAAAGTTCGTGCAGGTCTGATGTTAACCAGAAGTTGGGAGCAAGGCATGAGTTGTATTATGGATAGAATTGTGTCCCCCACAAAATATATTATTAAAGTCCTCACCTCCAGTATTTGTGAATGAAACTTATTTGGAAATAGGGTCATTGCAGATGAGTTAAAATGAGGTCATTAGGGTGGGTCTTAATCTAATATGACTGGTCTTCTTATAAAAAGGGAATATTTGTTCTTGTCCAAAGTTGATGAAAAGCCCAGGATCAGATGGATTCACAGTCAAACTCCATCAAATGTACAAGGAACTAAGACTAATCCTCCTGAAGCTGTTCTAAAAAAATGGAAGAGGAGGGATTTCTCCCTAACTCATTGCACAAGGCCAGTAAATCACCCTGTTATCAAAACCAGAGAAGGACGTAACAAAAAAAGAAAACTACAGACCAATATCCCTGATTAATATAAATGCAAAAATCCTCAACAAAATACTAGCAAATCAAATCTAACAGCACATCAAAAAAGAGAATACACCATGATCAAGTGAGTTTTATAGTAGGGATGCAAAGATGGTTCAACATATGCAAACCAATAAAAGTGATACATTACATAAACAGAAGTAAGGTCAAAAAACATGATTATCTCAATAGATGCAGAAAAAGCATCTGATAAAATTCAGCGTTCATTTATGATAAAAACCCTCAACCAACTACTCAGAGAAGGAATATACTTCAACACAATAAAACCCATATATCACAGGCCTACAGCCTACATCATACTGAATGGGGAAAGTTGAAAATATCTCCTCTAGGAACTGAAACAAGACAAGGATGCCCACTTTTACCACTCCTATTCAACATAGGACTACAAGTCCTAACCAGAAAAGTCACGCAAGACAAAGAAATAAAAGGTACTTTAATTGGAAAAGAGGAAGTCAAATTCTCCCTGTTTTCTAATGTTATGATCTTATATTTAGAAAAACCTAGCTAGGTGCAGTGGCTGTGACTGTAATTTCAGATTCAGGAGGCTCAAGCAAGAGGATGACTAAGGTCAGGAGTCTGATACCAGCCTGGGCAACACAGCAAGACCTTGTCTCTAAAACAAAATTTTTTAAAATTAGCTGGGCATGATGGCTTATGTCTATAGTCCCAGCTACTTGGGAGGCTGAGGTGGGAGGATCCCTCGAGCCCAGGAGTTCAAGGCTACAGTGAGCTATGATCACACCACTGCACTCCAACCTGGGCAACAGAGCAAGACCCCATCTCTAAAAAAAATAATAATAATAAAATAAATAGAAATAAAATGAAAAAAACCTGAAGACACCACTAAAAAATTCCTAGTTTTGATACATGAATTTAGTAAAGTTGCAGGATATAAAAATCAATATGCAAGAATCGGTAGTATTTCTATACACCAATAGTGATCTAGCTGAGAAATCAAGACAGCAATTACATTGACAATGGATACAAAAAACAAAATACCTAGGAATAAATGTAGCCACGGAAATGAAAAATCTCTACAAGGAAAGCTACAAAGCACTGATGAAAGAAATTGTAGATGACACAAACAAACGCAAAACATTTCATGCTCATGGATCAGAATAATTAATATCAATAAAATGACAATCAACAGATTCAGTGAAATTCTTATCAAAATACCAACTTCATGTTTTCACGGATTAGAAGAAATAATTCTAAAATTCATATGAAACCATAAAAGAGCCTGAACAGCCAATGCAATTGTAAGCAAAAAGAACAAAGCTGGAGGCACCACATTACCTGACTTCAAATTATTTTGCAAGGCTGTAGTAACCAAAACAGCATGGTACCAATATAAAAATAGACAGATTAGTGGAAAGGAATACAGAGCCCATAAATGAAGCCACATATTTACATCCAACTGATCTTTGACAAAGCAGACAAGAACATACATGGACAAGGACACCCCTTTCAATAAATGGTGCTGAGAAAACTGGATATCCATATGCAGAAGAATGAAACCACTCCTATCTCTCACTACATAAAAGAATCAGCTCAAGATGGATTAAAGATTGAAACGTAAGACCTGAAATTATAAAAATACTATAAGAAACCCTAGGCCGGGCGCGGTGGCTCAAGCCTGTAATCCCAGCACTTTGGGAGGCCAAGACGGGCGGATCACGAGGTCAGGAGATCGAGACCATCCTGGCTAACACGGTGAAACCCCATCTCTACTAAAAAAATACAAAAAACTAGCCGGGCGAGGTGGCGGGCGCTTGTAGTCCCAGCTACTCGGGAGGCTGAGGCAGGAGAATGGCGGGAACCTGGGAGGCGGAGCTTGCAGTGAGCTGAGATCCGGCCACAGCACTCCAGCCCCGGCGACAGAGTGAGACTCCGTCTCAAAAAAAAAAAAAAAAAAAAAATCAAGCAGAAATCTTGGGCTTGAACAATGCAATTGACATACTGAAGAATGCATCTGAGTCTTTTAATAGCATAATTGATCAAGCCAAATAAAACAATGAGTGAGCATGAAGACAGCTTATTTGGCTCACTCCTGTAATCCCAGCACTTTGGGATTTGCAGAATAAACATTAGGAGACTAATATCCACAATACATAAGGACCTCAACAACAACAACAAAACCCAAATAATCCCAAATAATTTCATTAAAAAGTGGGAAAAGGATATGAATAGACATTTTTCAAAAGAAGCCATACATATGGACAATAGGCATAGGAAAAAATGCTCAGCATCACTAATCATCAGAGAAATGCAAATTAAAACCACAACGAGATATCACCTTACTTCAGTAGGAATGACTATAATTAAAAAGACAAAAAAAAAAAAAAACCAAGCAGATGTTTGTGAGGATGCAGAGAAAAGGGAACACTATTGGACTGTTGGTGGGAATGTAAATTAACACAACCTCTACCCATAGTATGAACTCTATCCATAGTATGGAGATTTTTCATAGAACTAAATATAGAACTACCATCGATCTAGCAGTCCCACTATTGAGTATCATTCCAAAGGAAAAGAAATCAATACATCAAAAATATACTTACACTCACCTGTTTATCACAGCACTATTCACAATACCAAAGATACGGAATCAACATAATGTCTACCAACAGATGATTAGATAAAGCAAATGAGGTACATGTACACACTGGAATACTATTCAGCCATAAAAAGAATGAAATCATGTCTTTTGCAGCAACATAGATGGAATTGGAGGTCATTATCTGAAGTGAGACAAGTTAGACACAGAAAATAAAATACTGCATGTTCTCACTCCAAGTGGGTGCTAAAAATGTGTGTATGTGGATGTAGAGAGTGGAATGCCAGACAATGGAGACTCAGAAGGGTGAGAGGGTGAGAGGAGGGTGGATAAAGAGAAAATACTTAACGGGTACAATGTATGTTGGGTAAAATGTATGTTATTCAGGTGATGCATACCCTAAATGCCCTGACTTGACCACTACACAATCTATGCTTGTAACAAAATTACAATTGTACTCCATATGTTTATACAATTAAAAATAGGCTGGGCGTAGTGACTCATGCCTGTAATCCCAGCACTTTGGAAGGCCGAGGTGGGTGGATCAGGAGGTCAAGAGATGGAGACCATCCTGACCAGCATGGTGAAACTCCGTCTCTACTAAAAATACACAAAATTAGCTGGGCGTGGTCGCAGGTGCTTGTAATCCCAGCTACTTGGGAGGCTGAGGCAGGAGAATCGCTTGAACCTGGGAGGCCAAGGTTATAGTGAATCGAGATCGCGCCACTATGCTCCAGCCTGGTGACAGAGTGAGACTCCGTCTCAAAACAAACAAACAAACATACAAGTAAATAAATAAAATGAAATTCAAAAACAGGAAAAACAAAGCAACAACAAAAAGAAAAAAAAAATCTGCCAGCCATAGAAAGCTTCCTGTAGGTGGATCCAGCCCCAAGGAGAAAAGGTTACAACTCTGCCCTTTACAGAAGGCAGCTCGTAGGAGTCTTACCTTGGTAGCAGGTGTTAAGGAACAAATACAGATTCGAATTCTAGTTCTATGGCTGACTCACTAGCTATGTGACTTTGGGCAAGTTACTCAACCTCTCTGAACCCATTTCTTCGTCAGTACAATGGGGATAATAATAACCTGTCCCACGTGGTTCTCATAAGGATTAAAAGAAATAACCATTAAAAATGATGACATCTGCCATTTTTAGAGCACTGGCTACATGCCAGATTCTGTGCCATGAACTTTATATATTATTTCATTTCTTCTCACAATGATACTGTGAAACAGGTATTCTTAATTCTGCCCAGTTTACAGATGAGGAAACTGAGACTTGAGGACATGAAGTGACTTGCCCAAGGCACACACATAGCTGGCAAGTGGCAAAGTCAGGATTTGAAAAAAAGGGGAGGGGGGCAGGAATTTGGATACAGACAAACACGTGCAGAAGGGAGAGATATGAAGACATAGGGAGAGTGTCATCTATAAGCAAGGGATGCCCGGGGGCATCAAAAGGTGGGAAAGAGGCCTGAAACAGATCTTCCCTCACAGCCGTTAGAAGGAACCACCCCTGCTGACACCTTGATTTTGGACTTCCAGCCTCCAGTACTGTGAGACAATATGTTTCAGTTGTTTAAGCCACCCAGTTTGTGGTACTTTGTTTTGGAAGCTCCAGGAAACTAATACAGCTGTTTCTTAAAACAAGTGTTTTCGCTGGGCACGGTTGCTCATGCCTATAATCCCAACACTTTGGGAGGCCTAGGTGGGCAGATCACCTGAGGCTGAGTTTGAGACCAGCTTAGCCAACATGGCGAAACCATGTCTCTGCTAAAAATACAAAAATTAGCTGGGTGTGG
Organism: Trachypithecus francoisi; assembly: GCF_009764315.1. NCBI lineage: Eukaryota > Metazoa > Chordata > Mammalia > Primates > Cercopithecidae > Trachypithecus > Trachypithecus francoisi. Next base: position 122,093,223 of record NW_022681465.1, on the reverse strand, counting down.
TGGCGTGTGACTGTAATCTCAGCTCCTTAGGAGGCCAAGGCAGGAGAACTGCTTCAACCCAGGTGGTGGAGGTTGCAGTGAGCCGAGATCACACCACTGCACCCCAGCCTGGGCGACAGAGCAAGACCCTGTCTCAAAAAAAGGAAGTGTTTTACTGCAATGATTTAGTGTTTCTCACTTTTCATCCTCCTCTGCTTCTGAGAGAGTAGCAGATTATCACAAACCAGGGGGCAGAAATACATGACATTGTGAAGAGGATAAAATTTGTTCTCAACCTTTCCACGTCTGCTTTCTGCACCTGACAATTCTTTCTCATGCCTCTGACCTCGAGCATTCAGTATCCCATGCTGACTGCCTCCTCATAGTTAAGAATGCCTCTGGGTGCCTTCCTCAGCTCTGCTGAAGTCAGTTTGCTATACCGACTTCTCACGGCTGGAAATTAGAATGTGTTTGTCTGTGGTTTAGGAAGATCTCCTTTCACTAGGAACTTGAATCACTCCTGAAAATTAGGGAGCAATCACGGAAATGTAGAGTTTAAACATTAGATGTCACCTTAGAGACAACACATCAAAGGGCTTCTGACTGATCCAAGGTGTGGATTGAGACCTGAGAATTTTTATTTTTAAGTTCTCATGGGATGAGATTCTGGGACCACTTTCTGTCTTTCAATCCAGAGGTTCTGTACATCAGGTGAGCAGGCTTCTCACCTTGTTCAATGAGAAGGAATTGACTGCAGCTCAATACAATTGTTCTTATCCTTGGCTGCACACTGGAATCACCTGGAGAGATTTAAAAACCCACCATAGAGTCTGATTTAATTGCTCTGGGGGCAGGCAGAGCACTGGTGTTTTGCAAGTTGCTGAGGGGATTCTGCTGTGCAATCAGGACTGAGAATCACTGTCTTCATATTTACAACTCTCTGATTATGGGTAAGTTATATAAACTCGTGGTGCTGAGTTTTCTCATCTATATAATGAGATGGTAATGATACTTATTATAGTTTTGGTGACTATTAAATGAGTCAATCAATTTAAAACATTTAGAAATATGCCCAGCATTTAGTGAATGTCATATGAGAGTTGGCTGCTGTTGTGATCGGCATCACAGGAGTTGTAGTTAGTGTCTTCTTTCCTTTCCTCCATTCCTTTTTTTTTCTTTTTACATGCTCTGATTTTCATGGACTCTTTTTACATGTTTGCAAGATTTTAACTCTGTTGTAGAATGGGCTATATTAAAGTCACCAAAATTAGGTAGGGCCACCACCCCCCTTTATCTCCTCCCCCAACCCAGTAGAGGCTGTCCTGTTCTTTCAGTGAATGTTGTTTAGTGGAAAGAGCACTGTACTGGGAGTCAGAAAATATGGATTCTTTCTTAAGATCTAAATTCCAAAGCACTCTTTTAAAAAAATTAACTGGCTGTAAATGTGAGAGTTTTACTGTAGGACTCTCAATTCTATTTCCTTGAGTTATAAATCTGTCCTTATGCCAGTGCCACACTTCTGATTAATGTACCTTTGTAGTAAGTTTTAAAATCAGAAAGTGTGAGTTCTCCAACATTGCTCTTTTTCAAGATTCTTTGTCGATTCTTGTTCCCTTGATCTTCATATGAATTTTAGAATCAGCTTGTCCATTTCTGAAAAGATGCAAGCTGGAGTTTTAACAGTGATCGCATTGAATATATGAATCACTTTGAGCTGTTTTGTCACCTTCACAATTTTCAGTCTTCTGATCTGAGAATGTGATGTGTCTTTATACTTATTTGGTCTTTAATTGTTTCAAAAATGTCTTGTCATTTCCAAAGTACAGTTTTTCTCTTATTTTGTTAAATTAATTCCTAAGTATTTTAGTTTACTTATTTTTTACTGCTATTATAAATGGAATTTTCTTAATTTCATTTTCAAACTGTTCATTGCTAGTACATGGAAATACAATTGATTTTTGTATATTGCTCTTATACCTTACAATCTTACTAAACTTGTCATATTATTCTAATAATTTTAGTAGGTTCTTTAGGATTTTATAAGATCTGTTTACAAGATTATATCATCTGAAAGAGAGTCATTTTTATTTCATCCTTTACACTGTATATGTTTTTTATTTAACTTTCTTGTCTAGTTGTACTGGCTAGAGCCTCCAGTACAATGTTGAATAGAAGTGGCAAGAGGGCTGGGCACAGTGGCTCACACCTGTAATCCCAGCACTTTGGGAGGCCCAAGTGGGCGGGTCACCTGAGGCAGCAGTTCGAGACTAGCCTGGCCAACATGGTGAAACCCACCTTTACTAAAAACACAAAAATTAGCCAGGCGTGGTGGTGCACACCTGTAATCTTGGCTGCTCAGGAGGCTGAGGCATGAGAATTGGTTCTACTCAGGAGGCACAGGTTGCAATGAGCCGGGATCATGCCTGGGTGACAGAAAGAGACCCTGTTGCACTAAGTCTTCCACAGGTATGTATCATGTTGGCTGTGAGCTTTTTGTAAATGGCCCTTATCAGGTTGAGAAAGTCCCCTTCTATTGCCAGTCTGTTAGGTGTTTTTATCATGAGGTGGTGTTAGATTTTCATCAAATGCTTTTTCTGCATCTATTGAGATGATCTTATGTTTTTTGTTTTTTATTCTATTGATATGTATATTTCATTAATTGATATTCAGATGTTAATCTGCTCTTGCATTCATAGGTATGTCAATGCTTTTTTTTTTTGAGACGGAGTCTTGCTCTGTTACCCAGGCTCGAGTGCAGTGGTGCGATCTCGGCTCACTGCAGGCTCCACCTCCCGGGTTCACGCCATTCTCCTGCCTCAGCCTCCCAAGTAGCTGGGACTACAGGTGCCCACCACCATGCCCGGCTAATTTTTTGTATTTTTAGTAGAGACAGCGTTCCACTGAGTTAGCCAGGATGGTCTCGATCTCCTGACCTCGTGATCCGCCTGCCTCAGCCTCCCAAAGTGCTGGGATTACAGGCGTGAGCCACCGCACCTGGCCTCAATGCTCTTATATATATATTTTAAAACCATTTATTATGGAAAATTTAAAACACATAAAAAGTAGAGAGAATAATATGATGGACCCCCAGATTCAAGTATTGTCAATTCCAGAGCCAATTTTATTCATCTATACTCCTCACTTTGCTCTGCCACACTGGATAATTTTGAAGGAAATCCCAGCAATTATATTTCTTCATCTGTTAATACTTAAGTATAGGTATCAAATGTATGAGAGTCTTTTAAGAGATACATAGTCATAAGAGCATCCTTGTATTAAAAGATGATAATTCTTTAATATAAAATATGCAGTCCATGAACAAATTTTCCTAATTATCTCACAACTTTTAAAAACTGTGAGTCAAGATCAAAATAAGGCCTATATGTTAAAATTTATTCATGTGTCCCTTAAGTCTCATTTAACTTATTGGATCACATCAACATCTCTTTTTTTCACATGACGAAATTGGATAGCGTGTCTGGTAGTGCTTTCCATGGTCTGAATATTCCCAATTTCATTCCCTTGGTATAGTTTAATATGATCCTGTGGACTTTGTATTTCCTGTAAACTACTGAGATTTAGATACTTAATCAGATTCAAGTTTGATTTTCTGGTAGTAATATATCTTGATAATACTGTGTACTTCCATTTGGAGATGGCTTATTTTTTGTGATGTTAGCAGCTATTAATATTGCATAAATTCATCATTTCGTTAGGGGTTTAAAAATGGTATTATTCTAATTTTTCCTCTGGGTTTATGTAGCACTTTTAATTTTCTACAACTTTAAGAAAAAAATAAGGATGTTTGAGGGAGTGAAGTGGCACCTATTGGAGGGATTCTAAGGTTTCTGAAGGCACCAAGGCTTCTTGAAGGACTCTCAGAGCCTCAAAAGCTGTAAGGAATTATGCAGTTTCTCTTTCTCGTCTTTTCCCCCAGCCTCAACCCTATCCTCTAGACTTAAATTGTTTAGCTTTTTTATAGCCAACTATGACTGCCACACAGTACCTGACTTTATATCTCCACAGTCAAAAACTTACCAAGTTATTGTGCAACGATTTTTCAATCTCGGATTCCCTGTCTGACATTATTTTATTGGTCCAGCTTGGGCCAATTGGCTATGACTGTTAGAACATATAGTAAAGTCACACAGCACAAACATGCCACTTAGGGGCTAGGTGAGAGACAGTTCTTAGAGAAAAAGATACTTCAAAATATTGGTTATTGGTATCTGCTCCTCCAAAGTCAATCCGTAAGTTCAAACCACCATTTTTAAACATTGATGAATATCTGTCTCCCCACTCTTATCCTCCCCATTTCTTAAATGAGATTTAGATTCTTATATAAAATTGCCACCTAAAAATATGACTTAGAAACCCTGCAGACCCAAATCTCAACATATGGAAGACATCATCTTACCACCAAAACTTGACCCTCCCTTCTTATGCTCTATCATAAGATGAAATTTCATCAATACCGTGAACCAAATAAAAAATGTGAGAATCACTCTAGCCTCTCCCCTCTACCACAACCGCGTTCTTCTCATCTCATCCTCCCTCTTGCCAAGGTTGCTAATTCCATCTCCTCCAATATCATTTGTATTTGTCCCCTCTGCCCCATTTCCACCACTGACTATGGCTTTGGTTAGTATCCATCCCTCTAACCTTGATTATTGCCACAGCAACCTAACTGGACTCTGGGTTTCGGAATGGTCCTTTTTCAATTTATCTTCCATACCACTTATAACAGCCCTCTTTCTAAATGACAGTTATAATCATTTCACTTTGTTGATTACAATCCTTCAATGACCACTGTCATTTTCAGAATAAGAGTGCAAACTCCCTATCTCAGCAATCAGTTCTTCACCATCTGGCTGCTGACCACTCTGCCTCCATCACTCTCTTAGAGTAAACATATTATGTGGTCATCCAGCAGCATTTGCAGTTTCCCAAATTTGACAAGTTATTTGATGCGTCTTTGCTTCCTTTCCCTCAGCTGCTTCCCCTATTTGGCATGCCTTACCTCCCCTTACCAGTCCTTTTCATACAACCAATATCTAGTGCCTGCTCAAAAGTCAACTCAAGCTCTATCTCTGTGAAAAACATCCTAGGAAACATGTTTAGCTTGACTTTCTATCTGCAGCACTTAGCCCAGTGCCTGGTATAAAGTCTCAATACACATTTGGAATATTCATAAATTGAAAATCTACAGTTGAATCTTCAGGCACACGTGCCTGGGCTTGTTGCAGCTCCATTTTGCAGACATTCTGGGCAATGACTACTCCTCTGCTCTTCTGTCATCATAGGATTCCCCACAGACTCCTCTGATGGCTTCTCTTGGCTCAGTGTGTCTCAGGGCACTGACCACAGCCTCATAGGGGTAACCAGATAGCCTTGAGGTTCAGCTTTGCTGTTAGGCACCAATTCACAGAGAAGGGAGACTGCGTAGGCACAGAATAATGCAAACAGATTCCTGAGATTTCCAAGAAGCACAAAGAGTGCCTCTTTGCTTGATTATGGAAAAGTCTACACTCAAAGACTCATCTCTTAAGAGTTTAGGGTTAGAGTCCTTGCCTTTGCTGATACCTGTAGCCCACATTGACCCCTTTCCTGACTATCTTGAACATTTCTCTGTCATTCGTTTTAGTACTTGACTATATTTTATATAACTTTCTACTTATTGTCTAGTTTCTCTGTTTCATGTAAGCATTTTGTAGGCAAAACCAAAAACAACAAAAATGCCATATTTCTCAATGGGAGAGGTGCCAGAAACCTGTAGAAGGATAAATGTGCTGATGTTTTTAAGAAACAAGAGATGATTCTAGAATTTATAAACTTATCATGTCTGCAAACAAATTATTGAAAGGTAACTTGTGAGTATATTTTTAAAAGAAACTCACAGGAGGCCACAAGGTTCACTGAGGACAAATTACAGCAAATAAAACTAATTTTATTTTTCAGTAGAATTTCCAACTTAGTAAACTAAATTATAACAATAATTCCTATCAATTTGGGGCTTTATAATACAAAGCACTTTCACATGTATTATCTTAGCAAGGTATCATGGCTTTGTGGAAAGATGATGAAATTTCAAGCAAGACAGATATGAGTTTGATTCTTGTTGTGCTTTACTTCTCTGAGTCTCTTTTTTTCATTTGTATAGGATCTTCAAATCACATACAAGAATAAAAGATAATCTATGTTCCAGTCTAGTTACTGAAACACAGTATTTGCATTTTATGGAGAATCTATTATAATTATTATCAATTCTTAATTTTCTCAACAAATGGTGAGGAAGGGATTAGCGTTGCCTTTTTTACATATAAGCAAGTCAAGGGTAAGTTAAAGTAATTTTCTACAAGACACACAACAAGTGTGTTAAAGAACAGAGATTTGCATCCCTGTTCTCTGCTATACTCTTTCTCCTATGCCATGGGGAAATGAGATCACCTTCTCATTTCCTCATTTTGCAATCACTGAGTATGTGAAATGGTTGAGACCTATGAGCTGGATGTCATTAAACAGTAGAAGGTTTATAGCCATTTCATGGACCAGACCCCCGTAATGTCGATCAAAACCCACCTTGATGTGGGTAGGGTGGGCTCTCTTTCACCCACAGAGCTCTGGTTTCACCTATCCTCTTCAACAATTTAATTAACTGACAATTCCACAAGAAGATATAACAATGTAAATATATATGCACCTAACTCTGGAGCACCTAGATTCATAAAACAGTTACTGTCATACCTAAGTAAAGAGATAGACAGCAACACAATAACAGTGGGGGACTCAACACTCCACCGACCACACTGGACAGATCATCAGGGGAAAAAAATCAACAGAGACACACTGGACTTAAACTACACTCTAGAACAAACAGACCTACCAGATATATACAGAACATTCTACCCAATAACTTCAGAATATACATTCTTCCCATCAGCACATGGAACATCCTCTAAGATAGACCATATGATAGGCCACAAGTCTCAATAAATTTTTAAAAACCAAAGTTATACCAAGTATCTTCTCAGATCACAGAGGAACAAAGCTAGAAATCAATTCCAAACTGAATCCTCAAAACTATACAAATACATGGAAATTAAACAGTCTCTTCCGGAATGATTTTTGTGTTTATAATGAAATCAAGATGGAAATTTAAAAATTCTTCAAAATGAATGATAACAGTGACAAAGTTGTCAAAACCTCTGGAATACAGCAAAAGTAGTACTAAGAGAAAAGTTTATAACGCTAAATGCCTACCGCAAAAAGCAGAAAGATCACAAATTGACAACCTAACATTTCACTTCAAGGAACTAGAGAAATAAGAAAAAACCAAACCCAAAAGCTACCAGAAGAAAAGAAATAACAAAGATCAGAACAGAACCAACTAAAATTGAAACAAAATACAAAAGATCAATCAAATGAAAAGTTGGTTCTTTGAAAAGATAAACAAAATGGATAGACCACTAACTAGATTAACCATAAAAAAGAGAGAAGAGTCAAATAATCTCAATTAGAAATAAAAATGGAGACATTACCACTGACAACACAGAAATACAAAAGATCATTTGACACTGCTATAAATACCCCTATGCATACAGACTAGAAAACCTGGAGGAAACGTATAAGTTCCTAGAAACATACAACCTCCTAGCTTGAATCAGGAAGAAATAGAAATCCTGAACAGACTTATAACAAGCAGTAAGACTGAATTGGCCGGGCGCGGTGGCTCAAGCCTGTAATCCCAGCACTTTGGGAGGCCGAGGCGGGCGGATCACAAGGTCAGGAGATCGAGACCATCCTGGCTAACACGGTGAAACCCCGTCTCTACTAAAAAATACAAAAAACTAGCCGGGCGAGGTGGCGGGCGCCTGTAGTCCCAGCTACTCGGGAGGCTGAGGCAGGAGAATGGCGTGAACCCGGGAGGCGGAGCTTGCAGTGAGCTGAGATCTGGCCACTGCACTCCAGCTTGGGTGACAGAGCGAGACTCCATCTCAAAAAAAAAAAAAAAAAAAAAAAAAAAAAAAAGACTGAATCAGTAATTTTAAAAAATCTGCCAGCAACAACAACAACTCTGGAGCACCTAGATTCATAAAACAGTTACTGTCAGGATCAGATGAATTCACAGCTGACTTCTACCAGACATTCAAAGAAGAAATAGGACCAAGCCTCCTGAAACTATTCTAAAAGATTGAGAAGGAGGAAATCTTTTCCGACTCATTCTATAGCCTGTTTCACTCTAATACCAAAGCCAGGAAAGGATATAACAACAACAACAAAAAGAAAACTACAGACCAGTATCTCTGATGAATATAGATGCAAAAATCCTCAACAAAATAGTAGCAAACTGGATCCAACTACACATCGAAAAAATAACTCACCATGATCAAGTGGGTTTCATCCCATGAATGCAGGGATAGTTCAACATACCCAAGTCAATAAATGTGATTCATCGCATAAACAGAATTAAAAACATAAGCCATATGATCATCTCAATAGACACAGAAAAAGCATTTGATAAAATGCAGAATCTCAGAAAAGCATTTGATAAAAACCTTCAAAAAACTAGTCATAGAGGGAACATACCTCAAAATAATAGAAGCCAAATATCACAAACACACAACCAACATCATACTGAATGGAAAAAAGTTGAAAGCATTTCCTGTAACAAAGAGAAGAAGACAAGGATGTCCACTTTCACCATTCCTATTCAACATAGTAGTGGAAGTTCTAGCCAGAGCAATAAGGCAAGAGAAAGAAATAAAAGGCATCCAAATTGGAAAAGAGGAAGTCAACAATATGATCTTATACCAAGAAAACTCTAAAGACTCTTACAAAAGACTCCGAGACTTGATAATGAATCGAGTAAAGTCTCAGATTATAAAATCGATGTACATAAACCAATAACACTGTTATATACCAAAAAGGACTAAGCTGAGAATCAAATCAATAACTCAATCCCCCTTTCAAAAGCTACACACACAAAAATACCTAGGAATATATTTAACCAAGGAGATGAAAGATCTCTACAAGGAAAACTACAAAACACCGCAGAAAGAAATCATAGATGACACAAGCAAATGGAAATACATCCCATGCTCATGGATTGGAAGAATTAATATTGCTAAAATGTCCACACTGCCAATAGCAATCTACAGATTCAATGCGATCCCTATCCAAATACCAACGTCATTTATTCAGACTCAGAAAAAACAATCCTAAAATTCACATGGAACCAAAAAGAGCCTAAATAGCAAAAGCAATCCTAAGCAAAAAGAACAAATCTGGAGGCATCATATTACCCAACTTCAAATTATACCATAAGGCTATGGTAACCAACACAGCTTGGTACTGGCATAAAAGCAGGCACATAGACCAATTGAACAGAACAGAGAACCCAGAAATAAAGCCAAATACTTACAAGCGACTGATCTTTGACAAAGCACAAAAAGAAACATAAACTCTAGAAAGGACACCCTATTCAACAAATGGTGCTGGGAAAATTGGACAGCCACATATAGAAAAATGAAACTGGATCCCTATCTTGCACTTTATACAAAAGTTAACTCAAGATGGATCAAAGACTTAAATCTAAGATCTGAAACAAAAATTCCAGAAGAAACCTAGGAAAAACTCTTCTGGACATTTGCCTAGGCAAAGAATTTATGACTAAGGCCCCCAAGGCATATGTGATGAAAATAAAAATAAATAGGTATGACCTAATTAAACTAAAAAGCTTCTACGCAGCAAGAGAAATAATCAACAGAGTAAACAGACAACCTATAAAATTAGAGAAAATATTTGCAAACTATGCATCTGACAAATAACTAATATCCAGAATCTATAAGGAACTCAAATCAGCATAGAAAAAAAAAATCAATCCAAATAAAAAGTGGGCAAATGACACGAATAGACATTTCTCAAAAGAAGATATACAAATAGCCAAGAAACATATGAAAAAGTGCTTAACAACACTAATGATCCGGGAAATGCAAGTTAAAATCACAGTGAGATACCACTTTACCCCAGCCAGAATGGCCATTTTTGTTTGTTTGTTTTGTTTTGTTTTATTTTATTTTCTGTTCCAGGGTACATGTGCAGGATGTACAGGTTTGTTACATAGGTAAATGTGTGTCATGGTGGTTTGCTGCACCTATCAACACATCACCTAGGTATTAAGTCCAGCATGCATTAGCTGTTTTTCCTGATGTTCTTCCTCCCCTTGCCCCACACCAGCAGGCCCATGTGTGTTGTTCCCCTCTCTGTGTCCATGTGTTCTCATTGTTCAGCTCCTGCTTATAAGTGAGAACATGTGGTATTTGGTTTTCTGTTGCTCCATTACTTTGCTGAGGATAATGGCTTCCAGCTCCATCCATGTCCCTGCAAAAGACATGATCTCGTTCCTTTTTATAGTTGCATAGTATTCCATGGTATATATGTACCATATTTTCTTTATCCAGTCTATCATTGATGGGCGTTTGGGTTGGTTCCATGTCTTTGCTATTGTGAATAGTGCTGCAATGAACATACACGTGCATCTGTCTTTATAAGAGAATGATTTATATTCCTTTGGGTATATACCCAGTAATGGGATTGCTTGGTCTAATGGTATTTTTGGTTCTAGGTCTTTGAATAATCATCGCACTGTCTTCCACAATGGTTGAACTAATTTACACTGCCACCAACAATGTAAAAGCATTCCTATTTCTCCACAGCCTTGTCAGCATTTGTGGTTTCTTGACATTTTAATAATTGCCATTTTGACTGGCCACTATTTGTGGTTTTGGTTTGCAGTCCTCTAATGATCAGTAATGTTGAGCTTTTTTCATATGTTTCTTGGCCGCATAAATGTCTTCTTTTGAGAAGTGTCTGTTCATGTCTTTTGCCCACTTTTAATGTTTTTTTTTTTTTCTTGTAAGTTTGTTTAAGTTCCTTGTAGATTCTGGATATTAGACCTTTGTCAGATGGATAGATTGCAAAAATTTTCTCCCATTCTGTAGGTTGTCTGTTCGCTTTGAGGATAGCTTCTTTTGCTGTGCAGAAGCTTTTTAGTTTCATTAGATCCTATTTGTCAGTTTTTGCTTTTGTTACAATTGCTTTTGATGTTTTCATCATGAAACCTTTGCCTAGGCAGAATGGCCATTATTAAAAAGTCAAAAAAGAATAGATGTTGATACAGATGTAGTGAAAGGGAATTCTTATACACTGCTAGTGGTAATGTAAATTACTACAACCTGTATGGAAAACTATGGAATTTTCTCAAATAACTAAAACTAGACCTACCATTTGATCCAGCATTCCCCTTCCACCCAAAGGAAAAGGAGTCATATGAAAAAGAAAGAACAGACACCTGCACATGAATGTTTATTGCAGCACAATTCACAATTGCAAAGATATGGAATCAACCTAAGTGCCCATCAACAACGAGTGGATAAAGAAAATGCAGTATGTGTATATGTGTATATACATGTATATGTGTGTATATATAGTATATATGTAGTATATATATAAATGCAGTATATATGTGTGTGTATGTATACACACATATACATGTATATATACTGCCTTTTACATGTGTAAAATAGTATTCTACGATATATATATACATATATACGTGTGTGTATATACATATATTATGTAATACTACTCAGCCATAAAAAAAATTAAATAATGTCTTTTGCAGCAATTTGCATGGACTCAGAGGCCATTGTCCTAAGTGAAGTAACTCAAGAATGGAAAACCAAATACCACATGTTCTCACTTGTAAGTGGGAACTAAGCTATGTGTACACAAAAGCATACAGAGTGGTATAATGGACATTGGAGACTAAGAAGTGGGGATAAGGGATGAAAAACTACCTATTAGGTGCAATATACATTACTTGGGTGATGGATACACTAAAATCCCAGACTTAACCACTCTACAGTTCATCCATATAACCAAAAACCACCATCGTACCCCTAAGGCTACTGAATTTTTTAAATGTTTTTAAAATTTAATTAAATGAATTGAGGGTGTCCTCAGTCTGTGAACGGAGATAGTAACAAGTAGATAACATGCTGGATATCAAAATCCAGATTTACTTTTAAAGCAAATGGAAGAGAAAAATGGATCACAATAAGGAGAAGAATTTTATCAGAGATACAGAAAAAACATCCTAACCTAATGTACAGAATGGTGACTATAGCCAATAATAATGTACTGTGGCGGGGATCATGGCAGACGGGAGGCAGGACTAGGTTGCAGTTCCCACTCGGACAAAGCAAGCAGTGTATGGAGGCTCACATCATGAACTTTTGCTTCAGAACAACTGCAGGAATAACTCAGGAAAACCGAGAGAACCCACAGACCCTAAGATAACCCAAATACTGTGAGTACCCCAAATACTGTGAGTACCCAAACTGTGGAAGTGGGAGAGGGAGATTATCCAGCCCTGAACACGCACCCTCACTGGGGAACCTGAAGGTCTAGATCACAGGAGAAGATTCTGACCTTACCCGGAGCTGAGTCAATTTAGAGAGCCAAACAAAATACTGGGGTAGAGGAAGCAGCAGAAAAGGCCCTGTGGGCTTGCTGGATCCCCTAGCAAGCCATTTCTGCCTTGTCTCACAGGGTTGTTGGGATGGACTGCCCAAGGTACTGGGAAAAGGCCACAGGGAGAAGGAAACCTCCAGCTGCACTCTGTAACAATTTGAACCAATTGAGAGGTCTCCTGGCTACAACTCAGGGGAGGGCGTGAATCCTGTGTGCCGACTCCACAGGTAGGGGAAGCAGGAAAGTCCCACTTGCTTTTGCAACTGGGAGGCAGGTAGAGCCTGGGACAAGTTCTCCGCCCTGCTCACCCACTGCCTGGAAACAGACTCGGTGCTATTGGAGGAGGGGCACAGTGGGAGTGAGACGGGCCCTCTGGGTTGCATGGATACTGGGCGACTGCTGGCTGGCTTTCCCCCACTTCCCTGGTAACCTGCATGAAAAAGTAAAGGCAACCGTAATTGTCCAGGGAACATAACTCCATTGACCTGGGAACCACACTTCCATTCCCCACAGTAGGCACACCAAGCTGTGCCCAAGGAGAGTCTGAACTCAGATGCACCTAGCCCTGACCCCCACCTAATGGTCCTTCCCTACCCACCCTAGTAGCTGAAGAGAAAGGGCATATACTCTTGGGAGTTCCAGGGTCCTGCCAACTGTCTGTTCCTCCCTAGTCTACCACAGCTGAGGCTCTCTTGAAAGTGCCACCTCCCAGCAGGAGGCCAACCAGTACAAAAATAGTGCATTAAACAACCAAAGCTAAGGCTCTTCAGAGAGTCCATTTCACCTCCCTGCCATTTCCACTGGAACAGGTGCTGGTATCACGGCTAAGAGATCCAGATGGCTGACATCACAGGATTTTGTGCAGACAACCTCCAGTACCAGCCCGGAGCCTGGTAGAATTGCTGGGTGGCTGGATTAAAAAGAGAGATAATAATCAGCTGAACTACAGCTCAGCTCTCAGGAAGCCACATCCCTAGGAAAAGAGGAGTACTACATCAAGGGAACACTCCGTGGGACAAGAGAATCTGAACAACAGCCTTGAACCCTAGACCTAGAACCCTAGGTCTGACAGACCCTACCCAAATGAGAAGAAACCAGAAAACCAGCTCTGGTGATATGACAAAACAAGGTTCTTTGACACCCCCAGAAAATCGCACTAGCTTATGAGCAACAGATCCAAACCAAGAAGAAATCACTGATTTACCTGAAAAAGAATTAAGAAAGTTAGTTATTAAGCTAATCAGGGAGGCACCAGAGAAAGGCAAAGCCCAGTGTAAAGAAGTCAAAAAATGATACAAAAAAATGAGGGGAGAAATGTTCAATGAAATAGCATAAATAAAAACAATCAAAACTTCAGAAAAAAATGGATGCACTTATAGAAATGCAAAATGCTCTGGAAAGTCTCTGCAATGGAATCAAACAAGCAGAAGAACTTCAGAGTTCGAAGACAAGGTTTTCAAATTAACCTAATTCAACAAACACAAAGAAAAAGCAACGAGAAAATATGAACAAAGCCTCTAGGAAGTCGGGAATTATGTTAAACGACCAAGTCTAAGAATAATCAATGTTCCTGAGGAAGAAGAGAAATTTAAAAGTTTGGAAAACATATTTGGGGAAATAATCGAGGAAAACTCCCCCGGCCTTGCTAGAGACCTACACATCCAAATACAAGAAACTCAAAGAACACCTGGGGCCAGGTGCGGTGGCTCACGCTTGTAATCCCAGCACTTTGGGAGGCTGAGGCGGGTGGATCACAAGGTCAGGAGATCGAGACCATCCTGGCTAACATGGTGAAACCTCGTCTCTACTAAAAGTACAAAAAATTAGCCAGGTGTGTTGGCACATGCTTGTAGTCCCAGCTACTCAGGAGATTGAGGCAGGAGAATGGTGTGAACCCAGGAGATGGAGCTTGCGTGAGCCGAGATCACACCACTGCACTCCAGCCTGGGCGACAGAGTGAGACTGCATCGCAAAAACAAAACAAAACAAAATAAAACAAACAAACAAAAAAAACAAAACACCTGGGAAATTCATGACAAAAAGATCATTGCCCAGGCACATTGTCAGCAGGGTATCTAAAGTTAAGACAAAGGAAAGAATCTTAGAAGCTGTGAGACAAAAGCACCAGGTAACCTATAAGGAAAACCTATCAGATTAACAGCAGATTTCTCAGCAGAAACCCTACAAGCTAGAAGGGATTGGGACCCTATATTCAGCCTCCTTAAACAAAATAATTATCAGCCACGAATTTTGCATCCAGAGAAAGTAAGCTTCATAAGTGAAGAAAAGATAGTCTCTTTCAGATGAACAAATGCTGAGAGATTTCACCACTACAAAGCCAGCACTATAAGAACTGCTAAAAGGACCTCGAGATCTTGAAACAAATCCAGGAAACACATCAAAACAGAACTTCTTTAAAGCATAAATCTCACAGGACCTATAAAACAAAAACACAATTTAAAAAACCAGAACATATACAGGCAACAAGTAGCACGATAAATTGAGTGGTACCTCACACCTCAATACTAATGTTGAATGTAAATGGTTGAAATGCTCCACTTAAAAGATACAGAATTGAAGAATGGATAAGAATTCACCAATCATCTGCTGCCTTCAAGAGACCCACCTAACACATAAGGAATCACATAACCTTTAGGTAAAGGGGTGGAAAAAGACATTCCATGCAAATGGACACCAAAAGTGAGCAGGAGTAGCTATTCTTATATCAGACAAAACAAATTTTAAAGCAACAGCAGTTAAAAAAGACAAAGAGGGACATTATATAATGACAAAAAAGCCCTGTCCAACAGGAAGATATCACAATCCTAAATATGTATGCACCTAACACTGGGGCTCCCAAATTTATAAAACAATTACTAATAGACCTAAGAAATGAGATAGACAGCAACACAGTAACAGTGGGGGACTTCAATACTCCACTGACAGCACTAGACAGGTCGTCAAGATGGAAAATCAACAAAGAAATAATGGATTTAAACTATACCCTGGAACAAATAGACTTAACAGATATTTACAGAACATTCTATCTAACAACCGCATAATATATATTCTATTCATCAGCGCATGAAACTTTCTCCAAGATAGATCATATGATAGGCCATGAAATGAACCTCAATAAATTTATGAAAATTGGAATTATATCAAGTACTCCCTCAGACCACAGTGGGATAAAACTGGAAATCAACTTCAAAAGGAACATTCAAAACCATGGAAATTAAATAACCTGCTCCTGAATGATCATTGGGTCAAAAATGAAACCAAGATGGAAATTTAAAAATTCTTCTAACTGAAATACAGTAGTGACACCATCTGTCAAAACCTCTGTGACACAACAAAGGTGGTGTTAAGAGGAAAGTTCATAGCCTTAAATGCCTGCATCAAAAAGTCTAAAAGAGCACTAAATGACAATCTAAGGTCACACCTCAAGGAACTAGAAAAACAAGAACAAACCAAACTCAAACACAGCAGAAGAAAGGGAATAACTAACATCAGAGCAGAACTAAATGAAATTGAAACAAACAAACAAAATACAAAGGATAATGAAACAACAAACAAAAAAACTGGTTCTTTGAAAAGATAAATAAAATTGATAGATCATTAGCAAGATTTACCAAGAAAAGAAGAGAGAAGATCTAAGTAAGTTCAATTAGAAAGGAGATGGGAGATACTACAACTGACACCACAGAAATACAAAAGATCATTCAAGGCTGCTATGAACACCTTTATGTGTGTAAACTAGAAAACCTAGAGGAGATGGATGAATTCCTGGAAAGATACAACCCTCCTAGCTTAAATCATGAAGAATGAGATACCTTGAACAGATCATTAAAAAGCAGTGAGATTAAAATGGTAATTTAAAAATTACCAACAAAAAAAAGTCAAGGACCAGGCGTATTCACAGCAGAATTCCACCAGACATTCAAAGAATTGGTATCAATCCTATTGACATTATTCCACAAGATAGAAGAAGAGGCAATCCTCCCCAAATCATTCTATGAAGCCAGTGTCATCCTAATACCAAAACCAGGAAAGAACGTAACCAAAAAAGAAAACTACGGGCGGGCACGGTGGCTCACACCTGTAATCTTAGCACTTTGGGAGACTGAAACGGGTGGATCACCTGAGGTCAGGAGCTCAAGACCAGCCTAGCTAACATGGTGAAACCCCATTTCTACAAAAATACAAAAATCGGGCATGGTGGCACATGCCTGTAATCCCAGCTACTCGGGAGGCTGAGGCAAGAGAATCGCTTGAACCTGCAGGGTGGAGGTTGCAGTGAGCCAAGATTGCACCACTTCACTCCAGCCTGGGTGAAAGAGTGAAACTCCATCTCAAAAAAATAAGAAAAGAAAACTACAGACCAATATCCCTGATTAACATAGATGCAAAAATCCTTAACAAAATACTAGCTAACTGAATCCTACAACATACCAAAAATATAATCCACCATGATCAAGTGGGTTTCACACCAGGGATGCAGGGATGGTTTATATGCAAATCAATAAATATAATACACCACATAAACAGAATTAAAAACAAAAATCACATGATCATCTCAATAGATGCAGAAAAAGCATTTAACAAAATCCAGCATCCCTTTATGATTAAAACTTTCAAGTCGGCTTCATCCCTGGGATGCAAGGCAAGTTCAACATATGCAAATCAATAAAAGTAATCCATCACATAAACAGAACCAATGACAAAAACCACATGATTATCTCAATAGATGCAGAAAAGTTCTTCGATAAAATTCAACATCACTTTATACTAAAAACTCTCAATAATCTAGGTATTGATGGAGCATATCTCAAAATAATAAGAGCTATTTATGACAAACCCACAGCCAGTATCACACTGAATGGGCAAAAGCTGGAAGCGATCCCTTTGAAAATCGGCACAAAACAAGGATGCCCTCTCTCACCACTCCTATTCAACATAGTATTGGAAGTTCTGGCCAAGGCAATCAGGCAAGAGAAAGAAATAAAAGGTATTCGAATAGGAAGATAGGAAGTCAAATTATCTCTGTTTGCAGATGATATGATTGTATGTTTAGAAAACCCCATTGTCTCAGCCCCAAGTCTCCTTAAGCTAATACGCAACTTCAGCAAAGTCTCAGGATACAAAATCAATGTGCAAAACTCACAAGCATTCCTATACACCAATAATAGGCAGAGAGCCAAATGAGTGAACTCCCATTCACAATTGCTACAAAGAGAATAAAATACCTAGGAATATACCTTACAAGGGATGTGAAGGACCTCTTCAAGGAGAACTACAAACCACTGCTCAAGGAGATAAGAGGACACAAACAAATGGAAAAACATTCCATGCTCATGGATAGGAAGAATCAATATCGTGAAAATGGCCAGACTGCCCAAAATAATTTATAGATTCAATGCTATCCCCATCAAACTACCATTGACCTTCTTCACAGAATTAGAAAAACCTACTTTAAATTTCATATGGAACCAAAAAAGAGTCCATATAGCCAAGACAATCCTAAGCAAAAAGAACAAAGCTAAAGGCATCAATCACGCTACCTGACTTCAAACTATACTACAAGGCTACAGTAATCAAAACAGAATGGTATTGGTATCAAAACAGATATATAGACCAATGGAACAGAACAGAGACCTCAGAAATAACATCACACATCTACAACCATCTGACCTTTGGCAAACCTGCCAAAAACAAGCAATGGGGAAATGATTCTCTATTTAATAAATGGTGTTGGGAAAACTGGCCAGCCACATGCAGAAAACTGAAACTAGCCCCTTCCTTACATCTTATACAAAAACTAACTGAAGATGAATTAAAGACTAAATGTAAGGCCCAAAACCATAAAATCCCTACAAGAAAACCTAGGCAATACCATTCAGGACAAAGGCATGGGCAAAGACTTCATGACTAAAACGCCAAAAGCAATGGCAACAAAAGCCAAAATTGACAAATGGGATCTAATCAAACTAAAGAGCTTCTGCACAGCAAAAGAAACTATCATGAGTGAACAGGCAACCTACAGAATGGGAGAAAACTTTTGCAATCTGTTCATCTGACAAAGGGCTAATATCCAGAATCTACATGGAACTTAAACAAATTTACAAGAAGAAAACAAACAAGCCCATCAAAAAGTGGGCGAAGGATATGAATAGACACTTCCCAAAAAAAGACATTTATGCGGCCAGCAAACATATGAAAAAAAAAAATCTCAAAACCCCAATGAGATACCATCTCACACCAGTTAGAATGGTGATCATTTAAAAAGTCAGGAACAACAGATGCTGGAGAGGATGTGGAGAAACGGGAACACTTTTACACTGTTGGTGGGAGTGTACATTAGTTCAATCATTGTGGAAGACAGTGTGGTGATTCCTCAAGCATCTAGAACCAGAAATACCATTTGACCCAACAATCCCATTACTGGGTATATGCCCAAAGGATTATAAATCATTCTATTATAAAGACACATGCACACGTATGTTTATTGCAGCACTATAGCAAAGTGCTCACAATAGCAAAGACTTGGAACCAACCCGAATGCCCATCAGTGGTAGTCTGGATAAAGAAAATGTGGCACATATTCACCATGGGATACTATGAAGCCATAAAAAAAGGATAAGTTCATGTCCTTTGCTGGAACATGAATGAAGCTGGAAACCATCATTCTCAGCAAACTAACACAGGAACAACAACAACAAAAAAAACCAGCACCACATGTTCTAACTCATAAGTGGGAGTTGAACAATGAGAACACACAGACAAAGGGAGGGGAACATCACACACTGGGGCCTATTGGGGGGTGGGAAGTTAGGTGAGGGATAGCATTAGGAGAAATACCTAATGTAGATGATGAGTCGAGGGGTGCAGCAAACCACTATGGCACGTGTATACCTATGTAACAAACCTGCATGTTCTGCACATGTATCCCAGAACATAAAGTATATTAAAAAAAAAAAAACCTCTCAGCAAAATCAGCATGCAAGGGACGTACCTCAATGTAATAAAAGCTACCTTTGACCAAACCACAGCCAATGTAATACTGAATGGGGAAAAGTTGAAAGCATTCCCTCTGAGAACGGGAACAAGATAAGGATGCCCACTCTCACCACTTCTAGTCAACATAGTACTGGAAGTCCTAGCCAGAGCAATCAGACAAGAAAAAGAAATAAAGGGTATCCAAATGGGTAAAGAGGAAATCAAACTGTCATTGTTTGCTGATGATATGATTGTTTACCTAGAAAACCCTCCAGAAAGTTCCTACAACTGATAAAAAAAATTTCAGCAAAGTTTCTGGATACAAAATTGATGTACACGAATCAGCAGCTCTGCTATACACCAACAGTGACCAAGCTGAGAATCATATCAAGAACTCAACCCCTTTTACAATAGCTGTAAAAAATAACATACTTAGGAATATACCTAATCAAGGAGGTGAAAGACCTCTATAAGGAAAACTATAAAACACTGCTGAAAGAAATCATAGACGTCACAAACAAATGGAAACACATCCTATGCCCATGGATGGGTAGAGTCAATATTGTGAAATAACCATACTGCCAAAAGCAATCTACCAATTCAATGCAATTCCATAAAATTACCACCATCGGCTGGGCGTGGTGGCTCACGCCTATAATCCCAGCACTTCAGGGGGCCAAGGTGGGCAGATCACGAGTTCAGGAGATCAAGACAATTCTGGCCAACATCGTGAAACCTTGTCTACTAAAAATACAAAAATTAGCTGGGCATGGTGAATGTGCCTGTAGCTACTCAGGAGGCTGAAGCAGGAGAATCACTTTAACCTGGGAGGTGGAGGTTGCATTGAGCTGAGATCACGCCACTGCACTCCAGCCTGGCGACAGAATGAGACTCCGTCAAAAAATAAACAAACAAAGAAACAAAACACAAATGAACAAAAAAACCCCACAATAATTCTTCACAGAACTAGAAAAAACAATCCTAAAATTCATATGGAACCAAAAAAGAGCTCATACAGTCAAAGCAAGACTAAGCAAAAAGAACAAATCTGTAGGCATCACATTACCTGATTTCAAATATACTATAAGGCTATAGTTACCAAAATAGTATAGTACTGGTATAAAAATAGGCACATAGGCCAATGGAACTGAATAGAGAACCCAGAAATAAACCTAAATACTTATAGTCAACTGATCTTCTACAAAGCAAACAAAAACATGAAGTGGGGAAAGGACACCCTATTCAACACATTGTGCTGGGATTATTGACAAGCCACATGTAGGAGACTGAAACTGGATCCTCATCTCTCACCTTATACAAAGATCAACTCAAGATGGATGAAGGACTTCATTAAGACCTGAAATTAAGAATTCCAGAAAATTTAGAAAATTTTCAGATAAAATACACTTTATTTCTTTTAAATTTTTTATTTCCATAGGTTATTGGGGAATAGGTGGTGGTTGGTTACATGGGTTCTTTAGTGGTAATTTGTGAGATTTGGGTGCACCCATCACCCAAGCACTATACAGTGCACACAATTTGTAGTCTTTTATCCCTCACCCCACTTCTAGAAAAATTCTAGAAAATTCTAGAGAAACCCTTCTAGATATTGGCTTAGGCAAGGATTTCATGACAAAGAACCCAAAAGCAAATGCAATAAAAAGCAAAGATAAATTGCTGAGACTTAATTAAACTAAAGAGCTTTGCATGGCAAAAAGCAACAGAGAGCAGAATAAACAGACAACCCACAGAGTGCGAGAAAATCTTCACAATGTATACATCTGCAAATGACTAATATTCAGAGTCTATAAGGAACTCAAACAAATTAGTAAGGAAAAAACAATCCCATCAAAAAGTGGATTAAGGACATGAATAGACAATTATCAAAAGAAAGTATACAAATGGCCAACAAATATGAAAAAATGCTCACCATCACTAATGATCAGGGAAATGCAAATCAAAACCGCAATGTGATACCACCTTATTCCTGCAAGTATGGCCATTAAAAAAAAAAGAAAAAAGAATAGATGTTGGCATGGATGTGGTGAACAGTGAACACTTCTACACTGCTGGTGGGAATGTAAACTAGTGCAACCCCTGTGGAAAACGGCGTAGAGATTCCTTAAAGAACTACAAGTAGAACTGCCATTTGATCCAGAAATCCCACTACTAGGTATCTACCCAGAGGGACAGAAGTCATTATACAAAAAAGATACTTGCACACACATGTTTTTAGCAGCACAGTTCACAATTGCAAAAATGTGGAACCAACACAAATGCCCATCAATCAACAAGTGAATAAAGAAACTGTGGTATACATATATACAATGGAATACTACTCAGCCGTAAAAAGGAATGAACTAATGGCATTCACAGAGACCTGGATGAGATTGGAGACTATTATTCTAAGTGCAGTAACCCAGGAATGGAAAACCAAACACTGAATGTTCTCGCTCATAAGTAGAAGCTAAGCTATGAGGATGCAAAGGCATAAGAATGACACAATGGACTTTGGGGACTCAGGGGGAAAGAGCAGGAAAGGTGGTGAGGAATAAAAGACTACAAATTGTGTGCACTGTATACTGCTTGGGTGATGGGTCCACCAAAATCTCACAAATTACCACTAGAGAACTCACGTAACCAACCACCACCTATTCCCCAATAATCTATGGAAATAAAAAATTTAAAAGAAGTAAAGTGTATTTTATCTGAAAAAATAAAAATGAAAAATAATACTAATGTACTGTGTACCTGACATTTGCTAAGAGAGAGTTTAAGTATTCTCACTGGACACACACACGTGCAGGTGCACCTACACATGCACACATGTGCAAGGTAACTGTGCAGTGATGGATATGTTAATTCGCTTGATTGTGGTAATCATTTCACAAAGCATACACATATCAAAACATCACATTGTACACTTTGAATCCTTGATACAGCTGAAAAGAATAAAAAAGAAAAAAGAGAAAATGTCCCATATTTATAATTAAAAAC
The DNA here is from genome assembly GCF_009764315.1 of Trachypithecus francoisi. Lineage (NCBI taxonomy): Eukaryota > Metazoa > Chordata > Mammalia > Primates > Cercopithecidae > Trachypithecus > Trachypithecus francoisi. The sequence goes on along the minus strand of NW_022681465.1, from coordinate 122,070,717 downwards.
ATTAAATTTCATGAGAATAAAATTGGAGAGACATGGCTTATCAGCAGTAAATGTGAAAATGACTTTGGGATTTAAGTTGATTGCAAGCTCAGTATGAATCACCAACATGGCATGTCTACCATTTAACTTTTGGCTGCATTCTAAGAAGCTTTGCATCACATATAATGAAGTCGACGGTCTCAAAGTGCTCTGGGCTGGTCAGTTGGTGCCTCACAACCCTGTGATGTAGGCATTATTTCATTTACAAAAGAGCTTGAAGCCACCAAATTTGCCAAAGGCCAAAGGACTACATGATGGAACTGGCTTAATAAACAGGCTAATTGGTGCTAGGACATGGGCAATACATTTCACATGCATAATATATTTGAATATAGCAATGGCTTGTGATGGCTTTTGTTATTTATCCCTTTTGTACAGATGAGAAAACTGAGACAGAGGTAGATAAAGCAACCCGTTCAAGCTCACAGTAAGTGACTGAGGTCAGATTAAAACCCAGGACTATTTGATTTAACCACTGAGCTATGCTGCCTCTTTCAGAGAAACAAAGAATTTTCTACCAGTGAAATCTTTTAAAAAATGTCTCAAGTGGTTCAAGTAGAGGCTGGTGGTCCCTGTGTGTGGGCAGAGCTGTAAACTGAGATACTTGGAAATTCCTAGCCTTTATGATTCTGTCCATTTGGTCTTTGGAATGCATTTTTCACAGGGTGTACTGAACACCAACTCAATGCTAATCAGTAAGCAATTATTGACCTGAGTGCAATAGAACTCCACTCTCTAGAAGGGGACCAACTCGGTGCATTGCTGTGGGAGTTGTGGCTTTGCAAGTGAGCTTTCTAGCTATTTGTGTCAAAGCTGAATTAGAGGGAAGCAGGCTTCCCAGCGCAGCTAGCAATTAGAGTTCAACCCACAAATTCCTGCACTGGGCTGGCTGCTTTTGTGGGAAGGACAGGAAAGGAGGCACCTTCAAGGGACAGTGGAACAGAGCAGAGGCAGCAGCGGGTAGCAGCCCCAGGAGCTGTGGCCACAAGAACAGCCTGGACAGCTGGCCTCAGTCTTGATTTGGATAAAGATGTTTATTCTGCTCTGCCTCCCAGGCCTCTCCCTTCCTGCCCTAAGGGCCATCCACTGGAGTGACTGACGAGGTGATTAATTAGATACAGACTCGCAGACCCAGCCAAGAAGTGTTCTCAGACTGAGGTTCACATGGGGGGTTAGAGATATCCTGCCAGCAGCACTATATAGATAGCCTCCCTCTTTGCCCTCTCCTGTAGTCTAAAGGTCATGATCCATGAAAAAATCTGAATCGAATGCCTACCACCCCAAGGTGATGCCTGAGCACAGAATTAGCTGGTGTCGTGGAAATGGTGATGTACAGAGCATGGAACTCAAGGCTTGATCGTTGGGGTGGGAGTGGGGGGATCCCTGGGAGCCAGTGCTCTCAGAGGATCAGGCATAGATTGTCCAGTTGGTTTCTGGAGGGAGTATAAAAAAGCCCCTCTTGCTCAACACCCACCCCACTGTTTTTCTTTTTTTTTTTTTTTTTTTTTTTTTTTTGAGACAGAGTCTCGCTCTGCCGCCCAGGCTGGAGTGCAGTGGCCGGATCTCAGCTCACTGCAAGCTCCGCCTCCTGGGTTTAGGCCATTCTCCTGCCTCAGCCTCCCCAGTAGCTGGGACTACAGGCGCCCGCCACGTCGCCCGGCTAGTTTTTTGTATTTTTTAGTAGAGACGGGGTTTCACCGTGTTAGCCAGGATGGTCTCGATCTCCTGACCTCGTGATCCGCCCGTCTCGCCTCCCAAAGTGCTGGGATTACAGGCTTGAGCCACCGCGCCCGGCCTGTTTTTCTTAAATAAACAAACAAACACTCAAATAATCACCTCCTTGGTCAAAGCTGTGGTTCTTAAACATTTTCATCTCAGTCCCCTTTTTACTATTAAAAATAATTGAGGACGCCAAAAAGGACTTTTGTGTCATGAGTTTTATCTCTCCATATTAACCATATTTGAAATTAAAACTGAGAAATTTTTAAAAGAAAAATGTATTAGTTCATTTAAAAATAATCCACCATTATATGTAAACATAAATTATTTTTTTCAGAAAAATAATAACTATATATTTTCCAAAACAAAAATATCTGGCAAGAAGACTGGCATTGTTTTACATTTTTGAAGATCTCTTGAATGTCTAGCTTAATGGGAGGCAGCTGGATTTGAATATCTGCTCCTGCTTTCAATCTGTTGTGATATGTTGTTTGGGTTGGAGGTTATGAAGAAAGTCTGGCCTCACACAGTATGTAATTGGAAAAGAGAGAAGTATTTCAACAGCCTCTTTAGTAACGGTGGAGATTCTTTTTTTTTTTTTTTTTAATTGAACTACACCAAACAGGTTAGTTGCACTGTGGGATCTGCATCCATATTGGTGAACTTCTAAAACTCTGTTTTGTTTCATTAAAATCTAATGAAAACCTAGGCAATACCATTCAGGACAAAGGCATGGGCAAGGACTTCATGACTAAAACACCAAAAGCAATGGCAACAAGGCCAACATAGACAAATGGGATCTAATTAAACTAAAGAGCTTCTGCACAGCAAAAGAAACTACCATCAGAGTGAACAGGCAACCTACAGAATGGGAGAAAATGTTTGCAATCTATCCATCTGACCAAGGGCTAATATTCAGAATCTACAAAGAAAAACAAATTTACAAGAAAAAATCAAACAACCCCATCAAAAAGTGGGCAAAGGATATGAACAGACACCATTCAAAAGAAGACATTTATGCAGCCAACAGACACATGAAAAAATGCTCATCATCACTGGTCACCAGAGAAATGCAAATCAAAACCACAATGAGATACCATCTCACACCAGTTAGAATGATGATCATTAAAAAGTCAGGAAACAACAGATGCTGGAGAGGATGTGGAGAAATAGGAACACTTTTACACTGCTGGTGGGAGTGTAAACTAGTTCAACCATTGTGGAAGACAGTGTGGTGATTCCTCAAAGATCTGGAACTGGAAATACCATTTGACCCAGCAATCCCATTACTGGGCATCAAACCCAATTATAAATCATGCTACTATAAAGACACATGCACACATATGTTTATTGCGGCACTATTCACAACAGCAAAGACTTGGAACCAAACCAAATGTCCATCAGTGATAGACTGGATAAAGAAAATTTGGCACATACACACCATGGAATACTACACAGCCATAAAAAAGGATGAGTTCATGTCCTTTGTGGCGACATGGATGAAGCTGGAAACCATCATTCTGAGCAAAGTATCGCAAGGACAGAAAACCAAACACCACATGTTCTCACTCACAGGTGGCAACTGAACAATGAGAACACTTGGACACAGGGCGGGGAACATCACACACTGGGGCCTGTCGTGGGGTGGTGGCATGGGGGAGGGATAGCATTAGGAGAAATACCTAATGTAAATGACGAGTTAATGGGTGCAGCAAACCAATACAGCACATGTATACATATGTAACAAACCTGCATATTGTGCACATGTACCCTAGAACTTAATGTATAATAAAAATAAATAAATAAAATGAGAACTATTAGTTTAAAATAAAATCTATTGATCTGTCTTGAACTGTGAATGAATCCTTTTTGGGGAGAAGGGCCTAGAATTTTATTGTTGGTTTACACTTCCATAAATATTTTGTACTAAAAACTCTATGAATAGGTACTTGGATTTCTGCAAGTATAAAATCCCAGAGGTAGGACTGCTGGACCAAAGACATGTTTTTGTTTTTATTTTTTAAATTCTCACAAACAGCTACACAAATTCACATCTACACAAATGATGGATCAGGGCACCCCTCTTCCCACATCCTCACCAGCCCTTGTAGTCAGCAGTCTTTTTAACATGCACCAGTCTGATGGGTAAGAAATGGCATCTTAGTGTGACTTTAATTTGTATTTTCCTGTTTACTAGTAAGCATCTTTCCGTCGGCTATGAGTTTGTTCTTAATTTGAGTTTGTGAGACAGAATGGTATTTCAGTTTGTGAGGCAGAATGGTATTGATGATGTTAAGCATATTTGTTGGCTCTCTGGATTTCCCATTCAACTGTTATTCCTATCCTTTCCCTGTTTTTTTCTTCAGGTTTGTCTTTGCACTATGAATGTGCTGGAGTTCAGTGCAGGGTATTTATTTTTGACATTTTTTTAAGTTCTGGAGGACCTGTGCAGGATGTGTGGGTTTGTTACATAGATAACCATGTGCCATGGTGGTTTGCTGCACCTATTACCCATACATGATTTTCTAACATCAAACACTGACCATTTGAAAATTATTGATTTTCTGAGTTATGTAGATTTTCTAAATGTTGACACAGTTCACTGTATAATATAAAAAAATCACATCTATTAATATCACCACTGATCTTACCAGAAAAAAAAAAAATCTGTAAGTATTGGGAGACTGCCAAGCTCACAGCGGCAGATACAAATTTTTCAAAATTCTAATTTTTGCTTGAACACTCACATTTTATCATTGACATCAAATGCTGTCAGTAGCTTTCCTTGAAATGACAGGCTCACTTTGTTTATTTTTGAGAAAATGTCTGCCAAATACCCAAGTCTGAATAACCAGTTGGCCTGTCATTTTTTCATGAAAAAAAAATGGTGTTCCATGACAATAGTGGCTAGCTCAACTCACAACTCAATCACACAAGTGCTTTCCCTTGAAAATTTGTTATGCAGCACAAGTGCTTTATGTTTGCATCCCATTTTGTTGCAGAATAAAAAGCATATGCAAGGGTAGAGATGCAATAAAATTAATAATGTTTACTGCTTCATCATAAATATTCTAGAAAAATGGACTTTTTCCTCTATGAGGATGATATTGATGAATGCAATGACAGTTGAGTGCCACTACCTTGATTTGTTAAGCTGGCAGTTAGATCCACCATTGCTTTTTCACCATTAGTGCAAATGTTAACACAGTGAAGATGGCAAATAACATCTAAGTATTACTAAGAACATAGTTTTGACTTTGCAGACTTTCTGAAAGGTTTTTAGGGCCCTGGAGACCCCAGACTGTACTTTGATAACCGTTGAGCTAAAGTGTTGAAGAACCTTATTAAAATGCAAATGGCATCTAGAAGGATGAGTAAAAATACAAACTCTTGGCAGTCACTGACAGCTTCATGTGGAGGCAAGAGAATGTAGCAAGGCTGACCCTCAACTTTAGGAGTCATCTGAGTTAGAATACCAAATTCCACACTTTCTAGCTCTGTAAATCATGTAATTTTTGAGGTCTCTCTCTTTCTTTTTGTCTGTAAATGAACATAATGATCCTAAACTTTTATATTTGCTAAAATAATTTAATAGATAGATAAGGGAGTACCTAATGCATAGTTTGTATAATTAACTCAATAATTATTCACTGGTTTTATAATTTGTGTTCTTATAACCTAGTAAAAGTAGGATAACATATGGCTAGTTTTTTATGGGTCTGGGGAATTGGAAGCTTCCTGGAAGTCACAGGGTAGATATTTCCTGAGTATCAACCAAGATGAGCCTTCTAGGGAGTACACAGAAAAAGGAATGAAGAAGGGACTCAAGGGGTTCCACTTTTTCATGTATTTATTCAGCAAATGTTTGATGATCACCTACTGCATTGTAGTCTCCAATTTTGTACTAAGAAAGGCCACAACATGATGACAGTAACTGGTAGGGTAGACAAGATGTTGGACTCAAATCAAGGAACCTGGCTTTTGGTCACAGTTTTAAACTGGCTGTGTCACCTGGGGCATGCCCTTTAAGTTCTCTGCAATTCTGTTTCTTTGTTCACAAAATGGGAAAGATAATAAATGCTTCACTGTGATGTTTCAAAGAATAAATGTAAAATGCGGTTAAAGTAGTCTTTCATTTGTGGTGGCTGTGGTTCTTGAAGTGACTCACTTTTTGACGTCTTGAAAAGCAACATCACATGGAAAAAGGAATCCTTTCTGACTTTTTTTGTTGTTTTTTGAGACAGGGTCTTGCTCTGTCACCCAGGCTTGAGTACAGTGGCTCAATCATGGCTCACTACAGCCTTGACCTCCTGGGCTCAGGTGATTCTCCCACCTCAGCCTCCTGAGGAGGTAGAACTACAGGTGCATGCCACCATGCCTCGCTAATTTTTTGTATTTTTCTGTAGAGATAGGTTTTCCCATTTGCTCAGCCTGGTCTCAAACTCCTGGGCTCAAGCAATCTGCCTGCCTCAGCCTCCCAAAGTGCTGGGATTGCAGGCATGAGCCATTGCATCCAGCTCTTCTGATTCTTGATCTCATTGACTCTAAATTAGAATAGTAATACCTGCCTCCTTTTGAGGGGTCTTAGGATGTATAGTATCAAGATAGTTCATATGTGGCACATAGTACGTGCTCAACAAATAGCTACTAGTTATGATTTTGTGGTCAGACAGATATACCTCCCATGGAAGCTGGCATATAGTAAGCCAGGATAATAAGTGAAAGAGAAAAACTTTTATTACAATACCAAATAAAACATATACCTGTAAAGATTTAATATTGACGGATGAAAGTTCTGATCATTTAGAAACTCATTCTGTGGCTAAATCATGGTAAAGGCATCTTCTTCCCTTCCTAGCTCCATTCTCAAGATCTAACCTCCTACCCGTAAGCAATGTTGGAAGCAAAAGAGCTGTATATGTGACTAACTGTGCTGCTCAGAGCAAATGATTAGGCAAAATCTTGGTGAAAGATAAGAAGTAAACATAGGGGAAACAAAAGAATTGAAAGGATTAAGAAAATATGGGAGCAGACAGACAAAGTGGCACCTAAAAAGGGATGTGAAATGCCTCTGTTGACCACTGGGACATGCTCCATGGAGCACCCCAGCCTACAGCTGATATCCCAGGCCTGTCAGATGAGCTGGATGGCACAAGAAGCCTTCTCCACTCTCTACCTCACAGCAGAATGTGGATGAGATGGGAAATGCTACCTAAGTCAAAGACCAAACATTCTCCTGGATTCCTCATAGGAGCTTGGCAAGCTGGCAGTTAGTCTATTTGGTTGTGGGCTTTATGTTACGATATTTTACAACAAATATTCATATAGCATTTGCTAAGTTCCAGGAATTACTGTAATTCCTTTATGCATATTAATTCCTGTAATCCCCTAATAACTTTATGAGATAAATCAGAGTGCCTATTTTATAGATGAAGAAACTAAGGCAAAGTAACTTACCTAAAGTCATTCAATTCTTAAGGGGCAGATTCTCATGAGTCAGAGGAACAAGCCCCAGTGTTCAGATGCCTAACCACCCAGCTCTACCCTTACAAAGGGAGCAAATAGGGACTTCAGTGATTTGGATGCTGGTGACAGTGATCAATGATGATGTGATGGTGAGAAGGAGGAGGATGGTGCTCATTGTCAAGGCAATCTCTGCACCACAAGATAAGATCTACAGACTGCAAACAAAATGAATGCTATTCCCAGTCTTTAAAATGAAAACGGTGTGTTTTAACTCCCAGCTTAATGTGCTGAGGGACCATCTGATGTCTACACAGGGGCAGCTTGGTGGAATAGGAAAGTTAGAGAGCTTATTAATATCTTCTTCCCCTATCCAACCCGTTTCCTAAACTCCTCATCCTCCCCAAGACTCCCCGCAGGAAGCAACTAGGCTCACCAAGTTGCTGCCACTGGAGCCCCTAGAGATGGACTTCCAGGAACCAGTCATCTCCTGCTAGAAAACAAATTGCTGGAGGATGGGAGGAAGAGAGATGTGAATTGCATTTGCTTGGGGTTTCTCAGCATGAAATGAATTTTTGGAGTAGATCTAAAACCATAGTTCACATGATCCAGTGTAACCAAAAAGCCCCCAGAAAACCTTCTTTACTGTGGCTGCTTCTCAAAGAACTCCCTTGTCCAAGAACAGCACCTGGAGTGCTGTGGTCTCCCCATCAGACTCTAGTCATCCAACACTGAAACTGCCTGCTCACCATAAAGGGAGATGAGAAAGAGCCCAAGAGGGTCATCTCAACCTGAAGCTGGAGCCCAGAATCCATGACAGTCCAATTAAATCAGACTTCCTGTGGGTAGGACCACCTTTCTTTTATAAAAGCTCTCCAGGGATCTCTTATGATGACAGGCACTGATAGACAAACTTAAAAATCCTTCTGCACAGCGAGGACTATTCCCGTAGCTTTCTGATCACTATGGAAGGCTTCCTAGTAGAAGAGGAGGGGTCATCACAGCAGCATTGAAAAAAGCCCGGCCTGTGGAGTTCTGTGTTTAAATTCTGGTTCAGATAGTTATATTGTATACTGTATAATTTAGGCATTATGTTTCTTGGGTACTAAGAAACATGGCAGAGACAAACCAGACATGGGATCTGTCTGGAAATGAAAGGGGCCTGGGGTGGAGCCCAGGTTCTTCTAGTCACCCATTAGCTGTGTGACTTCACATCTACGTCTCTTCATCTGTAGAATGGGTATGTGATTCCTCTCTTGCAGAGGATTGTGGTTTGAGATGATAAATTCTGTAAGTTCAGGGCTGAGCATATGGTAGCTATTATTACAAGGACTTTAGATTCTCTTACATAATCTCCCCACCACACCACACCAGGCCTGTGGGGTCTGAGATTTCTAAGAAGTTGGGGTAGGCAGGGGCTAGATTTGAGGTAGATTTGAAAAGATCACTGTAATTACTAGGAGCAGCATGCAATTTATACAAAGTATAGAGAGGTGTAATTTACCCTTTGGGGAGACCCCAGTGGCTGCTGTGTGATAGTGGGTGAGAATGGAAGCTGGGGGCTAGGGTAGTAGTTCTGGTGGAAATGCCTGAGGTTCAGAGGAAGGCAGTAGCAGGAAGGATGCATAGACATTGTCTCAGTAAATGAGTGTTGAAAGTAGCATGGGGAAGCTTTGTGGAAACATTTCAGGTAAGAGGAAAAAGGCAGCTTAGCATGTTTCCCAGGTTTCTGGTTTGGACTCCTGGGTGGAATATGGGTCTATTTATCAAGATTGGAGAATGGTTTTGGAGGGCAGTTAAAAGTTGAGTTTTAGACATGTAAACTTGGAGATTCATGTGAGTCATTAAGTTGAGAAAACATATAGACAGTTAAGCATGCAGTGTGAAGCTCCAGGGAGAGGACGTGACAGGTGATACATGTTTCTCAGTCATCTTCATAGAAATGGTGTGAATCCATGAGGACAACCAAGCTCATCTAGGTGAGAATAGAAAGGGAAAATAGAAGCACAGGAAAGGAACTCAGGATGCATCCCTGCAGAACACTCAAAGAAGTTTGCTGTGCTTTCTACGCAGAGTGTAAATTCCCCAAGGTCAAGGACTGTATCTTATATACTCCTTGGCTCCTATTGCCTGACACACACTTACCAAATATTGAATAAATGAATGAATGAATCAACCAATTAATGAATCAATGAGTGGATGAAATCGCCAAAAATATCTCTCATCCATATAATCCAGACTGGGGGTGTCCACATGTGTGTTTGTATTTTATGTGACATAGGAGCAGAGAGTTTTGGAGAGAGGACCCAGTCCCTGGGCCAATATGAGGGCTCTTGGTCATTCAGAGAATTATCACTATTGTAGCTCCATGGCTCCCACTGTCTTGCCCGAGGAAGTTATTCGATGTTCAGGCCTCCACACAGACAGGTATTTAAGGCATTAAGAACAAAAATGGTTTCATTTAATTACACGCTTTCAACCCATTGGTTCTATTTAATGAGGTTCATCACTTGAGACACTTTAATCAAGATTCAAAATAATCCTTTCTGAACGAGACTGACATTTCCGCAGAGACCAAGGTGGGGGCTAGTTCATCTCTGATAGCTGTGACCCCCTGCCTGTTTCTGGTCACCTCTTCATGCCCTCTCTGAGCTGTAGCCTCACTCCACTTTAAGATTCAGTGAATTCTCCCATCACTTCTTGTGCAGCTGGCTCCCACAAAGTAGCAGTTCCTCTCCCAGGCTCCCTTTTAAAAAAAGCCACCAGCCACCTGGTTTTGATTTGCCAATAATGGTATGTTAGAGACCCAAAAGGAGACTATTGAGGCACGGTGGAAAAAAAAAATTATAAGGAAGAATGTTCTAGCTGGTCTCTTTCCTCCTGCCTCTGGGTGGGACAGGAGAGCAGTGCAGTGGTTAAGAACACTGGGTCTCAAGCCAGCATGGCTTGGTTTCTTGCTCTCCTGATTCTTAGCTGCGGTACCCTGAGCACATTGTTTCATCTCGCTATACCTCAGTTTCCTCATCTATAAAATGCAGAGAATCAAGTTACCTATAGCCTAAGGCTTTTGGGAGGAGGACATGAGATCATGTGTATGCAATGTGTTTAGCACAGTACCTGCCCCAAAACAAGTACTCAGGAAATATACACGATTATAGCTGAAAATGTCCCAGGTTCCTTGTCTTTCAAGCCATCAGTTATGAACACAATCTCAAATTAGCATTCTAGGTACCTTCAAAGCTGTCTACAGAAATGATGACTGGTGGACCAAAACTGGGGCTTTCCCAAGTAGCTATTATCACTCCGGAGCTCTCTGATTGCTTTCTGACGCTTTAAAAAGTCCAAGTCATATCTTGACATCCACAAGCAATCAAGTATAGATTTAAAAGTAAGAATGAAACATTAATAGAACTTTCTCCAACAACATGCAGATTAAGAAAACACATTCATCACTTAGAATGGGAGTCATGTGTCCAATCCCTGGTGCAGAATATTTGCTGGACTAATGACTAAGGATCCTACCGGTGCACACATATGTAAATTAAACCTCTAGCTGCCTGAAACACCTTGAGGGATAAGAAATAACAGACACCATGTTATTCATGTCTGGCATTTATATTACACGCGGGGCTCTATCTAAGCACCATTCTGGAACTCTATCAGGTACATTTTTTACATTACAAAAACTGTTTTCTCAGATCTTGCCATGTTCCTTCTGGGAGCTCTATTCCGAGATAGATATTAAAAAATAAAGCTTGTTTAATGAGGACATCCAGGAGACAGAAGGGTTGAAATCATGTCATAAATATGTGGCAGGGGCCCTGTTAGGAAGATAATTTTGTTGTTTAGGAAAATATTTTGATAAATAACTTTGGTATTGAAGATAAGACCCTGTGGGTATAGCTTTGAAGGAGAGAGCTCCGTGTAAGTAATGAGCAGGAATTTGAACGTTGTTAGAGAACGGAGTAGGAAATGGGGAGAGTAATGGAGAGGGGGAACTAGGGCAATATGCTAGATGATATGACCTAAGGAAAAAGGCAAATAACTAATTCCTGGTGACAGAATGGATAAGGGATTTGAAGAACTATAATGTCAAATATTTTATTTTCAAATTAATTATTTGGCAGCAGAAATTGCCCTATTACCACCATTGGTAAACTCTGCCATGCACCCAAAGGCTCTGTGAATACAGTTTAGAGATTCAAGGGACTGAGTACCACTATGTCAAGATGGCCATGTGGAAAGTTGAGAAAATCCAAGGCAAAATAAAAATAAAAATCCACACATGAGCTCTGTGGAATTAGGAACTCAAAACAAGGGGTCACCTTAAGAACATAAATCCCCAGGAATTCACAGAAATGTTGGTTTGAGCTTTGGGTTTTCTGCAGGATGTGGGATAGGAGGCTGTAGCCAATTTTATTTAAATCTCAAAGGACAAAGTGTCCTCTGCTGACATCTGGTTTACATGAGTAATAATGCAAGTTGCTGGCATATCTGGCCTGGAATGGAAGTATCAAGTAGATCTATGAGCTTGAACTGTAGTACAGTATCTGAAAAAAGACTAAGGGGAAAACAAACAAACAAACAAACAAACAAAAAACATGACATATTCCATGTACCTCCAGAATGTAGAATCAGCGCTAACACTCTGAATTTGCAGATCATTTGCTTTATCATAAAAGAAGACTTTTCTAAGAACAAGAATTCTCAACAATAGACTATGTCACCTTGCAAAAATGGTGAATCAATTAATTGACCTCCCTCTTTGGATGTTCCCCCAGAGAGGAATCCTTCACTGAGTCAGGTTGAATTAGATGACTTTTAAGGTCCTTTTATAACTCTAAGATTTAGGTGATTTCATTTTAAAAAATATTTATCTGGACTGTACTAGGCACTGTGTTAGGCACTGAGATGTTGTAACAGTCGAGATAGCCTACCCAAAGAAGAAAATGGTCTATTGGAAACTACGTTCTTTTTCTTTTTTTTTACTTTTATTTTCATTTCAGGGGTACAAGTGCAGGTTTGTTACATAGGTAAACTTGTGTCATGGGGGTTTGTTGTACAGGTTATTACCCAGGTTTTAAGCCTAGTACCCATTAGTTATTTTTCCTGATTCTCTCCTTCCTTCCACCCTCCACTCCCCAAAAGGCCCCGTTGTGTGTTGTTTCCCTCTATGTGTCCATGTGTTCTCATCATTTAGCTCCCACTTATAAGTGAGAACATGTGGTATCTGGTTTTCTGTTCCTGTGTTAGTTTGCTAAGGATAATGGTCTCCAGCTCTATCCATGTCCCTGAAAATGATATGATCTCATTCTTTTTCATAGCTGCATAGTATTCCATGGTATATATGTACCACATTTTCTTTATCCAGTCTATCATTGATAAACTAGGTTTAGATTGATTCCATGTCTTTGTTATTGTGAATAGCGCTGCAATGAACATATGTGTGCATGTGTCTTTATAAAAGAATGATTTATATTCCTTTGAGTATATACCCAGTAGTGGGATTGCTGGGTTGAAGGGTATTTCTGTCTTTAGGTCTTTGAGGAATTGCCACTCTGTCTTCCACAATGGCTGAACTAATTTACACTCCCACCAACAGTGTGTAAGTGCTCCTTTTTCTCCACAACATCACCAGCATCTGTTATTTTTTGACTTTTGAATAGTAGCCATAATGACTGGTGTTAGATGGTATGTCATTGTGGTTTTGATTTGCATTTCTCTAATGATCAATGATGTTTAGCTTTTTTAAATGTTTGTTGGCTGCACGTATGTCTTCTTTTGAAAGGTGTCTGTTCATAAATGTATCTGCCTTTGTAGCCAAGTAACAATATTGAGTACTACTGCATGCCAGGCATATTGCATAATTACCTTATCCAATCATCCCATCACAGCTAATTACTATTTACCATTTTACAGATGGAGAATATAAAGTTTAAAAGCTATGTAAGAACTTACTAAATGTGTCAATTTGGATGACTAATTAAACTTTCTTTGCATCTATTACTTCATGGATTTGTTGTGATCATAGCGAGTTTAAACATGTAAAGTATTTAATAATTCATGTAGGTGATTATAATTATATTTTACTACTGTCATTATTGCATAGTTTTAACAGTGAAACTTAAATGGAACATAAGCCTAAAGCATTCAGATTGCCTTGGCCTCACACAGAATGGGGCAGGATGAGCAGTGAAAGAGCTTGGAACCCTTTATTTCTCTTAAATAGGAAAGCAAAAGTCACTGGATATGGGAGGACAGGTATCTGAATCTCCAAACTGATATTATCTCATTTCAAGTCTCACTAAATTTGGCAGTCACTCCTGCCAACAGAGAGCTCTCAGCTGAAAGATGAAAGGGAAAGAAATTAAAGTACCCCTATAAGCTTTGTGACCTTTCATTTATTCCATATTTTGAGAAATTAATACACTATGTTGCCTCTCCTATAGACCATGTAATCTTGGAGAGTGTTAAGTAGATGAAGACTAGAAAGACCAATAGGATTTATTTTCCAGTAGACACAAAAAATAAAACACGAGATAAAAAATAAACCAGACAAATATCTCTTCTATAGTCAATGGATAATTAGTTAAAACTTTTTAAGAAGTAGAAAAGGGTTCAAACCATTCTTTAATGATTTCTGCCCATCCTTCCTGATTATTTTAGCCACAGAAGTAAACCTGAACTAGGAAAATGTTTTCTTTCAATTTGCATAACTTAAAGTTCTCAATGAGGTGCTAATTATATGATAATTCTTCTTCCTACAAAAGAGATTTAATAGTTGCTGCATAGATGTAACAATTAGTAAGATGTAGTCCTTGCTAATAACATGATGATAACAATAGCTATTTTTAATTGAGTTCATTATGTGCCACATATTTTGCTAAATATTTTGTTTATATATCATTTGGGTTCTCACAGATCAATATTTATGGACCCTATTTTATAAATGAAGAAATAAAATCTTGTTGGGTAATGGTAGATTAAGCAATCTTCCTGCTGAAGAAAATTTTTTAAAATTCTAGAAGAAAATGTAAAACATATTCCTCTAAGAACATCAAAGAGCAATCAAGTTGGATTAGAAATATTAGGCAAAGATATGAGAGAAAACAGACATCTGAAAAGTAAGCCTACATTTGGTCCTCTTTTAGCCCAGAGGATATTTACTAATGTGTGAGAAGTAGATGAGAGGCTGAGCAGTACTTTCACAGTATCATATAGGGTTAGGGAAACAAAAGTTGAAATCCAGGGCTTGCCAAAGTTAAGAGTCCTTAAAAAATATTCTACACCAAGGATTGGGACCTGGAAGGACTTGATCCTAGAAATAATCACAAAATCACATTCATACGGAGTGCATCCTGGTTTTAAGTCATTTGGGTGGCCTAGAAAATTTCAAGCCCTGAAATTGAATTCAGATGATTTTATATTGCTATTATCCCCCACCCCTACAAGTACCTGGAAAAAAACAAGTGAGAATCCTCTCTGGACAAAGACAACAGCATGACAGTCATCAAATTATTTTTATAAATTAATTATTATATACAATAGCCAGACCACAATCGATAACAAGCCAGAAAGAGATAAGAAAACATTAAAAAAGAAAAGCAGAACAACAGAAATGGACCACAAGTACTTCAAATAATGCAATTTTCAGGCATAGACTTTAAAAACTATTAGCTTACTATTTCCATAGATATGAAAGTTGAATTTAAGGTAATTAGCAAAGAACTGGAAATTATGAAAGCTGGCTTAGCAGATTTGGAAAATAACTAAAACCTATAGAGATGAAAAAGGGACTCGTTGGTTGTACTCAACAGTCTGTTAAATACAGTTGAAGAGAGATTTTATAAACTGGAAGAAAGGTCAGAAGAAACTATTCAGAAAATAGCATGAGGAAAAATGAGTATATAACACAGAGAAGAGCAGGTAGGCTCCTCAAGGATATAGTCAGGAGATCCAATATACCTGTAACTGAAGACTCAGAAGAAATAGGAAAAAAGAGATAATGGCTGAGCATGATTTAAAGTTGATAAAAAATATTAATATACAAATTTGAGATATACTAATAAGTCCTAAGCAAAATATAAAAATAAGCCCATGCCGAAACACATTATATTGAACCTTTAGAAAAGAAATATTTTTAAAAATAACTAAAGGAAAACACAGATAAGCTTTAAAAGAATAGCAATAAGAGTGACAGATAAGTTTCAATAGCAATTAGGAAAGCCAGCAGAGTGGAATGACAGCCTTTTATTTGCTTTAAGAAAATAATGCCATTATAGAAATCTATTTTCAGCAAAAATTATTTTCAAGAATAAAGGTGAGAGAGGAATTCTGGGAAGATAGCTATAGTGATGGCAGTGAGTGTTTTTCAGTTTTTCTAAATCATTTTACAAAAAATAGAGCAAGTAAGATTGCAACACTAAGAGACCAAGAACAATATCTACAACAAAAATAAAGTATAAGGTATCTTCACTTACCCAAGACACAAGTGATTTGGATAGTTAGCTACTGGACATGTGTGGTGTAGCATGTATGTAAGAGAAATCAGAGGGAAGCAACAGGGCATTTGATTGTCCTGAAAAGAAAACCACAGGATCCCCAATAGTTATTCTCTGAAAAGTGTGAGTCCAATTTGAGATTTAGGAGCTTTAACTGGGAAGAATTTTCACATTACAATTGATAGTTGCAGGCAAGGGACCTGTGGTAAGATTTCAATAGCTGGAACAGCCAGACCCCTACAGAGTCTCAAAACTAACCAGCTCAAGGTTTCTTTCAGGATGAAACCCCACACTACAGTAAAACTTCTATAAAAGATTTCAAATCGAATACAACAGGATCAAAAAGGGCACAGGAAAGTAAAGAGCCAGAAAGTAGGGGAAGGGTAAAAAAGCGAGGAGGTCTCAGGAAATACGAGGCCATTTTTTTAACACTCTACAAAACAACGGAAGGAGGAACTCTTGAGTAGCAAGCTTAGAAAAACTATACTGATTCACTCTTCTTCCTAAAAGTTCAATAACACAAATTTCATATGAAAAGAAGAAAAACAGGAGAGAACATTAATCATCCATATGAAGTTATGATGAAAGAAATAAAATGAAGAGTATAATAACATTTCTACAGATACTGAAGATACACCACAAAGACATATCCACAAAGATTGTAACTTAATATATCAAACCAAACTACAAGAGATTAAGAAAACCATCAAAAACATGAAAGAAGAGCAAATAATAGAAATTTTAAAACTCAGAAATAAAGTGATAGAATTCCAGAAAGAATAAAAAATGAAAACAAATGTATTTCAGAAATAATGATTAAACTAGAAGGAACCCAAGAGCAAACAAAATAGATAATGGCTCAAGAGAACTAGCAGGTGAAAGGGGGAAAAATACATCTAAAGTGAAAAGACTAAAATTATTTGACAGAAAATAAGAGAGTGGAGGTGAGGAATCATATTAAACTATAATTTACCAGACGCAGTGGCTCATGCCTGTAATCCTAGCACCTTGGGAGGCTGAGGCGGGAGAATCACTTGAGTCCAGGAGTTTGAGAACAGCCTGGGCAACACAGTGAAACCCCATCTCTAAATAAACAGAAAAAAATTAAAATAAACTATAATTCAAGAAAACTTTGTGGAAATTGAAATGAAGAGACATGAAAACACAAATACTGAAATGACACACTACTTAGCTGGGAAAATCAAACCTGAACAACCAATACCAAATGTATTCTAGAAAAACAATAGAACCTTATAGAAACAGAAAAATTCCTTTGAACATCCAGACAAAATTATGAAGTCACTTATTTAAAAAATCATACTGTCATTTGATATTTCAATAGCTATATTTTACGCCAGAAGACAATGGTATATTTAAAATTCTCCTGTAGGAGAATGTGAGCTTGTTATGTATCCAGTTAAACCCTCTTTCAATGATAAAGGCCCCAAACAAACCATGAGCATGTAAGAATATTATTCTCATTGGTACTTTTGAAGAAGGTACTAGATGAGAAGCAATAACCAAAATTAAGAGAGAGTTATTGGCATAATACAGATGGAACTGATCATCTGTAACTTCTGTCATCAGAAAAAGGGCAATCTGATATTACGCACCTCTTAATGCATATTATCATTATCACTCAATATCATGCCTAACTGGGAAGGCTTGTTTTCATATTTAGGTCTACAATACACCTAGAATTATTTTTGTGTGTGTGTATTGTGTTAAGACAGGAGTCAAAGTCCTTTTTCCCCATGCACATATCTAATTATCCCAGCATTGCTTACTGAAAATGCCATCCTTTCCTCCCTGCTCGGCAATGACATTTGGACATAAATCAAATAGCCATGTATTGTGCAGCTCTGCTTCTGTTATGCCCAATCATTGAATCTGAATCCAATAAATTCTTTAGATCTAACTATCAATTTGTGGAAAATACAAGAGACAGAGGAGCATGTTAAGTGACACTCCAGAAAGGCCATCAGCAAAAGCTAAGTTAATGGGAAACTATGCAGGATTAGTAACTGTAGCTTCAAAAAATAAATTGCAAGAAAAGAAAAGATCTACGGAGATAAAACTACAGGTTAAAATAATTAAAATTTTTATTAAGAAATTATGATGTATAGACTTCATTAGGATCCTAATTCAAACAAACAAACTGGAAAAAGATGAAGATGAAATACAGACATTTTCAGACCAAAGAGACAATGGAGAGAATTTGCCACTAGTGGGCCTGCACTAAAGGAAATAGTAAAGGCTGCTGTTCAGACAGAAGGAAAATAATGTGCAGGAAGGGTCAATGCACAATGAAAATAGTAAATATGTGAGATAATATAAATGAAATGACTAAAAAAATTAACAAGATCAATATAAAAAATCAACTGCATTTCTAAATTCAAGCAGCAGTTTGAAAATCAACTTTATAAAAAGATGCCATTCATAATAGATTTTAAAATACCAAGTTTCTAGGAATGAATCTAACAAATATCTGCAAAACCTCCTCACAGAAAATTATGAGAGAATTTTTAAAAAATCCTAAACAGATGGAGATATACCTTGATTGTGAATTAGAAGACTCATTATTGCAAAAATGTTCAATTCTCTCCAGATTGATTTTGCATTAAAAAAATCCAAATTGTTTTCTGTGGAAATTTTAAATATGATTTAAAGTATAAATAGAATTTCAGAGGGACAAGAAGAGTAAGATAACTTACACAAGGAAAATAAAATGGAAAGACGCTCTGTTGGACATTAAGATTTATTATAAAGTTACAGTAATTAAGATAATGTTTTAGGCCAGCCGCGGTGGCTCACACCTGTAATCCCAGCATTTTGGGAGGTCAAGGCAGGATCCCTTTAGGCCAGGAGTTTGAGACCAGCCTTGCCAACAGGGTGAAACCCTGTCTTTACAAAAAATACAAAAATTAGCTAGGTGTGGTGGTGTGCACCTGTAATCCCAGCTACTTGGGAGGCTGAGGCACAAGAATCACTTGTACTCGGGAGGTGGAGGTTGCAGTGAGCCAAGATGGCAGCCACTGCACTCCAGCCTGGGCAAGAGAGTGAGACTCTGTCTCAAAAAAAAGAAAAGAAAAGAAAAGAAAAGGGAAGAGAAAAGAAAAGATGATGTTAAAAGGTAAAAGATAGGCAATATCAAACGTTGATGAGAATGGAAAGCAACAGAAATTCTTATACACTGTCGGTAGAATTATAAATTAGCACACGTTGGAAACATTTCTGCTTTATCAACAAAATTTGGACATAATGCATGCCTGCAACCCAGCAATTTGGAAATCCATGCCCAAGTGCCCCAGGAGACTAGGACAAAATTCACAGCAGCATTACTTATCATGGCCCTAACTGAAAATAACCCAAATACCCATTACAAGTAGAAGGTCTACACAAATTGTGGTATATTTATACAATGGAGTACTACAAATAACAAGAACAAATGAATTATAGCTACATACAAAAAGGAGGCTGAATCATAAACACAGAGGAAAATAAGCCATGCACAAAAGAATACATGCTGCAGATTTCCACTTAACTACACTCTAAACAGGCAAAACGAACTACAGTATTTGGGAATATTTAGGTGGTAAAACTAACAAAATGCAAGGAATTCCACCATATAATTCAGAATTGCGGGTGTATTTAGGAAAGAGGGACAGAGTGTAACAGATAAATGGGACAGAGAGGGCTTTTAAGGTACTGGTAAAATTCAGTATCATGCCCTGATTGGTAGTGACCTAGGTGCATTCACTTTATATCAATTCACTAAATTGTATATTTATGTACATGTATGTTTTACATGTTTTTTGTACGTCTATTTCATGTTATACAGTTTTAAGGGGTTTTAAAAGAAGATAGGAAATCAATGCTCAGACATTTTGAGTTTTCAAAGGAGATATACCCATCAACTCAAGGCTGCCCTGGTTTTCCTAACCCCTGAAGCCTGCACTCTCAAGCACTACCTACAAGTTGGTCATCATCTAGTAAAGGATACTGGTTATATCTATAATACAAGAAAGAAAAGAGACAGTGATATCAGAGAGGTAGAAGGAGAATCAAACAGAGGAAGAGATCGTGTCAACCCAGCTATTGGAAGGGATATAGCATGTACAAGTCCAAATGGCCACAGCTTTAGATTCGCAAAGCTACCAGGTTGTATGGATGTGTTCGTCCTAACCTCAAAGGATAAATATGATGCCAGTGTTGCATCTGGTAGCCTGGAGACACAGCCTCTTCAGCACTCTCTGAAACAAAGGTAAGACTTATTTTCAGAGTAAGCAGCCTGGAGAACAACCATTTCAGACCTGAGCACCCATGTCTTTCACAAATAGGAAATCATGCCTGCCATGAATAAACTTTGCCACAAAATTACAGTTATTTTCAAATTACAGAACATTTAAGAAGGACCAGCTCTGTCAAGTTCTCCAACAGGTGGTATAGACATGACCTAGACTCATGCCCATTCTCAGAAGGACAGTCTAGCAGGTGAATTGCCACATTAACACATGAATGTCTTTTAAAGGGACTAGTATTATCATGGAAGAAGATTAGAAGGTACTAGGGGAGTGGATACATTCTACCTGGGAGAGCATGGAAGCTATCTTAGAAGAGATGGCAGTTGAACTGGATGTTGAAGGATGATTTGGTTTCTACCAAACCTAACAATAGCTTTATGAGTCGAATGAATGACCCATATGGATTAAGTTTCTTCTGCAAATTTACAGATGACCTCAAGGAGCAAGAGGGAAAACACATGAGAGTAACCATCTCTAGAGAGCAAATCAAACTTCGTGGGACTAGAGGGAGGAGACTGGGAGCTTAAAGTCAGCTAAAAACAAATCTAGATGACCCCACCCAGGCCCTCTTCTTCTCCCCACTCTCAGCCTGAACCTCTACCCCAATCTTCATGTTTTTTCACAGGCAGCCAGGAGCTTCTGAATCTTCCTTCTGGTTCACGGAGAAGTGACTCATAGCAATAAATACCAAGAAGAAAGGAGCCCTCCATAAATAAAAGGGAAGGATCAGGACCAGCATAAAGCACCCAACTCTCCTTTCTATGAAACAGATAAATAAAGCAACACCAACAACCTAGAAGAGATGTGCCTTCTATCCACGTTCCCTGTCACATGCCCAGGTGTCTTCACTGCATCTGACAACATGGCAAGGCAGAAACACTCACCAGTTCCTGTCATTCTGGCAGAGACATGGTGTAATTTGCAGAGACTTTTTTCAATGCCCCCCAAAAGCAGCACAGTTGGCCCATCTCCTATGAAAAGAAACACTGTTTGTAATTCATATAGTGCATCTGGGTTGGAGGGTTCCATCTTGATTTTTTTCCCACTAATCAGACCTCTGGAAACTTCTGGATCTGCTTGTCTCATAGGCAGTTTTTGCAGTTCTTTTCAAATTACAGAACATTTAAGAAGGACCAGCTCTGTCAAGTTCTCCAACAGGTGGTGTAGACATGACCTAGACTCATGCCCATTCTCAGAAGGACAGTCTAGCAGGTGAGTTGCCACATTAACACATGAATGCCTTTTAAAGGGACAGTATTATCATGGAGAAAGATTAGAAGGTACTAGGGGAGTGGATACATTCTACCTGGGAGAGCATGGAAGGTATCCTAGAAGAGATGGCATTTGAAGTGGATGTTGAAGGACGATTTGGTTTCTACCAGTTTCACAAGGGGAAGGGCCAATACAGATAGAGGCAAAAAATGTGCAAAGACATGGGTACTAATATTGATATTTATCCTAATTCTAATTTCAATTCCAATTGGTAATGCTCATGCTAATTTTAATTTATTGAGGATTATTGTGAGTTGGGATGCTATACCAATTTCTTTACATTACTTGTTTTATTTAAATCCTGTAAAGCCCTTATGGTATACAATTTATTATTATCATCCCCATTTAGATAAGGACCTATGGTTGGAGGAATCATACTCCTGGCACTTGAGGGAACCTGGATAATCAGATATTGAGGCATGTATTTCGGCACTAGGTTACACCACCCTTGGAGGTATAGGCACCCTAACCAAGAGTGGAGTTAAGATTCAATAAGGAAGATAATCCAATATTTAGAGCCTTTCCATTTCTCCTAGAACACCAAAGAGATGAGAAGGAAGATGTGTGAGTGGCTCTTTAAAAACGTATCTGCACTTGTGAAGAAATTCTTTCTTGCAGGAAAGAACTAAAGAGAGGTGTGGAATAGCGTGCTGGGCGTTGATAGAGTGAACAGAGATAGGTTCATACAGTTCCAGAAAACTAGACCTCCAGGGGTCAGATCAGCAGTAGCTAAAAATGTTATTTTACAAAGCAGGCAGGAATCCTTGGATTCATTAGCTTGTGCATATAGAAATAACTCTAAAAATGATTTAGATAAACTCCTGAATAAAAATCAATATGTTTGGGATATAAAGCTGACATCAAGAATATACATGTCTACTTGGGCCCCAGTGAGTCTTGTCCTTACCAGCCTGTCCTGTAACTATGGAGAACAGAGAATGGGGAAGCCAGCTTCAGAGACTTCCATAGGATAAGGCTGTGTCTTTAATTTAGGACATTTATAAACACCTTTTAAAATTTTATGTTTAACTGACAAACAATAACTGTACATATTTATGGGGCACAGATGATACTTGATACATGTATATGATGTGTAATGATGAAATCAATGTTATAATTTCTTTGTGTTGGGCACATTCAAAATTATCCCTTCTAACTACTATGAAGTATACAATAAGTTATTGTTAACTATAGTCACCCTATGCTATAGAACACTAGAACTTATTGCTCTAACAGTAATTTTGTCCTTGTTAACCAACCTCTCCCTATCCCCCAGTACCCTTCCCAGACTCTGCTAACCACAATTCTACTCTCTGCTTTTATTAGCTCAACTTTTTTAGTTCCCACATATGAATGAGAACATCTAATATTTGTCTTTCTGTGCCTGTTTTATTTCACTCAACATAATGTCCCCAGCCCCATCCAAGTTGCCGCAAATGACGGAATTTCATTATTTTTATGACTGAATAATATTCCATTGAGTACATATACCACATATTCCTTATCCATGTACCTGCTGATGGATACTTAGGTTGATTCCACATCTTGTCTATTGTGAGCGGTGCTGCAATAAACATGGGAGTGCAGATGTCTCTTCAACATGTTGACAGCCTTTCCTTTGGATATACAGCCAGTAGTAGAATTGCTGGATCACATGGTATTTCTATTTTCAGTTTTTTGAAGAACCTTTATACTTTTTCTGTAGTGGCTGTACTAATTACATTCCTACCAAAATCAGTGTGGTTTTGATTTGCATTTCCCTGATTATTAGAGATATTGAGCATTTTTCGTATACTTGTTGGCCATTATTACGTCTTCTTTTGAGAAATGTCCCTTTGAGACCATTTGCCCATTTTAAAAATCAGGTTATTATTATTATTTTGCTGTTGAATTGTTTGAGTTCCCTATATATTCTAGATATTAATACCCTATTGGATGATATCCAATTATCGTAGAGATCTTTCATCTCTTTGTGAGTGTAAGAATATCCCCGTGAGTAGCATCAGGAGGCCCAAGGAGGAGAGAGACCAAATCTGGGGCTTGATGCAGGTAACTGCCACTAGCATTAGAGGCCTACCAAATGTCCTTTGCTCACCCCTTGAGTTAGCAGCGCTTTGTTACGGTGAATATGTATATATGTGGGGGTGGGAGTGGGAGTATAGAACTTCCTTCCCTCTAGACTTAGGCAGAATTTTGAAGAAGAAGGGTGAAATTCTGCTTCTCTGCACAAAGGCCTTTCCTCAGATTAGGATGTCCCAATAGGCAAACTCCATTTGAAAACGACCTAATCTAGAAATTGTCATTTCACCAAAATGAAAACTGACCCTGGGTCCTGTGTCAGTGAGATAGGGCATGTCTGTACATAAGTGCACCTACACATGTGCTGTGAACACAGCTGGAGAGAGACAGTGCCTTAGTAAAAAGAGCCAAGCCCTCACTCCCTGTACTCACAGGAACACACAGTGAGACTGTGGAGGAAGAGTGTTTTTTATATGAAAAATAGCATTTATTATGTATATATTTTGTGCGTGAAATATAGCATTTATTAACACCATACAAGCAGAGCAGTGGGGAGTGCTTGAGTCACAAGATTGACAAGCCCTCTTCCTTCTAGCACCTTCTCCTTAGACCAGCTAACCTGCCATGAGACTGTTGTGTAGCCATCTCCACCTCCTCATCTTCAGGGAAGGGGATGAAAATGTCTGTGTACTACAAATGTAAATATACATATATATATGCAATATATACATATATATAAATGTGTATATATTCATATATAAATGTGTGTATATATATATACACAGTAGGTGTATGTGTATATATATATACAGTAGGCCCTCCATAACCTGAGGTTCCACATCTGCAGATTTTACTAACTCTGGTCCCTGCTACTCAGGAGGCTGAGATGGGAGGATTGCTTGAGCCTGGGAAGTCAAGGCTGCAGTGAACTATAATCATGCCACTGCACTCCAGCCTAGAGGACAGAGTGAGAACTGTTTTTGATGGATTTGGGGCAGGTCTTTGAAGCTGTGTTGCCTCTTCTCAGCACTTGGTTTTCCTCTACCTCCAAAGAGGAACTTCAAGCCCAGCCATTGCAATGGGATACAGCTCAGTGATTCTCTCCGACCCCATGAGGAAATAACTTGTCTACCCATTTCAGACATGTGTCCTTTCATTTGAACCTAAAATATTTCTGGGAAAATGACATCACAATTTCCTTTGAAAACTCTCCTCGGAGTCCTGAGAGGAAGTTCTTCCAGTTGTCCACTTGCAATGGGAATCCATGTCCTTTCCCTAAGTCCTTGCTGGAAAGCATGGGTGGACTTTATTAAGCCATTTGTCAGCATTGACTCCTGTCACTAGGTAATCATGATCCAGTCAGCATTTCCTCATATCCCACCTGTCAATAATTAATCAACCTCTCTTGAGAGCTCTGAGAGCTTTGATAAGCTTAAGTGACAATATCCAGAGTCAATCTTGTCTGACTGTCAGGTCTAAGACTCGCCTCGCTTCCCTTGCACTATGAGAGGCCATTCCTGCTGAAATGTGGAGATATGAACTAGTTTTTCTCATTAGGAAATCTAGAAATCTGTGTTTTCAACTACTCATTCATTCTACTATCCTATCTGTGACCTGCTAACTTGTAGGAAGACTGGAGCCAAGTTGGGCCTTCCAAAATCACACTCAAGAGACAGAGAGCTAGCTGTTCAGGCCACTTTGATGGAGCCTGGTGGCATTTCGGGTTTTGCAAACAAAATACTGAATCACTTCCAAGCATTCAGACATCAGCATCACAATTTGAAAATGGCATCATGAATTTGATGGAGGAGATGGGTCCCTGCAAAGCTGGGAACGTGCAAAATTTTTGGAAACCAGAATTAACTTCCCATAGGGATTGGCAACCACATTTCAAAGTTCCTAAATTTCTGATTCATCGTGGTCAGTCTTAAGTTTCTCTCCAAATTCTCACTCCATCCCATTCCTAGATGAATAGTTAATTTTATGAAAAACAACAATAAAAACCCAAACTTTGTGAAACTAATGGTGGCCTCTATTAAAGAACAGATTACTTTCATAAAGGAAACTCTTTAGGCATAAGGGATGAAAATAGATATCTCCTATTACAATGATTCCCACACTTTTAGATTTTACTGAGTAGTAAAATGGCCTCAAATTTTTTTTTTTTTTTTGAGACGGAGTCTCACTCTGTCGCCCAGGCTGGAGTGCAGTGGACGGATCTCAGCTCACTGCAAGCTCCGCCTCCCGGGTTTACACCATTCTCCTGCCTCAGCCTCCCGAGTAGCTGGGACTACAGGCGCCCGCCATCTCGCCCGGCTAGCTTTTTCTATTTTTTAGTAGAGACGGGGTTTCACTGTGTTCGCCAGGATGGTCTCGATCTCCTGACCTCGTGATCCGCCCGTCTCGGCCTCCCAAAGTGCTGGGATTACAGGCTTGAGCCACCACGCCTGGCCTGGCCTCAAATATTTTAGGACTGACAGAGGACTGCCAACATTTTATTTTGCCAAGTTAGGATATTATAAAATAAACATAAAAAACAAATAAATACCATTTGCAGTTATCCTTATTTCATAATAATAGATGGGATATCTTAACACCGAAATGCAAAAAGGCTATAATCTCAAAATGAATTGAGACGACAATTGGCATTAGTGCACTGGTTTTTAAATAGAGATTTTAAAAGTTTTTAAATGTTAAAAAATTGCAAGATACATTTAATTTGCGGTGTTATTTTGAATGCAATTTATTTTTTTGGTACAAGTGTGATCATGTTAGGAACACACATTCACCAGAAGTACATAAATAGAAGCTCAAAGCTTCAATTTTTGTTTTTATCATAGACCTTATTTAAAATCCAGGTTGGACCATGCGCAGTCGCTCACGCCTGTAATCCCAGCACTTTGGGAGGCTGAGGTGGGCGGATCATGAGGTCAGGAGATGGAGACTATCCTGGCTAACATGGTGAAACCCCACCTCTACTAAAAATACAAAAATTAGCTTGGTGTGGTGGCACGTGCCTGTAGTCCCAGCTACTTGGGAGGCTGAGGCAAGAGAATCACTTGAACCTGGGAGGTAGACGTTGCAGTGAGCTGAGATCAGGCCACTGCACTCCAGCCTGAGCCACAGAGTGAGACTCTGTCTCAAAAAAGAAAAAATAAAAATAAAATAAAATCCAGGTTGACACAGGCATGTGGACCTAAGTGGAAGCAATATACCTAATAATACCATTTCTCTCAATAAATGTTGTTGTGGGTTGAATTCCATCTCCCAAAGAGACATGGCAAAGTCCCAATCCCCAGCACCTGTGAATGTGACCTTGTTTGGAAACAGAATCTTTACAGATGTCATCAAGTTAAAATGGGGTTATACTGGATTTGCGTGGGCCCTGGTCCAGTGACAGGGGTCTTTATAAGAGAAGGGAGGGGGACACAGAGACACACACAGAGGAAAAACAGCCATGTGAAGATGGAGGCAGAAATTGGAGTGATGGGTCTACAAGCCAAGGAACACCAACGACTGCCAGCAACCACGAAAAGCTATAAAGAGGTGGGAAAATAGTTTTCCCTAGAAGCTTCAGAAGGGGCATGGCCCTATCAGCACTGATTTTAGATTTTTGCTCTTCAAAACTATGAGACAAGAAATTTCCTTTTTTTTTTTAAGCTGTCCAGTTTATAGTAAATTTGTCACAACAGCCCTAGGAAACTAATGCCAAGACTATCCTGAGTGAACTAAAGAAGCTAGGAAAAATAGCCCCTCACTCTCTAGTTCCTTGCTCTGTCTTCTTGCTACATGGTCAAAAAAAGAAGAGCAGGGAAGGTAACCAGGGGTCTCAGCAACAGGGATTGCAGGAAAGTGTGCCCATTCAGCAGAGTCATATGTGGGGACAGAGGTTTGCAGGGCTCTGGTCACTCTCAAGAAGTAGAAATTTACATAAAAGGATTGCAATAAATTTCATCCCAGATCAGCACTGGTCATCAGAGTTTTCCCAAATGGTGAAAAACAAAACAAAACAAAACAAGCAATCATGACAAAACAGCAAGAACACTGTGCAAGTTCCCATTTTCATGTAGTAGATTTTCTTGAAGCAAGGCACCCTTGAACTGAAACATCCCATAGACCAGGAAGTCTCCTCTGGAAACCTAAGCCCAAATGGCCAAGACTGAAAAGAAAACTCCAGGGTCTGTGGCCTTCTGGGTGAAGAATTATCCTCCTCTGCCTTACAGGCTCTTCAGCTGCCTTCATTAACCTTAAGTTTCAGGCAGAGCCCAGCTGTCCCCAGTGGTGATGGGGCAATGGTCTTTAGGGGGACCACTGTGCAGGCCATTCAGAGTGCTTAAACAGCCCTATCAGAGCAACCCCTGGACCAAACACAAGCGTTCCCATCTGTGTTTACCTTCCTCCACTCTTGTTTTCAGGCCTAGGGAGGGTGGTATCTGTCCAGAGGCTCCTGGGTTATGGAATGTATTTAAATGCCTGGTTCAAAACCTCATCCACCTCTCTCAAATTTGACAATTGTTTAAGCACTATTGCTTGACTGAATGCAGATGTTCAGCTCATCTTTTGTTGGGAGGAGTACTTCTGCAGAAGAAGGGGGAAAATTGGCTTATTTCTTCTTTTTTTTTTCAGACACATATTTTATCTTTATGTTTGTATCAAGGGCTGCCAAGAGATGCATCTGGTCCCCAAATCAAGAATCTCACACTCCTCCTCCCAACTCACAGCTTTCCAAGTGTCTTTCTTTGTGATCTCTGCCCAAGCAAGCTGTCGGCAGAGCTCAATGGACAGATGACCAACACCTCCTGAAAGAAAGCGGGGCCCGTTCTCATCAATGCCAGGAAGAACAGCACCGAAGGCATTTTTAATGTCATCTCCTGCCTTTTACTTTTTTTATACAACTCATTTTCTGATTAATATTTTCAGCAGCTAGAGCAAATGCCAGTTTAATTAAATTTCCACACCATCCCCCCTTTATCCAATTAGTGGGTTCACTGGCTCCTCAACAACCTTCAGCGTCTGCATTTTCAGTGAATGCTCAGTTGCTTTTGGTCTCGCCAAAAAAACCTGTTACATATTAAGTTATAATAAGATATAGGCAGTTATAGTAGCAGCAGGACAAATAGATTTGTATGGTTCATTACAAGGGATTTCTGGAACATACGTAGTGTAAATAACCAGTTTCTGGGGCAAAGCATATTTTGGAGGAGAATATTTAAAAAAAAAAAAAGATCGGAGGGGAAGAGGCCATTATTAGTTACGATAAGAAAGCTGTGAATATAAAGAAATCCTACCAGTTCAGTAGCTCTCTGTTATTTCAACACAAGAACCAGAAACAGAAATAAATGATGAAGGGACTTTCCATGGAAAATGGGTGGTGATCTGTTTTTCACTGTTTTTCATATTTAGAAAGAAAGAGTAAATAATACCATTGTCATTGCCTTAGAGGTGACTGAACAAACAAGGAAAACTAACCCAAAGCGAGCATCTGATATGTGATAAGGCATGTGCCCACACTTTGCCCTTTGCACACATTACCTCATTTAAATCTCATGACAACCCTGGGAGATATTAGGGTCAGATACTGGAATGACAATTTCATAGAGTTTACCCTAATAGCTATTGTTTTATAACGGAGAATACTGAGGCTCATGAAGTTGGTAACTGCTCAGGGCCACCCAGCTAGTAAGTGGCTGAGTCAGAAATACATTATGGGTCTTTCTGGCTCCACAGACAGTGCTATTTCCATGATACTACTCTAGGCCAAAAGACTATTCTAGGGTCAATGCATAAATAAAGTAAAAGAGGAGCCTTCCTGCCTACAACAATTTCAGAAATGTTAGAGAAGTTCCTCTCCTAAATTAATTAATATATTGGCTGATGAACATCACTTAATACACATTAGATTATGCATCATGTCCAGCAGATCTTAGTAATGAAGTAAAGGAATGGCATTCCACTTCAAGGGAAAGAAAGGGGCTTCCGTAATGGGAATGAAAAGGTATCAAAAGAAATGATAGATTAGGGAAAGCAAGATTGCCTGAATTCACAATTTTTTTCTAAGTAGACCCAAAACTGGTTGACCTTAATGACTCAGCTCTGCCTCAAGGATGTAATTCTTTTAAAACTCTGACATTGGGAAATATATCTTCTTCTTTACTATACTTAACAAAGATACTACTTCCTAAGAGCTGCACCTGAACAGAACCTTGAGAAATCTTGCTCTTCCTGTCACCCAACTTATCTCTAAGCCATAAGCATTATTGTTTTTATCTTTAAAAAAAAAACTTCCAGGAAAGTGGTTCTTCAGCACTCTTCAACGTTCCATATGGAGAACTATTTTTCAACCAATACCACTCTGCAGAATCCATTTTATGATTCCCAGGATAAATGCACGGCATTTTGCCTAATTCTTCAGCCCACATTGGAAAGTAGGATTGAAAAATCCCATATAAGTAAATACTCCATGAGTTTATACAGGCTGAAGTCACTGAGCTCAGAATATTACCCAGCTCCCCAGAGAGCCTACTGCAGCATGTGAACCATGGCTTTAAAGAGATGTGCCAAGATGCTGACCTCTTTCCCTTTGAGAAACAAGGGTGGGAATGGAAGATTCTGAGCCAATGCTGGTCACTGGGATAGGTAGAGAGTTGGGCTGAGTGAAACTTGCATTCAATCTTAGAGGCAGGTCAGCTGGAAGCAGATGCCAGCAGCCAACCTGGCAGCAGAAATCTGGCTGTTCTCAGGTGGTGAGCAGTGTTTTCTGTCTGAATGGGGCTTGGTGGCATCAACATGAGCCCACCTGCTATCTTTTGAGCTCCGTGTGTCCACTTTCACTGGCTCCTAATTTGCCTCTTCCTCCCAGGGAAGCAGTGCAGTGAAGTGAGGAGTGCTGGATTTGGAGTACTGAGAGATGAGTTTTGTGGGTCTCTGACTTCATATACTCACAAAATGTTTAATCAATCCATTTTTAAAGTCTCTGTTTCCTCATCTCTAAAGTAAGGGGTCCAGAATTTATAACCCATTCTCCTTTCAAGCACTGAGATACATGAGTGTATTCTCTGAGTCATGGACAACAAAGGCCCAGGTTAAATTCCAGGATTCATAGAGTCTATTCTAATAGAACTCATATGTGGCAGAATTTTAAAAGCTGCAAACTGGACATAAGACATAATAAGACAGAGGGACTGAAACTTACCTCTCTGGACTCCTGGTACCTTTAGAGTTGCATTACTTTATTATCAAATCCTCTGGGCAAGAGGAAAGGAAAAATAATTTGTATCAGACATGTCTCCTAGAGGGACCTCCCTACCCATGGTTGTATTGAGAAGGCAAACCTGGGTCGCTATGTTTAATGCTATTGGGCTCCACCCGAATCTAGCCATAACTGATGGGACAGGGTCCGAGAGAGCAATCCATGTGCTTTCCAGTGAATCTTGGACCAAGCAGAGTCCTCCATCAGGAATTTAAAATTTGAGAACTGGATGATTAAGCCAGTAAGAGTAGGGACAGGAACTGAAACAGTATCCTGGAAAAGTTTCTAGAGAGTCCAGGGACAATTGTCAGGGTGGATCATGAGTAAATTAAAGCTATGAGGGAGCATAAGCTATGGGTGACCAAAGGAGTGGTCCTGTGGTACCAGAGATGGCCCTCCCAGTCCACCAGTCCTCTTGGCATTCATGCCCTTTCATAGTCCTCTCACTTTGAATTGGGACTGACCCTACAACTGGTCAAACATGGTGGACACAACAGAGCATGGCTTCCAAAAATAGGCAGTAAAAAGCCTTTCAGCTTCCACCTGGGTATCTTGGGATGTTCTGTTAGAACCCAGCTGCCATGCCAAGAGAAATCCAAGCCACATGGAGAGGCCACACAGTTACTGGAATTGGCAGCCTCAGCTAAACTCCCAGCCAACAGTCATGTGAGTAGGACACCTTGCAAGTCTAGCTAGGTTGAGCCTTCAAATCAATCTAGCCCCAGCTGCCACCTGACTGCAACTACAAGAAACACCTTGAGAAAGAACTACAGAGTACAGTCAACCCACAGAGGCATGAGAAATAGTGATAATTGTTCTTTTGAGCTACTCCATCTGGGAGTGGTTTGTGGCATAGCAACAGGACCATAGAGAAGGAAATCGCCATAAATATTAGGTTGGTGCAAAAGTAACTGTGGTTTTTGCAATTACTTTTTGTGGCAAAAACCAGGATTATTTTTGCACCAACATAATATATATACCTACTATATACTCACAAAATTAATTTTTTTTTTTTTTGAGACAGAGTCTCACTCTGTCACCCAGGCTGGAGTGCAGTGGCGTGATCTTGGCTCACTGCAACCTCCACCTTCCGGGTTCAAGTGATTCTCCTGCCTCAGCTTCCCAAGTAGCCGGGATTACAGGCACCCACCACCACACCCAGCTAATTTTTGCATTTTTAGTAGAGATGGGGTTTCACTATCTTGGCCAGGCAGGTCTTGAATTCCTGACCTCGTGATCTATCTGCCTTGGACTCCCAAAGTGCTGTGATTACAGGTGTGAGCCACTCTGCCCGGCCAAAAAAAATGTTTTTAAAAAAGATATGATATCGGATGGATGGAGAGAAGACACTCTCCAAGACAGATATCGGTGCCCAAGATTTCTAATCCTCAACAGAGCCATATCTGTCTTTAAAACAGCATTCTTTTATTTGAAGCAATTTGAGGGGATCTCTTTTCCTTATTACACAAACCAACCAACTAAAGTCCAACTGGAACAAGACAGAAATAGATACCTAGTGAGTAGAGAGTCTAGGACAGTGGTTTCTGGAAGCTAGTCTATGAATAATTACTCGCACAAACAAAGTTTGTACAACTCTGTAATGTAATAAGAAATATAAAAACAATGTAAGAATTTATGTTCATGAACCTAACTTTATTCACACTAATAAAGGCAGCCCGTAAAATGATCTACTCTGAGAGTCTGAAATATGAAGCAGAAGAGCATCAGATCCCCAGCACCAAGCGTTACTCATCAGATTCCTGGTCATCAAGAGATGGAGACATTTATGTCTCTCCCTGCCTCTCCTCCCCCATCTTCCTTTTTCTCCCTGTAAGTCCCAGATATGCAACGGCTGAGAATTACTTTTACCTTCCCTTCCTGGTCAGCCTGTACTCTGCTTAGGGAAGAACTCTTACTTCCGCTATGTTATGTCCCTTTTCCTCTCTACCCCGGAACCATAGCTAGGCATCAATAGCAGATGGCAAGAAAAGGAAAAACAAATATTGGGGAAAGGGAGAGTATGCATAGCTTTTATCAGAGTCAAAAAAGAAGCCCCCAGTATGACAGGTGGAGAATCTATTATTTCTCAATGCCTTGGCCTTGTTCTAAACTTTACCTATATTTGAATAAGATAAATAGATATCTGTTAAACAAGATGCCCTCTCCCATCTAGCTCCTCCAACACCTCACATGGTGTACATTACTGGAACTCAGGTAGTTTAACGGCTGCTGCTTTTCACAAAGACAAAAGAACAGTCCTTCCACAGGCTCCACCTCGCCCAAGGTTACAGAGAACCTGGAGCTGGGGCCCATGGTGTTCCCTGCCAGCCTTCTCTTAGGTAAGAGATCAAAGCCTGGGCAGAGAGCCTGCCGACCCTGATTTGCATCATGAAAGTCACCTGTCCAGCTCTGCCCCAGAGGCAGAGAGATCAAAGCTGGGAGGGCATCTGGGAGTAGGGAAGGAAATAAAATATTGATTTAATGAGATGCATGGTAATTCTCCCCCATCCACCTTCTCAGTAATGAAAGTGAGGCTGTGAAGTGACCATTATCCATGCTCCTTCCATGAACCCACATTATGGCTCCCCCTTGCCCTGCCATATGGGCCTCATGCAGCCTTTCCCAGAAAAAGAAAAACAGGAGGGAAAAGACTGAGAGAGGCCATGCAATCAGATGGTTTCCCAAGCACCTCCACCACCTTGGTGGAAGTATGCCATAAGGAGGTGTGTTCTGAACTGTTTCAGTCCCAGTTCAAAAATAATTACACGCAGAAACTCAAAATCTAAAACAGATAAAAGAGCATCTGCTCAAAAAGACGTGGGGGAAGGGTACTCTAGAGCACTGATGCTTCTTTGCTAGGAACTGAAGGATCCACAGAGGACAAATGGAAAATGACTTTGCTAACTTTGAGAATTTATATTGCTGAAATGCTCTGAAGTTTACCATATTTGAGCTGGACTTCAATTAAATGGGGTGAGGGTGAGTGGAGATGAGAATAAGAAGGCATGTCAAGCTTGGTGGCAAGCTGAGATCTTAAAGCAGCAGACAAAACTCAAGTAATGGGCATATTTTCTGGCTGGAAAGGCAAAGTGGGGCAGAGACATATTGATTTCGAGGTCTTGGGGGAATTCTCCGTCTGAAACTCCTGCCGAAGATGACGTCACTGACCCTCATCAGAGGCCGGGCACTGGGGAGCTGTGGCTCACCACAGAAGCAGCTACAGTTTCTGTGTAAGACGAGCCAAAGCCCTTTTGGCCCTGGCTGCAGAGTGTGGGCAGGCAAACGGAGGATTTAAGGATTAAGTGGTGAAAATGTTAAGTGAGCACGGGCTCCTTATTCATTGTCTAGATTTTAACATCTTTCAGCTTCTTTACTCCAATACCCAAGAAGGACCATTTATGTGTTTGTTCATCATATTTCTTAAAATATGATTAAGTTTGTCTTTAAAAAAAAACTGCCCTCTCTCCCCAGGACAGTTACCCTGGTGCCATTTGCCATCTGGTCAATCTGGTTTCCAACTGAATTCGACTTGCCTAGCCACCGTGAACTTCTTACTGGTTTCCAGCCATGTCAGGACCTAAATGAAGGGTGCTTCATCCTTTATCCTGTATATGCACATCATGCTCTTCACAGATGGTCTTTCCACCTTTTTACAGCAAAGTACTGCCATCAACAACAGGGAATTTGGGATTCTGGGTTCAAATTCCAGCTCTATGATTTACTGGTTATGTGGCTTTGGGAAGGTCATTGAAACTCTCTGAGCCTCGGCTTCGGTATTTATAAAATAAAGCAAGGATGAAAAGAGACAACAGATATGCAGCTACCTCTGTGCCCAGCAAGAGTTGTCATTTGCCTGGCAAACTCCAACACCATGCTTCAACATGGAGCTCTGGGGAAACAAGCCCTGAGAATCGCCAGTGACTGGGGGCTCACTTCTTCCCAAGCAAGTCTCTGCATGGTTGATAGAAAGTTGCCATCGCATTGCAGCAAAATTGACTTCCACCAGCAGATGCCAAGAAATGAGCACGCCCCACTTCTGTCACACTGTTTAGGGGAGATAGACCATCTGCTGCCCGAGCGTGCCTGACTCCCTCCTAAGGAGTCACAGTGGAGCCAGGAGGATGAAATTTGCCTCTTCGAGGTTCCATGTGGATCCAAACAGGAAGAGAAAGTCGCTGAAGGTTTCCTTTTCCCCTATCTCTGAATCCATCTCATCTCCAGTAATGCAGCACCCCAGTGATTTTCAAGCCCAGTTATTCCTAACACCTTTCATCTAGGCCCAAATGTCCTTTCTTTGCTAAGAATCCACCCAAAACATCTGGAGCTCTGAAGGTAAAGCAGGTATATTGAATTCTAGAATCAAATTAAGGAAGGAGAAAAAAAAGAACCCTTAGAGATAGCCTGAAGACTGGCTGTGATCCAGAAGCCTGATGGGCTTATATTTGTGGGGCCTTGGGGTGATGGGGTAGAATGTTCCAGTGGGCAGGATGTAGACAGCAAGAGAAGTGGAGCCTGCAACATTCAGGGTGTCTGTCCCCAAACCCAAACCCAGCAAGGGGAAGAGCTGGAATCTCCATGGTATTAAACTACACAAAAGCAAAAGAAG
Source organism: Trachypithecus francoisi (assembly GCF_009764315.1). NCBI lineage: Eukaryota > Metazoa > Chordata > Mammalia > Primates > Cercopithecidae > Trachypithecus > Trachypithecus francoisi. The sequence continues at coordinate 122,035,545 of NW_022681465.1, read as the reverse complement.
AGACCAAAATAGTCTGATAGAGATTTAAAACAAGATGGCCCTGCAAATATGTCTCAGTCAGAAGAATTTTCTTGGCTTCTGATACTTCTCAGTGCTCCCCAGGATCCTGCATTTTCAGCAGACCATCAGCCCCAAAACACCTAGGCCACACAAAGATATCATTCATATCATTCATTCATTCATTCACTCACAAATCTGTATTGTAGGTCCAGTACACTGCAGACACTGCTCTAAGGCACAGTTAACACAGTCAAGAAAACAGATGACAATTCCTGCCCTCATGGAGCTTACATTCTAGCGAGGCATTCTTGTCTGGCTAATGCAGAACACATCATTGAGATTCAAGGCCAGGATTCATAAACCCAATACATCCAGGGGCTGGACAGGGAACAGCCATGGACAGAGTGATCCAGTTGCAAGGCAACAGGGAATGGCATGGACTGTGGGGACCAGAAATCTCATACCTCATCTAAAGGAGGAAGCTGCTGTTTGGTTCCAGGCCATTGTCTCCACAAAAGAATATAATGTCATTGCTTCCAGATTTTCTGGTTTTTCAGTAGAAGTAAAAAATCTAGAATTCTGTGAAATTATCCAATTTTTAAAACCTGGAACAAATCAAACTAACCATATGTGACAGCCAGTTTCCATCTGAGAGACATCTGCTTGTGACTCTCACTCTTGATGTCCAGTAGGGATTGGTGGGCATTGAGGGATTGAGTAGATCAATTACACAACCTGGATCAGAAAGACATGGTCTCAAAGCAGCTTCACTCTTTGCTACCAGTGTAGTAAGGTCATTTGGACTCCTGAGTCCCCCTCCTTTTTTTAAATCTGTAAAACAGGAATAAAATCATAGAATTGTTATTCATTACAGGGTTCTGGCAGGAAGCAGGTGCACATTCAAAGGTTTCAAGTGAAGGAGTTTAATTGTTCTATTGACAGAGGCATAGACAGAGGTCAGTGGGGAATGTCTAAGAGCTGATGAAACACCCTGGGACTAGAAATACCAGGGAGCCATTACTACCCCTGGCCTGAAGGAGTAAAGGGAGAAAAAGATCCCAGATTCTGGTGAGAGATGAAGGGCACTCGGCAGGAACTGTGGTCCTAAAGGGATGCCAACCCTGCCAGTGCTGAAGGAATAATACCCCTACCTGACAGTCTCTCCTTCTAATCTCCTGGTGCTGCCTCTTATTGGCCCTACCAATCTAGAAGCCAGAAGGCAAGCGAGCTTGGGTGGTGTAGTCTGCAGAGCTCAGTCTCACAGGGCACAGGTCAGGGTGAAAAAGAGCAGAGCAAGGGTCAATGGATCTGGAAGAGCACACAGTTGTCCTTTACATCTCCTTTCAGTTGAGTATGCACCAATCCTCTTTCTCACTCTCTCAGCATCTTAGGGGGAAATAGTCTAGTGGAGTCCTCTCCACTCTATCTCAAAAATGCTCATGCCTTTGAACTTGTCAAGCAAACTGAGAAGTGCTCAAAGGGTGATTTTTCTGGGAAAGGCTAGGGCATACACACTAGATTCCCCCATGGACGGGCTGGGCTCTACGCAAACCTCAGAGCTAAAGTCATAGTTGGTCAAAATGATTAATTATGAGGACTCTTCTTCATTTCACGTCACCAGGATAGGAGGCTTGCCAAAAAAGAATTGAGCGAGGGAAAGAGCCCCCTCAAAGTGAGTAGGGGAAGGCAAGGGAGTGGTGGGAGGCAGGCTGACCTTCTCTATTGCCACCTTGGGCTGGGAGTGGAGGGCTGAGTAAGAAAAAGTGTGATCCAGAAAAGCTAAACCTCAAGCCACACATGTGTTAGGCTGTAAGTAACTGAAAACTCACTGGTGTAACCAAACAAATCCGGAGGTTAGGGCAGTGATCAGTGTGGCTTGAATAGATCTGTGCAACTACGGCTGTGGGTCCTGCCTTCTTCCACATGAGGCTTCCTCCTCTGGCTCATCATGGGAGGGGCTGCCGCAATCTCAGGATTCCCATGCAGACATGACAGTATCTAGACGGAAGAAAAAATTTAGCTTGTGTTAACTTAGAAAGCACACTCTTTTTCAGATGTATCCTTGAATCAGTTCCTCTAAGAAAATACCACATGATGATTGCCTTAGGTCTGGTTACGATAAACAATTTCTATAGCAACAAGGGTAGGTGTGATTTCTCTGACGGAGTGACAATTTTCTCAATTCTCTCGTGGCTAGTACATAATTAGTACTATTTAGATATATAGGAGAGAAAATAATTCATTACCTACAATGGATGTCTGGGGGCATTTAGACTTAACTCTCTTGATGAACCCCATCAAAAACAATCATCAAATTTCAGTCCTTTTTAAAAACAAACGTTTATTTCTTATTTATGCAAAGTGTCCAGTGAGGGTTGATGGGGAGTTTTCCTTTCCCCAAGTCTCCTCCCCTAGAGACCCAGGCACATAGAGCTTTCACCATCCAGAATGTCCCTGTTCATCAGGGCAGGAGGACAAAAACTAATTTTCACCCGGCCAGGTAAGCTTCCACCTGGAAGTGACATATGTCAATTTCACTCAGTGGAATTTTAGTGACCAAAGCAAGTCACACAGCCACTTCTAATTTCAAGGCAGTAGAGCAGTGTAACTTTACATTATGCCTAAAAGGAGGAGAAAGCAAGTTGGCAGTGCATGTTAAGGAACTAAAGGGAAGTTTATATGCTTCTTCATGTTAAACCCTCAGGAAGTAGAAACTCAGAAAATGATTTATGTACAAACATGTATGTTGAAGCACTGCATATACAAACAAAAAATAAAAACAGAAACTATCAGAACATCCAACAGTAGGGTAATTCTTAAATAAATCAATCTAGCCATAGGAGGGATAATTTTCTCGTGTTCTAAAGTGTTGCTTTTGAAGAGTGTTTAATGATACAGGAAAATTCTCACAATAAGTTAAAGTGAAGTAAAGGATAAAGAATTGCACTGTTTTATTTTTATTTTTATTTTTATTTTTTTTTTTTGAGGCGGAGTCTCGCTCTGTCGCCCGGACTGGAGTGCAGTGGCCGGATCTCAGCTCACTGCAAGCTCCGCCTCCCGGATTTACGCCATTCTCCTGCCTCAGCCTCCCGAGTAGCTGGGACTACAGGCGCCCGCCACCTCACCCGGCTAGTTTTTTTGTATCTTTAGTAGAGACGGAGTGTCACCGTGTTAGCCAGGATGGTCTCAATCTCCTGACCTCGTGATCCGCCCGTCTCGGCCTCCCAAAGTGCTGGGATTACAGGCTTGAGCCACTGCGCCCGGCCTGTTTTATTAATATTAATATAAAAATAAAGTACCAAGAAAACAGACAAAGGAAACATACTAAAATATTAATGATGGCTATCTCTACATCAATGTTATTGTTTTCTTTGTGCTTTTTAATATTTCTTTAGTTCTCTATGCAGATGAGTAAATTTTTAAATAACCAATTTAAGAAGATTATTTAACATAGAAATATATGGATGTTTATCACAGTAATTTTTGTAATAGCAAAAATTGTAAACATCTAAAATCTACAAGAGGGAGTCGGTAAAAAATTACAGTTCAGTCAAATAATAGATTATGAAGAAGCATTTAAAAATTAAGATCTATTTGATCTGCTATGGAACATTTGCTAAGATATATTAAGTGAAAAAACATGGTGTAGAAAAGCGGGTATAGTATACTGCCATGTATTTAAATGTGTATGCATACACACATTTTTTAAAAGAATGCACAAAAAACTGCTAAAAGTGGTGCCTTTGGGTGGGGAAAGCTAACAGACTGAAGAAATGACTCATCGCTGTCTGTGGAAGGATGACTTTCAATTTTAAGTCCTTTTTTTAACCCCATGTGTGCATTATTTGAGTTCTATTTTATAAAAAATTATAAACAAATAAATAAATCAGATGCCAGCTCTGGCAGATATGTCGTAACTGCAGGTTACCTTCCCTGCCCTTTTCCTGTCTTTAGGCTATTTCACTCAATGCCTCAGTCCTAGGCTGGACCGTAGCTACAGTTTAACAAGGCTTAGGGATTGAAAATGAATTTCATTGATCTGTCTGCCATTCTGAGCACAAATAACAAAGGGTCCCCCAAAGTTGTCTGACTCAGGTATAGGAAATACCAGCCATCTTTTCACCTGGGCTACAGGCAGCTGACACTTTTCCCAGGGACCCATGAGCTAAAAACACCCAGTCCTCCACATGGCTGATAGTCAACAATTCCTGCAAATAGTTGACATTGTGAGCCCATGCCTTTGTGTCTGCTCAAAATCATTTAATTCTTGGGAGTTGCTTATATTCATAGATATCGAACTGGACCAATCACTGTAGATAACTTCAGGGTCAAACTTTCTGAAGAAAGAGCGGCACCAATACTGATACAGGAAACTCAGCTCCCAGGCCCCTGGAGCAAAGCATTAGAGAATGGCTTCTGGTAGTTCCATGTCCCAGGACAAATTTGGTGACAGGACAGTCAAGAGTAGAAGAGATTTTGTACCTTAACTTTGTTCTGAAATTAGGCTCTGTAGTTCTCTAGGCTTTGGCCTTTCAAACTTCTCCTAGTACGGCCAACACATATGTTCCCTCCTTCCATCTCCATTGGAAATGGGTTGTGATAAGTGTTACTTATTCATGCAGCAAACCCCTGGTCCAGGCACTGGGGATACAGTAGTAAAGAGATCCAAGTAGGAAACAACTCTGCTCATAAATTATAAAAAAAATTTAAATCTATAGGATGACACAAGTGCTATGGAGAAAAATTAAGCAGAGATGTGGACAGGAGGTGCCAGAAAGAGGCCTCACTCCAAAGATGAAGCTCTGGTGAAAATCCGAGGGCAGCAGAGAAGGCCTTTGACATTGTGAGCCCAGTGTGGATATGGGGGATGTGTGTTTTGGGAGAAGTGGCTGAGTTTTACTCCTGGTTTGGCAGTAGGTAGAAGTAGTCAGCCAGTGGAGGAGCAGAAATAATGTTTCAATATTTCTGCAATAAAAGTTTATTTCTGAGATCTGAATAGTTATGAGAAATAAAATAAATGTTCAGCAGCAGTTATATCATGGCATAAGCATGAAGTAGACTATAATCTAGTCACTAACAACCCTGGATTGGCAAGAATATTCAACAAGGTAGGATAACACACTTAAAGTAAAATGTTGAGTGGGAAAGGCAGAATGCAAAATTATCATCACATTTGTCATGCTCACTGTAATAACCTAGTGTGGCACCCAGAACACTGGTTGGTACATAGTGGATATGCAATCAATAGTGATAAATAGCTGTTGATTAAGTTAATTGCTGAGCATAAGCATGGTGGAAAAATAACTGGAAGAAAATGCATCAAATTATTAACAGTGGTTGGCCCGCAGTGATGGAATTCTTGATAATTTTCATCGGTGAATTTTAAAGCTTCCCAGACGATTCCAATATGATGACAGGGTTGGAAAGGACTGTTTTACACATGTCCGATTTTATTACCTGAGGTATGTATTTCAATCCTCCATGCATAGATAAGGAACTGAAGTTCAAAGAGGCGAGGGTCAGCTTGCCCAAGGCCATAAGGTAGGCAGTGAGACAGCAGGTGATCTAGCCCCAAACCTTATGGAATTCACTTAGCCTGCTATTCTTACTTGAAACAGCTGATACCCAAGGAAAGCTCTGGGAGGACTTCCCCAAGGCACAGACTGGTCACTGGTGAGTCAGCACTCAACCTGAAGTTCCTACACACTGTTTGAGATTCTTTTCAGACACCTCGTGCTGTTGAGACAGGGAGAGCAGATGGCAAGAAAACATCACAACTATGACAGGGAGTTTCACCTCTGACCAAGCTCCATCAGAATTCCAGGTCTGGTTCCATCTAGTCCTACCTTATGAGAATGCAGAGGCTTCCCTCTCATGCCAGAAGCTGGCCTCTAAGAGTGCAGCATCCACCCTTCTCTTCAGGATACATGAGAATCCTGGGAACCCATTAAATAAGGGTTGTCTGCATGGGGTGCTTGAATGGAGGCCAGGCAACATCTTAAGCACAATGATTACTTGATTATGGGACTATCTGGCTGATGATTGGTCATCCTCACTGGGTGACAGTGACAAAGACAAATGGGTGCTACCTTGGCTGCTATTTAACTTTGCCAATGAGTAGTTTCTGCTGTATTGGAAGCTTCTAGTTCATCATTCTTTAACTGTGGGGTCTCCCTAGTTTTTCCTCAACCCAACTGCCTTTAGTTTTAAGGTAGGAAAACTGATCCAAAGGTATCCACTAGAAACTTCCTTCCATCTCACCTTCTGGAAACATATAGCATGGATTTTTGTGAACTTTGCTTCTTGTTTCTGCAGTGGGTGACTCAGGCCTTGTGACAGAAACAAGGTGGAGGATGGACAAGCCTTCAGGGTTATACTTCTCTTGTCTTATTGACTCAAATGTAGAGAGGAAACCAAGATGACTGGCAAAGCAATACCTCCCTGTGACAAAGGCAACAGGCCAAGAACCTCAAGGTAGTTTTTAGAATGCTTCTTTTTACCCCTGGGTGATACATGTGAAAGAGAACTGAGTATTGTCAATATTATTGCAACTATTATCTACTGTAGTCTATTAAACTAAAGCTTAAAATAAATCTTCTGTCCAGAAGCCAGCCCCCTCCAACAATTGATTTCCTTTTCAGGCAGGCCAAAGAATTCCCTTGGAAGGATAAAACTACCAGGCAGTCTGAGCTGGATGGACCACGCTGGTGCAAATGCAAAAGGTCACCATTGAACTTGGCCAAGCTGGTAAATGTCAATAAGCTGGAGATCTTGCAACTTCAGCTTCTGCATGTTGGGCAGTACACCTCACCATCAAGCCTAGGCCCCCACCTCTGCAGCCCACGCTGACCCAGCTTGTCCCACTGAGAGACCCCTTCTGAATTGTTCACATGGGAACCTATCCATCCAGAGTTCTCAACATAACAAAAGCTCTGGCCAGGCCTTTTTGTAAGCTAGGCTTTTTCTGCATATAACCATTTACAGATTTGAGCCTTTCCCTCCTTGATATGAGGAAAAACAATAACAGAGAAGCTCGTGAAATTGCAAAATCATGGAACGCAATTCTCTGTGCCCTTTCTACAGGCACACCCTCTCAGCTCCATGAAGGAGCCCAATTCTTCACTGTTCCCAGGGCTTTTTGCCAAGAAGTGAACTTCAAAGAAATAAGATCATAAAGATCCACATATCAACAAGTCCATAGAAGCCCCTGGGAATCTCATTGGAATGGGAGACCTAACATATCCTAGACATTAACTTCCCCAGGCCCACTGCATTGGCTCAAGCCAGTTGAGAACTTGTCTTTCCACTAAAATACAAGCCTTCCTGGGAAAGGTTCTGTTCCTGGTTCGGTATCAGCATCTCTTTGGGAATCTGTACTGTGTATGCAGATTGTCTGCATTCAAATCCAGGTTCCAGCACTTGTTAATTAGATGAAGTCGGGAATGTTCACCTAACTTCCTTGGCCCTCAGTTTCCCCATCAGCAAAATGGAAGATAGTAATATCTATCTTACAGGATGTTGTAGGTAAATGTACTTATTCTATTCCTTAAAAGTAGGATCTAATCAGGAACTGTAGTTAGGCAGAACAGGATCCTTCTGGGGAAAAGCAATGAAGAAGAAGGTAGAAAAGGATACATTAAAAAAAAAAAAGCTGGGGACACTGAAATTGAAAGGCCATCTTCAAATGGGGCCCCTGGGATCAGCTGCCGACAAGTGCACAGGCCCAGGTAATGATAGGGACACAGGTACCAGCGGAGGATAGAGCACTGGCAGGGTGTCAGGGAATGCATGAGTGGCCTAAACAATGGTCTGCAACTTTAAGGGGTTCAATGTACATTAACATTATGAACATAATGAATGCTGCTATTATCCTAAATTTGGAAGAATACAAATAAAAGTTTTGTAAATCAATACTTCTACTATCCACTGATCATTTCAATGTATTTCATTTCAGTCTTTTCTGCCATGCATAACTTATAATATTCATTTTGTCCCGCTTTATATCCAATTTTAACCATATTAGAGTCATATTTTAAACTACTTTTTCCCACGTAACACAGCTTGAGCACTTTTCCCTCATTAAAGATGGCTTCTAAGGGCTATATTATATTTCATCATATGGATTCATTTATCCAATTCACTGTAAACATTCAGGCTGTTTCTAATTTTTTATTATTGCAAATCATACAGCATTGAGCATCTATGTACATAAATCTTTATGTGCACATCTGATAACTTCTTCAGGACAAATTCCTAGAAGTGGAATTACTGGATCAAGAGTTAGACTAGTTTTGAAGAACCTTGATACATATTGCCCTGTTTCTTGCTATGAATGTGCACACACAGGTATGGCACAGTCATAAGTCAAACACCCTTTCTTCCTACCTCTATTTTCTTGCCTTGGTTAAATTCTTCTCATACTTCCATACTCAGCCTGCCTTACCCTATCTTTCCAGACTGGTTTATGTGTCCCTTTGTCTACACTCCTGCAGCTCTTGCCCTTCCCTCTTAGGTTGCATTTAGCATGCTATGTTGCACTTGCTGACTTACATATACATCTACCTGGCTGGACTAGAAACACCATAAAGGTAGAATAATCGCTATAGTCCTGGCACCTGGTGCAAGATGGATGCTAAGTCCATTTGTGTTGCTATAAAGGAATACCCGAGGCTAGCTAAGTTATAAAGACAAGAGACTTACTGGCTGACAGTTCTGCAGGTATGGCACCAGCATCTGCTTCTGATGAGGGCTTCAGGCTGCTTTCACTCACAGCAGAAGGAGAAGGGGAACCATTATGTGCAGAGAACACAGAGATCACATGGCGAGAGAGGAAGCAAGAGGGTAGGGGAGGGGCCAGGATCTTTTTAACAAACAGCTGTCATGGGAGCTAACAGGGTGAGAATTCACTCCCATGAGAATGGCACCAAGCTATTCATGAGAGATCTGCCTCCATGAACCAAACACCTCCCACTAGGCCCCACCTCCCAGCATTGCCACCCTGGGGATCAGATTTCCACATGAGGTTCAGAGGTGTCAAACATCCAAACTACAGCAGATGCTCAATGGATTGTTGGAGTAAGTGCAAAGCAGGCATGTGTGTGGGCTGGCACCAGATGGGAGTGCATACAGTACACAACTCTGCTTCTGTGAATCGCCTCTGTCATAACCACTCTGGGTAATGTGCTCTGGGGCAATGCTGTCTGTCCTTCCACTGACCTCTGAGCCACTGAAAATGCTGGTCCAGGAATATTATTTCATCTCTCACAGAAGGCTGACCTACCTGCAAGATTGAGGAAAATAACCTAAAGGCTAGTTTAGTAGAAGCCAAGACTCTTAACAATCTTGACTCCTGGTCAGAGGTGCCAGGAGAAAAGGGCCCTGAATGGCCCACAGCAGGCCATTAATGAGATCACAGGTTCTTAACATTGAAAGGAAACTAAGAGACTACCTTGGATTACAGCTTAGTATACCAAGCCCTAGAAAACCACAGATAGCAATAATTATACCATAGTGGTGCTGTAAGATCTTAAAAAACAAAGAATTTTAAGTCCCTGTAAATATCTGATAGGTAATGTTTGCTCAACCAATGGGATTCATTCATTCATTCATTCAATTGTCTGTTTAGCTAATATTTACTGAGTGTCTCTTATGTGCCATGGTCCAACAGCTAACACATGACAGTGCTCACATCTGGTGTAACCTGTTCTGGGAAATGATAAAAATACAACTGAGATGAAATGGAGCAATATCCTTTTGATCATCGTGGGGTCTGTGTTTTCTCATTAATGGAGGATGCTTCCCTGCTCCAAGCTGAAAAGCTAGCCATTCATTACATTCTACCAGCTGCCACCTACAGCTGGTACAGAAATGTGAGGGGGGCAGCTTGCTATTCCAGAAACAGCAGGCGTCCCTGAGTCACACAGACCTGGGTCTGAATCTTAGGTCCATCAGTTACTACTTCTGTGACTGTGGGAAAGTCAGTTTGCCACTCTGGGTCATGGCTTCCTCATCTGCAGCACGGGGCTATTTGGCATAGATTTGTGGAAAGCAGGCCAGGCACAGTGGCTCACGCCTGTAATTCCAGCATTTTGGGAGGCGAAGGTGGGTGGATCACCTGAGGTCAGGAGTTCTAGACCAGCCTAACCAAAATGGTGAAACCCATCTCTACTAAAAATACAAAAAATTAGCCAGGCACGGTGGCACACGCCTGTAATCTCAGCTACTTGGGAGGCTGAGGCAGGAGAATCACTTGAACCCCGAAGGTGGAAGTTGCAGTGAATTGAGATCATGCCATTGCACTCCAGCCTGGGCAACAAGAGAGAAATTCCATCTCAAAAAAAAAAAAAAAAAATGATTTGTGGAAAGCAGAATAATCGCTCCCTAAATATGTCTACACCCTAATCCCCAGAACTTATGAATATGTTATCTTACATGGCAAAAGGGATGTTGCAGCTATGTTAGCACTTTGAGATGAAGATATAATCTTGCATCATCCAGGAGGGCCAATCTAGTTATACGAACCTTAAGAGCTGAGAACATTTCCCAGCTGTAGTCCTAGAGTGTGGCAATGAAAGCAAGTATGGAGAGATAGTAGCATGAAGAGGACTTGACCCACTGTGGCTGGCTTTGAAGATCAAGGGGCCACAAGACTAGGAATTCAGCCTGTCTCTGGAAGCTGTAAAAGAGAAGGAAATTGGTTCTTGCCTAGAGTCTCCAGTGCATCCTTGATTTTAGCCCAGTGAGACCTGTGTTGGACTCCTGACCTAAAGACAAATTTGTGTTGTTTTAAGCCACTAAGTTAGTGGTAATTTGTTACAGCAGCAATAGAAGACTCATACACCTTTATGTGATTGTTATAAGTTTCCAAAGAGAATATGTGTAGGAGGCCTGCTACACATCTTTAATTATGTAAATAAACTCTACGGTTATCCAGGCCCTCAGTGAGCTTATGACAGCCTTTGCCTGCCTGCTTCATGACTACTCTACCCAGAACAAAGGCTTCTTGAAGGAGAGCAGGAAATAATTATTGAAGAGAAATGCTGTTTGTATTCAAATGTCTCAGAATAAGGGAAGCAAAGGAACAGATAAACAAGAGTCTCTTAATTACAGACGATGGATGTGTGCTTGGCCTCTGCTCTCTGCCTTCCATTTCTCACCATGTCACTGAATCAGCAGCAGCAGCTGGCACGAGCTTCTCTCCCTGCAGCCAACCAAGAGCCTGGCTCACAGCCCCAGCCTCCACCTTTCCCTCCGAGGACACACATCTCCCGTCACCCCACCGGAGGTGGGCTCCGTAATGGCTTCTTAAGCTTCAGCACACACATGGGCCAATTACCTAGCCCTGGGTTCAGGTTTTGGTGCTGCCATGACTTCGTTATGATGTGGCCTTGGGTAATCACTGCACCTCTTTCTGTCCTGAATTTCCCTCTTGAGAATTAAGGGTAACTCCTTTATATGGTTGGTCAGTGCATGAAAACAGATAAATTTGCTACTTGCTTTAATATAGTGCCTGTCATATAGATGTTGCCAGTAAATGGATTCATTTACCCAAGAATATAAAAGCAGTACTAAACAAATAATATGTATGTATACACAAGCAAGAAATATATATTACATAAAATATATCTATATTGTTATATATAAATATCACAAATAGAAAATATGGTTATATATAAATACAAGAAATGAGAAATATAAGATCTAGGGCTTATATTTAAATTTTTCACAGTCCAGTGGGGACAAGATGGGTAAAATAGGCAATTATAAGGTAATGTAGTGAATGCTCAAACAGGAGAAAGTACCCAGTATTGTGGCTTCCGAGAGGAGAGGCAACTAAATCCAGTTCGAGTGAAGTTTGGGTGAAGTCACTTCTAAACTGAATCTTTCAGGATTAACAGGGATTGAGTGGGTAAAAGACAGAAGAAGTAAATAGTATATGCAGAGGAGACAGCAAGTACAAAGCCCTAAGTCTAAGGAGAATACTAGAAAGAAATCAAGAAATGGACATAATTTAATATTGCAGTGTTGATAGAGAAGAAAGAATAAAATAGGTACTTATTGATGTAACTGTTCAATATGGGTATGACTATTATTATTAGATGTGTCAGACAAAACACATCTTTACAGTATGCATAGTCTAATTTCCTCCTTTACCCACCAAAGAAAATTCTGGTTGCCACCCAACCCTGTCCCTTGCCTTTGCTTCCTGAGACTTAATGGTAAGATTGAGGTAATCAGTGAAGCAGAGACACGCTGAAAGAGGAAGGGTACTTCACCAGAAGGATAAGAACCTAAGGGGAGAGAAAGATCAGTGGTAAGGGACAAAAGTAGTCCAGTTCTTGCATTTTTTAAGAAGCTGCATGGGTAGGCATGGTGGCTAATACCTATAATCCCAGTGCTTTGGGAGGCTGAGGCGGGAAGACAGCCTGAGCCCAGGAGTTTAAGATCAGTCTGGGCAACATGGCGAGACTCTGTCTCCAAAAGAATTTTGTTTTAAAATTGGCCAGGCATGCTTCCTTGCGCCTGTAGTCCCAGCTACTTGGGAGGCTGAGGCTGGAGGATCATTTGAGCCCAGGAGTTCATTGCTGTAGTAAGCTATGATCTTGCCACTGTATCCCAGCCTGGGCCACAGCATGAGACTCTGTAAATAAATAATAAAAATTAAAATAAAATAAAATAAATAAAAAGTAAAAAGTTGTAGTAAAGATTCAAATTAGTTTCAACATTTCCATCTGTTCTTTGAATTTGATTCCATGCCAAGAGTGGACTTTGCAGAGCCCAGTTTTAAATAGCTTTCACTTCTATAAATAAATCTGAACCTTCTCTAGCCATACAATTTTATTAATTGTTCCTTTAGAGATAGGTTAGAGAAATCCCTATCTCTAACCCTTTACTGATGTAGTGTGTCCTACCTGGAATGTTTTCCCTACTTACATAAATCCCTCCCATTCTTTAAGGCCTAGTTCAGGCTCCCCATGGGCTCTGTGAAACCTGCCTCTTCGATGAATTTAATGCATTTGTCTCTGTATCATGGACTTAGTACTTATCTTCCAAAAATCTTCATAAGATCAAAGGAAAACATAGAGGAAAATGCATCTAAACAATTATTTACAACCCTCCCTTCTAATCCTTTACCGTAGGTATATATAGATAATCAGTAATATAATCACAGTAGAAATTCTGATTTCATCTCCTAACCTTCTGCCTTACAATGTTAGTGACTTTTTATGTCTATGTCTAGAGTGCATATCCCTCTATGTTTCTGGCTTTTACATCTCATGGGGCCATATAAGGTTATAATCTTAAATCCTTAGGAAAAAGCAATATCTCAAGTAGAGATAATGCCCAATAAATGTTCAGTGCTCCCTTGAGTAGCTTTTTCTTTTCTTTCAAATCTCCCCAGCAACTTTACAAAGGTCACCGACTCAATCACCTCTAGGAGCCAAGCATATTTTAGAAATGAATCAAACAGTAAGGCGATACGGACAGATTCAGTAATGTGCTGGAATGATTGTTCATCGCTTGCAAGAGCTGGTCATTATCAGGTCATTATCAGCTGGGGCGTCAGGAACTTTGTGAGTCAGTTTAAACAAACCTTTTATTAATTTACCATTAAATAAATTATATTATAAATAAATTACATTAAAAACAAAGATAATAAATACTCAAAAGTCACCACTCCCTAATTATTTTACTAAATGTTGTTCTGAAGGTCATTTGTGTCTACTGTATCTGTATGATGGACATGCTGTATGATGCTATATAACCCTTCATGTGTCTTCCCAGTTCCTCATTCAGGGATGTCACTTGGTAGATTGAAGCTGGCTATGGTGGGAATATGTACATTATGGAAAATGGTAAATACCACAAATCTGGGTGCGGTTTATAGTTTTTTTGATTCTCTAGACTCAAGAGAGTGATGAAGAAAATGTCATGAATGAAGATACAACTTAAAATTGTCTTATGTGTACAGTTGTTACATTCCAAACAACACAAAAAATACTGAGAGAATGTTCTTCTAGCATTCAAAAACCATCATGTGATTCAGCATAGAAGTTATGTCACTGAAGAACAAGTGAAGTTCTTCGATGCTGGATACACGACAGGATGCACAGTTAAATCTGAATTTCAAATAACCAATATTTTTAGTGTAAGTATATCCCAAATGTTGTTCAGAGCACACTCATACTAAAAATTTAGTTGTTCATCTGCAATTCAAATGTGGAGTTCCCTTTATATTTATTTGCTAAATCTGGCAATCCTAGACATATATCTTTACTGTTTCATTTTCATCGTATTTGTTAACATAACCAAAAGCATCAGCAGTCATACTGGAATTATGCTTGTTTGTCAGTTGTAACCAAAGGTCGTCTGTGGATATAAAAGTTTGATAGCAATCATCAAAATAATTCCACAAGAATCAACTGGCTATATGAGAATTGCAATAAAGAGTATTTTATATGGCATTGTTTATAAATTTCTTGCAACATATACTTTGTATCAGTAAAATGTATAATAAACTTACATGTGTATGCCTATGTGTATATATACACACTTTTTCATTTTTGGAGAGTTGGTCATTAAATATTTATCAGCAAACCACTGGAGACAGTGAGAGAGTGGTACACCACCTCTTCAGAATGCATACAAATTCACTTTTCTAAACACTGTTCTTCCAAACCAAACTTTCTCACCTATTGTCTTCCAACTGTTCTTTTGCTATGCCAGACCTAGGACAGGTCAAAGTCAGGGCCCCATTGAGTAATAATGACCAAGCTTGCACTGTTGAGAAATCAATCATCTCCAAAGCATCCCAGCACAAACAACTGAAATAAGTTTTATCTCTGCTTAAAGACTAAGTTTAAAAATAATAAAGGGAGGAAGAGGATCATTTCTCTCTAATCCCCACCCACCCCCTTTGTGAGTCTAATTCCATCATTGAACTATTAAACATTCACTCCCATCTCCACCCAATTACCCACCCAAGCTGAGAGGCATCTCTGGGTGCCACCAGGCTCTGACATATGGGACTCATAACCATGAGCAGATAGCATCCCCATTCTTGCCAGAGTAGTGCTACATCTTGGAAAGATTGATGCAGTTGCAAGACTGCCCAGTTATGCTTCTGCTACTATTCTTTCTGACTAGAGGCCACATGGACCATGATTAGGGCAGCCATGGGGCCCAAGAGGTCCATGGAATGAAGAGTTCTTCTCAATTACAGTTAAATGCATGAAGAGCAGGAAGCACATCAATGAGGCAACATCTTTAGGTCGCCCCATCCCCAGAGAGGCAGATTGGCAAGGGCAGAAAGGAAGACAGGCTGGGCCTCCAATCCAGATGCCTGGAGCCAGGGGCTCCAGACAGGCTGGGTTTCCACATTCCAGGGCTTAGCTCCGCTCCCACTTGGTTCTCATGCCACACACTTGCTTTGTGTTAGCAACAAGAAAGAATCCACAAACTTTGGAGCGATGCATACTCTTTTGCTTATTTTATGCTCACTCTGTCTTTCTCTCCTCTCCCCACCCTGTCTTCCGAATGAGCAAAGACATAACAGAAAAACATGTAAGAACAGAATCTCAAGTTATAAGTAGGGAAAAGAAATTAGTAGAAGCTTGGCCCTAAATGTAGGACATTAAACTTCTTATTTGGGTGTAATTATAATATCGCACACAGTATTAAACACTCCCATGGATATATTCCCAACTCTAAATCTCTGTTCTAGACCAGCATTTCCCAAAGTGTGTTCAGATAGCTGTTTGTGCATATTTTATGGAAAAATGGAGGAACAGTTCCGTAGTCAAATAAGTTTGGAATATTTAATGTTAAACTTTTAATTAGATGTGTTTGCCACAGGACTTCTCAGAGACTTCGATATGCAGATGTGCTTTGGGAATCTATTCACTGGAGGGAAGCTCACCACGTTTCCTAAATGTATTTCAGTGTAGAATCCCTTTCATGGAGTATTTTGTAGAACTAGTGCTCTAAAGAAGAGATTTATAAAATGCTACTGAGGCTCCAACTATTTTCAATAGCTTCCCGTTAATCAGTGATCAATTTACCGTTCAGATTTCCATGACTTTATTCACCTACTCTCTTCTCTCATCTTCAACTATCAAATGATTTGTCTTTCTTCGAGATCCTTTAGGTGCTCTCAGAGCCTCCATCATAATTTTCTTCTCTCCTTTCTTTGTTTGCACAAGACTTTCTCTGTGCCAATGCCACTATCATCACCACAAGCTTTGGGAAGGCAGTGGAGCTTGGCAGGGTAGGGAGTGAAGGTGGCCTAGACAAGAAGCCAGCGATCTGGAGTCAAAGGCCAGCCCCACATGACCTTGGTCATGCTACTTTACCTTCTAGAGGCTTAGTTTCCTCTTATCTAAAATGGAAAAAAATAATATTTTTGTCACAGACCCATTGTGAGGACCTCATGAAAGGGTTTCATGAAAGTACTCTGCTATCATAAAGTGAAACTGAAAAATTATCATTTGTCTCTTTTTTCCTAAATTTCTTTTATCATAAGAATCACCTGGGGCACATATTACAAAGAGAGATTTATCTGAGGAATCTGTTTCCATGACTGGCACCTAGAATTTGTAATTTTAACAAGCTTGCCAGGTTGTTAAATCAGAAGAATTTAGAAGGCACTGAATTATCTGAAAGAAATTAGAAATAAATGGTGATTCTGATAGCAAAAGCTACAGACAAGTGGGAGATAGTTGGCTGTGGGGTGGGAGGAAGGAGGTAAAGCCAAATACTACAGGTCTCCTCTTACTGATTACACCAGGTAGGTGTGTGTATATCCCTTCGTTGGCCAGAGCTTCATTGGATATTTGAACTTTGTGCAGTAATTCTTGGAGTACACACTTCTGAAACTATATTGTGAAGTACCCCACTGGTCAGGATTTCTCTAAAGTGGCCCTGATTACTTCTTCATTTGAATCTTGAGTCTTAAAAAAATCAATTATAACCTATGGATCATCATAGACATCTTCATTCAAGAAATCAATTTCACTGCATTTCTAATTAAGGATTTGCTGGGCCCAAGAAAAGGAACATATCTATGCACCTCCTGGTGCCACATAAGGCATTTATAACTCTGTATATCATTGTTGAGGTCTTTATGAATGACCGAAAGAGAAAAAATGGCCCATCTCTGAAATAATCTCTTTGTTTGTGTGTATTCTTTATGCTTTCTCCATCTAAGAGCTGGGATTACTTTGGGATTTTATGGCTTCAATAGAGAAGCAAAGAAATAAAAATGATATTTGCTTTATTAAAAATAGAATCAACACCCCAAACATAAACTCATTATTTATAGAAAATCCCCTTTTTGTCAAACCACCAACGGAGCCTCTACTGCAACTGATTTCTTTAAAAAGTTCAAATAAAAGCTGGGGAAATCTTGTAGCCATTAGACCGTAATCTGCATGAATCACCGATCTGTTTTTCATGACTTTTTCTGCATTCCTTCTATATTTTGCAGTTTATTTTGTTCAATGTTTTCAGCAACAGCTTTGCCAAACCCCAGAATCGAGAAGTCATCCGAGCAGGGAGTGTGCGTCCCACTCTGCAAGCTGCTTGCTCAAGTAACAAGGCATACGTTTGACTTCTCTCTCTCCCTTCTCGTTCTTTTCTGTCTGGTTACAGGGACAGGCAGAGAACAATCCAACCTAAACACTGATAGGTAAGGCCTTACAAAGTTGAGGATGCCACGAGAAAATTCCAAGCATTTAAGACCCTTTCTTTTCCAACTACTCAACATGCATCTTATGGACACTGAGGCCTTTAAAAAAAACAAAACCGAAAAACTGCAGTTGTGACCAGTTGGCAGCGGCCACACAGTAGGTTAGTTAGTGCAATAAATAGTTTACTTTAACTTAGCTCCAGCCTACTGAGTCTGTCTCTTCTACTCCGATACACAAACAATCTACTTTTTATTTACAACTATTACACATCTGCATGTGAAACCACACTCTCTCTTGTTAAATAGATATTAATTTCTCTTTCTCCTAACGTGGGGAACTAGTTTGGAAGTAAGTTAATCAGATCAGCCCCTTTCACTGCACTAAATATACTGGTATTTCTGGATCTATCCTAGTGGTGGCAGTAGGATGAGTACCAAGTTTATTCATTCAACCATCCATTCATTAATCCAGTTATTCATTTATTCATTGTGTAAATATTATTAAGTGCCTATTCTGTGGGGCACAGGCATTGGGTTAAGTAATGGCAATTAAATACATGAAGTCCCTACCTTGGTGAAACTGTATGGTCTAATGGGAGAAACGAACATTAAGTAAATTATTTTATATACATATATATACATATATTTTCATTTTAATTCTTTTTTTTTTTTTTTTTTGAGACGGAGTCTCGCTCTGTCGCCCAGGCTGGAGTGCAGTGGCCGGATCTCAGCTCACTGCAAGCTCCGCCTCCCGGGTTCCCGCCATTCTCCTGCCTCAGCCTCCTGAGTAGCTGGGACTACAGGCACCCGCCACCTCGCCCGGCTAGCTTTTTCTATTTTTTAGTAGAGACGGGGTTTCACCGTGTTAGCCAGGATGGTCTTGATCTCCTGACCTCGTGATCCGCCCGTCTTGGCCTCCCAAAGTGCTGGGATTACAGGCTTGAGCCACCGCGCCCGGCCCTCATTTTAATTCTAATAAGGGATGGAAGGAGAATTAAAGGGAGCTATGAAAGTTCATAAAAAGGGAACTAAGACCATGTATTATATGATTCCATTTATTAAAAATGTCCAGAATAGGCAAATCTGAACAAACAGAAAAAATAGATCAATGCTTGCTTAGCACTGAGGAGAGGGACTGGAGGGGTTGGGAATGATGGCTAAGGAGAGCAACAGTTCTTTTTGGGGATTGTGGTGATGGGTAGACAACTCTGTGAATACACTCAAAGCCACTGAATCTCCTTTTCTCTATTCAATACTACCTTTTTTGGTGCTGGACTCATTCTCAGGGTACTCCCTGAGAATGTCTACCTGCCTCATTGATTCCAACAGCTTAGCAACCCAATGAATAGTGAAGGCCTTAGTTCTCAAGCTCCACCAAAGCTCCAAAGTAGGGCTTCATGGGTCTGAGCTGGTAATGTCACCTACCTCTGCATCATTCATTTGTTGGTCAAGAGAATATGGTACCAGCATGGGTCACATGCTTATCCCAGGAGACGGAGTCAGCTCCACCAAAACCTTATGCTCTAAGAATAAGGGAAGAGATGGTTCTGTTACCAGATTAAGAGAGGCTAGGCATGCAAAAGCAGTCGACAGCCACCTTGGCCAGTTTCCTCTTGCAGTCTTGGAATCAAGCGTTTATCTTGAGGGGCTATGGCCCTTCCAGATACAGACTCACTATATTTCAGCTGCTGGATGCAGCCTGCAATTGCTGGATCATTCAAAATGTCACACAGAGACCCTTGCACTCTTAACAAATTCTATTACTTAGTTAAATACAACAACAAAACAGTCACTAGCTATAAAGTAAGACTTTTTAAAAGTTACTATTTTTTGTAAACTGACTTACACAAACATATTAATAATTCCAATTTGCATTGTGGGTTTGAGGGGTTGTTTTTTGGTGGAAGGGAAAGTTGGGATTTTTGTTTGGTTTGATTTGCCTCCTATGTGCATAACCAGCTTCTGGGAGCTCTGAAGTTCCAAGTGGTGTGTAATAAAAAGTAGTCAAGTCACTTGCATCTTAAGATATTTCCACTAACAAGTGTAGAGGAATTATAGGCAACACATTTATCTGCTAATTACTGTAATATGAAATTTGCCTTGCAAGCAGGAAAATGGAATCACACAATGATGGCAAATTCATGACAGGCATGTCTCACTCCCCTCTCACATGCAAATATAATGGTTCTCTTTTCTACTGTGATCAGATGTGACCTCAGAATCTTCCTCAGCACTAGCCTTTTGGGACCCATCACCAATCAGGTGGAATTGGAGACCTGGATGAGCTGTATGAGTGTGGAAAAGTTATTAAATCTTACGAAGCCCTAGTTAACTTGCTTGTACTTAACAATACTTGCACTTGATAAAAGGTAGTTATGATTAGAATTATTATTATCATGATTGCCTTCAGATTATACCAAAAAAGAATTGCCTCTGCAGCTTGTCTCCATGGGGTAGTGGTGAGGAAGGCAGGCAGCATCAATGATTCTCTTTTTTGGTTTATTTCAGACTTTTTCAATGTCTCAGAAAGAGAGTTCCTGGTTACTAGGAAATGTATATTTTCTTTTTTTTTTTTTTTTTTTTTTTTTTTGAGACGGAGTCTCACTCTGTCGCCCAGGCTGGAGTGCAGTGGCGCGATCTCGGCTTACTGCAAGCTCCGCCTCCCGGGTTTACGCCATTCTCCTGTCTCAGCCTCCCGAGTAGCTGGGACTACAGGCGCCCACCATCTCGCCCGGCTAGTTTTTTGTATTTTTTGTAGAGACGGGGTTTCACCGTATAGACCAGGATGGTCTCGATCTCCCGACCTCGTGATCCACCCGTCTCGGCCTCCCAAAGTGCTGGGATTACAGGCCTGAGCCACTGCGCCCGGCCGGAAATGTATACTTTCATGAGTGGCCAAGATGACAACCTCCAGAAGAAAAACTGCACAATTCTGTAGGTAACCACGGAAGAAGATACTGTCCATTCTGTCTCTGTGTCCTTTATACAATGACTCATGTGATAAATGCCTAAGTCTGGTTCCAGGAAAAAGTTTGTCTCTACAGAAAAATGTGTATGTTTTCCATTGTCATACAACCAAAACTAAGTAACCCAAGATGTTTCCACTCCTTGTTTGCTGCCAGAAAGCTTGTGCCAAGATGTATTACCCAAGTGTTATAATTAGCCCCAATCAGGTGCCTAAAGCCATCAGCTTCTTTTGAATCCTTCAGACAGTTCCAGTTTTCTTTTACCCTTGAATGGTTTATTTTATGGTGATTGAAGCTGTTTCTTCAGTCTCTCTGGAAGAGCTGGGTCACCTGACATTTTAATGTCTCTTTCAACTACAAAATTCTATGAAGTCTTCAATATCACTCAATCATTAGAGGAAGATGATTAGTTCTAAATGGAAGTTACAGCCTCTGGTATTCCAATAAGTGGAGGAGAGATGAAGAGATTTAAAATGCATTAAGAACCTAAATAGGCTAAACACTCTAACACTCTAGTGTTCTTAAGCTCACCAGCCTGGGAGTACAGATGTGACCATGTTGACATTTGCAGCCACATCTGCAGCTCAGTGTCCCCACCACCCCTGGCAAAGAAGCAGAGCTTCAGAGTCTCTCTTGATTATTCCTGGGAGTCAATAGCAGTGTCTCATGAGAATTCTATGTTCTTAGGATGTTGCTGTCGTGAATACAGAGTTTGTCAGCTGGGCATGTTCCCATCCAGTCAACCTTCACTGCTCCTCTGGTAGGCTCTGACCTACCAAGAATGACGTCATCTGAAAAAAATCCCAAACATGCAAACCAGCAGAAGTGCCAAAATACTGCTATATATTTTCTTTCCATTGGTGCCGTTCCATGAAGTAATGGGAAAACCATCTCCCCACTCCTTCCAGTGGAGTAAAAATGGGTATAGTATGGGCAGAATTGCCCATGAAAAGAATATCAAGGGTGAAGATCATTGTTTCTAGATCTGAGCCTTAAGGAGCTTCAACTCAAGCTGACTGGGGAGGCAGCAAAGGAGACTGAAGAGGAGGAGCCAGAAAGGTGGGAACAAAATGCAAGAGAGGATGGTGTTGAAAACTCTGAGAGATGACCATGTTTCACACAGGAGCACCAAACACTGCTACAAGCGTTATTAAGCTTTCACAGCACCAAGAGGCCAATGCTGTCCCTCCCGTGTTGCAGGTGAAGAATCTAGGCTCAGACAGATTAATGTGGTTTGCCCAAGAGCATAAAGCTGGTTAGCATCGGGCTGAGACTCAAAGCCAGGTTTGCTGTGCTCTGGCCATGACACACCTGTGTGAGATGGATTGCAGAACACACCTTTTCTGTTCCTCTAATCTTGTCAATGTTTATTTCCCAAATGTACAATAGACTATGTTTCCATTATTATGCTTCCAAAGTCAACTTCTCCCTTTGACAAACGCCAAGGACAGCGACTGAATGGCTGAAGAAATCAGACGCCCATCCTCTTATTTGGGCCATGGCAACAAGGAGGAAAGAACTTACAGGGTAGATTTGAAACTGAGATAGGGTTTGGAGGTTTCTCTTTCTAATGTTGTTTTCTACCAATATTCTAGCAGATGTAAATATGCTTCATAAAATTATAAAGCATATATATGTGTGTATATACATATATATATATACATATATGGGATTATCAGCTTTATTGGAGCATGAGAAAAGAATGGAGAATGGATCTTTGGGGATTCAGTATTTGCTTATTCTAGCTACAAGCCAACATCAATACATAAAGCAAGATTGAGAAACTCTATAATAATATTCTATTTTTACTGAGAGAAGTCTCTGCCCATCTGTGTCATCTGTGTGACTGACTTTTTTTGGAAGTGGGGTGGATTAAAAAGACTAGAAATACTCTGAGAGTTAAGAGAAAAAACACTGTTTTGAGGGGAAAAGCATATTATCTGAATATTTTTCTAGGTTCTGGCCTTCCAATACTGCAGCCTCCTTGACTCTTTAAAAAGGGGCCAACAGTATTTTGAAGCTCCTAGGAGCAAGCTGGAGGAGGCTCGGGCAGCCTGGGCACTCAACCTATGCTGCTCCTGAGTTCATTAACATAAGACATGTATTGAGGCAACTGATACCACCAGGAAGCTTTATTTCCCCAGAATCACAGGACAGTTAGAGAGGATAAACACCCTGAAGACCTGGTCAGCGTTTTTAATATTTTTTTAAGGATATGGAACCCTTTGTGTTCATGTGTAAATATAACAAGTTGAAAAATATTATCTTGACATTTGACATCTTAATCCCTCTAAGAGAGGAAATTATCATTGTTTAAAAAACTCCTTGGTAAACATGCCTGGGATATGACATCAGTGGGAGCCAAGACCTCAAAGGAGAAAGAAGACAAACTATTCTGGATGAGAAGAGAGGAGGGACATGGGCAAATTTTTGTTTTTGTTCCTGAATGGGAGGAGGACTGGTGAGTGAGGGGGAAAAAAATGGAGACAAGACTGAGAAGAACCAGAAATTAAAATAATAGAAGTAATAGCCTAACATGTACACATATATGAGATCTATCTATTTATCTGTCTATCTACCTATCTATCTATCATCCATCATGTATCTATCTATTTGCATATATAAGCTATAATATCTGGCTCTTTTCTAATCGTTTTACTTATATTAACTCATTCCATCTTCATATGAATTCAAGCAGATACTATAATACTATAGTTCTCATTTTAAATATGAGAAACTGAGGCACAGAAAGGCTGAGTAACTTGCCCAAATCCCACAACTAGCAAATATGGAGGAGTCAAGGAGTAGGGAAATGGCATCTTAAAACCACAAATATCAGCTATTGAAGCTAATTTGCCTTGCTTTATAAAATAAAACTGGTTTTACTTCTTCCCCCTCACCCATATCAAAAAATGCCTTTTGTAAAATCTGCACATATTTTGGGTAATCGAGTTCATTTTTATGGAATCCAAAGAAAGGACCCATGTCTGGGCCCAGTGCAATGTCAAAGGGCGATCCAGTGACCTGAGAGAGAGGAGGGGTCATGACAAATGTGCTCCGATTCTGGGAACTCTGAGAGTCTTGCACAGAATTTTGAACTTTGGAATTGGTGGATTTTAAGCAATTTAAATAAGATCTCAGGAGGCAAGGAAAACCCAAATGACGTCTGGGAACCCTGATGGAAGCAGAGCTCCTCTGGTTGAAATGGGTGGGGCAGTCCCCTATCAGGATGGCCTCCCTCCTGCCCTAATGGCAGCCCTGAAGTCACTATGCAGATGCCAGACTCCACTGACTTAGAGCTCTTATTTTACCCATGATCAAGCTGAGAGGAAGGAAGGACTTTGTTTTTACCCCAAGAGGCTATAAACTGGCTTGTTTAATTTCGTCCTGATCAGTGATTTAGAAAGAAAAAAAACTTTTTACTATAATTACTAATATTTAAAAATTAGGGAATTTTGTATTTTAAAGGTCAGCTTTCTTATTTGTCTTGAAAATCTGGACACCTGTGCTGTTTTCCAGCAGAAGAACATTTCACCAAAGGTGGGTCACACCGCCACCTTTGCAGAGGGAGGCATGAAATTTCCAGAGTAGCCGGGTCTCCACTCTACCAGCTGTAGTTATTTACTACCTGATCGGGGTAGAATTTGAAGCCCCTGCTGTAACACACAGATGACAGAGTTAGTGCCAACTCAGACTTGCACCTAAATTTCTGGCTTCCTTGTTCAGAGTTTTTCTGTATCATAGTGATCAGATCCCAGAACCAATTTTTTTTTTAAGCTAAAGTATTCCAGTGCCTAGTATAGTACTTGGCACGCCAGAAGAACTCAATACATATTTCTTGACACACAGATACATGGGTGGATGAAAGCTCGCAGTGGCCAATGAGCAAAAGGAGATATATCCCCATTTCTCCTTCCTCACACCACTAACACCAAAGAGCTACACAGAGGACAAGGGTCCCTGTTGATTTTATTCCTTTAAAGAGAATCTGCAAGATACACTATTCCATCAAGGCCCGAAGCTCTCCATCTAAAGAAGAAATGCACCACCTCTTCTTAAGTATCAACTGTTCCAGCCAGTTCCCAAGGTCATGCTTCTTGGACTCTGGACCTGAAGAGGACAGGGCAACTCAAGCCAAAAGCAGGCGTGTGGGCAACTCAGAGGGGTTTCAAAAGATAGGGTGGAACTCAAGGAAAAATCTCAAGCGAATAAGAAGATGAATCATCATGATAAACCCCAGATCCCACAGCACAGCTCTGTGCATCTCTGCTGTTGGCTGGGTTGTATTTTAAGCCTTAATTATTATTCTTTTATGTTTGCAGTCTTGGAGCCTTGCTATTAAAGTGCTTTCAAATGTTTGGGAAGTCAGTGGTGTTTAAGTTTATCCTCTTACTGTTTGGATGACAGGAACTATTTGTAAACGGAGCACCCTGCCAGTTACCAGCATTTATTTGCAGTTATATCACTAATGTTTTTGAAACTTGTGTTTATCTATAATTTGACACATCAAGAGGACTTTTGCTCTTGGCCCAAGCTCCTGCCAAAGCAAAGGGTTATGTGTTAAAGTTGCTTTCATCAGACCTTCACAGACCCAATGGCTGACTCTCACACCTCCCTTGCACCAGGGTTACCCAAACTGAAGTTAAGAAAGCAATTGAACACATATGTGACAAGTTGGAGAGCCCAAGTAATAGAAAAGGGGGTAGGGGGTGGAGGGCAAGCTCCACTTGCAGTAATGTTTTAAATAAAGGGCTGTTTTCAGAGAAGCTGGCTCTGATATCAACAAAGGCAATTTGGCAGAAGACCGAGCAACTCTCATCCACCTCTGTACTGATTATGATGATTGCCCTTTGCTTTGCTTCGAAACTCAGAGGAAGCTGTGTCGGCACCCGGAGGCATCTGTTTCACTCTGCTTGCTTACCCACCATTGCAGTTAAGCCCTGGGAAATCCTATCTTGGCCGATATGTGGAGAAAAGCTCTCAGTTGGAAAGACGAATGCTTTTTGTGATGGATTTTGAAAATCACAGTACTTCATAGCTAGAAGGAGACCCTCAGAGATGATCTAGTCCAAACCCCAGCTTATCTAATTCATGTATTCATTCAACAGATATGTGCCAAGCTGCTTCCACATGCCAGGCACCATTCAGCACGATGGAGAAATACCGCAGACCAAACAGACAGACAAGGCTCTACTTTCATGCAGTAAGTAAACAAATACCATCATCTCAGGGAGTGCAAACTTGTTGGAAGAAGACAAAACAGCATACTGTGCTAAAGAGTGATTGAAGAAGTGGTTCTTTAGATAAGAAGATGCTGAGAGGAGGCAATGTTTGTCCTGAGATTAAATGATAAGAAACTAGTCAAGCAAAGATCTCTGAGAAGGTAGACAGAGAAAACAGCAAGTGCAACTGAGATAGAGCAAGCCTGGTATGCCAGAGAGCAGAAAACTCGAGCTTATATGGTGAATTTGAAGAGAGGCAGGGACTAGGTATGTCCAGGGCTCACACTAGAGCCCAGGGTAAGGGGTTTTATCTAATCCAAGTGGAAGCATGAACTTCCAACTTGACTTAATGGCTGTCATACAGCAGATGCAAGCACGGGTCTCTCCACCCCTACTTGGGACTTTTCAACCAGCACATGTCCCTAAAACAAAAGCTGCTATCCTTTCTCTCATATTTTCTCACCAGATTTGTGCTTCTAGGAGGCACTGCATATAGGAAAATAGGGTTTGGCATAACCAGAGGAATTAATCTATGAATATGTCGTTCTCATAGTGAAAATTACTCTTGATTAAAATAATCTCTCGGCCTGAGTTGTTTTATGTTTGTGATGGTTAATATTGAGTGTCAACTTGATTGGATCCAGTGAGCAACAAGTAGCAAACAGATTGGACTTGGTGAGACATTTGTGTGCCAGGGGATAGGAGATAAATACAACTAAAATTTAGGGACCTTCTACCTCAGTAAAATTTCCAGTGGTCCAATGGTGTAAGGCATGTCGAGATATGCCTTCTAAGGAGAAGGATAAGTTGCTGCATTTGGCCCCTCCTCCAACCAAGAAAGAGGCACAATGCCTAGTGGGCCTATTTGGATTTTGGAAGCAACACATTCCTCATTTGGGTGTGTTATTCCAGCCCGTTTGTTGAGTGACCCAAAAGGCTGTCAGTTTTGAGTGGGGTCCAGACAAGGAGAGGGCTCTGCAACAGGTCCCGGCTGCTGTGCAACCTGCTCTGCCCCTTGGGCCATATGACCTAACAGATCCAATGGTGCTTGAGATGTCAGTGGCAGACAGGGATGCTGTTTGGAGCCTTTTACAGGCCCCCTTAGGTAAATCGTAGTAGAGGCCTCTAGGATTTTGGAGCAAGGCCCTGCCATCTTGTGCAGATAACCACTCTCCTTTTGAAAGATAGCTCTCGGCCTGTTACTGGGCTTTGGTAGAAACTCAACATTTGACTACGGGTCATTCAGTCACCATGCAACCTGAACTGCCTATCATGAACTGGGTGCTTTCTGACCCATCTAGCCATAAAGTGGGTCATGACAGCAGCATTCTATCATCAAATGGAAGTGGTATATACGTGATCGGGCTCAAGCAGGTCATGAAAGCACAAGTAAGTTACATGAGGAAGTGGCTGAAATGCCCATGGTCTCCACTCCTGCCACCCTGCCTTCTCTCCCCTAGCCTGTACCAATGGCCTGTGGGGAGTTCCCTATGATCAGCTGACAGAGGAAGAGGAGACCAGGCCCTGGTTCACAGATGGTTCTGCACAATATGCGGGCGCCACCCAAAAGTGGACAGCTGCAGCACTACAGCCCCTTTCTAGGACATCCCTGAAGGACAGCGGTGAAGGGAAATCTTCCCAGTGGGCAGAACTTTGAGTAGTGCACTTGGCTGTGCACTTTGCTTGGAAGGAGAAATGGCCAGATGTACAACTACACACTGATTCATGGGCTATAGCCAATGGTTTGGTTGGATGGTCAGGGACTTGGGAGAAGCATGATTGGAAAATTGGTGACAACGAAATTTGGGGAAGAGGCATGTGACCTCTCTGAGTGGTCAAAAGTTGTAAAGATAGTTGTATCCCATGTGAATGCTCACCAAAGGACGACCTCAGCAGAGGAAGATTTTAATAATCAAGTGGATATGATGACCCATTCTGTAAACAGCATTCACCCTCTTTCCCCAGCCACCCCTGTCATTGCCCAATAGGCCCATGAATAAAGTGGCCATGGTGGCAGGGATGGAGGTTATGCATAGGCTCAGCAATATGGGCTTCCATTCACCAAGGCTGACCTGGCTACAGCCACCACTGAGTGCCCAATTTGCCAGCAGCAGAGACCAACACTGAGCCCTCGATATGTACCATTTCTTGGGGTGATCAGCCAGTTATTTGGTGGCTGATTGACCCAGACTATCAAGATGAAATCAGCCTACTACTCCATAATGGAGGTAAGGAAGAGTACACGTGGAACAGAGGAGATCCCTTAGGGCGTCTCAGTATTACTATGC
The DNA here is from genome assembly GCF_009764315.1 of Trachypithecus francoisi. NCBI lineage: Eukaryota > Metazoa > Chordata > Mammalia > Primates > Cercopithecidae > Trachypithecus > Trachypithecus francoisi. The sequence goes on along the minus strand of NW_022681465.1, from coordinate 122,007,383 downwards.
CCTGTGATTAAGGTCAACAGGAAACTACAAAAACCCAATCCAGGGAAGACTACAAATGGCCCAGACCCTTCAGGAATGAAGGTTTGGTTCACTCCACCAGGTAAAAAGCCATGACCCACTGAGGTGCTTGCTGAAGGGAAAGGAAATACAGAATGGGTAGTAGAAGAAGGTAGTTATCAATACCAGCTACAACTATGTGACCAGTTGCAAAAATGAGGACTGTAATTGTCATGAGTATTTTCTTATTTTGTTAAGAACATTTGTGCATGTATACACTTGTATGAAGAAAATATCTTCATTTTATTTCCTTTATTTTTCCTATATCATGGGACATAAGATTACTGACTTTATGTCATCATTTAAGAGTTGCTAACTTTACGTAACAGCATTTAGATTAAGGATTAGTGCACTTCCGGTTGTACGAAGGATAGCCGTATTATGTTATGCATAATTGTGACCTTATTATTGTCTTTATTTGAAGATCATGTGTGATTTTCGGGATCTGTAATACATTCAGGTTGACAAGGGGTGGACTTGTGATGGTTAATATTGATTGTCAACTTGACTGGATCAAAGGATGCAAAGTATTGTTCCTGGGTGTAACTGTGAAGGTGTTGCCAAAGGAGATTAACATCTGAGTCAGTGGACTGGGAGAGGCAGACCCACCCTCAATCTGGGTGGGTACCTCATCAGCTGCCAGTACAGCTAGGATAAAGCAGGCAGAGGAAAGTGGAATGAAGACTTGCCAGTTTTTCTGGCCTTCATCTTTTCTCTCGTGCTGGATGCTTCCTGCCTGTGAACATCAGACTCCAAGTTCTTCAGTTTTTGGATACTTGGACTTACACCAGTGGTTTGCCAGGGGCCCTTAGGCCTTTGGCCACAGACTGAAGGCTGCACTGTCAGCTTCCCTGCTTTTGAGGTCTTGGGACTTGGACCAGCTTCTCTGCTCCTCAGGTTGCAGACAGCCTATTGAGGGAGTTCACCTTGTGATCATGAAAGTCAACTCTTTAGTAAACTCTCCCCATATATACATCTGTCCTACTAGTTCTGACCCTTTAGAGAACCCTAACTCATACAATGTTCTTGTTTCTCCATGTGCTTTTCAGCATTTCCCATTCTCTCTGATCCAGGTTAATAGGAGAAGAAAATTCCCATCCCCAGCATTTCCCAAACTTCACTGATTTGTGGATTAACTTTAGAGGTTTTGCCATATCTGTGGCTCATATTTACTATTTTTTCACTTTTGGTTTTTTGTAAGAGACAGGGCCTCATTCTGTTGCCCAGGCTGGAGTGCAGTGGCATGCTCACAGCTCACTGCAGCCTTAAACTCCTGAGCTCAAGCAATATACTTGTCTCAACCTCCCAAGTAGCTGAGACTACAGGCGCATGCCACCATGCCCAGATAATTTTGTATTTCTTTGTACAGATGGAGTCTCACTATGTTGCCCAGGCTAGTCTCAAACTCCTGGCCTCAAGCAATCCTCCTCCCTCATCCTCCCAAAGCGATGGGAGTACAGGTGAGAACCACTGCGCCTGGTCCTCTTTTACTGAATATTTTTATTCAAACTGACTTATTATTTTAAAATTCTTTCTACCTGCCCCAATTGATAGCACTCATAAAATTATGTTTGATATGCTAGCCAGACTGTTTTATTTTATTGCATTCAAAAGTAAACACAATATTATAGTTTAAAAGTTTTGACCGTTGTACCACCTAACATCATACCCTAAGGGCATAGTTTTTAGGGGAAAATTCTACTTCTTATACCTAAGAAGGTAGGGAAGTAAGCTCTCTAAGAAGGTAGGGAAGTAAGATTCCCTTTCTGCTTCTCTCTTTTATTTTTTGCTTCTAATATAAACATTTAAGCCAACTTCCAATTGCTGCTCTTATTTCAAGTATAGAATGTACAAAATCCAGCCTGGGCAACACGGTGAAACCCCATCTCTACCAAAAATAAGAAAATTAGCCAGGCACAGTGGCATGCCTGTAGTCCTAGCTACTCAGGAGGGGAGACTGAGATAGGAGGATCACCTGAGCCCGAGGAGGTCAAGGCTGCAGTGAGCCATGATTGTGCCACTGTACTCCAGCCTGAGTGACAGAATGACGCCCTATCTAAAAAATAATATTAAAAAAGGAATATACAAAATCACCAGAATATCTTATTTCTGAAAAGCATAAGAAACCATGAACTCTTCAACTTCCTCGGAAAGTGCCACCTGTAAGTGACTACTGTAAGTAACATGGGAGAAGAGCAGACAGAATTCTCTCTGGACAGGCATCACCGAATGGCAGAGGCACGCGTGTGCCACCGAGCAACCATAGCCAACATTCATCAAAACTAAGCACATTTCTAAAAATCTTCAGTGTGAAAATTCAAACTTTTACAAAAGTAAAGAGAATAGTATCTCATGGACCCATCACCTGCCTTTAACAATTAGTAACTCATGGCCAATCTTGCTTCATCTTTACTCACACCCATTTCGCCCTCCCAAGTGTGTTACTGAGAGGCAAAATCACCACAAACACGGTTTCATTTCACCTGTAAGGATTTCAGTATGTGTCTTTAGAAGGAGTTTTATTTTGACATCATAGTACCAGTAGTTTGCAACGAAACTAAAAATTCTTTAATATCATAAAATAATTAGTGTTCAAAACATAATTTTTTACCATTGTTTTGCTCAAATCAGGATCCAAACAAGAGTCACATAACCTATTTAATTAGTATCTTCATAAGTAATTTGTAATCCATTGTCCCCTCCCCCACCTTTTTCTTGTAATTTATTTGTGAAAGAAACGTGTCCTGTCTTTGTCCTGAAGACTTACCCACATTGTGGGTCTTTTTCGATTGCATCCTTGCAGTGTGCACTAAACATATTCCTTTGTTCTCTACTTGTTGTTTAACTCCAGAACTGTTCTGTCCACTATGTAGGCACAGGTGCTTATTGAGCACTCGAAATACGATTAGTCTAAATAGGGATGTTCTGTCAGTGTAAAATACATACCAGATTCCAAAGACTTAGTTTCAAAAAAAGTAAAATATCCACTAATAATGTTTATACAGATTATATGTTGAAACAATAACATTTAGTGTTGGGTTGAATAAAATTATTAAAATTAATTTATACTTCTATCTATCTATCTATCTAGTTAGTTAGTTTTGAAGACAAGGTCTCGCTTGTCTCCAATGATCAATGGGTCCAGATGTTGTTAGCTTTATCCATTTATCCTAAAACTACCTATCAGACTGTCACATAACAGTCTTAGCAGCCATTCATAGTTATTGTCTTAAACAAGTTTCTCAGCCTGAGTACTATGGACATTTAGGGCAGGAGAATTCTTTGTTATGGGATGTTGTTCTGTTCATTACAGGATGCTTAGCAGTTTCCCTGCTCTCTGTCTACTAGATGCCAGTAACACTTTTCCCTGCCTCTAGATAGGACAATAAAAAAGTCTCTAAGACATTGCCAAATATGCAAAATCACCTCCCAACCCATCTCCCCATCCCCAATTTAAGATACACTTGGTCTAGAGCCATTATCTCACAAGGGCCAAACATAAATTGAACCTCTTCAGTGATGTCTTCCCTAACACTATCTTCGTACAACCCAAAATTAACCATCTTCAATGTGCTACTTCCCTAGCACTGTGTTGCTCTCTAGGAGCATTTATTGTATTATTTCACAACTGTGAGTCTGTTTTCCTCTCTAGAATGTAAGTTCCTCAAGGGTAGCCTCCACACCTATGTATTCTACTGTCCAACAAAACACCTGAATGTGGGTTCATGGATTAAATGCCAAGTAAAGTTAAGAGCCAAAGTCTCTAGGAGTTCCCTGGCCCATCAAGTAGAAAAGCGGGACCACCCATCCAGTTCCTCAGTAACCATTTGTGGAATTTGCCTATAAGAAGACTCTTAAGTAAAATGTACTGTTTTTGATAAGAAAATTAGTCATATCTGTCATCAGACTTGGGAATTTATTCACTTATTCAAGAAACATGTCCTGGACACGAACTACTGGACAAATGCTTTTCTCAAAACTAGAGATACAGTGAAGAATAAGCTGGAGAAGGTCCTCCCCTGCAGACGGTATATCCTAATAGTAAAGACTACTGCTAGGGGCCAAAAACCAGATACAGAAATAAATACATAAATAAGCCAGAGAATCTCAACTTGGGATATAAGTGAATAAAGAAAATAGACAACATGAGATGCTAAAAGTATGAACGGGAAAGCAACACCACTAGACAGATTGAAAAAATGAGATGGGAAAAGCCACAGACAAAGCAGGGAAGAGAATTCCAGACAGAAGAAAGAGAAAATGCCAGGGCTCTGCAGTAGAAAAGAGCAATCTCTGTTCAAAGTGCAGAACATCTGGCCTATGGGTCGGGGTGAGCAAAGCACACTGAGTAAGAGGCTGTGGAGCGTGACAGGTCAGAGGCATGGGCAGGACAGTGTGGCTATGGTCCAAATCTGGGCTTTATTCGAAGAGTGAGAAGCTATTGCACAACTTAAACCATGGATGTCAAATAATATGAGTTACATATTTTTAAAATAACAGCTTTATTGAGATATAATCCACCTACCATATAATTCATCCTTTTAAAGAATATAATGCAGTGGTTTTTAGTATGTTTACATACTTGGGCAACAATTACCGCTGTCTAATTTAGAACATTTTGTCATCTTAAACAGAAAACCCATACCCATTCACAGTCACTCCCACTCTCTCCTACTCCCAGATTCTGGCAACTGCTAATCTCCCTCTTTCCCTATGGATTTGCCTATTCTCTATATTTCATATAAATGGGATCAACAATGTGTGACCTTTTGTGTCTAGTTTCTTTCACTTAGCATACATTTTTCATGGTTCATTTATGTTATAGCATGAATCAGTACTTCATCAGTACTTCATCCCTTTTTATGGCTGAATAATATTATATGGTATGAATAGTTCACTTTATTCATCTGCTGATTAACATTTGTGTTGTTTTCATTTTTTGGCTATAATGAAAAATGCTGCTATAAACACTTGTATACAAGTTTTTTTGTGAACACACGTTTTCATTTCTCTTGGGCATAGGTTTAAAAATGGAATTATTGACTCATGTGGTTAACTCAATGTTTAATATTTTGGGGAACTGCCAAACCATTTTCCAAAATGGCTGCACAATTTTACAGTCCCACCAGCAACCTATGATGGCTTTATTTTCTTCACATCCTCTCCAACACCTATTAATGTCCGTCTTTTTTATTTTAGCCTTCTTAGTGGGTACAGAGTAATATCTCACCATAGTATTGATTTTCAGTTCCATAATGACTAATGATATTGAGCATCTTTCCATGTGTCTCTTGGTAGTTTTACATCTTCTTAGAAGAAATGCTTATTCAAATCATTGCTCACTTTTAATTGGGTTGTCTTTTTATTTTTGAGTTGGAAAAGTTCTTTATATTTTCTAGATAAAAGTTCCTTATCAGATTTATAATTTGCAAACATTTTCTCCCTTTCTATAGGTTGTCTTTTCACTTTCTTAATGGTGTTCTTTGAGGCACAAATTTTTAAAATTTTTATGAAGTTCAATTTTCCTATTTTTTCCTTTGGTCTACGATGCTTTCAGTGTTATATGTAATGAGGCTTTGCCTAACTCAAGGTCACAAAGATTTAATTCTATATTTTCTGCTAAAAATGTTACAGTTTTAATTCTATGTTTAGGTCTTTAATCCATTTGAATTAAATTTTGTATGTGATGGGAGAAAGAGATCCAACTTTATTTTTTGCATGTAGATATCTAGTTGTTCTAGCATCATTTGTTTAAAAGATTACTCTTTTCCCATTCAATGGTCTTGACATCTATGTCAAAAGTTAGTTTAGCTGGGTGTGCTGGTTCATGCCTGTAATCCCAGCACTTTGGGAGGCTAAAGCAGGCAGATCACTTGAGCCCGGGAGTTCAAGACCAGCTTGGGCAATATGGCAAAACCCTGTCTCTACATAAAAGACAAAAATTAGCTGGGTGTGGTGGCACACTCCTGTAGTCCCAGCTACTCAGGAGGCTGAGGTGGGAGGATCACTGGAGCCCAGGAGGCAGAGGTTGCAATGAGCTGAGATTGTGCCACTGCACTCCAGCCTGGATGAAAGAGAAAGACTCTTGTCTCAAAAATAAAACAACAAAAAAGAAGTCAGTTGACCATAAATGTGAGCGTTTATTTATGATTTCTGAATTCTACTGAATTAACCTATTTTATGCTAGTACCACACAGTCTAGATAACCATAGATTAGTTTTGAGAAGTGTAAGTCCCCAATTTTCTTCTTTAATTTCTTTCAACAGTGTTTTATACTTATCACTGTGTACATCTTGCCTTCTTTGTTGAGATTATTTCTAAGTATTTTATTCTTCTTGATGCTATTGCAAGTGGAATGTTTAAAATTTCATTTTGGATTGTTCGTTAGTAGTTTATAGAAATATGCATATGCTGCAACCTTCCTGAACTCATTTAATAGTTCTAATAGTATACACTATTCTTGTGCTTGGTCTTAGGGGTAAAGTTTTCATTCTTTCACCATTAAGTATGATGTTAGAAGTACAGGCCAGGTGCAGTGACTCACACTTGTAATCCCAGAACTTTGAGAGGCCGAGGCAGGAGGATTCTTTGAGCCCAGAAGTCCAAGACCAGCTTAGGCAATATGGAAAAAAACATCTAAAAAAATTTAAAAATTAGCCAGGTATGGTGGTACATACCTGTAGTCCCATCTACGCTGGAGGCTGAGGTGGGAGGATTGCTTGAGCCCCAGATATTGAGGCTGCAGTAAGCCATGATCATGCCACTGCAGTCCTTTTGAGACCCTGTCTCAAAAAAAGTCTGTATTTTTTAGATGTCCTTTATCCAAATGAGAAAGTTTTGCTGTATTTTTAGTTAGGTGTTTCTGTCATGAAAGGGTGTAGTATTTTGTCAATACCTTTCCTGAGTCAATGGCATTATTATGTGTTTTCTGTTATTTATTCTATTAATATGATGTATTACATTGATTTTCATATGTTAAGTCAACTTTGCATTCTTGGGATAAATCCTACTTGGTCATGGTATATACTCTTTCAAATATATTGCTGGATTCAGTTTGCGAGTATTTGTTGGGGAATTTTTCATTTATATTCATAAGGGATATTGGGCTGTAGTTTTCTTGTGATACTTCTGCCTGGTTTTGGTGTCAAAGTAATACTGGCTTTACAGAATGTGTTAAGAATGTGCTCCTCCTCTAAATTTTGGGAGCTTGCAAAAGGTTGATACTAATTATTTTTAGACATACGGTAGAATTAAAGAGTGAATCCAATTGGGCTGGGTCTTTCCTTGTGGGAATATACTATGATTACTAATTCACTCCATTTAGTTATTGTAAGTCTACTCAGACTGTCTATTTCTAAAAGTTTGTCCACTTCATCTATGTCATCTAATTTGTTGATAGACAATTGTTTGTAGTATTGCTTTATGATACATTTTATTTTGTTAAGTTCAGTAGTGATGTGCCCGTTTTCTTTCTTAAGTTTAGCAATTTGAGTCTTCTCTCTTTTTTCTTTTTTGTCAATTTCATTGATCTTTTCAAAGAATCAAATTTTGATTTCATTGTTTTGCTCTTTTCTTTTTTCAATCCCTTTTTTCCTAATAATTTCCACTCTCATCTGCATTATTTTCTTCCTTCTGCTAGCTTTGCATTTAGTGTGGTCTTCTTTCTCTAGCTTCTCAAAGTGACAATTTAAGCTCTTGATTTGAGATCTTTTTAAATATCAACAGTAACAGGTAAAATTTCTCTCTAAGCATTGCTTTCACTACATCCCGTAAGTTTTGAGGTCTGTGTTTTTGTTTTCATTCATCTCAAAGTTTTTTTTTTTTTTTCTTTTGAGATGGAATCTTGCTCTGTCTCTCAGACTGGAGCACAGTGGTGCACTCTCAGCTCACTGCAACTTCCAGCTCCTGGGTTCAAGCAATTCTCCTGCCTCAGCCTCCTGAGTAGCTGGGATTACAGGTGTGCATCACCACACCAGCTTTTTTTTTTTTTTTTTTTTTTTTGTATTTTTAGTAGAAACAGGGTTTCACCATGTTGGCCAGGCTGGCCTCGAACTCCTGACCTCAGTGATTCACCTGCCTTGGCCTCCCAAAGTGTTGAGATTACAGGCATGAGCCACCATGCCCAGCCTCAAAGTATTTTTTATTTTCCTTTGTGATTTCTCTTTGGTTCATTGGTTATTTAGGAGTGTGTTGCTGAATTTCCACATATTTGCAAATTTTCCAAATTCCCTTCTATTACTGATTTCAAATTTCATTCCATAATGGCCAGATAACATATTTTGTGTGGTTTTAATCCTTCTAAATTTGGGGGATTTTATGGCCTAAAATATGATCTACTTTGGGGAATGTCCCACGTGCACTTGAGAAGAATATCTATTCTACTACTATTGGGTAGAACACTTCTATAATTATGTATTATGTCTACTTAATTTATACTGTTTTTTAAGTCTTCTGTTTCCTTTTGATTTTCTGTATAGTTGTTCTAGCTAGTATAGGGTATTGAAATCTCCAACTATTATTGACAAATTACCTTTTTCTCCTTTCATTTCTATGAGTTTTTGCTTCATGTGTTTTAGGTTGTGTTGTTGGGTGCATATATGTTTATAATTGTTATGTCTTCCTCATCTATTGACACTTTCATAATAACAAAATGTTTTTCTTCGTCTCTAGTAACACTTTTTGTCATAAATCCTATGTTGTCTGATGTTAGTATAGTCCCCCTACCTCAGTTCTCCTGGGTTATTGTTTGTATAATATCTATTTTCTATAACTTTATTTTCAACCTAGTTATGTATTTGACTCTATAGTGTGTCTCTTTTGGATAATGTACAGTTGAAACATGTTTTTTAATCTATTTTGCCAATCTTGGTTTTTGATTAAAGTGTTTAGTTAATTTACATTTGATGTAATTACTGACAAGGCATGATTTGCATCTGTCATTTTGCTACTTGTTTTCTACATGTTTTATGTCTTTCTTGTTTATCTATTTACCATTACTGCCTTCTTTTGTGATAAATAGATATTTGCTGCAATACCATTTTAATTCTCTTCATTTTCTTAACTATACATATTTTTAAGTTAGTCTTAGTGGTTGCCCTGACATCCAAACTTAAAGTAATTTAGTTCAGATTAATATCAACATATTTTCAATGATATAAGAAAACCTTTTCTCTAATAAAGCTTCATTTTTCCCCTTCTTTATGCTCCTATCATCATACCAAAATTACATATTTATATATTAAAAGTCCACCAACAATGATTGCTTTATGTACTTGTGTTTTAAGTCAAATAGGAAAAAAAGAGTTACAAACAAAAAATACATTTATACTTTCTTTTATATTTACCAAGGTAAATGGTAGCTATGTAGTTATCATTACTGGTGTTCTTTATATTTTTTGCATATGTGAATTCAAGTTACTGTTTAATGTTTTTAAATTTCAGCCTGAATGACTTTCTTTAATATTTCTTGTAGGGCAGTCTGCTAGTGACAAAATCTCTCAGGTTTTGTTTATCTGAGAATGTCTTAATTTCTCCTTTGTTTCTGAAGAATAATTTTCTGGTTGTAAGATCTTGGTTGGCAGTCTTTCTCTTTTAGAATACTTTTGGAATATGTCATCTCAATGCTTTCAGGCCTCTATATATTCTGAAGAGAGATCAGTTTTAATTATTATTGAACATCCTTTGTTGTTTTTCTCCTGCCTTTTTCAAGATTTTCTCTTGGTCTTTCAACAGCTTGACTATTACGTGTTTAGATATGAACCCCTTTGAGTTTTTTTCTGCTTCAGATTTGTTGAGCGTATTTGAAGTGCAGATTTAAATGTTTTTCACTAAGCTTGAAGAGCTTGGTCTATTATTTCTTCAAATGTTCCTTCTGCTTCTTTCTCTTTGTCTCTTCTTTCTAGGACTCCCATAATGGGTATGTTGATAAGCTTGATGTTTCCCACAGATTTCTGAGGCTTTGTTCATATTTTTTATTCTTTTTTCTTTCTTTTCTTAAGTAGTTAAACTTTGACGTATCTTCAAGTTTGCTGATTCTTTCTTTCCCTAGTTAAAATTTACTTTTGTGCTCCTCTAGTAAACTTTTCATTTCAGTTACTGTACTCAATTCCAGGATTTCTATTTTTTAACAAATAATTTCTATCTCTTGATTGATATTCACCAGTTGGGAGATATCATTTTCATACTTTACTTTTTACATGGATTCTTTTATTTCTTTGAACCATTTTCTAACAGCTGATTAAAGTCTTTGTCTAGTAAGTCTAATGTCTGGGATCCCTCAGGAACAGTTTGTATTTACTGCTTTTATTCTTATGAATGAGCCATACTTTCCTGTTTCTTTGCTTATGTCATAATGTTTTTTGAAAACTAGACATTTAAAATAATATAACATAACAACTCTGGAAATTGGATTCCAGTCCCTTCCCAGACAGTTTCTATGTTTTTGTTTAATGACTTTCCAGGACTAATTCTGTAAAATCTGTATTCTTTATTGTGTGCAGTTCCTGAGGTCTCTACTTGGTTAGCTTAGCATTCAACTAATGATTCAGTAGAAATTTCCTCAAATGCCTTGACCCAGTATGTCCTTCAGGGGTCGTCAAGAGGTTCTGTATTTGTGTTGGGACATGTTTTCAACACCCTAGTAGTTAGCTTACAACTCTGCTTTAGCCTTTGATTCTTGATTGTGTGCCACAGGTGTGAGAATAGTGTCTTCTCATGTCTTTCCTAGACATGTGCACTGCCCTGCATATGCATAGCCAAGAATACGTCAGGTCTTTTAAATTTCTCTATAAACGTCTCATTCCCCAATTTTCCCTTTTAAGGTTTTTTTGTTTTTGTTTTTTGTTTGTTTTTTGTTTCCCGTAGTCTCTTGTTAGCCCCAAATGGTATGGACACCTCAGGCAACTGTGATGTCAATCAATTGCTACTGCTTGTTTTTGATAAATTCCCCAAAGATAAGACTTTCCATATAGAGCAGAGCTCTGCATTAGACAAATAAAACAAGCCCTAAGATTGGATCTTTTTACATTTTTTTAAAGTCAGGTATATTGTGGCATATTCATATATAATAAAATTTACTATTTTAAGTGCACAGAATAAGTTTTGACAATGCCTACACTCATATAACCAATGCCACAATCACAATATAGAACATTTCCATTAGCCCTAAAAAGTTCCCTTTTTCTGCTTTGCAGTTAATGCCCTCTCCTAGACCTAAGTCCTGGAAAACATTGTTTCATTTTAGTTTGGCCTTTTCTATAATGTTATATACACAGGACTATATAGTAGGTAGTTCTTTTTGGGATATACATTTTTTTTTAGTACATTCCTCTGCGTTGTGGACAATGAATTGGAGAGAGCCAAGAGAGGAAGCAGTGAGAACAATTAGAACGCTATGATCCTAGTCCAAGTGCAAGCTGGTGGGAACTAAGGTATATTGGTAACAAAAGATGGTTGTGAACTCTGCTGAAGTGGGGTAGAGGGAAATAAGAGTTCTAGTTTAATCACATTGGAAACCTTTTAGGTTAAGGAAAAAAATTATGCTTCCTATAGCAAGCTATCAAAACTTACATACTTTAAAATATAAGACCATTTATCTTTTCTCATGGGACTCAGAGTTCCCTACACAAATACCCATTTCTACATGCACTCAAGAAAATGCCACTATCAAGTAGCTCTATTGTGGACTGTACATCTATGAGCAGAGTTCTAAGTAGAGCTTTCATCTTCTCCCCCAGTACTGACAAGCTGCACAGGAGACACTCTGCTTTGCTAATCTTCCACTTAAGACAGGACCTAATTAGGTTGTCTTCTGGCTTTGATCAGAGAAAGTCTTTGGAAAGTTTAACAGGTCTAAACCACTCAGTTGCCAGAGAGAAACCAGTGTGCCAAAAATAAAGCATTAACCAAAGCCAAGAAAACAGTGTTGGCTGAAACATGGCTTGGTATGGGGCGCTAGGTATTTCAAACAGCTGAGTTTGATGGAAACAATTAGGAACAGCAGTAATTGCCTGTCAGGCAACACTGCCATTTGCTGAGGACAAAGCTGATACATTTAGACACAAAGGCTGCTGGGACCTCCACTGTAGCCTTTCACTTTTGAATATTGTCTTCTGGTTTCCATTACAATGAAGCTCAAACTGCCGGCCCCATTAAAGTGTCAAGGTGGGAGGGAGGGAGAAGGTCTTGAAATAAGTCTTTCAAGGCTATTGCTATAGTTGGTTTTATTTATGGAGTAGGGTTCCTGTACACACTTATTTTACTTTTTCTTTACCTTAAGTGATGAAAGAATCAAGTCATTTAGCCCTCATCGCCAGGGAACTGAGGAGCCAAATTTTGATCTCTGCAGTTTCTCAGGGGGAACAGTGGAGGGGTGCAGTCAGGTCACACTCTGCCCTTATCTGTTCTTCCCCATACCTGGAAGAGTAAGTTCAGGTGCTCCATAGAAACTATTCTGCAGAAGTCCCTTAGCCCATGACTTCCAACCCTTCATAGGGCTTTAAATACCCATTCCACAATTAGAAATCTTGTAGCAATCTGGAATTCCCCTTTTCCTCCCTCTGTTCAGAAATGCCCTATCATAAACAGCTGCTCTCCCGTTGGATTATTTGTAACCCAAATTCTGGGTCAAGGAAAAGAGAAAGGGTGTCCATTCTAGGTCTAGAAAGGCTATAATGATACATGCAAGGTATCTGTGGGGAAATATAAGTTCATTAGTAAGGAGTTCACTGAGATGTCTGCAACTCAGGCACATTCATGGTCAGTATAAGCACTGTCAATATTAAAGTCACTCTTCACTTAGGACATAACTGAAATAAAACAAAACTGAAATGCTGATCTGGAAGTCTAGAGACTGGGGTTTCACATTACTTGTCTCTAAAAAGCCATGTGCCCCTGAGTACAATTTTAACTGGTTTTGAACTGAATACCCAAGGCCTAGAAGACCACCCAGCACATAGTAGGCTCTTGGTAATTAACACTGGCCAATTAAACTTTTTTGAACCTCAGCGTACTGACCAGAAATAGGGAATTTTATTAGTTTTCTGAGGCATCCAGAACAATATACTACCAACTAAGGTGGCTTAAAATGATAGAAATTTATTCTTTCAGTTTTAGAAGATAGAAATCCAATACAAAAGTGTCAAGAGGGCCATGCTCCCTCTAAAATCTGTAGAGAAGAATCCTTCCTTGCCTCTTCCTAGCTTTTAGTGTTGGCTGTCAACCCTTGGTGTTCCTTGGCTTGTAGCTGCATCATGCCAAGCTCTGTCTGTCATCACATGGCATTCTCCTGTGTGTCTCTGTGTCTTCTTCTTAAAAGGGCACCAGTCATATTGAATTAAGGGTTCACCTTACTCTAGTATAACCTCATCTTGACTAATTATATCTGCAACCACTCTATTTCCAAGTAAGGTCTCATTCTGAGATATTGAGGATTAGGACTTCAGTATAGCTTTTGGGAGTGCATCACCCAACACATAATAGGGATAATTCCAGTTGTCAATCCATCTCATTATTTATTACAAGGACCCATTAAGATAATACATGGAAAAACTCTTTAGAAATAACAGATTATGGCCGGGCGCGGTGGCTCAAGCCTGTAATTCCAGCACTTTGGGAGGCCGAGACGGGCGGATCACGAGGTCAGGAGATCGAGACCATCCTGGCTAACACGGTGAAACCCCGTCTCTACTAAAAATACAAAAAAAACTAGCCGGGCGAGGTGGCGGGCGCCTGTAGTCCCAGCTACTCGGGAGCCTGAGGCAGGAGAATGGCGTAAACCCGGGAGGCGGAGCTTGCAGTGAGCTGAGATCCGGCCACTGCACTCCAGTCCGGGCGACAGAGCGAGACTCCGCCTCAAAAAAAAAAAAAAAAAGAAATAACAGATTATTATTCACATGCCTAGAGGAGTTTCTTCTCCATACCATTTACTGTGAGGATATAGTAGTATGTCATAAAACTTAAATTGTCAACTTGGATACTTAATAGGACTTCATAATTCTATTAATATACATTATCCCTCTTTAGCCTGCAAAGTGGGCAGGGCAAGAACTGTTATCCCATTTTAGAGATTAAAAACAAAACAAAACAAAGACTAAGATACAAAATTAAATGACATGATCAAAGATATACACAATGACAGCAGAAGAATTAGTACTAGATCCCATGGTGTCAGCCTCCCATTTGTGACCCTTTTGAGCCCATCATAATGCTGAGATGACAATTTCTCCCTGGAGCCTTCATTTTCTCATCATTGCTAAGGGACTTCTGTTCAATTGGATCAAACTTGGCTGTATTCTGGTACTGAAGATGCAAGGTGGGAGAGAAGGGGATGATGAAAAAAGGGATGAGAGTAAGGAGTAATTACAATGAGTAGGTGAACTAGCAACTCAGCCAACAAGGAATGAATTAAGTGTGGTGTATAGGATAATTAGCAGTTCTTTAGTGCAGGAAAATTGCTACCAGCTGTTCATAACCCAAGAATGAAGACCTAATCTGTAAACGGTTATCTGAACAACCAGGGAGTCAGCTCCAAAATGAAGCTGTGCCTCAGGGCCTGAAGGTCCTGAATGCTCTATTGTCCAGAAACAGCCTTGCCCTGGGAAGAATCCATTACACCCATTAATCGTTGTTACACACATTACTTGTTCTAGCCACAAGCCCCTCGAGAATGTCGAGAATATCGGGCCCAGGGTCTGTAGGAGTCAGACCAAAAGGGATAAATAGGAATGTCAGAGTCCTGAAATCCCAGGGTTCCTCCTCAGTGTGTTCCTCCCACTTTCTTCTTTATAGCCTAGTCAAAAAACATGATCTTATCCACCAACAATGCCCATTTCCTCATTGAATTTCCCTGCCTTACCCCAGACAGTCTGACACATCTTCAATTTGGCACACTAATGTAGCTGCTCTTCTGAGTTACCCAAGAACCTTCAGAACAACAACAAAAATAACATAGAAGAAAATGTTATGACAAGACCCTGGAATGTCTTGTCACACTGATGGCAAGAACACCGTCGAAGCTTGAGAGTCATGTTAGAAAGTCAGGAGTCAACTCAATGAGGCTTCCACTGACTAAAGTGGGATGAATTGAACATTAATATAAATCATATCACAACAAGAGATTAAAACACTTTGAATATCTCAAAAATCCATGAGTTCATAAGGATACTAAAACCACTATTCATTGTCCTCTTTGGAGCTTCTGGGGGACCAATACGTTACCCTGAGAACTGGTAAATAAAGGGAAGAACCAACCATCCAGATCTCTCTCCTGTAGAACTGTACCTCAGATACCAAACAGGTGATGGAAGACTTCTCTAAAATAAATGAAGAAGAAATTATACCCTTTTGCAAACTCCTAACTAAATAAGAGATATAGGCAAGGATCAGTGATGGCCACTAACAACACAAAAAGAGAGACATTGAGACATTATGTTTCTCTTGATAAAAGTGCCATTCACTTTACCTGTAAAGGATCCTTATCATATCAGATGTAGCCTCTAGATTTAACTACCAATGTACAGAAAATGCAAAGAACAGGCCGAGCACAGTGGCTCACACTGTAATCCCAGGACTTTGGGAGGCCAAGGCAGGCAGATCGCCTGAGCTCAGGAGTTTGACACCATCCTGGACAACATGGTGTAACCCAGTCTCTATTAAAATACAAAAAAATTAGCTGGGCATGGTGGCACAGGCCTGTAGTCACTGCTACTCAGGAGGCTGAGGCACGAGAATCACTTGAGCCTGGGAGGTGGAGGTTGCAGTGAGCAGAGATGACGCCACTGCACTCCAGCTTGGGCTACAGAGTGAGGCTCCATGAGAAAAGAAAAGAAAAGAAAAGAAGAGAAGAGAAGAGAAGAGAAGAGAAAGAAGGAAGGAAGGGAGGGAGGGAGGGAGGGAGGAAGGGAAGGGAAGGAAGGAAGGGAATGGAAGGAAGGGAGGAAGGAAAAAAAGAAAGAAAAGAAAACACAAAGAACAGAGAAATATGTCAAATGACACTACAGGAACACAGTCAGAAAAATCCTGAATGTGAGAAATACTATAGGACAAATGATTTGGTTTCCTCAACAAATAAATAATTAGGAGGGAGAAAACAAAGGGTGACTATGATAAAGTGAATTATTGGCCCCATTCTTCATCCCTTCCTGCACCCACACCTACACCACAGCCTCATTGTGGGAGGAGTGTACTTCCCTCCCTTTGACTCTGAGCTTGGCAATGATATTTGCCTGAGTAATTGGATGGAATGGAAGTGGCAGTGCACAAGTTCTGACCTCAGGCCATCTTAAGCTCCTGCTCTTGTCTTGAGAAGAGCTTCCTTTGGATAGCTGTTAAGCCTTCAGCCTGGACAGTGAGCATCTCAATGACAATAAAAATGCATTGAAGACAAGAAGACACAACCCGATATTCTAGACAAGATATATGTTTTATAAATTGAACATGTTCCCCTTTTAGTCATATTTTGAAGTCCTAAGCCCAGGTGTGATGATGTTAGGAGGCAGGACCTTTGGAAGGGGATTAGTTCATGAAGATGGAGTTATCCTTCTTGAATGGGATAAATGTCCTCATAAGAAGAGATACACACAAAAGTGCTTGCTTCTTTCTCTCTCTGCTCTCTGATACATGAGGACGCAATGAGAACGCAGCAGTCCACAAACCAAGGAGAGGGCTCTCAATCAAACACTGGATCTGCTAGCACCTTGATCTTGGACTTTCCAGCCTCCAGAATTGTGAGAAATAAATGTTTGTTGTTTAAGCCCTGCAGTCTATGGTGTTCTGTTATAGCAGCCCAAACTGATTAAGACAACATACAGCCCCAAGAAAGAGACAGCTTCCCCCCAGCCTAATACACCCCCACTAATCTGCCACCACCGCTATCACCACCACAGTCACAACTACATTTATATTTCCTGACTTTTCTGCAGATGTAATGAAACCAATGGAATAAGAAAGAGTGACGTATCTCATTCAACTTCATTATAGATTAATTTCAGTTGCCAATCTTCAGTGGCTTGAGTGCCAAAGATAGAAAAGTACATCAATTGGCCCCTAGGACAGAATCCTTTCCTCTTAGGGCAGAGAAAAATAGAGTTTGTTATCACCACCACCAGGTTAAAATCTTTATGTGGAATGTTTCCAGGCAGAGACCTGAATGTGTAAAGAGGAAGAGACAGCTATTTTTTACTAGCAGCTTTTCTACAAGAAGAAAGATTGCTTTTCTAATTTGGGATATTTATTCAGGTCTCCACTCTGGGCTCTTCCCCACAAGAAGTTCTAAGGAAGCATGTGGGTCCATGCCATCAACTGGGAGGACCTTGGAATCCAAATGTTGGGAGGTTAAGTACCAAAAACATGTTCATCAAAAAGGTAGAAGATGTTCTCAGTTGACTCTTTTAACTTTTACGAGCTGAATTTATTTTTGGAAGGTTTGCAGCCTAGAGTATGGTGGGGAACATATAATAAGATTATTTGCTGTAGGTCTTCATTTTCCTGCCAGAGAAAAACAACTGGGAGAAACCCTAAAATCCAGGCCCACACTCAGCCCTTAGCACAGGTCATAAACTCAAACCATCAACCCAAGAAGTTCCAGACCACTTCAATTAGCAGTCAGTCCAGAAGTTCCAAGTACGGAATGGTCTCTTCCATTCCAGCAACTTCAGAGCTTATAAACTGTGGCAAGTTATAATTCCAAAAATGGCTACAGCAATATTTCTGGTCCCATATACTCTTCCAGAACTTTGTAACTCCCTATCAAGAGGTGGGATCTTTTTCTCCTCCCCTTGAAACCGAGCAAGACCTTGTGACTGATGTGATGAATGCAATACAGTGAAAATGGCACTCTATGGATTCTGAGGATAATTCATAAAAGGCTACCTCTCTCAAGATGCTTGTCCTTGGAACCCAGTCACTATATGAGAAAGCCCAATCAAGCCCATGTGGAGAGACCATTTGGTAAAGCCCATGTGAAGAGGAACTGAGGCCTCTAGCCAAGAGCCAGCATCAACTACCAGGCATGAGAGTGAAGAAGCCTGCAGATGATTCCAGCTCCCAACAAATGAGTCTCTCAGCTGAGGCCTCAGACAACCTGGCACAGAGCAAGTTACCCCTTCTGTGCCCTGTCCAAATTCCCAACCCATTCAATCTACAAGAAAGCAGAATTAGTGTGTAAACTCAGACTCCGAATCTCAAAAATCTCAAGGACCAAAAGCAGTAGTGTCCTGATACTCCTCTGCTGGTATCCGATCACAATTGTATTGGCCTCAGCAATGTGTGAATAAAATGACCAGAGGCGTTAGCTCAGGCTGGAAGAAAATTGAGGCTATGCTTTGAGTTAGTAAGTTTTTGCCCCTTTAGAAGAGAGTCTTGGCCGGGCGCGGTGGCTCAAGCCTGTAATCACAGCACTTTGGGAGGCTGAGACGGATGGATCACGAGGTCAGGAGATCGAGACCATCCTGGTCTACACGGTGAAACCCCGTCTGTACTAAAAAATACAAAAAACTAGCCGGGCGAGATGGTGGGCGCCTGTAGTCCCAGCTACTCGGGAGGATGAGGCAGGAGAATGGCGTAAACCCAGGAGGCGGAGCTTGCAGTGAGCCGAGATCACGCCACTGCACTCCAGCCTGGGTGACAGAGCTAGACTCCGTCTCAAAAAAAAAAAAAAAAAAAAAGAAGAGAGTCTTAAGGGGCATAAACTGGGAAAGTCAAGAGTGTCATGGTAGCACAAAGTAGGGTCATGGTCACGCATGGTGGCTCATGCCTGTAATCCCAGCACTCTCGGAGGCTGAGGCAGGAGGATTACTTGGGCCTAGGAGTTTGAGACTAGCTGGGGCAACATGGCAAAATCCCATGTCTTCAAAAAATATAAAATAAAAAAATTAGCTGGGCATGGTTTTATCCACCCGTAGTCCCACCTACTCGGGAGGTTGAGGTGGGAGGATCACCTGAGCCTCAGAAGCCTCAGAAGCTGCAGCGAAATTGCGCCACTACACTCCAGCCTGGGTGACAGGAATGAAATTCTGTCTTTAAAAGAAAAAAAAGAGGGGCCAGGAGCGGTGGCTCATGCCTGTAAACCTAGCACTGTGGGAGGCCAAAGCAGGTGGATCACTTGAGGTCAGGAGTTAGAGACCAGCCTGGCCAACATGGAGAGACCCCGTCTTTACTAAAAATACAAAACTTAGCTGGGTGTGGTGGTGTTAGCCTGTAATCCCAGCTACTCAGGAGGCTGAGGCATGGGGATAGCTTGAACCCAAGAGGTGGAGGTTGCAGTGAGCCGAGATTGTGCCACTGCATTCCAGCCTGGGCGACAGAGCGAGATTCCATTTCAACAACAACAACAATAAAAAAGAAATGAAGAAAGTAGGGTCATACGGCAGAGGAAGAGCCTCCTAAGAAAAGTGTACACAATAGTGAAGTCAGAAAAAAGAGCAGAGAGAACCAGATGCCCACATGAGAAGAGTCTTCAAGTTACATAATACATTGCTTAAAATTCTAATCTGTAAGTTTGAATCCCTAAGAAGAATAAAACAGTGCAAAATAACTTGTTTTTCTCAAGGATTACCGTGTCCCCAAAACTTTCATTTATGTTATCTCAATTTAACTTTATAACTTTATGAGATATTTACCATTTTTACCACCATGTTCTCTTTTTATCTTTTATCATAAAAGAGTTTCATTTTAAAAAAATAAAAAAACAGACATCTGAGAGTGAAAATAAAGATTCCCCTTTATTCTCTTACCTAACTCAATTATTCTCCCCATTTCAGAAGTGCCTACTGGTGTGCTACATCTTTGTAGATGTATCACTAAAGTTTTATGCCTTTCTAGAGCTTTTTCTTTGTGCTCATAGTTTCTTTGTAAATATATATTTACACATATATAGCTATTTAAGGAACATAAATGGAATTATACTATTTTTGTGCATTTTGCTTTTGCATTTAATAATATACTGTGGACAGGTCCCTTGTATCAGCACATATGATGCTAACTCATTTATTTTTTTATTTTTTTATTTTTTTTTAATTTTTTTGAGACCGAGTCTCGCTCTGTCACCCAGGCTGGAGTGCAGTGGCGCAATCTCGGCTCACTGCAAGCTCCGCCTCCCGGGTTCCCGCCATTCTCCTGCCTCAGCCTCCCAAGTAGCTGGGACTACAGGCGTCCGCCACCACGCCCGGCTAATTTTTTGTATTTTTAGTAGAGATGGGGTTTCACCGTGTTAGCCAAGATAGTCTCGATCTCCTGACCTCATGATCTGCCCACCACGGCCTCCCAAAGTGCTGGGATTACAGGCATGAGCCACTGCACCCGGCCACTAACTCATTTCTTTATAAAAAGTTTTTGGTAATTGATAAATGAGATCTAATTAAACTAAAGAGCTTCTGCACAGCAAAAGAAACTACCATCAGAGTGAACAGGCAACCTACAGAATGGGAGAAAATTTTTGCAATCTACTCATCTGACAAAGGGCTGATATCCAGAACCTACAAAGAACTCAAACAAATTTACAAGAAAAAAACAAACAACCCCATCAAAAAGTGGGCAAAGGATACGAACAGACATTTCTCAAAAGAAGACATTCATACAGCCAACAGACACATGAAAAAATGCTCATCATCACTGGCCATCAGAGAAATGCAAATCAAAACCACAATGAGATACCATCTCACACCAGTTAGAATGGCAATCATTAAAAAGTCAGGAAACAGCAGGTGCTGGAGAGGATGTGGAGAAATAGGAACACTTTTACACTCTTGGTGGGATTGTAAACTAGCTCAACCATTATGGAAAACAGTATGGCAATTCCTCAAGGATCTAGAACTAGATGTACCATATGACCCAGCCATCCCACTACTGGGTATATACCCAAAGGATTATAAATCATGCTGCTATAAAGACACATGCACACATATGTTTATTGCGGCACTATTCACAATAGCAAAGACTTGGAATCAACCCAAATGTCCATCTATGACAGACCGGATTAAGAAAATGTGGCACATATACACCATGGAATACTATGCAGCCATAAAAAAGGATGAGTTTGTGTCCTTTGTAGGGACATGGATGCAGCTAGAAACCATCATTCTTAGCAAACTATCACAAGAACAGAAAACCAAACACCGCATGTTCTCACTCATAGGTGGGAACTGAACAATGAGATCACTTGGACTCGGGAAGGGGAACATCACACACCGGGGCCTATCATGGGGAGGGGGGAGGGGGGAGGGATTGCATTGGGAGTTATACCTGATATAAATGATGAATTGATAGGTGCTGATGAGTTGATGGGTGCAGCACACCAACATGGCACAAGTATACATATGTAACAAACCTGCACGTTATGCACATGTACCCTAGAACTTAAAGTATAATAATAAAAAATAAATAAATAAATAAATAAAAAGTTTTTGGTATTCCAAGTATGGATAAACCATGAAATTATCTAGTTTTTCCCTCACTGATGGACCTAACTTTAGGCTATTACATATAATGCTGCAACAACTATCTTTATACTTATATTGTTGGACACATGTAGGAGTATTTTTATAGGATCAATTCCTGAAGTATTTTGATATGATGACTTCCGGACCAAGGACATGTAAATTTTAAATGTTATATTATTCTAGTTTTTAAGATAAGAAAACATATTGAGAGGTTAAGAAACTTGACCAAGGTCACACAATTGGTAAGTGGCAGTCCCAAGATTCAAACCCAAATTATCTGATGCCATGTGTTTGCTACTATATCATGCTATCTGGAAAGACCCAGATGGCATGAATCACAGCCAATGCCTATTAGATGCATCCTTGCATTTTCTTAAACTTGTGCCAACTCTTCAGAAAGTGTTTCACTGTGAAAAATAAAAAAATAGACATGTGAGAAAAAGAAAACTTCTTTTCCTTTGGGAAAGAAGAAGGGAAAACAAAGCTGTGATTTTAAGCAAAGAGGTTTACTTTGCATTAGTCAGGGGACATTAACTGCTATAACAAACACCCAAATATCAGTAGAAAACACACCAACAGTTTATTTCTTGCTTGTGTCACAATTCAAAAACAGAATGGTGGTGGAGGGAGGACCTCTGCTCCACGTAGTCATTCAGGGACCCAGGCTCCTTGCACGTAGTTGCCTAAGATTCTGGAGCACTGCAAAGGACATAGACAAAGTACCCCTCTCTTAATCACCTTGGTTTGGAGATGTCACATCACTTCCACTCAGATTTCATTGGCAGTACTCAGTCATATGTCTGAACCAAACTTAAAAAAAAGTTGAGTATTAACATCCAGCTGTGTGCCCAAGAGGAAAGAAAACATGGTTTTGACGGGCAAGACTATTGTCTCTACCACAGTGAGGAATGAGAGCACATGAAAAAAATCAACTTGTATTGAGCAATTACTATGCACCAGAAAATGCTCTAAGTGGTTTCTTGTAGAATCTCATGTGATCCTCACACCAACTCTGAGGTAGGGACTATTTCCTCGTTCACATTTTACATATGAGGAAACTGAGAAACAGGACTATTAAGTTACTTGCCTAAGTTGACACAGTAAAGGGTAGAGCAGGATTCAGACAGACTAGCCCAGGGGCCACACACCTGGGAATTTCTTTACATAACCTTTTAGTTCTCAAATCAGCTTCTCTTTTCTTGAAAAAACCAACAAGCAGCACTATTTGTGTTACAAAAACAGTTTTACATACAACTTTTTTCATGTAAATGTATGTGAATTTGTTCCATGAATGTTCTTTATTGCATCCTGGCCTTGACACAGGACCTAATTAATCATCTCTTTGGTTCCCCCATTATTCTCTGTGGCAACCACAAATCCCTCTCTAAAAAGAAAACCTTCAAATATGGCTCTAAGAGGAAGGCTGGGGGAGAAAAGGAGAGATCTTGTTCCTGTTTGAATCGATTGTTTACTTAACCCTGTGGCTGAAATATAAACAATTTTTTTAAGGCTAAAGAGAGAATTAAATTATTTCAATATAATAACTGAGAAGGGATAAAGCCAAAGTCTGATGAGGTCTAAATGTGCATGAAAGCACCCACTATCTTTCATACTCTTTTTCTTATACACTGCGTTAAAAGTGTGGAGGGAGAGAAAGATGAAGGGAAGGGTGAAGAAAGATAAAGGGATGAATAAGAGAGGAGGAAAAGTGAAGGAGGAGGAAGAAGTGAAGGCAGCTCCAGGCACCTTGCCCAACTCCTTGAAGATAAAGTTAATGTTTGTTCACTTGTCTGAATAAAACAAAGCTAGTCTGATACTCATCTGGTAGTCTCAGTTAAGTCAGTACTGAAATAGTTGTAAACTGAAAATACTGAAAGATTTGCACACTGGTTGGTTAATATCCATTGCTCCCAGCCCCAAGAGAGTTCTACCATCACACTGGGTGCTTGGTCCATCCCCCATGACCAAGATGTCCACACCACTCTGCAACCAAAAGAGTATGCCTAATACTGCAGGGAGCTCCCAGGGCCTCCTCCAGTACCAAGTGGGCATTGGCCAATCTTCCTGCCCTACAGGTTGTAAAATATTTTAAATATCACCCCTGTGCAGAAATCCTTATTCTGCAGCCTGGGAATGAGATTGCCATTCTCCCTAGTCTTCCTCTCTTTGTTCACTCCTAACTGTCACTGGTTGAGCATCTGATGGTCTGAGAACAACAATCACCAGGTCAGTCTGATGTCAAAAGTTAACTTGTCTTTGGTCCCATGCTCTCACTGCCCTGTACTCAAAACGATCATAGCTAGAGGGGATTGTGTGGGCATGGAGGCAATGGACAGGCTGGGAAAGAGTGGGGGAATGGGGTGGGGTCACTGTAAAGTTTTGAGGGTGAGAGGAAAAACCAGAAGCCTTCTTGTTCACATTAAAAAAAAATTCTTATGACTCCCTGTTTTGGGTGCTGCACAGTTTATATGATGTCACACAGTTTGTAAAACTCACACAAATGATCTCACTTGATCTTCATGCCAAATCTTTTGGTAGGCAGAGCAGGGGTGATGATTCTATTTTCACAGAAAAGGAAATATAAGTCCAGAGAAGAGATGTGACTTGCGGAGTCCTGCAGCTAAGGACTGTGGTGCGTAGATGCCAAGCCCAGCTTTGTTAGGAACGAGCACTTGTTACCACGTTCTGCATTTCTCGTTTTCCTGCCTGCTCTTTCTGGCAGTTGTGAATTCCATTCCCAGACTGAAGAGGGTCCAGGCTGCTTAAATTTTTTTTTTTTTTTTTTTTTTTTGAGACGGAGTCTCGCTCTGCCGCCCAGGCTGGAGTGCAGTGGCCGGCTCTCAGCTCACTGCAAGCTCCGCCTCCCGGGTTCACGCCATTCTCCTGTCTCAGCCTCCCGAGTAGCTGGGACTACAGGCGCCCGCCTCGTCGCCCGGCTAGTTTTTTGTATTTTTTAGTAGAAACGGGGTTTCACCGTATTAGCCAGGATGGTCTCGATCTCCTGACCTCGTGATCCGCCCGTCTCGGCCTCCCAAAGTGCTGGGATTACAGGCTTGAGCCACCGCGCCCGGCCCAGGCTGCTTAAATTTCATACGAGCAGCTCACCACTCTCTCTGTGCACTTTCCTAGGGACCACAGAGGGGCTGCCAGATGGCCATCACCTGAGGCCTTATGAATCTCCAAATGGCCTGACCTCCAGGGCCCAACTCCATTCAGGGCCAGGCTTGACTATGAGGTTACCGAGGAGAAACTGGGGACTATCTGAAGTTCCCAAGAAGAGTGATAGGCTTGGGTCTGACATTAATCAAGATCCCTGGATTTGTGTAGCATGTTACTCATTTTGATTTTGAGGATGAAATATCATACTCAATATTAATATTTCATCCTCATCCTTTCATAGGTCTTTGATAATAACCATGTGAGGACATCAGAGGACACATCATTACTAACATCTTATAATTGGAAATAGGATCCAAGCAATACTCATTGATTGACAAGGTCACACATGATGCGTGATTGCAGCCAGGCTGTGGCTCCAATGTTCTGGCTCCCTGTCCAATGCTAATCACTGCCCTGTGCCACTTACTAGTGCACACATAGCCTATGTCCTTCCAGGGAGGAAAGAGGCTGTTTGGGTAGAAAATGCTGATCCTTAGCTGCTGACTCTGTCAGCACAAAGAGAGTGAGACTGCAGATGACCTCCAACACTGAATAAACCAAAAAGGATTCATTTAATGTTTGAGAACATATTCTCAGTAAGAAACCTACCTTGTCCACCTTATTTTATTCTGTTTTAATAAAAAGTAAGAAAAAGCTGGGTGTGATGGCTCATGCCTGTAATCCCAGCACTTTGAGAGGCCGAGGCAGGTGGATCGCTTGAGCTTAGAAGTTTGAGACCAAACTGGCCATCATGGTAAAACCCCATCTCTATAAAAAAAAATACCAAAATTATCCTAGTCCCAGCTACTCAGTAGCCCAGAAGGTTGACATGCAGTGAGCTGAGATGCTGCCTCTGCACTCCAGCCTGGGTGACAAAGTGAGACTCTGTTTCAATAAAAAAGCAAGAAAGGGGCTGAAAAGAAATGAATATTTACTATCTCTACTACATTATTTCATTTAGCCATCATAACAACTGTTATGCAAAAGTATTATCATCCATTTCACACAAGTGAGGAAACAGGGTCTGAGAGGTTATATATGATATTTTGCTCAAAGTCTTGTAGCTAGAATGAGTCTTCCCAAAAGCTCATGCATGTTAAGGGGTCCCCCCTTTTTTGGGTGCAGCTTTGCCCTTTGGAAGGAAGAATATGAATTCTGGCTCTATCGTTTAGATTTCTTGTGATCCAGACTAGTTATTATTTTGGTCCTGGAGAATAACTTCTCTCCTTTCCAAAATGCAGATAAGATACCTCCTTTCCAAGAAGGTTATGAGGATTAGCATCAACAGCTAATATTTTTGCAAGTTTTCTAAACACTTTTTCTAGGTCCTTTCCACCTATTATCTTATTAACTGCTCCAACCATCTCTACAGGAATGAGTACTACTTTTTCAGCTCCAGGTCCCAGGTGAGAAATTGGAAACAGGGCATTGAAGAGATGCTTCCAAGTTAGGAGCTGGAAAGGCCAGTATTTGAAGTCAAGGCATCTGACTGCACAGTCCATACTCCCAACCACTGCACTCCATGGTCTCTCTGATTTAAAATGACTGACACATAACAGGAGCTCAATAAAGAGGGTCTGTTATATCATCGTGATGGCTGGTAGCCAATGTGATTGGAAGGGATCTTTCACCAGGACCAACCCACAAAACAGCTCAACATAGCCACATCAGGAATGTAAATGAGGGAGGAGCACCGAGTCCTCCACAGACAATGGAGGTGACATGGTTTGGATGGGTATCCCCTCCAAATCCCATGTTGAAATGTAGTCCCCGGTGTTGGAGGTGGAGCCTGGAGGGAGGTGTTTAGGTCTTGGGGGCAGATCCCTCATGAATAGCTCGTTGCCCTCCTTGTGATAGTGAGTTCTTGCTCTGAGTTCATGTAAGACCTGGTTGTTTAAAAGAGTGTGGCAATTCCTCCCTCTCTCTCTCTCTCTTGCTCCTTCTTGCCACATGCCACGCTTCTCCCCCAGTGCCTCCCCCTTCACCTTCTGCCATGAGTAAAAGCTTCCTGAGGCTCTCACCAGAAGATGCTGGCATTATGCTTCTCGCACAGTCTGCAAAACCGTGAGCCAAAATAAAATCTCTTTTCTTTTTAAACTACTCAGCCTCGGGTATTCCTTTATAGCAATGCAAAATAGCCTATTCCAGGAGGTAAGGTAGGCATTGGCCTCATAGCCCCCAGGGATCCTACTCCATTCCTGACAGGTTTGAGCCTCCCATGACATTTTTCCTTCCCAGGCTTGGATGGTAGAATAATCTTAAGGAAGTCAGCATATGTTCTAGAAACATTCAGAAGACAGACGAGTCTGTTATGAAAGAACAAAGTACTTGTAATAATAAATTGAATGTTACATGGACACACCCAGACATATACACACAGACACACACACAATTTTTCTTCTCTCTCTCTCTCTCCCCCCGCTCCCCTCTCTCATACTTTGCAAACACACTCCCCAGCAGCTGGTAAGCTGTTCCCTGTCCTCCCACTCAGCTGAATGCCAGTTGTCCCTCCATCCCAACCCAGGCTCTCATAATGGTTTCAGCTTCCAAGAGACAGCTTGACTCAAAATGCCATCCAGTCTGGCTGCCAGGGGAAGCATGAGGACTTATCCAGCAGAGAGGGACAGAAAACATGACAGCCAGAGCCCTCATGCCAGAAGAGCTCTAGGAACGTGAGCATCTGCGAGGTGCTTCTGCCCACAGGTGAGGCTGTGACCTCTGAAAATTACCAGCCTATTAAGGAACATTTCATGAGGCAAGAGGGGTCTTCCTCATTAGCCACTGGCCTCAGCCTACCTTTCCAGGAGTTAAATGTAGGAGAGAAATCATGCATTTTATGTCACTTGTATGCATCTTGTCTCTCTCAATGGTGCATAATAAACACCTCATTTTGTCCTATTTACTCACATTTTAGCAAGAAACCCCAGAGACCCAAGAGGGCAGAATCTGAAACTCTGAGAGTTCTCTGATTTACCTTTCTTTGATTCTCTCTCCTTTTACCTCCCAATTCCCTGTAATGGACTCATGACAATCCTCTGTGGAAATGTTTGTGTTTTGTCTCTTTTATCTGGGAACGGACCCTGACCCGGCCATAGGGGTAGATGGGTTCCCTAGGCTAAGCTAGTCAGAGCTTATCACCTGTCCACAGAAGTTAGGTCAGTGGGTGAGCACATGACCCAAGGCAGCCAATCAGAATCCTTTCCCTAGGTGCTTGCAGCCACCATTCTAGTCCACTGAAGGCAGCTGGTCAGAGAAAATGTAAAGATAACAAGCTGAGAGGATGACTTCTGTGGTTTCCTGATTCTCCATTTCATGGTTACATGAGCTAATAAATCTCCCTTTTTGAATACAGAAAATTGTTTGAATTGGGCTTCTGTTGTTTGACTAGTGGCCAGCACTGGAAATGTGGTGGTGTGGCAGGGAAGGAACTATTAAGTGAGCCATCTAGCCCCCTAAACCTTGTAGAATATAGTAGCTAAACAGGGATATACTTTTAGGATATCTAAAGTAAGGCAATGTATTGTCAAGTTACCAAAAAAAAAAATCAATTCAAAACAGCTGAAAAATTAACGAAATATATTGCCCCAGGCAGCTGAAAAGTCTCAAGGTGACTCTCACATACAGACAGCAAAGCTTAATGCAAGAGCTCAAAAATGGTCACCAGCAACTTAGAACCTTGCATCTCTCTTTTCACCTTCTATTGTTAGCTTCATCCCTGTGTCCCATTCAGACCACTGAGAAAATCATTGTAAGGCAGGTATACTCCCACCCCAGTTCTGTCACTTGCAGCTGTATTTAGCTATGAAAGTAATCTAAAAAGTACAAGTATGATGAAAATGAGAATTGTGCTTCCGTTTCTAAAAAATAATCTTAAAATCATCTAACTGTATGTGTATATGTATTTATATGTGCATGCATGTGTGTGACTGTATATGCATGAAAATGCAGGAAAAGATACATATCAGGTCATTAAAATTGTTTACCAGGAGTGGGGAAGTAAAGACCAGGAGAGGAGGGCGAAAGACTCAGGAGAGGAAAAGTTCTTGATAATAACAGTATTTACAGTATATATAGAGTTCTAGGGATTTTCCAGTGTTTAGAGGCTGCCCACATTCCATAACTCCTGGCCCTTCCATCTTCAAAGCCAGCACTCACTAGTCAACTCCTTTTCATATCACATCACTCTGATATCAACTCTTCTGCCTCCCTCTTCCACATTTAAAGATCCAGGTGATTACATTTTTGCCTGGCAATGTAACATATTCACAGGTTCTGGAGATTAGGACAGTGATGTCATCAGGATGACATTAGGATGTCCCTGTCCCCCAACCTATGAAAATGTTAAATTTCATGGTGACAGGAGTTAAAGTAGCAGATGGAATTAAGGCTGCCATTATTCTACCTTTTATATATTATGATCCCATTTGTACAAATGCGGATGCATAGATACATAAAGTGACAAAGAGGAAATGCATGTATATATATGTAAAGTAGCAAAGTGATAAAGTGGAAGACGAGTCATCAGAATTATAGTGGTTCTCACAGGGAGTAGAAGTCAATTCACTTCATGTTTTTCTCAAATTTTTATGCAGTTTTTTTTTTTATCTGTTTGAATATTTGTAAATCTGGCCAAGTGCAGTGGATCACACCTGCAATCCCAGCACTTTGGGAGGCTGAGGTGGGAGAATTGCTTGCTATTTTGCCCAGGAGTTTGAAACCAGCCTAGGCAAAGTATCAAGACCTCAGCTCTACAAAAAAAAGCAAAAAACTTAGCTGTACGTAGTGGTGCATGCCTGTAATCCCAGCTACTCAGGAGGCTAAAGTGGGAGGATCCCTTGAGCCCAGGAGATTGAAGCTGCAGTGAGCAGTGATTGAGCCACTACACTCCAGCCTGGGTAACTGAGCAATACTCTAACTCAAAAAAAAAAAAAAAAAAGGCAAATTTATGTACAGCAAAAAGCAACAAAGCTTGTTTCATTGGTGAAAATCATCAATTTTAGTAGGGCGTGAGACCTGAGTTCCCTCAAGTATCTGAAGCACTGGATCTGAAAGGTCTGTGAGAGACGGGAGTAGCAGCCTCAGAGGAACTTTGTACTGACTAGATGCCCCTCCCGCCAAACACTCTTCTTCTGTACACAATAGGAGATAGTGAGCCAAAGCAATAGAAAAACTCCCATCTGCTATTAATCCAATTAGAGAGATTCAAAGCCAAGTAGAACATGCAGACTGAGGGATGTGCAGAAACTACTTTGCAGCAGCTCTGCATGGAGCTGGGGGAGGCAGGGAATGAAGGCAGCTCTGTAGGTCTCAGAATATGCACCCCGGAGGAAGTCACTTTCCCTCCTTCCCCAACAGCCTAGTTCAAAATGTCTACTCATTTTTGGGATCCTTCAGCTGTCCCTTTCCACATCCTTGGTCACTCTCATGCACGTCCTTTTCAACTTATACCTCTCCAAGAGCATCCTCCCCACATTAATTCTTGCTCTCTAGAAGACAACCTGCAACATCAGTGTTCCCTGGATCATGAGTTATTTATTAAGCGTTCAGTGAAACATGAGTCTGTGGTCAAAACTTTGACCACAAGTTTTCTGTGGTCAAAACATGGGAAGACAGAGCTAATACAATTAAATTCATTGTTTCTCTGCAGGACACCCCAGAGGCCTTGAAATGCTCATGTGCCCTGCATTGCACGGCAATACACCAGGAGGTGGCTGTAGTAAGCAGCGAATCCACCGAACTGTGGGATCAGGTTATTAAAGGATAACAGGTGAAATTATTGCTCCACATGCTAGAAACAGTGTTAAAGACCTCTCTGTGATAGTAGGGCGAGTTAAGAATTTAATCTTGCAGTCCAAAAGGGCCTTACACACCATCTTGTCCAACTCCTTTATTTTAAAGCTTAAGAAAGGCACAGAGAGGGAAAGTAACTTGCCTGAAGTTCCACAGCTAGTTACTACCAAAGAAAAGAATCTCTTTCCAATGCTCTTCCTTGCTCACTATTTTATACCATCCCAAGTTACATCTACTAAACACAGAAAGGAGGTACCTCTCATATGGCACATCTGTGGGAGATCACAAAGTACCCCTGGAAGCTTTAAGCCTTATCTGAGTTGGAATATTGGCTCTGTTACCTACTGAAGGCATTTTAGACGTCATGGTCAAATGGTGAGTTGTTTTGATTTGTGATGGTGGTTGGACAGCAGGGCATGCAGAATTGTAATGCACCTTAAAGATCCCTTCATCCAACATTTCACATGGGGCATGGATGTTACCTATAGAAATCCAGAAAAGAGATTATAGTGTTTTGTAAAACTGCCTTATTAAGATTTGATATACAATCAACTATCCATTATTAATAAACTACTCATGTACAATTTACTACATTTTGACACATGTATACACCCATGGAACTATTACCATTATCAGAACAGTCAGTATATCCACCTACCCCAAATATTTCTTTTTAAAAAACAATTTTTAAAATTTTTTTATTTCCATAGGTTTGGTGGAGAACAGGTGTTATTTGGTTACATGAGTAAGTTCTTTAGTGGTGATTTGTGAGATTTTGGTGCATCCATCACCCAAGCAGTATACACTGAACCCAACTGGTAGTCTTTTATCCCTCATCCCCCTCCCACTCTTTCCACATCCCCAGAGTCCATTGTGTTGTTCTTACGCCTCAGCATCCTCACTGTTTAGCTCCCACTTATGAGTGAGAATAACGTTTGGTTTTCCATTCCTGAGTTACTTAACTTAGAATAATAGTCTCCAATCCCATCCAGGTTGGGGTAGAATCTCATCCAGGTTACTGCAAATGCCATTAGTTCATACGTTTTTATGGCTTAGTAGTATTCCATCATATATATGTGAAAAGCCCTTTGTCAGATGGATAGATTGCAAAAATTTTCTCCCATTCTATAGGTTGCCTGTTCACTCTGATGGTAGTTTCTTTTGCTGTGCAGAAGCTCTTTAGTTTAATTAGATCCCATTTGTCAATTTTGGCTTTTGTTGCCACTGCTTTTGGTGTTTTAAACATGAAGTCCTTGTCCATGCCTATGTCCTGAATAGTATTGCCTAGGTTTTCTTCTAGGGTTTTTATGGTTTTAGGTGTAACATTTAAGTCTCTAATCCATCTTGAATTAATTTTTGTATAAGGTGTAAGGAAGGGATCCAATTTCAGCTTTCCACATATAGCTAGCCAGTTTTCCCAGCACCATTTATTAAATAGGAAATCCTTTCCCCATTTCTTGTTTTTGTCAGGTTTGTCAAAGATCAGATGGTTGCAGATGTGTGGTATTATTTCTGATTCCCTTTGAAAACTGGCACAAGACAGGGATGCCTTCTCTCACCACTCCTATTCAACATAGTTTTGGAAGTTCTGGCCAGGGCAATCAGGCAGGAGAAAGAAATAAAGGGTATCCAACTAGGAAAAGAGGAAGTCAAATTGTCCCTGTTTGCAGAAGACCTGATTGTATATTTAGAAAACCCCATCGTCTCAGCCCAAAATCTCCTTAAGCTGATAAGCAACTTCAGCAAAGTCTCGGGATACAAAATTAATGTGCAAAAATCACAAGCATTCTTATACACCAATAACAGACAGAGAGCCAAATCATGAGTGAACTCCCATTCACAACTGCTTCAAAGAGAATAAAATACCTAGGAATCCAACTTACAAGGCATGTGAAGGACCTCTTCAAGGAGAACTACAAACCACTGCTCAATGAAATAAAAGAGGACACAAACAAATGGAAGAACATTCCATGCTCATGGATAGGAAGAATCAATATCGTGACAATGGCCATACTGCCCAAGGTAATTTATAGATTCAATGCCATCCCCATTAAGCTACCAATGACTTTCTTCACAGAATTGGAAAAAACTACTTTAAAGTTCATACAGAACCAAAAAAGAGCCCACGTTGCCAAGACAATCCTAAGTCAAAAGAACAAAGCCAGAGGCATAACGCTACCTGACTTCAAACTATACTACAAGGCTACAGTAACCAAAACAGCATGGTACTGGTAGCAAAACAAAGATATAGACCAATGGAACAGAACAGAGCCCTCAGAAATAATACCACACATCTACAATCAATTCTTCTTTGAATGTTTGGTAGAATTCAGTTGTAAATCCATCTGGTCCTGGACTTTTTATTGGTAATTTTTTCAATTACCATTTCAATCTTGCTGCTTGTTACTGGTCTGTTCAGGGTTTCTAATTCTTCCTGATTTAAGCTAAGAGGGTTGTATGTTCCAGGAATTTATCCATCTCCTCTAGGTTTTCTAGTTTATGCATGTAAAGGTGTTCATAGTAGGCTTGAATGATCTTAAGTATTTCTGTGGTGTCAGTTGTAATATCTCCCATTTGATTTCTAATTGAGCTTATTTGGATCTTCTCTCTTCTTGCTACATCTTGCTAATAGGCTATCAGTTTTATTTATTTTTTCAAAGAACCAGTTTTTTGTTTCATTTATCTTTTGTATTTGTTTCTTTGTTTCAATTTCATTTATTTCTGCTCTGATCTTGGTTATTTCCTTTCTTCTGCTGGTTTGGGGTTTGGTTTGTTCTTGTTTCTCTAGTTCCTTGAGGTGTGACCTTAGATTGTCTATTTGTGCTCTTTCAGACTTTTTGATGTAGGCCTTTAAGTCTATGATCTTTCCTCTTAGCACCACTTTTGCTGTATCCCAGAGGTTTTGATAGGTTGTGTCACTATTACCGTTCAGTTCAAAGAATTTTTAGATTTCCATTTTGGTTTCATTGTTGACTTAATTGTCATTCAGGAACAGGTTATTTAATTTCCATGTATTTGCAAGGTTTTGAAGTCCCTTTTGGAGTGGATTTCCAGTTTTATTCAACTATGATCTGAGGGAGTACTTGATATAATTTCAATTGTCTTAAACTTATTGAGACTTGTTTTGTGGCCTATCATATGGTCTATCTTGGAAAAAGTTGCATGCACTGATGAATGGAATTTACATTCTGAAGTTGTTGGGTAGTATGTTCTGTAAATATCTGTTAAGTCCATTTATTTCAGGGTATAGTTTAAATCCATTGTTTCTTTGTTGATTTTCTGTCCTGATGACCTGTCTACTGCTGTCAGTGGAGTACTGAATTCCCTCATTATTATTGTGTTGCTGTCTATCTCATTTCTTAGGTCTAGAAATAATTGTTTTATAAATTTGGGATCTCCAGTGTTAGGTGCATATATACTTAGGATTGTGGTATTTTCCTGTTGGATAAAGCTTTTTATCACTATATAATATCCTTCTTTGGCTTTTTAAACTGCTGTTGCTTTAGTTTGCTTTGTCTGATATAAGAATTGCTACTCCTGCTTGCTTTTGGTGTTCATTTGCAAGGAATATCTTTTTCTACCCCTTTACCTTAAGTTTATGTGAGTCCTTATGTGTTAGGTGAGTATCCTGAATGTAGCAGACACTTCATTGGTGAATTCTTATCCATTGTGCAATTCTGTATCATTTGAGTGGAACATTTAGGCCATTTACATTCAACATTAGTATTGAGATGTGACGTACTATTCCATTCATCACGCTATTTGTTGCCTGTATACCTTGGGGTTTTTTCATTGTATTGTTGTTTTATAGGTCCTGTGAGATTTATGCTTTGAAGAGGTTCTATTTTGATGTATTTGCAGGAATTATTTCAAGATTTAGAGCTTCCTTTAGTAGTTCTTGTAGTGCTAGCTTGGTAGTGGCAAATTCTCTCAGCACTTGTTTGCCTGAAAAAGACTGTATCTTTCCTTCATTTATGAAGCTTAGTTTTGCTGGATACAAAATTCTTGGCTGATAATTGTTTTGTTTAAGGGGTCTGAAGATACGGCCCCAATTCCTTCTAGCTTGTAGGGTTTCTCCTGAGGAATATGCTGTTAATCTGATAGGTTTTCTGTTAGAGGTTACCTGGTGTTTTTGCCTCACAGCTCTTAAGATTCTTTCCTTTGTCTTGATTTTAGATAACCTGATGACAATTTCCCTAGGTGGTGATCTTTTTACAATGAATTTCTCAGTGTTCTTTGAGCTTCTTGTATTGTTTTCCAAACTTTTAGATTTCTATTCTTTCTCAGGAACACCAATTATTCTTAGGTTTGGTCATTTAACATAATCCCAAACTTCTTGGAGGCTTTGTTCATTTTTTAAAATTATTTTTTCTTTGCCTTTTTTAGATTGGATTAACTCAAAAACCTTGTCTTCGAGCTTTGAAGTTCTTTCTTCCACTTGTTGCATTCTATTGCTGAGACTTTCCAGAACATTTTGCATTTCTCTAAGTGTATCCTTTATTTCCTGAAGTTATGATTGTTTTTTACTTGTGCTATTTCACTGAAGATTTCTCCCCTCATTTGTTGTATTATTTTTTAAAATTTCCTTAAATTGGACTTCACTTTTCTTTGGTACCTCTTTGATTAGCTTAATAATTGACCTTATGAATTCTTTTTCAGGTAAATCAGGGATTTCTTCTTGGCTTGGATCCATTGCTAGCAAGCTAGTGTGATTTTTGGAGGGCGTGGAAGAATTTGTTTTGCCATATTACCAGAATTGTTTTTCTGGTTCCTTCTCATTTGGGTAAGCTATATCAGAGGGATGATCTGGGGCTCAAGGCTGCTGTTCAGATTCTTTTGTCCCACCAGGTATTCCCTTGATGTAGTACTCTCCCCCTGTTCCTGGGGATGTGGCTTCCTGAGAGCTGAGCTGTAGTGATTGTCATTTCTCTTCTGGATCTAGCCACCTAGTAGGACTACCAGGCTCCAGGCTGGTACTACGGGTTGTCTGCACAGAGTCCTGAGATGTGAACTGTCTGCAGGTGTCTCAGCCGTAGCTACCAGCACCTGCTCTAGTGGAGATGGCACAGGGTAAAGTGGACTCTGTCGGGGTCCTTTGTTTTGGTTATTTAATGCACTATTTTTGTGCTGGTTGGCCTCCTGCCAAGAGGTGGGGCTTTCAAGAGAGCATCAGCTGTGTTAGTATAGGAAGGTTCAGGCAGTAGGCGGGTCCTGGAACTCCCAAGAGAATATACCCTTCAGCTACCAGGGTGGATAAGGAAGAACCATCAGGTGGGGACAGGGTTAGGCGTGTCTGAGCTCAGACTCTTCTTAGGTGGGGCTTGGTGTGGCTGCTGTGGGAGATAGGGGAGAGTTCCCAGGCCAATGGAGTTCTATCCCCAGGAGGATTATGGCTGCCTCTGCTGTGTCATGCAGGTTGTCAGGGAAGTGGAGAAAAGCCAGCAGTTACAGGTCTCATCCAGCTCCCACACAACCCAAAAGGCCAGTCTCACTCCCACTGTGCCCTCCAACAACAGCACTGAGTTTGTTTCCAGGCAGTGGGTGAGCAGGGGTGAAAACTTGCCCCAGTATACAGGCCTCCCAGCTGTGAAAGCAAGCAGGGCTTTTGCGCCTCCCTGCTTGTCGAGTCTGTACACTGAATTCACACGCTCCCCCAAGTTCTGGTCAGGAGACTTCACTTTCGGTTGGAATTGTTACAAAGTTCAGCTGGAGGTTTCCTTCCCTCTGTACCTTGCATGTACCTCTGGCAGCCCTCCCCAAAGACCCCTGTGAGACAAGTCTGAAATGGCTGTCCTGGGGACCCAGAGAGCTCCCAGGGCCTTTCCCACTGCTTCCTCTACCCCTGTATTTCACTGGGCTCTCTAAATTCACTCAGCCCCAGTTAAGATCAAATCCTTCTCCTGTGATCTAGATCTTCATGTTTCCCAGTGAGGGTGTGTGTTTGGGGGCAGATAATCCCCCTTTCCCACTTTCACAGTTTGGGCACTCACCGTATTTGGGCAGTCTCCCGGGTCCTGCAGGGGCAATCTGCTTCCTTCAGAGTGTCTGTGGGTTCTCTTGCCTTTCCTGGTATGTTCCTGCAGTCGTTCTGGAGCAAAAGTTCACAATGAGAGTCTCCACACACCGCTCTGAGTGGGAGGTGCAATCTAGTCCTGCCTCTTATCTGCCATTTTTCTCCCATCTCGCAAATATTTCTTTATGCTGCATTGTAATCCTTCTTTGTTACCCTCCTGACCCCTCCCCCCCAGGCAACCACTCATCTGTTTCCTATCACTGTAGATTAGTTTGCATTTTCAGGAGTTTTGTGTAAATGGAAACATGCAAGGTACTTTTATTTTAGCTTGCTTTTTTTTTTACTCAGCATAGCTATTTTGAAACCTATCAGTACTGTTTCCTGTATCAATAGTTTACTCCCATTTATTGATAATTAGTATTCCACTGTATGTATATATGACAATTTGTTTATCCATCCACCTGTTGATGAACTTTGGGGCTGTTTCCAGTTTGGGGTTATCACAAATGAAGCTGCTGTGAATATTCATGTTCAGGTCTTTACAGGAACATATGCTTTTAAAAGTCTTGGGGAATATCTTAGGAATAAAATAGTTTAATATTTAAGTCATATATTTGATTTTTTAAGAACACGCCAAATGTTTTCCTGAAGTGATTGTAGCATTTTGCATTTTGCAACAAGAGTGTGTGACAGCTCCAGTTCCTCTACATTCTTGGCAACACTTAAAAAGGCTTAGTCTTCTTAATTTTAGTCATTCTAATAGGGGTATATCATTATGGGTTTAATTTGCATTTCTCTCATGATTAATAATATTGAGCATTTTATTCATGTGCTTATTTGCCATTTGGATATCTTCTGTGATGAAATGTCCTTTCAAATCTATACCCATTTCTTTAAATGGGTTGATTTTTTTTCTTACTGTTGAGTTATGAGAGTTCTATGATCTAAATACAGGTAACTTATCAAATATATGCTTTGTAAATATTTTCTCCCAGCTTTTGGCCTGTCTTTTCATTCTGTTAACAGCAGACGTTTTTTAATGCTGATGAAGTTGAACTTATCAAGCTTTAGTTTTCTTTTCTTATGATGTCTGTATCTTACTCTAGGGTCAGGGTAAGAATGGCATCAAAGAATTAGTAGGGAAGTATTCCCTCT
This sequence comes from Trachypithecus francoisi, assembly GCF_009764315.1. Lineage (NCBI taxonomy): Eukaryota > Metazoa > Chordata > Mammalia > Primates > Cercopithecidae > Trachypithecus > Trachypithecus francoisi. The sequence goes on along the minus strand of NW_022681465.1, from coordinate 121,969,775 downwards.
CCTTTAATTTTCTTGAAAAGTTTGTGTAGAACTGTAATTATTTTTCTTCCTGAAATGTTGGGTAGAATTCATCAGTAAAGTCATCTGGGTTTGGATGGCTTCATTATGGGAAATTTTTTAATTACAAATTCTATTTTCTAAATATATTTCAGATATTAAGGTTATCCATTGCTTCTTGATTGAAACTACTTTGGTAGTTTGAGTCTTTTAATAAAAGTTGTCCAAGTCTTCTAGGTCATTCAGTGTATAGCATAATGTTGTTCATCATATCCCTTTTATAATCTTTTGAATATCTGTAGGCTCTATAGTAATGTTACCTCAGTGGTTCCTGATATTTGGTAATTTGTGATTTTTTTTTTTTTGTCCCTGAGCAATTTGGCTACAATTTATTGATTTTATTGATCTCAAAAAAATTTGTTTTCATTTATTTTCTCCATTGTTTATTCCATTTATTATTTATTTCATTGATTTCTGCTTGAATCCTTATTATTTCCTTTCTGTCCTTACTTTGATTTTGACTTGTTCTTATTTTTCAGGTTTCTAATGGGAGAAGTTGAATGCACTGATTTGAGACTTTTTTCTTTTCTAATGTAGTAATTTGTTGCTATAAATTTTCTCCTAAATACTCCTTTTAATGCATCCCACAAATGCTATGTTGTGTTTTCATTTTCCTTCAGTTCAAAATACATTTTAATTTTTCCTGTTATTTCTTCTTTGTCTCATAGGTTATTTAGAATAGTGCTATTTAGTTTCTAAATATTTGGTGATTTTTCACTTATCTTTTGATTATTGGTAACTAATTTAATTTCACTGTAGTCAAAGAACATACTACATATGATTTGAATGCTTTTAAATTTATTGACTTGTTTTATAGCCTAGAATATGGCCTATCTTCATAAATGTTCTGTGAACACTTGAAAAGAATATACATTGTGCTGTTGTTGAGTGGAGTGTTCTGTAAATGTCAATTAGGACAAGTTGGTTTATAGTGTTATTCAAGTCTACTATATACTTGCTTGCTTTCTGTCTACCTGTTCTAAAATTATTCAGATTGAGTGGTTTTTCTCAGTGTAATTGGGAGATTTTTTTTTTCCTAGTATTTTTTACCAGTTTTGCTTCATGCCTTTTTTTTTTTTTTTGAGACAGAGTCTCACTCCCAGGCTGGAGTGCAGTGGCATGATCTTGGCTCACTGCAACCTCTGCTTCCAAGTTTCAAGTGATTCTCCTGCCTCAGCCTCCCAAGTAGCTGGGACTATAGGCATGCACTGCCACACCTGGCTAATTTTTGTAATTTTAGTAGAGATGGCGTTTCACCATGTTGGCCAGGCTGGCCTTGAACTCCTGACCTCAAGTGATATGCCTGTCTTGGCCACCCAAAGTGCTGGGACTACAGGTGTGAGCCACTGTACCCAGCTAGCTTCATATATTTTGAAGTTCTATTATTACGGGTATATACCCTGAGAATTGTTATAGCTTCTAAATTATTGGCCCCTTTATCATTATAAAATGACCATTTTATCTCTGGTAAAATTATCTTCTCTGAATTCTACTTTGTCTGACAATAATATAGTCATTCTTTCTTTTAACTAGTGTTAGCATGGTATATCTTTCCTATTCCTTTACTTTTAAGGCATTTTTGTCTTTATAGTTAAAGTATGTTTCTTATAGACAGCATCTAGTTGTCTTTTACTGAATCTAAAAATCTCTGCTTTTTAAATGGTGTGTTTAGATCATTTACATTTAATGGGGTTCGTGATACAGCTAGGCTTAAGTCTGTCATCTTGCTACTTGTTTTTTATTATATTTGTTTAACTTGTTCCTTGTTCCCCTTTTCCTTTTCTTTATACTTCTTTCAGAATAAATATTTTTATAATTTGCATTTGTTTCATTTTTATTTTTTGTTGGCTTACTAGCTATAACTCTTTTCTTAATTATCTGTTGCTTTAGGGTTATAACATACAGGTTTCATTTATTATAGTCTACCTTAAACTGACATTATAATTCTTTATGCATAAGACTTTACAATAGTATACTTCTTTCTGTTCTTACAGGCTTTTTTCTATTTCGGTCATACATTTTACCTATAGCTATGTAATAAATCCAAGAATACATAGCTATTATCATTGTTTAAACAATACATTTTTTAAGTGACATTTACTTAGTATGAAAAACTGTATATAATTACCCATTAGAATCTATATCTGATTCTTCTCATATCTTTGTGCAAAAATTTCCATCTGGTATCATTTTTATCCTAAGTTATTTTCTTTCAAATTTCTTGTAGTGCAGGTATTCTGTTGATGAATTCTTTCAGTTCTTACATGTTTGAAAATGTCTTCATTATATCTTTAGTTTTGAAAGATATTTTTATTGGGTAAATAATTATGGCTTTAAAAGTTTTTGTTTTTTCTTTCAGTGCTTAGAGAGATTATCCTACTGTCTTCATTATTACATTTTTAACTAAGAAACCTGTTGTCATCCTTATCTATGTCTCTATGTCTCTCTGTATACAATGTGCTTTTCTCTAGCTTCTTTTAGCATTTTTATTATCAGTTTTGAGCAATTTAATTATGTTGTGCTTAGATATCATTTTTTGCATACCTTTATATTTCAGTTCATTGGGTTTATAGTTTTCATCAAAATTCAAAAAGTTTTGGCCTCTAATTAACTCTTAAAAAGATATTTCCTGTTCTTCTTCAGAGACTTGAAGTACATGTATGCTGGCTTGTTATACTTTTTCCACAGCTCACTAATATTCCCTTTATTTTTAAAATTCTTTTTTCCCTGTTTCATTTTAGATAATTTCTATTGCTGTGTCTTTGAGTTCTTCTACAATGTCTAATGTGACATTAATCCTATGCATTGTATTTTCATCTCAGACACTGTAGTGTTTATCTCTAAACATCTGAGTTGGCTTTTAAAAATATCTTCTATGACTAACTAACTGATGTGTTCAATCTTACCTCTAGATTTGTGAACGTACAGGATACAGTTATAACAATGTTTTAATGTCCTTGTCTACTATTGTTATCATCTGTGTCATTTCTGAAGCAGTTTCAATTGGCTAGCTGGTAATTTTGGTTGAATATAAAACATTGAGAATTTAACCTTATGGGCACTGGATATTTTTGTATTCCTATAAATACTCTTGAGCTTTGTTCTGTGAAATTCTTAGGTTAATTGAAGAGAGTTTGATCCTTTTAATCTTGGTTTTAAGATTTATTAGGTGAAGGCTCAGGAGGCACAGCAAGATGGTGGAATAGAAGGCTCCACTGATTGTCCTTCCTACAAGGACACCAAGTTAACAACTATCTACACACACAAGAAAAGCACCTTCATAAGAACCAAATATCAGGTGAGTACTCACAGTACCACAGTACCTGGTTCTAATTTCATATTTCTGAAAGAGGCACTGAAGAGGTATAAAAAAGAGTCTTAAATTGCCAATGCCACCCCTCCCCACCCCCAGCAACATGGTGCAGGAAGCTTCTCTCATCCCCAGGGGGAGGGAAAACACAACGATTGTGAGGCATTGAAATCAGGGCTGTCCTGTTAGAGCAGAAAGGAAAACCGGACCAAACTCAGCTGAGCCGATGCCCACCCTCAAGGCAATCTAGGCCTTAAGGACCGCAACCCTTAGGCCAGGCCTAGTGCTGAACAGGGCCCAGAGACAGTGGACTGAGGGGGACATGTGACATACTGAGGCACCAGCTGGGGTGGCTAAGGGAGTACTGGCATCACCTCACCCCTAATCCCAGCTTGTAGCTCCAATAAAGAGCTCTCTCTTTTGCTTGAGGAGAGAATAGGGAAGAGTGGGAAGGACTTTATCTTACATCTTGGATACTGGCTCAGTCACGGCAGGATAGGACACTAGTTGAGTTGTGAGGCCCTCTTTCCAGGCCCTAGCTCCTAGATGACATTTCTAGACACATTTTGGGCCAAAAGGGAACCTGTTGCCTTAAAGGAAAGGACACTGCCCTGGCAGCATTCATCACCTGCTAACTGAAGGCCTTTGGGCCCCGAATAACCAGCAGCAATGCCCAGATACTGTATCTAGGGCCTTGGGTAAGACTCTCAGACTTGCTGGCTTCAAGTACCAGCAAAGCCACAGAGCTCAGAGCAACAAGTGGCTCTAGGGGTACCCAATTCCAGGACTTGGCACTTGGATGGAATTTCTGGACTTTCCCTGGGCCAGAAGGCAGCCCACTACTCTGAAGGGTGAGTCTCAGGCCAGGCAGCCTTCATCACAGCTGACTGAAGAGCCATTGGGCCTTACAGGAACACTGGTCACAGTCTGGCAGGACTCCACATTGGCCTGGGGTGACAATGGCCACAGGACGAGGCTCCTCAGGCTTTGGAAAGGGGAGGGAAGAGTGGAAAGGACTACATCTTGTGGTTTGAGTGCCAGCTTAGCCACAGTATAATAGAACACCAGACAGACTTCTAAGGGTTTTGACTCTAGTCCCTGGCTCACAGACAGCACCTCTGGACATGCCCAGGGCCTGGGGGAACTCACTATTCTGAAGGGAAGGACACAGGCCTGCCTGGCTTTGCCACCTGCTGACTGTAGAGCCCCAAGGCCTTGAGTGAACATAGGCTATAGCCAGTGCATGGTTATAGCAGGGCTTGGGTGAGACCCAGTGCTGTGGCTAGCTCCAGATCTGATCCAGCACAGTTCTAGTGGTTGTGGCCACAGGGGTGCTCCTGTTATACCACACCCAGCTCCAGGTGGCTCAGAATAGAGCAACCATTTACTGGGGAGAAAGTAAGGGAAGAGTACAAGAGTCTCTGCCTGATAATCCAGAGAATCCTTCTGGATTTTGTTCAAGACCATCAAGGCAGTAACTCTACAAGTCTGCAAGAGTCATTGCATTACTGGGCTTGGGGTTCCCCCTAAAACAGATACAATTTAGATCACATCAGCCAAGTCCTTTTGAATATATGGAAAGTGTTCCCAAGGAGAACACATACAAATAAGCCCAGAATGAGAAAACTACAATAAATACCTAACTCTTCAATGCCCAGACACTGAAGAACATCTACAAGCATCAGCATTACCCAAGAAAACATGACCTCACCAAATGAACTTGAGGTCGGGAATTCAAGACCAGCCTGGCCAACATGGTGAAGCCCCGTTTCTACTAAAAATACAAAAATTAGCTGGGGGTGGTAGTGTAATCCCAGCTGCTTGGGAGGCTGAGGCAGGAGAATCACTTGAACCCAGTGGGGCAGAGGTTGCAGTGAGCCAAGATCGTGCCATTGCACTCCAGCCTGGAGAACAAGAGCGAAACTCCATCTCAAAAAGAAAAAATAAAAATAAATACATAAAATGAAGTGAACAACAAAGTGAAGAGATAACCCAGAAAGTGGGAGAAAGTATTTGCAAGCTACTCATCTGACAAAGGATTAACAATCAGAATATACAAGGAGCTCAAACAGCTCCATAGGAAAACATCTAACAATCCAATTTAAAAATGAGCAAAAGATTTAAATAGACATTTCTCAAAAGAATACACACAAATGGCAAACAGGCATTTGAAAAGGTGCTCAACATCACTGATCATCAGAGAAATGCAAATCAAAACTACAGTGAGATATCATGTCACCCCAGTTAAAATGGCTTTTATAAAAAAGGCAATAACAAATACTAGCAAGGACGTGGAGAAAAGGGAAACCTCATACACTGTTAGTGGGAATGTAAATTATTACAACCACTATGGATAGCAGTTTGGAAGTTCCTCAAAAAACTAAGAACAGAGCTACTGTATGATACAGCAATCTCACTGCTGGGTATAAATCTAAAAGAAACTAAATCAGTATATTGAAGTGATATCTGCAGTCTTACGTTTGTTGCACCACTGTTCACAATAGCCAAGATTTGGAAACAACATAAGTGTTCATCAACAGATGAATGGACACAGAAAATATGGTACTTAAACACAATGGAATACTATTCAGCCATAAAAAAGAATGAGATCCTGTAATTTGCAACAACATGGATGGGACTGGAAGTCATTATGTTAAGTGAAATAAGCCAGGCACAGAAAGACAAACATTGTATGTTCGTACTTATTTGTGGGATCTAAAAATCAAAACAGGGGGGCGGAGCAAGATGGCCGAATAGGAGCAGCTCCAGTCTCCAACTCCCAGCGCGAGCGACACAGAAGACCGGTGATATCTGCGTTTTCAACTGAGGTACTGGGGTCATCTCGCTAGGGAGTGCCGGACAATCGGTGCTGGTCAGCTGCTGCAGCCTGACCAGCGTGAGCTGAAGCAGGGCGAGGCATCGCCTCACCTGGAAGCGCAAGGGGGAAAGGAATCCCTTTTCCTAGCCAGGGGAACTGAGACACACAACACCTGGAAAATCGGGTAACTCCCACCCCAATACTGCGCTTTAAGGAAACAGGCACACCAGGAGAATATATCCCACACCTGGCCGGGAGGGTCCCACGCCCACGGAGCCTCCCTCACTGCTAACACAGCCGTCTGCGGCGATCTTTCCGCAAGGCAGCAGCGAGGCTGGGGGAGGGGCGCCCGCCATTGCTGAGGCTTAAGTAGGTAAACAAAGCCGCTGGGAAGCTCGAACTGGGTGGAGCTCACAGCAGCTCAAGGAAGCCTGCCTGTCTCTATAGACTCTACCTCTGCGGACAGCGCACAGCTGCAGCCCATTAGGGGAAAGAGCGGGGGCGGTGCAGACGCGAACGACTCTGTCTGACAGCTTTGGGGAGAGCCGTGGATCTCCTAACGCGGAGGTTGAGATCCGAGAACGGACAGACTGCCTGCTCAGGTGGGTCCCTGACCCCTGAGTAGCCTAGCTGGGAGACATCCCCCACTAGGGGCAGTCTGACACCCCACACCTCACAGGGTGGCGTCACCCCTGAGAGGAAACTTCCAAAGAAAGAATCAGACAGGTACACTCGCTGTTCAGCAATATTCTATCTTCGGCAACCTCTGCTGCTGATACCCAGGCAAACAGGGTCTGGAGTGGACCTCAAGCAATCTCCAACAGACCAACAGACAGTCCTTCTGACTGTCAGACGGAAAACTATCAAACAGGAAGGACACCTATACCAAAACCCCATCCGTACGTCACCATCATCAAAGTCCAGAGACAGATAAAACCACAAAGATGGGGAAGAAGCAGGGCAGAAAAGCTGGAAACTCAAAAAATAAGAGCGCATCTCCCCCTGCAAAGGAGCGCAGCCCATCACCAGCAACGGATCAAAGCTGGTCAGAGAATGACTTTGACGAGATGAGAGAAGAAGGCTTCACTCCATCAAACCTCTCAGAGCTAAAGGAGGAATTACGTACCCAGCGCAAAGAAACTAAAAATCTTGAAAAAAAAGTGGAAGAATTGACAGCTAGATTAATTAATGCAGAGAAGATCATAAACGAAATGACAGAGATGAAAACCATGACACGAGAAATACGTGACAAATGCACAAGCTTCAGTAACCGACTCGATCAACTGGAAGAAAGAGTATCAGCGATTGAGGATCAAATGAATGAAATGAAGCGAGAAGAGAAATCAAAAGAAAAAAGAAGAAAAAGAAATGAACAAAGCCTGCAAGAAGTATGGGATTATGTAAAAAGACCAAATCTACGTCTGATTGGGGTGCCTGAAAGTGAGGGGGAAAATGGAACCAAGTTGGAAAACACTCTTCAGGATATCATCCAGGAGAACTTCCCCAACCTAGTAGGGCAGGCCAACATTCAAATTCAGGAAATACAGAGAACGCCACAAAGATACTCCTCCAGAAGAGCAACTCCAAGACACATAATTGCCAGATTCACCAAAGTTGAAATGAAGGAAAAAATCTTAAGGGCAGCCAGAGAGAAAGGTCGGGTTACCCACAAAGGGAAGCCCATCAGAATAACAGCAGACCTCTCGGCAGAAACTCTACAAGCCAGAAGAGAGTGGGGGCCAATATTCAACGTTCTTAAAGAAAAGAATTTTCAACCCAGAATTTCATATCCAGCCAAACTAAGCTTCATCAGTGAAGGAGAAATAAAATCCTTTACAGATAAGCAAATGCTTAGAGATTTTGTCACCACCAGGCCTGCCGTACAAGAGACCCTGAAGGAAGCCCTAAACATGGAAAGGAACAAGCGGTACCAGCCATTGCAAAAACATGCCAAAATGTAAAGACCATCGAGGCTAGGAAGAAACTGCATCAACTAACGAGCAAAATAACCAGTTAATATCATAATGACAGGATCAAGTTCACACATAACAATATTAACCTTAAATGTCAATGGACTAAATGCTCCAATTAAAAGACACAGACTGGCAAACTGGATCAAGAGTCAAGACCCATCAGTCTGCTGTATTCAGGAGACCCATCTCACATGCAGAGACATACATAGGCTCAAAATAAAGGGATGGAGGAAGATCTACCAAGCAAATGGAGAACAAAAAAAAGCAGGGGTTGCAATCCTAGTCTCTGATAAAACAGACTTTAAACCATCAAAGATCAAAAGAGACAAAGAAGGCCATTACATCATGGTAAAGGGATCAATTCAACAGGAAGAGCTAACTCTCCTAAATATATATGCACCCAATACAGGAGCACCCAGATTCATAAAGCAAGTCCTTAGAGACCTACAAAGAGACTTAGACTCCCATACAATATAATGGGAGACTTCAACACTCCACTGTCAACATTAGACAGATCAACGAGACAGAAAGTTAACAAGGATATCCAGGAATTGAACTCATCTCTGCACCAAGCGGACCTAATAGACATCTATAGAACTCTCCACCCCAAATCAACAGAATATACATTCTTCTCAGCACCACATCGCACTTATTCCAAAATTGACCACATAATTGGAAGTAAAGCACTCCTCAGCAAATGTACAAGAACAGAAATTATAACAAACTGTCTCTCAGACCACAGTGCAATCAAACTAGAACTCAGACTAAGAAACTCAATCCAAACCGCTCAACTACATGGAAACTGAACAACCTGCTCCTGAATGACTACTGGGTACATAACGAAATGAAAGCAGAAATAAAGATGTTCTTTGAAACCAATGAGAACAAAGATACAACATACCAGAATCTCTGGGACACATTTAAAGCAGTGTGTAGAGGGAAATTTATAGCACTAAATGCCCACAAGAGAAAGCAGGAGAGATCTAAAATTGACACTCTAACATCACAATTAAAAGAACTAGAGAGGCAAGAGCAAACACATTCAAAAGCTAGCAGAAGGCAAGAAATAACTAAGATCAGAGCAGAACTGAAGGAGATAGAGACACAAAAAACCCTCCAAAAAATCAATGAATCCAGGAGTTGGTTTTTTGAAAAGATCAACAAAATTGACAGACCGCTAGCTAGACTAATAAAGAAGAAAAGAGAGAGGAATCAAATAGACGCAATAAAAAATGATAAAGGGGATATCACCACCGACCCCACAGAAATACAAACTACCATCAGAGAATACTATAAACACCTCTACGCAAATCAACTAGAAAATCTAGAAGAAATGGATAATTTCCTGGACACTTACACTCTCCCAAGACTAAACCAGGAAGAAGTTGAATCCCTGAATAGACCAATAGCAGGCTCTGAAATTGAGGCAACAATTAATAGCCTACCCACCAAAAAAAGTCCAGGACCAGATGGATTCACAGCTGAATTCTACCAGAGGTACAAGGAGGAGCTGGTACCATTCCTTCTGAAACTATTCAATCAATAGAAAAAGAGGGAATCCTCCCTAACTCTTTTTATGAGGCCAACATCATCCTGATACCAAAGCCTGGCAGAGACACAACAAAAAGAGAGAATGTTAGACCAATATCCCTGATGAACATCGATGCAAAAATCCTCAATAAAATACTGGCAAACCGGATTCAGCAGCACATCAAAAAGCTTATCCACCATGATCAAGTGGGCTTCATCCCTGGGATGCAAGGCTGGTTCAACATTCGCAAATCAATAAACGTAATCCAGCATATAAACAGAACCAAAGACAAGAACCACATGATTATCTCAATAGATGCAGAAAAGGCTTTTGACAAAATTCAACAGCCCTTTATGCTAAAAACGCTCAATAAATTTGGTATTGATGGAACGTACCTCAAAATAATAAGAGCTATTTATGACAAACCCACAGCTAATATCATACTGAATGGGCAAAAACTGGAAAAATTCCCTTTGAAAACTGGCACAAGACAGGGATGCCCTCTCTCACCACTCCTATTCAACATAGTGTTGGAAGTTCTGGCTAGGGCAATCAGGCAAGAGAAAGAAATCAAGGGTATCCAGTTAGGAAAAGAAGAAGTCAAATTGTCCCTGTTTGCAGATGACATGATTGTATATTTAGAAAACCCCATTGTCTCAGCCCAAAATCTGCTTAAGCTGATAAGCAACTTCAGCAAAGTCTCAGGATACAAAATTAATGTGCAAAAATCACAAGCATTCTTATACACCAGTAACGGACAAGCAGAGAGCCAAATCAGGAATCAACTTCCATTCACAATTGCTTCAAAGAGAATCAAATACCTAGGAATCCAGCTTACAAGGGATGTAAAGGACCTCTTCAAGGAGAACTACAAACCACTGCTCAGTGAAATCAAAGAGGACACAAACAAATGGAAGAACATACCATGCTCATGGATAGGAAGAATCAATATCGTGAAAATGGCCATACTGCCCAAGGTGATTTATAGATTCAATGCCATCCCCATCAAGCTACCAATGACTTTCTTCACAGAATTGGAAAAAACGGCTTTAAAGTTCATATGGAACCAAAAAAGAGCCCGCATTGCCAAGACAATCCTAAGTCAAAAGGACAAAGCTGGAGGCGTCACGCTACCTGACTTCAAACTATACTACAAGGCTACAGTAACCAAAACAGCATGGTACTGGTACCAAAACAGAGATATAGACCAATGGAACAGAACAGAGTCCTCAGAAATAATACCACACATCTACAGCCATCTGATCTTTGACAAACCTGAGAGAAACAAGAAATGGGGAAAGGATTCCCTATTTAATAAATGGTGCTGGGAAAATTGGCTAGCCATAAGTAGAAAGCTGAAACTGGATCCTTTCCTTACCCCTTATACGAAAATTAATTCAAGATGGATTAGCGACTTAAATGTTAGACCTAATACCATAAAAACCCTAGAAGAAAATCTAGGTAGTACCATTCAGGACATAGGCATGGGCAAGGACTTCATGTCTAAAACACCAAAAGCAACGGCAGCAAAAGCAAAAATTGACACATGGGATCTAATTAAACTAAAGAGCTTTTGCACAGCCAAAGAAACTACCATCAGAGTGAACAGGCAACCTACAGAATGGGAAAAAATTTTTGCAACCTACTCATCTGACAAAGGGCTAATATCCAGAATCTACCAAGAACTCAAACAAATATACAAGAAAAAAACAAACAACCCCATCAAAAAGTGGGGAAGGATATGAACAGACATTTCTCAAAAGAAGACATCCATACAGCCAACAGACACATGAAAAAATGCTCATCATCACTGGCCATCAGAGAAATGCAAATCAAAACCACAATGAGATACCATCTCACACCAGTTAGAATGGCAATCATTAAGAAGTCAGGAAACAACAGGTGTTGGAGAGGATGTGGAGAAATAGGAACACTTTTACACTGTTGGTGGGATTGTAAACTAGTTCAACCATTATGGAAAACAGTATGGCGATTCCTCAAGGATCTAGAACTAGATGTACCATATGACCCAGCCATCCCACTACTGGGTATATACCCAAAGGATTATAAATTACTCTACTACAAAGACACATGCACACGTTTGTTTATTGCGGCACTATTCACAATAGCAAAGACTTGGAATCAACCCAAATGTCCATCTGTGACAGACTGGATTAAGAAAATGTGGCACATATACACCATGGAATACTATGCAGCCATCAAAAAGGATGAGTTTGCGTCCTTTGTAGGGACATGGATGCAGCTGGAAACCATCATTCTTAGCAAACTATCACAAGAAGAGAAAACCAAACACCGCATGTTCTCACTCATAGGTGGGAACTGAACAATGAGATCACTTGGACTCGGGAAGGGGAACATGACACACTGGGGCCTATCATGGGGAGGGGGGAGGAGGGAGGGATTGCATTGGGGAGTTATACATGATATAAACGTCATGCACATGTACCCTAGAACTTAAAGTATAATAAAAAAAAAAAAAAAAACATTTGGAAAAAAAAAATAAAAAAAATAAAAAAAATAAAAATAATAAAAAAAATAAAATAAAAATAAAAATCAAAACAATAGAACTCATGGAGATAGAGGGCAGAAGGATGGTTACCAGAGGCTGGGAAGAGCAGTAAGGGGTTGGAGGTAGGGATGGTTAATGGGTACAAAAAATTGTAGAAAAAATGAATAAGACCTAGCATTTGATAGCACAACAAGGTGACTATAGTCAATAATAATTTAATTGTACTTTGAAAAATAACTAAAAGAGTATAATTGGATTGTTTGTAACACAAAGGATAAATACTTAAGGGGATGACTATCTTACTTTACATGATCTGATTATTACACATTGCATGCCTGTATCAAAACTAAAAAAAAATTAAAGAATTGAAAAAATATGTATTAGGTGAAAACAGATCACCATTGATTGTAGGGCTAGTTTACCATACTACTAGATAAACTCCTTCTAAGTACTCTCCTTCATATTAATACACAATTAAGTATGAGGTTTTCACTCTGGTTGGTAGTCCTGACACTACTTCCAGCCCTGTATATATAAGCTCTAGGTGTCAGGTGATTTTTTCCTTGGTTTGGGGGTAGTTTTCTTGCATGCATTGATTAGTGTCGTTCTGAATACTCAAGGGGCACCCTCTGAAGTTCTTTTTCTGTGCGGTTCTCTCCCTGTGGTAATTCTGTCCTGTGAATCCTAGCCGCCTCGTCTCCCAGATTCTCCACTCCATCTATTGAACTCATAGACTCCAGAGGCACTGCCGGGGTCTTCAGAGGTCCCTCCAGAGGTCCCTCCTCTGGGCTGAAGCCCTAGAAACGTTCTCAAGGCAGGAACTTGGTGCAATTTTAGGATTTGCTTCATTTGTTTTCTATCCCACATGCATCATCATCCTTTCTTGCCTGATACTCAGTGTGTTTAAATTTTGTTTTATAATATTTTTCTGTTTTGTTTATGCTGTTGTTTCACGTGGGAGGGCAAATCTGGTCATATTTATCCTCCATTAAGTGAACATGGATGTTCTCGATTATAGGATTTCAATTAGGCTGTGCCTCCTCAGTTTTTCACGGGTATTGCTTCTGTTCACTCTTTAAAACTTCATGTTTTCTATGCAACTATTCCTCACCTCATCTCTTTCTCCCTGAGAGATCTTATTCCAAAGTTTCAAGCAAACCCATATGTTGAATCTCAAATTTCCATTATCATCTCAGTCTATCTTAATTCCTAGACCTATTTATTCAATGACTTACTAGTCATATTTTTCTAGATTCCCATAAGCTGCTTGAACTCAATATGTAGAAAATAAATAGCCCCCTCCTACAAGTTTCTACCATCCCCATATTTAAACCTCCCTGTAGCTTTCATCACACTATTTGCAGCAAATTTTTATGTTTTTTTTGTCTTTAGATTGTTAGCAGAGATTATGTTCGTATCATTTTTTTAGCACCTAGCACAACTCCTGAACTAAAGAGCTTCTCAGTGAATATGTTGGATTAAATTAAATCCTACATACAAGGGAAACTGTCAGAGAGAGGAGAGATAAATAATTTAAGTGAAACTCTATCACACTGAACAGGATCTGCCTTGTTCCTGAAAGGATGAATTAGAAAGGAGATCCAGTGTGGGGCACTGTCTGACTTCCTGTCTCTGGCCACTGTGAGGAGATACCTTGGAATAAGCAAGGATAGAAAATTAAGTGTAAAGAATGGAAGGAAGCCAACTTTCTGGGCTCCCACGTGATAAACATTGCTGCTTAGAACCACGTCCAAATTAACCACTTTTATTGCTCCCTTCTGTGCTGAATATGCTTATACCAAATGCATTATACATTGCTTTTTGAAGTGTTTTTGAGTCATTTTAGGCAAAGACATTTCATCTCATCAATCATATTATAAATTCCAACTAGACATAACAATGCCCATTTTCTCAGTAGTTTGGAAAGACTTTAGGAGCAAGGACCATGGCTTTCTTAAGAGACCAGGTGCATCCCAAGTATAAGGACCATGACCCTCCCGGGGAAAGGTAGTGCCCACGAGTATTGATTACCTATGCAAGAAGTGGCGATGCAGGGCAGGCTTGAAGTCTGCAGCCACAGCTGGTCATACGCCTAATTTCACCACCCTTGTCCTATTCATGTAACAATCCTGCTCCCATCACACAGAGGAGCTGGGCTCTTCCACAATGGCAAATCTAATTCAGCTTTGCCTAAAGCTTGTTTGCCAGGGAAATCTTGGCCCAGCTCCTCTGGACACAAACTCCCTGGCAGAGCATGTCTGTCTGTCTTTGGGGAAAGTTCTCAGCATGTTCTGCTTCTGTTCAAACTGACTGGGTGGAGCTAGAATCAACAGGGGATTTGGCGAGCAGGCCAGGCAGGTGTGAAGGATTCTTTCAGTAACCCAAATATTAGAAAGTCTTTTCAATCATCTTGTCTGGTGCCCAGGTCTGGTTCCTCTCAGAGAAGAGCTGGAATGGCTCAGCCCTCCAAATTCCAAGACCCAGCATTATAGAGAGTGTGAAGTAATCAGGCCCAGCTTAGAAGACTATTAGTTATAAAGAACAGTCCAACTTCTCAGCAGCTACATGGTACTCACATCCTAGTCTAGTCTAATAAAATTTAATAGATTCTTCCAAACTGGAGCTATAAGGCCAAAAGTGGCTTAAAATAAAGATTCTAAAATGATGTTTAATACATTAAAGCAACTATGGGATAGCATCATTTGCCCAAATTGACAAGCTTTAAAATGGATAATATCTAGTGTTAGCAAAAGGCATGGAGAAATAATAATTCCCATATACTGTTAGTAGGAATATAATTTGGGGCATCATTTTTAAAGGGAATTTTTGAAGTGTCTGTCAAAACCTCATGGGAGTGTATACCTTTCAACCTAACAATTCCAGTTCTAGCTATCTGCCCTTGAGAACCAGTTTCATATGTGTACAAAGATACACATGTAAAGATGTTCATGTCCTGTCTTTACTAAAAAATACAAAAAAACTAGCCGGGCGAGGTGGCGGGTGCCTGTAGTCCCAGCTACTCGGGAGGCTGAGGCAGGAGAATGGCGTAAACCCAGGAAGCGGAGCTTGCAGTGAGCTGAGATGTGGTCACTGCACTCCAGCCTGGGTGACAGAGCAAGACTCCATCTCAAAAAAAAAAAAAAAAAAAAAAAAGATGTTCATGTCAGCATTGTTTTTAATATCAAAAAGTTGCAGGTAATCTAAATCTCTAGTAGTAAGGTTAAGAGGAAATTATTTCTGGTGCATCCACATTATGAAATATCATGTGACACTGAAAAGAATAAAGAAGCCCTTTGTAATATACAATCTCTGAGAGACATTGCTAAATGACAAAAGCCAATACAAAGCAAGATAGATAGATGATCATGCTCATGCAAAACATAAAAGAACCTTGAGATTCTATGTCTATGTATGAAATGCATCTTTGCAAGGCAGCACATTGAACTGTTTACTGTGGTTAACTCTGGAACCCTGAGCAAGTGAATGGATATGAAATGGTCAGAAAGGGAATGGGAAAAAAGAGAGTTTTCAGTTTTATTCTATACTTGTTTTGAAAGGTAAACAAAAGAAAATGACAGCAAGAAAAACTTTGTTGTATGTGATGTTAAAGAAGTGGGAGTTCAGGTGTTTTTCAGAAGCAGTGTTTCTCAATTCTGGCTATATTGTAGAATATATATACATACACACATACACACATATATGGGAATCAAGGAAATATATTGGGGAATATATATATATATATATAGGAATAAAGGAAAAACCTATCTTAACTCAGGTACTGTAGGAAGCAACCCTGAGGCAAGGATTAAAATGCTGACACTTTATTTGGGTGGCATAAGCCAAGTGTAATAAAGATAAGGAAATACGTGGGCCAGGAAAGATGCTAAGTTTTGTTATAGGGTATTTCTTTGCTGGCCAACACTTCATAAAAAGTACTGAAGAGACAAAGCAGAGACACAGCATTTCCTCAACAGGACTTCTCCAGGTATATGCAAGGAGAAGCCACACCTTGGAAGAGTCCACAGAAGAGAAAGAGAGGGTAATCTATCACCCATTTCTCTCCTGTCCCCACTTTCTCTTCAGTCAAGGTGAGCTGCTCCCTGCCTCATCTAGCTAATGGCTGCTCTCAGAAAGTCAGATCCCCTGTCTTGAAGTAGGACATTTATCAAAATCTACATCAAAAGAGACATGACTTGGGGTACCATGAGCTCAGAATATGGGTCTTGAGCTGTGATCCTAGGATTTTGCCTTGAGCTCCAGCCAACTCTTGGGAGGTGGGGGTTGGAGGGGGTGGGGGGAGTGGTCAGTAAGGGTCAGCAAAGACAGAAGCAGTAGGACATGGTCAGAGAGCCAGGAAGAGCCTTCAGAAAGATGGGAGAGATCAAGGGAAGCTTAGAAGGTACATAAAGCTTGTGTCCATTATAATTCTGACCCTATCTCACCCCTGACCAGTTAAATCAGAAGGTCTGGGAACTTATAGTATTTTAAAGGATCCCTAGATTATTGGAATGTTCAGCCAGGATTGAGAACCACTGCTTTAAAATTCCCATCCAAAATAACCATCTGGTGCAAATTTCATATCATGGTGCCCCATTTTTCTCCTTTCAATAAAAAATGACAAAGCCACCTGAAAGGACATCTTAGGCAGCCACTGTGCCTTGGAAACTTAAGTTATTTCAAAGTAGGTTCTGCAAGCGTTTTATGACCTTGACTTTCTGTTAGCCAAAGGCTACAGAAATTCTTGATGCAAAACAATGAAATTTTCTATTAGGCTACATTTAAACAGCAATTTTGCGAAGGGTAGCAAGAAACAGCAGGTTTCTCGGTCACGCTAACTAGGTCTTTTTTGAAAAAGTAATAATCAGTTCACTGTCTTGGATTTAGAGGGCACATCCTTCCTCAAAACTAACAATGTCACATTTTATTTTCTTCACATAAATTGTGCTCTAACCATGTGTATCCAGATGAAACCAAAACATAAAGTGATTCCTTAAGCTTTTCCTATAAATGTATTTCCTTGTACAAACCTTCATTTTTTACATTTTATACTCAATCTATTGCATGCTGATTTATATATGGATAAAGAGTAAGACGCTGCTCAGAAAAGAAGTTAAATACTGCAATCAAATGCAACCTTCTTCATGGCCTAATATTATTGGAATGCCTTTGCCGTCACCCCTTCGTCAGTTCAACAACTTCAGTAAAAATGATCATAAGTGATAAGAAATGTGGAGTCTTCCAGGAATACGATATAAGCAGTACCGTGAGAGAGAATGTGTTCTCGGTTATGTCACTTCTCCTATCTAGACACAGTTTCCCCAGATGCAAATGAGGGGTTGGGTCTTGATAATGTTTTCAGTCCTTCCAATTCTGAAATTTTACATTTCTAAATCTTGGATAATTTTCCCTACGCCTCTGTCAACATACACGCTTGGCTGTGATTTCTGCCCACCATGTCTCCAAAGACGTAGTAGAGAAAATCTGTCTCTACCAGAGGTACAAGGAGGAGCTGGTACCATTCCTTCTGAAACTATTCCAATCAACAAAAAAAGAGGGAATCCTCCCTAACTCATTTTATGAGGCCAACATCATCCTGATACCAAAGCCTGGCAGAGACACAACAAAAAAAGAAAATTTTAGACCAATATCCCTGATGAACATTGATGCAAAAATCCTCAATAAAATACTGGCAAACTGGATTCAGCAGCACATCAAAAAGCTTATCCACCATGATCAAGTGGGCTTCATCCCTGGGATGCAAGGCTGATTCAACATACACAAATCAATAAACATAATCCAGCATATAAACGAACCAAAGACAAAAACCACATGGTTATCTCAACAGATGCAGAAAAGGCCTTTGACAAAATTCAACAGTCCCTCATGCTAAAAACACTCAATAAATTCGGTATTGATGGAACATATCTCAAAATAATAAGAGCTATTTATGACAAACCCACAGCCAATATCAAACTGAATGGGCAAAAACTGGAAAAATTCCCTTTGAAAACTGGCACAAGACAGGGATGCCCTCTCTCACCACTCCTATTCAACATAGTGTTGGAAGTTCTGGCTAGGGCAATCAGGCAAGAGAAAGAAATCAAGGGTATCCAGTTAGGAAAAGAAGAAGTCAAATTGTCCCTGTTTGCAGATGACATGATTGTATATTTAGAAAACCTCATTGTCTCAGCCCAAAATCTCCTTAAGCTGATAAGCAACTTCAGCAAAGTCTCAGGATACAAAATTAATGTGCAAAAATCACAAGCATTCTTATACACCAGTAATAGACAAACAGAGAGCCAAATCAGGAATGAACTTCCATTCACAATTGCTTCAAAGAGAATAAAATACCTAGGAATCCAACTTACAAGGGATGTAAAGGACCTCTTCAAGGAGAACTACAAACCACTGCTCAGTGAAATAAAAGAGGACACAAACAAATGGAGGAACATACCATGCTCATGGACAGGAAGAATCAATATCGTGAAAATGGCCATACTGCCCAAGGTAATTTATAGATTCAATGCCATCCCCATCAAGCTACCAATGAGTTTCTTCACAGAATTGGAAAAAACTGCTTTAAAGTTCATATGGAACCAAAAAAGAACCCGCATTGCCAAGACAATCCTAAGTCAAAAGAACAACGCTGGAGGCATCACACTACCTGACTTCAAACTATACTACAAGGCTACTGTAACCAAAACAGCATGGTACTGGTAGCAAAACAGAGATATAGACCAATGGAACAGAACAGAGTCCTCAGAAATAATACCACACATCTACAGACATCTGATCTTTGACAAACCTGACAAAAACAAGAAATGGGGAAAGGAAAGGATTCCCTATTTAATAAATGGTGCTGGGAAAATTGGCTAGCCATAAGTAGAATGCTGAAACTGGATCCTTTCCTTACTCCTTATATGAAAATTAATTCAAGATGGATTAGAGACTTAAATGTTAGACCTAATACCTAAAAACCCTAGAAGAAAACCTAGGTAGTACCATTCAGAACATAGGCATGGGCAAGGACTTCATGTCTAAAATACCAAAAGCAATGGCAACAAAAGCCAAAATTGATAAATGGGATCTAATTAAACTAAAGAGCTTCTGCACAGCAAAAGAAACTACCATCAGAGTGAACAGGCAACCTACAGAATGGGAGAAAATTTTTGCAATCTACTCATCTGACAAAGGGCTGATATCCAGAACCTACAAAGAACTCAAACAAATTTACAAGAAAAAAACAAACAACCCCATCAAAAAGTGGGCAAAGGATATGAACAGACATTTCTCAAAAGAAGACATTCATACAGCCAACAGACACATGAAAAAATGCTCGTCATCACTGGCCATCAGAGAGATGCAAATCAAAACCACAATGAGATACCATCTCATACCACTTAGAATGGCAATCATAAAAAAGTCAGGAAACAACAGGTGCTGGAGAGGATGTGGAGAAATAGGAACACTTTTACACTGTTGGTGGGATTGTAAACTAGCTCAACCATTATGGAAAACAGTATGGCGATTCCTCAAGGATCTAGAACTAGAAGTACCATATGACCCAGCCATCCCATTACTGGGTATATACCCAAAGGATTATAAATCATGCTGCTATAAAGACACATGCACATGCATGTTTATTGCAGCACTATTCACAATAGCAAAGACTTGGAATCAACCCAAATGTCCATCAGTGACAGACCGGATTAAGAAAATGTGGTACATATACACCATGGAATACTATGCAGCCATAAAAAAGGATGAGTTGTGTCCTTTGTAGGGACATGGATGCAGCTGGAAACCATCATTCTCAGCAAACTATCGCAAGAACAGAAAACCAAACACCACATGTTCTCACTCATAGGTGGGAACTGAACAATGAGATCACTTGGACTCAGGAAGGAGAACATCACACACCGGGGCCTATTATGGGGAGGGGGGAGGGGGGAGGGGGGAGGGATTGCATTGGGAGTTATACCTGATATAAATGATGAGTTGTTGGGTGCTGATGAGTTGATGGGTGCAGCACACCAACATGGCACAAGTATACATATGTAACAAACCTGCACGTTATGCACATGTACCCTAGAACTTAAAGTATAATTAAAAATAATAAAAAAAAAAAGATCAAAATGCCTATTTGAAACAAGTTCGCATACCAGGTGCACTAAATGCTGCAAAATGATGGAGGAAGATGTGGAACCCTCCTGCTGGGAACTTATATTTCATTCCAAGTTATTAGCAGATAAAGCGAAAAGGGATCACAACAGCAGAACCCAGGTGTTTAGAAAATGTATGCCAACTAAATTTTTTTTTTTTTTTGGGACGGAGTCTCACTCTGTCACCCAGGTTGGAGTGCAGTGGTGTGATCTCGGCTCACTTCAAGCTCCAACTCCCGGGTTCACACCATTCTCCTGCCTCAGCCTCCCAAGTAGCTGGGATTACAGGTGCCCGCCACCACGCCCAGCTAATTTTTTGTATTTTTAGTAGGGATGGGGTTTCACCGTGTCAGCCAGGATGGTCTCGATCTCCTGACCTCATGATCCGCCGGCCTTGGCCTCCCAAAGTGCTGGGATTACAAGCGTGAGCCACTGTGCCCGGCCCCAACTAAATAAATTTTTCAAGTATATATTACGGTTTTGGGGTTTCAAAGATTATATTTGTTGATGATGGTCATAAACTAAACATAAATAAATTTTTTAAAATGCCAAATAATGATCAGGATACAATTCTTTTTTTAAAAAATCTTACGGAAATGGGGTCTTGCTGCATTGCCCAGGCTAGTCTTCAACTCCGGGGCTCAAGCAGTTTTCCCTCCTTGACCTCCCAAAGTGCTGGGATCACAGGAGTGAGCCTCCATGCCTGGCCAGGTTCCAATTCTTAATGTGTAAAGCATCTCCTTCCATCTGTGTCTGCACGTATCAGCCAAAGAGCTTAGTGATATCTACAACTCAGATTCACAGAGTACTAGAAGCCTTGATAGAGAATGTGCGTGTGAAGACCATGTATTCCCATAAATCCTATTTCGCATTCTCATAGTACCTTCTCCTTTTGCGGTAATTTTAAAAATTATCTGTAATATTATTTAATATCCAGTGGATTATGAGAATCATGAAAATGGAGGCAGAGGGTCTTATTTACTTCTGATTTTTCTGCAAATAGCACAGTACATAATGTACACCCATAAATATTTGTTGGGTAGTTGGGTGAGTGAATAAATGCACAAATAATATCTACTTCCAGAAGAAGATTTGAGGTGACTCACCATAAAGTATACACTGACTGTTTAAGGACATTTGATTAAGATCCAGGTAATGGTGGAGAAGGGAAATACAATTTGCTCATAACCCTTTCTTGAATCTGCTTACCACTATTAAATACATTTTTTTAAAGGGCTGCCTTTTATTTTATTTTAGGTTCAGGAGTCCATATGCAGACTTGTTATATCAGTAAATTGTGTATCACGGGGGTTTGGTGTACAGATTATTTCATCAACCAGATAATAAACATAGTACCTGGTAGGCAATTTTTTAAATCCTCCCCCTCCTTCCACCCTTTACCCTCCACCCTCAAGTAGATTCCTGTGTCTGTTGTTCTCTCCTTTGTAATCCATGTGTACTCAATGATTGGCCCCCACTTATAAGTGAGAACATGCGATATTCAGTTTTCTGTTCCTACATTAGTTTGCTTAAGACAACGGCCTCCAGTTCCATCCATGTTGCGCAAACGACATGATCACACTCTTTTTTATGGCTGCATAGTATTCCATGGTATATATGTGCCATATTGTCTTTATCTGGTCTACCATTGATGGGCATTGAGGTTGATTCCATGTATTTGCTATTGAAATTTTAACTGGGAAATTCTAACACTGGGACTTCTGGTATCTAAGGTATAAAAAGTAAACTTCATTATGAGCATATAAGAAAAGCATACTGTTTTCTGCCTAAACAGAAGAACATGAAATCAGAACTCATTTATAAAGTATTTTAAGGAATAATGGCCAATCTAATGGAAACATTGTCACTCACTTCACCTGAACTCACAACGCAGCAGTTACGTGAGTGTCTGACAGTAAGCCAGTCCTCACACACGTTTTCCCCAGGTAAACTGGATGTGGCAAGCATTCCTTTAGCCTAATCAGGACCTTGTTCAATCCAAATTGTTCTGATCCACAGCCTTTTAGTAGGCAGCATTCTCACAGATGTTGAAATCAAATAAGTGCCTTTCTGATACAGCAAAACTAGAGAGACAATTTTAAGGCACTCGTGTCAAGTGGGAGGAAAATTCATTTCTTAGCACATCATTGAAAACCAAATGTCCATTTCCAAATAGGTCACAAATTGCAATAAAATACAAAGAGGCTCTTCTAAAACTGGTTTCACTCCAACGCTCAAGAGCTCTAATGTCAAGAATTTCATTCAGGGCAGTTGAAACTTCTATGGGTAAAATGGAACCCTGCTTTGATAAAACATTTAATACAGTTTTACGCAGCTTCACGAATGGGAAAAAAAATGTCTATTCTAACAAAGTGACTGGAGGCACATAGGAAAACCTCAATATTATACTACATGTGTAATTTTATGGAGTCCTCTCACTAACCTTGGTACATGAGGATTATTTATTTCCATCTTACAGATAAAGAAACTGAGACACATACACATTAATTAAATTGCCCAATGTTACAGACCAGTAAGTGCCATATTAGGTACTTAAACCTATTTATTTTAGACTACAGATTTCATGTCCTTTTTACTACACTATTACAGCCTTCAAGAAATACAGACTTTATTGCTTTTTTTTTTTTTTTTGGTGGGGGGAACACAAGGTCCCATTCTGTTGCCCAGGCTGAAGTGACATGACACAACCACACCTCGGCCTCTGCAGCCTCAACCTCTTGGGGTTAAGTGGTCCTCCCACCTCAGCCTCTCAAGTAGCTGGGACCATAGGCACGCACCACCATGCCTAGCTAATTTTTTTTATTTTTTGTAGAGACAGGGTCTCACTAAGTTGCCTAGACAGGTCTTGAACTCCTGGGCTCAGATGATCCTCCCACCTTGGCCTCTCAAAGTGTTGAGATTAAAGGTGCGAGCAACCAGCCAATTGCTTTTGAAATCCCAGACTACCTGGCATGATTAACTTGGGAGACTAAAAATACTTCCCTTCATATGGTTAACCTTTAACAAATGGCTAATTTCTCAAGCACAGTTAGTAACACTGGCAACAATGGAAGCATCTATGGATATCATGTCTCTACTCAAAACAGTCTATTGATGTCAGTAACTATGTTAACAGTAAGGATGATTTCTGCTGCAAGTAACATAAGCCTCAACTAAAAGTATCATCATCAATAAGGAGGGTATGTATTATCTCACAAAACAAGATATCCAGTGGCCAGGCAACTGCAAGGCTAGGTTAGGGTTAATTCAGCAACTCAGCAATATCATCATAGGAGGTGATTTCCTTCATTCAACCATGCTGTCTATCTTCAACATAGCTGATAATATTATCCCTTGTTTTCATAATAATACTTGTTGAATGCCTGCTATATTCCAGACAATTCTAAAGGTTTTACAATCATTAATTTAGATGGTCCTCTCAACACTCTTATGAAGTAGATACCATTATATCGAGGTGGGTAGAGGCCCTTCGTTGTCACAAGGGTCTTCAACAATGCCAAGTACCAAATGCAGACCAAAAGAGAACTAGTAATAAAGAGAAGGGGTGCTGTCTCCCGTGTGCTTCTCCTTTCCAGAAGCCACCCAGCAGACTTTCTCTAAAGTCCCATGGTCCAGTTAATCACTAGTAAGAAGAATGGAAAGTATCACAATGACTTTAAGCAAATCAGGATTCACACAGGCTCCCCAAGAGCAGGGTTCTCTCTTTCTCAAGCACATGGCCACAAAAAGAGGCATCCAAACCAAATCTGAACTCTGACAGAAAGTATGCCACACTATGGCTAACTTCATCTCTAGCTATAAACAGAACATCTTTAGGCACAGTCACGGTTGATGGGTTTCTTAGAAAAGCAAGATGGGAAGCTGGAGATTTAAACGACTTGCTAATTTCACTGATAGGTACTAGAATAAGTGTCCTGCTTCAGCAATTGTAGAAACACTAAGGAAATCTGGGAACCGGTTGAAACAAACAAAAAAAAGCATTGGCTCTTGCAGGAGACAAGGTCATGGTCTGAGTTTCACAAGTGTAGCATTACTTAAAGTAGCACTGCTTGGATTTTACAGACATGGGGAAAGAAGCCCCAGTGTGACTGCAAAGAGTGCTGCAAAAGAGGAGACATTCCTAGTGGGCTACACTGTGCTATGTTAGGTAGAATTTACTGGATGTCCCCCAGCACCATGCCTCCAGCAATGGCAGAGCTCCTTCAAGCTTCATGAAGATGTATGTGACTTTTTAATGCAACAGCTAAAAACATGTATGTCTTCAAATGTAGACAGTGCATTTAAATGTGTGTATATGTGTGTAAAAATTTGCCCAAACTGCAGATGCCTTACTGATAGGGGCTGAATTATGTCCCCCGCCAAAATTCATATGTTCATTGTCACCCTCAGTACCTCTGAATGTGACTGTATTTGGAGATAGAACCTTTAACTGAGTAATTAAGGTAAAATGAGGTCACGTGGGTGGGTCCTATTCCTATAGAACTTAGTGTCCTCATAAGAAGAGGTGATTAGGACACAGAGAAAACAGACCGGGGAAAGACCACATCAAGAAAAGGGAGGAGATGGCCGAGGAAAGAGGCGTCAGAATAGTCAACCTTGCCAACACCTTGATTTTGGATGTCCAGCCTCCAGGGGTGTGAGGAAGTACATTTCTGTTGTTTAAGCCAGTTTGTGGTATTTGTTGTGGTAGCCCTAACAAACTAATATACTTACCAATTTGCACAAGATAAAACTACATGTGGAATGTTTCATTTATATTTTACAAATGGCTGGTTTGCCCTTAATTTCTCCTTCCTGAGTGTGTTATGGAATGAAAGCTAATGTCATTGAGGCTCCAAATATCTCAACTGAATCAGATCAACTCTGAGGCCAGTTGGGTACATTGTGTAAAAATCAATCCTTTAAACAGCCCTAAAACATGGTCCAAGCAGCTGCTTCCCCCACCCCACACTCTGGCTCTTGAATCTAGGGAAGCATTTTTGGTCATCAACATGGACATATGACTTAGCTCCCCTTTTTTTCCCCTAGCCCCCAAATCGGAACGTTTCACAGGAGAGATGGGGAATAAAATGGAAGTACTTTACACTAATCACCTTGCAGAGAAAATCTTAAAATTTACCTTCAGCCTTTTTCTTCTCTCTCCATTTTTTTCCTTAAAATTGGCAACTTTGAAAGTCATTACTCTTTTCTTTCCCCAACAGCCTTCACCCTGAAGGCTCATCCCCTCTAGCTGCCCCCAGGAAAACTAAATCTCCAGTCCCTCTCTCCTCTGTTTAGTAGCAAAGCCTCTCTTTCACTTTTTCAGAACTTGGATACCAGATGATAATACCAAGGCTCTGAGATCCTAAAGTGAATTTATCAGAGCATTTTCTCAACAAAAGCCAATGTTTCAAATAAGAGATTCTGATATCAAGTGTTGAGAGAATAAAATTATTTCCCCATCTATATGAGAGAAGGAAAACAAAAAGAACGGAAATAAAAGAAAAGGTGTTTGAATACAAGGATGTTAGATCCTACAATTTTCTTTTGTCAGAGAAGAGAGCCTGGTGTTTTGTGCCCTGAATAACTAGACAAGCTTACTAGTCTAGAAAGACTAGACTGAAAAATCACATAGCTCTGCCTGAGTGGGGGTCAGCTAATCCCACTCCCAGAGAGAGAGAAAAAAATCTGTTTTCTTTTTGAATTAACATTAACTCGCATTAAACACATGCACACATACACAGTAAAATTATATTTAGAAATGTTTTAGCTCTGGCTTCTCAGCAGGGGTAAGTGCCTCAATTTCCTGCAAATCATTGTCAAGTGTCTAGACAGGAGAAGTGGAAGCAAAGATAAGAGATCCTGAATTTCAACAGAGGGGCCATCAAGCTAAACCGAACTCAGCTGTGCTTTTTCACTTGGCAACAAGCGATAACCCTCTGATAGTCACATATCTTACATGTTGCTTTTGACTTCCGATAAGAAAGAGGAAAGTGGGAAACAATGATGAGCGCTTATGATAAACACCCGGGCTGGCATTTGCCTCAGTCTTTTTAAATTAACTGACCCCCAGAGGAATCCCAAACCCTACAGGCCTATCTAGTATCTGGAGAGGTTTATGAGGATTTGAAGCTACAGATGAAGATGAACAATACTTTAAAGGGGTTGTGAATTAGCACCTTAAATGTAAATACACCCCTAAGTCAATCACACTTTGTAGCATTCCCAAAGTCTCAATACCCTTCCTGAAAGCAGGTTTTACAATCTCTTCATCTTTAAGAACCGGACAGGGCCTAAGAGGTCAGCAGCAGCTCATATATACCACGTTAGATTCACCATGGGAATACCCGAAATCAGTAGCAGTTTCTTCCCTTGCAAACATTCATAGAGTATTTGAGGACCTCATGTCTCATTGTGCGGCAAGACTCCAACATGTCACTTGCTGAATTCATTCCTCATGCATCCATACATCCGTCAACTACTGTTTTTGAGACCTTTATTGAATAAGGTGGAAGTTATATTGGTGTTCCAGAATCAGGTTGCCTAATTTGAAACTCTGACTCTATTATTCACTAGCTGTGTAAACTTCAGAGTTGTTTGACCTCTTGGACCTCACTTTTCCTATCTGTAAAATGGGGATAATGACAAGACTCACCTCTTAGGATTGCTGTGAGAGAAAGTTATAGATGCAAAACACTTAGAACAGTGCTTAAATATACAGTAAGTGCTTAATGAATTTAAATTATCTCTCTTATGTGCCAAACACAAGTCTTTGGTTAGTCAGAAGATGAAAAGATTAATGAAAAGAATATTTTAGGGATGATGGTGAAGAAGAGAAGCTCACCAACTGCTTAAGAATTAAGAGGCAGCCAGAGGTACCAAGTCAGATCCTAGTACTTTTCTAGATTTATAATACAATGTCTTGCAAGACAGTGCTAACTTAGGTTAAACTTAGAACAAATCATTAAACAGGTTGTCTGTAAGTTCAAAGAGAGAGAGATCAGCATGAACTGAAGGAGCAGACAACACTTCATGAAGGAGGCATGACTTGTCCTAGGCAGTTTTGCACAAGTAGGATATAGATGAACAAACAGAGGAGGAGGTTACTGGGAAAACAGCATCAAAAGCAGAGAGGCAGATACGATTGTGACATATATTGCACTGAATATCTTGCACTAATTTTCAGTGGTCAGTGCTGTGACTGGCTTCCTACTACCCTAATCCTGTTTCTTATACCTTTAGGTGGGCCTCTGCACAAGCCCCAGGCTACCTCTGGGTTCATCCCATCCGGTACATCCTGCACACCCTCCCCCAGGTCAGCCTTTTCCAACACTGCTGCCCTCTTGTCTCTAGACTGCCTCTAGGTATTCAGTGCTTGTCTGTTCCCCACGTCTCCATCCCCACCTCTATTCCTACCTTACTGCTTTCAGGGCAAAACCAAGCTCCTTAGTCTAATAGTCAACATTCTGCAGAATCTGAACTTTAACTGCTTTCAGTTATGTCTCCTAGCATACTTTTCTCATCATTTTTTTGACAATTCTTCCATCTAGGCCTCTATTTCCTGCTTCTATCCAAACTCCAATAAGAAGTTACTTCCATTCTCCCCTCAACCATCAAATTCATCATTAAATCTGCAGATAATGTGTAAACTTTCTGATTCTTTGTCAATTTCCTAATTCTTTAAAAATTTGTTGCTATCTTTCCTATCTCTTTGCTAACATCCCTAACCCACCACATGTTTTCACTCTTTTGAAGTCACAGAGCATGTCTGTTCCACTCAGTAGGCAAAGAAATTTGTGGTATTCCTTCAGCTAGAATTTTATATTGTTATTTTAATTGAAAGGAGGTTAGTTAATTTTTTTTTTTTTGAAATCTTGGTTTTCAATCTGGACTTCAAGTTCCTCAAGATCAGAACTTGTATCTGATTCTTCTTCTCGCAAGCACAGGAGTTGATTGACTACTAGGGATGATGGGAACCAGGGATGTCAATTTATAAGACTAATTTACACTATCTAAATGGCAATAAGTAAAGTATAAGAAAAGGTTGGATTTCAAGATTGGTAGGTGTTATAGAATAGATTTCTTGGAAAACAGATCATGAGATTCTGAGGTTTTTGTTGTTGTTATTATTAATGATGATGATGATGTTTTGAGATTCTGAAATGTGCAGTCAGAAAGTTACCACGCTGGGGATCAACACCTCTGGAGGATAATGGACAAGAGATGAAGGATGAGGCAGAGAAAAAAGTAAGAAGTTGATTTATGATGTAGTTTTAACAGTCTTCATTCAATCTCATAGGGAGCTCTGGACCTGGGGTGATCATCAGATGGTCTCAATTGAAGCAAAGAAATCAGGTCTTTGGATGTCCACTAAGACCACTCTTTGGATGTGGGGTGTACCTGGGGAAAGGAAACAACTTTGAGCAAGACAACTGCTTTTGGCAATTCCATAGGAGGGATTCAGGTGTGAGCAGTCAGGAGCCAACACACCTAGCAGCTGAGGGACTGAGTGCCTTGTTCCTAAAGGCGGAGTCTGAACTCTACCATAGTATCATCCAGCTCATGACAACAGGAGCTATTGACTCTTTAATCTTAACCTCTGTGCTTGACACTCAGCTCTACCTGGGATCATTCTATTCCCTGGCTATTATGTTCTATATGCTTAATCTGACTTTGTGTTCCTTTGTAGATCAGAAATCTACTCCTTCACAAATCTTCCCTTCCTTGCAGTTTCTTATTCCACTTATCAAAAAGAAAGAATCAAAAACTGTTTATTAACTGGACCAGTAACTGGTCAGTGTCCAAGTTATCAGCACTTGCTCTGGAATCAGATTAAGTAACTGACCCATCAAATAATTTTTGCAATCTCCAGTGAAGAGCCTCCCAGGAGAGTCAGCTTCCATGGTCCATTTGAAACAAGACTGGCAAGACAGCGTTGAGGTTTCAGCATTTCTCGGAAACGCCAGCTGTCCAAAGACTTGGAAATGTTGAGAAGCCAACAACAGGATAGAGCTAACTTGATGTGGAAAGAAAGACTGACTTAACAAAGGACAGCAAGGGGACTGTACTAGCCTGCTGATTCATGGCTGCCTTGGAGGGCTGCTGCTTCCACTGGGATGGTCCTTCCCTCCAATCTGCCACCCATGCTACTTCTCATCTTTAGATGCTCTGGAGTGGTTGTTGTTGACACTGATGATGATTTGTGACATTTAACAAATGCAGAAAAGAGTCAAGAATAATAAACAAACATTTACATATTATTAACTTTTTTGTCATATTTGTTTTTGTAGTTTTGTTTAAAAAGTGAAAAATAGTACAGAAAAATTCAAATCTCCTCCATTACCACTTTCCATAGGCAAAAGGGATCATAATCTTAATGTGTATCTTCCCAGTTTATTTTGAATATTTTAAATGTGTGTGTTGAGATCCATGAAAAATACAAAATATTGTTGTGTGTGGTTTTTCAGCTCACATAAATGGTATACCATGTGCTACTATGACTTGATTTTTTAAATTCATTCTTTTTTTAGAATTTTTACATTGCTATATGTAGATTTAGTCCATTGATGGACATGTAAGTGACTTCCTAGATTCTCCTTTCTGTGCATTTTTTTTTCCTGACTTCCTTGACAGGTCAATATGAATGAAACGTCTTTTTTTCTAATTCTTGCTGAAATTTAACAGGCCTCCAGAGAAGAATTCCTGCAATATCTTTGCTCTTTGCCCCTCTGCCTCAACTGTGACAAGCACCAGGTTCTGGTTTCTAGAATTCCCATTGTTTTCTGAGTTGGTTCTGTCAACAAATTTAACTCCCAGCCAGACCTAAGGAACAGACTGTGGAAGTGATTAATATGGGTGAAATGAATACAGTACCTTGGGCCTCAAAATAAAAATGGAGCTACTTTTGGGAATCTATCCCAGAAAAATAATTCAAAGAAAGAAAATAATTTATATATGTGAAGATTGTTATTACAGAACTATTTTTAATAGGGAAAAATGAAAAATAACCAAAATGGTCGACAACAAGAAGTTCTTGCATAAATCATGGTATGTCAACTCCAAAGAACATTATTCGTTCCTTTATAACGATGATTCTCAAAACTATGTATTAGGTGGAATAATGAAATTGCTCTTTCTAGCTCAAAATAGTTGTGTATCAGCAATTTTATGCCATTCACCTTAAGAGTAACAGAGGAAAAGAGATGATGGTATAATGTTAGATGAAAATTATAGGAAGCAAAATTACATCTACAATATGTGAAAGTATCTTTGCATTTGGATAAGAACTTGAATGGAGGGGGGGCGGAGCAAGATGGCCGAATAGGAACAGCTCCAGTCTCCAACTCCCAGCGCGAGTAACACAGAAGACCGGTGATTTCTGCATTTTCAACTGAGGTACTGGGGTCATCTCTCTAGGGAGTGCCGGACAATCGGTGCTGGTCAGCTGCTGCAGCCTGACCAGCGTGAGCTGAAGCAGGGCGAGGCATCGCCTCACCTGGAAGCGCAAGGGGGAAGGAATCCGTTTTCCTAGCCAGGGGAACTGAGACACATAACACCTGGAAAATCGCGTAACTCCCACCCCAATACTGCGCTTTAAGGAAACAGGCACACCAGGAGAATATATCCCACACCTGGCCGGGAGGGTCCCACGCCCACGGAGCCTCCCTCACTGCTAACACAGCCGTCTGCGGCGATCTATCCGCAAGGCAGCAGCGAGGCTGGGGGAGGGGCGCCCGCCATTGCTGAGGCTTAAGTAGGTAAACAAAGCCGCTGGGAAGCTCGAACTGGGTGGAGCTCACAGCAGCTCAAGGAAACCTGCCTGTCTCTGTAGACTCCACCTCTGGGGACAGCCCACAGCTGAGGTCCAATAGGGAAAGCAGCGGGGGCGGTGCAGAGGCGAACGACTCTGTCTGACAGCTTTGGGGAGAGCCGTGGATCTCCCAACGCGGAGGTTGAGATCCGAGAACGGACAGACTGCCTGCTCAGGTGGGTCCCTGACCCCTGAGTAGCCTAGCTGGGAGACATCCCCCACTAGGGGCAGTCTGACACCCCACACCTCACAGGGTGGAGTCACCCTGAGAGGAAACTTCCAAAGGAAGAATCAGACAGGTACACTCGCTGCTCAGCAATATTCTATCTTTGGCAACCTCTGCTGCTGATACCCAGGCAAACAGGGTCTGGAGTGGACCTCAAGCAATCTCCAACAGACCAACAGACAGTCCTTCTGACTGTCAGACGGAAAACTATCAAACAGGAAGGACACCTATACCAAAACCCCATCAGTACGTCACCATCATCAAAGACCAGAGACAGATAAAACCACAAAGATGGGGAAAAAGCAGGGCAGAAAAGCTGGAAATTCAAAAAATAAGAGCGCATCTCCCCCTGCAAAGGAGCGCAGCCCATCGCCAGCAACGGATCAAAGCTGGTCAGAGAATGACTTTGACGAGATGAGAGAAGAAGGCTTCAGTCCATCAAACCTCTCAGAGCTAAAGGAGGAATTACGTACCCAGCGCAAAGAAACTAAAAATCTTGAAAAAAAGTGGAAGAATTGACAGCTAGACTAATTAATGCAGAGAAGATCATAAACGAAATGACAGAGATGAAAACCATGACACGAGAAATACGTGACAAATGCACAAGCTTCAGTAACCGACTCGATCAACTGGAAGAAAGAGTATCAGCGATTGAGGATCAAATGAATGAAATGAAGCGAGAAGAGAAACCAAAAGAAAAAAGAAGAAAAAGAAATGAACAAAGCCTGCAAGAAGTATGGGATTATGTAAAAAGACCAATCTACGTCTGATTGGGGTGCCTGAAAGTGAGGGGGAAAATGGAACCAAGTTGGAAAACACTCTTCAGGATATCATCCAGGAGAACTTCCCCAACCTAGTAGGGCAGGCCAACATTCAAATTCAGGAAATACAGAGAACGCCACAAAGATACTCCTCCAGAAGAGCAACTCCAAGACACATAATTGCCAGATTCACCAAAGTTGAAATGAAGGAAAAAATCTTAAGGGCAGCCAGAGAGAAAGGTCGGGTTACCCACAAAGGGAAGCCCATCAGACTAACAGCAGATCTCTCGGCAGAAACTCTACAAGCCAGAAGAGAGTGGGGGCCAATATTCAACGTTCTTAAAGAAAAGAATTTTCAACCCAGAATTTCATATCCAGCCAAACTAAGTTTCATCAGTGAAGGAGAAATAAAATCCTTTACAGATAAGCAAATGCTTAGAGATTTTGTCACCACCAGGCCTGCCTTACAAGAGACCCTGAAGGAAGCCCTAAACATGGAAAGGAACAACCGGTACCAGCCATTGCAAAAACATGCCAAAATGTAAAGACCATCGAGGCTAGGAAGAAACTGCATCAACTAATGAGCAAAATAACCAGTTAATATCATAATGACAGGATCAAGTTCACACATAACAATATTAACCTTAAATGTAAATGGACTAAATGCTCCAATTAAAAGACACAGACTGGCAAACTGGATAAAGAGTCAAGACCCATCAGTCTGCTGTATTCAGGAGACCCATCTCACATGCAGAGACATACATAGGCTCAAAATAAAGGGATGGAGAAAGATCTACCAAGCAAATGGAGAACAAAAAAAGCAGGGGTTGCAATCCTAGTCTCTGATAAAACAGACTTTAAACCATCAAAGATCAAAAGAGACAAAGAAGGCCATTACATAATGGTAAAGGGATCAATTCAACAGGAAGAGCTAACTCTCCTAAATATATATGCACCCAATACAGGAGCACCCAGATTCATAAAGCAAGTCCTTAGAGACCTACAAAGAGACTTAGACTCCCATACAATAATAATGGGAGACTTCAACACTCCACTGTCAACATTAGACAGATCAACGAGACAGAAAGTTAACAAGGATATCCAGGAATTGAACTCATCTCTGCACCA
This sequence comes from Trachypithecus francoisi, assembly GCF_009764315.1. Taxonomy (NCBI): domain Eukaryota; kingdom Metazoa; phylum Chordata; class Mammalia; order Primates; family Cercopithecidae; genus Trachypithecus; species Trachypithecus francoisi. Next base: position 121,936,469 of record NW_022681465.1, on the reverse strand, counting down.
AGCGGACCTAATAGACATCTATAGAACTCTCCACCCCAAATCAACAGAATATACATTCTTCTCAGCACCACATCGCACTTATTCCAAAATTGACCACATAATTGGAAGTAAAGCACTCCTCAGCAAATGTACAAGAACAGAAATTATAACAAACTGTCTCTCAGACCACAGTGCAATCAAACTAGAACTCAGGACTAAGAAACTCAATCAAAACCGCTCAACTACATGGAAACTGAACAACCTGCTCCTGAATGACTACTGGGTACATAACGAAATGAAAGCAGAAATAAAGATGTTCTTTGAAACCAATGAGAACAAAGATACAACATACCAGAATCTCTGGGACACATTTAAAGCAGTGTGTAGAGGGAAATTTATAGCACTAAATGCCCACAAGAGAAAGCAGGAAAGATCTAAAATTGACACTTTAACATCACAATTAAAAGAACTAGAGAGGCAAGAGCAAACACATTCAAAAGCTAGCAGAAGGCAAGAAATAACTAAGATCAGAGCAGAACTGAAGGAGATAGAGTCACAAAAAACCCTCCAAAAAATCAATGAATCCAGGAGTTGGTTTTTTGAAAAGATCAACAAAATTGACAGACCGCTAGCAAGACTAATAAAGAAGAAAAGAGAGAGGAATCAAATAGACGCAATAAAAAATGATAAAGGGGATATCACCACCGACCCCACAGAAATACAAACAACCATCAGAGAATACTATAAATGCCTCTACGCAAATCAACTAGAAAATCTAGAAGAAATGGATAATTTCCTGGACACTTACACTCTCCCAAGACTGAACCAGGAAGAAGTTGAATCCCTGAATAGACCAATACAGGCTCTGAAATTGAGGCAACAATTAATAGCCTACCCACGAAAAAAAGTCCAGGACCAGATGGATTCACAGCTGAATTCTACCAGAGGTACAAGGAGGAGCTGGTACCATTCCTTCTGAAACTATTCCAATCAATAGAAAAAGAGGGAATCCTCCCTAACTCATTTTATGAGGCCAACATCATCCTGATACCAAAGCCTGGCAGAGACACAACAAAAAAAGAGAATTTTAGACCAATATCCCTGATGAACATCGATGCAAAAATTCTCAATAAAATACTGGCAAACCGGATTCAGCAGCACATCAAAAAGCTTATCCACCATGATCAAGTGGGCTTCATCCCTGGGATGCAAGGCTGGTTCAACATTCGCAAATCAATAAACGTAATCCAGCATATAAACAGAACCAAAGACAAGAACCACATGATTATCTCAATAGATGCAGAAAAGGCTTTTGACAAAATTCAACAGCCCTTTATGCTAAAAACGCTCAATAAATTCGGTATTGATGGAACGTACCTCAAAATAATAAGAGCTATTTACGACAAACCCACAGCTAATATCATACTGAATGGGCAAAAACTGGAAAAATTCCCTTTGAAAACTGGCACAAGACAGGGATGCCCTCTCTCACCACTCCTATTCAACATAGTGTTGGAAGTTCTGGCTAGGGCAATCAGGCAAGAGAAAGAAATCAAGGGTATCCAGTTAGGAAAAGAAGAAGTCAAATTGTCCCTGTTTGCAGATGACATGATTGTATATTTAGAAAAACCCATCGTCTCAGCCCAAAATCTCCTTAAGCTGATAAGCAACTTCAGCAAAGTCTCAGGATACAAAATTAATGTGCAAAAATCACAAGCATTCTTATACACCAGTAACAGACAAGCAGAGAGCCAAATCAGGAATGAACTTCCATTCACAATTGCTTCAAAGAGAATCAAATACCTAGGAATCCAGCTTACAAGGGATGTAAAGGACCTCTTCAAGGAGAACTACAAACCACTGCTCAGTGAAATCAAAGAGGACACAAACAAATGGAAGAACATACCATGCTCATGGATAGGAAGAATCAATATCGTGAAAATGGCCATACTGCCCAAGTTATTTATAGATTCAATGCCATCCCCATCAAGCTACCAATGATTTCTTCACAGAATTGGAAAAAACTGCTTTAAAGTTCATATGGAACCAAAAAAGAGCCCGCATTGCCAAGACAATCCTAGGTCAAAAGGACAAAGCTGGAGGCGTCACGCTACCTGACTTCAAACTATACTACAAGGCTACAGTAACCAAAACAGCATGGTACTGGTACCACAACAGAGAATAGACCAGTGGAACAGAACAGAGTCCTCAGAAATAATACCACACATCTACAGCCATCTGATCTTTGACAAACCTGACAAAACAAGAAATGGGGAAAGGATTCCCTATTTAATAAATGGTGCTGGGAAAATTGGCTAGCCATAAGTAGAAAGCTGAAACTGGATCCTTTCCTTACCCCTTATACGAAAATTAATTCAAGATGGATTAGAGACTTAAATGTTAGACCTAATACCATAAAAACCCTAGAAGAAAATCTAGGTAGTACCATTCAGGACATAGGCATGGGCAAGGACTTCATGTCTAAAACACCAAAAGCAACGGCAGCAAAAGCCAAAATTGACAAATGGGATCTCATTAAACTAAAGAGCTTTTGCACAGCAAAAGAAACTACCATCAGAGTGAACAGGCAACCTACAGAATGGGAGAAAATTTTTGCAACCTACTCATCTGACAAAGGGCTAATATCCAGAATCTACAAAGAACTCAAACAAATATACAAGAAAAAAACAAACAACCCCATCAAAAAGTGGGCAAAGGATATGAACAGACATTTCTCAAAAGAAGACATCCATACAGCCAACAGACACATGAAAAAATGCTCGTCATCACTCGCCATCAGAGAAATGCAAATCAAAACCACAATGAGATACCATCTCACACCAGTTAGAATGGCAATCATTAAGAAGTCAGGAAACAATAGATGTTGGAGAGGATGTGGAGAAATAGGAACACTTTTACACTGTTGGTGGGATTGTAAACTAGTTCAACCATTATGGAAAACAGTATGGCGATTCCTCAAGGATCTAGAACTAGATGTACCATATGACCCAGCCATCCCACTACTGGGTATATACCCAAAGGATTATAAATTACTCTACTACAAAGACACATGCACACGTATGTTTATTGCGGCACTATTCACAATAGCAAAGACTTGGAATCAACCCAAATGTCCATCTGTGACAGACTGGATTAAGAAAATGTGGCACATATACACCATGGAATACTATGCAGCCATCAAAAAGGATGAGTTTGCGTCCTTTGTAGGGACATGGATGCAGCTGGAAACCATCATTCTTAGCAAACTATCACAAGAAGAGAAACCAAACACCGCATGTTCTCACTCATAGGTGGGAACTGAACAATGAGATCACTTGGACTCGGGAGGGGAACATCACACACTGGGGCCTATCATGGGGAGGGGGGAGGAGGGAGGGATTGCATTGGGGAGTTATACATGATATAAACGTTATGCACATGTACCCTAGAACTTAAAGTATAATAAAAAATAAAAAAGAAAAAAAAAAAAAAAAAAAAAGAACTTGAATGGAGAACAACAAAATTTAAAGTTACATTGAGGAAGGGGAGTGAGAAGGAACTAAACTTATTAAACTTACATGTCCAGGACCTTATATAATAAATTATTTCTTTACCACCCCCACCCCCCTCAACACACACACAAACAGGAAGTTGTTATTATTGCCACTCAGAGATGAAGAAACTGGTTCAAGGAAATTTAGTCAATTGCTCAGTGTTATAAGTTGATGTAGCAGCACAGCTGGAATTTGCATCTAGGCCTCTTTGATTCAAAGCCTGAGGTTTGCCTGTATCCCTCTCTGGAGTGATTAAAAAAAAAAAAAATCTTTTCTTTATAGTCCTCATATTATTTGTACAATAAATAGAAATTCAAACTAAAACTTCCCGAAGCAGGAGGGGATAAGGGAGAAGGGTAATGAGGCATCTTCCTCGGTCCCCTTCTGGTCCAGATTGGCACGGCACCTACCAAGACGGCTCTTTGATTTTCCAGCTGTGCCCTTAGGGTTCCTCGTATAAAACAAAAGGCTGCTGGGAAGAAGGTGACAGTCAACAGACAGAGCCTATTGAATCGGGAATGAGATGAGCCTTGAATCGGGAATGAGATGAGCCGTGTACTGCCTCGGGCCGCTTGATCAAAGCTCTTGAACAAAGATATCTCAGCTATTATGTGAGGCTATCAAGAGCAAGCTGACACCCTATGCAGGAATGTGGATGTTCTCAGGGAAGGGGCACGGTGCTAGAAGGAAGGGCTTCTGGGTTTCTTGATGCAGTTCCTAAGCAGACATGTGACCTTGGGCAAGTCACCAAGGTTCTCCGTTTTCTCATCAGCCACATGAAGACTTTGCCTCTTGCACCTCTGTTTCTCTGGTTCTTTTCCCTATCCAGAAAGAAGAGTTTTACAGTCTATTACTACCTGGAGAAATCACGTGTCACACATCTCAGTGTTGAAGGAAATGCTTATTCCTTTTACCTTCACTCTTTCAGAAAAGAAGGGACTTCTGCCCATGCTTCTCTTCTCTCCACCCACTAATGTGGTCACTACCCCCCTTCCCAGTGAATTCTCAGAAAGGCCAGGTCCTGGATCTAATGAGTGGAGATGCTCTACCACAATGGTACACAGTCCACTCTCACTACATCCCACCTGCCAGCAAGCAGCCTGTGTTGCACCCTCTGCTCCTGTTGCCAGGTAGAAAGCATGCCAGGCCAGCTGTGGATCTGCCTCCAAGGGAAGACCTGGAGTTTTAGCCCCCTCCTCAGTTTCCTGTCCCACCAATCACCAGGTAGTTCTTGCTACAGCCTTCCAGATAGCTGTCTGCCTAAATATCTGCTGTGCAGACACTGAGAGCATACCCACATTTTAAACTTGGGGCATAGAAAAGAGGAAGTAGACTAGTTGGGACTTGAATTAGGAAGCCCAATTAGGACTTCAAATTTCAAGTTCTTATCCAGCCCCAAATTTGGAGTTCATAAAATTGATACTGATCCTGGAATTTGATTATCTTCAACCTCTGCTGGCTGCTAGTAAAGAACCCAGAAGAGAAAATAAATTGCTAATGGGCATCCTCAAACCTCAAATACAGAACCAAACTATGGAAGAAATGCAAGCCCGGGTTCAGGTATAACCTCTTCATCAAATTGTTACTAGTTGTGAGAGAACGAGAGGGTCAGAGGAGAGAAGGAAGAAAAGTGTATGGCAAAACTGAAAAAACATTTCCACAACTGACTTTTTCAAAGGACAGAGCTGAGTTCAAACCAGAATGCTGAGCCTGAACTCCAAGACCTACAGGGAGAGGGCAAATGTGCATGAATGAGCTAAAGCCTTCTAGATGTGTGTCCTGGCTTCCCTGGCACCAGCACACACAGAAACAGGGCAGAGGTAAGATATCTAACTCTGTCTATGAGACCACATTGGGAGGTGGGGTAACCTGATAGATAGGTAAACTACCTTCTGCCTTAGAGTACCTAAAAACCCAATGCCACCATCACCATATCCGTGATTTGTGAATATAAGCAAAGCTAAACCATTTGCACCCTCAGTTTCCCAACTATAAAACAGGGATCATAATATGCCCCCCACAGGGTCATTAGGAGTATTTAGTAAGATAATCCACATCACATACTAGCACATCTAGAGCTCTACAAACACCGGATTCCCCTCCTGACACACTGGACCCGAAATTCCAAGAGGGCAGGGACCATTGCTGCATTTACTAATCAGTAGCTCCCCAACTTCTTACCTGGTGCTTCAGAAAATATTTATTGCTGTTATTAATACTGTGGTATTGGAAAAGGGACTTCATCCTCCCCAGACCACCTTCCCCCCTTATTTGAAGCCAGCTAAATACATTGCTAAGGGACAGCCTCTTTCTTTCCTACCTAGAGATCCTGTTTTTCTATGATGCTTCAGGAAGCGTCATGGTATGGGGAGATAGGAATTAACCCACGCCAACCAAACTAGAGCTTTGGTCTGATTCTTACTCCCCAAGATGGGGCCCGCAAAGCAGCATGCTACACACTTGCTTTGATTTGATTGATACCATTTAATTTGATTAATTTGATTTCATCTGATTGATTTACAAATTCTTTTCTTATTTCCACCCCCCAATTCTGCCACTGAAAGAACACATTCCTCCATATATCACAGCCTTGAGCCCGACACATCACATCCCCCCATATGCGTCCACTTCCTGGGCCCGACACAAACACATTCCTCCATATATCTCAAAGAAAAACAACACCTGGAGAATCTCCAATAAGGTTACAACCATTTGTAAAAGCGCAGGAACCAATAAGAAAGCTGCTAAAAGTATAACTTAATACGTTAACCAATTGTAATGCTGTAACCAAGAAGAATTCCCTTGTAACCTTACATATCCTGTTTTCATCAGGCTATAAAAAGCGAGCACACGCATTGTTCGGGGCCCTCTTGTATGTTGTAGAACGGAGGGACCAAGTTCGAACTTGCATTAAAGATCCTTGCCGCTTGGCTTTGACTCTGGACTCTGGTGGTCTTCTTCGGGGAATAAACGGTCTGGGTATAACACCACATTCAAGGGGGAGAGAACAACCAGGAATCAGGAGATAATATCCAATATCAGAATAAGTTGGGAGTGGCTGGAAAGGAAGGGGCATCTCTCCAAGGAAAGACTAGAGGAAGAGATACTGTTTCCAATCTAAATAACTTACTTTTTGAGGATAAAATTTACCCACTTTCTTATATCCAGACTAAACAGTTGGTGATGAGGCATTTGGGGCCCGGAATCCTGTCAGTCAGAAGGAAAATTGAGTTTCATTCGTGGTAGACCAGAACCAGCAACTCAAGCAAGTTCCTAGTTGCCACTTAGAATCTGGGTTCTCAGTAGGCTGTAGGTAGTGTCTTTTGCATTAACTATCCTGTGGCCCCTAAGTTTCCACAATCATACGACACCTTTGGTGGCCAGCCCCCTGGTGACTGTCTGCAGGCCAGTGTAGCATCAGAAGCATCTTGGATAATTAACAGATGTGCAGTCAAGTTTAAACATTGAGGCCATCTGTCTAGACAGCTAGGCAAACCTCTTTACATCTCCCATGAGCCCTGCCCTTTGCCTCCCTCCCTCCAGCTGTGGAGATGACTGACATTCTGGAATCCTGAGGGACATGTACCTTCTCGCATGGAGTCTTAAAGCAGGAGAGGGGGAGAACTAAGTGGGGACCATAGGACCTCCCTGCTATGAAGGGCTCTCAAGGGAGAGAACCTGTTCAAGACCTCACAGTCTGTGACAGAGTAAGAACTTGAGCCTAGGTCTTCCGACTCCAAAGCCAATGCCATTTCTACTATCTGGCTTGGACACTGAGGAACATTTTGCCATTTTCCACACTTGATGGAGTATTGACATTCTGTGAAAACCGGATTTATTAATCCATCTTCTGCACCTGCTGCTGAGCATTAGAGGCACTTAGAAGGCCCCATTCATTAGAAGCCCACATCTCATGGATAGCAACAGTCGTCTGTCCGGAGCTGTGAGGTTTGGAAATTGCTGCAGCCTCTGTTGCTTAACTCCACATTGTAAGACAAGATGGCGCACTTCCTGGTTCTTCATCATCAACCCTTCCCGCGCGCGCGAACTTTTTTTCCCGCCCGTGGGTAGATTACCTCCCGCGTCCGGATCTGACTAAGTCTACCGAGCATGCGTCCGGTGACGTCTCTCATTATTTCCCCTCCCCTCCTGCTCTGAGCCCTTCCTCTTACCTGGCAGCATATATAAGGCATTACACCACCGCCATTAAATGAGACTTGATCAGAATACTGTCTTGTCTCCATTTCTTGTGTCTCTTGTCTCTCATAATTCCCACCCCCTCCTTCAAGGTCTGTGTTAATGATCCCGCTGGTCGGGACACGTGGCGCCCAACGCCGGGCTTGGATACGAGGGAATTGCGTGAGGAAGAGGGCGCATAGGACGGCCGGCAGCTAAAGTAAAGAGAAATCCCTTCAACCGCCGCGGGAGCCTGCTGCGTCGGAATTAAGGGTAAGTTCCGCGCCCGAAATGGGACAAGAATTAAGCCAGCATCAAATCTACGTAGGACAATTAAAAGAGGCTTTAAAGACACGGGGAGTAAAGGTTAAAAGTGGTGACTTATTTAAGTTTTTTTGATTTTGTGAAATATACTTGTCCTTGGTTTCCTCAGGAGGGGACCATTGATGTAAAAAGATGGCGTAGAGTAGGAGACGCCTTTCAAGATTATTATAATACCTTTGGCCCCGAAAAAATTCCTGTAACTGCCTTTTCTTACTGGAATTTAATCAAAGAGTTAATAGATAAAAAGGAGGCTGATCCGCAGTAATGGCTGCGGTCGCCCAAACAGAGGAGATTTTAAAGGTCAGTTCTCAGACAGACCTCAGGAGCCCCCTACCAGATAAGGAAATGGACCTTATTTCTCTTGAGAGTGATGATGAGGGGGCCAAGGCTCCTTCTGTAAAAGATAAAGTGGTGCCAGACAATAAAAACCTAAAAAATACCCAATTCTGCAAACATCACAAAACAGTAAAAGTAATGATAATCCTGACCCATCAGAGGTAAATTGGGATGAGTTAGAAGATGAGGCAGCTAAATATCATAATCCTAACTGGCCTCCCTTTTTCCTCGCGCCCACCTCCCTATAATGGGACACGTGGCGCTTCTGCGCCCAACGTAATGGCAGTAGTTAATCCAAAAGAGGAACTCAAAGAAAAAATCGATGCCCAGACCTTTGACCTCCTCACTGTTACACATAATCTACTCAATAATTCCAACTCTAGTCTAGCCAGTGATTGCTGGCTATGCTTACCATTAGGGGATCCTGTTCCTCTTGCCATACCCAGTAATGACTCAAGATATATATCCAATACTTCCTGTACAATCATTCCCCCCCTTAGAGTACAGCCCCTCGAATTCTCTAACTCCTCGTGCATCTACTCTCCGTTTCTCAATAATTCCTACGACATTGACGTAGGCATAGCTGAGTTCACTAATTGCTCTATTATCACTAATGTTTTCCACTCGCTGTGTGCCCCAAACAGTTCAGTTTTCATATGTGGCAACAATAGAGCATATACATATTTGCCCACAAATTGGACAGGACTTTGTATCCTAGCCGCCCTTCTGCCAGATATAGACATTATTCCTGGAGATGAGCCTGTACCTATTCCGGCCATAGATCATTTTTTAGGAAGAACAAGAGGGCAATACAATTTATCCCCCTACTTGTAGGATTGGGCATAACCACTGCTGTAACAATGGGGGCTACTAGTCTAGGGTTTCTGTTACTCAATACACCAAATTATCTCGCCAATTAACCTCAGATATACAGGCCGTCTCAAGCACTATACAGGATCTACAAGATCAAGTAGACTCCCTGGCCGAAGTAGTACTCCAAAATAGGAGAGGCCTAGATTTGTTAACCGCAGAACAGGGAGGTAGCTGTTTAGCTTTACAGGAAAAGTGCTGTTTTTACGCCAACAAGTCCGGGATCGTCAGAGACAAAATCAAACGACTACAAGAAGACTTAGAAAAACGACGAAAAGAGATGATTGATAACCCACTCTGGACTGGTTTCCATGGACTCCTCCCTTATATCTTACCATTATTGGGCCCCCTGATTTGTTTGTTACTCTTACTTTCTTTGGGACCTATGATCTTCAATAAGCTCATGACATTTATTAAGCAACAGATCGAGGCTATCCAAGCCAAACCCATCCAGGTCCATTATCATCGCCTAGAACAGGAAGATTACGGTGGTCCACACTTTCGCTTGCTATAAACCACCTTCCCTGTGCGCTGAACTGGACGGCCAATGACGGGTAAGAGAGTGTCATCTCTCACTAACCTAAGACAGGAGGGCCATCATAGCTACTGCCTAATCCCATGACGGGTACCAGTGAAGAGATGTGTCACTCCAACCTAAGACAGGCGCAGTTCCCGAGGGGTTATCTTCTAGTTACTAATAATATAAAAAAAAGGAGGACCTGTCCGGAGCTGTGAGGTTTGGAAATTGCTGCAGCCTCTGTTGCTTAAACTCCACATTGTAAGACAAGATGGCGCACTTCCTGGTTCTTCATCATCAACCCTTCCCGCGCGCGCGAACTTTTCCCGCCCGTGGGTAGATTACCTCCCGCGTCCGGATCTGACTAAGTCTACCGAGCATGCGTCCGGTGACGTCTCTCATTATTTCCCCTCCCCTCCTGCTCTGAGCCCTTCCTCTTACCTGGCAGCATATATAAGGCATTACACCACCGCCATTAAATGAGACTTGATCAGAATACTGTCTTGTCTCCATTTCTTGTGTCTCTTGTCTCTCATAATTCCCACCCCCTCCTTCAAGGTCTGTGTTAATGATCCCGCTGGTCGGGACAGTCGTCCACCAGGCAACTGGCTTCAAGCATAGAAAATAAATTCTTTATTAGTTTCCTCAGGCCACTGCAACAAAGTACCATAAATGAGTGGCTTAAGCAACAGAAATGAGTATCTCACAGTTCTGGATACTGGAGGTTCTCAATCAAGTTGTTAACATGGTTGGTTCCTTCTGAGGGCTGTGAGGGAAAGCTCTATTCCAGGGACCTCTTTTTGGCTTGTTGTTGGCTGTGTTCTCCCTGTGTCTCCACACTGTCTTCTTTTGATGTGTGTCTGTCTCTGTGTCTGAATTTCCCCATTTTCTAAGGACACTAGTTCTATTGAATTATTAGGGCTCACCCTAATGACCTCATTTTAACTTGATTATTTCAGTAAAGCCCCTCCCAAATAAGATTACATTTTGAGGGACCGAGTGCTAGGACTGTAACGTATGAATTTGGGAGAGGAGGGAGGCATGGTTCAACCTACAACAAACTTTAAACCAGTGTTTCCCAAATTTCAGCCATTTGTGTATCATCATCACACTTTTACTCTATTCACATACCATGCATGTGACTCACCTTTAATATTTACATATCACCTTGTTCTCATAAAATAGATTTATGTTAAAAGGTAGCTTTATCTGTCACATGAATGGTAAGCCAATGCTTTTCCAATATGCATTAAAATAATCATGAAAATTTAAAAGTTCTCATAACTAACATTATCTCCTGTATCACCACTGGTATGCATATCGCTATTTTGGAAACACAAATCCAAATGGTTTATGAGTATGCAGGTTTGCACACATTCCACACGAGATGGGATCCCATTTGTCAATGGGTATTTTGTTAAATGAGGCAAATTCCATTTGATTTAAGAGGTAGTAGTTCCCAAAGGTCCAGTGCTGCAAAGCAATTCTCAGCATCTCTCCAACCTCACAGAAACAGCACTCCCAGCTCTCTATATAGTAGAGACATGAGAAGATTCTAAAAATGGGAAAGCAGGGTCTCATTCATCTCTCTCTTCTGTAGGGATTTGTCTATCTGCTGTGAGTGACACATAGGAGAGCTATGGAATAGTGACATGGAATAGTAAGATGGGGTCAGGTATATTCAACCCTGAGGCTCATTGGCTAATTGTTTTCCAAATGAGTTGTTGACCCTTCTCCTGTTAAAGGATGGGTGTGGATAGCAGTGGGCTTGGACATCATCTCCATTGTCTTCCCAGCTCACTTCTTGGACTTCAGACCACTGGACAAATAAAGCCAGAAGAGTAAATAGGCCCCTGGAACCCTCCACTCCCATGGCAGACATGACCAATTTTTAAGGACCACTTTTCTATTAAGCCATTATGGATCACAAAATTCTTTTCAACACAACAATCTGGGAAGCCACTACCAATTTTCAGCATTGCGTAAAGACAGAAAACCAAGAGGCCAGTCCCTATTGGGTGGTTTAGGCTGCTTTCTCTGTCTCCAACAAACAGTTGGAGCAATCCTATGGATAGCCTAGAAAAAGCTCTTCACACCCCTGTTATCCTGTCCTCTCTACTCCCTTCCCAACTTTGTCTTCTTACTGTCTAGGACTCAGCTTGAAGGCACCTCTCCAAAGAGACCCTCTTTTCCTTCTTCTTCTTCACTAACTAAATAAATGCCTAAATGCCTCCCATCATTCTTTTTTTTTTTTTTTTTTTTGAGACGGAGTCTCGCTCTGTCGCCCAGGCTGGAGTGCTGTGGCCGGATCTCGGCTCACTGCAAGCTCCGCCTCCGGGTTCACGCCATTCTCCTGCCTCAGCCTCCGAGCAGCTGGACTACAGGCGCCCACCACCTCGCCCGGCTAGTTTTTTGTATTTTTTAGTAGAGACGGGGTTTCACCGTGTTAGCCAGGATGGTCTCGATCTCCTGACCTCGTGATCCACCCGACTCAGCCTCCCAAAGTGCTGGGATTACAGGCTTGAGCCACCGCGCCCGGCCTCCCATCATTCTTTATCTCAGGTTTTTGCTGGATTGTTTCATACAATGTATTAAGATTTGTGATTATGTATTTGCTTGGGCACTTATTTTTTTATTTTTATTTTTAATTTATTTGACTTGTTTTTATCATACTTTAAGTTCTGGGGTACATGTGCAGAATGTGCAGTTTTGTCACATAGGTATACATGTGCCATGATGGTTTGCTGCACCCATCAACCCATCACCTACATTTCTCCTAATGCTATCCCTCCCCCAGACCCACTCCCTGACAGGCCCCGGCATGTGATGTTTCCCTCCCTGGGTTCATGTGTTCTCATTCTTTGACTCCCACTTATGAGTGAGAACATGTGGTATTTGGTTTTCTGTTCTTGTGTTAGTTTGCTGAGAATGATGGCTTCCAGCTTCATCCATGTCCCTGCAAAGGACATGAACTCATCCTTTTTTATGGCTGCATAGTATTCCACGGTGTATATGTGCCATATTTTCTTTATCCAGTCTATCATTGATGGACATTTGCTTGGTTTCCAAGTCTTTTTTTTTTTTTTTTTTTTTTTTGAGACGGAGTCTCGCTCTGTCACCCAGGCTGGAGTGCTGTGGCCGGATCTCGGCTCACTGCAAGCTCCGCCTCCCGGGTTCACGCCATTCTCCTGCCTCAGCCTCCCGAGCAGCTGGGACTACAGGCGCCCACCACCTCGCCCGGCTAGTTTTTTGTATTTTTTAGTAGAGACGGGGTTTCACCGTGTTAGCCAGGATGGTCTCGATCTCCTGACCTCGTGATCCACCCGACTCGGCCTCCCAAAGTGCTGGGATACAGGCTTGAGCCACCGCGCCCGGCCTCCCATCATTCTTTATCTCAGGTTTTTGCTGGATTGTTTCATACAATGTATTAAGATTTGTGATTATGTATTTGCTTGGGCACTTATTTTTTTATTTTTATTTTTAATTTATTTGACTTGTTTTTATCATACTTTAAGTTCTGGGGTACATGTGCAGAATGTGCAGTTTTGTCACATAGGTAACATGTGCCATGATGGTTTGCTGCACCCATCAACCCATCACCTACATTTCTCCTAATGCTATCCCTCCCCCAGACCCACTCCCTGACAGGCCCCGGCATGTGATGTTTCCCTCCCTGGTTCATGTGTTCTCATTCTTTGACTCCCACTTATGAGTGAGAACATGTGGTATTTGTTTTCTGTTCTTGTGTTAGTTTGCTGAGAATGATGGCTTCCAGCTTCATCCATGTCCCTGCAAAGGACATGAACTCATCCTTTTTTATGGCTGCATAGTATTCCATGGTGTATATGTGCCATATTTTCTTTATCCAGTCTATCATTGATGGACATTTGCTTGGTTTCCAAGTCTTTTTTTTTTTTTTTTTTTTTTTGAGACGGAGTCTCGCTCTGTCGCCCAGGCTGGAGTGCTGTGGCCGGATCTCGGCTCACTGCAAGCTCCGCCTCCCGGGTTCACGCCATTCTCCTGCCTCAGCCTCCCGAGCAGCTGGGACTACAGGCGCCCCCACCACCTCGCCCGGCTAGTTTTTTGTATTTTTTAGTAGAGACGGGGTTTCACCGTGTTAGCCAGGATGGTCTCGATCTCCTGACCTCGTGATCCACCCGACTCGGCCTCCCAAAGTGCTGGGATTACAGGCTTGAGCCACCGCGCCCGGCCGGTTTCCAAGTCTTTGCTATTATGAATAGTGCTGCAATAAACATACCTGTGCGTATGTCTTTATAGAATAATGATTTATCATCCTTTGGGTATATACCCAGTAATGGGATAGCTGGGTCAAATGGTATTTCTAGTTCTAGATCCTTGAGGATTCGCCACACTGTCTTCCACAATGGTTGAACTAATTTACGCTCCCACCAACAGTGTAAAAGCGTTCCTCTTTCTCCACATCCTCTCCAGCATCTGTTGTTTCCTGACCTTTTGATGATTGCCACTCTAACTGGCATGAGATGGTATCTCATTGGGGTTTTGATTTGCGTTTTTCTAATGACCAGTGATGATGAGCTTTTTAAAATATGTTTGTTGGCTACGTAAATATCTTCTTTTGAGAAGCATCTGTTCATATCGTTTGCCCACTTTTTGATGGGGTTGTGTGTTTTTTTCTTGTAAATTTGTTTAAGTTCTTTGTAGATTCTGAATATTTGCCATTTGTCAGATGGATAGATTGCAAAAAGTTTCTCCCATTCTATAGGTTGCCTGTTCACTCTGGTGATAGTTTCTTTTGCTGTGCAGAAGTTCTTTAGTTTAATAGATCCCATTTGTCAATTTTGGCTTTTGTTGCCATTGCTTTTGGTGGTTTAGACACGAAGTGTTTGCCCATGCCTATGTCCTGAATGGTATTGCCTAGGTTTTCTTCTAAAATTTTCATGGTTTTAGGTCTTACATTTAAGTCTTTAATCCACCTTGAGTTAATTTTTGTATAAGGTGTAAGGAAGGAGTCCAGTTTCAGTTTTCTGCATATGGCCAGTCAGTTTTCCCAACACCGTTTATTAAATAGGGAATTCTTTCCCCATTGCTTGTTTTTGGCAGGTTTGTCAAAGATCAGATGGTTGTACATGTGCAGTCTTATTTCTGAGTTATCTATCTATTCTGTTCCATAGGTCTATTTATCTGTTTTGGTGCCAGTACCATGCTGCTTTGGTTACTGTAGCTTTGTAGTATAGTTTGAAGTCAGGTAGCCTGATGCCTCCAGCTTTGCTCTTTTTGCTTAGGATTGTCTCAGCTATGTGCGCTCTTTTTTGGTCCCATATGAAGTTTAAAGCAGTTTTTTCCAATTCCGTGAAGAAAGTCAATGGTAGCTTGATGGGGATAGCATTGAATCTATAAATTATTTTGGGCAGTATGGCCGTTTTCACAATACAATATTGATTCTTCCTATTCGAATGTTTTTCCATTTATTTGTGTCCTCTCTTATTTCCTTGAGCAGTGATTTGTAGTTCTCCTTAAAGAGAGGTCCTTCACATCCCTTGTAAGTTGCATTCCTAGGTATCTTATTCTCTTAGTAGCAATTGTGAATGGGAGTTCACTCATGATTTGGCTCTCTGTTTGTCTGTTATTGGTGCATAGGAATACTTGTGATTTGTGCACATTGATTTTGTATCCTGAGACTTTGCTGAAGTTGCTTATCAGCTTAAGGAGATTTTGGCCTGAGATGGTGGGGTTTTCTAAATATACATTCATGTCATCTGCAGACAGACAATTTGACTTCCTCTTTTCCTATTTGAATACTCTTTATTTCTTTCTCCTGCCTGATTGTTCTGGCCAGAACTTATTAATTATAACAGTGGGAGACTTTAACACCCCACTGGCTTCCCTGGCTCTTAGAGCCTATTCCATTCTGCTGTTACTTTCCTTCTACTGTTTAGGGTGGTCAGTCTCCCTAGTTAGATTGTCGTTGTAGGAGCAAGTGACATTTATGTCCTATTCAGTTTAGTACCACCACATCAAGCACCCTGTCCTAGAGACATGAGAAGTGGTTTAGTTTGATTTATTTTTCTGATTGTCACATTCTACGTGCTAAAAAAAGGTCACATTCACAAATTTCTTATTGCAATGTGCCTGCTGTAGGCCAGGAATTTTGTGGAGATTTAAAGCTACCATAATATTGAGGATGATGAGGATAATACTAATACTTCTACAGTGAATAACGGTGATAATAGCTAACAGTAATTGAGTGCTTACTATATGGCAGGCACAATTATAAGCACTTTACATATAATATCTCATTGAATCCTCATAACAAACTTATGAGGTAGTTATTATTATTAAGCCCATTTTTCTTTTCTTTTCTTTTTTTTTTTTTTTTCGCTCTGCCACCCAGGCTGGAGTGCAGTGGCCGGATCTTAGCTCACTGCAAGCTCCGCCTCCCGGGTTTACGCGGTTCTCCTGCCTCAGCCTCCCGAGTAGCTGGGACTACAGGCGCCCGCCTCGTCGCCCGGCTAGTTTTTTTGTATTTTTAAGTAGAGACAGGGTTTCACCGTATTAGCCAGGATGGTCTCGATCTCCTGACCTCGTGATCCGCCCGTCTCGGCCTCCCAAAGTGCTGGGATTACAGGCTTGAGCCACCGCGCCCGGCCTATTAAGCCCATTTTTCTAATGAGAACACTCAAGTACAAAGGGAATAACTGCACCATGGGCCCTGCCTTTGAGCAGTTCATGGTCTGGTGGGGGTTTAGGATGTAAAACAGTGATGCTGCTGCTAATGATGATATAATATTAATAATAAACATCATTTGAATACAGTTTTAAGTAAAAAAATAAGAAGACTATATATAAGACAGAAGAAGATTTGGCAACCATGTTGGCAATCATGTGAGCGAGGGAAAATATGCAATTTAAGTGTAATACGACATCTCAATTAGATGAATGAGGGCTTCTTCTCTGCAAAAATTTAATGGATGTGACCCAGTGGTGTTGATGAATGTTTAACAACTAGACTTCCAGGTGTAGTTGCTGATGAGTGTTGGTTGATATTTGCATTTACACTAATGAGTAAGATGAAAGTGAAATATATAATGAAAATATATGTCAAAACTTCATTTGTTTGTGAAGGATCTGAGTAACTTTTTTGCTGAACTGTGCAATAGTTTTCAAACATTGGAAGAATATTTCCTCAGGCTTTTCCGCTATTTACAATGTAAAAACTACACACGCAACCACTTCCTCCCCGCCCCGCACCCCTCCACCCCCCTCTACCCCCTCCTCCACCCCAGACGGAGTCTCACTCTGTCACCCAGGCTGGAGTGCAGAGGCGCAATCTCAGCTCACTGCAACCTCAGCCTCCCAAGTTTAAGCAATTATCCTGTCTCAGCCACCAGAGTAGCTGGAACTATAGGCGCACACTACCAAGCCCGGCTTTCATTTCATTTCATTTATTTATTTCATTTCATTTTTTCATTTCATTTCATTATTTCATTTCATTTCATTTCATTTTTGAGACGGAGTCTCCCTCTGTCGCCCAGGCTGCAGTGCAGTGGCAGGATCTTGGCTCACTGCAAGCTCCGCCTCCTGGGTTCATGCCATTCTCCTGTCTCAGCCTCCTGAGCAGCTGGGACTACAGGTGTGTGTGCCACCACACCCGGCTAAATTTTGTATTTTTACTAAATTCGGGGTTTCACCATACTGGTCAGGCTGGTCTTGAGCTCCTGACCTTGGGTGATTCACCCGCCTTAGCCTCCCAAAGTGCTGGGATTACAGTCATAAGCCACTGCATCCAGCCCACAACCACTTTTAAGTTAAATCTGCGTTATTAACATTTTCTCTATCACTAGCCAGTTACAGCTCATGGGCTCCTAGTTTTGGAAAGTTCATTAGCTGACTGTTTTTTTATTTCTTTCCCATTTTTAAAGAAGTATAAAATAGGAGGAGGAGAAATGATGGGGTTCAAGTCATTATTACCTTTTAAAATATAAATTATTCCATTATACATTTACAAAATTTTATTTTTCATGTTGTGTTAGTAACTGGCTTGCAACATTTTTGAAATTTTAATTACCTCCTGCAGACCAAACAAGCTGACCTCAGCATAGCACAGTGTGATCACAGAGCAGCTGGTCATCCTTGCTATTAATGTTGATGCTACAGAAGTCTATATATTCCTGTAAAGTAGGCAGGTCTTTAAAGAGGATATTCATTACAGCCTTGTTTATAATTGTGAAGATTTAAAAATACATATCTAAATACCCAGTGACAAAAGAATCAATAAATAAAACATTGTATATTTGTATTACAGAATTCATTTTATGCCACAGTGATAATGCATTAACTAGCTCTACATACATCAACATGGATAGTCTCTAAAGCAAAATGGGCCAGGTGTGCGGTGTGCAACTGTAATCCCAGCACTTTGGGAGGCTGAGCTGGCAGGATCACTTGAGTGCAGGAGTTCACGGTTGCAGTGAGCTGAGATCACACCACTATACTCCAGAGCAGGACCTCATTTCATAAAACAAAAACAAAAACAAAAAAGAATAAGAAAAAAAGTGTGAAAAAGGAAAATTTAAGAAAATGCACAGATGATGATTTAAAAAACAAAGAACACAAAAAGAACACAAACCTATTATTTATGAATCCATCAATGTATAGTAAAGGTATACAAACATGGAGGGGGAGAGTACCTCCCAAATTGTGCTACTGATATGGAAGTGCTGGGTAGAGAAGGGCGTGGTCCCTTTAAATGCTAAGGAAGAGAGGAAGGGAAGGGCTGAGTAGAGGAGGGCATGGTCCCTGTCTAGGGCTCCACCTCCAGGCCTGTACCCAGGGACCTAGGTGAGGACAGGCATTTTTGTTTTCCTGCCCAAATGTTGCATTTCCCAAGACCACCCTGGCTTGCCATGCCCCTATCCTGTGCTTATAAAAACCCCTGAGAGCCTAGCAGGCAGACACATAGACAGCTGGATGTGGAGAGGAATGCACTGGCATAGGAGCACAGCAGCATGCTGGCAGACCACCAACTGGCAGAATGACATGGAGTTTGGCCAAGGCAGTCAAATGAGATCCTGGCTGCCGAATGGCCCAACTCTAGAGGAAAACCAGCTCCCTGCTGGCTCTCCTATTTGCTGAGAGCTACTTCCACTCAATAAAACCTTGCATTCATTCTCCAAGCCCACCTGTGATCCAATTCTTCTGGTACACCATGGCAGGAACCCCAGGACACAAAAATCCCTCTGTCCTTGCAGTAAGGCAGGGGTCTAAGTGAGCTGACTAACACAAGCTAACTATAGATGGCAAACTAAAAGAGCACCCTGTAACACACACCCACTGAGGCTTTGGCTGTAAACCCCTAGACACTGCTGTGGAGTCAGAGCCCCATAACCTGCCCATCTGTATGCTCCCCTAGAGGTTTGAGCAGCGGGGCACTAAAGAAGTGAGTCACAACTCCATCACACACTCTGCGAGGGGGGTAACGGAACCTTTCCCATTTCACTGTCAGTTAGTTGCCTCTGTGGGTTTAGGGAGAGCAGGAGAGAAGTGAGACGGAAAGAGTGAGCAAACAGAACTTAAACTTGATCTATTTGTAATGTTTTGTTCCTTTTTTAAAAATTAAGCAAGTAGAAGAGATCTCAACAATATTATATGGTGGGAATAAGGGTGCTTGTTATGTTGTTATCTTTTTTTAATTACATAAATGTAATTTTTTAAAAACCTATTAATGTAACTTAGAAGACTTAAACCTATCACTTTAGGTCCTGAGTTGTCCAGCATACATTATCTGAAAAGAGTTTTCCTCCCATCCCACAATATCTAAGCAAGAGGAGGACACATACCAGTTTCCTGATGCAAAGCATAATTGCAGAAACTATCTCAAGCAGCAGCAGCCTGTGTAATGCAGGTTCCCTCGAAGATGTGCCATCTTATTTTAATCCATGTTGAAGTATCTGGTTGTACAAGTTGGGCTGTGAATGGTCCTCACTCCCTACCCAGTTATAGTCCAAAGTACAGCAACCACTCAGCCCTCCCATGGCTGTCTTTCCCCTACATGGGGTTCCCTTCCTCTGTCATGTCCATAAATGCAAACTGTATGGTGCTTACTTGTCATGCTCCAGGATCCAGACCTGCTTGCTCTCTCCTCAGAACTCCAGTTGAGGCTGGGGTTTCCCAGCCACTGCCAAAGAAATGCCTGTTTGCCACAGATGCCTTAGTTGGAGCTAGAGTGTTACCCATTGGAGTCCTGCTCACTCCAGAAATAGGCATCCAAACAGGGTCACAAGAGCCTGGGATGTCACCACTTGTTGCTGCCCAGGTCAAACTTCAGGGAACCCAAGCAGTGTGAAGAAATGTGACTGGGGCAGAGCTTCCTGTTTGTGTTGCTGACACCACAAGTGTTGCCAATCACTATCACAGTGTCATGGTGGTGGTTTGATTCTGACTGTTTCAATTCATTCCTGCCATCTGTGCTCTACAATTGACGTCCAATGCATGCATCAGGACAAGTTCTGGTGCACCTGTCAAGTCACAGCTTCTTTTAGCCACCAGTCCACTGGCCCCAAATCATTCTAACACCAAGATGATTTTACTTCAGGGTGTAATAATGCATTCCTGCCCCAAGGACTTAGCAAACACCAACTGCAACTTATCCCGATTGAGTTCAATTCCTGTGGGTATCTAGTAAGAAAAGTTTCAAATGCCTTCCTTCCAAAAGGTGCTTAGGCTCCGAATGCAAACATACCCATCCTATTATTTAAGCCTTCCAGCTCCAACAAGAGTTCTTCTGGCAAAACAAACACTAAAATATTTCAAGGCACCAGCTATAAAGAAAAGGCTTTACTTCCATCTTTTCATTTAGTCCTCAAAACAACTTTAAGAAATGCATGCTCTTCATTAGCCCCATTTTACAGAGAGGAAGAATGGAATACCAAGAGGTAAAGTTACCTTTCCAAAGCCACATTCTTATTAAGTGACAGAATCAATATGCAAATTCAGAAGTGGCAATTGCCTTCTTTCTGTCCAAATTGAGCTGCCTCACAAATCCTTTCAGTGCCCTTTCTCTGCTCCTCATTCCCCGCTGCTGCACTTTTTCTTAGTTGCATTAAAAGTTACCTATTACATGGGTGACAAAATAATCTGTACACCAGGAAGGGCTGCGGGGGCCAAGCCTGTAATCAGCAATTTGGGAGGCCGAGACGGCGATCACGAGTCAAGATCGAGACCATCCTGGCTAACACGGTGAAAACCCCGTCTCTACTAAAAAAATACAAAAACTAGCCGGCGAGGTAGCGGCCGCCTGTTGTCCCCGCTACTCCGGGAGAAGGTGAGGCAGAGAGAATCGTGAACCGGGAGGCGAAGCTTGCAGTGAGCTGAGATCCGGCCACTGCACTCCAGCCTGGGGACAGAGCGAGACTCCGTCTCAAAAAAAAAAAAAAAAAAAAAAAAAATAATCTGTACACCAAACCCCCGTGACCTGTAATTTACCTATATACCAAACCTGCACACACACCCCTGACCCTAAAAGTTTTAAAAAGCTAATTAAGTTAAACCTCTGAGTCCTTTCCAGGATCTCAACTTCAATGAAAGAAAATTTATTTTTAACTTTTAAATTATTATGAAATATGCACACAAAAGAATATATGCAACATACATGTAAGTTACAATGAATAGTAGTTGTATTAGGGTCCACCAGAGAAGCAGAAGCATTAGAAGATTATATATTTATACACACACATATATATCTATATATAGTGTGTGTGTGCATGTGTGTATAAAATGAAGAGATGTGCATATATTGTGTGTGTGTGTGCGTGTGTATAAAATGAAGAGATGTGCTATAGGAATAGACTCATGTGGTATAGAAGTTGAGAAGACCCATGACCTGCACTCTGCAAACTAGAAAACCAGGAAATCTGCTTGTGTGATTCAATCTGAATCCCAAGACCTGAGAATCGGGGAGAGGGAGGTGTGATGGCCCTGGTCCTAAGTCCTGGTCTCAATTCAAATGCCCAAGAACCAGGACCACCAATATCCGAGGGCAGCAGAAGATGGAAGTCCTGGCTCAACCAGAGACAGCAAATTGTCTTCCTCTTCTTTATTTTTGTTTTATTCAGACCCACAATGGATTGAACTACGGTTCAATTTTGAATGCCCAGTGGCGTTCACAAGGGAGATTTTCTACTGATTCAAATGCTAAACTCTTCCAGAAACACCTTCACAGACACACCCAGAATAAAAGGTCATACCAGCTATCTGGGCACCCCTTAACCCAGTCAAGTTGCAATTAACCATCACAATAGTAAAGCTAGAACATTACCAACACTCATGTGCTCCTGCTCAATCCTATCCCAAAAGTAACCATTGTTGGGCTTTAGGCTTATCATTAATTTTTAAAAATGTTTTATGCATGTATTCCTAAATAATGTATTATTTTATTTTTAAATGAGCTTTATATAAATAATATACCAAATGTCATCTTTTGTGACTCTTTTTAGCATATTATTGATTTAACATGTAGATGAGTATTAGGCAAAGATTAACAAGTCTGACAATACCAAGTATCAGTGAGAATTTACAGCAACCTGCACTGCTGGTAATAATGTAAATTAGTATAAGCACTGCCATGGATTAGATATGGTTTGTTTGTCCTCACTGAAGCTCGTGTTGAAATTTGATCCCCAGTGTACTGTGTATTAATCCATTTTCATGCTGCTGATAAAGACATACCCGAGACTGGGGAAAAAAAGAGGTTTAATTGGACTTAAGTTCCATATGGCTGGTGAGGCCTCAGAATCATGGCGGGAGGCAAAAGGCACTTCTTACATGGTGGCAGCAAGAGAAAATGAGTAAGAAGCAAAAGTGGAAACCCCTGATACACCCATCAGGTCGCATGAGACTTATTCACCACCACGGGCATAGCATGGGAAAGACTAGCCCCCATGATTCAATTACCTCCCCCTAGGTCCCTTCCACAACACATGGGAATTCTGGGAGATATAATTCAAGTTGAGATTTGAGTAAGGACAGAGCCAAATCATATCATTCTGCCCCTGGTCCGTCAAAATTTCATGTCCTCACATTTCAAAACCAATCACACCTTCTCAATGGTCCCGCAAAGTCTTAACTCATTTCAGTATTAACTCAAAAGTCCATAGTCCAAATGAGACAAGGCAAGTCCCTTCCGCCTATGAGCCCATAAAATCAAAAGCAAGCTAATTACTTCCTAGATACAATGGGGATACAGGTATTGGGTAAATACAGCCATTCCAAATGGGAGAAATTGGCCAAAACAAAGGGGTTACAGGGCCCATGCAAGTCCGGGCAGTCAAATTTTAAAGCTCCAAAATGATCTCCTTTGACTCTACGTCTCACATCCAGGTCACGCTGATGCAGGGGGTGAGTTCCCATGGTCTTGGGCAGCTCCACCCCTTTGACTTTGCAGGGTACAGCCCCCCTCCTGGCTGCTTTCACGGGCTGGTGTTGAGTGTCTGTGGCTTTTCCAGGCACACAGTGTAAGCTGTTGATGGATCTACCATTCTGGGATCTGAAGGACGGTGGCCCTCTTCTCACAGCTCCACTAGACAGTGGCCCAGTAGGGGCTTTATGTGGGGGATCCGACCCCACATTTCCCTTCCACACTGCCCTAGGAGAGGTTCTCCATGAGGGTACCGCCCCTGTAGCAAACTTCTGACTGGGCATCCAGGCATTTCCATACATCTTCTGAAATCTAGGTGGAGGTTCCCAAACCTCCATTCTTGACTCTGTGCACTTGCAGGCTCAAAACATGTGGAAGCTGCCAAGGACTGGGGCTTCTGCCCTCTGAAGCCACAGCTCAAGCTATATGTTGACCCCTTTCAGCCATGGCTGGAGCAGCTGAGACACAGGGCATCAAGTCCCTAGGCTGCACACAGCACAGGGACCCTGGGCCTGGTCCACAAAACCACATTTTCCTCCCAGGCCTCCAGGTCTGTGACAGTAGGGGCTGCCATGAAGACCTCCAACATGCCCTGGAGACATTTTCCCATGGTCTTGGGGATTAACATTAGGTTCCTTGCTATTTATCCCAAACTTCTGCAGCTGGCTTGAATTTCTCCCCAGAAAATAGGTTTTTCTTTTGTATCACATAGTCAGCTGCAAATTTTCCAAACTTTTATATTCTGCTTCCTCTATAAAACTGAATGCATTTAACAGCACCCAAGTCACATCTTGAATGCTATGCTGCTTAGAAATTTCTTCCACCAGATACCCTAAATCATCTTTCTCAAGCTCAAAGTTCCACAAATCCCTAGAGCAGGTGCAAAATGCCACCAGTCTCTTTGCTAAAACATAACAAGAGTCATCTTTATTCCAGTTCCCAACAAGTTCCTCATCTCCATCTGGGACCACCTCAGCCTGGACCTTATTGTCCATATCGCTATCAGCATTTTGGGCAAAGCGATTCAACAATTTTTTAGAAAGTTCCAAACTTTCCTACATCTTCCTGTCTTCTTCCGAGCCCTCCAAACTGTTCCAACCTCTGCCTGTTGCCCAGTTTCAAAGTCGTTTCCATGTTTTCAGGTATCTTTTCAGCAATGCCCCACTCTACTGGTACCAATTTACTGTATTAGTGCATTTTCACACTGTTGAAAGACATACCCAAGCCTGGGAAGAAAAAGAGGTTAAATTGGACTGACAGTTCCACATGGCTGGGAGGTCTTAGAATCATGGGGGGAGGTAAAAGGCACTTCTTACATGGTGGCCACAAGAGAAAACGAGGAAGAAGCAAAAGTGGAAACTCCTGATAAACCCATCAGATCTAATGAAACTAGACCAGCCCTCCTCGTGGTTCAATTACCTCCCCCAGGTCCCTCTCACAACACGTGGGAATTGTGGGAGATACAATTCAAGTTGAGATTTGGGTGGGGACACAGCCAAACTATATCATGGTGGTACTGGAAGGTGGGACTTAGTGGGAGGTGTTTGGGTCATGGGGTTGGATGAATAACTTGGTGCTGTTTTTACAGTAATGAGTGAGTTCTCACGCTTGTGAAGCTGAATTGGTTTTTGGGGGAATAGATTACTTCTTGCAAGAGTGGGTTGTTATAAAGTCAAGATGCCTCTTGAATTTGGTCCTACTTTGTGTGTGCCTGCTTCTCTCTTGACTTTATCCACCATGTTTTGACACAGCACAAGAGGCTTCACCAGAAGCTGAGAAAATGCAGGTGCCCTTGTACAACCTGCAGAACTGTGAGCCACATAAACCTCTTTTCTTATAACCTCAGAAATTTCTTCATAGCAACACAAAACAAACTAAGACAAGCACTTTGGAAAACAGTGAAACATTGTTTTGTAAGATTGAACAAATACTTCTGCTACCTTCCAACAATAACAATTTCTCTCCTAAGCCCATGCACCAAAATTTTGTGTACATGCACCAGAAGACAATGCAAGAATGTTCATAGAAGCCTTGCTCATAATAGCATGTAATGAAGTACTTTTGACCTTGGGGATTAGTCATATGCCCTATCTCTGAATGAACTATTATTGAACTAGTTAATATGTTATTTACCTAGGAAAAGACTTATGAAAAAGTGGTTTTCTCTATCTTATTAATAGTAAAGCAATTTGTACTGGTATGAGGCAAGAGTGTGGCTTTTGTGATTGCATCATGTCTTCAGACAAAACGTTTTTTAATGCTAAACTCTAACTCTTGAAATCAACATGGTTGATGTCCTCACAATTTAGCAAGAAGGTATCTGAATTCATTTGTCAGAGGTTGGAAGGGGTGGCAGAGGTGACAGAAGAGGCAGATTGACAGAAAATGAAAAGCTTATAGATTTAAGACCCGTGATTATCTCCCTCCCCTCCCTCCATCTTTTGATCATCAAAGTTTGTCTCCAGTGCAGAGAACCATGTTTGTTGAGTCTGAGAAATTATTAGATTAATTTAGAAGTATAGAAATTATGACTTCATATTCAACTCCAAAGGGTCTCTTCCTTGGAAGAAGAACTGAGAGAAATTTGAGGTCTGACCTTTTCCCCCAAAACATTTTTGGTAAACAGAATAATTCATTTCAGACTCTTTACAAATGAGCCATATAAGCACAGAATTCCAAAATCTAACGCCTCCTCAGAGTGACTGTCTGTGCTTAACATGCAATACAGAGATATGTTGTACATGTACAAATACACCAAGTGTTAGATACTCCAAACTGTAAAACAAAATTCAGTAGTTGTAAGTGGATGTCCTGTTATGCCCAGACCCTTTGTTCCCCGAAAAAGACCACCAGAGTCCAGAGTCAAAGCCAAGCGGCAAGGATCTTTAATGCAAGTTCGAACTTGGTCCCTCCGTTCCACAACATACAGGAGGGCCCAGAACAATGCGTGCGCTTGCCTTTTATAGCCTAATGTAAACAGGACTTGTAAAGTTGCAGAGGAACGAGGGAATTCTCTAGGTTACAGCATTACAATTGGTTAACATTTTAAGTTTATACATTTAGCAGTTTTTTTATTGGTTCCCGTGCTCTCACAAACGGCTGTTTTCTTATCGGGGATTTTGCAGGTGGTGTCCTTCTAAAGTTGAGATATATGGTAGTCTTTGAATTGAAAGATATATGGTAGGGAGACATATGGTGGGATGAGCCCAGGAAGTTGAGGGATATATGGAGGGGAGACATATGGTGGGATATGTTTATACTGGGCTCAGGAAGTTGAGAGATATATGGCAAGCACTAGTAATTAGAACAGAAAAAGAACAAGACAGGGACTTTCACATTGCTTGTCTATACAACATCTGAAATCTATAGATAACATTATCGGCTAGGTCCGGCATCAACTTTTAACTAGGCTCAAGGCGCCGCCCGGGCTGTCTGCCTGTAGGGTCAACTTCTAACTAGGCTCAAGGCGCCGCCCGGGCTGCCTGCCTGTAGATTTCATTTGGTCTCTTTCATTCCTCCCTTTCTCAAGTACCTCTAGAGCCAATCTTGGGTCTTATAAGTCTGATTCTGTTTCAGCATCTACAGGTTGGTATTGGGCTCTGAGGACCATGAGCTGTATGGTGTCAAACCTCTCTCTGACAAACCGCAAAATTCTGCTAACAACACAAGGTCCTACGGTAAACAGAAATAGTAGACTTAGTAGAGGTCCAATGAAGGGGGCCAACAGAGAAAACATATAAGAATCCCACCATTGATTTGCAGCTGAGGCAAACTGCTGTTTTTTCATTTCTGTGCTTAACTTGCGTAGCTGTTGGACCCTGTTCTCTACAAGCCCTGATTCATTTACATAGAAGCAACAGTCCTCTTTCAGGAACATACATGTACCACCTTTTTCAGCAGTGAGTAGGTCTAGGGCCCTCCGGTTCTGTAAGGTCACCTGAGCTAGGGATGTGAGCTGTCGTTGAAGGGAGGCAAGGGACTCAGCTGATTCCTCCATAGCCACGGCAAATTGTTGGTACAATTTGTTGCTTTCTATGAGGGTGTGACCTAGGGCTCCCCCTGCCAGTCCGGCCGCAATGAGGGATGATGTGAGGGAGATTCCTACAATGAGGGGAGAAATATTGCTCGTGTAGGTCTCAGTTTAGGGATTGGGTGAATGGCAGTATTAGTCCAGTTACGGTGTACCCCAGGAACTCGCCGGCAGTTAGTAGAGTTAGTCGGGGAACTAGTGTGACAGGAAGACACAGTAGGCTGGCAACAGAGGGACTAGGTAGATTCTTAGATATGTTCCATTGCACCAAAAGAATATGCCCTGCGGGGCTCTTAGGGAGGCACTAGGGGGCGTCACAGTGATGCTACAGAGGCTGGAGTTAGTGCCTGAAAAACAGTAGGGAAACTTTTTCTGACTAGGGTTTTGGTACAGTGGCACATTAAGAATGGGGGCGTCCGTGAGATTCTGAAAGTCCCTAGTTTGGGTGGAGGATTCCCAGGGCAGAGGGACAGCGGTTAGTGGTGGATGCCCTAGGGTGGCACACAGAAAGCAGCCAGACAAGCTGTGAAGTCCCGTAAGGTTGGCAAGCTCTAATCCTTCTTGTAATATTTCCAGCCAGGAGAAAGGGCGTAATTCTTGTGTTAGTCTGTCTTCCTGTCGCTGGATATCCCCATGGACTAGGGGCAGTATTTGAACTAGGCCACGCCACAGATAGAGGTGACTACTAGGCCATGTGGAGGAAGAGGAATAGTATACAGCCCCATGTTGAGGCGTGGTCCAGCGGGGGTCCCAAGGGTCCTTAACTATCCAAGTATAGATACTGCCTCTACCCTGTTGGTAAAAATTCCACCCGGATTGCTTGTTCCACCCTCTGACTGAGTGCATCTTACAGTAATTGTAGGGGCAGCCTGCGTTTTGGTGCCACCAATAGTGTTTACAATTGTGTTTAGTCTGATCAAACTCAAAGCATATCATTGGTGCCACTGGTTTGGCTATCTGAAAACCAGTAAAATTCAGCAAAATTGGGGCACTGCACCCTGAGGAGGGACAATCAGCACTGGCCAATAATTTCCCGGGCTTATGAGGTTGCCTGGGTGGTTTGGTTTTCATAAAGCCAGAATCTCCAAACAAAGGGATTAGAAACTGGTTTTGTGTTAGCCCCCACGGCCATTAGGGCGACTAACATTAGGGTTAGACTACCTAGCTGCATGTTTGTAGTGAGCTATGCTGCCGGCGCAGGGTGAGTTTTAAGGGGTTGTTCTTAGCTTTGTCCACAGTCCACGTGGTCGGTGCTTCAGTCGTATCGTGACGGGTCCGAGAAGGTCGGAGGCTGGGTCCACCGGCTTGACGTGGGTGTAGTGGATCCACGACGCGATGCCTTCTACCTTTAGGGCAGTGGGTGTGGTTAGGAGTACTTGAAGCGGTCCCTTCCACCGGGGTTCTAAGGTTTCTTGCCGGTGTCGCTTGACTAGGACCCAGTCTCCCGGCTGGTACGGGTGGGGTGTCGGTGGGGTCCGGTTTCATATAATTCCTGCAGCTTAGGCCAGATTTCCTGATGAATTTTCTGCAAGGCTTGTAGGGAAAACAAGAGTTCAGATACATTTTCAGTTTCAGATTTGAGCAGATCATCTTTTAGGCTGGGAACTAGGGGTGGGGGTCTGCCATACATGATTTCATAAGGGGTAAGGCCCAGTCTGTAGGGGGTATTACGGGCCCGGAACAGAGCGTAGGGGAGAAGGACCACCCAATTAGCGCCAGTCTCCATAGTTAATTTAGTTAAGGTCTCCTTTAAGGTCCGATTCATCCTTTCTACCTGTCCTGAACTCTGGGGCCTGTATGCGCAATGTAATTTCCAATTAGCCCCAAGAATGGAAGCCAAATCCTGACTCACCTTAGCAACGAAGGCCGGTCCATTATCTGACCCTATCTGGATGGGAAAGCCATACCTGGGGAGGATATCTTCCAGAATTTTTTTCGCTACAACCTGAGCGGTTTCTCTTTTGGTTGGAAATGCTTCAGTCCACCCTGAAAAGTATCTACAAAGACAAGTAAGTACCGATATCCGTATTTTCCTGGCTTTACCTCAGTGAAATCTACTTCCCAGTAGATACCGGGCCTGGTTCCCCTGAGCCTTGTTCCCGCAGCAACCTGGGATTGGGGATAGGCGTTGCTAAGCTGGCAGACTTTGCAACTCATCACGATGCTGCTGGCCGTTTCCGCTATGCGTCTGATCTTGAGCTTGGAGCGTCTAATCAGGTCCATCATCCGCCGGGCACCCAGATGGGTGGATCGGTGGATGTGTTCTAACACTTGCTGTCCTAATTTTTCTGGTAGGATAATATGGTCTTTAGTATCAGTCCACCACCCATTCTGGATCTGTTTCAGGGGAAGTTTGTCGATCCACTGGAGATCTTGTTCTGAATAATCAGGGTAATACGGCAGGTCTCGGGGGCCCGGATCAGGGAGCTGAAGTGCAAGGAGTTGACTGGGAGCCTTTGCCACACTCCTTGCAGTTTGATCTGCCAGAAAGTTGCCTTGAGCAGTTGGAGTGGTTGGCTTCTGGTGCCCTGGGCAATGTACAATAGCCAATTTTTCTGGTTTCCATAGGGCTGTTAGCAGGGCTAGGATCTCTTGCTTATTTTTTATTTCTTTTCCCTCAGCCGTTAGCAACCCTCGCTCCCTGTAAATGGCCCCATGTATGTGTGCCGTAGCGAAAGCGTACCGGCTATCTGTGTATACCGTCAGTTTTCTCCCTGCCCCTAAGGTAAGAGCTTGGGTGAGCGCTATCAGTTCGGCCCTGGGCCGATGTCCCCGGGGGCAGGGGTTCCGCCCAGATTACCTCAGTCTCTGAAGTCACCGCTGCTCCAGCATACTCTGGCCTTGGTGTATGAAGCTACTCCCATCGGTGAACCAAACGAGGTCGGCGTCAGGAAGTGGGCGGTCCTGCAGGTCCTCTCGAACTCCGTGCACCTGGGCTAATATCTCGGTGCAATTATGGAGCGGCGCGTCCAGGTCCGGGTTGGGCAGCAGCGAGGCAGGGTTTAAGGTCGCTGGGGGCAGGAAAAATTTCTGAGGGGATTTAATAGTAGTCCCTGGTAGTGGGTGAGCCGGGCGTTGCTTATCCATCGGTTAGGCGGCTGTTTGAGTACACCTTCGATGGCATGTGGGGTAACGACCCGTAATTCTTGTCCCAAGACAATTTATCAGCATCTTGTACCATCAGGGCCGTGGCTGCGATCACTCGGAGGCAAGGGGGCCACCCGGCAGCCACTGGGTCTAACTTCTTTGACAGGTAGGCGACTGGCCTCCGCCAGGGGCCTAAGTTCTGAGTTAACACCGCCTTGGCGACGCCCTTACTCTCGTCCACGTATAAGTGGAAGGGCTTAGTGACGTCAGGCAGTCCCAGTGCAGGCGCAGAGAGTAGGGCGGTTTTAATCTGTTGGAAAGCCGACTCGGCTTCTTCTGTCCAATTAAATGGCTGCTGTCCCCGCGTTGCCTGATATAAGGGCTTAGCCAGCTCTGCAAACCCAGGTATCCATAGTCTACAAAATCCTGCCGACCCCAGGAATTCCCTTACTTGTCGGGTGGATTGTGGCCTGGGGATCTGCAGAACAGTCTGTTTCCGGGCGTCTGTTAACCAGCGCTGCCCTCCTTTTAGCAGGTACCCCAGATACGTTACTTCTGGTTTACAGACTTGGGCTTTCTTTGCCGAGGCCCGATAGCCTAGACTCCCTAGAGCTTGTAAGAGACTTTTGGTCCCTTGGAGGCAAGCTTCTCGGGTCTCGGCAGCAATCAGGAGGTCATCAACATACTGTAATAAGGTTATTTCAGGGTGTTTGTGTCGGTACTCACCCAGGTCTTCATGGAGAGCCTCATCGAACAGGGTAGGAGAGTTTTTGAATCCCTGCGGCAGTCTGGTCCATGTCAGTTGGCCACTTATGCCCCTTTCAGGGTCAGTCCACTCGAAGGCGAAAAGCTTTTGGCTCTGAGGGGCTAAAGGCAAACTGAAGAAGGCATCCTTCAAATCTAAAACAGTGTACCATTGGTGTTTGGGGTTTAGAGTACTCAGGAGGGTATATGGGTTGGGCACAGTTGGATGTATGTCCATAACTCTCTTATTGACTTCTCTTAAGTCCTGTACAGGTCTGTACTCCCCGCTATTAGGTTTCCGTACCGGCAACAAGGGAGTGTTCCAGGTGAGTGACAGGGCCGAAGGACCCCTTGGTCGAGGAGCCTACGGATGTGGGGCGTGATTCCTTCTTTGGCCTCTAAGGGCATTGGTATTGACGCACCCGAACGGGGTCTGCCCCAGGCTTGAGTTCCACAAACAAGGCAGGACGGTGCTTTGCTAGTCCTAAACCTCCCGTTTCTGCCCAGGCTCCTGGAAATTGTTGAAGCCTGGTTGCTATGTCCTGGTCAGGGGCCGCCTGCTCCTGGTGGAGCCGGTATTCATCTTCTAAGGTTATGGTCAGGACGGGCACGGGCTGATTTTGGGAATCGGTCACGATGGGCCCCTCAGGGAGGAAATGGATCTGTGCTCCCATTTTAGTTAGCAGGTCTCTCCCTAGTAGAGGACAGGGGCTCTCAGGGATAACAGGAAGGAGTGGGTTACATTCTTGGCTCCAGATTTACTGTTCTTTGTGTCGTCCAGGGGTACTTTTTAATTCCTGTGGCCCCTTGTACCCACGAGGACTTGGAGGATAATTTTCCCTCAGTTTTAACTAGGACTGAGTGTTGTGCTCCCGTATCGACCAAGAACTGAACTGGGGACCCCTCCACTTGCAAGGTTACCCTGGGTTCGGGGAGGGGGACCGAACCCCGTCTTCCCTAGTCCTCATTTGAGTGACTAGTATGGGTGTAGACCTAGGGGGTCCCCGTCCTTGCTGTTTCTTTTTGGGACAGTCTCTTGCCCAGTGGCCAGCTTGTTTACAGTAGGCACATTGGTCTTTGCTCAGGTTGTTATATCTGGGGGACCGCTTAGGTTGGGTGTTCTCTGGCTGTAGATGCTCTTTTTGTACAACCGCTGCCAGGACCTGGTCATTTTTTCCTCTGGAGTATCTCTATTATTGTAAACCCGCTGGGCTATCTGAAGGAGGTCCTGAAGCTGTTTTCCCTCCAAGTCCTCTAATTTCTGGAGTTTTTTTCTAATATCTGGGGTTGCCTGATTTACAAAAGACATTACGACGGCTGCTTGGCTTCCGGGAGCCTCTGGGTCCATAGGAGTGTATTGCCTAAAGGCCTCCATTAATCTTTCTAGGTAGCTAGCTGGGCTTTCTGTCTTTCCCTGCAGAACAGAGTATACTTTAGCCAAATTGGTGGGCTTGCGAGCAGCCGCCCGGAGACCTGCCATTAGAGTCTGGCGATAAAGGTGTAGCCGTCCCCTACCTTCTGCCGTGTTGTAGTCCCACGCCGGTCTGGACAGAGGAAAAGTCGCATTTATAAGGTCGGGGTTGGCAGTCGGTTGACCGTCGTCCCCCGGGACCAGCTTTCTAGCTTCTACCTGTATTCTCTCTCGCTCCTCCGTCGTGAACAAGATTCGGAGGAGCTGCTGACAATCATCCCAAGTGGGCTGGTGGGTAAACATAATACTATCCAGTAAAGCCATTAAATCTTTGGGGTTGTCTGAAAACCGAGCACTCTGGGTCTTCCAATTATATAGATCACTGGTGGAGAATGGCCAGTACTGGAGCCTAGGACTTCCCGTGTCGTCTGGGGGCCCTATTTCCTGAAGGGGTAACGCCACTGTGGAGTCAGGCGGCTGGGGAGGGGGAACCCGCAAAGTACGCCCTCGCATTCGCCCCGCCGGCCCTTCGGAGTTGCTTTCACTTTCAGCGGGTACAGGCACGCTGACTGCTTCCCGTTCACCTGCTCCCTCCTGCGGCTCCTCCCGGGGGGCTGGGACCCGGGGACCGGAGGGGTATGGAGGGGGTTCTGTGGACAGAAGGTCCTCGCTATCTGGTAGAACAGGATGGGGGGGGCAGTCGGTTGCTTGGATTTTAGCGGTCGAGCAACCAGTGCCTTACAGGGTTCAGAGGCTAATTGGAAAGGGGACAGCCAAGGGGGCGGGTTCCCAGCTATATCCTGCCATATGAGGATATATGGGATATGATCCGGGTGATTAGCACGCCCAGGCTGGAAAACCTTGGACTTTACCCTAGTGATGACAGGGAGACAAAACGTCCCTTTGGGTGGCCACCCTACATTAAGGGCGGGCCACTCGGAGCGGCACAGAGTAATTAGCTTTCCCTTCCTGATGTCCATACCAAGATCATGGCCCCTTGCCCTAACATCCTTGAAATTACTTGTAAGGAGAGATAGGGGAGTGCTCTGGGTATTACCCATCTTGAACAATAGCGCCCGGAGTGGCGTCCAGCAACAGGTCCTGCAAGGCAAAAGTGAATTGCTGGAACAGGTCCTGCAAGGGAAAAGTGAGTTGCTGGAATATCAACAACAAGTTTACGTCAGTCGCCGGCGCGCGCCAGAAATCTGGGTCAGAACAAGTTCAGACAAGAATACGTCAGTCGCAAGCGCGCACCAGAAATCTGGGTCAAAATAAGTGCAAACAAGAACCAGATGAGAGCCGGGGGACGTCTCCCACCGGTCTCCGCTGGCTGTCCTATAGCGAGTCCGCCAGGACGTATGCCAGCTTCAGACCTCGCGAGTCACAGATTCAGGCGGACTTAGAGAGCCGCGAATTCAGACAGGCTAACAGCCTCAGGCGGACTTAAAGAGCCGCGAATTCAGACAGGCTAACAGCCTCAGACGGACTTAAAGAGCCGCAGGTTCAGAACGGACACAGACAGACAAAGACGAAGACGGGCAAACACAGACGAGCCGGCTCACCTATTAGCAGATCGATCCTAGTAGATCCGTTGACCAGGGGTCTGGTGGGCTTGGGGAATCCCGGACGAGCCCCCAGATGTTATGCCCAGACCCTTTGTTCCCCGAAAAAGACCACCAGAGTCCAGAGTCAAAGCCAAGCGGCAAGGATCTTTAATGCAAGTTCGAACTTGGTCCCTCCGTTCCACAACATACAGGAGGGCCCAGAACAATGCGTGCGCTTGCCTTTTATAGCCTAATGTAAACAGGACTTGTAAAGTTGCAGAGGAACGAGGGAATTCTCTAGGTTATAGCATTACAATTGGTTAACATTTTAAGTTTATACATTTAGCAGTTTTTTTATTGGTTCCCGTGCTCTCACAAACGGCTGTTTTCTTATCGGGGATTTTGCAGGTGGTGTCCTTCTAAAGTTGAGATATATGGTAGTCTTTGAATTGAAAGATATATGGTAGGGAGACATATGGTGGGATGAGCCCAGGAAGTTGAGGGATATATGGAGGGGAGACATATGGTGGGATATGTTTATACTGGGCTCAGGAAGTTGAGAGATATATGGCAAGCACTAGTAATTAGAACAGAAAAAGAACAAGACAGGGACTTTCACATTGCTTGTCTATACAACATCTGAAATCTATAGATAACATTATCGGCTAGGTCCGGCATCAACTTTTAACTAGGCTCAAGGCGCCGCCCGGGCTGTCTGCCTGTAGGGTCAACTTCTAACTAGGCTCAAGGCGCCGCCCGGGCTGCCTGCCTGTAGATTTCATTTGGTCTCTTTCAGTCCCATTTCTGCCCTTCTCCTCTAATTGCCAGCAGAAACTCCATGCCAGCTTGCCCCTGCACTTCTGAAATTTCCCAAAAGAAAAGACTTATCCCCCAAGAGGTTAAGTGGCCTATTCATGATCTCTGGGTGAGCAGCAGGGTTGAGACCAGGACCCAGACCTAAGAAAAATCTTTGTTCCTAATCAGGCTGTTTCCTGTTTCTCCGCAGCTTTTGTATGCAATTCTCTGAAAAGGAAATGCTTTGCTTTTATTTGTTGTTTTGTCTCCACTACTTCTCAGAATGCTTGGAGGGCCCTTCTTTATTTAGCTTCAGCAACATTGTTTGCATTTTCTTCAAATGAAAGGGAGCCCTGACGAGTTCACCTGATAACCTCATCACTGCACATACATGGATGCCAATTACCACTCAGAAGACTAGTTTAATCCTCACTTGTCAATAGTTTCCTTCCTGATAACACTTCCCACAGATTCTATAGATGGCTAGCTGGGCTCTGAGGTCCACAGAGCAGACAAGAAGCTTCCTGCAGACTGAAGGGGAAGCTTTTCATAAACTTGCACCCCTTCTACCTCCTGCCCTGTCTCCTTTAAAGAATAGTCACAGACTTAGAAGCAGTTTTTCAAGTACTAACTGCAGAAAGGCATGCAGGAGGCCCCATTAAAAATGGCAAGAGGGGGCCGGGCGCGGTGGCTCAAGCCTGTAATCCCAGCACTTTGGGAGGCCCAGACGGGTGGATCGCGAGGTCAGGAGATCGAGACCAACCTAGCTAACACGGCGAAACCCCGTCTCTACTAAAAAATACAAAAAACTAGCCGGGCGAGTTGGCGGGCGCCTGTAGTCCCAGCTGCTTGGGAGGCTGAGGCAGGAGAATGGCGTAAACCCGGGAGGCGGAGCTTGCAGTGAGCTGAGATCCGGCCACTGCACTCCAGCCTGGGCGACAGAGCGAGACTCTGTCTCAAAAAAAAAAAAAAAAAAAAAAGGCAAGAGGACGCTTCTAGCCACTTTAAGGACTTCAGCTTTTTTTCTGCAGAGGACACAAGAGAATGAGAAATTCTCATTGTCCTAGAGAAGAATGTGACATTTTACTGCCTACCCTCCAAAGCATCACATACTGTATGTGTGTACACACACATACCAGATCGCATCTAAACAGTCCTTTAAGACGTGAAGTGGTAGAACCCAATACCTTCATTGTGGTTTGAGAGTGACTGCATTGCAAAAGAGTCTCCATGGTTTAAAAAGAAAAAACGTTTCTGTAGAGGTAGGGTGACAGTAACATGGGAAAGTAGGGTGAGGAAACTAGTGCCATAGAAAACTCCTGAAAAATTCAGAGGGATACTTAGAATTCAAGGCAAATTGGTAATTTACCTCTCACTTAATCTATTTGAATATTCTTTGCATCCTGATCCACTGCAGTAAATAAATCTGTTCACTTAGCCCATGCTAGGCGGGATATGTGCATGACACACAGGCCAAAACACAGGAAAGGAGAAGGCAGAGAATCCCTAATTTTTCAGAGGAGTAATTCTCCCAACATCCTGCAAGGCTGTAACACGAAGATGCCCAAGAAGACCCAGAGACCAGCTGAGAAGCCCTTAGTCCCACATGCTGCCCTGGGCCATTTCATATTGTACATCCTGCCTTTCCCAGAACTCATTACTCCAGATCCAACTGCCTCATGTTCTCCCTGATGCTTCCAATGTGCTAGTGAATTAAGCAAAAGTAGATGGAATTAAAAGAAGGTCTTTCGTGTGGATAAACAAGGCGGAGGAATTGGATGTCAAAATCAAAGTGCAAAGATAAAAATATTTCTCAGGCTGTAGGTGAATGCATTTGCAACTGTGTACAGAAATATTTCTCCCAGGAATCTTCAGAAAAAAACACTGATTGAGACCTTGACCAGGAGCCCTGTTACCGCAGAAGGGGTATCTACATTATTCCTGGCAAAATAACTACGAATATATGGACCCATTCTTAAAGAAGGAATGATTTCCACAGCTCTAGGCTTAAGAAAACCCATACTGGTGAATAGGTTGGAGACAGGAATCCCAACCCTTTCCTTCTTGGTGCTTCACATACTTGGAAGAGGGTGATACTGGCTTCCTCACAGGGATTTTGTGAGTAAAGAATATACCTGAGGTGACAATGTTTCAAAAAAGACAAGGTGCCACAGAAATGGAACATCTATAAGCTAGAGCAGGAGACCTGAGCCCTTAGTTCCCAGATACACCTCAGTCAACCAATAGCAGCTGGTTATGAAGCATGGGCAGTACCCTTGGACAAGTAGCCAGGTAACAGTAGAACAGATCTGCTTTTACTGAATGTGTACTGAGTGCCACACATTATGCTAGAAACCTTTTACCCACCTACCTCATTTAGTTCTTGCAAAACCGCTGCAAGAGTACCTATTACCAGCCCTACTTAATAAAAGAGAAGCTTGAGTGTGGTGGCTCACATCTGTATTCCCGGCACTTTGGGAAGCTGAGATGGAAGGATTCCTTGAGGCCAGGAGTTTGAGACCAGCCTGACCAACAGAGCAAGACCACATCTCTTAAAAAAAAAAAAAATTCCAAGTGTGATGGAGGCTGAGGCAGGAGGATCACTTGAGCCCAGAAGTTTGAGATTGCTGTGAGCTCTGACGGCACCACTGCACTCCAGCCTAGGCAACACAGTGAGACCCTGTGTCAAAAACAAACAAACAAACAAAAAAACTAGATGAGAAACTGAGGCTCAGATTGGAGAAGGGCTTGGCAAGTGAAGGAAGCTGTTAGTGACTGCCCTTCATATAGGAGACTACAAATGCCAGGTGCTCACTTTCAACACCTCTCCCACCTAGAGTGTTGGTGTGTGCCCCAATTCCCGTGGATATGACCTGAGGGGGATCTCTTGGGGGACTGTATGAAGATTTACTCCCTAACAAAAAGTATGCAGGAGGGAGCGTCTCACTTTCCTTCATTGCACATGCTCACCCTTCCCACGACATTTGGAGCTGTTGCATCATTCCACAGCCACAATGGCAAACATCACCAACTGCCACTACTGGGACCAACTGTCTATGCGGGCTACAGAAGTGTCGTTGTGTTGATACACAAAGGAAGAGGGACAAACAGGTAGAGGAACGTCCTATGACTCTGACCCACTCTGAAGCAGCCCTCCAGTATCCGTATTGGCAAAGAGCAAAGGGAGCTGCTGCAAAATAGAAATGTGGCTTCAAAGTCCCAGCCACAGCATCACGGAGCAGA
Source organism: Trachypithecus francoisi (assembly GCF_009764315.1). Taxonomy (NCBI): domain Eukaryota; kingdom Metazoa; phylum Chordata; class Mammalia; order Primates; family Cercopithecidae; genus Trachypithecus; species Trachypithecus francoisi. The sequence goes on along the minus strand of NW_022681465.1, from coordinate 121,898,466 downwards.
ACACAGAAAGGAGTACTTGAAGCTTTAGACAGTAAGAAGTGCAAAGGGTATGTTAACTTTTCAGGGCTGCCATAACAAATTACCACAAATTGGATGACTTAAAATAACTGGAATTTATTCTCTCACAGTTTTTGAGGCTAGATATCTGAAATCAAATGTTGATAGTGTCATGCTCCCTCGGGAGGCTGTAGAGAAGAATCTTTCCTTGCCTTTTCTGGCTTCTAGTGGTAGCGGGCAGTCCTTGACATTCGTTGGCCTGTAGCTACATTGATCCCATTTCTGCCTCTGCCCACATGGCCATCTTCCTCTTGTGTGCCCACGTCTTCCCCTGGCCTTCTAATAAGGATATCAGTTATCAGACACTCTAATTTAATATAATCTCATTTTAACTAACGAGCATCTATCAAATAAAGACCTATTTCCAAATAAAGTCAACTCCTGCGATCCAAGGCGGACAGAAATTGTGGAGAGGACACTATTGAACCTAATACAAAGGCTTTAGTCTTTTGTGGCAGGGTTGGAAGCCAGGAGGAGCCCAGGGCTGGAGTGAGACTTCATTCACTGGATTATCTGTCTGAGTAAGTGGTCAATAGTATAGCAGATCCCAACAAAAAAGGCATTTGTATTTCTCTAAGAATACAAAGCACTTCGGTGGTGGGAGGGAGAGCATCAGGAAAAATAGCTAAGGGATGCTGGGCTTAATACCTAGGTGACGGGATGATCTGTGCAGATCTGTGCAGCAAGCCACCATGGCACACATTTGCTTATGGAACAAATCTGCACATCCTGCACATGTACCCATTGAACTTAAAAGTTGAAAAAATAGAATACAAAGCTCTTCCTGACTGCTCAAAGTTCAAGGTGTTGGCTTTTTCAAATGGGATGCAATAACCTACTCATTTTCCAAGATTAAAGCTAGAGAAAAGAATGAATGAATGAATAAATAAATAAGCAAAGTTAATATTTGCTGGAAAAAATATGGTACAGGTGGAAGGAATGAACCCATATTGAGAGTCCACCATGTGTCAAATTCCTTGCATAGAATCTCTAAGGTCTGGCTAGCTTAAAAGCAATGCCAGCCTTGCTATCTGCACTTGATGAGGAGATGGATCGGAAAGCAGTGGAGAACACAGGACGTGTGCTGGTAACTGTGAAGTGTGGTTCAAACAAAGGGACACAGAAAGCATTAATGCAGTAACTTCAATAGCACAAGGGCTAATAGGAGAGAGTGTATTTAATACATTTAAGTTCTTTTCAAAGAAAATGTTTCCAAGCCATCTGGATTCAAATCCAGGCTCTGACACACCTATCACCTGTGTACAAGTGTCTTAGCCACTCTGAGCCTCAGTTTTCTAATCTGTAGAATGGGAATAACAACAGTTTTTTTTTTTTTTTTTTTTTTTTTGAGACAGTGTCTCACACTATCACCTGGGCTGGAGTGCAGTGGTGTAATCTCGGCTCACTGCAACCTCTGCTTCCCGGGTTCAAACGATTCTCCTGCTTCAGCCTCCCAAGTAGCTGGGATTACAGGTACCTACCACCATGCCCAGCTAATTTTTTGTATTTGTAGTACAGACAGGGTTTCACTATGTTGGCCAGGCTGGTCTCAAACTCCTGACCTCGTGATTCTACACCTCGGCCTCCCAAATGCTGAGATTACAGGTGTGGGCCACCGCGCCTGGCCCAACAACAGTATTTACCTCATAGGTTTGTTAAAAGAATTGAGTTAGTTGGCCAGGCACAATGGCTCACGCCTATAATCCCAGCACTTTGGGAGGCCAAGGCCAGTGGATCACCTGAGGTCAGGAGTTTGAGACCATCCAGATCAACACAGTGAAACCCCACCTCTACTAAAAATAGAAAAATTACCTGGGTGTGATGGTGCACACCTATAGACCCAGCTACTTGGGAGGCTGAGGCAGGAGAATCTCTTGGGCCCAGGAGGCAGAGGCTGCAGTGAATCGAGATCGCGCCACTGCACTCCAACCTGGGCCACAGAGTGAGACTCCATCTTAGAAAAAAAAAAAGAAAGAACTGAGTTAGTTAATACTTGTAAAATACTTAGAACTGTGCCTGGCACATATGTTAGATAAAACAGTGTTTGTGAAATACATATTGTAAGTGGCATCAGGGCATCAGGCAACTGTCTGTGGGGTTATGATGAGATCCTAAATGACTGTAATTTGTTGGTCATGCCATATTTATTTATGTTTATCATATGAGGTTTCCTTTCAGAATATTTTAGCAAGGGGTGGGTGTGAGTACGTGTGCATGCACACACATGTTGAGGTGGGGCAGGTCAGGTTTCAGAAAAGAGGAGTAGAGAGCTGACAAAGATGGGTCAGTCCAGTGAAATTGTGCATTTTTCTTCCTACTACATCTTTGGAAAACCCATCCATACACATGAATCACAGGGTCACAGAACTCCTTGAAGTCTGATAAAGACATGACAAGTGAAAAGAGGCTCCTCTCTTCCTTTGGATGAGATGAGAACAGGAGGTTGCTAGTTGCGGTCTTTCCCATCTTTCTCAGTCTGTGTAAAAGCCTACCTGAAAACATCTAGTGGGAATCTAAGGCAAGAGATGAGAGAAAGAAAAAACTCCTTCATACCATTTGATCCCCTGGATCAGACTGTATCTGATGCCCCTCCTTGCATATCCCAGTAACAACATTCATTAATTCTTCTTATACGTATATACCAATTTGGGGTGGCTTTTTTTTTTCTTGTGCTACCAAAAGAATACCATCTGATTTGCTTGAGTCATTCAGTGAAGTTATTTTTAATTTTAAATGGACACTTGGGTAAATAAAAATTATGGCATTCCTACGAGATAACCAATGCTCAACCCAAGAATCTCTGACTTAAGCTTTCCACAATCTGAACACACATTTGGAATTTGGCTTCTTCATGGGGGACCTTCTCAGACATTCTATTTCTCACAGAGTTTGCACTTACCCCTGGGCCACTGTGGGGTGGCCTTCCTGCCCCATCAAGTCATGCCCCCAGGTCCCTGCACCAGCATCAGCCCACTTAGAAATCCAGGAAGGGCAACGAAGCAATCAGTGTGCCAACTGGCAGACTCAAGGGGGGACTCCTGACCCTGTGTCCCATCAAACTTCACAGTGCATTGACGTGATTTATGAAAAAGGTTATGAAAGCATGTAAGAGCTCCTGCTAGAAAGAAAATTATCTGTATAAACAAAGTGTTATGGGAATCAGGGAGGCTGCATGCGGGAAAGGTCATTAAAATAAGAAAAAAACTGGCATATCAGTCTTTTCTGAATCACTAAACTCACATGAGAGAAGTTAAATATCTTTATATCTCACCGGTTTCTTTTTGATCATTAGTCCTTCTAGCTCACAAGGGGACATTCACAGATGCTGAACTGTGGAGTATTTTAAATTAGAGGGAATTTCTAAGACATCACTTGAGAAGTTGGATTTTTTAAGGAGGGTTCAATTAGAGAATGTTGGGTAATACAGAGCAGGCTTTGGAGTCCCTGGGGTGTTATTTTCTCTTCTACAAATGAAAGACCAATTTTTTTCCTTTGCTTCATTTGACAGGATTTGATATTTTCCACTCTTTCTCCTAATGAGGGGAATACACAACAATTACACTATATACAGTGGTATACTTCACAGACATGGTGTTCAGGCTTTGGGTTAAGAAAACAAATCTCCTTAGTAGATTAGTTTGTATTAAAAATCTTTTTGAGCTAGGGCCAGATCCTCCCATGAAAATCATACTAGTAAACAGTCGGTTCCATTAAGATGTTTTACTCAAGTTTAGTTCTCGGAGCCAGATTCTTTTATTCTTAAGAAGAGTTTTGACAGCCAAGTTCAGACTACTGATCCATATTCTTCAAGCACATGAGCAATATAATGTGCCTTTGATTCCCCCTTTATTAGTTCTTTGGACCTTTAACTGTGGATCTTAAAGACAATGAGATTAAACTAAATGTTCTCAAAAGTTGTGTTTGGAATGTATAATTAGATGCAATTAAGTGGTAATAGAAAGATAATATGGTGGTATTTTAGCCAAGGACCTTAGTACTACCTAAATTCTTGCCTTAGGTGCACCATTACTTCTTTCAGAATATCTCCAAGGGAGATATTAAACAAAGCAGACAAAGTATAAGGGCTTTGACCCCAAATGCCAAAGTGGAACTCAAGCCGTGTGGGCTAGAATCCATAGAGAGCTTCTGTAGTCAAGCAAGACAGGTTTGAATGGACTAGAAGCAAGTGGAAAGACTAGTCTGTCTGAACAAAGCCTAACTAGTTGTATGTTTATTCCTGGGAAGCCTTCAATGCCTAAAGCTGAACTGGGCATTCTTAGGATCTAGTTGAGAAAACCATCCAAAAAGAGATGCTTGGATCTTCTCCCAGTGCCACAGGACCAGGTCAGTGTACCACCCAGAAGGAGAGGAGATAGAGCTTTTCATGCTGTACAGTGACTCACTCCGCCCAAAGTGGCTGACCCTATCCGTAATTCCCCTTTTGGCAGGTGGAGGAAAGGGGTTGGCATGAATGAGAGAAGAGTTGATGAGCTCTTCTCCATTCCTAGAACTAAAATGTAAAAATCCTTCATATTCCCACAATTGTATATGTTAACATATGTCTTCTTGCTTTCTTTAGGAGACCCACTATCTCAATTGCATTAGTGTTGTCTTTATATAATGCCAGATATAATTCACATCCAATTTGTGGATTTGGACACATAGTAGAACAGAAAAAACTGTAATATGTGCTAGAGCCCCCACATATGCCCAAAGTCCTCCAAATCTATTTAAAACACAATCATGCTGTGAACATCTATTATTTTGCTGTCTGGAATCTTGTAATCTTTTTTCTGGTAGTGACAACCCAATTTCCTCACTTTCAACTCATGTTCCTAACTCAAGAGTGGGGTGGATGAACCAGATCTGGCCAATCAAAGTCCTGATGTTTTGTGGCATCGGTAATCAAACCAAAGCTAAGCACATGGGCTAACCTACTCCAATAAGAGTGGCATTTTCTCTGGAAATACTAGAATAAAGATGCTCACTTTTTAAATTGGATTTTAACCTAGAATCATGCAGTTCCAAGAGCTGATAACAGTAGTCTTTCAACCATAAGAAAGAAATCACAAAGAATAGAGAAACGTAAAAGCAACATAGCTGAGAAATGTACAGAAAGAAAAATGAGTTCTGGTGACATCATTTGGGCTCTTGGGCTCTGTATCAAGCCATATCTGATGCTGTTATGTTCCTAAATTGCTTGACTTACAAGAGACAATAAATTCCTTCCCATACTTAAGCCAGTTTTGGTTGAATTTTTATCTTTTATAGACAAATAAATGACATGAATGTACATTTTATAAAAATTACTCAAGATAAACTAATAGTAAAGGCTGAAATAAAGGCAATTCTGTAAATTCTCACAGTAATACAAAAGTTAGAGCTGAAATTGAGTACTTACTGTGTGTCAGGCCCTGTTTTAACTTCACTGTATGTTTTAACTCATTTAATCCTAACCACAAATCCATCAGGTAGTTGTTACTATTTTTTCCTTTTACAGATGAGGAAAGTGTGGCATTAAGAGGTCAAGAAAACTGCCCAAGATCACTCAGTAATAAGATGGCACTCAAATACTAACCCAGACAATCTGATCTCCCAGAGCTTGAGTGCTTAACTGCTACATTTTATTGCTAAGAACCTCTCGCCACCCACCCCCCACCAAAGATACTTTTAAACACCAGCTATACAGGTAACTGAGTCACCTTATTGGTGTAAAGATTAAAAGGTGGCCTTAATGTGAAAATAAAGAGCCTCTTTAATCTGTATTATAACTGGAGTCTTCTATGTTAAGAGAATGTTAGCACGGCCTTGAGCATCAGTCTGTTCAGTCCAGCCACAAAAACTGCTGTATTCTAATTTTTTTCTGCGAGATGGGTAGTAGGGAAAGAATATGTCTTAGTCTGTTCAGGTTTCTCTAGCAAAATGCCTTAGATTGGGTAACTTATAAACAACAGAAAATGTATTGCGCAGTGTTCTGGAGGCTGGGAAATCCAAGATGAAGATGTCAGTAGACTTGGTGTCTGGTGGGTGCCCATATCTCATAGATGGCACATTCTATGTGTGAGCACATGGTGGAAGGCACTGGGAGCTCGCTCTAACTTCTTTTACAAGGGCACTGATCCTATTTATGAGGGTGGATCCCTCATGACTTAATCATTACAAGGCCCCACCTCTCTATACCATCACATTGGGTATTAGCTTCTCAAATATGAAAGTTGAGGAGATTCAGACATTCAGACTATACATGGTAGAAGTCAGAATATGGGGCAATGGGGCATAAAAAAGAAGACTTAAATTTCCAGCTGTCTTCACATTCAAAGGGGTCCCCTCCTATAGGGTAGTTCAGGGCAATAGTGCCGTCTAGCAGGGCCAAGAGTGATGGTCAAAAGCAGTCAGATATATTACCAGAAGCCTAAGTAATCAATTTATTGGCAGCAGGCCCTTCAGTCTCTGTTACAGGCTGAATTGTCTCTCCACTCCCCCCAAAAATGCATATGTTGAAGCCCTAACCCCCAGTACCTCAGTATATGACTGTATTTGGAGATAGAGCCTTCAAGAGGCAATTAAGTGAAAATGAAACTATTAAGGTGGGCCCTAATCCAATCTGGACTGGTGTCCTTATAAGAAGAGGAGTTGAGAACAGAAAGAGAGACACCAGGGATGTGCAACTAGAGAGAAAAGATAATGTGGGGGTATAGTGAGAAGGTAGCCATCTGCAAGCCAGGAAGAGAAGCCTCAGAAGAAATCAAAGCTGCTGACACTTGATCCTAAATTTGTGACCTCCAGATTTGTGAGGAAATAAATGTTTGTTGTTTATACCACCCAGTCTGTGCTACTTTGCGATGACACAGCAAACTAAGACTATCCCTACCTGATGGTTCAGAGTAAGAGATGCACAGTCAACCTCAAGGCTGGGAGCTCTGCATCCACCTAGATAGGGCTTATTAAAATCTAGGCAGGATGCCACGGCTCCCAGACAAATAGAGAACTAGAATGCTAATCAAAATGCCTAGGTAAAAGTGAAATTGCAGGCACAGGCCAATGGACAGGGTCCGAGAGGCATTAAATCTGACATCCAGAGTAAAATTCTAGCTCTGCTTCTCAGTAGCTGTGTGATTTTGTGTGACTTTAATAACTCTGAGCCTGAGTTTCCTCATTTATGAGGCTCCTTATCTCATGGAGGTAGCAAGGATTAAATTAAAAGAGAGAATGTGTGAGATACATTTAGTGCAGCTCCAAACCATGATTGGTACTCAATAAATAGAAGCTATGTGGTAGCTGAGTTTTGGTAGATGACACGTGCCTAGGGTTCACTCTAGTTAGAACCTACAACTTTATACCTGGATCACTGCCCAGTCCCGGCTGGTGGACCTGAGCCTCTAGGCTGTCTGTCTGCCTGGGTGGAGATTAACTTCCCTATTGGGTTGTGCTGCAGTTCAAGGTCCATATCTGAGCAGGCTGAGAAAGCCAGGGCTGAGATTTTTTTTCTCCATGCCCTTATACATAGATAAATCTATCCAATAGGGTCATCTTTGAACAAAAAAGGACAAAACCAGGCATAAATTCCAACATCCTGTTTAGTGCCACCTTCAAAGTACCCTGTCCCTCTAGATCTCCCTTGAATATTGGTGGAAGAAAGCTCCAGATGAGGAAATGCAAGAAATTGTATGCAAGGAAAGGATTATCATTTTGGTAAGTGGATGTTGTTTGCCTAAGAAACAGCTTTTGAATAGTCAGAAACACACTAAAAAACAGCAAACTAGAGCTGCACATCAAAAATGCCCCAGACCACTGCTACAACAAAATTTAAAATATCTTTTTAATTAATTATGATTCTAGGAGAGGAGATTTCTTACATGAAAGCTAGATTTTAAATCACTTATTGAAATTCAGTCACGTTGCAGGGGTGGGTGGGAATCTTTTTTTAAGACATTTCCGTCAAGGATGACTTTGTTTACTGTTTTGTGTTTTGTTGTTGTTGCTGTTGTTTTTGAGACAGGGTCTCACTCTGTTGCCTAGGCTGGAGTGCAGTGGTGCAATCACAGCTCACTACAACCTCCACCTCCCAGGCTCAAGTGATCCTTCTTCCTCAGCCTCCTGAGTAGCTGGGACTACAGGCATACACCACCATGCTCAGCTAATTTTTAAAAAAATGTTATTAGAGAAGAGGTCTCACCACAATCCACAATCCCCGGGCTGGTCTTGAACTCTTGAGTTCAAGTGATTCTCCTGCCTCAGTCTCCCAAAACGCTGGGATTACAGGTGTGAGCCACCATGCCTGGCATTTGTTTACTTTCACTGCTGAGTAAGAAACCCATTTACAATGCCAAACCGGGATAACAAAACTGATCCTGTTATGGCAAATATCATTGCCCTGGCCTACAGACTATTCACTGCAAGCTATATTTAACAATAAACATTTGCAGAACCACCAAGAATGGAAAAACTATGAATGCCATTTCCCATTCAAAGGTCTACAGGAAACCAAATGGGAGACCCACTCAGTGGAGGAGGGTCTCTGCTGTTGAACTTGGTGGAGTGTATACTTAGCATATCTCCAGGGAGGATGGCTGGAAGTGGGTAGGGGAGGAGGAATCAGAATCATGGGGGAATCAAAATAGTCACCAGCAAAACTACTGCAGATGTCAAAATAGAAGGGTAAGACAAGGAAAGAAATTGAGAGGTGAGTAGCAGCCTTAGCAGACATGAACCTAAAGCATAAGTGGGAGAGAAGTGGGAAGTCAGAACTGGGGCTGTGAACAGGGCATACCACCTTTCTTTATGAGGCTGGGAAAACAAAGAATATAGGGCTGGACATCAACTAAAATCTATTTCCTGACATGTATTGTTGGGAAAGCCTGTCTTACTGAGAAAGACTCAATTATTGTACAAAGCCATCCAAAAGTATTCTAAGTGGTGTGCTGAATTTCCATAAGAGTAAAGAAAATTTTCAATGTTAGTGTTTATGCCTACAACATTACTGCAAGTTTTAGTCCTAAAAATTGAAACTAACTGAGAAATTTAAAAACAGAATGACTATAAGCCAGAGGCTGCAGATTGGGTATCCATGAACTGAGTCTATCTGTGCTTGCCTTGCATAGTGTTTTTTAAAATGAACTACATGCAGTTAGAATGGAACTTCCATTCCTCTGGCTCTACATTTTATACAGACATACCTCATTTTATTGCACTTTGCTTTATTGAGCTTCACAGACATTGCTTTTTTTTTTTTTTTTTTAATACAAATTGAAGGTTTGTGGCAAATCTCCATCAAGCAAGTCTATCAGAGCCATTTTTCCAACAACATATTCAGGTCTCTATGTTACATTTTGGTAATTCTCACAATATTTCAAACTTTTTATTATTTCAAACTTTTATTGCTATCTGTTATGGTGATCAGTGATCTTTAATGTTACTATTGTAATTGTTTTGAGATGTGCAAACTATACCTATATAAGACAGCAAATTTAATTGATAAATGTGTGTCCTGTCTATCCAGCCAACTGGCTGCTCTTCCATCTTTCTTGCTCTCCTTGGGCCTTCCTATTCCCTTAGAAACAACAAAATTGAAATTAAGGCCAATTAATAACCCTACAATTGCCTCTAAGTGTTAAAGTGAAAGGGACAACTGATAATTGAAGGAAAGGAAGAGAAGATAATTGATGAAGGTGGCTATACTACACAACAGATTGTCAATGTATTAATAGCTGAAACAGCCTTTCATTGGAAGAAGATGCCATCCAGGACTTTCATAGCTATAAAGTAGAAGTCAATGCCTGGCTTCAAAACTTCAATGGACAGGATACTCTTTTGTCAGAGCCTAATGCAGCTGGTAACCTGCAAAGTTGAAGCCAATGCTCATTTGCCTTTCTGAAAATCCTAAGGCCCTTAAGAATGATGCTAAATTTACTCTGAGCTCTAGAAATGGAACAATAAAGCCTGTATGAAAGTACATCTGTTTACCAGTAAGATTTACTGAATTTTTTTCCTTCTTTTTTTGACACAGGGTCTCATTATGTTGCCCAGACTGGTCTTGAATGCCTGGGCTCAAGTGGTTTTTCTGCCTCAGCCTCCAGAGTACCTAGCATTATACACATGCACCACCACGTCCAGCGGTTTACTGAATATTTTAAGCCCATTTTTGAGACCTGCTGCAAAAAAAAAAAAAAAAAAAAAAAGATTCCTTTCAAGGTATTACTGCTCATTGACAATGCACCTAGTCATCCAAGAATTCTGATGGAGATATACAACGTGATTAATGTTGTTTTCATGCCCGATAACACAACATCATTCTGCAGCCCATGGATCCAACGGGTCAAGGAATAATTTTGACTTTCAAGTCTTATTATCTAAGAAATACATTTTGTAGGCCAGGCGTGGTGGCTCATGCCTGTAATCCCATCACTTTGGGAGGCTGAGGCCAGTGGATCACGAGGTCAGGAGTTCAAGACCACCCTGACCAACATAGTGAAACCCCGTCTCTACTAAAAATACAAAAATTAGCCGGGTGTGGTGACATGCACCTGTAATCCTAGCTACTCAGGAGGCTGAGACAGGAGGATCGCTTGAACCTGGGAGGCAGAGGTTGCGGTGAGCCGAGATTGCGCCATTGCACTCCAGTCTGAGCAACAGAGTGAGACTCCATCTCAGAAAAAAAACAAAGAAAGAAAGAAATACATTTTGTAAGGCTAAAAATTCCATAGATAGTGATTCTTCTGATGAATCTGGACAAAATCAATTGAAAACCTTCTGAAAAGGATTCACCATTCTAGATGCCATTAAGAACATTCACAATTCATGGAAGGTCAAAATATTAACATTAACAGGAGTTTAGAAGAAATTTATTCCAACCCTCGTGATGACTTTGAGGGGGTTCAAGACTTCAGTGGAGGAAGTAACTGCAAACATGGTGGAAATAGCAAGAGAACTAGAAGTGCAGCCTGAAGATGTGATTGAATTGCTGCAATCTCATGATGAAACTTGAACAAATGAGAGATGCTTCTCATGGATGAGCAAAGTGATTTTTTGAGATGGAATCTACTCCTGGTGAAGATGCTGTGAGCATTGTTGAAATGACAACAAATGATTTAGAATATTACATGAACTTAGTTGATAATGCAGTGGCAGCATTTGAGAGAATTGACTCCAATTTTGAAAGAAGTTTGATGTGGGTAAAATGCCATCAAATAGCATTACATACTATAGAGAAATCTTTCATGAAAAGAAGAGTCAATCAATGCAGCAAACTTCATTGTTATCCTCAGTAATTGCCTCAGTCACCCCAACCTTCAGCAACTACCACCCTGATTAGTCAGCAGCTGCCAACATCCAGGCCAGACCCTCCACCAACAGAAAAAGATTATGACTCAGTAAAGGCTTGGATGATCATTAGCATTTCTTAGCAATAAAGTATTTTTTAATGAAGTACATTGTCTTTTTGGACATAATGCTATTGCATACTTAATAGACTACATTAGATGTAAGCATAACTTTTATTAGCATTGGGAAATCAAAAAATCATGTGATATGCTGTATTATGATATTTGTTTTATTGGAGTGGTCTGTAACCAAACCTGCAAAATCTTTGAGGTATTCTCATGTACGCAGTGTGGTGATTTGAAGTAGGAGGAATTTCCACTCTAGGAGCCCTCTGAACTCTCTCCCTGATGGGCAGGAGGTTATTTCTGACATTCATTAGTCCTTTCTTTATTGGGTAAAGTTATTAACAATCTGAGAGCACGATGATTTCTCTTTTTTACCCTTTCTCCCCTGACAAGGCTGTTTTGCATACCCAAGATTTCTTCTGAGAGCGGTAATTAGAAAATATATTTTGGCTAGAGATTGCAGCATTGTTCTCCAATCAGTTTTATCAGTAATAATGCTGACATCTTGATCTTTATCTGTCTTACTCCTGTGTCATTTCTTAATTCATAATGAACTCAAGAGGAGAAGGGGGGTGTTGTTATTAATTGGCTGCCTCAAGCTCCAAGAGGTTGCCAGCATTTAAACATTGGGAAATTTCATATAAAGATCTAGATTTCTGACATGTTAAAAAAGGGATGATTTGGCAGGGCTGAGACATATTTCAACATGGTATCAACTGGGGTGAAGCTGAGTAATGAATGTCACCTTTATGTGGAACTGTTTGCCATAGTCTCCACCACTCCATATTACCTTACACCCAGTCATTTAATTTAGCCATCTTGTCTTGGCATTTAAGTTTGCAATTCCTACTCTAATCATATAAAGTCCCTGTTTAGAAAAATAGATTTTTTTCTATGTTAGTGCAATCCTGATTATTGGATAGAACGGTTAGTGAAATGTTTGAAAACCATTGTGTGGAAGATCTCGTATCTGTAACTCGCATAGCGAAGCTAATGTTCTGGCATTCTGGTTCCTGATTCAGAGGAGCTACAGATCTCTGTTGTTTCAGCCCACTGTACCACAAGGCAACATAGAACTACATCAACTATTTTTTTCTACTTTTAGGTGAGACTGCACCTATCAGCTCAGAAAAAGAAAACTATTTAAAGCCCTATAGTTAAGAAAATTCCCCATCTATAGTTTATATTTTGTGTCCAGGCATTGTAGATTATATCTTTCTGGCCAAAGCAGAGAATTGGAAAAATTATTGAACTAGTTTAAGCAAAACACATGTCAGATGACCCAGGTAATTTCCAGAAAAGCCAATGTTTTCTCTGAATTAGAGTACTTGGAGAATTGCCCCAACCACCTGTATTACTTAGGTCATGAAGACTGAAACTGTGTTTTCACAACTAAAATAACTATAGTTGAACCAGCCACGGAGGCCTGTCTCAAAAAGAGAATTTTGCTGCATCACTGTGGATCAAATGACCCTTAACACAATCAGTTGTGGGGATAGTAAAGCAAATTAATTTCATTGTCCTAAAGCAATTTAACCATATTACATAGACATGACTAACATTAAACTTTTTCTCCCAGTTTCATTTTATGATAGCAAAATGACTAGTCAATCAACCAATTGCCTAACTCAGATGATAACAACAGCTGATTTGACATTTTTAAATGATGGTAAGTTTGCAATTCTTTTAGATACTTATAGTCTAGGTGCTACAAGCTAAGATTTAGCCTCCTTAATTATTTTTTCCTTTTTTTTTTTTATTTTATAACCTCGCATTTGCCTCCTTCACACATCCTGCTTAGATGACTTTTAAATAAAGTCAAATTCCCCCATTGGATTGCTGTCTATGGGCTCTTGCCCATGTCTTTTCTGTTTGAAAATAAAGTCTCTCTTTTCACTTACCTTCTGAAAATCTAATATTGACTTTTTTTGTAAGGTGAGGCATCCCCTAATCATACCTGGAATCCTGGTCACCACAATATCATTCGCTTCAGAAAATAAATAGAAAGTAAATATGACTCCAGATTTAAATGCAGGAACTTGAACAAGCACCACAGACTGGAGTGTTTGGCTTTATTTCTTGCTGTGAGTCAGAGCCAGGAGGTTCCCATTAAGGTGTATATGAATTATATTACTCCATGCTGCAGTTTGTCTATAACGTAATGTTGTAAGGCAGCCAAGTTCTTCCAGCAATCTCACGGACCAATATTCAAAACATATCAGTATCTCATTAGATCCTTCATTTGTAAAAAAGCTTTACATTCTACTCAGCAAGCTATAGTTACATAGATATTTTGTTTTAGGGTAAAGTAAAATCCGTTTTAAATAAGCTTATTACTTCCATTGTATTGGTACCTATCAGGTTGTCACATTCATCTGGAATGAGTTGCCGTGAAAAGAGGAAATAAATGCACGGAATTATGTATGGAGTGTGCTTTGATATAGTTCAAAGAAATAGGAGGGGCATTTTCCAGGAAAATTTGTTCTACATCCCCATCACTGTCCAAAACCAGCAAAATATTCCTCAAGCTAAGTCACATGGCAGGACAAAAACTGTTCAAATAAGCTCAAACCATGAGGAAAAAGGGCAACAAGTATTCTCTCTTCAGCTTCAAACCTCTTTATTTGCCTCTTGTTTCTCTCTTTTAAATGAATCCTTAAGAATTTTAGGCAAATATATATTTTTTAAAAGTGCTGAAATTCAAAAGATTTAATGGAAGAAAACAGTTGACTGCTAACCCCCTCCCACATCTACTCCTTATTCTTCAAAAGCCACTTCAGATGAGAACTTGTGAAGACATCCTCATCAGTAAATCATCTCTCACCCTAGTGTGTCACCACCTTCAGAGGTGGATGACCTGGTAAGAAGATGAAACATACTGAGATTCAAAAGTTCCCATGGTCTGATGGTCCCAGCACTAGAGCTGGAAGGTTCCTTTGCTTGTCTTTCTTATGCTGGTGTTCTATGCTAAAAAGAGAGTGATTATTTCATCAACTCCAGAAGCGAGACATGAATGATTAGGGCTGATAGAACTTGGAACTAAGGAATATAATCACATGTTTTCTAGGAAGAGAAAAGGAAACAAACACACTGAGAAAGAAACCCAGCACAAATGAGAAAATAACATGAAAGTATTAAACCTTTAAAGAGTGTATTATTGAGAGTCCTTAAAGAAGTAAATCTGTATTCTCCATGGTCATTGAGAAAAATAAAATAAAATGCCATCGATAGATCAGGAGAAGATAAGTTATATATTAAGCAATGCTTCATGATCACACAAGCATCTTCTTCCAAACAGGTTTTTAAAATTGAAATAATGATCATTTCTTGCTCTGAACAAGCCAGTGAATAAAGTCTCTAGCAGAACCAGTGCATCACATTTTCCTCCTCTCCCAGGTTTCTCTCAGTGCTGGAACAGGCCAGTGTATCATTAAATCCTTTATTTTTATGAAGCTTTACATTCTACTGGTTTTGGTTGACCAGCAGTTGGCTGGTAAGTAGGCTTATATTGTCTGAAAATATAAATATAAACATGAGTGTTACGAGATGTCTCAACTATGAAAGGTACACAAAGTGTGACACTGGACAAGAAAAGAGAACATTGTTGTCTCTCATCTCATTCTCTTTTTTTCAGACGGAGTCTCACTCTGTTGCCCAGGCTGGATCCAGTACAGTGACGTGATCTTTGCTCACTGCAACTTCTGCCTCCTGGGTTCCAAGCGATTCTCCTGCCTGCCTCCCTAGTAGCTGGGACTACAGGCACATGCCACCACACCTGGCTAATTTTTGTATTTTTAGTAGAGATCGGGTTTCACCATGTTGGCCAGGCTCATCTCAAACTCCTGACCTCAACTGATCCACCTGCTTTAGCCTCTCAAAGTGCTGAGGCTACAGGCGTGAACCACTGTTCCTGGCCTCTCATCTCATTCTTACTGCAGTCAGGATCCCATCAGGAAAACAGAAACAGAAATCATGCCAAGTATTTCAAACAGAGGTGATTTAATTTAGGAGATCAGTTTATATAGAGACTGGAGGGCTGAAAGAGCAAAAAGAAAAAAACAAACAAAAAACACTGTTCAGGTACCTCTGGTATTTGTAGTTTAGAAAGCAGCTGCCAACTCTTAGGACTGGAAGAGTAAAAGAGAATAAATGGTGTTACCAGGACACCATTTCTTGGGGGAAGGGTCTCCATAGAGCGGATTCTCCAACCACCAAGGTGTCACTGCACAGCTGGCTCAGCAACCTCTGAGGGGATGTCATGTGATTGCTACTTGGACTCCAGCGGTGAGTGCTAAGAGGGAACATGGCAGTTCCTAGTGGTACCTCTGAAGGAGCCACTGTGGAATTAATGCTGAAAATGCTAAAATAAGTTGGAGCCCTACATGAGTGCTACTGAGGGAGGGACTCTGACCAGAACTGAAAACAGAAAGAGCATCCCTTCTACCCTCCTATCACCCTCTAATTTCCTGCCAGTGCTTCCAGTCTGCAGAACCTAACCAGAAGCCAGATAGCAAAAAAGTCTGGGAAATGCAGTCTGCAGACTCCTGCCTCCAGTGTCAAAGAGCAGAGTATAACAGCCTGGGCTTAAGGCTGAGAGGCACTGTAGGTACAGTTACTCCGAAGCACAAATTCACTGAGTGAAATAACAGGCAGAATTTCCTACAATATTTATATTATTTTTCTTTCATTTTTTTGTCATAGTTGAATTCCAGTAAGTTAAATGTATGCATGCTATGAATTCACTTTTTCTTGTAATCCCATAGTTCATTAGCCCAATACCTTGCTTATAGCATGTGATTAAAGGAGGTATTGAATGGATAAATGAATGTTTTTGGCTTTTTGGCGCTAAGGGGATTTTTCTCTGATTATTAGTCCTGTTTAACTGCCATTGAGAAATGAGTCTAGAGAAAATATATAGCAACCTAAGGGCAAACTTTGCTGTAATTCACTGATATTGCAAATGTACCTATCCAAACAGTTCAATTGGTTTCTATCCCTGGATATATCCTGTAACTCTCTACCTTCAGTTTACTCTGGAAAATCTCCACTGCAGCTAGCTACACTTGCATAGCCTAAGAGTGACATCCAGTGGCTTATAACTTAATCACTCATTGTAATACATCTGGAAATCTAACCAGCTCTCCATTATCATTTCAAATAGAAAGGAGCGCAAGACATAAAACTCTTAACAGAAGATGAAACTTAGACAATCGTTCATTAGATTTACTTTGGGGATTATTAAAATAGATTTGCCTATCTAGTTGTTTGAGATCTCATATTCAAGTTCATTTGTCTTTTTTCCTTTTCTGAGCACATGATGTCGGTTATAATTCCGGTGATGTCTACCAATGGCATAGGCTGGTAGATAGAGAAGGAAAGTGGGGATAGATAGGACCAGGACTGAGAGAATTAATCAACTCTAGACCTGGCTCCCAAGACTAGAGGCTCATTATTTTAGGCTCCCAATACTGGAAGCCTAAAAGAATGTGGGAAAGTCGGCCTAGATCCAGGCTTGAACTAATATCTAAAGGTTCCCAGTCTGGTAGTAGAGTCTGTCTGTCCAGCACTCCAGGCAAAGACAATCCTTAGCATTAGGTAGGCTCTTCACTCAAGGTCCCACAGGATCAGGCTACTCCAGGAGGGTTCCTAGTCAGTAGCTGAGGCAGGGGAGCCTGGGATCAGCAAAATGTTAGGGCAGCAATGTAGCTGTCTCAAGTTCAGGATGGTGCTGCATTCAATGGCAGGAAGCTGAAGGTGATTTTTATATGGAGCTCATGAAGTCAATCTCATTCCAGTATGGACAGTCTCAAAAATTAAAGCAATTCCAGGTATGTTTTAAATCCTCCCCTTTCTTTCAATAGAATAGTCCAAGAAACCAATAACTTCATCATAACATCTCACACTTAAATGAACTAGGAATCTCTGTTTATATGGACCTTAGCCTGAAAAATACTACAAATTCAGAATTCACAGTAGTTTCAATATGTTCTCCTGCTCAAAGGAATTCATCTCAGACAAGTTCCTTCCCCATTTAATAATATTTTCCTGAAGTAACCCAGCAAAAATGTATTTATTTGTAAATATGTAGCAGTGACTTCAAATGAAACCTCATGGTGGCTGTAGTTACAACTATTCAGACATCTCTGTGATTTGGCTAGATTGTACTAAAAGTGAGTCACAATATAATTAATTTACCCTACGATGTCAATAGATGGTAAGAGATGTGTTGTGCCTTCATTCCATTTAATCAAATCCCACAGGGAAGTGAGACATATTCTTCTGACTATGAATTCTGTAAGGAAACGGTTTCCACAAAGTCTACTTGCCCAAATACCAAAGTGATGGGTAGGGTTAGTGTCTCCTATGGAAATTTCCATGCATTTTTAGAACATATGGAAACTGCAAGGCAGAGCTATGAAAATTCAGAGATGCTTACAACATCAAAATGTTCTTTTCCTCAGTGAGAATGTGCTGTCATATGACAATGAGGAGGAGGAGGATGGTGAACTCAGCTTTTATCAAGGCACTTATTTCTGTGGAAAATAGGAGCTCTCAGCAATCAGGTGTAAATAAGTTCCAAGTACAGACTCAAATGATGTTTTAATTACCAGTAAAGAGGGAAATGTTTGAAACTTAAACAGAAACTAGATGATATACATATTTCACCTTTTCCAATTAATCAATCTAATGACAGCTGGTTGGCCAAGAGAGTATAAGGTAGACATTTCAACTAAAAGAGATACATCTTTGTTAGTATTTTGTCTGGTGTTTTTTCCCCAGAAATGCTTTTGCTAGGACATCATATTTTAATAGAAAACAGATTATATGTCTCAAATCTAATCAACAAATGCAAGAACTTTCACTTACTCCCTCTAGTTTATTGTCCACAGCAGCCTGCCTTTGTGCTTTGTTTACTTAACCTTGTGCATTTCCTACTAAAAAGGAGAGCAGAAGAGATGGAATAAATCTGGGAAATGCTCCAGACCTCGAAATGCCTGAGTGACTTATTCTGTGTGATGGCAGACTTGGTGATAACAGAAGATACTATTTTCGGGAGACCCCTCAACATCTCCACTGATGGTTCACATCTGACTGCAACACACTTTACTGCACTGCTCACTGGCAGAGCCCCCTTCGGGTGGGAAGCCTTGTCCTCAAGAGCAGGGAAGATTCTCATGGGGGAGACTCGCAAGAATCTATAAAGAGGTCAAAGTTATATTGCAGGAATTGACTTTAACTCAGTGATAAGACTTCTGGATTAATTTCCGTCATTGTGGAGGGTGAGAAAGGTCTTTACTTAAACAGGCAATGGAGAGTTAAAATACAGAACAAAATGCATTTGACTAAGTTGTATGGTGGATGTAAAAATGAAAGGAGGCTTGTAACTGAATTTCTCTTAAACATCTGATTTAGACATTCTATATCAGCTTACCTAAAGGACAAATAACAAAATACAGTATCATATATTTATAAAAGATCCAGTAAAGTATAGACTGTTTTTGAGGTATATAAATAGAAAGAATATTTTCTAGGAAAGCAGTATACAATTTTACCTACAAGCTCAAATTCTGTCTTCTCTAAAAATTATCACGGAGCCAGGGCCTCATAAAAATAGTCCCTTTGTATATCCAGGTGAGGACTCTCATGTGGTTCCCAAGAAAGAGAAGTGTTCATATTAAACATGATTTCATACTCTCGGTAACATATCCCCTTTTCACTCCATGCCTAAGGCACTCAGATATGAATTTCTGTTTGCATTTACAGCAAATCAAGATAAAAATACTTCACTATTCAGACATTTTAGCTGTCTGTACCCAGTTAAGGCACCCATCTAAATGAGGCACTTAATATAGATACGTGTGACCTTGAACAAATGACATCTATGTTGAGTTTCAATATTGCTCAAAAAGTGAATATGTTATAGTGGAAGGGAAAAACGTAGTAAGATTAGTAAAAACAAAATGAGCAAAGTTAAAAATTTCAGGAAAAAAAGTATAAGTTGACGACACCTTTGAATAAACAAAATAAGAGAGAAGATGTGTTTATGTTCTTGTGACCACAAGAAAAAGCATAACCAACAGCACTGTTAGGATTCAACCAACAAGACCTGAGGATGTCCCAGTGAGAGAGAACTCTGGTCCCTACTCCCAATCCCCTGGGCAAAAGGACTTCCTAGGCATGCTAATTGCACCATTATAAGACAAATCAAATACAAACGAAACAAACAGCAATTTGGGTCATAGCAACATCTGGACTAGCCAACTCCTTCTTAGAGACAAATCAGGGGAGGAGTATTGGAGAGTCTGGGAAACAAAGAATGAGATCATGGTATAAAAGATAAACGGGGTTTGAGGGCTCAGGCATTTCTCAAGTCCTAAAGACATGCCTGTTATATCATGCTCTGAATTCGGTCACGGTCAAGGTAAATAATTAACCTAATGCAATAGACCTCCTCTTACCTGAATGAAAACACTTTGCAATGTGCATGTCTTTTGACCCAGAGAATGCATTTTTAGGGCTCTATCCTACAGAAATATTTGTACACGGACACAAAGCCATAAACAAGGATTTCCAGTGCAACATTATTTATAATAATCAAATTGGAGTAACTTAAGTATCCAAGAACAAGGGAATATTAAAAAAAGTATGGTATGTTTATATTAGGAGCAAAGTGGAACAAAGCCTCCAGATTTCACCTGCTTGGGTTCATAACTCACTTCCACTGCTTACTAGCTGTGTGACCTTGGTCAAATTGCTTAGCTTCTCTGTGATTCCATTTCCCTCAAATAGAAAAAGAACATGATAAGATTTTCTTCTTTGTAGAGTTGCTGTGAAAATTAAATGACGTACCACTCTTAAAGAGCCAGAACACTGCCTGACATAACAGGTACATAATTCATGTTAGCATGGTTGCTATTTTGAAAATACTATCATGCAGCATTTAAAAAGACTAGAGGTGCTCGCTTTGGCAGCACATATATTAAAATTGAAACAATACAGAGAAGACTAGTATGGTCCCTGCACAAGGATGATGTGCAAATTCATGAAGCGTTCCATATTTTTACAAGGGATGTGAAGGACCTCTTCAAGGAAAACTACAAACCACTGCTCAAGGAAATAAGAGACAACACAAACAAATGGAAAAATATTCCACACTCACGGATAGGAAGAATCAATATCATGAAAATGGCCATACTGCCCAAAGTAATTTATAGATTCAATGCTATCCCCATCAAGCTACAATTGACTTTCTTCACAGAATTGGAAAAAAACTATTTTAAACTTCATATAGAACCAAAAAAGAGCCCACAATCCTAAGCAAAAAGAACAAAGCTGAAGGCATTACGCTACCTGACTTCAAACTATACTAAGAGGGTACAGTAACCAAAACATCATGGTACTAGTATATAAACAGACACATAGTCCAATGGAACAGAGTAGATAACTCAGAAATAAGACTGTACATGTATAGCCATCTGATCTTTGACAAACCTGACAAAAACAAGAAATGAGGAAAGGATTCCCTATTTAATAAATGGTGCCGGGAGAACTGGCTAGCCATATGCAGAAAACTGAAACTGGACCCCTTCCTTATACTTTATGAAAAAATTAACCCAAGGTGGATTAAAGACTTGAATGTGAAACCCAAAACTATAAAAACCCTAGAAGAAAATCTAGTCAATACCATTCAGGACATAGGCATGGGCAAGGATTTCGTGATGAAAACGCCAAAAGCAAAAGGAAAAACTTTCTCCTTTTATGAAAAAATTAACCCAAGATGGATTAAAGACTTGAATGTGAAACCCAAAACTATAAAAATCCTAGAAGAAAATCTAGTCAATACCATTCAGGACATAGGCATGGGCATGGATTTCGTGATGAAAATGCCAAAAACAAAAGGAAAAACTGACAAATGGGATCTAATTAAACTAAAGAGCTTCTGCACAGCAAAAGAAACTACCATCAGAGTGAACAGACAACCTGCAGAATGGGAGAAAAATTTTGCAATCTATTCATCTGACAAAGGTTTAATACCCAGAGTCTACAGGGAACTTAAACAAATTTACAAGAAAAAAATATTAAAAAGTGGGCAAAGGACATGAAAAGACACTTCTCAAAAAACGACATTTATTTAGCCAACAAACATATGAAAAAAAGCTCAACATCACTGATCATTAGAGAAATGTAAATGAAAACCACAATGAGATACCATTTCATGCCAGTCAGAATAGCTATTACTAAAAAGTCAAAAAACAGATACTGGTCAGGTTGCAGAAAAAAAGAATGCTTTTACACTGTTGGTTCAACCATTGTAGAAGACAGTGTGGCTATTCCTCAAAGATCTAGAGGCAGAAATATCATTTGACCCAGCAATCCCATTACGAGATATATATAGCCAAAGGAATATAAGCCATGCTGTTATAACATAAGTTTATGTTCATTACAGCACTATTCACAATAGCAAAGACATGGGATCAACCCAAATGCCCATCAATGATAGATTGGATTAAAAAAATATGGCACATATACACCATGGAATACTATGCAGTCAAAAAAAGAAATGAGATCATGTCCTTTGCAGGGACATGGATGGAGCTGGAAGCCGTTATCCTCAGCAAACAAACCAAACACCGCATATTTTCACTTATAAGTGGGGGCTAAATGATGAACACATACAGACAGGAACATGGGAGGGAACTACACACATTGGGGCCTATTGAGGGTGGGGTAAGGGGAAGGAGAGCATTAGGAAGAACAGCTAAGGGATGCTGGGGTTAATACCTAGGTGATGGGTTGATCTGTGCAGCAAACCACCATGGCACATGTTTATCTGTATAACAAACCTGCATGTCCTACACATGTATCCCAGAACTTAAAATAAAAGTTGAAGGGAAAAAAAAGACTAGGATCCAGCTATAGCTCCTCTCATGGAAAACTTTCTAAAGTATACTGTGAGGCAATAAAATGTTGCAAAACAATATGTAAAGGATGATCCTCTTAATTTTTGGAGTTCATGTAGGCAGATGTGCATCTGTATGTATACAAATGCATAGAAGACAGTGTGGAAGGACCAGGCAATAGCAACAATCATCTCTAGAGAAGGGAATGAGGAATCTGATAACAGGAAGACCTGAAAGGAGATCTTCACTTTCTTCCTCTCTATATCTCTACATTTGGGGAGTTGTTTTATAAACATACGTCTACATGTTTGTAAAACATATATCTACAAACATATACCTATATAAGTTTGTAACACAACTCATTCATATTATATATATATATACTTTTAAATACATGTACTTTTGAAAATAAGTAGGTAAGTAAAGGATCAACAAGAACAGTGAAAAGAAGGCTGAATACATGAATGCTTGCAGTGTTTAAAAAATCTGTTTCCAAGGAAAAGAGATGTAGGAATTCTCTGTTTATTAAGGTCAAGAGTCTAACACAAGGACAGAACTACGATGAGTCAGATGAGGTTCTGAGTACAAAAAACTTTAATAGGCACCCACCTTTAGGGCCATGACATGCACAACCCTTAGGCTTAACACTGATCTAACTTTATATTGAAAATGTCACCAAAGTCAAAGCACCTGCTTCTTAGCAGCCAGTATTGCACAAAGCTTTTGCTCTGACCATATAATATAGACTTCTTTCTCTCCTCACCTCTTTTTACAGACAAAAAATAGTAATAATAACAATTTATTTTTCACATCTGGAGTTTTAGTCTAAGGTATCTCATGTACAGTCTCCCAGAATGCAAACTGAACAAGTCTCTCTCCCTCCTTATTCAGTCTTCCCTTTAGGGATGTCATTCTGAGAAAAGAAAGGTGATTGTTTAGGGGTAGAAGAAGAGTTTCTATGAGTCTTTTAAAGTACTTGAGTACTGAGATTTGGACTCTCAAATGGTTTGACAGGAAATTTACCCTCTTTCTTTAGCTAGTGTGGTATCAGCACAATAATTTGTAAAATTAGCTGGGGTTAGGAATGCAGTAGGACATTGGCCCAGTGTGAAATGCAATAACCAAAACTAGATGATATTTGCCTGAAATGCCCCAGTATGCCCCTACTGGTTGTTTATGGCAGATATCCACTTTGATTAATCAGTAACCATGCCTTACTGTTTATAAATAACTTTGAATATTATCCCTGGGACAAACTAAAACTATGGTTCAATGAATCGTATCATGCTCAGTCTACTAGTTGAGCTGATACCTATAGATATTAAAAATGGTATTTTAGGCCTCTTAACTGGGTGGCAGCTTTGAATGATAGCTAACCACTAGCTGGCAAAAGTCCCCAAATATGATACACTGAATCATCTCCCCCAAAATCATGCATTTTTCAAGTGTAGGCATTAATTACCCAAGGAAAATTGTTCCCAGATAAAGGCCACATGAAGTGGTATAAAAAGGGGCCAAAATTTCATAATAAATGAGAGGGAGTGGAAAAGTGATTGGGTTTTATTTTACAAAATGAAATTACTTCCATTTTTATTTTATAATTTACAAAATTTAAGTTATAATTACCTTCTAAATTATTAGGAAAAAAAAGAATCAGCTTTTCATTGTATTTAGAGAAACAAAATTTGTCTAATAAATTGAATGGAAGTGAATACCACAGCCTTCATTTCAAGACAGTTTATCTGAGTGTTTTGTAAAAATAGGGCATTTAACAATTTTTTCCCAAGGGCATCTCTTAATCCTTTGATAGCCAAATCATTCCGTTTTGAAATATTATAATTACTGTGTGTTTTGTTTTGTTTTATTTGTTAGCTGACCTACTCTCTGATCAATAGATCTGAGTAGGGAATCAAGCAGTTCTCTAAACATCATTTTCATTGATTTCATTAAATTTTGCGGCAGTAAGTAGAATTCTAAGACAGCTCCCAAGACTCCTGGCCCCTGGTGTACAAGAACTGTATAATTTCCTCCTCATGAGTGAGAGTGGGGACTGTACATATGACAGGATAGTCACACCTGTAATATGTCATTCTTTTTGTAAGTCTCTGTTGTAGCCAACCGGCGTGAGCTCCTCTCGTCGGCCTTGGAGAAGCAATCTGCCATGTGTGAACTGCTAATACAGTTTGGATATTTGTCCTCTCCAAATCTCATGTTGAAATTTGATCTCCAGTGTTGAAGTTTGGACCTAATGGGAGGTGTTTTGGTCACAGGGACAGATGCCCCATGAATTGCTTGGTGCCATTCTCCTAGTAATGAGTTCTTACCCTATTAGTTACCCCAAGATCTGACTGTTAAAAAGAGCCTGCCACCTCTTCCTCCTTCTCTCTTGCTCCCTCTCTCACCATGTGACATGCCTGCTCCCCTTCACCTTGCAGCATAAGTAAGGCTTCCTGAGGCCTCACCAGAACCCAAGCAGATGCTGGTGCCATACTAGGACAGCCTGCAAAACTGTGAGCCAAATAAACCTCTTTTCTTTATAAATTACTCAGTCTCAGATATTCCTTTATAGCAATGCAAAAATTGACTAAGACAACTGCCCATGGAGATGGTCATGTGCAAAGACAAGAGGGTAGCCTCTAGGAGCTGAAAATGATCCCTGTTGACAACCAGCAAGGAAATGGGGACTTGAGTCCTATAATTACAAGGAACTGAGTCCTGCCAACAACTAGTATGTTTGAAAGACAACCACAAATCTCAGATGAGATCAGAGTCCCAGCTAACACTGTAATTTCAGACTTACGAGATTCATGAAACCCTGAGCAGAGGACCCAGCTAATCCATGCCAGGGCTCCTGCCCCATGGAAATTGTGAGATAGTAACTGTGTGTTGTTTTAAGCCACTAAGTTTGTGGTGATGTCTTATGCAGCAATAGAAAGCTAATACGCTTGCATTTTTTAAGTATTTATATTATTTGGTTAAACGTTCAGAGAAGTTCTCTATTATAAAAGATTGGCAGAGTTGTTGGCAAACTAATCAGCATAGAATGTGCTTCTGAGTTAGAACAAATTTTATAAATGGTCAGCTTGTTAACAAATATTTTATTGTATATTTTAATTCTCTATGATTTTTGCTTCCCTAAGTAACCCTGTAACTATAAGTCAAGGGACATGAAAACAAAGACTCTTTCCCCACCTTTAAGATAGAATCCCTACCCTTAAAATGTTTTGATTTACACTTTCAACAATGACAAAATAGTGCATTTAAGATAATCTCTCTGCCTACTCTTTCTTCTTTCCCCCTCACTTTCACAAGTTTTTATCCCAAGGGAACCCTTTAATAAACATCCTGTACAACACACTGTCTCAGAGTCCTCAGAGCTGGCATCCCAGGGAACCCAAACTGCAAACCCAAACTTCTACAATGAATTCATGTGCAATTTATTCTAAAAGATCTGTACACACACACACACACACACACACACACACACATTTCTCATCCTATTGCTCTTCACTACTTCCTTCATCTCCGTGCTGCAATCTGGGATCATTTTTCTTCCCCTTGAGTAATTTATTATGTCTTTTACAGTGAGTCTGTTGCTCAAAAATTCTTTTAGTATTTATTTGTATAAAAAGTCTTAATTTTGTCTTCATATAAAATTTTGTTTGACATTCTATTCCAAGTTGACTGTTATTCCCTTTCCATGTTTTCCAGACATAGTTCCATTGTCTCCTGATTTCCATCATTTATGTTTAGAAGTCAGTGTTGTTTTTGGCTTGTGAGTAATTTGTCTTTTTTCTTTGTCTACTTATATTTTTTATTTTGAAATAGTTTAAAAGTATAAAAAATTTGCACACAAACACAACAAAGTCATATATATATATATATATATATATATATGTGTGTGTGTGTCCTAGTTTTATAGACTAATAATTTATTGTAAATTTTATAAACCAATAATTTATTGCAAATTTAAGTCAACAGTCTTAAAATCTCTCATCCACTCTATTTTCTCTTTTCTCTTTTTATATCTCCCTTAGATTAAATATTTTTATTATTAACTTTTCTGTCTCTATTGTCTCATTAGTCATACATTCTCACCTGATAGTGGTTTTCCTGGAAATCACAATATTCATTCTTTATGTATCCAAGTCTAACATAAATGGGTATCTTGGCCACTTCTCAAGAAACTCAAAGATGTGCAAGCACTTTAACTCTATTTACCTTCCTCCTGCCTTTTTACTTTCACATTGCTGTGTTCAGATATATATTCCATTAGAGAAATTTTTCCATTTTCCTATTGAGTTGCCTCTTTTCCTTACTGACTTGTAGCAACTTTTTTTCACCTTTAATATTCTGGATATTAGTCCTTTACCAGTTTTATGTACTGCAAATGTTTTCTCCCAACCTATGCTTTTCTTGTTTTAATGGCTTTATTGAGGTATAACTGACATAAAATAAACTACATATATTTATGTAGACACATGTGCATACATACTTAATATGTACAATTTGATGAGTTTTGACATATCTATACACTCATGAAACCATCACCACAATCAAAATAGTGAACACATGCATTATCCCCTCAAGAGTTTCTTCATGTTCCTGTGTAATCCATCCCCCCTCACCCTGCCTCCTCTCATGACCATTCACAGGTACCCACCAGTATGCTTTCTGTTGCCATAGATCATATTGCATTTTCTAGAATCTTATATGAAAGGAATAATACAATATGGACTCATTTTACCTAACTTTTTCACTCAGCATAACTATTTTAAGGCTTATCCATGCTTGCTCTTGCCTCATCCCTGCTTATTGTATTGTTGAGTAGGAACCCATTGCATGAACATGATAAAAATTGTTTCTTCATTCACATGTTGATGGACATTTGGGTTGCTAACACTCTCTTTTTAACTTTAGTGGGTGTGAAGTGATATCTCACTGTAGTTTACATTTCCCTAATGACTAACGTTACTGAGCACTTTTTTGTGTACTTACTAGCCAAAGTGTTTACACCTTTTGCCCATTTTTTAAATTGTTAGCCTTCTTACTGAACTGTAAGAGTTCTTTGCATATTCTTGACATAAGCCCTTTGCCATATAGATACATAGATAATATTTTTTCCCAGTCTGTGACTTGTCTTTCAAAGAAAAGGGTCTCTTTTCTTTTTCCTTTTCTTTTCTTTTTTTCTGTACATCTCAGCAGCAGCCAGTCATGCTCTGAGAGTTACTGAGTAAACCCCAGAATCCAAGCTCAACTGTTTATGCTATCATTTGAAAAAGAATACTCTTCTGTGTTTCCACCAGTGAAGTATTCACACAATATCTCCCTGATGTCAAATAAAATACTGTTTAGAATAGCACAAAGGGCTTTTATTTCATTATCATAAAGTTGTCAGTTTTATAATACAAGCATCTCAAAAGTAGTGACGTTGTTAAGCTGGAAGCCTGTGACTGATTTAAAGTTCAGAAGTTATCAGCTGTAATTAATAAATTGAGCTCATTCTCCAAAAAAACATTTTCAGAGACTATCAAAACACAAAGACACTCTTAACTTGCAATATTTAATTTGAAGCTGCTACTGAGGCTTTTAGCTAAATTAGGCCTGTGCGAAAGCAATTCACTTCATTACCAGGGTCCTTCAAATTTTCCTCTGCAATATCACTGATTTCATACTTGATTCACATAATTGTCCTTTAAATTTTAGGCCATGTCCAAAAAGTCCTTCCAAAAGCCAGCTAAAAGAATTCGCTCTCTGGCATCAATTGCAATAATACACCTGTAGGGAGGGAATCAGAGGACAGAGAGACCAAGATGAGAGGGAAGAACATTGTCCTCCAGAAACTGAGTTCTGAAAGGCAGAACAAGATGACACAGGGGGACTGTCAAAAACTCTCACAGGAGAAGAATCCACTTCAATGAAAGATACAAATCCATTGGGCAGGGCAATAATTGGAAGTGTAATATTAATATTAACTAGCATGGTTTGTTCTCCCTTCAGTCTTCCTTGGCTGGTACTCACTGCTCACAGTTTACACATCTAAATGCAAAAATGCAAAAAACAACAAAAGAATTAATATCTTGGATTCTAAACTTTAAAAACCAAGGACTAGATCTAAAGAATAAAATTAGTTTCTCCCTCCCAACCTTCACCTCCCCAGCCTCGCTGCACTCTGACAAGATCATTCTTGGAGGTGATATTCTCAATTAAAGAAGAGTGAAGATCCGTGATGACTGAATGCAATCAACGATTTCAGATAGGATCCTAGATGAGAAAGAAAACATTCTAAGAAGGGCATTGCTAGGGCAAGTGAAAATTGTTGGATATGTATGTATATTAGTAATAGCATTGCATCGATACTAAATCCCCAAATTTGATAAGGTAGGAAAATGCTTTATTCTAGGGAGACAGATGGTGAAGTATTTCAGGGTGAAATGGCATGATGTAGGTAACTAACTCCATTGATTCAGGGGAAAAAGAGAGAGAGAGAAAGAGAGAGAGAGAGAGAGAGAGAGGATAGAGAGAAACAAAGCAAATGAGACAAAAAACATAACCATTACTGTATCTATATAAAAGATATACAAATGTTCATTATATTAGTCTTACAACTTTTGTGAAGGTTGTAAGACTTTTTGAGGTTTTTCAAAGCTAAACACACTTTTTATATGGGAGACAAGAGAATCAGAAAGAAAAACTAAACAGTGAGATGCTGGTCGGGGACTCTCAGCAAAGGAGCTAGTGTTTGAGACAGTGTTTGTTGCAAAAGGAAAAGTACTAAAATGCCAGAGTATGTTTGGGAATATGATGGTAGAGGGAATTTGTACTCCACTTCTCACCTGATTCATGGGAGGCAGCAACCTTGCACAGAGGAATAAGGTAAAGAAGGCTGCATGGGATGTTGAGGGCCAAGAGGGCTGAGGGCAGCCAACCACATCACCCAAGGCTTTGCATCATTTCCCATACTGTAGAGGAATTAGTGAATGGCTGACAGTGGTCTTCTCTCCCTGATGCCATGATGCTACCTGCCACTCCAGGAAGAAGGGTAGAGAGAAAGAAATTCTCAAACTACTGAGTTTAATCTGGAAAGACTGATTTTACCCACAATTGACTAATTTGATTCCACTCCACTAAATTTATTCCACAGAATGGGGGCTCTGGATTGATATGAAGTTCTGTGCTTGAGAAAAAATAATGGAGTGTTACATTTTTTACATACTAGTGTTTCTGTGACATGAGAGTCTATACGCACAGCAATATTTTCTAACACATATTGTTTGGAGAGTAGTAATTTATTCTCTACTATGAACACTAGTAATTTAATCTGTATTCTCTTCCCAGGGATCCCCTGTGATCAGTATTAATGGACTGGGGTGAGAAGAGAGAAGAAGGCGACTTTACATTTATGAATATCAAATAATGAGGGCTCAGCTTTTCGCCTTCCAGCAGTCAAGTTCTTCTTCTGGGAAGTGCCTCTCTGCTGAGGTGACAAACATTTTTAAGTTGACCCATACATTTTAAAAGTAGTATGTAGAAAGGCTTTCTAAAATCAAAATCCAATTTTTGTGATTGCATAGTTGTTTCCTTAAGCTCAGGCAAGGCACTTTGTATACTCATAGAATTTTGGAAGAATTTACAGTTATAATTGTCAGCTTAAATTGTGTTTGAATGTCAGTCCTCTTTTAAAGAAAGAAAAGACAAGAAATATTCCTTCTACTTTGTGTCATTAAGCTGGCAGCATTCAAGGTGGGGATTTTTGCAACATCAAGATAACAATCTCTTCTCTGTAGATTTTTAGTACCCCAGGGATTCAAAGATCAAGTTGCTTAGAGACCCCATGGAATTTGCAGAAAAAGCAAACTCTAATCTTGACATCCGTAATTAATGTTTTTATCTTACTCCGAGAGTTTACTTTGCTGGCAGCTTAGCTGCTCTTTGGAGCAGAATAACGCTCTTGCTACACCACATCCCACATGACTTTCTATCCTGAGAGTGGGTTGGGGAGCTCTGGAACTCTCTATGGGCTCTTTTCTCTTGGGCTCAACGTCAAGCTCTTGATCTAGTTATGTAGTGGTTGCATATATGCCTAGGTTTCCTTCCAATCAATCTTGCTGCAGGTTTCCTAAGCTAGGCTAGCGCTTGCCTTATTTCCAGTGCATTTTATATCGGGTTCACCGATCAATTCATATGCATGCACAGAGCACAGGATCAATTGTAGGTTGTGAAAATATCTGTATAACATATTATTCAGTGAAATGTGAAAATACCTATATAATGCTGGTACAATTTAAACATCTATCTTTTTCTCAGTAACCAAGACCACTGGCCACTCAGGCAAAAACAAATAAACCTGACCTGTATATGTACATACACACACACACATACATGCACATGTACAAATATGAATTTGATTGTGACTGAGGCATGTGCCAGTTCTAATCGTTCCCACATTTTTTTTTACATATTTATATTGTAACTCTTTGGACTAAGGTGCATAAGTGCTTGACTGACATACCAATGAAAATGAGGAGAGGTAATCTATCATCCCTCCCACCCTTAAAAGACAACGTAGTCACCTGACTAAGTAGCCAAAATTGTCACAGAGAGTATCATGACCATCTTTTGTAAATTCCACAAACATTTATGGAACTTCTAGTCTGAGGCCTGACATTTTCACTCAGAATGCTACAGCAAGCAAGACAAAGGGAGTCCTGCTACCTCTCAAGTGCTAGAGGGGAGAAAGACAATGAACAAAGAACAGAATCGATAAAATAATCGTCAGGTGGTGGTAAAAGCCAACAAGAAACGAAAATGGAGTGATGTCATAGGGCAAATGTGGGACTGCATCAGATCGAGGGATCAGGGAATGCGCCATTGAAGGTTACGTATGAGCTGAGACCTGAATCACAAGTGTTTAGGATATAGCTCTATGGTCTGATTTTTCAGGTCATTTTGTGATATGGCTCCTTCACACACATTTAAATGAACTGATTAGAATACACAACTGGTGGATAGGGTTCTATATTATACCCTCAGCTTCCTCCCACTTTCTTTTTAAGCTTCATTCTAAAATGACATTTTAGAAATGTAAGTGGCAAAGCTAGACATGTTAGCTATAAGTGATACAGAAATCCCAAAAAGATGTTCCAGCAGGGATTGAGCTGGTCTTTTAGACAAAAATGATGAGGTCATTGCTTTGTTGACGGCCATCGGCTTGCATATCTCAGCCTCTATCAGTGACCAAAATCATCCAACAAAATGACTCCTTAAGTGCTTATGATGCAGAACAGCTACCAGGACGCCCAGGCACGCATTCTTACACTCATATCTTCTGTGAATCCATCAGCCAGCAGTTCCCATGCTCAGGGTAAGGAGCAGACATATTTCTTGTCAGTAAATTTATCTATTGAGATGCTGTAAAATGTTCTTATCTATCATCTTGTATATCATATCCCATAATTCTTATGGCTTATGACTTGTAGACAACACAAATAGCCACCTGAAGGTGTCCTCACGCAAAATTCTGCTGTTCAGAAAAGAAAATAACCACTAGTCTTATAACCCTGTGGCAATTCTTTATTCTCCCTAAATACTAATTTTTGCATGTCAAAAAAGAAAGTTAACCGGATGAACTCTAAATTTGAATTTTAGTCTTTTAGATTTCCTAAAAATGATTCAAATCATATTTCTTTTCAAGGGAAGATATAAAACATTTGCTGAAATTCAAGAAAGAATGATATCTGAGCATTTTGAGCATTGTATCCATTGGGAATATGTATGGCTGCAACTAATGAAAAAGTAAACAGTGGCTCAACAAATAAGGCTTTCTTTTTCTCTCATAACAAGAAGCCTGGAGGTAGACTTTAGCTGGCTTTCACTCAGCAGCATCACAATGTTAGGGTCAGCATATCCCTTGCATATCCCTTGATCTTTCCCTTATCTTGTCACTCCAAGTTCCCAAACTGGCTGCCACAACTGCAAAAATCATGTCCTCATGACTGACTGAAGAGCTGGAAGATTAGTAGAGGCAGGAGGCGTGCCATCCAGGTTTATCTTTCTATTTGGGGAAAAAAAAGTATTTTATAGAAGCTCCTGCAGCAGCCAACTCCTTTGGTTTCATGTGTTACATGACCAACTCTAGGTCCAAAGTGCCTATGACTTTGCTTCTTCAGCCTGAATTGTGGAAATCTGTCTTTTCAATGGTTTTTGGGTCAGCCAAGCAACCATGTCTACCACAATAATTTCTGTATTATATCTTCATATTCCTACACATCTCCTTAATTACAACTCCCAGGATAGTTATCTAGTGTTTCACCAAAATATGGACATAGAGCCAACATTAAACTATTGAGTAACTGAGATTTTTGAAGGCACTGGCTTATAGGAAATGTTAGCAGGAAAAAACAATACCAATTGATTCAAACAGGAAAGACCGCCTCAATGTTTGCCAAAATACATTAAGGCTAGCAGTTGGCTGATTTTTAAAAAACATATTTTCTAATTGTAAAAGAAATATAAGCTTATTTAACAAGAATTTTTATTGTAGGGAATTCTAAAAAGAAAGTGAAAGTCATCTAAAAGTAACTCCCTACATAACATATTTGGTATATTCCCATTAAAACATTTTTTGTAAGCGTTCCACATATTTTCTTCCTTTCTCCACTCTGTTCTTTCTGTAACTATGCTAAGTTCTCCTGAAATCTGCTTTCATCTACTGAATATATCCCCATTCCCTCTGCATATGGTTGCTGTGTTATATCCCATTATGAAATATCAGTGTTAAGAACACAGATCACCCCAGCCTGTCTGGGTGTCACCCCAACGTGACCACGTACCAGCTGCATAACTTCTTTGTGGTTCAATTTTGTCATATTTAAGATGAGATAATAATACTATCTATGTAGAGGATTGTTGTGAAAATTAAGCTAGTTAATCCCCGTAATACACTTAGTAGAGTGACAGGCAAATAATAGTGCTCGATAAATGTCAGCCAGTTTTATTGTATGGAA
This sequence comes from Trachypithecus francoisi, assembly GCF_009764315.1. Lineage (NCBI taxonomy): Eukaryota > Metazoa > Chordata > Mammalia > Primates > Cercopithecidae > Trachypithecus > Trachypithecus francoisi. The sequence continues at coordinate 121,865,118 of NW_022681465.1, read as the reverse complement.
ATATGTCAACTAATTTTATTAATCCTGAATTGGTAGACATTCAAATTATCTCAAAATATCTGATTTAATAAATGGCCCATCCATTAATATCCTTGAAAATACATCTTGGTCAAATAATGTCCTAAGGATACATTCCCTCAAATATAATTGCTGGGCCAAAGGATATCCACACTTAAAATTTTGACACTTATTTCCAAGCTGCTCTTTAGAAAGCTTGTTCCAAGCCATGTAGGAAGTGATTGGTTTTGGGTAAAGGAAGGTCTGTTTTCCCATTCTAGATATTAATTTTTTCCAAACCAGCAGTGAGAATTATTACTCTTTTAATTCACGTTTCTTTAATATGTAAAAAGACTTAAAATTTTCTAAGTGTTTTTTAATCATTCATATATATATTGAGACGGAGTTTGGTTCTTGTTGCCCGGGCTGGAATACAATGGTGCAGTCTTGGCTCACTATGACCTCTGCCTCCCAGGTTCAAGAGATTCTCCTGCCTCAGCCTCCCGAGTAGCTGGGATAACAGGCATGTGCCACCAAGCCTGGTTATATTTTTTTTGTATTTTTAGTAGAGATGGGGTTTCACCATGTTGGCCAGGCTGGTCTCGAACTCCTGACCTCAGGTGATCCACCCGCCTCAACTTCCCAAAGTGCTGGGATTACAGGCTTGAGCCACCGTACCCAGCAAATCATTCATATTTCTAATGAATCATTTGATTGTGTCCTTAGAGGCTTAATGGATTTTTGGTTGTAGGGGTTAGGTGACCTAGATGCCCTTTAAATTAAAGAGTCCAACAGCAAAAGAGAGTCTGACAATATTTCAAACATTTCTTTTTGCATTCTCAATGACTACTACCAATTTTTTCTCAATTTGAAAGAAATAGCTGGTTAAGAGGAATTTTCAGCTTTTGTGAGATGTGCATCTGTTTAGAAAAATCTATGAAAAGGAAATAGTAAAAAGATGTGGGGAAAAAAACAGAAGAAAGCTATTTCAAATGAGAATGAGTTACTGAGTTACCTATTTGATTATTTTTTATTTTGATTATATTTGACTTATTATTTTGACATGTCCTGAATTGGCAAGGAGAAAAAATGAGACTCTACTGTTTTGCTAAGTATTCCTGGTACACATCTTTGTGGGGGTATAAATCACATAAGTCAACTTGTTCAAAATACTTTCCTAGGACCACTTGCCTTGGCATCACTCGAAGAGCTTAAATATCTGATTCTGGAATTCAATCCTCCAGATACTAAAGATGAGAGTCTCTAAAGATATATACCAGATAGCTGCATCTTGTAAAGGCCCTTTCTAGGAGATTCTTACATGCACCAATTTTGAAAAAAAAAATTTTTTTTGGGAAAATACCCATTTAGTAACAACAGTTCATTCAATTGTTCATCCATTTGTTCAAAGAGTAATTAAAATAATTGCTGAGCACCTACAATGTGCCAGCCACTGTTCCGGAGATGGAACAGTGAATTAACCCCATAGTCTAATGGGGCTTACATTATAATGGAGGAAGTCAAACAACAACAAAAAACATGCATTATTATGCAAGGTGGTAAGTGCTATTACAAAGACTAAAGCAAAGTAAGGGGAAAGACAGTGATGTGGGGTGAGTACTTCTGTAGGTTTATTAATAATTTATAACTTTCATTTGTCTCTTTTTTGAACAATAAAGTTACCTTAATATCAATCTTAGAAGCATTCCAACTTCTCAGTTCACCTGAGTTTGGGGCTGGCTCTCTTGTCCTCAACATATCCTTGCTTTCTTCCATCCTCACCTGTTCCTGGGGACCTCTGGCCCTATGGGGTATTAGCAAAGGATGGACTCAGTGGCCAAAGGGCTAGCCTTCTCCATGAACAAACTAATGCGTGGTAAATAAATAGCCTAGACAGCAATCAAGCAGTGATAAAATATGAACCAAGGCAATATTTACAGTCTATCTACGCCCAATAAATTATCAACTGAAATCTTCAAGAAACACACAGGCCAAGACATGGTGGAAGCATCCAGCACATCGGACAGCGCCAGCAGCATGGTAAGGTATAGCTGTGGAGGTCCTGCTGGGAGCTGCCAACTAACTTCCTGAGCATTATATTGCTCAATGCTTGGGTTAAATGAGGGTCAAGGAGTGGGAGGTGGAAGAATGAACCCAGAGCTTCAAAAGACTCTGAAACAAATCTGGTTAAACCAAGCACTGGTCAAGGAGCTTAGACCCTAAACCTAAAATGCAGCCAGAAACCCATACCACAGTTACTCCTCTTTCAGAAGTAGCTGCAACAGCAACAGCAGTGGAAATCTGGCAAACAGATTATCTGGCAGTTAGAGTTGACTATGCAGTTTTGGGTATACAAGTAGAAGTCTGTTCAAGTAAGACTAGAGTTTATTCTCCTTCCCTTTCCTCCCCTCCTCCTCCTCTCTTCCTCTTCTTCTTCCTTCTTTCTTCTTCTTCCGGCTTTCTCCTCCTCCTCCTCCTAATGCTTCTTTCTTTCTTCTTCTTTCCTCCTTCTCCTCCTTGTACTTCCTCTTCTTTCTCCTTCTTCCTATTCTTCTTCTGCTGCTTCTTTCTTCCTCCTCCTTTTCTTCTCCTTCTTCTTTTTTTAAGAGACAGGGTCTTGCTCTGTGGCCCAGGCTTGAGTACATGGAGTGCAGTGCCACAATCATAGCTAACTGCAGCCTTGAACTCCTGAACCCAAGCAATCCTCCTGCCTCAGCCTCCTAAGTAGCTGGGACTACAGGCATGCACCACCACACCCAGCCAATTAAAAAAATTTCTTTTAAGAAAAGGGGTCTTGTTATGTTGCTCAGGCTGGTCTTGAACTCCTGGGTTCAAGTGATCCTCCCACCTCAGCCTCCCAAGTAGCTGGGATTATAGGCTTGAGCCACAGCACCCAGCATAGTTTCTTAATTGGTATCCATGCACTGGCTGGTCCACAAACCCTATGATGTAAGCAAGCTTCTCTCTGTCTCTCTCTCTCTCTCTCGTCTCTCTCTCTCTCTCTCTCATACACACACACACACACACACACACACATTATCTATAGGTAGATAGAGATCTGTGTGTGTGTGTAGCAACAAGGCTGTGTACAAGTACATTATTTTTTTTCTGTGAAGAATTCTTACCGATTTCATCAGATTCTCAAAGGAGACTGTAACCCAGTAAAGCTTACGAACTATCATCTTAGAGCAAGGATCAGTATCCTTTAGATCTTGAGCTGGAATATATAATTCAGCCACAGAAGGTTCTTCGTTAGAATGAATGTCATGGAATACTACTTCCACACAAACCCCAGCTACTGACACTCACACTCAGGGTTATAAAATGTCTCATGCCTTGTGAGTTCTGTCCTTTGGACAGGAAGCTAAAAGTTTCATGTTCGTTATATATGAAGATCTGTATTAGGGATTTTTAAAAACACATTACTATATTAGGTGGCTGTCAGTGCATGGTAAACCACTCAAAACTTTGTGGTGTTATTTACTTATGAATTGGTAATGTCAGCAACATGGATTAGGTTCAGCTAGATGATTCTTTTGCCTAGGAATTACAAGGCATGGGTTTAGAATCCGATAACATTATTTTTGCCACATTCATTAGTCAAGGTGCATGACAGGGCCAGCGCAGATTCCAGGGTGTTGAGAAACAGACTACTTCCTCATGGGATGAGCTGCAAAGTCACACTGCAAAGGGGCTGCTCATGGAAGAACCACTGTGGCCATCTTGAAAACAATCTTCCACACCTACATGCTGAAGAATTTAGAGTTAAAATAATATGCTATCTGTGATTTGCTTGAAAACATCACAGAAACAAAAACTGGTGGGAAAATAATTGAAAGAAAAATGGCAAAAAGTAATCAGCATTGAAGCTTGATGATGGGCACATGAGGGTTATTTACATTAGTCTTTTTACTTTTGCATGCATTTGTAATTTTTTAAATTAAAAGGTTAAAATTAAATTAACAAAACACATGCCCTTTATGAATCCTTATAACAATTATCTTTTTCCCTTTTACATGTGTGGACATTGAATAGGAGGCAGTCATGTGACTGGTCATTGCTAAGATCACTCATAGAATAATAGCTAATATTTACTGAAGACATATAATGCACCAGCACCTTTGCAACACTGTATATCATATCTCATTTAGTCCTCACAATACTATGCATTAGGTGGCATTATTGTCTCCATTCCTAAGATAAGAAACACCAGAAAGCCACCCAAGTTTACAAAATAAGTAGTGAAAGCCTGATTTGGATCCAAGAAATGTGGCTTCAAAGCCTCCACTCTGTGAAGAAGCAAAGCTGAGACTAGAATCAAGCTCTGTGTGGTTCCAGCAGCAGGACCTCCCACTCCACAGTGCTAGGCTGGGACTTTCAGAGCTGGTGCTTCCCAGGTTATTTTCCTTCGGCATACTGTCTGTCTGAATTTCCCTTCCCAAATCTGCACATTACGCATTAACACCCCACACTCAATAAGGATCTGACTAATGGCACAGCCCATTTCCCATAGGGGAAACACCTCTATTTTCTTTTACTAAATATATATCTGTAAGTGCTTTATAAACTGTAAGGCAATCTGAAAGATTCACTTGTTCTACAACATGAGTAGCATTTTAAATGAACAACTATTTGAAAAATTATTTTTAAGACTCTCCAAAGAGGCTAAATCTTGTGGTAAAGCTCTCCTTTGGAACTGTCTGTACCAACATGTGCAAGTGTAAGCACGTTTTAGTTCAGGGTGAGAATTGTGGGGCAAGAATCATCATGGTAGGAGGAAAAGAAAGAAGACTCATGATATGGGAGTTGGGGCTATCAAAGTTTGTTTCCAGGAATGACCTAAGAACCAACTGGAGCAGCTTGGGATTTTTCAATTACTCTTCCTTCAGAGTGAAGATACTCTGTGCTACTCCTAAATGCTCTCCTGTCTATGTGTTAGAGCCTCAGCCACTCCAGCCTGAGGCTGTAGCTTGTCACTCCAGACTCTGAGGAAGTAAGAGAGACAAGGTACCAAAATACTTGGCAGGAAAATTGGAGTGGAGGGATTTCACTCCCATGTCATACGAAATAGCACTAGGCATTGCCTGAAAGGATCTTTTGTCCAACCCCATCAGCAGCAACACCACATCCCAACTGCAACGGAGAGGTCTATAGATGCAGAGTAGAGGTGTATGTGTTTGTGTGTGTATGTGTGAATGGATTTATGACTTATTTAGAAACATACCAAAACTTAAAAAGAGAACATTCACTCCAAGAGTTACTGATACAAAGAAATGTGACAGAATATTTTATTGAGATTCAGAATAAAAATTGTTCTTCTGGGGTCCTAGGTATCTTTTTGTAAGATGGGCTTGTGTTCCTTCCATGATAAAGGGAAAGTAAGTAACATGGTGTCTTCCACACATACAAGACTTGTCAACAGTCTTCTCTCAAGCATCCCAGCTGTGCAGAGAGGACATTAAAGGACTGAAGACATTAACTGATTGATAACATGGAGCTATGCAGTGCTTTCCAATGCTTCATCTTTCTAAGAAATCAAAATTAAGGAGCATGAGAAAGTAGAATCAGCTGATTACAAAATTTAACATTATATAACAATATGGAAGGAGAGATAGAGGGAAAGAAGAGAAAAAAAGAGTATGAGAGAAGCAACCTTCTTACAGACAAGCTCCTTAATCACTCAGGTTTCAAACTCAATCACAATCACAATCACACATAAAGCAGTAATAGAGGTAAAGTTTCAACTGTGTAGGTGCATTGTACGTATCAGGTTTCCCAGAAACAGGAGTCATAAAAACACATGATTTATCAAGAAGCATTTTCTCTCCCCATCCAAGTAAACTCTTCCCCTGGAAACCACACAGCTGTCGCCTTTGGGAGGAAGGCTGGATTGCGGGTGCTAACTTTCCTGTCTTTAAGTTCCCTGAAACTAGGCTAAGGTAAATCAGAATTTGAATTCTCCTTAGCTTTCAGAATTTCAGGGAAACCAAAAGTCTATACCAGAATATCAGGCGAGGTCGGTTAGTTAGACACTATGAAGGGATCATAGTTAAGAGAGTTGGAACTGCTGGGTTTTTAATCTTAAAAGTTGATACTACTCAGCCTGGAATGCACTCTAGGTCACAGCTCTCAGCACATGCACCCTTGCAATCACGGCCACCAGACATTTTTCTCTCACTGTGGGAAAGTGTCAAATCTTTTCTCTTTGTGTGTGCATATTTGAGTCACAGGAAATGGTCTTTGTATCCCACTCATAGGAATGAATGAGGTGTGAGAACATTTTAATTTCATACAAATGCTTCATGCCTTTATCAGACTGGATTTGCTTTTGTTTCCTTTGCATAGCTGCTTAAAAATTCCAGTAATTCTACAAGTGATGCAGATTCATTATGGGAAACGTGTACACACAGATAATAAAAGCAAAGAAGCAGAGGAAGCCATCTAAAGACATGCAAAGACGACTACTGTTAGCATTGCCTGTTGTCTGGAAGCCTTTCTCAAAATATAAATTATAAATTTTTCATTATTAAGGGCCATCTTCATATTTTCAAGAAAAGTGCCTTTGAAATAATTTAGAATTTCATCACAATTCTGATACTTATATAGAATTATGACAATATAATTTTCATTGTAAATAATGCTTATTGTAATAAACAATAAACAACACTGAACACTAAGAAATAAACCTAAACCAGTATCTATGTAATTACCGGCAATTAAGGGTAATTAAAATACAATGAGCCTTGGTTAAAGTCAAAAGAGATATCATTTGGGCCCCAGTTCTGACACTAACCCATAGTGTGACCAAGAATAAATTACTTGGCTGGGCACGGTAATCCCAGCACTTTGGGAGGACGAGGCGGGTGGATCACTTGAGATCAGAAGTTCAAGACCAGCCTGGCCAACACTGTGAAACCCCTTCTCTACTTAAAATACAAAAATTAGCCAGGCGTGGTGGCAGGCACCTGCAATCCCAACTACTCAGGAGGCTGAAGCAGGAGAATCTCTTGAACCCAAGAGGCAGAGGTTGCAGTGACCTGAGATCACACCACTGTACTCCAGCCTGGGTGACAGAGCAAGACTCTGTCTCAAAAACAAAAAAAGAATAAATCACTTTACCTCTCTTAAGTTCAGTTTATCTGCAGAATGAAGGGGCCAGATTTTATTCCTAAGGTCCCTTCTAGCGTTAAAGTTGTCTGACATCAGCTGAAGCAGAGTCAAAGTTAAGCACCTCTTTGCTATATTTTACCTGTATAGGCAATCACTTCTAAATATTCAAATTACTAATTCTATTTTTCATTTATAGATGAGCTTAACCAGATGATACTTTAATTCTTCATCACTGAGAACACAAAGAAGTAAACCAACTTAAGAGTTATTATGTTAGTCATAAATTTATTCATACGCTAAGCAGACAAAATTGAAATACAACAAAAATGACTTTTAGAGCTACCACACAAATTTTTCCTCAAGCAGAGTATCAGATAGTCTATTGCAATATTAAGAACTTCATTTGTATAAAGGAGAAGAATCCTAGAATCAGGTTGGAGGACATCGGAGTGATAATATAATTGAATCTTGCCTCATGGCATGGATGGCAAATTCAAAGGCATACAGGAATCATACACACAGGCTATATAAATGTCTCCTTATATCTGGCCCTTTTGAGAAAACCCAATGATAAAGTGACAGGCCTTGGTGAACTGGAAAAAGCATACCCAGTATAAGATCCAAAAACTGGTGGACTGTTGACATGAGAAGTATGGGCACAAAATAGCCAAATTTGATTTTTCAAAATACGCTGGAAATCCACATTGTATGTGTGTGTGTGTGTGTGCATGTGTGTGTGTGTGTAAATTCCCAAGTTTCTAACTTTAAATCAAATATTTTCTTTTCTTCTGCACTGTGTGTGGGCCAAATAGTACAATGGTGGGCCACTAATTTGCAAACCTACAAATTATACAAAAAAAACCGACTTCTTCCATTTTCTGGAAGAAGAGAGACAGAGAAGCAACCTTCTTACAGACAAGCTTCTTAATCACTTAATCACATAGACATGCAACTGAAGCACCAAACAGTGGAAGACCAAACCAATCATCTGTGGAGGGGAAGAGTAAACCTATATTGTAATAAAACCACCACAACTTTTATGCCTAAGGAGATAAATTCTGAATATATTTTCTCCAAATAGCTAATGATGATTGGATTGTTTTATCCACAGGCAAATAAACATGCAACTCTTTGCATTTCAGAGCTGACATCCAAATAATACAAACTAACCATTTTTAAATGAACTTGGTAAACAGCCTTATTGTCAATGTATATAATTTCCTTGAATTTAGCTTGAGCAATAGAATTATCCCCAAGCCTCTGACCAAGCCCCCACCCTCGTTCAGCCACAGTGAGAGAAGGAAAAATGCTAACAAAGATATTCCACTGCTGTGCTAATGCATCCAACACTAGCACACTTTTCCCTCCTTCTTGTTCCTATAAAAACATCTGTGCAAAGTGGGCCCAGCTGGCTTGCAAATATGTTCCGAGATGCAGGCCAGTTTCCAGCCCCTTCCTATCACCCTTTGTCTTGTCTCCTTTCTGCCAGTGTGTATTTCTCTCTTGAGTACCTAATGCTTAGTGAAAACAATCAATGTTAACAGGTTAAAAGTTAATGTGCTTCACCTGTTTCACCTCCGTCCATTAGTAAACTTGGACCAGCAAAGGGGGATTTGACATATTACCTGTTTGCCTATCTCCTCCATGGAGGAAATTATAAGGGGTTCTCAAGAGTTATTCATCAAAATGTCAGGCTCCAATTTGGTAAAATCATTATAACACCTGCTTTCAGGGAATCATCGTGAAATTTCACTCCTTTTCCGTTTGCAGAGAACCTGCTGTTGGCTAAGAAATACACCCACCCACGACTTTTATTTACAGTTCAAGGTCTATTTGGGATGGAGGGAAGGAAGGAAATTTCAGGAATCAGCTAGTAGTGAACAGTCCTTAGAGATTGAGGCAGAAAAGTATCCAGACTGCTTGGGAAGCCTCCCGAGATTAGGGGGTGCTTACAACACTGCAAAGGACTTCCAAAGTTTCCATTAGTTCAGACTCACTGAGTTATGAGAGCAGTTCCACCTGGAAACTATCTCAATTTCAGCCAAGGCAGCAAGCATCTGATACTCAGAGAGATTAAGAAGAAATAATAACATGTAAAAAAATGTGAAAGGGGTTGGGGAGCATGGAAGCAAGTCTGAGGCACTTGAAATCATCAAAAAAGTTCAAAGTGGCAAAATAGTGATCCCTTAGAGAGTACAGAGCTGGGGTTCCTGGAACCAAAACCTATACTCAAGATTCAGGTCTTCACCTTTTTCCACATCCTAGTTCTTGCACAGTAAACCTCCTCGGTCTTCTTGGCTCACTGGGGGATTTTAGGAGTTTTTAATTCCTAAACTGCTGGTGGCTCTTTATTTACCACCTTCGCAGCAAGAAAGTAAGTGCTAAAAGGCCACAAACCCTGAAGTTTCAAGGGATGGTGCTCTGCTCCACCCGAATTCAGCTGCTGACTTTCCCAAGAATAAGCCATGCTCTCCCACCATTAGTGTTGCCAGATGTAGCAAATAAAATTGCAGGGTACAAGTTAAATTTGAATTTCAAATAACAGTAAATAATTTTTATTATAATACCAAATATCACATAGGCATACTTATACTAAAAATATTCATTTAGCTGAAATCAAATTTAACTGGGTATCCTGTATTTTATCAGGTAACCCTGCTATGAACAGATTCAGAAAGATGGTTGGACTTTACAGCCTAGTGCTTTGAAGTAAAAATTCATTCAATAAAGCTAGTGAAGAGGAATTTTTAAAATGTATGAAGCTCTTAACTGCCAGAAAAATGCCAAAAGATCCACCTTATGTGCCTCTTTCTGTGATCTGCTGGTCCAGAGATTCTACACCCTGGCTGCATGCTAGAGTCACATGGGAAAGCTGAATGTTTCTGATGCATACACCCTGCCCTAGACCTAATGAATCAGAATGGAATTTTTTAAAGATGCTCCTTGATTCTAACGAGCAGTCAGGTTAAGATGCACTGAGCTAAAGAGGCAATGAAGAAAAGCTGAAGTGTGGTAGAGAATGTATGATTGCTTCAACTCAATATTCCTAAACTTTGCTGCACATTGGATTCACCCAAGGAGTTTTGAAAATCACTGACACCTGGCACCCACCCCAGACATTCCGGTTTCATTAGTGCTAGGCACAGCCTGGGCATCAGGAGTTGTAAAAGTTCCTCAGGCATTTCTAATACAGAACAAAGAGTGGAAAACACTGTGTGACCCTAATATACCTCTGTTTCTTAAGATGAGAGCAGCTCTAATTACTTTCGTGGGAGTAGGAATGAAATCTGACCTTCCAACCGTATTGAAAAACAAATTAGGTGTTACTTTTTAAACCTATTTTTCCCATGTTGACTTCAAGATTTAAACCTTATTAATGGGATGTTGTTTTCAGGAACTTAACTCTGGCTCTGTTTATAGGTGTGTATTAATCCGTTTGCCAGGAGTTTTATAGATGGGAGAATGACAGTCACCTAAGACCCTTCTATAACTGCCTGCTTTCAATGATACATAATGATAATGATTATACACCCATGAAACTCAGAAGTTATACTTCATTTGTATATCAAGATTGCACAAACTGATAGATTGACATGAGAAGAGTGTGATGTCAACCTCCAGACTAAGTCAAAGAAGGAGAAGAAGAATCTGTGCCTTGCTAACACAAATGTGGTCATAAGGGATGCTGACCTTTCTTACAAATTGCTAAATGCACACTGATCCCTGGAACTGTGAGTCCTCCAACATTTAAAAGGTTACTCACCCTCAAGAGATTATTCATCCCTGACTTGACAGAGAATGCAAGAACATTACTTGAGTGCCAAAGCCAATAGATACAAATTTCCAAAGAAGCATGCTTTGTGGGAGGATGTGGGCTTTACCCCAGCTGCTTGGGTAATCTGAGAGCCAAAGAAAGATATGATTGTCAGAGAAGACACCTGATGAGTTCCAGAACTTCAGTTTAGGGAAGTATTTCACACAACTAAACAATTTATCAAACGTGGCCAAATACTGCTAGTAGTGTGTAGTATGTCATGGGTGAGTTGATGGGATTCATTTGTGATGAAGCCAGAGGCCCAGCATCTTGCCAGGCAGTGGAGAAGTAAACAGGCCAGAAAAGCAATGATTAAGACAAAGAAAGGAACACATCTACTGTCAGGGCCACCTCAAGTTTTATTTATCACCATGGTAGGAAGAAAAGGTGATTTTGCTGTCTGCCTAGGGTATTTCAAGGCCACAAAACCTTTTGATTCTTCATATTTTGAGAAAACTTTGGAAACATAAAACTATTTTTTAAAAACAAACATCTAACATTTCTTGTGACTACTTTTGAACTTTCTTACTTGCTCAGTTTATCATTTCATAACTAAATGACTTTAAAGATTCCTGAAATTATACAATGTTTTCAATATTTTCTAGTTTGAAATATTAATAGGACAACATGGGCCAGATTTGTTTTGAAGGATATGCATAAAATCTGTCTATGACATGATAAAATATTAGGAAATATATGTTTTAAAGCTTTAAGTTCATGAAGGGTAGCTCTTGCTTTAAGATAACTTAATACATGAAATTGAGTATTTACACAAAAGTGAACATTTACTTCAGCCAAGGATTCTTTACTTTTGAGGCCTCTTCAATTATTTTACATACCACGTTCCCAAGTACATTTAAAAATGCTTGAATTACAGAAAGTACATCAATAAATAAATTCTTGGTGAAAAAAATTGGTTCAAATGAGGAACACCTACATTGTCATAAGTGAATGAAGCAATACCCCAAACTAGTTATTTGGTATACTGGTATACTCAGGAACATTTCATTGATTTCATGTAAACTGATTAATAAATGCTCAGCACTTTTCACTCAGAATTAAGAGTAACTGGCCGGGCGCGGTGGCTCAAGCCTGTAATCCCAGCACTTTGGGAGGCCGAGACGGGCGGATCACGAGGTCAGGAGATCAAGACCATCCTGGCTAACACGGTGAAACCCCATCTCTACTAAAAAATACAAAAAACTAGCCGGGCGAGGTGGCGGGCGCCTGTAGTCCCAGCTACTCGGGAGGCTGAGGCAGGAGAATGGCGT